>NC_045769.1:84427891-85677891 GCF_008692025.1 Phocoena sinus | reverse complement strand
CTTTTCCAGCAGGGGTACTGTAATGCAAGTCAGGAGACACAGACAGTCACATACATTCGAAAACTATGGATACGGTGAAGCGAATCATTGTGACTCCATAACTGTGGTATCTAGGGTTGACCTTAATTTTTGAATTTGTTAGCCATCTTGGTTAATTTAGTGTCATTGACAGATAGCACACTTTCTCAAAGAAAAGTATTTCTCAAAGAAAAGTATTTCTCAAAGAGAAGGGGGTTGCTATTTTCATGTTGTACTAGACAATTCTTTGCTAATGGAACTGAAGATTAGGGTGTTTAGTGTCTCAGGCCCCTAAATATTACATGCCAAGAGTACTTCCCTGGCATCTGCGTTAACCCAGATTTGGAAGTTTAAGATAATGTAATGCCCAAATGAAGAAATTAAATGCTAATGCATTATTCTTAAGAAAAGCTGTGTGCTTGTTTATCTACTTTGACTGTGAAAGGTGGACAACTATTGTGCAGACGATAGATATGAACAATTAAGAAGTAAGAACTGTGTATTCTGTTGCTTATTCTGAACACCCAGCACCTATCAGAGTGCCTGGCACATAGCAGACATTGAAAACGTACTTTTTGTTTGACTGACTGATCAATGAGGAAGGGAAGGAGAAATTTAACTTCTCCTGTACTGAAGCATCATCAAAATCTATTTCACGTTCTTTTTTCAGTGTTTACAGAGACCAAGAATACTGTCTAGGCAGCCAGTGTGAACTCATTTAACTCACTTAAGTGAATGCTTTTACTATCTAAACAAGGGAGTTGACAATTGATTGCTGTGGATTCTAAGTCCTATGCACATATCATCTCATTTAATCCTTCCAATAACCAATGGTATAGTATTACTTTTATCCCCATTATATGACCCCAAAAAAGTGAAATAGACTTAAATTCTAGCTTACGTAAAGTTGACCAGCACTTTTTCTTCTTCTTTTTCATCTTCAGTCAATTCAGCTAATCCTCTCTGCTGTCTCATTTTTACTCACTGATATAAAATAAGAAATTAAAAAGGGGTGTTTTGGAGAGTCATCTTTTGAAGAAAAAGATAGAATCCTCCCTTAAGGGAGTTTATCTTCAGGGAGTTTATCTGGAAGATTTAAATCATATTTAATAACTAAGCAGGTATATAACACAGATTCAAGTAGGAAGAGTGGTCCAGATATAGCGTGTTACATGATGGAGTTGGGGCCCTTTCAGGTGAGATTTTTAAGAAAGGTCTCTATGAGGTTGATATCCGAGCAGGAATCTGAATCATGTGGAGTCACTAGCAATAAGTAAATAAGGAGAAGTAAACAGGGCAGTAGATAATCTATGTAAAGTGGTCAGCTCCATGCTAAGCTTTCTATAAATACTCTACCAATGTATAAGTTTAATTAACCTATTCATTGTGTTTTTGAGTTACAATGCCAACTATATCCACCATCTATACTCAAAAAAATAAAATTAGTATACATTTAAACTTCTGTTGTGCCACACAGCTTCAAAAATAATACATTTTCAAACTTAAATTTGATTACATAGATTTTATTTATTGAGAAAACAGATTCAGATTTATTGTTAAGTTTTCTCAGGTTAGGAAGCCTGTTTAGTTTTTATTGTATAAACTCAACCAAATAAAATTTAGGAAGACAGTGGTGAGGGATACAAGAACCAAATTCGCAATTTAGTTGGAGTTACGAGAGACTCAAGTCAACCAAACAACAATTGGAGTCTAATATGTACGGTCTCTTAAAAGAGAGACATGGTTCTCTTGGAGCCAAGAAGAAGGGCAGTTTGTACAGAATTAAGGTCAGCAATGGCTTTCTGTCCAATGTGAAGCCTGAGCTAACAAGATTAATTTTTTTTCTAATTGAGGTGAAATTCATACAACATAAAATTAACCATTTAAAATGTATAACCCAGTGGCATTTAGTATGTTCACAATGTGGTGCAAAAGTCATAGCTACCTAGTTTCAAAATATTTTACCACTTCCAAAAGAAGCATGGTAGTCATTAAGCAGACACCCCACCCTGCCTCGCTGCCATCCTTTCCACACCCCTAGCCCCTGGTCATCACTAATCTGCTGTCTGTCTCTAAGTATTTAACTATTCTGGATATTTTATATAAATGGAATAATACAATATGTGACCTTTTGTGTCCGGCTTCCTTTTACTTATTTTTGAGATTTATCCATGTTGTAGCATGTATCAGTACATTATTCATTTTTATAGCTGAGCAATATTCTGTTTTATAGATATACCACATTTTTAAATCCATTCATCCATTGATGGACATTTGGGTTGTTTCCGTGCTGTGACTATAGTGAATAACACTGCTATGAACTTTCACTTATTGTACCAGTATTTGTTTCAATACCTGCTTTCAATTCTTTGCAGTATATACTTACGAGTAGCATTTCTGGGTCATATGATAATTCTACATTCTACATGAATTCTTGATGTAGATGTTTATAAGATAAAGAAGATATAAAACAGGCATGAATGAATACAAGAAGGCATTACAAAATGCTACGCTTGGGGACATACATTATCTGATGCAGTGGCAGCAAAAGAAATGTATAAGGGAGGGGAGGGAGAGAATACTAAATAATTACATAGGAAGTTGGTCATGAAGGACGTTATGGACTAAAGAGCTTGGACTTTACCCCATGGAGAACTTCCATGATGAAAATTCGAACTTTAAGGCTCAGATCCATCTAGTCCATGAGTCAACCCCCATAAAAGTAGGTAGCCCATATAAGCACAGAAGTGTCTAGATTTATTTGGATTTCTAAGCCTAAATATTAAAAATGATTCAGTGAAGACCTTTAGTGGAGATCAAATGGCAACCAGTACAGAGATACACAATGAGTTTTGAAGATTAGAAAAGTCACTCTGGCAAAAATACAGGTGATGGATTACAGGGAAGTGATAGGCATGAGCTTGCATCTGAAAACAAAAAGAGAGTAAATTGGTCAAGCAAAACATGCTGAGAGCTTCAACAAAGGCAGTGCTAGCGGGAATTACATGGAAGAACCATACTGTAGGGATTTTAAAGGGTAGAATTCTTAGTACTTGTTTCCTGGTTGGATTTGGTATTTGGGCAGGCAAGAAGTATCAAAGATAACCTCTTGAGTTAGACGCAACAAATGCTACAGGGGCGACTTACGAATGTCTTTTAGTAAGCGTTGTGTAAACCAACATAAATATTTTAGTTCATAAAAAACACTTGTTTTGTTTATATTACCTCATGAAAAGCAAACAAACCAAGGGCATCTTTTTTCCCAGTAGGGACCTCAAAAAACCCCTTCCCAAACTGCTAGAGATGAGTTGGGGAATGCCTAAATTATTTCCACTTGACAAGCTACAGGTGAGTTGTTTTCCAATGTGAGCATGTAAATGCGACCCTAAACATAGTCATGTTTTTTTTTTGTATCATTCTGTGCTCATCAAAAAACTTAACGTTTTAAGTTTATTGCTTACATGAATGGAGGAAGTTGAGGCAAACATTAAAGCCCAGAGAAACACTGAAGAAATAAAATAAGTGATGTCGTTCAAATTAAGTTTGAGTCCATGGTTTTACCAGGGTTTCTCAACTTTGGCACCATTAACATTTTGGAACAGATAATTCTTTGTTGTGAGGGACTTACCTGCTGTGCACTGTAGGAAGTTTAGAAGTATCCCTAGCCTCTACCCACTAGAAGCCCCCTCAAGTGTGACATTCAAAAATGTCTTAGATATTGCCATCTGTCCCATGGGGTGGAAAGTCATCCTGAGTTGAGAATCCCTAACAGATCAAAAGTGGTTAAAATGTGAAGTGTGGTTAAAATGTAAGTGACAGTATATTATTGAAAATAATAGGGACTGGCTTTAAAATAACTTGAGGTTAGCTTGACTAGGCAGACAGAACTGTTTCGACCAAATAGCTCGAGTTCTGAACTATGGAGTTTTTATTTGAATTCTCACATGATAATATGTTTACATTCACATTAAAGCCTACCTCCTTGTACTTTTGACTATCATTCAATTCATTCATTCAAAATAATTTAGCCAACTCAAGATAAAAGATTGGATTCTATTCAGCTTTTAGCCTGGTATGTGTCAGATTCTATGCTAGATGTTTGAATCAAAGAAGAATATCACATAATCCATAAGCTTAAGAATCTCCCAATCCTGGGGAAGAGATAAAGAATAAACTAATAGTCACAGGTTTGTGAAAATGCTATGAATAGTGGAATGTTTAGGTTATATATCAGGAGAAAAACACTAAGTCTTCCTGGAAAAGTTTTGTGAAAAGTTGAGTATTAAAGAATGAGCAGAATTTCCCCTTATGCAACAAGAAGGAAAAGGCTTTAGATGGAAGAAATGAATATGCATACATATGGAAGCAAGTAAGTATGCAGCACATTTCAAGAAGTTCAAGTACGTTGGTGTCACTGAAATGAAATACTGGGACTGGCAGAAGATGAATATGGAAAATTTAAAAGAGCAGTATTATCATGGGCATCAAATGCCAAGGTAAAGATTCAAGGCTTTACATTGTGGGCAATTGAGAGTTGTTGAAGCTGGGAAAGATTTCATGATATTGGTGTTTTTTAAATGTTAGCCTTTACATGGAGCATAAATTAGAAATAGAGGACGATGAGATGCAGCTTGCCAAGCTAAGAGGCTATTCTGAAGCAGATACTTTTTATATTATAGTTAACCCAATTTTTGTTAAAAGGCATCTGACATTGACTTTCTATGGCAATCATTTAAAAACCATAATCAAAAAAAATTTTTCAAGCTTGCTGGTGTACAATATAACAAGAAGGGTAAGACTCTGTAACAGTAGAGTGATGTTCCAAATCTTTGTTTAGATAAAGTCATTTACTTACTCGAATTTATGGCAGGATTTATATTGCTATCTACAAATAGATATCAATAGTTAAAGAGATTTTATAGCTTTTTGACATTCAATATATTATTCAGGTTTAAAAGGCTCTGGAAAATGGATGAACTATCTAAGCTGAATAACTTTCCACTTGTAAAAACATTTCTTAAAGTATAGAGCCCTCAGATTTAATACTTAGCCTTTTGCTTGTTTAAGCACATGGTAAAACGTAGACAGGTTTTTCATTTGACAGAACAACCCTGATGGAACAATGCAGCTTCCACAGGGCTAAAGCCAAAAGGAAAAACTGACAGACACATCTTCTTAGGAGAGATAATTTAAGGAATGCTTAGTTTTAATGCTTCTTTTAAGCAATACCATTTTATTTCTCTTTTGACATGAAGCCCCCTTCCTTACCTATGATGAATTTAATTTTTACATGATTTGAGTAAATTCTTAATCCTGAAACTCAGATGTTTTTGAGTCAGTCCAAGTACCTGAGATATTGCAGAAGCTCCCTTGTATTACTTTGCATGTACACTGGCTTGTTTTTTTCTGCATTAGGATTTTGCAAGAATAATTTTGACTTACCAGTTGGTAGTTTAGATAAAAGCCTGAAACCCTGTGGCCAACCAGGCCTCCAAGGCAGGCATTAACCATTTGATAAAGCTATTGAAAACACAGAGGATGTACATCTTCAATTAATACAAATAATAGAAAATTTCCTAAATAAAGTTTGGTCCTGCTCTGCTTCCAAAGTAGTAATTCACAAAATACAGCTCTTTTCATTGGGAAGGTTGTAAAAATTTGTTTGTTGTAGGTAGGGAAGGAAATGTAACTAAAGGTTAAATTCAGACTCACATTTGATTTTAACCAAAAGAATATGTGTGATTTGGACACCAGTCACCTAGGCACTTCCTATTTTAAGGCAGTGCACATTGTCAGCAAATCAAATTAGCCAATAGCAAAACTGCATTTGGCAGAGCTAACTATGCCAGGTAACCTTAAATAGAAGCTGGGGGATTAGTTAACTATGTTGCAACACTGGGGTTTCCTGGTAAGACTTATCTAAAGTTCCTCTTTGTAGCATTGCTATTAAAAGAATAAAATGGGAAGAGGTGAAATGAAAACATTAAACTTGTGGGTATAAATGTGTGTTTAAATGTCCCCTTTGCATCTGAAAGTGCTAACAACAGCACATTTACAGTAAAGCAACTCTGGGATTTCATTTTATATATTTAATTTTTTTTTTGCTCTTGCATATGGTCCTTATAAAGTAAAGCTTTAGATCATAGATGCTTTAAGGAAGTCCTGTTACACATCATTTACATTTGGAAAATCAAGGCTCTTTGAATTGGATTGACTTCAGGTACCAATCTAATCTAAAAGTGCCCAATGAAATGATTTTTGTTGTCATTAATAATCTGAACAGAAGCTTTAATTTGCAATCTTGTCAAAGTAATGTGTGGAGGTCTGTTTAAAATAAAAAATTTTAAAAATGTGTTACACTTCTGGAAGGCTGATTCAAACTCACATATGTGGATTGAACAACACACACACACACACACACACACACACACACACACACACACATACCCTCCTAAAGTCTGGTCAATTCAGATCTGATGACACCATTTTTTTTCTCTTATGGGCAGTAATATCACTTCTATGTGAGATCCAATGTGGGTCAGGCATTTCCATTAAGACTGTGCATCTACTGGTTGTCTCTGGAAAAACACATCTTTTCTATATGCAGTGCTCAGAACAAATTTGTTCACATGTATGACAGCCAGATCATCTCATTGGCTCTGTAACAGTCATGATGTTTTTTAGGAGGAGGCTAAAAAGGGTGTATCTTTTCAAAAGAAAAGGAACAAAAACCCTTCTGGGTGCATCTTTGAAATACCATAGTTCAGAATTTTAAAATTTCCTAGGACTTCCAGCATCAGCAAGAACAAACCAAGCCCTCCTTCTAATAAGAGGTCAGTTTTGCCCCAAGAATGAGTCAGCCTGGGGTATTTGAGCTCATTAACTCTTATCCCAAATATTCTGAGATCAGGTTTAATTTATTCACATTTATTTGTTCCCTGAAAGACTACAATTGCTTTCAGTTTTAGCCAAAAACTGGGAACAAGGATGGAAACAGGGAAATGTAGAGTATGGGATTAAGAATTTCATAAAGTTGTAAATCAACTTCTAAATAGCCTGCCTGTGATACCCAAACATATTAGTTTATTCACCCTAAGACTGTCCATCCTGTAACTCAAAACCTTTTGTCAGGTCTGAGAAATGGTTTGTTTTCTTAACCTGATGTTGTTTTAAAGGGCAATACCCAGATGTTCTGGGTTTGTGATAAAGAGAGAATTAATGAGTCTGTCTGTCCAACTGGAGCCCACTTATGAATCTGTACGGATGCCAATTGCAGGGTGAACCGTGATGTTCCTGATGCACAGAGGACTCACAAACATTTTGAGAAAATGAAAGGTTTTAATTAATCTTTCCTTTACATAGTTTTCTCTTTTATAGTCTACCAACAAATAGATTCAGGCATGTTCTGGGATCACTTTAAAACCCAGCTCTATTATTTCTTCTTCTTCATTTATAAAACCTTAAAGCAATTGCCTCTGTTGATGCAAGTTGGGTTTTGCTATATTTTGTTGCTTTAACCTTAAGCTTTACTGTAAGCTATGTAAACTAAAATTATAGATCTCTCTTTATTTTCCAAGTTGTTTCCCTCTAAGAAATCCCTTCTGTCTTTTTCCTAAGTAAAAAGACTAAAAATGTGTTTGAATAGAAATAATAATGACCTTGGCTGAAGTTTTGGCTGAGCATGTCCCACATGAACCAAGAGGAAAACTCTACCTAAGGTAAGCTGAAGGTCACCAGAGCCTTCAGAAAATATTTTCAATAAGGCTATTTCATTTCTTTCTTTTTTCCCCCTAAGAATTGAACGTAAGAAATCCTGATACACATTCTATAACCATTGTCTCTTGACAAGTGAAATATTGACATTCTGCAGCTCGAGGTGGTCTGATCTTTGATTTCTTTCTAAAAGTTTGAAATAATCTTGTTGAGTTAGGTTCTCCTTTTGCTACTGATCGGAGTTTGTATGTAAATCCCACATATAATAATGGAGCTGTGTGTGTAAATTACTGTACGTGGAGGTGAGACTGTCTCACGGAATTGATGCATTGGTTTAGAAATTACAATGTGTAACATGTTTCTTATCCTGTAGATCATGATAATTTTATAGTGCAGTTAACTAATACCAATTTAGTGACTGTATTCAGATGAAGGTGTGTCTTTTATTCATATCCAGCCATCTACTTTAGGAAATCATGAATGTTCGTATATTTAAAAATTTGAAGGCCAGTCTTGGTTAAGTCTGTCACTTTTCCTAAAACACTCATGAATGTGTTCAGGAAAAATTATTATAGAAATCCTTGCTATTTGACATAGAGTATTTTAAAAATGAGGCTTGAAGCTATTCTGTTTCAAAGAGAGGGAAATCAGAAGGTTCAGTACTTTTCCTGAATTTTTTTAAGAAGTTGTTTGAAATCATTTACTTTTCTGAACTAGAGCAGATTTCTGTTATTTGCCACAATGCAAATTCAACAGAATAAGAAATCATACATGTCTGGAGTGGTCAAGAAAGAATGGAGTTAAAAAGACTTGAGGTTTGATGAAAATCACAGATTGAATACAGATAGATCCATAGAGATTAAGTCGATTTCATGATGGGGAAGGGATCATCATTCATTTAGTCATTCAACAAATATTTTTGAATACCTAGAATATTTTAGAAGCAAAAGTCCTTGCCCTCAAGGAGAAACAACCCTTACTGGCTGCACTTTAAGTAATGATTTACTCTTTCTGAGTCTCAGTTACTTCATCTATAATACTGGGGTAAAAATAGTCCTTTGCAGTGAACACTCTTTGTCCTACCCAGGTCTTCTTGGTTTTCTCTTACCAACTTTATGAGACCCTCCCCCAGGTTCTGCATACTTTGCTGCAAAGGGCTATCAACTTTTTCGACTTTCATGGACTACTGTATTTGTCCTGGTTGTCTAATCGGAGCATTATATTGAAAAATATTCTTCAGCTGAATTTTAGATTTGTAGCAAAGAAAGTCATGATTCATTTGTGATGTTGTACATGGGCACGAGAGGGAGGCATTCCAGTAAGAGGTTGTATATCTCTGCATATGCCAACTGGACGTAAGGAGCCTGCTATGAAGCTTTTATAATGATGCAGATTCAAATGTGAGGTCTGGACCAGGTGGAAGACATTTTGCATGGGGAGTGGAGAATGGATGTTAGCAATGTTATTAAAGAAGAATAAACGTGCTTTGTTAGCTCTCTGAATGAGGGTAGGTGGTGAATATAAGGGAGGGAAGGGGAACAGGACAAAGGAAACAAGTTAATATGGAGATCTGAAGCCCTTTGGCCAGGAAATATACTATGATTGACAGAAATATCTAGGGAAGTATATTAAGAATGGAAGCCAGTTTGAGAAAAAAGATGATGCATTTAGTGTAAGAAAGTCTGATGAGATGAACTTGAAGAGTGTACTGGCAGTTGGAGGTGGTGTTCAGAGTCAAGAAGAGGATATAAATATTATTGGTGATGTTGGTGGGAATAGGGTGCTAATATGATCAGGCCAGGGACTCAGTAACATGCCCACCCTAGCTCTACTCCTCTTCCCTATAAGAGAAGACATATATGGGGATTACTGGTAAAGAAAGTAAAATGACATTTTCTTAGTAAAAGGAACTTGCAATCCAAACCCTAATGCAGCAGTTAGAATGGAATCTATAATAGACAACTTAAACAAACCTTTATCTAACCTTTACTTTACCTAAACTAACCCTTGCTTAGCCTTTTATCTGTTCCTTTCAGCTCCCCTACACTCACCAAATATACACATTCATTAGCTAACAGAGTTAATTAGATCCAGAGGGTCTATGTAGTCCATTTCTTAGGCTTCCAAATTGGATCTTCTAATCTTACTATTTTACCAAGGAAACTGTCCTAATACTACAGGAAAAGGAGGCAGAGACAAAGAACATGAGAGTTTGGCCACACTGCCAAAGGCAGAGCTGACCAGAGCATCCAAGTTAGGGATGGGGTAGAGGTCAAGCCCTAAGATCTTGCCATTTCAAATGCACTGAAGAGAAAAGTAATTGCATACCTTTATTATTCTGACCTTTTGAAAATTTTACCCCTAGGAAGGGTAGTAGCATCCTTTCAACTTTAGCCTCAGTCTCCTTCATTGGGGAATAGAAGGAGAGGGAGAGTGAAGAGGGACATTGAGTTCTCCTAAAGACAACTTATATAGAGAATAAGCCCAAGAGAGCTTAGCTTTCATTAGTTCTTCAAATTAGGGAGTGCAAATAAGAGGTAAGTCAACAAGGAGTCAGTGACTGGGCAAAGACATAGTGAGGTTACCAGAAGTTAGGGAAGGATAGCGCTTCAAGAGGTTTACGCCACAGTGACACATGATGCAGAGGCGAAGCAGAAAGAGGTCTAAGAAATGACCTTTGGACCTTAGGATATGACAGTTCAGAGGTGATGGCAATTTTTGACTGGCAGTTTTCCTGGAATAGCATTTCCTTAAAAGTACTAACTACAAGTATAACTGGATGATAAATATCGAGTGGAATTAATTATTATTTATATTAAATATAACTGTATAATTGATGTTACTTTAAATGTATAAAACAAACACTTTATCCCCTTGAGCAAACACTTTAGAGAAACTGAATAAAAGTTTCCTCTCTGAACTCTTTCTCGGAGCTTTTACTATGCCAGTATAGATTGTGGAGTTTGCAGTCCGGAAGGTAGAGCAGATATAGAATTCTGTCTTTCTCCAACTTATTTGCTGCTGAACTCTTTTTTATATAGAGTGTCTAGTGGGGCCAGAACACACTTCAGGAAATGTTTACTTAGCATATTTAATGCAGAAATCAGATTATGGAAAGTTAAAAATAGAATACTAGGAGGAGAGGTGAAGAAGTAGAGGTCATTGAGTGAACTATTTATTTGTGAGAGATTGAATATACAAATAGATAATGGTCAAACCTGCCCAGGAAATTACCCCTTTACCTATAATAAGCAACCTAGGAAGCCAACCTACTATAAGTCAGGCTTGCCGTAAGCCTGATTGCTATCTCTAGCAACAGTCCAGGAAGCTAAACAATAACTTCTATAGCAATTGGCCCAAAATGACCAGGACTTGATCAATAGCTGACAGCTTTCCTAATTTTTGTCCCCCCTTCCACCTTAGGACCAACCAGAGAAAACCGAATATGTACCTCTAATCAATCACATAGGATGCCGTGCTTCTGGTTATCCTGCCTAGAGCTTCCCCAGGACAATAGCCTCTTATCAGGGCATACATGAAGCCTTCCCCTTTTCTCACTAAGTAATAAGCTTTCCCACTCCACTGCCTGCCTTTGAGTCTTTGTCAAAACACAAGTAATGGTGCCTGACTCCCTTGCTACGGTGAACTCAGAATAAATAGCCTTTGCCTTTGCCTTTCTCATTTGGTGGGTTAGGTCATTATTCCTTTCCATGTTTGTAAATGCTGGCTCTTATTGAAAGAGATACATTAATTAGGGTGTAAACCCAAGGGAAGAACATGTTTGGCAAAGGGTTAAATTTCAGGACTCTTATGTTGGAAAGAAAAAATGCAAGAGTCAATTGAAAGAAAAGATTGTAGGTTACTGCAGACAGGGAGGAAGGGGGAGAGAAAGAGGGAAATTGGGAAAGTGAGAGGTAGAGAGAGAGAGACCACTTGAGAGGGCTAGGTCCCAAAATAAATAGAAGCGAGAATGGGGATAAAACTGAGAACACAAAGGGAATGGAGAAAACTCTTTCTACTTCCTCCCCCTCATTTCCTGACCTCCAGACACAGACTAAAGCCTCTGAAGCGAAGCTCCTCACATTCCATCCAGCACAGTGAAGCAAATGGGCTGAAAACAAGGGCCTGGCCTTTTAATTTTTTTAGTTGCTTTGAATTGTCAACTAGTTACTCGACCACAAAATAAGTTTTGTATCCTCAATAATAAAAATAACAATAACGGCTTGGGATTCAGAAAAAATGATTCACATGGAACAGTTTCAGCCTCTCCTTAAATTACTTTAAGGTCAGCATGAATCAGCCGAACCTGTTCTTAATGTAATGCTAACTAGAACTCTCCACCCTGTTTTTTCCTGCTATTTTCTTCTCCTCCCAGGTCTCTTCTGCCAAGAAAGCTTCCACATCTCCACCTCTGCTGCTGCTAAGTCTAAACCAGTCTCTCAACAACCTCTGAGCAAGAGCGTTCTCTTTCAGCTTCATTCAACTTGGGTTATTCTCGTTCTTTACAAATATGGGATTTAATTTATAAAATAAAATACTCTCATACTGGCAAAATGAGGTGGATGTGTGAAACTACTCTTGGAGTGGATTAAATCCACCTTGGAGTTTCTTTGAGATGCAAATCATCAGGCCATACTCCAGGCCATACTCTGATACTTTCAGTATCAGAAACTCTGTGGGTAAGCCCAGTAATCTGTGTTTAAACTGTCCAGGTGATTTTAAATTCTGAGAAATGTTTTAGGGCAGGGATTGGCAAACTAAATCCTGCCCTTTATTTATTTTTGTACAGCCCAATAAGCTAAGAATAGTTTTTACCTTTTTAAATGATTTTTTTAAATCAAAAGAAAAATATGTCACAACACATAACAAATTTTACGAAATTCGAATTCCAGAGTCAATAAACAAAGTTTTATTAGAATGCAGTTACACCTACATGTTCACATATTGTCCATGGCTGCTTTTGTAGAACTGAATAATTGTGGCCATGATTGAATGGCCCACAAAGCCTAAAATATTTACTTTCTGGCCCTTTACCGAAAAAGTTGGTCCCCTAGTTCTAGGGCATAAGCTCCTAGGATCAGCTATACGTGTTGGTGATAAGCACTAAAAATTTACTTTTCCTCATGGCCTCTTCTCCTTCAGAGGGTTTGTTCCATGGGTCTGGGAATACAATGGCATTTCCTCTCTCAGACTCCTTTTATTCCCCAAAGCCAGGCACATCAGGGTTGCTTCACAGCAAGGAAAATGTCGTAACAAAGGGATTTCTCTACCTTAGATGTAATCATTATAGTCACTTGGCTAAGAAAGGAAACACAGTTGGAGACATTCTCTGGAAATATCTCATTGCTGGCTTAACCAGAGGTTCTCAGACTTTGCCGTGCATAAAATTGCCTCATGGAGTTTGACAAAACTGTAGATTCTTGAGGCAAATCCCAGAGGGTCTGAATCAAGAATTCTGGATTAGTCTCTGGGAATCTGCATTTTCACAAGTACCCCAGGTAACTCTGATTCTGGTAGTCTGAAAGACATACTTTTGAGAAACATTGAATATAACTGGATTCTGTAAGAGTCTACATTGCCCCTGAATAGAGGTAAACTGGCTTTCAGGCTGAGACAGGGAATTTGGGGTTAGAAAGTAAAAGGCAGAATACTTTCCTAAAAGAGTGAATATGTAAAAACTCAATTGGATTACAAGGTGATCCAAACCAGGCCGGCAATCTGAAGCTACTCTGACTGGGGTTGTCTTCCTGAAGTCAGAGGGCTGCCTAGTATATCTTTTTGTTCTGTTTAGTTATCTAAGATTTCTTTGTAATTCAGCTATTTATTTTATTTATTTATTTTTGGGTCTTCGTTGCTGCACGTGGGCTTTCTAGTTGCGGCGATCTGGGGCTACTGTTCATTGTGGTATGCGGGCTTCTCATTGCAGTGGCTTCTCTTGTTGTGGAGCACGGGCTCAATAATTGTGCTTCGTGGGCTCTAGAGAGCAGGCTCAGTAGTTGAGGCGCACGGGCTTAGTTGCTCCGCGGCATGTGGGATCTTCCTGGACCAGGGATCGAACCCCGTGTCCCCTGCATTGGCAGGCGGATTCTTAACCACTGCTCCACCAGGGAAGCCCCTCAGCTATTTTCAATAATCAACTTCTTAATGTTTTTAAGGTTCCTCTATAAAAGAAAAGTCAGTCATCTTAATTTGTAGTCTTACCTACAGTTTGACCCAAAGTCTATTCAGAGGACCATACATCGCTCTCTTCTCTATTAACTCCCTTCTTTATATTTTGTATCTCATTTCTCTAAATTTGGTCTAACAGGGACTTTTTGTGTACTTTCTGCCTGAGGCCTTTCATATGAACAGTGAAAATTGCAAATTAAAGAAATATGAACCTTTAAAAAAAAAGTATAGGCCTTAAAATACTTACCTTTTCTCACTTCTCTATATTTCTATTTATCTTTCTACACATATTAGTGATATGACTCAAACTTCTCAAGGTTTCTTTTAGTAGAAAGCCTGCTGTTAAATAAGTCTGCATAATATATCTGATAGTACAACATTTAGTGTAGAAAAGAAATTATCATTCTTAAAAGTCTTCCCTCTCTTTCTGAAGATTGATAATTTCTGAGTGGTATTCTGAGTTTTGTGTTTTCATCGAGTGAGCTTTTCATAACTATCACAATAAACACACACACAAACTCTTTTTTTTTTTTTTTTTACCCAAATCCCATAAGCAATTATACAGGACAATTGAGTAAATATTTTCAGGTCTAGATAAGAATCTCCAGCCAGGGTATGAGGGCTTTGTGGTTCAGCCAAATCCTAAATAAATGAAAGGGCAACCCCAAACTGTTTAATCCTGGGACCAGTGAACCTGAGGTAAAGTGAAGAAGGTTCTGCTTGCTCCTCTTCAGCTGGATGAGCTTTCAGCATATCACAAGCCCTACCCAGAAGAGTGAAATGTTCTTTTCCTTCCTTCCCTTACACTCTACTTTGAGCCCCTTGGCCAGTAAGTCTGAGGGAGATGGTGAATCAGGCCAGAAAGCTGGGCCATACCCGCGATCTGCGTGAGTCTGCCTCGCACTGACTCATTTCTGAGGAAGCAGCACACTTCTGTGGCAGAGGGCAGCTATTTATTTATTTGTTTCGTGCATGTGCTCTTCCAGACTTATAACGTACACCATCCGCCTCCTGAGTGGGTTCCAGAAATGAAAAAAATCATAAATTGAATACACATGGAGAAACCAAATCTCCATCCAAGACCGTACAGGCTCCCCACCCCAGCGCTCCAAGTCCACACCCTCCTGGTTTACATAGCACCTTTCTTCCAAGGATCCCAGAAAGCTGCTCCAGCACAAAGGAATTAGACTATGGGAAGGATGTGTTTGGGTTTTCTTCTAGACTAGTAAAAGGAACTACTAGGCCCTCTAGAGTTTAAAGCCACACAGGCAGGCTTTGTATATAGCAAGGAATCAAATCTTAAGTCTTTAGGTGTTCATTTTTACATTTTAGAAAAGCCAAATCACTCCTGATTGATTGTTTTTATGCTTAGGGGGAAAAGTATGAAGTGAGAAGGTTTTTGCCTATAGAAATATATTCCTTGGCACTCCATTTCTGCTCCGTTTCTTCCCATTTATCACATTCTTTCCCCAAATATCAAGTGCTCTGTGCTCTCATGCTGTCCTTCTCTGAGAACAATCTAATCAAATCACTTATGCTAAGGTGTTCATGATGGATACTGCCCATCCCATGTATAGTCAGGTTTTTTTAAAAAGGCTATAGCCTAAAGAATGATTGCAAACCCAAAAGAAATTATTTCAAATGAAGGAATTTGGTGTATTTTTAGGATTAAATTATTGGTTTCTGTGGGTCTTTTCAACAACCTGTATGTATACAAGCACTTTCCCTGCCTGAGGCTGGCTTTGCTTAAAACTAAGCTGAGACCACCTAGTAAAACTCATCAGCTTGTCAGCGTCGGCCTGGTAAGGCTGCTGCTTCTCTTTGTACACATTGTCTTCAACTTAGCCTACTTATTTAAATTACTGGCCTAAGACTTGAACAGCTAGTTCAGACCTCAAATGTTAAAAGAAAATGTATAAAAATCTTGGATCTGAGACAAGTTCAACTTAGTATCTAGTCGCGGCTAAGTTACTAGAGGTCCATCATATCTCTTTCTCAGTTTCTTTGTTGTGACTTGAGGCAACTGCTGGCTCCTTTCTGCTTTCCCTCAGTACCTTTAATCCACTGGGTTCTAGCCACCACTGGTTATCTGCCCCCATTCCGACACTTTGAGTCTTATCGCTATAAGAACTGTAGGGCCTGGTCTCTGCTTTCTCTAATATCTTTATCCTTCATTCACCGTTTGCTTCTTACCATCAAGAATGACTTAAAATCATGTGTAGAGCATCCAGTGTGACCAAGATAGCACAGAACATTAAATCCCCAATACCTGGAAAGCACTGTGCCAGAGCCCTTGAACCATCAGTCCAGACATCCTTCTACCCTACTGCAATCTGCTTGGTGGAAAAGGCAGATAGATGCCAAGAGGACAAGCTAATATTATTAAGGATTTATTATGATCGTTTGATGAATTACCTTTAGATACGTAGAACTATTCACTGTTGAAATAGGATCTTAGATATTATGAATTCTTCTTTCTAGTCAATGTTACTGAAACTCTAAAAGGTGAAATTAAATTGTCCAAGACCATTAAGCAACTTACAAACTGAACGGGGATTAGACTTTGATCTCTTGAGTCTTAAAACAGGGTTCTTTCTATCATACTGTCTGCCCTGCTCATTTTTTATAATACTAATTAAAAAGTTTTTCTTTGTTCAATATGGAAGTTGTTTTGATGTGAGCTCCTAGCACTTTGGCACCATTCTTAGCAGACCTTACAGATGCTTAGCCAAACAACTGTAAATGCACCTCTGGATACATCATACCTATATTAGTACTATTTTGGGTAATTGTGTTTCTAGCAGCAAAGTCTTCTCTCGTATATAGATATGTCTCTATCTGAAAAGGCACCAGGTCAATACACATTCCTCTTCATCCCTCCTACTCTCTACCATCACACCAATTCATTTCACAAGGAAATTGATGATCGTGATAAAGGCACATGCAACAGTCAAAGTGCAAACTTGCCAGAGAAGGGTTCCATTTTCTTCTTAAGATTCTCCATAATGGGGTACACTTATGGATTGTTCTAAAAGCTATTGAAATATTAAAGTTCCAGTAATCATCACCCTTCATTTTACAGAAAAAGCAGTTTTAGTTGACTCACATTACTATGCTGGCTAAAAACAGGCACAGACTAGAACATAGACCCCTACCTAACTGGGAAGTGAGAGATACTTGGGAAAATTTTAAAGAAAAATTACACAAATAGGGGTTTGAGGGTTGACATCAGAAATTTAAATAGTTCAGTCTCCCTTTATTTTGTGAGCATTTCAATTAATCATTATTTTTAGGATCATTCACATTTGGGGAGTAGAAACTTTTAGATAAAAATAGCAAAGTACACCTTGCTCTCGAGAATAACTAAGCTCTATTTGCCATTGTAGAACATGTGAGTGGGAACAAGAATGGCAGACCAGAATAAATAAATTTTTTATTGTTGTTGAGGTACCTACTTTAGAAGGTAAGATATGGTTCTGGGGGTTGCAATATTAAAATGTTTATAAAATTAAAATGTTATTGCTTTCCTTCGGAGGGAACTTAATTATTTCTGTTGCTTGGAGAATAGAATTTTTATAAATGACATGTATTACCTTATCATGGGCAAAAATAATCAGTAATTTATCTGTCGTTTTTCTTAGATGCCTCCTTAAATCTTCATGCTAGCCATTTTCTTCCATCTACTAATACCACAGATTTACTGTTCACCACCCACTCAAATGCTGGTATGCAGGCCACATGTGCGTACACACTTCTTTTTAAAATTTTTTTCTTTCCGTTTATTTTTAATGTGTTAGGGCTGAGTAACAAAGTTTTTGCCATGGAATGAAAACAAGGGTATTTGCTTTCATATAAGTATCATTTGTCTCCTTCTACCTATGAATAAAAGGATATATAAAACATTCCTTTTTCTTCCTTCACACACACTGTTGTTTCCTACTGTAGAGAGTTCAGGATAAGCATATATTGATATTGTGTTCCTTCACAACCCTCGTGCTGTCAGTGCTTCATGTAGGAGCAATTCTAGGTACCAAACAAGCAGAGTTGAACTTCTGTTTCTCTTTGTGAGAGCACCCTGGGAGGCAAAAATTTGCAGTCGTCCTAAATAAAGACAAATTAAGAAAAGATTATCTAAAGTCCCTTAAAGATGTATTTTAGGTTGTGAAATTAGAATGAAAAAATAGCATATTGGATGTTATTCTCAAGAGAGTTCATATTCTAAAAACCTGTTCCCTTTACAGAAAGAGTTAATCTATTCATGCTAGTCTTGGAGGTATTTAAAAATAAAACAAAAATAACAACAAAAAACACTCTAAACCACCAACAAGCATTCTTATTCTTTGAGGTAATAAAGACCTTTTACTTAGAAGGGATTATCTATCAAGCTTTTTGCATGTCTTTGCTAGCTCAGCAAACCTTTGTTCTGAATGCTTTGTGACCATCAGTGCCTTTGATTGTAGATTACACCACCATTTGATTTATTTTTTTTCTCATGGGCAACATATTTCTTTCATTGAGCAACATTCTGAAACTTGGAAATCTAACCTGTGTTTTAGTCTTAGGAAAGTGACATTCATCTGGTAAATCCTCCCCAGTTGGACTTGGTATTTATTCAACTTGTATATGGTTGATTTCAGGCCAGGTTTAATCATGCAGTCCTCCTCAACTCAAAGAGGATAGTAGAATACAAAAGCACTTGTATTTAATACAGTGCCAGTTTTCTGGAAGAAAAAAAATAGGGAAAGTTAATATTTAACAATAAAGTAGTAATCTCTAAATGCAAGTCTAGAGGGCTATGATAGAAATTTATTGTGTAAATTAGAAATTGATTAGGCTTCAAATCTGGGCAGACCTCCTTGTGTGTCTCTGCTAATATTAAGAAAAAATAATTTTTTTTAAGTTCTTCTTTTTATCAGGAAGAAAAAGGAAATCAGATACCTGACCTGAATGTTTTATAATTAGAAACCATATAAACACATCAACCACCTCTGAATTCAATTTTTTTCTTCCAGAAAATTGTGGTCGCTTTAAGCACAGTTTCCAGGGAAGTATTTTTTTACGTGTTTGGAATTGCTTGTCCAGTCATTTTCTTATATTACATTACTCACATCCCCTTGCTGGAGGAAATTCCCTCTTACAAATGCTGTATCACTGGGATATATGTATATTTATGTAACCCTGGTGGTTCTGTTTCTTCTTAGACAAACTCAGTGGCATTATTTCCTGAACTGAACTCCGTCCGTTGTCTCCATTAATATTAAATTCACACTCACAAAAGGCAAAATGCACTCAAATCTCACAGGCCTTTTCTTCAGGATGTTTATAGCTAACAAGTTCTGCTCTGATTTTGGGGTTTGCTAAAGAGTCCTCAAACTTCCTGGAAAACAGCATCGTAATGTGTTGGCTTGATATTTGCAGGACAAATGTTTCCTTCCATGTTGGCATGCATTTTCTCTCTATTAATGATCCAGAACAAGGATAAATCAGAGATCCTTAGCCCTAGCTAAAAGAAGCATATTCTCCAAATAAACAAGCAGGAGAATTGAGCGCTCCAGAGAGCTGAGACCCCCATCATCGTCTGGTGTATTGGAATGACCCAGAAAGGTTATGCAGACTTCTTGTCTTACATGAGCCTAGGAGGCCCCCTGGGACAACTACAGGCTTGCTTGCCATATAGAGCAATATAGCCAGTTTTGCCCTCTAGGTGATAATACATTGGTACCTCACAAGTTGCAAGGCCAATAACCAAGATCTGGAAGGCTGGATTGCAATATATGGATCTTATGGTGACGTGAGCCCTGTCTCTGTTTCTTATTAAATGTGGAGGATTTTGAGGGAAGGTTGAAGGGTTAACTGTGGACTTGTAGTTGGGTCCACTCTCTCTGTGTCCTTAGACCCTCGTATGGAGAGTGAGTGTATGTTTTTATATATCCAAGCATTGCTTTAACTTTGACCTGTAAATAAAGAGGAAGGGTAGTGTACCCTTAAATAATTACAGTGATCCTTTTTTAAAACATTGAGGCCTGCATCCAAGTTAAGTAATGCGACTGCTGGGTTTCTTTTCTCTTTGCTACAACTTTGTATATAGATTACTGTCCTAACCATGTATTTTGAGATTTTTTCTGAATGGTTGACTTAATTCATATGTGAGCTGAACAGGACATTTGCTAAGAAAAAAAAAAAAAAAAAAAAAAAAAAGATTCAAGTGTCCCTGTCCTAGTTACTGTCTAAATATTACATTGCTCCTGCTTTTACATTAGTTTCTGTGGACATAAAAGTACATTTCCCTAAATATTTAAGTTAGAAGAATCCATGCTGTTACTCCACCAATTTTCTTAGAAATGTTTTCTTAAAAGGTATCCGGCTGATTTCTTAGTTTTCTTTAAATCTGTGATCTCAATACTGAAAGAATCCTCCTGAATCCCTTTTCATTACTCACATGTAGTAGATCACATTAACAGGCTTAGAACTATTTGGCAAATGTTCTGTTCTTCATGATTTCATGCAAGGCAGCAGAAAAGCAATTATTGTGGTATTTCTTTTAAAAAAATGGAAAGTTCTCATCTGATTTGAGGGTTGGGTGGAGCTCAGGGTGTGTCTTTGTCTCTTCTGGTTTTTGGTGGAGTCGATTTTTTCAGAGGAAGTTTGTTTATTAGACATAAACAAGGAAAAAAGTACCCAGAATATTATTTGCGTATTGTGAACTTTTTTCTGAGCAAACATACATTCATTTTTAATCTTTTCTAGAGTCAGAGTCAGGAGACAAACTGGATTTTGAGAACCTTTTGCACAATTGACAGTGAAGGTGTTAGATGGTAGGGTTTTGAAGGGAGAGGATGGTGAGGTGGCACCAGTCTGGCTGCCTGTGCATTAACACTGTGTGTCTACACTTAGAACTACAACTTCCGGGGACCCCCATGGAACTCCATTAACCTTTCAACCCATTTCTTGCACAGACTACCTGGGTGGCCAGAATAAGCAAGAACCAAAATAATTGGGGCTTGAAAAACAAAACAATGTGGTAGTGTTGGTGCTGGGGTCAAGTCATTGACAGAAGAAATCTGGCTTAGAAATCAAGACAGAAGCCAGTACATTTTGCTTTTTATCCATCTTAACCAGCAATATACCTTATAGAAATGATGCATCATTTCTCATAGTTCCACAATTTATTATTGCAGAGGAATACATTTAGAGGTATTTAGTACCATTCACATGTGTATGAAACAAAATTGCCACATTATCTAAAGTTGTGAAATTGAAAACTTTTCTATGCCAGGGATCAAAGCTTCATTTGGAAATCATATCTTTATAAGTCCAAAAGGAGACACTGGCCTTATTTAATTACTGCCATTATGGTGTCTTTCTCTTTCTGTTCTTTTTCTTTTCTTCCTAAGAGGCGTCACAATTGCAGTCTATCCCATTGCAAGGTCTGGCCTTAAAAAGTTTTCTGTAATGGCCCCTCAACCTGAACCTACTTCCTTTTCAATGCATCTTATTAAGTAGACCCTCCCCCAATGAAAGCTGGTCATTCCAGAGGAAGCAGGCACTCCTCGGCCCTCCACTCTGACACACCGCAACCCCTCCCTTTCTCTCATGTCATCCTTTAGGCCTGGCTCAAAACCTTCCTGTACCACTGTGAGTACAAGGGACACCCTGTGTGGTTCACCTGTCTCTCAATTACTTATAATCAGAGAGTCTAAAATCTCAGATCATTAAGCACATAGATAATTTAACTCTTGATAGTAGGCACACTCTTCAATTCCCCCACCCCCCAAATTTTATAAGGGGCTGCAAACAAATCATATCATTTGAGAGATTTAAACTTCATATTTTTCTGTGTCCCTCATTGTACCTCTGGCACAAGTCCTAAAGAATCTTAGAATGACCCAAATACATACACTAGGAATAGAAGGAAAAGAACAGAATCCTGGATAATCTACCAATGGAGTAACCTGTTTGTGAATGTTGTAAAAAAAAAATCACATATCTATAACTTTACTGTGAGGAGAGCTTTTTCCCTATATTTTGACTACTTTCTTATGCATTTAAACAGAATCAGTCATCTCACTTAGTTAAAACAGTGACATTCCAATCAAAAAGAAATCTTTTTTAAACATATCCAAACATAAACACCACACACACACACACACACACACACACACACATATACACACACATTCAGATACACACTTCTCCAGTATTTCTATGCATAGCATCCATTAGCACAGTTCTGCATTTACAGCCACAACCATATCTGACCCCTCATTCATGAAAGCTCCTGCTGCTTAGCCTTAAGCTATTGGGCTCCTATCATTTGCCACTGAGCACACTGGGGTGGATTTGGGTGTCTTGCCCTCATTTACAATCTGAACAAGAGAGAACCAAGCCAAGAAAGCAGCTGACACCATAAAAACGGTAAAAACTCTAGCTGGCACCACTGGTTGCCACTGACTAGCCAAATATCCACAGGGAATGGTGCCAATATAGATTTCTGGGACAAAACAACAAAATAGATTTTTGTCAATAAACATTGATTTGACAAGAAGTGACACAAATCCATCCTTACCAAGGGACACGTACATCCACAGAATTCCAAACCAATGTGAGCATTGTGGACCAATTGAAAGCCCGCCTAAGCTGGATTCAGACATGGCACAAGTTCTCTAAGGTCTTCATCTGCCAACTATGGTTATATGTTAGGTGTCAATGTCACTCTCTGATTCTGCTACTAGCTGACAACATAAACCATGAACGGTGACAAAGCAAACACATACCATAACTCTGGGGGCAGTGTTTTTCAAACACTTTTTACTGTGATGCAATGGAAGAAATACATTTTACAGTACAGCCTAGCACATGCAAAGACATACAAACAACAAATGAAATAAAATCTCAGGGAACAATACTTATCCCTATTATGATTGATGTGCTCAGTTTTATTCTTTCCTTTCTATTAAAGTAAATTGCATTTTAAAAAATATTCTAAAACCTACTGTGATGGCTAGTGAAATTGATTATAATCTATTACTGGGTCATGGCAATGGTTTTAAATATACTGCTTAGGATAATATAAACTTTCTCACTCTTTAAAACATGCTTTCATTTCTTAATAGGATTTTGGGGGAAAATAGCTTTCTATTCTTTTAATTTATTTTCTAGTTACATACAGGCACACAGTTATTGCTCTAACAATCCCCAACAGATAAGTGGCTCAAGAAAATAATTCCATCAAATTTAACATGCACTGATTGAGTACCTACTATGGGTATGACCCTAGGACGAGTGTTCTAAGTGTTGCTAAAGACCACCTCAGAAACTGTATCTAACAACGTCCATTACATCTAAATTATTTAAATTTATATTTAAAGAATTACAATCAATTACGCAACTTTTTTCCAGTTCATTATTCATCTAGGGTAAGACCTTAGGAAATATAAAAAAGGTATTATTGAGCAAGTAGAAACATGCCAAGGTCAAGTCAAACATCCTTCTTTTTAGGATGAAAATTTCACTTAAGTGTCCCGTGGACTTAGAGATGCTGGTGGTAGTAAGGGCTGAAGAGTCACCAGTTTTGCAATTAACAAGGGGTAAGCAGATTGCTGGGAAAGACCAGTCGTCCCTTCTCAGTTTACATATTTAATGTGGGATACCTTCACTACCTGGCCCCAGAAATAGGCATTTGAATCTGGCTCAGCCAATCAGGATATGCCACTGACCTGGCCACCATAAGTAGTTCAAGACTGAGCACAAAACCTAATCCAACCAGCTGGAGTCATTACTGGGAATCCAGCCTAGATTATCTGGGAAAGGCAAACTTTTTAAACTTTCTTATAGGTTTTGCTACCTGTGAGATGACATAAACCTTGAACAAAAAGTGACCTAGGTAAAACCTACCTAAAAATAAATCCAGATATTTGAAGGACATTACTTTGATCCCTCGATCTGATTATGCTTGACAATGAAATCAACTTGAGGACCACCCAGTTAGAAGAACCAATCCATTTCCTAAAAAAAATTTTTTAATCAATTTTAATTGGGCTTCCAATAAGTACAACAGCAAAAAAGGCCTAACACTCACCTGCTTTCAAACATTTTTGACGGTTCTAGTCACTTCACTCCCCTTGAGTACTCCTTTAGCGATAATGGTTCTCTCATAAACAATTGTATAATTTTGAGCAAGTCACCATACCCCTCTACTCTTGGTACATTATATGTAAAATAAAGATGTTAAGGATGCTTTTATTGTATTACCAACTTGCACATTTGGCTAGAGCTTTCAGTCAGTAAGTACAAACTCTAGACCCAAGTACAGCCTTATAACTTTCCCTCTCTTCCAGCCACTACCTGCACTCCTGTTTCTGATTCTTCATTTCACATGGGGTAAGAATTCAGTTTAATATGCCTGAAAATATCTGCCTTGGTGATTCAGTATAATCTTTTCCTATTACCACATAACAAACTAAGTGAACCAGTATTTTTTGTAATGCACTGTTTTACCCTTCTATAGGCATCTCCAATCCCCCAAGGTATTTCACATTTGGTTATTTAAGATAGTCTCTCATCTTTTTGATAATAGACATTCTTACAGGTGTGAAATTATATCTCCTTGTGGTTTTGATTTGCATTTTCCTGATGATTAGTGATGCTAGGCACCTTTTCATGTACCTGTTGACAATTTGGATATTTTCTTTGGGAAAAAATGTCTATTCAGGTCCTTTGCTCAATTTTATTTTATTTTTCGGTTTTAATTTGTTTTGTGCAGTTGAGTTGTGTGAGTTCCTTGTACATTTGGATATTAACCCCTTATCAGATATATGGCTTGTAAATATTTTCTCCTATTCCATAGGTTGTCTTTTCATTTTGTTGATGGTTTCCTTTGCTGTGGAAAAGCTTTCTTAGTTTGATGTAATTCTACTTGTTTATTTTTGTTGCCTTTGCTTTTGTTATCAAATCCAATAACTCATTGCCAAGACCAATGTCAAGGCGCTTACTGCCTATGTTTTCTTCTAGTAGTTTTATGATTTCAGGTTTTATGTTCAAGTTTTTAATCCAGGTTGAGTTCATTTTTGTGTATGATGTAAGATAATGGTCCAGTTTCATTCTTTTGCATGTGGCTGTTCAGTTTTCC
Organism: Phocoena sinus; assembly: GCF_008692025.1. NCBI lineage: Eukaryota > Metazoa > Chordata > Mammalia > Artiodactyla > Phocoenidae > Phocoena > Phocoena sinus. The sequence continues at coordinate 85,652,864 of NC_045769.1, read as the reverse complement.
CAACACCATTTATTGAAGAGACTATCCTTTCCCCATTGCTGATTCTTTGCTTCTTTGTAATAAATTAACTGAATATATATGTTTATTTCTGGACTCCCTAGCCTGTTCCATGGATTTGTGTGTCTGTTTTTATGCCAATACCATACTGTTTTAATTACTATAGCTTTGTCATATAGTTTGAAATCAGGAAGTGTGATGTCTCCAGCTTCATTCTTTTTCCTCAACATTGCTTTGGGGTCTTTCATGATTCCATACAAATTTTATAATTGTTTGTTCTATTTTTGTGAAAATCTCCATTGAAATTTTAATAGAGCTTGCTTTGACATATAGATTGCTTTGGGTAATATGGACACTTTAACAATATTAATTCTTCCAATTCATGAGCACAGGATACCTTGCCTTTATTTGTGTCTTCTTCAGTTCCTTTCATCAATTTTCTTACAGATTTCAGTGTACAGATTTACTATCTCCTTTGTTAAATTTACTCCTAAATATTTTATTATTTTAATTGTAAATAGGATTGTTTTCTTAATTTCTCTTTCTGATATTTCATTGGTGTACAGAAATGCAACTGTTAGGATATTGGTTATTAAAAAGACAAGACATAACAAATGCTGGCAAGAATATGGAGAAAAGGGAATACAAACTGGTATAGCTACTATAGAAAACAGTGTTGAGGTTCTTCAAGAAATTAAAAATAGAATTACCATATGATCCAGAAATCCCACTTCTAGGTATATATCCAAAGGAAATGAATTTATTACCTCAAAGTGATAGCTGTACTCCCATGTTCATAGCACCGTTATTTATAGTAGCAAAGATATGGAAACAACCTAAGTGTCTGTGGACAGATGAATGGATCAAGAAAAAGTGGCATGTGTATGTGTGTGTATACGCACACACACAATGGCATATTATTCAGCCTTAAAAAATGAAGGAAATCCGGTCTTTTGCAACAACATGGATGAAACTGAAGGGCATTCTGCAAGGTGATATAAGCCAGACAGAGCAAGACAAATATTGCATGGTATCACTGGCATGTAGAATCACTGGCATGTAGAATCCAAAGAAAAATCAAACTCACACAAACAGAAAGTAGAAAAGTGGTTGCCATGGACTAGGGGGGTGCAGAAAATATGGACAAATTTATAAAAGGGTACAAGCTTTCAGATATAAGATGAATAAGATCTGACAGTCTAGTGTATAGCATGGTGGCTATAGTTGATAACACTGTATTGTATAATTGATATTTACTAAGAGAATAGAACTTAAATGTCCTTACACACACAAAAAAAAAGGTAAATATGTGAGGTGATAGATGTGTTACTTATCTCGATGGGGAGTCCTTTCACAATGTGTATGTATATCAAATTATCACATTGTACACTTGAAAGAGCTTACAATTTTATTTGTCAAATATACCTCAGTAAAGCTGGGGGAGATAAAAGGGAAGCCTTTCAAAGTCAGTAAAGAAGTATTTTTTACTATATTCATTTTGCACAGGATGAAGTTAAATAAAAGGTGTTCAATTATTTGCCTAGACTCAAATATCTAAGGATTTCTATTCCATAGTGAATTGAGGGAGCAGAACCTGAACAAAAGGGTATGAGTGGGGGAGAGGTGCAGAAAGAGTAGGAGGAGGCTGTAGCCAAAGTCACGGAGAGAGGAGAGGTCAGAAGGACGTCATGGGCTTGAGATATCATCATGACCCCTGGGCCAAGTTTATTACCAGGTACATGTTTTATGTGAGAATAAGCAGACTGCAACTTAGTTAAGTGTTCTCCAAAGAAGGATCATGGAAATAGAATTACGTAAGTGTGCATTTATTCACATATAATATTTATTTTATCAACGGCAGCCTCTAGCCTAGATTTTACTTTCTTGAGCAGTTTTGCCTATGTTTTTTCTTGATCAGTCTACACATTGGCTGTTGTTCAGCTTTTTCCCTTCAGCAGTCAGAGGAGTGAGGACCTCCCACGTCTGTGATGGACAGACCTTTAGCTCATCTGTCAAAACAACCTGCTTGTTCACTGAATGTCTAGTCACTGAAGAAAAATGCCCTTCTATTATTTCCCATCTATTTTACTCTCAAAATTAGGAAGAAAGGTTTTCCTTTTCTACCCCAAAACAAATTTATGAGCAACAGAGTAAAACTACAGAAGAGAAAGCACAAAACAGTACAGATTAGCCTGACATGCTTTTTGGGGTGACATATACATAGTTTCAGAAAGTTGAAAACTACCTTGACCTTTTAATTTTATTTTGCAACATTCTCTCATTTGCCAATGGACATTATATTTCCTTTCTCTCCCCATTTTTAGCATAAACACATGATAAGAAAGGTGAGGTTCACACTCATTTCATAACTTAGACCACCAAAGCATATTACATATGCAAAACAAATTGTATACAATGATAAGAATGCAAGTCCTGTTGCCCAATATTGTTAGCCTAAAATACATTTTATACATCTCAGTGTTTGAAATAACAATTATTTGATCTGTTATTTGGAAAAATGGTTTTACTTCCCCAAGTCCATTAATTGTACTTATTCATTTATTCAACACAGATGTTCCTAGAGCTCATAGAATGTGGAAAATATTTTGTAAAATATTAATTATTCTTTAGTGGTCAAATAACTGCTATACCAAAACACTATCATAAGGGGACAATATACTGTCTGTGTAAATGTATTTTAGAAGCTGACAATAAATAAAATAATTCACTGTTCATCATCATGTATTTTTCTTTCTGGTCTATCTGAGTATCAGATCTATGTTTATCTTTATTTGGCTTCTTGAAGAAGTCATTTAACTTTCTAAGTCTCAGTTTCCACATTTGTAAATAGATAAAATTGAATTAAATACAGGTAAGGTTATGCTCATTATGTGATCCAAATTGCTCTTTTTTGCAATACTTATTCCCATTCGGAGAGGTAAGACTACTTAAAGATTGGGACTATCTTTGATTTTGCTGTATCCTCAAAACAATCATAGTAAGAAGCCCTGATTAATACTTGTTGAGATTAATTGAACTGGATTATTATAAATCATTCTCAAACCTGGAAAGAGAATTGGAGTTTAAAGGAGTGAGTTGGCTGTAGTATTTTCTCTCTCCTTGCGGCAGTTTATTCAAATTCTACATTTCAGCCAGATCCAGTGGGGGTTCAAGGCTGCAGAAACAGTTGAGTCAAGGAAAATTGTAAAACACCATACATACTGTGCCATGCCCATTATGAAGAATCCACATGCTGACTTTCCCTCTCCCCCATCAGGGTGTTTTCCTAGGACATACTTAATATATCTTTTGTAGAGTAAAGTGGTTTTAGGTCATTAGTCTCTCCCAGTTGCACTTGTATTTTCAGCCTCATCTCTAATGGCTGAAAGTGTTACCTTATTAAACAGCTCTAGGTATGAATGGATGGTCAAAGGGAGAGCTGGAGGAGAAAGAATACTTGGGAAGTCTTTCTGACTCCTTGATATCATATCAAGTTCAAGATCAATTTTCTAGGCAGCCTGTAGATCCAAATTCAAGAGATTTGAGCAAGAAAAAGGTCTAATATCTACTCCAACTTCTTGCAGACTTTGATTCCAGCTCTGCAAGTGTAGATCTACCGGGAAAAAAAAAACACAACAAGATTCTGCTTTATTCCATTTGTGCCAGTATGGTAATCTTGATGTCCTAGAAGAAGTTTATTTTATGTAGCTATCCTGGAGTCAATTAACTCTCAACCATAATTTTCAAGAATGTGTGTGGCACATTGTATAAATTGTGGGCAGATTATAAAGTAGAAAACATAGTCCTTGCTCTCAGAAAGCTGACAGTTTAATTGTTTCTCAGGCCTGGTTTTGACCTGGAGAAAGGTCAGACTTCCCAGGACTTTAGGTGCCTCAGTGAGTACATTTTTTAAATTAAATTCACACTCTTGTAGAAGGAGATGTTGTCTGTGAGGAAGACACAGCTGTAGGAAAACCAGTAAAAAGTGTACTTACATTATATTAGAAAAGATTTTAAAATGCTGTAAGGAGAACAGCTGGCTGTATACCTTTCAGAAGGAGCTGAGAGACTCATCAAGGCCCCTGACACTAATAATTTTGACTGATACCTATTTATTTTACTCATGTCTGAAGTATAGGTGTTTAGAAATGGATAACATTAACATTTTCTTATCTCTTCCAGATTCACTGTACAATAGATATTTGCCTTTCTGTTGCTTGATACTGTTACAAATCTCAAAGATGGAGGGGCTTTATTCATTTCTGACATAGGGAAGAGGAGGGGTCATTTCTACCTGGGCAAGTCTGTGTATCTTTTGATAATTCAGCTGTGAAATCACGTAAAGGCAAGCTGGTCATGGTCTTTGGACTCACAGTGATCTAAACCTTTTGCTTTATTGGTCTCACCATGTCAGTTAATCTCTCTGCTCCTTTTCTCAGCTTTCCCCAGGTACCCCACTAGGACCCTGCAAGGAATACTGATTATGATAAGATCCTCCATATTTTCGTGGAAAATAATCTTTCAGCTAGATGTTATGTAATTATTTCATATTACGTTGAAGTTGATCATTCTTTTTTACCTATATATGTATGAGCTCAAGATATTTTGGACAGTTAATTTGAAAGGTTTTCATAAGTTATTGGCTTATATATCATTTCTACCTTTTCCCTGAATAATTGTGTTTTTCCTTGCATATAACTAAATTTAGAAAGATTTCTAAGAGGTTCAGTTCATCCTTGAAATTTAGTCTTTATCTTTCATTTTTAATAAACTTGAAGATATTTTAAATGTTACAGTGGAATGAAAGGAAAACAAATATGCATGGCATATACATGGAAATCAGCTTGATCAGCTATGCACCAGTTATAAGTTAAATAAAATTAAGTTTAACACACTTAAAAAAAAACAGTTGAAAGAAAACACTTATTAAAATGTCTGAACTTTGTATCCAGAATAAGTTAACTGTTGGAATCTCCTCTTTATCTATCTATCCGTTTATCAGTATGATTGCTAGTTGCATTAGAGAAGATAATTCAGAAAATTTCAGAGAGCATGTTGTATTCCCACAGCACCAGCATACTGGGCTCCAGTCATAAATGGAAGCTGTGGGCTTGCACTAACAATTATTTTTTTTGTGTCACATTTGTTCCACTAGTTGTGAGTGTTACAAAGGTGACTAATAAACAGAATGAGAAAAACATGGAGGAAATTTAAAAGTAAAACAAAAACGAAGAAATTTACAAAAATGCAAACAATTTACAAAAGTGAACAAATGTTTGGAATCATATTTTCACAGTTCTGTGTAGGTTGAATTGTTTGAGGAGAAGCACATTCGAGGATTAAACACAAAAAGGTCATTTTGTAATTCCTCATATACAATTCTTCTGTTGCTTTAGCTTCAGTTTTCTGTGTGGAATATGGAACTACTGGTATCTGTCTGTTATCATTACATTTTAAATAGAATAACTAGAAACATAAATGGATTTTACTTCATTTTGTTCAATGCAGTTTGGTTCCCCAAATGTTAAAAAAAAAAATCTCCTTACCAAAATATGCAAATTGGAAGTTTTGAAGATACTGCTTTATCTGAGTTTTTCATTTTTTTAAATTAAGAAATGGAAAAGAAGCAGGTAATAGTTTAATTTGTTATTAAGAGTAATTATTGTCTGGTATATGTGGGTTACTTCTACGTAAGTTTTAAATAGAAAACCATTTAACATATATTTATCTTTGTAAGCAGTTCTAAATGATCAGCAAATACCTTCTCATCATTCAAGAGGAGCCATTTAAAACATTCTTGTTTTGATAAAAGAAAATTATAACCTATGAGACCATCGAAACTAAAGTAATATTTAAGCTGTGATAGACACTGTGAGGAGGAAAGACATATTTAGTCAGCACATGTTTCTTTGTCCTCTTTTGATTATTAATAGATACAGATTCTATTTTTGTATGTTGTTGTGAACCTGAGTCCCAGTCAGCTAATAAAAGAGAAAGGTAGTCTGTAAGCTTTATGAAGCATTTGAAGCATATGATATCTTTTGATTTGAATTATTTATGGGCAAAAATCCAATACTCATAACTTAGAAGAGTGTTTCTTCCATTTTTGTTATGAAAATATTATAATGTTATTTATATATTTTGTTTTGGTTTATTCATCTATTCTTATTAAACAAAAAGTATTTACTGAGTTTCTACTATATGCCAAGCACTATTCTAGCTGGTTGAGATATAGCAATGAGCAAAAAAAGACACAGTTGCTAGCATCGTGAAATTTACATTTAGATAGATTGACATAATAAACAACAGCAACTATAAATATATGTATGGTTTGTTGGTTGGGTTTTAATAAATGCAATAAAAAAAACAATAAGAATAGGGAGTGCCAGGTTCAGGGTGGGGTGGTCATTGATCATTTTATAAGAATTATCAGGGAGGGCCTCACTGAGAAGGTGACATTTGAGCAAAGAACTGTAAAAAAATAAAAAGTGAAGGAGAGAGCCAGGTAGATATTTACATATTCCAGGAGAAGGACCAAAATGTAAAAGGGCCTTGAAGTGAGGATTTCTGAACTTCCAAGGACCAGGAAACAAGAAAAGCGCCAGTGTCCCTGGAGCAGGATGATAGTCATCATGGCAGGTGAAGTTAGAATATAACAAACAAGATTAAATCATGTAGGACATTATAAGCACTTTGGCTTATTCTGTAAGTGGCAAGTAAGTTATTGAAGTGTTTTAAAACATTGAGTAACATCGTCTGATTCATTCTCATCTGGATTACTGTGACTATGATGTTGAGATGAGGCTATTATGGGCAAAGTTTGCATGCGAGACCAATTGGAAAACCTCTGCAAATATGCTGGTGATGGCTTAGAATGATGTTGATGGCTTAGACCAGGATGGTAGTAATAGGCATAATGAAAAATGGTTGGACTTTGAGTATTTAAATTTAAAGCCAATAGGATTTGCCGTTGGAAGGAAGAGGATATGTGTTTAGTTTTGAGCAACTGGAAAAATTGAATTGCCATTTACTGAGATTAGAACCACTATGGAAAAAGCAGGTTTAGGATAGGTGAACAGGGATAGGAGTCTGATATTATGTACACTAGATTTGAGATGTCTCATCAACACCCAGAGATGTGTTAGGTAACAAGTTGGATATATAAGACTGAAGTTGAGAGTAAATATAACTTGGTGAATTGTTAGCATACAGAGCGTAGTTAAAGCCATAAAGTCAGATGGAATCTAATTACCTGAAAGATGATGGAATCACTTGAAAAAATGTAAATGAAGCAAAAGCAAAAACAAAAAAACCCAAACCTCTTAGTCTTGAGACTTGCAGGCCTCAAATATCTGTTTTGGGGGGGGGGGGGTTGGGGAGATGAGAAAGAACTAGCAAAGGAGACTGAGAAGATGTAAACAGTGAGGCAGGATGACTTTAAGGGGAAATAATGTCCTGGAAGCTACAGGCAGAGGGTGTTTTAAGATGAAGGTAGTGATCAACCATGTGTCAAGATATTCCTGAAAGTTCAAATAAGATGAGGACAGAATCATTGGATTAAGTAATAGGAAGGTCACAGTGACCTAGACAGAAGTTTGTTTACATGAAGTTTATCTAAAATACAGTTTTACCTTATATACTTTATTCATAAATATCCTAATGTATTCTAAGCACTTAAAACAATATCTGCCACATAATAGATGCTCATAAACATTTTTTTGAAAATATTTTTTGTAATAAGAGTTTGGAGAGTTACTAGCAGAAAAGAGAGATGGGAAACCGAGTAAATGAACTTCACCTGTGTTCTTTGGCCTAACCACGTATTGGCCTTAACTAAATGGATGTATTTTAAAGTATATCTAATACTCTCCCTTTTCATTTTGATAAGAAGAATTGATACTAAACAAAAAAATATGTTATATAAAATGTCTTAGAATCCCAGAAATTAATATTACTACCCAAAATTCTTCAGTGTTTTTTTTAGGCATATGACAATGTCAGTGCTGTTTTGTTAAGTGATAAAAATGGATCCCTTCAATGAAAATTTTAAACTTAATATATTTAATAGTCTTCACTCTTCAAAGGTTAAGAAGAGAGAGGCTAAAAAGAGGAAACTGCCTTTTATCTTACTCAAATTCTGTAAAAAGGAAAAAGAAAACCAGAAACTACTACTTCAATACTATGAACTCTTGGTAGGAAGCACACATATGGTTTAGAAAATATTAAACCTGTATCAGCTATCATTTTTTGAATTTATGACATACCATATCCCCAATGCAATCACAGTGCAGTAAACGAAACATGAAGGTGAATACACAATTATACTTCAAGGTTATAAGATCAACAAAAGAAGTCAGCACAAACATGGGACAGCACAGAAGGAGGGATCAACTCTGCCTGGTGGACACAAAAAACATCTAATTTAACTGTAATTTAAACCGAATCTTACAGCATGAGTAGTCATTAACCAGAAGAAGGCAGGAGAGGACATTTCAGGCAGAGAAAACAGCCTAACACAAAAGGGTAGCATTGTAAACAGCATGGCATATTACACAAATTATTCTGGTGGAGTTGGAGTATAAATAGATTAGTATCAAGAATATCAGGCAGAAGCAAAAAGATGAAGGTCTTGTGGCCTATGTTATGGAGGCTGTGTTTAACTTTAGAGGCAGTGGGGAAATCACTAGAGGATTTTAAGCAGGGACTGACATTATCAATTTGTGTTTTAGATAGAGCTGGCAGCAATGTGGAGTATGAAACATAAGTGCCATCTCCCTTCCTCCACATCAACCAAAAAGATATTGAATAAAATCCAAACACGCGGAAACTAAGGGATAAATACTGTCGTCAAGTATATGAAACATTTATGAGAAAGATGCTCAGCAGTTGTTCTGAGTGTCTGTGACAGACAAAACACAAAGGAATACACTCAAAGAGAAGCAGTAGAGTTGAGTTGGACCTTTAGCAAAAACATCTCAATCAAGGGCTGCCCTGAATTCACCAGAATAGGCTGAAATGGGCAACTGGAAATTTCTTCTCTTTAAATAGCTGGGAGAAATGAAAAGAGCTATCAGTTCTGGATGATTTTTTAGATACTTGCTCCTTGATAGCAACGGATGTTACAAAATATACTTCGAATATACTTTGGCTTCATTGTTTTGTCACCTCTAAATTCTAGAGGTGAATTATCCCATCTACCCCACCCCCCAAATACTAAACTACTTAGAATATAGACAAATAAAATACTAGTCACTTGCATTCATGACTACTTACTAATATCACCAATTAAATGGTTATTTACACTGATAGAAATCAACATTGTAATAAGTCCCACAATAGTTCCCACAATAATTGGGGATATATATTTTTCCTACATGATGTCTTCCTATTTTACTTGGAAAAAAACGGGATTCATGCTCTAATAGATTTGGTGAATAAGGTTACAAAAGATTAAATAAATGTTTTTCCTGCAGAATACCTCAAAGCCTTTAATAGGCTACTGTTCATTCTAATAAGTTTATCCAAGATTTTATCCAAGAGTGTCTTAGTCAGCTCTAGCGGCTATAACAAAATACCATAGACTGTGCTGGGTGGATTAAGCAACAGATGTTTATTTCCCACAGTTCTGATGGCTTGGAAGTCCAAGATCAAGGTGACAGCAGATTCCTGGCTTATATGTAGACAGCCAGCTGCCTTCTCACTCTATGCTCACATGCCTTTCCTCTGTGTATGTCTCTCCTTTCTGCCTATAAGAGCATGAATTCCATCATGAGGACCCCATCCTCAAGAACACCATCTAAACCTAATTACTTCTCAAAGGCCCCACCTCCAAATACAATTGCACTGGGGGTTAGAGCTTCAACATATGAATTTGGGAGGAACACAACATTCAGCCTATAACAAAGAGAATGATAGAATAAGTTTTTATCCAAATTTATTTGACCATGGAATTCCATTTTTCTAAATACAACTATAAGTTATTTAGAAAAAATAAGATATGTATTAAATGATTGTATTTCTGAATTTAAAACAAATATTTGATAATAGGAATTTAGGTTACTTCAGTTACAAAAATAAGGCAGAAAACTACCATATGGTGGGTACAGCTATGTTCTATATATTTTACATTTAATTTCCAATATTGTAGAATATGTTTTAGAGTATTATTCATGAGGGAACTGAGGCTTAGCTAGGTTATTTTCTCATTGTAATAAACAGCTATAGAAACACCTTTGCTATTGGGGTTTTTATATAATTTATCTTCCAACCTGAGATACATTTGTGAACAAAACAGGTTATCAAAGCTATAAAATTATGTACGTTTTAAAGTGTATAATTATAGACTGATAAATTGGTTCTAATGTTTGCTAGACTTATAAAGTGGTTGTATTTACAGCTATTTAGGAAATATTGTTTTCAAACACTAAACTAGATAGGATGATGGTACAAAATACATCTCATGGGCAAGAGGAAATACCTGGTCACCTTCATTCAAGACTAGTTCATTCTTCCTCTCCAGCTTTACCTTCTACTGCTCTTCACATCAGTTAAACTGGATTCCTTGTGTTCCCTATGAGACCTCTGGCCTCCTCACTTTCATTAATGCCATTCTTTCTGCCTGAATTTTTTCTTGTAATCAAACAAAATCCTTCCAGTTCCTTAACACACAATGCTACCTTCTTGACATCTCTCCATTCCCCATAGTCCCTACAAACAATGATGTCTTCTTCTGAAGTTCCCTTATACTTAGTTTAAGCAACTAGGGTGACTTATCATATTGGCCTTTGTTGCAGCTATTTATGCAATTATCTTAACTTCTAAATTAAATCAATGACAGCTGGAGAAAACGAACTTTTTATACATTTGGTATATCAAGACATTCTTGTTACCCATATGCTGTCTTGTATTCTAGGTGCTAAATATTTGATTTTTGAATGTTTTGTGGATGAATAAATGATTGAATTCAGAACTTCAAATGAGTATTAGAACTGAAGTATGCCTCATTATTGGTTTCTACTATTTCTAATCCTTGAGTATTAGCATGGAGCTGAAGGAAAGAATGGGCCAAATTTAGGAAAAGTTTTTTTAAAAAAGTAAACTGAGTAATGGACATATGAGATAGGTCATTGCCATTTTTGTGTAGCACCAAGCATTCATGACTAAATTAAAAATACAATCCACTATCAGCATACTGATATAATATGAAGTGTTTCTCATAAAAGATCTATTTGTTCTCAGTTTTTGTTTCATTTGCCATTGAATTGTTGCTATTAAATGAACTAAATCCAGAATTTAAAACTCAGTAGCATCAAAAGATCTATAATCATGAGATATAGCTGTTGGTTTTACATTTACACATTCTTTTAACACATATTTTTCAGTACTCTTTATGCCCACATGGAGCTTTCGGACTAGTGGTGAAGATAGACAATAATCAAATTACCACAGAAATAAATGTAAGAGAGCTGTTGTGTTTAGTGTAAGAATTTGTGTGGAAAAGTGAGAGCATTTTATAACATTTTTGACCTGTAAGAGCGAACAAGTAAAGTTGTCCTGAAGAATTTATGAGTATTTAGGATCTGAAGAAATAGCAAGAATTAACTAGCAGGGATTAGAAGAAAGAATATTCTTTATTCTTTATGGGGGATTAGCATGTGCTCTGTGATGATTAGAAGCATTTGGAATTTAAGAAACTGAGAAAAGTGAAATGAGGTGAAAGAGGTGGATAGGGGCCTAAGAAAGGTCTTTAGGACTATATTAATTCTTTGGGCTTCTAGAAACAGAGGAAGTCAACCATTCATGTGTATAAATGGGGTAAGTATAGATTAGTGATTCCAAAAGATCACACCCTTTGAAGGGTGAGGTTACGCATCGTATCTCAGTCTAATGTGGTACCTTGAACATAATAAGAACTATTTTTGCATACCTAAGATGAAGAACTAAAGTTTCAAAGTCTTTTTTGCAGAAAATATACAAATCAAGAATTTTTTTTTTACTTTTATCTCTATGGCATATCAGGAATAGGAAAAAAAACATTTACCACTTACAAACGTCTTAAATCCTGAAATTTTGTATATTAGGATATACATAACCAGCATCTTGGGGTCCTGAATTCTGTTGAATGAAAAATGTTTTCCTGATGAACTCTCAAAACTCTCAATAAGTTATTCCCATTCATTTATTTCCATTCACTTTATTGACTTGTGAAGACCTCAGTAGAGTGATATCAAACATCCATCCAATTCAGTTTTCTGACAGAAGCTTTCAGATTGAGTATTGGAGGGTCATCTTAACTTGTTTGATGGTCCTGTACTAGGTCAGGTCCTGTACTAGGTACCAGGGATACAGGAGGAAATGTGACAATGTCTCTGCTTTCATAGAGCTTCCTTTGAAAATGGAGGAGGTAGACATTGAAGAAGCTAATAAAGCATCAGAAGATACTTTCTGAGAGTGAAAGATGCTAAGAAGAATTTTAAAATATGATAAAAATGGGGGACTACTGCTTTGGGGAATGGTTTCCTTAATTATAATGGTCAGGGTCAGAAAACAAGTGAAGTTTGGAAACAGCTTTTTCAAATTCTCTGTTGAAAGATCATAGGCAGAGACATGCACAGTGCAATATGGACTTTTTTTATTCTTTTCATTTAGTTTGGGTTTTCATGTTATCCAGGCAGAATATGTAGCAAGTATTAAATCCTCCAACATATAATCAAATAATATTCAAACTCCTTACTAGAAATTTGATATGTTTTCCAGATAAGGAAATGTTAAATTTTAAAATGTTAAATTCAAGTTAGGTTATCAAGTTGGCTCATCAGCCCCTGACAGTACAGCTTTCAGGGTCACTTGGTCCTCTCATTATCCTGCAATATGTTTAAGGAGTTTTACTACTGCTGTATGAACCTCACAGCCAGGATGGTAAACCAGACCTGAGCCACTAAGATTCATTCTGAATACTAACTGAAACTGAAACTCTTCTCAGAAAGAGGAAAGGAGAGGGAGAGAATGGAGAAAGTAAAAACAAAAAGTGCAAGGAGAAGAGATAGGAAATGAAGAAAAATAAATGAGAGAACAAAATATAAATGAGAGAGACAGGGCAAATGAGAGGCAGCAGATAGTGCAGAGCCTAGAAGGTAGGGAGACACCTGCTGTGCTGGGCTACTGCCCACGGCGGGCAGGTGCTTCCTTTTCACATGGTCACCCAAAGGTTTCAGGACCTTATTCTCTCTACTTCTATCTCTATACTCCATGCAAAGTGGAAAAAAACTTTCATTTTTGTTTAGAACTCAGGCTGGGGACTTTTAACACTGAAGCGTCACTTGAGGGCAGGTTGAAGTCACAATGTTCTTCATAGGATGTGCATTCAGTTCACATTTTTGAATTACTAAACTGAAGACGGGGCATAAATAGCAACGATATTCACCTCCACATCTACTGCATTCTTAGAGACAGAACATCAGTTGAAGGACAAGAGGTGGGAATGGTTAAGATTTTACCTAAAATCTCATTCTGATTCCTCTTCTCTCCCCCCTCCAAAATAACCCCAGTAAAACATGCTTTATAATGTGGTTACACAAACAACAGATTATCTCCACTCTCTTTGGGAACATTATTTCTTCTCTCTTTATGGAATCAATTCTTAGCTATTTGACCTTAAGCAAGGTAGTTAATCTCACTGGATCTCAATTTCCTCTGCCTGTGAATGAGGATTATGAGAGAACCTACCTCATAGGATTGTTAGGAATATTAAATGAGATTATTTGTATAAAAAGATTATACCACAGAAGTATTCAATGGATATTAGTCCCTAGGCAATTCTGGATTAAACAGGCAGTAGGAGTGTAGGAAGACCTCACGAGGGTGATATCAAACAGTTAATGTAAGCGGGAGTTCTCAAGTAGAAAATTAAAATGTGTATTTTTTTGTACACCAAGTTTGGGAAATGTTTCATATCACATATGGAAACCTAAAAGAGAATCAGGAAAATGAAAATATTTAAAGGATAGAGGAAGCAACATTCTCAATGGAGACTGAGATGGTGCTCAAAGAAAGATAATAGAAAGCTCAAGAAATTCAAGAGAAAGGAACATTTTAAGCAAGGTGGATTAATAATATCCAGTGCTATTGTATAAGAACTAGAAGATGCCCCCTTTGATTTGTCAACAAGGAGATCATTGAAAGAAGCTATTGCAGTAGAGTGGGGTGGTGGTAGTTGTGAATTGCTTTGGTTTTAAAAATGAATGGTAGAGAATGAATTGAAGATTGTGTGAATACAGCACACATTTCAGAAGTTTGACTATAAAGGGAATGAGAAAGATAGGGAATATTTAGAGAGAAATTTGAAGCACCCGTGACAATTTCAACGCGATGTGTTTTCTAAACCTGTGGTAGGCAGTGTAATAGCCCTCCAAAGAAGTCCACACCCTAATCCCCAGTATCTGTAAATACGGTGCTTTCCATGACAGAAGCAATTTAGCAAACATGATTAAGATTATAAATCTTGAAATTGGAGATTATCCTGGATTATCTAGTTGGGCTCAACTTAATTACATGAGTCCTTAAAAGCAGACAACAACAACAAAATAAAAATAAAAAAATAAATAAAGCAGACAACATTTCCTGGCTGTGGTTAGTGAGAGAAGGTTCAGAGAGATGCAAAGTTTCTCACTTTGAAGATGGAGAAAGAGGGCCACAAGCCAAGTAATCCATCGCCTCTATGAGCTAGAAAAGGCAAGGTACTGGATTCTTACCCAGAGCCTCCAGAAAGGAACACAGCCCTGCTGACATCTTAATTTTAGGTTAATGAGACTCATATTGGACTACAGCGAGATAAAATAGTAAATTTATGCTGTTTTAAGCAAATAAGTTTGTGGTGATTTTTTATGGCAGCCACACAAAACTAGTACAACCCATCTTTTCCTCCTGGCTCACAACCTCCTCTGTGGTTAGGTGGTTCCATGTGACTAAAATCCAGCTAATGGGATGTACATGAAAACGATGTCAGTATCTCAGGCCTGGCCCCTAAACACTCATGAGATCATCCCAGTCTTTCTCTTTCCTGTTATCCAGTCTCAGAGGATACAGCATATTTCTTCCTGACCCTACACAATGGAAAAACCATAGGATGGAGAAATCCCTACGTGGAGCTTCATTGGACTGAACTTTGTCATGATTAGAAATAAACTTTTATAGTGTTAAGCACCCATATAGTGAGATATTTGGGGTCATTTTTATACTAGATATCATTACTTCCTCTGAATAACACAATTGTTATTAGTTAGTTTGTTTTTTTAATGGTTATTGAGATTGAATGTATTTGAATCCTCAGGCAAAGAAGCAAGTTGACATGGTAACATTCAAAGTAGGGTTGCAGAGGTGGAGAGAGAGAAAGAAGGCAATAAAGCAGTAGAGCTAGAATTTAGAGCACAAGTAATGGGACTAGACTTGGTGGGGGAGGGGAAGAAGCAAAGAAAAGAATGAGGGTAAGTTTTAAAGTTATGGTGATAGAAAATTTAGAAATAGCCCATCCCATCTGATAACTTCTATCTTCTCTATAAACATGGTAGTAAAGTCATTTGTTGGAGAGATGGGGAGTAGTTTGGTCAGAGATCTGATGAGAGTGAGGAAGAATGAAAATAGTCACTGAGGAAAGGGGAAAGAGTGTTGACTAGAGTTCCACACAGCACTGAATATCCAAATAAGATGGAACATCATGATTTTAAAAAGACAGCAACATACCCACTTGTGAGTTTGTCTCATGCAGTGATAACCAACACATACCTAAGTATTGGATGTTTAATCAATTGCATTGAAATGGTGTTGGAGTTTTTCTATATAGGTTTACTAACTTATAACATGATAAAATATAGTATTTGCCATAAGAATTATTGATCTGATGAGCCATCTGTCATTTATCCATCAGGATCAGTTTTCAGCCTTCTCTTCAATGCTCTCAGCCACAGGACTATGGACTGCATCATCCAGGCTCTGTAGCCTTGACTTAAGTTTGACTGCCAGGATATTGGAGGAGAGAAAGAAAGGATAGAGGACTTTTCCCTCTTGCCTTGCCTTGATTTTATCAGTGACTGCATTCTCCTTACATCTTTTGTCAGACATCCTTGGCGCATAGTGCCAAACTGTCTCTGGACTCTAGCAAAAATGTTTCATCCCCATTTCTCCTTTAAGTCTAGGACTCAGAGTGGCTTCTCATTATTGTTATTCTCTGAATATTTACTTCCTTTATTGGTTTCCTCAACCCTATTCATGCCATTGTAAATGGCCCCATTATTATACTCTCTTCAGTTAAACCCTTGTGTGTACCATTAACTTCTTTTAGAACCTTGACTAACACTGATTTAGAGGCCATTGTAAGGCCCTTGGTTCTACCCTGAGTGAGATGAGAAATTTTTGGAATATTCTGGGCTCTGCAACTATTTAGATGTGTGACTTTTAACAAGTCACATAACCTCTCTCCACTTCAGTGTAATCTGTAAAATAAGATAATTGATATACTGAATAATTTCAAAGGTCCTTCGTGTTTTTTTAAAGTATTTAATATATTAGTCATCTTTACACTGACTACTCTGATTCTTTATTAACTGGGTGAGTTAATGATCTGGGTCCAGGGGAGCTCCCTTTCCTCAAATCACAAAAAAGAAAAAATCCTTCATCCCAAGCAACTCATAAAAATTCTTTCCAGGGAGATTATTTTCTATCCCTTTTTAAATGCACTTCCATATATATCTCACTATAGGTAAACTTCATTTTTTCAGTGGTTTCAGTATTTACATTCGAGAAATTCTGGATACTTGCTATAAGTTTTGAAAGAAATTATTGAAGTTGTGAAGATAGAGATACCAGAGTTACTCCCTAAGTGCAGATCTAATATAGGATAAGCAATAAATCAACACAAATTTTAAAAGAATCATAGTTGCTTATCCACTTTTAATATATATTACAAGTAATTAATACCAGATGAAAAGACGAAAAGAAATTCTGAATATACTCTTGCAAACCTATCTTGTGTATTAAACATGTGTAAAGTATTTATTGTCCATCAGATAGTCATTTTCGGCAATTGGAAATATATGTTTAATTTTAAATGTCCGTTTTCCACAATTTTGATCCATCAAAGATCACTAATTGGGTTCTCTCATTTACTGCTCAATACTTTTGCTCTTGATTTGGCTTGTGAAATTATGAGTTCACAGAGATACTTTTCAAAGAAAATGGACCATTCCTCTGAACATTCACTTAGCATTCTCGTAACTTACTATGTTACAACTTATTTTTTATATTTTAGTCCTTAGTATTTCTGTGATTAACCTAGAAAGTGCAGGTTTTAAAAAAAATCTTACTGGGTTCACTGTCATTCCTTACCTTCTCAACATTTTAGTGAATGTTTATTACGACTTCAATAGTAACACTTAAGGGGGAAAAATCACAGCAGATCACATTCTGCCTAGAAAATGTTAATGAACAAGGAATGGAATAATAGCAGCTACTGTTTTTCTATAACACTAGGTGCGTTTTATGCGCTGATTTTAAAGGTTTTTAATGTGAATCATGTCATTTTTACCATTGATATGTAGAGCTTCCTATTGCCTTACTGTAGAATCTTGGACTGTTTCTCTGCCGTAGAATTTAAGTGCCCACACCATAAGATTTGTGGAGATTGTACTGATACTGTACATCATGTATATAAATGTAGATCTTTCCATATGCACAGAGGCAAAGAACAATGACGGACTGCATCTATTTCTAAAATGTTCTTTTTGTAATTACCTAAACTAAGTAGTTACTGATTTACTTGTCTTATGCGCCACGAGATTGTATTTTGAAAGTAAGGATTACTTTATATTCATTGCTCTATACTTAAAAAAAATCCCTCCAACTAAGATTACTAAAATCAATAATTACGAATATATCTCTTCTTTCAAAGAATGAGAAAATTAGTGCCAAGAAATCCAGTAAGCTTTCAAAGTCTTGTAACTAGTTAGTAGCAAAGCAGGGCATAGAATCCAGGTCTCTTGAGTTTCAGACCCATTAATCTACTGCCTTGCCACCATTTTCTTGGGACTTTGCTATGAACTTCCTACATCCTACCTCTTATCTTGAACTCACGTCAATAAATGAGTATCTTCTTTCTTTCTTCCTTTCTTCCTCTCTTTCTTCAGTGGCAATCTTGGAAATCTCAAGAAAGTCTTCCTGATTTTGTCATCAGCAGAATGCATTCATGTTATGCCTTTTTATGTTCTTATTCAATCCTTGTCTGAGGATGAAATATTGGACTTGTAATGCTGCACATATGTTATGTAAATTATAGTGGCATATTGTATTGCTTTGACCTTTACAACACTCTATAATTTGATTGGCTGACTAGTCCAGTTCATACTGTTTACAGTCTTGCCCTTACTTGGACGGACACGATGAGATATTCCAATCTAGCCAATCAAAGTATAGAATATCGAAAAGGTCAGAGTAGTATAATGTTTTCTTAAACTAAAGTCTTCCCTTTACCTTTCAAATAATGAATTCTCATAAAAAAGAGAGAAATCCTATGAAATAAATTTATCTGAGAATAATACATGTAATGAGTATTTTTATTTAAGTTGATGTCAACTTTCTTGTTTTCAAACTTGGTTCTCTTAAGAGAACTGCTTAGGTATTTTATTAAAGCTGTGTTGTCACAGACTGTGTTTCACTATTCTTTGAATTTCCAGCACCTACAAATATTATATTATAGTAAAATGCTTCATATATACATATGTATATATGTATATATAATTTGTTGAATAGATAAGATTTGCAAACTATACCGATTCGGTTCATTCTTCTTAGTTATATGGTACCACACTTCCTTTGGTCTTTTTTACAGGCTTATTTTGTTCTTTCTGGGTTTCTCGAAGCTCAGTATCCAGCCCTCTTCTCACTGTATTCTTTCTTCCTGGGAAATATTCAGTACAGCATATTTCAGTCATTATCCATAAGCCAGGATCTATCATATGTGTATCTCTAGAGCACTCTTCTGAGTTATAGACTCTTGTATCTAATTGCCCACTTGAATTTCCCAATTGACTTTCAGGGGGAACTCAGTTGCATCATATCAAACACCAAACCATGACACTCCTCATCAAACTTGTTTTTCTCCTAGAGCCCTTGTCACAGTGAATGGCACTACTATCATTCTGCCACAGAGCATTGGAAGTGGCAGGAAATTTAGAGCCAATGGATCCACCCCTTTTGTTTTAGAGAGGGTAAATGGTGGTTCAGCAAAGTGCCTTACAGTTAATTAGCACAGAGATTGCCTTTGAATTCAGACTTCCTGTGGCACCATCTGCTCAACTTCCCATGAACCCTACACTGCTTTGCCTCTACTTGTTACTGCCTTGCTGTTCAATAGAATCTCATATTTCCATGCACTTTATTTAATAACAACCCAATATCAAAACATATTATTAGGTAAACCTCATGATAGATTTCAAGAGATGGAAATTAATTTAAAAATCTTCTGCACCTTTCAAGTCTATCTAGTAAGATACTGGACAGTATAGGGGTTGCACTAACAGGTTATATGATCAAAGTTACCAAAGTGATGGGCTGCAGAAAATAAATAAAAATAGTAAAGTCTCTATACCCCTAGAAATTTTAAATACTAAATTTATATTCTTGCTGGAAAACCATGGTAACTTTCTTCATTTTTACCATCTATTCTAAGTACCCTGATAGTCCACATTGTCAAGGATGTGCTCTTAGAAGCACTGTTGTTGAAGAAGAAAAAAAATGCTTTCTGACTTATCCAGTTTTAAATGCATGCTTGCTTGATGATGTATCAAGCAAACCATTATCACAATTAAATTTAAACAGATTTTGACCATTTGAAAATATTTGATTTTTCTTTTAGCAAAAGCAACAACAATAAACAATATGGGGACTTCCCTGGTGGCGCAGTGGTTGAGAGTCCGTCTGCTGATGCAGGGGACACGGGTTCATGCCCCGGTCCGGGAAGATCCCACATTCCGCGGAGCGGCTAGCCCCGTGAGCCATGGCCACTGAGCCTGCGCGTCCAGAGCCTGTGCTCCGCAACGGGAGAGGCCACAACAGTGAGAGGCCCGCGTACCGCAAAAAAATAAAATAAAAATAAACAATATGTTTATAAAGTCCAAAATGAGGCAATCAACTACATGAATAGAGATGATATGTGGTTTTATTGGAAGATGGATTGAAACCTAGGAAATTTCTTCATTAATAATTTATCTAAATTCTACATTGGACTAAATATTATGTATTCAATAATTTAACAAGAAGAGGGTTTTTTCCCCCAACTCACATTTACAAATAACAGATCCTTGCTTTATAACCCCCAGAAACCTGCCCAAAGACCAGAGGTGTACAAGATTAAAATATGGCCTGTAGCTTCTAAATAATGTATGTTGGGTCTTTTCAGGTATTGATTGGTCAAAACACTCCTTGCAAAATGGAGAGGGGATTTTGATAATGGAGAAGCATTTCTATCAAGATATCCTAAGCAATAGTTCCCTCAGATTTTAAAACCACTCCCCCAACACGTGATTATTCTCTAAATCCCTGGCTGAGCAAGTAACCATTTTAATTAGACTCTGAGGCAAGCAACATTGTGTCCATGGTAACAGGTATAAAAAGAACTTTAAAAAAAAGGAAAAAAAAAAGAAAAATGTGATAACTGAAAATGTGTTTAAATCATGATAAAAGGATTTAAACAGATGTTATTTTTTTCAAAGTGTTATTTTAAAAGAGAATTTTAAAGGGCTCTTGATATGAGAAAAAAATCATCTTTGGATGTGTCTGTAGGGAAGGTTTCTCACTCCTAAATGCTGTAGTTCATGATTGCCATGGGTGAATTGGGTGCCTGTTAAATCAAAGGGTGCCAGAGGGGAGAAATCCGAAAGGAAAACCAAGGAACCTTCAGTTAGCTGTTTAAATCCAAGTGAGTTAAAATGTCTTCAGTGCTATTTAATAGATTGTGTGTGTAACAGTCTTTTTAATTAAAGTTTGTGTTCAGAATAGAGAAGGTGCTGGACTTGAGTTTTGGAGACAGGACTGAGTGTGGATAAATCTGGATGTATTGCTTAGAGAGTAGAAGGAAAGGTAAGAACACAGAGCAGCGCTTCCTTGAAAGGTAGATGCACTTTCTACAGCTTTAGACAGTAACTGCCACACCAGCCATACCAAATGATTTTCTTCAACCATGCATTTGAGCTTCTCTGTATTAAATGCTTTCATACTTTAAAAACTACACACACACATGCACACATTTATTTTTATATTAAAAGGGATATGGGCAAAGTATTGTCCCTTCCCTAGCAACCCGTGTTTTCAGAATCAGTAGAAAGCCATTAAGTAAAAGAAGTAAGAAGGCTTGTTCTTCTTGTGTTCACTTTTTTTCCTTTTCTGCCAACAATTGCCTTCTCTAGGAACAGTGATTCTGACACTTTGTTTAAAATGAGTAACAGCTCCCTAAAGTTAAATGTCCCTTAGAAGGCCTAGGCACATTCCATGGAACTAAGTGAAAGGTAAAGTTATAAGAGAAAACCCAGAGAGAGAAGGAGGAAAGGAAACTTTGGACCTGGCAGAAGGATGGCTTATTTTGGCTGGACTCCTCCTGTAGTTTAAATACCTACTGACTGAACACAAATTGGACGTTAAGGAAGGCTGGAGTGCCCATGTAAAGGAAAACAAACAAGCAGTGACCCTAAGTTGGTCTTAGAGGAAGTCAGATCTCTTGTTGCTTTGCCTCAGATGTTGAAAGAACCTAAATATTGCTTTGTGTGCAACATGATTTTTAGTTCTTTAGTTTTTGATAAATAAACTGGTTATTTGAGCAAATGCCAGCCAGTGGAGGCGAACGCTGAGGAGCAGTAAAGAATGTGGGAAGATAAAAGCAAATTTAAGAATATAGTTTAAAATCTTCATTTTAAGTTTGTACTCAGATCTGATGTTTAAACTTACAAGCTTTCTAAGACTTAGTAAGTCTATATATTATATGGGATACAGATTAAAACAGTATAGCGGTAATTATAATATCTTTTATATTAAGCAAGGAATTTTGTTTCATCCATCATTCACAACTAGATATAGTAGTTATACATAAAGACATTCCTAAGTCTGTACACACACATACAAACTCACATACACATAGATACACATATTCATACAAACATACACACACATACATATTCACATCTACACACAAACAGGAAAAAAAGTGGCTGCACCATAGCTGTACATGCAGTCTGTATTATGGAGGAGTCTTGTTCTGCCACTCCATCACAATGTAGGTATAAATGATACATACATATAATTAATTTCAAAACCCTGACGTTTCATTTTGACCATTTCAGTTTGCCTAAAAGCAAAATCATATGTGTTGTTAAGATTTTAGTAATAAAAGAAGGATCTTTTCTAAAAGAGTTTTTTTTGGATATTATTTCCAGAATATTAATAGGTGTACCATGAGAATAAGGGCTCCATAACTACATATGTTTATGGAAATAATGTCTTAAATAAAGTTAGGGTTCTTTTTTCATGAAAAACTTCTCAAGATTTTTAATCTGTTGATTATGATCTCTAAATAAGAATGCATTCTTTAGTATTTGCCAAACAGATTTGTTCATAGAGCCTTATTTTTCATAGCAGTTTTGAAGAATAATGTAACACGAGATGGGGAACACTGACAAGGGGAAGATGCTTTGGTTCAAAAGGTTGATACTCAAACACTGCATCCTTTTAAAATGAATGCTAGTTATAGTTTTTGTGTACTGACTAGGCCAAGCACTGTACAACAGCTTGTTTTATTCTTGGGACAACCCTGTGAAATGCATATGAATATCTGCATTTAATGGTGAAACAAAGTAAGATCCAGAGAGGCTAAATATTTTTCCCAAGTTCATGCAGCTAACAGGAGATGAAGCTAACATTTGAAACAGCTTTGTTTTTCTTGTAAGCTGTGTTCTACCAGGGAAAGATGAATCAGCGTCCAGGCACGCAATGTGAAAGCATGGATACATTGTTTAAAAAGCAGAGTAAGTACCCTCCTTCATGTCATAATTTCAGAGGTGCCAGGTAGTTAGTTCCCCCTCCTCAAAATACTGTCTCAAGACATCTACATAATGCAGAAATTCTGAATAAAAATGCTTTGTTCACAAGATTTATGTTCCCCTTTGAAAAATATAAATATTCTTGCATATACTTTAAAGGTGTCTCAATACTAGAGATATTCCCAGAGCTGACTGAGCAGCAGCATTACTTAGAGAAAACTTAAAAACAAAATCAAGCAAACAAAACCAGACCCATTACACTAGACCTTTTAAAACAGTATCTAAAGCTGGAGTTCTGGAATCTTTATTAATTTTTTTAAGTTCCCCAGGTAATTAATCATTACTTAAATATTTATCAATATTTTCCCTTCTCAGTATGTATAGATTAATTAGAGAGATATTATGATAGCATAGAAAAAACAATAAATTTGGTGTCACAGGATTTGAGCTGAAATCTCGGCCTCACTGTTTAAATCTGTAAGACCTTGGATGAAGTCAGTTATCTCCAGTGGTTTCCATGTCATCATTTGGTATTGGGGATACTAACATTCCTCAAAATATTATTATTATTAATAAAAGATATACTGAATGCAAAGAGCTATTTGCATACTATATACTTGTTTCATCTTCTTTCTTGAGAGTACAAGAAAGTTCATTCATGGTGGTGCTTGGAGATGGTTAGATACTCATTGTTTCCCTTTGGGGAAGGACAGGCAGATACAAGGGGAAAAGAGGCAAAGTTAGGAAGGAGGGCCTCCTGGACTTTCTCCTTTGCCCTTTTCATATTTGTAATTCTTCCCTGGGTCTTTCTTCATCAGAATAGGACTAGAGGAACACTTTAGCTCTTGGAGTTTTCTTATCTGTTCATAACACATTGTGGATCAGACTCAGTTTGTTTCAGCATTTTCTATTGGCAGCTAGTGCCCCTTAAAATAAGGTCCAGTCTGCACAGCAGAACAGACCAGGCTCAAAGGTACATCCACAGTCTTGATTATACATGATATTTGGGTATTCTACCTCCAAATCATGAATCTGATAAAGAAAGGGATTCATATGAACTATTTCAAGAGTTTAGGGAGTGGTTATACCAAAGCATTTCTTAAAGCAATTTTCTTTAATTCTAAAAACTTCTCAAAAGTGAATAATTCAAAATATTTGAATTATGCAAGTAGAGATTTTATATTTTTAATTGAGTGGCTAATTTATTCCTTGAGTGGGTATAATGTAGTATAGAAACTTAGATTCTTGTGGGTTTCGTTTGTTTGTTTGTTATGTTTGATTTCCTGGCCCCTTTTACTTGACTCAGCCTATAAAATCCAAATTATTTACATAACATTAAGTGGTTAGCTTATGAAGATTCACATTCATTGGCCTATTTTTGAAGATACTTGTCTACTTGCATATTAAACATTTTCTAGTTTCCAAACGCAATATCTCTATTTTTCTGGTAATAGTGTAAGAAATCATCAAAGTGCTCTTAAAGGAAAATAATGTGTTATTACATAAAATTGAAGGATCTAAATCAAAGTAATATTTTGAAACAAAAATTAATTTCTTTATGCTTTTCCAATGGGAGAAATAGTTTTAAATTATATCTAGACAAACGTATTGATATCACAACTTTGTTATTATAAGAACAGCCAAAGACAATGATTTTCATAACTTTTCAAATTTCTCTCTTTTATGGACTTCTACTATAGATTATACGATATATGTGTATTAAAAGAAAATTAATCACATTTTACTGAACAATGTGGACAATTACCTTTGAAAAAAACATAGGCAACAATATTTTTAGAAGGTACTATAACAACTCAAAAAGAAAATTATCATCTGGATTCCATTTTGCTCATTATCCAGTCCCTCCATCTTAACAGAAAACATCACCCAGAAGTAAGTTGATCTATATGAAATTGCCAATATTCAACCATTTTTATCTGTAAAAAATGGCAATTTCTTACGGTTTCATTAGATATTAAGTCAATTATGTAATAGCAGATAGTCCAGTTTTTATTATCAAGTCTAACAAAAAGTACATCTTCTCAAAAAAAAAAAACCCCAAGAAACCCAAGGCAATGCAATTCAAATAGATAAGTAAATAATTTCTGCAGTTCAAATGATTTTCTCAATTCAGTGAAACTATGATTTGTCTTATAAGAGGTTAATGAGAATTAGCTTTACTACAGTAACCTCCAATTTCCAATTTACTGCAATAGCTTCTTCTGATTACCTCATTAAAATAGTGTGGGTACCATTTGTGTTGGTATGGGGTCTTCTGAACACAGATTACTGTGCATAGTTCTAATACTTACAATGTAACTCTTATAGAACCCCAATGTTTTTCTTTTCATTGAGAAACAGGTAAGAAAAAGAGGACTTGAATAAACTTCACACAAGCTGCTACCAAAATATAGGCATGTTTTAGTGATCAGTTACATCAGTATGATCCTTTGATCATATCAGTTGTTGCCAAAGTTCTTAGATATGGGATATTGAGATAATTCCGGGAGAATATTTTCAAGACCTGGAATTCCACAACTAAAACCAATATTTAGCATTTGTGAAAACTAGCACAGTCTCCTAATGGAAGTGAATTACAGTGTAAAAAAAAGACCACACAGTAAGTTCAACATGTTGTTAAAATGTCTTACAATTATGTATAATTGGTTGCTGAAGCAGCCCATTCTATGGGTTAATAATTCAAAAATGGGGTGGGGGAAGGGGTAGTCACTGAGATTTTAGAGGCAAGCCCAGATCTCTTCACTCCCCCTTTTAAAGCTTCTCCTAACTAGTCAAACTGCTTCCCTGTGTGAATCATCCTGAAGCAGAATATCTATATCATATAATACTTCTGAGTAAAGATAGATTTTATTCCCCAGATTAAACCCTGCAGCATGTCAAAATAAATATCTGAATAGGAATTTATTTTTTAAAAAATCATAAGCCTGTGAACAGTGTCACTTCCCACTTTCTTCTTCCTTTTGTTGTCTCTTTCATCCTTTATAAAATTGATGCTCCCTGTGATGGGCACTACTTGGCATTAGTTCCTACTGGCATTTTATCGTGGTGGATGATGGCGATGAAGGTGATCTTAGTGAATTAAGCTTTGTAGTTTTCAATTTATCAATCAATAAGAAACATTATTTAAGTAAGTAACTTTCACTGACAGAAAGCCTAAATTTAAAATAGTTACCTGGCCACATAGCCTTAAAAAGTAGTAGTGTTCTCATCCCCAAAACTGCAGAAAGGAATACAATTACAGCAGAAACAACAACAAAACAATCCTTGTTCTCAGTGGATAGGACCAAGCACCTGTGTTGAGACCTATGGGCACATGTGGCTGTGCCCAGAAACTCTTCATGTCCATGGCCTGCCTGGGATGGAGGGGACACTTTGGAGGGAGTCCACGAAATTACTTAAGAGATGCTGCCTCTTGTTTTGCTCTGTGTTCATCTTTGTGCTTTATACTCGAACCAGAGATGCTGAATCAGATGAAACTAAAAGATGAAACGCTAGACAATATTGTTTTTCAAGTGATGTTTTCAATTACTAAACATACTTCCTCCTGTTTTAGGAAGATTTCTGATCATCTAGTTACCTGATAATCAATTGTGCCAGAGATGTTTAAGAGGTGCTTACCAGAAAGTGTGTCTCTATGCCTTTGTTAAGCCTAAATGACATTTGCTTTTTTAATTGCAAGATTTAGCAAGCTATATTCCTGTTCTGTTTTGTTATAAGAAAGAAATTTCCATTGCCACCTTTCATTTCTGGATATTTTGATTCTAAATAGAGTATGAGTCCAGACCTTTGCAAAAATCAAGGAAAAAAAACTCATGTTGCTTAAGGTCTTAAAAAATGCAGTCCCTTCTTAGTTATAATACACTGTGGTGATGGTTTAAAGCTGCAAACTTTTAATTTAATGTAACTCAGTGTTGCTTTTCTAAATGTTGGAAATTTTTACCCTTATTATTTTTTGGTTTATCAGCACACCAATCACAGAGAAGTTGAAATTTCAAGTCAAAGTTGCTCTTTCACGGTGATTCTAGTTAAAGTCTTGTTATATTTCTTGCTTGTGTCGAAAATCTTGCATCTAAACTTAAATGGAAGTCACATATGCGGCCTTGTGAGATCCAGAGTACCCTTTACATGTTCCATGGGCCTCAGCCAAATGAATAATTGTCCATCAGCTTATGGTTCATTAGGGACCACAAATCAGTTGAGTGGGAGGTGTTTCATAGGAAACTATTCAAACCTAAGTTTTGCTAGATTCCTGATGAATAGAACAGCCTGGGATAAGGAACTTTCATCTAAGAGCTCCAAGGTAGTTAGGCTGGTGATAGCTAAAGCCTCTAAAGCTAATTGGGCAGATAAGAAAAAGGGGTAGCAATCTGGTCTGGACATAGAAAGGAGACATTCCTCGGTGTTTATTGGCGGGTAGAAAACTTCACTGGAAGGGTGATCTAAAAATGAAATTCACTAACGAATTAAACTTCAACAAGCACTGTCCACGGTGGAAAATACAGCAATAAACCTTGCAATTTTGATTTTTGTTTCTTTTTAAGGGCAGAAAGATGTATGTTAATTTTAAAATGTCTTATTTTTATTAACATTAACTTACATTGTAATTGATGTTTAGTTTTATAATCTTTCAAAATTCGTCTTGACTAAAGTTACTTTTATATTATGTTCAATTAGCCTATTATTTTAAGGGGAAGAAAACTGTAGCGTATCTCTAACTAGATACAAATAGATTCCTCTTGTCTAAATTTCCACCATTTTTGCCCATGAACATATGCTGGGAATCATTTTATGACAAGTTTTCTCTTTAGTCCCATGGGAAAATGAATACACATTCCAGGTTTTAGAAATTCATGAAAGAGATAAGGTACCTGTGTTAAGGTTATATGATATTAAAAAAAGCTTTGAAAGTGCTGAATCTTACTAAAACCAACACAAACAAAACAAAAATAACTTTATGCAGCATTCCAAGAAAGATTGGAGAGATGCAGAAATAGTCTGTAAAGTTTTTCAGTTCCTAGTGATTTTGATACATGAAAAGTGAAAGGCTATAAACTAATTCAAATGGTAAGCTGATCTTTTAGAATCTTACATACATACTATATTGTTAATTAAAACATACTTTGAGTATGTAACTCTAACTGTCTAGTCTTGCTTTCTGCATGTTAGAGAATGTCATTAACTCAGAGAAATACAATGTCCTACATTTCCTTTGGAAACATTCTAAAAGGCACATGTTACCCAGGAAGAAAAGGAGAGCTCAGAGAAATCTGTTAAAACACAGGTTACTTAATGAAAAGCAAATTGTAATTTTAGAATTTAAAAGAAAGTTGTCCCTAATAGCATGAGAAATGGGACAGAAAATTTCATGTGTGAAGGAGGAGAGGTTTGGAGCCACCAGCATCCCTTCTCAGTGGCTAACCTGGGTAGGCATCACCCAGGGGTGGCCACCAAGATGATGCAAATATTTCACAATTTTTATAAGAAAAGTCATAGAAGAAACATGGAAGTCATAGTATCACATTGACTAGAAGGAAATGTAGTATTTTTTATTTCCTTTTTCTTGAGCCATTAGGGAATCTTATCTAGTTGCAAGAATTCAATTCTAAGTGAAATGTACATTACATAACTGAGTTTTTATTATTACATAATTTTGGAATTCTTAAATATTTGTGTTTAGTAAATTGATTCAACTCTACATGGTGTCTGAATCTAATTTTGTATACATAAGATTGACATCTGAATTTTAGGTCTCTTGTTTATGTCATAAAAGCTTAAATGAGTTTTAACCCAACTACTCTCCATCTCTTTTATTTTACATATCAATATATTCCTATGTAAAAGTATTATCATACGTTAATACAGAATTTCTGTACTAGATGGAAGCTCAGTACATAATTGGGACTGCTCTTTCTCCTAACAAGTGCAACCATTCAACATTGAAAAAGAAGTATTTCACTGTTACATAGCAGAATTTTAAGTTATTGTTGGGAGTAATTGTTCACCTTGCCATCTTTGGCATAAAAATACGTAGATCTCAGAATTTCTCCAAGAATTCACACGTCTAGGGGGAAAAAAAGCAAACTACACAGAGCAGTTCTTCCACTGTGAAAAATAGCAAAATTCCACACCTATAACAAATTGCAAATTTTCACATATTTGCTCCAGGCAAACATTTGCAATTTTCACAGCAAATAAGGCTTTTGGCTCCAATACACACTTTTTTTTTTTTTTTCTTTTTGTCTTCTATCCCCTTGGAAAAAAATCACTTTCCCTATTTTCAGAAAACCAGAAAAACACAAGGCAAAATTACTGATAATATCATGCTCTTTCTAGGTATTTTAATTTTGATATCCACCCACTTAGACAAAAAATATTAGTTCAACATGGCTGTACCTTATTCAAGAATCCATGAGTTTGAACAAGGACCACGCAAATGAAACTTAACTGTTATTGTGACCAGGGATACCCAGTTCCATTCTGATCAGAGGGATTGCTCTTAAAATGTTGCCTAGTGCTTTCAGGAAATAGGATTTTTTTCCCAGTGATCAAATAAAAAGAGAAGTTGGGTTTCCCCTAAAATAATTGCTTTTTTATTTTAGTACCATAAGGCAGTGGTTCTCAGGCAAGGGACGATGGTATTGCCCAATCAGCTATGAAGTGCAAAGAATATTTTTTCTGCTAATACTTATACAAACATTTGTTTACATTAAAAATAAACAAAATAAAAATCTAGAGACAGTGCAAGTCTGTCTTGATATTAATATCCTCTAATTTACTTGCCTTCTAATGTATTTCATAGAATGGGAATGAGTTGTGGCTTTATTACAATAAGTACATCGGAAACTGTGCATAACCCACCCATGGGAAAATCTTTCCTAGGACAACGTCACCCACAAGCTTTTGTTCTGTGGTTTAAAAAAAAAAAAAGGTGAAAGTTGAGCACTGCCTTAATACTCTGGAAAGAAAGCATGTTGTTTCACCAGTGTTGGTTTAGGTTTTCAAACTCATAAATTCAATTCTATGCTATTCAGTTTATTTACTTCAGAACCACTTTATTTTATCTAGTAATGTAGGGGTGTGTGTGTCTATATATATATAACTTTCTGTTGCACAGCTGTCCACTTGGCTCCTTGTTTCTATATAGGATCTGTAAGTTATTCCGAGGGAAGTCATCTGAAAGTACAGAACAGATAGGGCCCTGCTCCTCTTCAAAACGTGACTTTTAGCCTGATTTTTAGCCTGTTCTTTAGCCTGTTTTTTAAAGACCAAGCACAATTTGATCACTGCCTACTTTACCAGGTTCCTCTTCCATAGATTTCTTCCATGTATCTCCTTCGTGCTACCAATACCTGAACATTCTGACATGTTTAATCTCACTTGGATGTCTTTGCTTGTGCTAGTCTGATGTGTTCTCTCTCCATGCAGTTCCCCTGCTGGATTCCTCATCAGTTAACTCTCAGCTAATAGGCCATTTCTTTAGAAAAACTATTCACAGTCTCCCTGTTTGGAACTCTTTCTTGTCTTCTCTGATAACACTTTCCCCATTAATTCAAATTATTCATTTGTCAAATCTTTATTGAGTACCTAATATTGCCAACATCTGATAGAGATTGTTATTAGACATAGTTTTTGCCTTTTAAAAGTTCACCATGAGGAATATTGTCCCAATCAGATTTTATAGGCAATGGGAAGGAAGGCTATCTCTTTATACTTACTGGTACTTTAAAATTGCGGGCACTTAATTTTTTTATTTTTATTTTTTTGCGGTACGTGGGCCTCTCACTGTTGTGGCCTCTCCCGTTGCGGAGCACAGGCTCCGGACGCGCAGGCTCAGCGGCCACGGCTCACGGGCCCAGCCGCTCTGCAGCATGTGGGATCTTCCCGGACCGGGGCATGAACCCGTGTCCCCTGCATCGGCAGGCGGACTCTCAACCACTGCGCCACCAGGGAAACCCTAAATTTTTTTTTTTTTAATGAATTACTGTGCTTCACTATATGAAGAACACACATAGCCAATTTGTTTAGTATTTGATTTTTGAAAAAAGTGAGGGCAATAAGAACCAAGAATATAGGGACTATTTAAATAAATGTAGTTTTAAAAAGTGCAATGATCTGCTCCACAACTGAAAGTACAGTGAATTTAGAGGAAAATACCCTGCTGGTATGTTTGGGGAGCTTCTTCCTTATATCAGCAGTGCTTCAGTTCCTATGGCAGTTTCCTATTGTGTTACTTTGTCTTTCAGAACTAAGAAGAAAGGATTTGACCCAGTGATCATAAGATTTTCTCTAATCCTATTAATTTAGTGCATATCTTAAGTGTATCATATAGAGTTTAAATATCCTTTTTTTAAACTCTGTTTTCTCCACCTTTTAAATCTTAGGCTAATTGCAATAAACACAGGTGTGCCAAATCTTCCAAATGCCAACACAACCATTTAACCCAGTGGACAACACAAAAATCAAAGTTGATCTTTTTTTTTCTTTTTGCCTAGTTTTGAGATAATTATATAATTCTGTCCATTTTTATGTGTTTTGCACCAGCTAATGCAGGGATCTACCTCCCACTCTAGCCCCAGTAGATTATGCTTTTACTTGCAGAGAACAAAAGGTAAGCTCAGAAGCTTGACTTAGACGCCCTCTTCCTTTCCAGCCTCATTTTAACTAGTCTCTTTTTCTCATTTGTTTCCACATAGTAAAGAACTGCTTCTATATTCGTTTCTACTGCATGGTTAGCCACACTTCTTTGCCTGTGTTCTTACTGTACCAGCTACCTGGAAAAACCCTTCCTACACACCATTGAAATATAATTAGTTCACTATAACTCTAATTATTAGTTGACGATTCAACACAATTGTCACTTTTAGAGAGATTGTCAAATCATAAGATAAGTAAAATGCCACCCTACCCTACCTGTCTGACATACTATGCATGAGACTATCTTAGCATTTATTATATATTATGTTAACTTTTTGAGTGTCCCTCTTCTACTAGACTACATGTACTAGGAGGAAAATGCTGCTTATTGTTCATCTCCAGAGTCTACCATGTTGCTTGGCATTTAAAATGCATTCAGTAACCCAATATTATTGAACTGAGGTGCACTTTTTGGTGTAGGAGGAGACAGAGATGGACAAGAGGCCATCTGGACCCCAAGTCTCATTCAATTTAACATATGTACTTTGTCATATCAAATATAAGATTAGAAATTGTTAAAATTCTGACAATTCTGAAAATAACTGATAAAGCTACACCTTCATCAACACTTAGGTAACACTTTCTGGCTTGCCTCTTCTATATATGATTTCATATATAGAAGAGAAAATTCAGATTTAGAGAACTTGAATGACTTCCTTAAGATTACACTGCTAGACAGCAGCCAGAGAATTGAAACCAGGCCATCAGACTCTAAAACCCTTTCTCTAATACTTAACATTAAGGTTATTAAAAATGGCAAAAGAAAAAAAGCAATGTATTTATTGAACCCTCCTAACGCATCACTGATACTCCACTGGTAAATGAGGTGTTTTGAGGGGAGAGGGGACAGTTACAGTATGTTTGGCCCCTGTGCAATAGAAGAAAGCCTTAATTTTGTAATTAATATATCAATGAAATTCTTTTGTAATAAGAAATATATGTTTAATGAAAGGTACTTAGTGATTATTCACTAATTTTATGTCCATCATTTAATCCATGGAGTATATATAGGTATATAGAATATGGAAAATTTCATGGACATCTTCAACATAATTATCAAATCGCTTCTTTTGTATATTTTCACACATTATAGTTTTAGTAAAAATATCTAATTTAAAGGTCAAAACTATATAAAATTTTCATTTTTATATGTGCTCCTTATATATTTGTATGAAGTGGGCTTTCAGTTACAGTGTCCGGAAACTGTAATACAACATAGGTATTAACTTATTCAATAAGTAAATCCTAGTTCATTTCCACAAACATTTATTGAGTGTTTCTTATGTTGGACCTAGCATAGGTCAAGAATTGTGTTCTTGATACAGTGGAGTAAACAAAGATAAAGAAATTTATATTTGCATTCTGATGGTTCTGCAATTGAGTAGGACTGGCGGTCATATTTGAAAGGTCTGTGAATTTTTGAAAACCAATTCAGAAATTATTTGGTAGACAGAATAAAGCAGGAAGGTGAAATTGATACTCCCATCTCATTAAAAACATCTTTGATATTAGTATGAGCTGGAGGAAACTTAATGGTGCAAAGTCCCCAGAAGGTTATTATTAAATATAAATATAAGTATGTAGGAATGAAAGCTTTACCATCAGCAGCAGCAATGAAAAATGAGAAGAAATGACTGATGATAGAGATCAGGCCACAGTGACATTAATACAACTGGGTAGATGTGGTAAGGATAAACCAGGGATTTAAAGATTGCTGAGTAGAGAGATTATAACACCAAGGTCTCAGAGAAAAGACCAGGAATAAAGATAGTTTGTTTTGTTTTGTTTTTTAAGAGAGGTTATTATTGAGTTTAAGACAGAATTTGAAGGTGCTTTATGGATAAACCAAAACATTTAAAATTTGTCTCCTGGGAATATGTTATCTCACTTATATACACATGCCTATGCTCATACATTCATATGTGCAAAATCCCCCTCCCTTGCTCAAGGGGTTATATGTTCTTACAATTAATATTTCTTTTAAAATAAACACCTAAATTTAGTGTTTAAATAAACACCTAAAAGTTCACACTCAAATACCCACATTTGGATATGTCTGTGAATAAAAATAATCCATTATACTTGTTTACCATTTTTATTTCCAAAACACTTTTCAAATCTAATTTTTTGAAGGACATTATGTTAATATATGTGAAAAGGGTGTTAAGTTTTACTTAAGCAAAAACCTATGTGTCATGGGGAGTTCAAACGCCAATATACAATTTTGGTGACATTCTTACTTGCATCTCCCCAGATGGTAATTGAAAAATCAATGCAGCATTCTGTTTGAATTATCTTTCTCCAGGCACTGATTATAGTACTACTTCATCACCTCTGGGGGGAAGTGTTTACTGAGCATTTCCTATGGGCACAGAACTCAGGTAGGTGTTGATGGCCGTATAAAACAAGTATTCTGGCTCAAATATTCCAGAATCACTTTTTTCTCAAACAAACCACTCCATACTTGCCTTCTGCATTCCATCTAATAGCAATTTCCAGCTTTTTATCATTGTGTATGTCTCACTTTGCTAACAATTAATTTTTAATACTTATTTCAGAAACCTTGTTGAGCCACTGTATGTTAGTTTGCAGAGTAACAAACACTTTTATGACCTGCTAGTTTGTAAATTTTACAGTGATCCAGTTCTCCTGAGATGGACTGAAGCCATATTAGTTACATGGTGGTCAATAGACAAGTGCTCAAAATCCTTTGATAATGGTACTAGTGTCACCTAATGACAGTTAAAGCCTGTGGAATAATACTTTATAGATAAGTTTTTTAAGCCATTGAAATGAAGAGCTAAGATGCCTTAAGATTTTATATAGTTATCCTTTAAGTTGTATTCCTTAAATATTATTTTCTCATCAAGGTTTTTGAAAGGACCTGGCTATCAAACAATTTGGAGGTCATGCCTCTTAGAATGTCTAGAATTTGTGTTTCCTACATTGTTAAAAAGGGTAGAGATTAATGATTCAGGAGTCAGATAAACTGGTAATCGAGTGACAATTCTGGGAAAGATGGTTTTTATAAACTCTACCTTTACTTTTCTGAGAGATCCATGGGAATGGCTAACAGAATATCAAATGGGAGAGGGGAATTTTCATTGGTGACAAAAATAGGAAGGATGATAGTTTTGTGCCCCCCAACTTCAAAGGATTTTAACTAAATAATAAACAGGGGGAAATGGTGAATTGAGTAGGAACGTGGCTTCAGTCCAGACTCTTCACTCAATAGTTCCATGATCTTAGAAGAAAATATAAAAAATTCCAATCACTTGATTTTCTCATATACAAAGTGTTATGTTATCTACCTCGTAGAGTTGCTATGAAACTTAAATAACAGGTTAAGTGCTCTGTCTGGCGCCTAGTCCTTGGTAAGCACTCAACGAGTGTTATTTAGCAGCTCACCTCTGCCCCATCTTCCTCACCGCTGTTACACAAGAGGGAATTGGGGTCAGATTTCTGACCTTCTTCTACCACCAGAATTTCCCCAAGGAGCTATGCGGCCAGGATCTGAGTGGATAAAATGCTGAGAGAACTCCGTTCACAGCCTGTATGAGGGAAAAGGACAGGATGTGGTCTCAATGAATGTTTTAGAAACTCAATATGGCAGGGTCTCGTCCTTCATTGGCAGCCAGAACAAACAGAAAGTTTCTAACTGAGTATCAGAAAAAACTTCTACAAGTTCTATAAAAAGATGCATTATGTCAAAACAAGGGGACATTCCTGAATACTTAGAGGAATTGATTAAATGAAGTAGATATACTGTAAAAACAAAATGAAACAATATAAAAACCACACAACAGAATTAAAAAAACCCAACACAATATTCAGAGCTTTCTGATTTATGATCTCCTTAAGATTTGAGAGAATATTTTATCTATTTACATGGAGGAAAGAAATGTAAAATAGGAACAACCAGAAATCAGAAAACATTGCATGAGGAAGAAAAAATATGATTGCTTAATTGAAACTGTGATGGGTTTCAAAAATAACAGATAAGATACAATAGATAACTGATTTATAGAAGTCAAATTCAAGGAATTCAACCAAGACTCAGATGAAAACAGTCAAAAAGAAAAATGAGAAAGATAAAATACAGTTAAAGGAAATAAAATATAATGCAAAAGC
Source organism: Phocoena sinus (assembly GCF_008692025.1). Taxonomy (NCBI): domain Eukaryota; kingdom Metazoa; phylum Chordata; class Mammalia; order Artiodactyla; family Phocoenidae; genus Phocoena; species Phocoena sinus. Next base: position 85,616,946 of record NC_045769.1, on the reverse strand, counting down.
CCAAACAAGAACACAAATCAGCAGCAATAATCAAATAAATTATTTTTTCAAGAAAAAAAATTGGGGGGGATGGCAAAAAATCCAGAGTTACGGATTGATACATCTCAACAAATATCAAGGACAAGAAACTTGAAGAGTTTGTTACCTAAATATGTTTTGATGAAAATGTTCAATCTTAATGATTTTTTAAAAAAAATTTTACTAGCAGTCAGAATAAGTAAACTGTAAGGCAATGATTAAGTTAAAGTGAATAAATTAAATATTGTGAATAATAATTCAACAGTTATCACCTAGATCAAAAACAGATTTTATCATCAAATCTTAGAATTATTTGAGCCAAGAATGAGGAAATAAAAATTATGGTGAATTTCAAGACAATTTCACTATTCTGTCATTCAAAAATCATATGTTGAATGTAAGCGGCAGGCATTCTATACTGAAATAGATTTATTGGAAATTTGCTTCTTTCAAATTTTATGTAATTTCCCAAACCTTCACACTGAAAATGTTATGAAAAGAAAATAAAATGAAAATTCCTAAGAAAGTAAAAGGAGAGAAGAGAGTGAAGAGAAACAAGGCAATTTAAGAGCTTAACTAATATTTCTCCTCAAAAGGAAGGTCAGGTCCTCTCTTCATGGAGCTGGATCATAATGATTTCCAAAGGCAACGCTTTCTCATCTTCACCCAGCCGTCTCTCAAGGGTATGGGATCTGAGGCCAAGGACTAGGTCTTGCGCGATGGTGCTATTCAAAACCTCCTCACATCTCTCTCCCTATTCTGTGCCATTTTTTCACACCACCACCTTTCTGAAAAGGATACGGGCATTCCTGAGTTCTTATTTTTTTCAGACAAGGCTGCTGTAGTTGTTGGTTCTGTATCCTTGGCCATGCTTTTTCCCTTCTCTGGGCTTCAGTTTTCTCCTCTGAACAACAGTTGGAACTGGTCAAGGTGTGTTAATATTCTTTGCGTTTATAATTTGCTGATGGTTTATGGATTATGGCAGTACTTCTCAACCTTGACTAACATTGGAATAATGTGGCAAGGTTTTGTTTTATTTTGTTTTTTAAAATACTAATTCCTGCTTTTCATCCCAGGATTCTAATCTAAATGGTCTAGGGGTAAGATCTGGACATCAGGATTTTAAAAGCTGATTGGGTAGAGAACCATGGAACTAAATTAATTTGTTGGACACCGAAAAAGTCCATTCATGTAAAGACATTGTATAGTGGTGAGAAGTTGGATTACAGTAGCAAAAACCTATTTGATTTTGGGGAGCAATAGCTGCCAATAAAAACTAAATGCCTGAAAAAATTAAGATCTTTTACAAAATAATTAGGTTCCTTAAAAGAGGCTTTTTGTGCCAAGGAAAGCAGCCGTCTTGAGAGGATTCTTCTGACCATATAAGTTACAGGGTCAGGTATCTTTTCTTACAGCAGAAAAGAGAAGAAACTTTCATCTGAGGGCTGGAACATTGACTTTGGGAGAAGAGAGCAGGAAGAACAGGTGGGACTTGGAAACTAGCAAGCATTGAGGAAATTTTTGAAAAATTCTGTCTCAGCAGAACAAGACTCTTGGTCTAGAATTCTCTTCTAAAACTGTCCACATGTTTCTCTCGCTGTATTTGGTCACTAAGAGACTGAGATACTCCCTGATCATTCTACCTAAAACAGCATACTTCACCCCTTCTGTTATACTGCTCTATACTTTTTGCCGTTTTATTTTTCTTCATAAGACCACCTGACTTATTACATACTTAACTGTTTATGTGTATGCAGTGATACAGGTCTATTCTTGAACAGCTTCTGGTTTATAGTATGCAGTCAGTTAATACTCATTGACAATGTCAGCAAGATTGGCATTCTCTTAAGGAATCAATTTTAAATCTACTCCAAGAATTGGCTCATTTTTCGATTGAAAGACTACTTCATGGTCTTTATAGAAGATCTTGGTAGCACTTAACCAAAACGTTATTCAAGAAGGTGTTCATAAGTGATTAGACCATCAGTAATGCCCTCAAAGAACATTTCCTGTTAACATTTCAGCATCCTCTAATAGATTTCTATCTGCTAAAAGACTCTCATGTAAACCTCCAGTTGATTTAGCTACATTTATAAGAATCTTCATAGCTACATTTATAGCTAATATTCATAAGGGTATTAAGAAAACAAACTGGATGGAATAATTTTGTATCCATCAAATGTTGAAAATTATCTGTCAATCACAAAATATACTTTGAGGGAGTGACGATATTATTGCTGTGGTTTATAATAAACTCTGCTTCTTTATATTGGCTACCAGTATCGTCTCAAAACTACTCACTTGAGTTCTTGATATTCAAATGATATTATCGGTTTTCACCATACATTAAATTGTCTTTGTTTTTCATGGTATGCTGCAAGTGTCCATTTTACCTGAACACCATAGAATAATATTCAACAGTAAAACCTGACCTGTGCTCGCTTCTTATGTAAAATATTGATATGAGAGACAACACTTACAACTATGTAAGTGATCCAAGCAAGAGTTGCCCAGTTACTACCTCTCAAATTCCTGACTCTTATGTACAAAATGATGACCCAAAATAAATCATTGTTTTAAACACTAAGTTTGGGGATCATTCACTTCACTGGTATATTAACTAATACAAATTAAAGAACCATAATTCCACAACCTCTCTGATAAAAAAAAATTATGTCATTAACAATTAATTTCTCAAATTATCTGTATATCCCAAACAGCAAAGCAATCTCAGAGGAATATTTTGGGTTGACATATTTTCAAGTTTCAAGTTGCTTGTAACTGACCTAAAGTTAACTTCTTTTTCTGATAACCCCTTTGATATTCCACTTTATATGTTGAACATCTGTCAGCTGTGCTTTTTTTGCCCCCTCTTTCTGACAACCTTTGCCATTTGTAGTACCCTAGGGAAAATGTCCCTCAGATTTTATTCAGCTAAAATTGGTTAACTTTTATGTAACTTATAAAATTGTCCCACGAGTTTGTCTCTTAAACCATCATTTGTAAGTGTTAAATAATGATGTTATTAAATTTGGCCAACCAGTTTTCTTCTTGGCTTTAGCCAAATATCCTTAGAGGAGTGGAAAATGCTTTGTCTATAGTTAACTATGTAATTATTATTACATAATCACAAATATATAGTTACGCAGGGTGCAGATAAAGGTTTGGTAATGACATTACCAATCCTTTCCATTAGATATTCAGAACAAATTATGCCAGCTACTTGCTATGTAAACATATGAGGGACAAAAAGCTGTCAAATTGAGTCCAAACACTGAAAAATACATACAATCTATGTTGTGTTAGCAGGAAGCATATAGCATTAAGACATACTAAATGCATTTATTAGGATATGAATTAAGTAAGTGTGGCACATTCCTGTTAGAGGTTTAGTAAAGTGTTCAGTATTGGGCACTGGAGTCATGCTGTCTGGTTTCAAATCCAGCCTCAGCCCCTATGGTAGAAACTGAAAAGCATTCACCAAAAATGTCTATTTCCTTTTCCCCCGAACGTATTTTTCACCATCCCTTGATGTTAGGGTGATCATGTGCCTTAACACGGTCATTTGAAATGAGTTTTTGACAATTAAATGTGAGTAGAAGTGATGTGCATTATCTAGTTCTGTCCCACAGAGCCTTCTCCTTTCATTGTCTGGATGTCATCTTTTAAGATGATCTTGAAAAACATGTATTTAGGTTTGGCAGAAATTTATCAGCCTGGTTCCATGAATGACTGCATGGAAAAGAGTTTCCCCAACCCCAACTCACCCCTGACTGGGACTGCAGTGGGATATTACATATATATACTTCAAAATGTTGGGTTTGTATATTACTGTAGACATAGAACCCTAGTATAACCACTTACTAGCGGTGTGACCTTGAGAAAAATTAAACTTTCAGTGCCTCTGCATCCTTATGTGTAAAATGGACATAATGACACCTCCTTTTGGGGTTGTTGAAAGGATTAAATTAAGTAATATACATTAAGTACTCAGAACAAAACAAGATTCATAGTAAATACCATGAAGTCTTAGCCATAATCATCACCATAATTATGATTCAACATGAAGAATATCTAATTGATGAGAATAGTCTTACATTGCAGAAATAAATACTAAGGATTACTTTTAATGTTTGACATTAAATTTTAAAAGTGATAATACTTTCATTTATTCATACATTAAAATATTAAATACTTATTCTTTATGAAGCATAGCTAGGAACTGCATATATAACATTAAATATGACAGATACCCTTCCAGACCTCACAGAACAAGTCCTTTAATGGAGAAAAGAGTAATTATTCTACAATCACAATACAATAAATAAGTCTCATATTCGAGGTAGAGAAGGATGAAATGGAAGGAAGGAAGCAGGGTACCTATCTAAATCTAGAGGAATCAGTGACTCTAAGACAAGATCTTAGTGTTAAGTAGGAATTACCTGGTGTTTATTTAGTTGAAGAAGTGGATTTGGGGGCTGGACAGGAAGAAGAGAATTCCTGCAGAAGGAAAATCATGTGCCAAGGCTAGGTGGTAAGAAGAAGCATGGTAGAATCTTAACAGTAACTGAAGCAGTGTGAGCCTGTGAAGGGACAGAAGGCTACAGAGAAAGACGAGATCGGAGAGTGGAGCAGCGACAGATCATGAAACAACTTCAAGGTTGTGCTAAGGCCTTTGGGTTTATCTTAAAGGCTATGGGTGTCGTGTAGGTAGATGCCATGAAAAGATTAGGTTTTAGAAACGTGTGACTCTGTCTGCAGGGTGAGAATGGATTGGCCAAAACGAGTCTGTTCACCCTGAGTATTGGAAGAACTATTGGGAGGCTGTTGGAGGTTGCAGATAATGGTAGCCTGGACTAGGATAACAGAAGAAATGATTTAGAGCAGTGAATGGATTAAGGACCTACAGAGGTAGTAAATCTATAGGACTGGGAGACAGTTATTTGTGAAGGTAGAGAGGAAAAGTCACAAATAATATTCCAGTTTATAATTACGCTACTGAGTGGCTGACAGCATTTGAAGGGACTCCTGAAGAAAGTTTTGTCGATTTTGAGTTTGCAGCATGTAGTGGATTTCAAAATGGAGATAATGAGTAGGCATTTGGGTGTTAACATTCAGAGGTCAAGTCTGCATGTATTGTCCATGTATTCGCCTAACAGTGTGCCTTAAAAGGCAAAAAGGAATCTCTTCCTGGTCTACTCAATAGTCCTGGGTTGACCTGAAACAAAGTTAAGATCAAGAAACGTGACTCATGTAATGTTTATATGTTTATCTAGCTGACAAGGCCACATGGAGTAATTGGGATATGAATGAATATTTATTGGGATGATTTAATAAGAGAGAAGATTCCTGCATTCTAAAACGTATTTTAGTGGTAATTCCATATTGGATATTCTCTCCTTTACTCTCATCATCACTACGTAGAAATGACATCCTTAACAAAACTATGCTTTAAAAGAAAGAAAATCAATGTAATTGATCTGAAGATAGACAGAAAAGAGATCCTAGTCTCCTTGAAAGGACTTTATATGATAACTTTATTGGATGATTTCTTCAAATTTTTCCTATTTATAAAATATTTATGATCAATTAAATTCTTTATGATAATTTTATAAAATTTGGAAAATATTGAAAAGTTAATAGAAAATATTATCTCAGATATTTAAGTGAAGGCATTGTTAATAGTTTTGTGTATTTCCTTCCAATACTTCTAATATGGATACAAATATTTTTCTACAAAATTAGCTATACAGTTTTATCTTATTCTTGTTTAATTGCTTTTTTAAAAGTATACCGGCAAGTTATTAAATATTCTTTGAAAATTCAAAGGGCTAGAGCTGATAATATTTTAAATGTTTATCCATTCCCCTGTTGTTGGATATAATAGAGGTTGTAATTTTTCTTCATTGCAAATAACTCAGGTGATCTTTATACATGATATAAGAATCATGTGGTCTTAGAAGTAGAATTACTTGATTAAAAATATGCCTAAGGGATGTTTAAGATCACTTGGTTATTTACCAGGGTTACCACTGGGAAATCACATTCTGGAACCTAAGCTAAATAGAACATTTCCACTACTTTCCTCTTCTGTAGTATTGTTTTCTGTTTATGAGGTGTGCCTTAAAACCAATGATTGCTTAAGAAATACCGTCGAGATTTTATCTGGTCAAATGATACATGTTCCCTAAAGTTTACTTTGAGTACAGATCTAAAGCATGTTTGCCATTCTCTAAAATAGTACTGTTTCTTCACACCCAATGCTCAGATCTATGTGGAAACCTTGAAGCCATAGCTTTCTCCACAGCTTTAATGTACTTTATTCTGCATGACATTGAAAGGCAGTGTCAATTATGATGGATCGTGAAGTTCGCAACTAATGATACATTTAAAGCCAATTCATTTGTCTCTTCGATCATGTAAATGCATTGGTATTCACCAAGCTTGCTGTGATAAGACATTATGGCTACTTTGGAGTCATTTCATTGTACACTTATATATCAGTGCAGCTGCCACTAATGTTTACAGGTCCATGTGCTACACGTCCTCATGATATTTCGCAGAGGTTAATGCTCATGCACAGTAGATATATTTATTACTCAGGCAATAACAGACCCACAGGAGCCATTATGGCTCTTAAGAGATTAGTGTCTATGATCACTCCCATTTTGTCCTATCTCCTTCTTAATGTATTTAGCTAGTGAGCTCCTTTTTTTTTTTTTTTTTAATTCTCCGTTCATATTGTATCCATTTTGGTACATCCAAATGGAAAAATTAGTTATACCTTTAGGTTGTAGATTTTAGAAAGTACTTTATTGGCCTATAAATCAAACCTATTTCTAGGACTGCTGGTATTGCTGTTTGACTTTGAAGTTGTGTCCCTATTCTTGCTAATCCACCCTTGACAGTAGTCTAGACAATAGTCTACTATTACATAGGAAATATTTCACATCTTGCAAAGGTTTGGGCTGTTCTGCTATAGTAAGTGACATTGAGGCATAAAATGTTATTCCCTAGATCCAACACCTTGCAGTATAACTTACAGAGGCTTTCTCTTCAAGAAAAATTCTCAACTTGCAACTCATGTTTAGTCTGTTTTTCCTATCTTATTCCTAACAGCTGGGTTATATCTGCTTCCAGGGAAATGTGTTATGTGTGTTTAATACCAATAGCTAAAAAGAACTTTGAAAACTGAAAATAGCCTTACACTTAAGTTTAAAGCAATCTGACAAATATTTTTTAAATTGATCACCAAATTGGCAATCATGACATTAATCATTAACAAAGATTATAATGAGTTAAGGTCTGGTCTACAGAAAAGATAACCAAAGATAACCATTTTTGTTTCAATCACAACTTAATCCCTAGCATTTCTTTCTTTATATCAGGAAGCTTCTGATCCAGGACCAATTTGCTTTAAGTAGAGATTGTATTTAATCCACAGTGTCTGAGGCTAGTGTGTGAAGACAGGAGTTCCATTCTTCCTATAACCTTGTCAGTTTCATTCTGCTGAAAGGGCTTCAAACGTGCCAGATCATGTGCTCTGAATTTACATGCTTAGGAAGTTTGTTGTGATATTAAACCAGCTTCATTCCCCAGAAGCCACACCATTTTTGCTCAAATTGGAAGGACTGTTGGCCAATGGGGGCATTACTCACAGAATATTTGTCAGGCTAGATGTATTGGTGTTCATTGTCTACCTATGAGGCAATGTCTCTGGATATTGAGTCACAGGGGAGGGGTGAAAAACGTAAGCAATTACAAACCTGCAGATATTAACAAGGAAGGTCTCCTTCACTCAGTCTATTCCCCTTTTTTTTTTCTTTTGCATGAGAATTTTTTTTTTCCTGAACAAACTTTCTACCGTTTTAAAACAAATCTCATAACTTCTACTAGAGTAATTTCACACATTCAGAATCACTATAGAACATTTTCTTATGAGGCTTAATACCAGCAAAGATAAAGTTATAGGAGAGTCCTCAGTTGTGTAAGTGTATTGAAAGGTGGTCTACATAACTATTGCTCTACCCAATGACCTCAATACTGAGTGGGAGTGTTAATGTGAAAATGGTTTTATCACCTCGATTTAGTGTTATCTATCAATGGTGTGTAAACAGGGCTTCCTAACTCACCCTATTTAAAGGACCATGAGAGTCTCAATGGATTGTTTGGTTTCTCAGGCCACAGGGAATTCAGTGATGGCATAATCTAGCAAAACCCCAGAACTCACTTTATGTGACTTGTGTATATAAAAGATATGTAAAAGGCCGTCGTAATAAATGTTCAGTTGAGCTCTTTTTGTTAAGGTATCTAGACTGGTTTCAGTCGTGAAAGTATTAATGGATTTGTAGCCAGAAAAGTCTCTGCATACAATCTATACAAGTATTTTTTTAAAGAAAATATGTTTATTTATCTTATACTGCTTTTGTACTAAAATATGATAGGGCAAGAATTGTGATAGATTCAAACCCCACTGTTATTTTAAAACCAATTTAAAAAGCAAAACACCCTGTAAACCAGATTATATCTTGCACAAATAATACACCTATAATTGTGAGACTATTTTATCCATAAAAAAATAGTTTTCTTTCTAAAGGCCAGCCAATCCTTTCTCTTAGCTCAAAGGAATATTATACAAGTAGTAGTGCCCTGCAAAATAAATGACTCTTTCATATGCTGAGGATTTGGTGCTATATGCCTTCTGTCTATGAGGGAACATTTACATAGTTCATGATACTAATATCAATAAAAAGCACTGATTTTCAGAGTAGAGAAAATCAATAAGATATCATAAAAGGATTTTTAAAAAGAGAATAATCATAGACCTAAACTCATTGAGTGACAAATGTAGATTTTCCTCTGGGGAAGCAGTGAGAGTGTCCTCTGATGTTACTAATCTGATTCCTGATGAGACAAGCAAATTAGTCATTTAAAAAAATAGTGTCATTATTATATTTTGAGACATAGTGAAAGGCTGAATTTATGATACTTGATGCCAGAAATGGTATTTATTTTCATATATCTATAGCATAGGTGACCGAGGTATAATAACTACCAAAAAGAAAAAATTCCATGTGAATTTTTTTTTCCTTGGGCAATATGAAAAAGATGAGTGGCAAATAAATTATATTTGTAGTATGAGAATGAACTATTTTATCTCATTTAAAAAATATACAACTTTCAAACAGCTTCCAAATTGGGATACTGCATCATTAAGCATTTGACATTTGTCCAGTTAAAACTATTGACTCATGCTTTCATTGCTTCCCCCTCAAATTACTACAGTGCCACAGCTGATCTGACTATATTTTCCATTTCTTATAAATAGCCACAAGAAAAGTATTAATTATCCTTGTACGATTTAATGCACCAACTGCCTTAACCTTTCAGGTTTTCTTAAACGCCAGCATAACAAGGCATATCCATGGCAGCAAATGTGATTTATGACAGGAATCTTTAATTTCTGTTTTTAAATATGTTACCCACCGATCTGCATACATTTAAATTCGCCTGCAACACTTTTCTCTGTCTTGAGGCTGTTGTTTAATATTCAAGGATGATTTTTGTCCACATACATTTTGGTCTATGTCACCTCAGATTAAATTATTACTGTTTGCAGCCTTTTCGGAGCAGGCCTCAGGCCCTTATTTACAAGAATCAATGAAACAGTAATGAAAATCCATTTTTCATACTATCAGCTCTGGCCTGCTTTTATTTAGTTAGCTGTGTCTAAGCAAGCAATTCATTTTGTGCAAATGTCATGTAGAGAAAAAAGGATGAGCTGTGAAAGGGTTAATCATGAAATAGGACCTGAGCCTTCCCCCATATAAATAGCATCTGTAATGCTAAAATTAAAAAAAAAAACCCTCTTAATATATGCAAAGTAATGTATATTGACACATAAGCAAGGCTTTTCATGATGAATATTGAAATATATATGCAAAGCACAGGAAATGTGTAACATGTTATAGATCTTTCAGTGTACATTTAGAGGAAATGAACCATTTATATTCTACAATTTAGTGAATACCTACTGTTTATTGGTACAGAGCACATAGGAGTATATTTGTCTTAGTAATTTATTTAGGTAAATATATTTATTCTTCTAGGGGTTCTTGTGCTTTTCTTGGTTCTATAGTACTAGACATAAATATTTAACAATGCATTGTCTCAAATGTTATTCATGTAATTTATCAGAGAAAACAGTGGAGTTGTAATAACTTTTAAGCCTGCATCTTCTCTTAAACCTGAGATTGATTTAGAATGCAAGCAACTGAGCTGGATTTTCTTCACACTGCTGAGAATTATTTACTAGTTCTAACCAAGATAAGATAAAATGGTCCAACTACCAAAAGAACAAGATTCATTTAGTCCTTTTTGAATCAGCTTTCTTAAGCAAACACTTCGGCTATAAAAGAAAAGGGGTTAGTGAGAGAAGAAAGCATTTAATTATTATGAATATATTTCCCTGTATTTGCTGACCTACCCACTTTCCTTTATACATATATGTATACACAGAAATATACATATATATTACCCCTTATGAGTGTTACTCTTGGGAATTTCTTCTAAATTTTAATGCACTTGGCTATAAGGATGTCAGTTCAAATTATAGCTAGGGTCTTGTAAAAATGACTGTCCACTTTTTCATATCACAAAAGAAATGAATAGAGAGTGAAAGCATTTGGAGTCTTCATCTTTGCTATAGACTTTCTCAGAAATGAATTTTAAAGACTCAAAACCTGGATTTTTCTATCTGTACAGTTTTTTCTGTTATATTTGGTTGTTAAAAATGTTTCCCGAATTTGGTGTTACAACTTCTAATACTGATAGACTGTGCAGAGCTGAAAGCTAGCTGATTTGATAGTTTTAATTATCTTTTAAAAACTGAGAGTAATTTTCTATAGAGTCAAAGCAGAAAATTCCTGCATCGTAGTCCTGAAGTTGCATCTGAACGATGGATTCAGTACTGCCATTGTTCAGATAGGTGAAGGCAAGGCCTGGTAATTGAACAGGTCACTGTAAGCCAATCAGACCTGAAGCCAAAACATTTAGTCAACCTCAGTTACCAAAGTGTGCTTACCACCTAAGGTTCTGTATCTATTGCAGTGCACACACAGAGTGATTTTCATTTCAGTATTAAAGCCCTATATGTTGAGACTTTAAAGTATAGGGGGAGGACAACCATGTGAATTATCAAAGTCTAAATTATTCTGGAAAACTGATCATTAAAATATTTTATCGTTGAATATTGTTAGCTCTAATTCAATAAGAAAGAAAATCGATTGGCTAGTGAGTGATAGAAATCGATTGACTGGATAGTGAGTGATAGAAGGTAAGTTACTCTTTTTTCATCTTTTTTTATAGAATCAGCCCACCATTGGCCTGTTTTCATACTGACATTTATAAAAGGTGACAAGGACTAAATGGCTTCCTGCCATATATGTATATATATATATATATATGAAAAATAAAGGTACTGTGCTTTCAAAAACTGCTCTTAATTTCTCAAAATGTTCAAGATGAGGGAAAAAACACAAAGTCTTACTTTTAGAGTTTGAAAGCAAACCATTTGGGCTTCATTTATTTCAGCAATCCACACTGCCTGTCATTAAGTCCATCAAGTTGTGGCCTGTACAATTGAATCGATTTTGTTTATCTCGAGATGTAAACTTTCTCACGTTTTCCAAACACATATAACTGCATTACAGAATCCAGCCTTTATAGGGCAAAGAGGTAAAGATGTTTTCAAGCCAGTCCCTGAATTACAAACTCCTGTTTACAAATGGCCAGTAGATCTAAGACCTGTGTATCCATGCTTTCTACTCAGAGTACATGATAAGATATGATTCATTTTGCATTTTACATCACATCTGTAAAAATTTGGTAAAAACTTGAGGAGAATGCCAATGTCATACACTAAGTTTAAAAAAGAAAGAAATCTGCTATTAGTCTTCTCAACTGGGTCTCTATTTACAAACTACAGGAGATGAGGTATTGAATAAAAGTATAGAAAAATTTAACATTTAAATTCTCTGTTGAATAGGATTTAAGATTTCTTTTTTTAAATCTTTCTATGCTTTTTATATTCTAAAAATTATGGAATTCCTAGATACTAGATGATATTTCTATAACAGGAAGAATATTTTTTAAAAGAAATGTGGAAGGAGGGAAACCCCTATTAGAAGGAGGAGGAAACCCAAGTGGGCTTATAACCAAGAGTACCTCTCTCACCTGAACAGGGCATTATCTTTCCTTCACTTTTCTTTTCAATGGAAATTATCCCCATAAGATACTTATCTGAATTCAGAAACATTGTCTTTTTAAATTCCTCTGAGATTTAGAAGAGACAGTAATAATTAGATAAAAAAATATTGCTTCATTCCTAAAACCTGGCTTAGATCAGCTGTGTGAACAAATGGGTAGTTTGATGGCAGGGTGTAACAAGGCAGGGAGGAGGCTAGCACTGGGAAGGGTAGACCTTGGTTTGAGGGCCACAATGGGATGGGGTTTGGGATGGAATGAGTGTGCTTCAGACCAGACATGTCACTTTCTCATTGTGTGAAAAATCTCTGAATCCCATTCTTCCATTTCCACATCTGTAAAATGGTGATAATTTTGGTACCCACATCACAGAATTGTGGTTACAATGAAATAACTTAATAACCATAAAGCATTTATAATTACTCTTGGCATATAATAAGAGCGTAAAAAATGTTAGCTATGGAAAGTATATTGAAGTGGTTAGGAATCAGTAGAATGAATTATTTTAATTTGGAGATAGATGCAGAAAAGAAGGCTTAAAGGTGTAATTTTTTTAAAAATTGAATATTCCAAAAAGGTATTGAGACAGTTTTGAATCCAAGAAAAAAACGGAGGATGGGAGAGTAATTATCTTCATTATCCTCCTCATTCTCCTCTTCCCTGAAGTAGCAGGGTTCCTGCTGTCAAGAACCAAGGCTAGTATAATTGGCATTGATTAACTAGTATGATTTATATATAGGCTAGCCTGGGAACCTAACAGATATATTCTATAGAAAAATATGTTACTAGTTACAAACAGCCGATCTGCAAATGAGCATGTGGAATATACTCATTTGTAAATTGACCTTCATATTTCATTATATCTTACTTGCCATTTACTTAACAAGTACATTTCTAAAGTACCATTAGATTAAAGAGTCAATAAGGAATAAGAAAACAAGAACCAGAGAATATACTGTAAAAAGAACTCCTCACATAGATTAAATATTGGTTAAAAAGTATTCTCAATGAGCAAAGGCCAGAAAATATTTATTTTCAGCCCTAGCTTAGAATTTAGAAAATTAACTAAATTTATGAGTATGTTCTATTGCACTGGCACATCTCATAAACCTGAAACTGAGAAAATACAGTAAAAAGGAATAAAAACAGCTATCTACTAGATACCTGAATATGAATCAGTGATGTAATTAGACAGAAAACTAGACAAAACATTACATTTAGATATATTTAGTAACTAAAGAGAGGGGAGGAAGTAGAAAAGTATAGACATCTTTATTTTTTACGAATACCCTATCATAGTGCAGAATGTTATGAATATGGACAAAAAAAGTAGCTATTCCTCTAAGAGGACCAGAGGAAGAATCAATTCATCTCGAGCATATTCAGATTCCATCAATGATTTATGACCGCTTATGAAGAAAAAGAAAATATCAATTTCTAAATTTGTATTTAATATTTACAAATATGTAAATGAGGCTGTCTCAGAAATGTGTAGCAGATGTCCCTGTCTTTTTGGTGCTGATGGACTGCCTAGGTATTACTTTAAAATGCTAGATTGGCAATGAGAGTATTATTTTCTACTCTATTTCATCATATTCATTTGGAAGCTTTAATTCTTTTAAAGGAGATTATACATGCAATCCAATCTTGACAGCCTGCCTCTATGTAATGGGATGTTCTATTTAAATGTGAGGACATATTGATCTCATTCTGAAGTATCTATCTAGTATCTATCAAGAGGATAAAGTTTGAACATTTTCCATGGCGAGTCCTGTTCCAAAATTTTTGAAATTGAATATGCTGTAAAGAAATGAAAAATAGTAACTCTTCACTTCTTGACTTGGAGACATTTTAAGCAAAGAAAAGAACATTGAAAGAAGAGTTATGATATTTCGTTACACGCGGTCTTTTAGTGGGAGGATAGAACATGTGCCTCAAGGCAAAAGTAAGCCAAAGGGTCTGATTCCCCTATATTTTGTAAAGTGGATTATTTGCTCAGGGGCTCTGGGCCATAAACTGTCACTATCTCTTCAGTACTCTAATTATGGCAGTGTCCGTTCACATATACCCTTTCTGAGCACTCAAGAAAATGATTTGAACTAAGTAAATCAATTCACGTTAAGATCTTGGATTTATCTTCATTATTTAAAATTTGAGTTGAGAAAGTGTTTTCACTAAATTATTTTTATTCTTCATATCCATGTGTAAAAAAATGGAAAATATTTCTTTAATATCTGTTCAAGGGAGAGCACATTAAACATGGAAAGAGAGTGGAATATTTTAACAAAATAAAAATTGGCCATAACCAATGGCTGAAATCAAGAAGAACTGTCACTTTGGGGTGGGTATGTGTGAGTGTGTGTGTACAATATATTACATATTCCAAACCAAAAACAGAAAAATGTAGAGTGCTGCCTAAAGCATAAATAATATTGAATAACAAATGTTGTTTATTTAAGTGTTCTACACTAAAGTGTTTTAGCCTAGTAGAATTCTCCCAGTAAAGTTTGGATTACATTTTGCATATGAATATCGAGTGCAATAGTTGGTAATCAAAACATGTTATATTTGACTAATTGAAAATATTTGTATTTTAAAACAGACAATAATGACTAATATATACAGATTTTTCTATATTTTAATAGAGATGAATTCAAATAAAATTTGAGCTTTAATGATATATTATGAATGAATATCAAAAAACAGTTTTAGAATATTTATTAGCAATTTTTTCTTTGGGCTATACTAATGGTTGTCTTAAAAAGTAAGAATGCTTTCTTAAAAGTACAGGGCAATTACATTAGTTAACATCCAGATACTGTGTTAGTGAAAATTCCATGAAATCTGAGAAAAAGTTCCCATACTTAGGGCATCTAGAACATGAATCTTGGATATGTAATTGTCAATACAATGGATTTTGAAGTATAAAATATCTGTGTGTGTTGATATGAGATGTTTGTAGAGGTTGCACTCAAATCCCTAGTTATGATTGACGCATAAGAGCTAGAAATTATGTTATATGTGTGTGATATAGAGAGAGATTATATAGCTAAGATGGGTGATTATTAGTAAAAATTTTTAATTAGAATGCCATTATTCAAACTACTGAGACTACAGTGGATTTAGTGCCAGCACACAAAAAGGTAAAAAAAAACCACTCTCTTAGAAGTAAATATATATCCGTTTAATATTCAGAGGATGCCAAATGATTTTCCTAAAAGATTCTTCCACTCATTTTATATTAGTTGCCATTATATATGAAATAAATTACCTCTTCCTGACAAACTTGTGACTTTCTGCACATGATATATTTTTCTCAAGAGGCATTCACTATATTTTTCTTCCAAGAAAAAGGGTTAGTCTTTTTATTAATTACTATCTAAATGGAACCAAAAAATCAAAGGGATCTAATTACTAAATAACAGAAATTAGAAATGGGATAAATTTTCACTTATCTGTTTTAACAATGATGAACAGATAGTTCAAAACATATACTCACAGAATAGTCATTTCTATTTGTATTTGGGAATGCATTATTAAAATCAAATTGTATCATGTAGCTAATGGCTGAAGGAGTTGGCCCAAATCCATTCTGAATGATAGTAAGAAATCAGCCTGGGAGTCAATTTGCAGAATACTCTCTCTCATTCAAATGAATGTTTCTGAAGAAAGGTTGAAAGCTGCAAAATATTCTTGATGAATGGCTCTAAATAATCAAAAAGTCAAAATAAATTTGGAATCTCCTCCTCAAGACCCATGCAGAGCAATCTGGAAATAAGTAAAGATGACTCTTTTTACTAGTTAGTGACTATAGATGTTTTCAAAATAATGTGATATAATAAATTATCCATGAATTGTATCATGTATATCTTTTTTGTCTATTTTGAAAACAAAATCTAAAGAGGGTGGTCTCAAATCCACTTCCGAGTCCACTTATATACTACAGTGCCTTCAAGTCTTGGTTGCTTCTTCTTACTATATCTTGGTCTTAAGTCATTGTTGCTTTCTAAGACTCCCAGATTCATAGTATTCTTTGGTTCATGGCAGTCCTTACTATGCCGGCCTTAGCAGAAACATCCTGCAGGTAAAGCTACCCTTTTCATACTGAATCCTTCTTTCATTTTGGTGGTAGTACAAGACTGGAAAAATACTTTTTTGGACAATTAGGAGAAAGTAGAGGAAATAACAATATTGAAACCTTCCTGTTAGACTCAAAGACTAAAGGAAAAACACCTCTCTCTTCTCTCTTTCTCTGTCTGTCTCAAACACACACACACACACACACACACTCAAAAACAGGTGGTTGCTGTGTTGCATATGTTCTACCCTTCCAGATCTATTCTCTACCTTTGTACATCCCATTCTGCTTTGTGCTCTGGGAAACTGGGTTGTCAGAACTGACTCTACAAGATCCTTTTCCCTTTGGCTTCCGCAGTTTAGCCAATGGGAGATAAAGGGATATGTTTGGAAAGTGGAAGCAAAATGACATGAAGACATATTCCACTGGCTCGCACTACAGGTCATCCATCTCCCAAAGGACAAAGATCTTAAGTGGCCCACTCCTCTGAGTACCCCTTAACAATCCCATCACTTGCCCCTTCAGCTTATGGGGTGGTAATACCTTCTGTTCTTGTCAGTCTTGGGTAAATGCACCGTCTGTTTTTGTTTGTTTTTCTTTTTCCCTTAGTCCCCACCCACTACTTTAAAAATAATACTTTTATTAGACCTGGTTCAACTGCAAGCCAGGAACTTGACTGAATAGTCTCTTTATTAGCAGACCCCTGTTCCTGACCTTGTTTTACTTCTTGAGGCTTACCTCCTTTTAATCTCTCCTAAAGGAGCACCCCTTTCAATTTTCCTTAGACAAATACAACTCCCTGCTCTCAAGGATGGTGTTCCAAAAGAATCTGGCCCCCTCCTGTACTAGGGTGTTATGCAGTACACAATAAATCTCAGCAGTATATTTCTGAATGACTGATTTATTTAGTCCAGAATACGGCCCCTCTTTGTATTTGCTAACTTCTAGACTCTCATGGGGAGTTTTTCAGACAGAACACACACATCTCCCAAGGCAAAAAATGCTTATCCAAGATAAGAAAATACAAATTTCTGTTGTATATCAACAATTTCTTAAAGGTAAGACATTGACAAGACTACTTGTCTTTCAGAGTTATGGCTCTATACTCTTTTCCAGAATGGTGTTAGTTCTCCTTTTCTGATCTTTCAGTTTCCAGGCAGAACCCAAGAGACTACCATACATAAGAAATGGGGTTCATAACAACCCTTTCCTAAACAACATAATGTCCATCCCTGATTAAATTATTTTCCTTGAGCAAAAGTAAATTCAAACTGGCCATCTGTGCATAAAAGAAAAATGAATCTAGGCACAGACTTTATACCTTTTTATACAAAAACTATCTCAAAAAGGACCTAAATATAAAATGCAAAAATATGAAACTACTGGAAGACAATACAGAATAAAATCTAGATGAACTTAGGTATAAGGATGACTTTGAGATACAACACCAAAAGTAATATCCATGAAAGAAATCATTGATTTCGGGACTAAAGCTGGACCTCACAAAAATTAAAAACTTCTGCTCTGAAAAAGACACTGACAAGAGAATAAGAAGGCAAACCACAGACATGTCTTCATTTTCAAAAGACATGTCTGATGAAGGAGTGTTGTCCAAAATATACAAAGAACTCTTAAAATACAATAAGAAAACAACCTGGTTAAAAATGAGAAAAGACCTGGACAGACATCTCACCAAAGAAGATATACAGATGGCAAATAAGCATATGAGAAGATGTCCAACATCATATGTCATTAGTTAGGGAAATGACAGGGAGATATCACTACACACCTATTAGACTGGCCAAAATCTAAAACACTGATAACACCAAATGCTGGCAAGCATGTAGAACAACAGAAAATCACATTCCTTGCTTGTGGAAGCACAAAATGATATAACCACTTTAGAAAAGGGTTTGGCAGTTTCTTAGAAAACAACATACTCTTACCATAAAATCTAACAATTGCACTCTTTGGTGTTTACCCAAATGCATTGAAAACTTATGTCCACACAAAAACGTGTACACGGATGTTTATATCAGCTTTACTTATAATTGCCAAAACTTGGAAGCAACCAAGTTGTCCTTGAGTAAATACATGGATAAATAAACTGTGGCACATCCAGACAATGGGATATTATTCAGTGCTAAAAAGAAATGAGCTATTGAGCTGTGAAAAGACATGGAAAAACTTTTTTAAAATGAATATTTAAATGAAAGAAGCCAATTTGAAAAGGCAACATACTATATGATTCCAACTATATGAAGTTCTTGAAAAGGCAACACTAGGAGACAGTGGAAAGATCTGTGATCTCCAGGGGTTAGAGGGGACAGAGGGATGAATGGGTGGAGCACAGAAGCTATTTATTATACTGTAGTGTTGGATTCACATCATTTATACCTTTGTCAAATCCAGTAGAATGTACAACACCAAGAGTGAACCATAATATAATGGATTTGATGTATAAATGTAGAGTCACCAATTGTAACAAATTTACCTTTCTGATGTGAGACGTTGATTGTAGGAGAGACTGCATGTGTTGGGGCAGTTGTATCTTCTCAATTTTGCTATGAACCTAAAACTTTTGAAATATAAAGTCTATATAAACAACAACAAAAAATATATTTGTAGTCAGGGTTTTCAGTTCTATTCCCACCCTTCTGTACACCAGAACATAGTAAGTACAGGGAAGCATCATAGAGAAGTCATGTTCGCCTTTGCATAGTGATCACCCCACCTCACCCCATTCCCCACCACATCACTCCCTATTCAAGAGTTGAGCATCTCTATTTACAATAGCCAGGACATGGAAGTAACCTAAGTGACCATCGACAGATGAATGGGTAAAGAAGATGTGGCACATATATACAATGGAATATTAGCCATAAAAAGAAACGAAATTGAGTTATTTGTAGTGAGGTAGATGGATCTAGAGACTCATACAGAGTGAAGTAAGTTAGAGAAAAACAAATACCGTATGCTAACACATATATATGGAATCTGAAAAAAAAAAAAGGTTCTGATGAACCTAGGGGCAGGATAGGAATAAAGACGCAGATGTAGAGAATGGACTTGAGGACGCGAGGAGGGGGAAGGGTAAGCTGGGATGAAGTGAGAGAGTGGCATGGAAATATATACACTACCAAATGTAAAATAGATAACTAGTGGGAAGCAGCCACATAGCACCGGGAGGTCAGCTTAGTGCTTTGTGACCACCTAGAGGGGTTGCATAGGGAGGGTGGGAGGGAGATGAAAGAGGGAGGAGATATGGGGCTGTATGTATATGTATAGCTGATTCACTTTGTTATAAAGCAGAAACTAACACCATTGTAAAGCAATTATACTCCAATAAAGATGTTAAAAAATAAAAGTTGAGCAGATGGATTTGTCATTTCTTTGAACTAAACTCATAGACATGTAGAATAATGTCAAATAGACATGTAGACATGTAGAATAGACATGTAGAATAATGTCAAATAATTCACCTTTTATCCAGTAATTCATTGGGCCATAGTCTATGGGATGCTGATGAATAATTTAACCATTGTTTTCCTGTTAAAGGAACTATGGTGACAACAAAAAAAGTATTTAAGCCTGTATAGACTAAAATGGAAAATTAGAACTGGAGAAAAACTGAGTCTTTAGAATTCCATATATTTCAAATTATGTAAAAGTCATATCATTTTACCAAACCAAGACATCCTTCTTTCCATTTCATTAAATAACATATGTACACTGTCTATATCCAAGTGATACTATCCTTTAAGCTATTAACTTGAATAATTGGATCGTTTGTCTTTTTAGAGATTTCTACATTGACTTTCCTCACTGCAAGTTTTTTTGCGTTTTCAAAGTATTTTGATTTAATTTCGTTTTGTCTTCAAACCAGTTAAGTAGAAATGACTATTGTTTTCTTATCACTCAGAGTTAGTCATTACAGTCTGTTGAGTCACCTGAGAGTGACTCTCAAATCTTTCCCTTCTTTCTCTTTCTTATCAGTTTTCCTGTCCCACTCTCTTCCATCTGATACTAAATTTACCTCTGGAATTATGTCTCTGTGTGCATATGTGTATGAGTGATTTCCATGTTAACAGGCAAAGAAAAAACTGGTAACTCATTTTCCACAAGAAAAAAATCCAAATTCCTCAGCATGTTTTTTCAGAACCTTCAAAGTTCAGTCTTAACCTATCTTCCTAGTCACACTTCCCAATATTACCTCATTGATTATTTTATTTCTCAGACCACAGCCTTAATAAACCACATGTTTCATGTTTCTGTCTTAAATATGCTCCCCCTTCTTGCTAAAATCCCCTTCCTCTTCCTCGTAGTAAAAGTATATTTATCATTTAAAACCTAGCTAATATCATTTGATCTGTGAAGTCTTCCCAACCTTGACATCCCTCGAGAGAACTGGTAGCTTCAACTCTCCAAGGTCTTTATACATACCTATCAAATTTGAATCAGTCTACTCCACTAGACTGAAATTTCCTGGAAAAATATTCATTTATGCAAAGCACACGGTAGATTCATAATACATACTTTCTGAAAGAATGAAGGGATAAATGAATGGTTCTCCATCTTTCAAACTGAGGCTTAAGAGGATAAGTGACTGTATAACATAGTGAGAAAATGAATTAGTTAGGAAGATGACATGGCTGTTTCAGGATTCCACTATTCTTCCTACAGAAATCACCCAGGAAACTTTTTCAAAATACAGATACCATGCCTCAGGCAAGATACAATGTATCAGAGTTTCTGAGTGGCACACCAGGATGTACACGTTTCTAAGGCTGCACAGGTGAATAGTGCTGGTGGGGTGTGGAGAATGACTCTTAATTGTGCCACATCATGTCCACACACACGTGCAGAAACGCAGTTGCTGACACCACAGACACAGAAAGCCTTGTGCCAGTGTTCTTAGAATTCCATATTCTGGTTTAGGAAAAGGAGAGTGAGGGGAGTGGGGCCAGAGTGGGGAGGTGAGGAAGAAATGCTGTAGAAAAGAAGCAAGACTCAAACCACTAAGCTTGCCAGGGGGAGGCAGTGTGTGGCCATTTAGCCTTTGCAAGGAAGTCAGGGATATTGTAAGACGAGAATAAGCCAGGCTACTGTAGAGTTGCTGATATTAGGATGCAGACAGATCAAGACAAATAAAAATTTGCCCAGAGATTACAGAAAATAATGGCTGCCATTTATTCCAACTAAGGTAACTTCTCACATTCCCCCAACAAACCCATCACTTTTTTGAAAGGGCACATAATTTGAATAAGCCAGGGATATAAAATCATTCAAAACTCACCTTCATTTTTTAACTTTTGCCACGCATCCCTTGAAAATGACAATCTGTGCCTTTAGAATAGTAGGATAATCATATTTAGAAATAAAAGGGAAAAAATCAATCTGTAAATAGAGAGTATATCTTCA
This sequence comes from Phocoena sinus, assembly GCF_008692025.1. NCBI lineage: Eukaryota > Metazoa > Chordata > Mammalia > Artiodactyla > Phocoenidae > Phocoena > Phocoena sinus. The sequence continues at coordinate 85,595,165 of NC_045769.1, read as the reverse complement.
AATATATACTTGCATTTCACTGTGTGCAACAGGGTTTTTTGTTTGTTTATGTTTTTATTTTGTTTGTAAGTTTTACCACCAAATACCTAATATTAAGACATTCAGTAATTTCTCTGTGAATCAACCCAAATCCCAAATCACCGTTTACTAATCCTCGTTCTGCTGTTATTGATTACATATGAATTCCCTTGTATCCTAAGCCACAAACAATTTCATTTTCTTCCTCCTATTTTCTACCTACTCACTGTTCTTTTGCCCTGAGCTACAAGGCACCACATTTGGTGGGTACTACCGACATGTCCTTTACATGGAGGGGTGGTGCTTTGTCCCCTGTTGGCCTGCAAAAACGATTATCTGTGATTCTCTTGTTTTGTCCCATTCCCCAGTTTTCTTCACCCTAGAGGCAATTTCTGGTAGTGAGCTAAGACCCCCGAATAGATTCAGTAGCAGTGCTGCATGATCTTTTCATTATCTCAGCGTGGTCTTTTCAGATGCTCTGTTTCATTTCTATGTTGTTGAGAAGTTTGAAAGCTCCTGAGTCTAATGAGCATTAAAATCCTCGGGAGTAACTCTTCTCTTCCCATCAGCTATTTCTGTGTTCTTGCAGAGTTCACTTCCCCTTTAATCTTGGGGCCTCATTAGTTACTTTTATACTTGGATAAAGGGTTGAATTGTTCAGAATGGAAGCTCACACTCTGAAAACACTGACATTTCCTCTGTCATCATGACTGCATATGGTGGTTGCTGTTACTGACATTTGTCCAAAGATCTAGTATCAAAGATAAACTTATTTTTCCTAGGTGAATCAAGCTGATCTTTTTTGTCTGGTAAATATTCATGTAAAAGATTCAGGAGTCAGGAAGAACCTCGAATAATAACATTAAGTGCTTGTGGGAATAATTAATGGAAGGCAATAAATATTTGCTTGCATATATGTTATACACGTAGTGAGAGAAAGGGAGAGATAGAGACAGAAACACAGAGACAGACAGACAGGGAGAAAGAATGAGGGTCTCGGTTAGGGCAACTCTCAAAGTCTATTTCATTCATCCACTGAGGAAACAGTGCATTAGAATTTCAGCACTGTATACAGAGCCTAATGTGAGACCTTTGGGAAGGATGCTTTAGAGGCACTAAAAGAGTATCTCTGACATTGAAAATGCCTGGTCTCTTGTCCTTGCCTTTTAGACCCTCTGTCTTCAAAGGCGTTGCCTCTAGAAGGACTGACTGCAGTGATATGCTTATACCTCCGTTTGCAGACTTTCTTATAGGTTCATAACTGGAGACTAGAAGGAGGAGGGAAAGGAATAAAATTTAATAACTGAATAAAAATGTAAATAAAGATTTGCCTAAAATTACTTGTCCAAGAAATAATTCTCCCTCCCCCTTAAGCTAATACTTTGATAAGCTCAGTACAGTGATCCTGATTTGGAGCGTGACCTTTGAAAATGCTCTCCAGCTTGATTAAAGATGTATTAAATTTGTTTAAATAAACCTCGTTGTAATGGCACATCATTTGTAAGAAGCTATTAGGGGGCTGGAAACTGTGCTGCTGTATTTGCATGAAAATGTGCCCTGCTCGAATTGAGGATCTCTCCTGAATTAACTGCAAAGGGAAAGTGACACTTTCATAATTTTTTCTGACAAAAAAAAAGAAAGAAAAACTTTATGCAGATCTCTGCAAGAGAGGGAAGAACTGCATGTCAGTAGCAGAGGCATACATGTCCATGCTCTCAGTCCAGCCAACACTCTTGATGTTCTCAAGGTATTTGGTTAGATGCAATCAATAATATTTATCTGTAAATTACTTTGCTCCCAAAACGGCTTCATCTTTGAGTCTATGTGTGGGAGCACACAAATTGTTTGAGAGTAACCAGATCCACAAGGTTGTTCAAAAGGAAGCTGTATTGAATTCCAGCATGACTGGAATTCTCTCCCAGGCTTCAATTTTGGTGCGGTCTCTGCAAAGGTAATGCCCCCTGGGTTTGTAGAGATGCTTAAGTGCCAAACGCCCCCACCCATCAAGCCCACACAAAGTATATAATTACCAGATGTGCTGTAATTCCCTCCATGGGTCCCAAACTAGCTGTCACTGATGAAAAAGGGTCTCTCCTTTAAATCAAATATTAAATTGAAACCTTTCACGTCTTCTTGTAAGAGTCAGGGTTCTAGGTAGGGCACCTGTCACTTTTGCAGGAACTCTGGCCTCTTTTTAGTCCCCGTTTTCCATTATTACTAGGTACAAAGATGCCCATTTTTAACCTAGCTTCTTCCTAATCAGTCATTCTATTTCACTGTTGAAAATTTCCAGTTTTATCTGTTTGCTGAAATTGCCACCATCTATCCAGTGTGTGGAGTCTTTTCACTGAGTTGCATCTGAGCAGTTCTCTATGACGCACAAGGTGATACGGAACTGCGATGCAGCTTCCACCACATTCAAGCAGCCGCTCTGTTCCAGGCTTTGCGCTAAGAGTTTTCACTTTTTTTTTTTTTTTGATTCTTAAAATAGCCCCATGATTAGATAATATTCCCACAAGTTGACAGACCGAGGCTCAGTAACTGGCCTGAAATCACATAATTAGCAAGTGGTGAAGCTGGGTTTTCAGCTTAAGTGTGTCTGACTCTAATGCCCATACCATTTTATTATACTAACTTTGGCTCAAATTTACCATCTGGAGATAAATTAAAGGACCCAGCTATGAAACATGACTGGTTATATTGATTACCAGTCCCAGATTCAGAGACACATATGAGTATCTTCCCAAGAAGATAAACTATTCATGTAGCAGGACAGTTCTCTCCTGGCCAGTAAAGTTTAGGGAAAAGTAATTATTTGCTTGTTGCAAATCATTTAGAACAGTGGTCCCCAACTTTTTGGCGCCAGGGACCGCTTTCGTGGAAGGCAGTTTTTCCCTGGGATAGGGTTGGGGGTGGTTCAGGCAGTAATGCGAGCGGTGGGGAGCGGCAGATGAAGTTTCACTCACTGGCCCACCACTCACCTCCTGCTGTGCTGTCCAGTTCCTAACAGGCCATGGGCCGGTACCGGTTCTCGGCCCGGGGGTTGGGGACCCCTGATTTAGAGCCTCTCCCTCTCTCTCTTCTCTCTCTCTTTCATCGTCTATTTTTTTTTTAATTTCTTTATGGATGTGGTACTTTCTGTAAAATAGTTTTAGATAGCACATGTTCAATATTGAAACTTATTTGTTAAAATTTTTCTAATAATTTGAGATTCAATAAGGTGATCAAATTGAGTTATAGTTTTGAACATGACTTGTGACTTCTAAGTAATAATGTTTCTCTGCTCTTTAAATTTCATGAAGGCAATTCCAAAATGTTTAGGACAATGGAATTATGTTTGGAGTCAGTACAGTTTTCTGAAGTGACTACTTTGAAAAGGGTAATGCAAAAGGAAAGGAAGGGAAGGTAATTCAGGTTTACCAGAAGACTAGAAAATGAACAAACGAACATTCTCTGATTGTATTTGAAAGGAAGTCAAAGCATGTTTGAGATAATTCCTCTTTTTTTATTATTAATATTTTCCTACCAATGTCCAAATAAAATTTTAAAATGAGAACATTTTTGAACTAGAAATTCTTTAGAACATTGTGAGTTTAACCTACTCACTGAATTAAAAAATAAATAAATAAAAATAAGCAAATAAATTTTTTAAATGACTCTAAGTTATGGAAAGGAAATTGATAATGGCAACATGGTTAGTTAATGGCATAGTTAAATGTAGTTTCCCAAATGATACATCTTGTTTTCTTTCTTCTACATGATTCAGTCTCACCTCATTTCTTAGGCTTCTTCAAAGCTAAGAAGGCCTTTGGAGAAAGGTATCATGTCAATCTTGTAATTTTTTTGGTATTCTTTTCTTTTTCACACATTCTTTTACATTTCTCTTCCAGATTTGATACAGAAAAAGGCACAAAATAGAGAATGCACAGGAAAATCGGGAAGTAATAAAGCTATCATTTCTAGGGTTCTAGTTAAATTTTTATCTTTGGTTCAAATGAGCTACTTGCTCGTTTTCACAGTCTTCACTTGAAGCTCTAAAACTCCACCTCCATGCTATTTTTTAATATTTTCCATTAAGATAGTGAACGAAAATACTTCTTTCTTACCTAAGTGGCATACAAGTACTACCCATGCCCCCCTGAGATTGGTGGAGGCCCACATAGGGTTACCTGCTGTTTGCCAGAGATCTATGTATGTGTTGTTTGTTTTTCTGTAAGCAAAGCAAAAGGGATCTCTCTGAAACTTTCTCATAAGGGCCCCGAATTTAAACTAATTCTCCTGCCTTCTAGTGCTTTTTTCCTCCTCATTTCCTTTTAGTTTTTAATTTACCATTCCCAGCTGAGATACTTGAGCAGATAGAAGCAACCCAGCTCTAGGCTAATTGGTTCATCATGCACTTTATGATAATTTTCATTCTGGATTTTGATTAGGTCAGTGTGGGGACTGCTTTGGTCAAAGCTTGTAATGATCTGCCTATTAACTCTGAAATAGGGTCTTTGACTGTACTCATCTTATTAGGTATCTCAGCTGCCTTTAACTCTGCTAACCATGAAATATTACTGAACTATCTTAATGTCCTCTGCTGGACTCTAATATTTTCCATATTAGTTTTAGCCCTATTCAACTCAATTTGTTACTTTCATTGGAAGTTCTAAATGTTGCTGATGGGCAGATGACATAATTTCCCCTTAAAAATCTTCTGTGGGATCAGCTCTTCACATATATATAGTGCAGTGAAGAACACTAGATGTGTCCCTGTTCTTCTGAGTCAGACAGACATGGTGGCATCTGCAGCTCCACCACTTACTGCATTCTTTAACTGGTGACCAAATCACTTATCCTCGTTTTGCCTCTGCTTCTCCAGTGTGGTCCTGTAAATTAGTTGATATGATACATCGGTAATGTGTAGCACAGTGTTTTGCATATTGGAAAAGTTTAGGTAATGCTGCTACTATTACTAATGTTTCAGGGTTTATCAAGGCAGATTTAAAATATTATATCTCATGGAAATGTAGATTTAGACAGAATATGACATGGAGAATATGGAAAATATTCAGGATTCAAACTAGAACAATTTTTCTTCAGTTTTCTTGATTTTTATACAGCGGTATTTAAGGAAGTAGAAGTATTTGGACAGTTGATTCAATTCTCACTTTCACTTTGTGTGTCTGACATTCTATTAGGTTTTGGTTAATTCTATCCTTGCCTTGTTTTTAATCGATTTCTGTGAAATAACGTTAAAGAGTAGTGACCCTTTCTTTGTTCACATTCTGTTGACTCAGATTCCTTTACAGTTTATTTGTTAACAATTTTGAGTTCGCTTTGGGTTGTAAATTTAGTAATCCGTGTCCACTCAAAGTCCTTATTGGAGTTGCTTCCACTCCAAGTCCTTATTTTCCTTCTTTTGAGTATTCAATTACTTTAATCATTTGGAAACTTGTTTTTAAGTCCTGATATAGTTCAATTTGTTATCTCTGATATCGTTTCCCCTTTACCTTATACAATTTAAAGTTTAGACATGATTTAATTTTGTTCTCAAAAGGCTAAGAACTGCTAACAGAAGTGTTTTTATATGACCAAAGTGAAATTTTGAAATACAGCTTTCCAAAAATAGATGTTTCCAGGAAAAAGAACACACCTTAAATTATCTGAATCAACAATCAATATCTTGGGAAAAAAGCCACTGTTTTTCATATATATATATAATTTTCATCCCAACTCATCTTTCTATATAGTATCTTATTATGTTTTACCTTTAAGTTTCTAATTGTATCTATTTATACATTTTTGGTGTTTCTGCATGGACTCCTGGCAAAATAAACCAAAAAAACAAAAAAATAATAAAGATTTTCAGTTGTATGTTGTCACAAGTAAAGATTTAATTGTATTCAAATATATTTATTGTTTTTAATTGAAAACAAATTAAATTTTCAATATTTATTCAGATTTATCAACTATTTAATAAGCCATAGTTCTATGGTTACTATGTCATTTTTATGTAAAGTTTAAGTAGAAAACAATTTGAAAGTAGCTCTCAACCTGCAGCAGCATCTAAGCCATAAATTGTCCAATTGGATATTATTCTCTTTTTTCCAAAGCCATTTGCTTAAAAAATGTGACCTTGACTAATTTTGGTAATTCAGAAGAATCACAGACTACAAATTAGCTATCTTTTATTCCCACATACTGAGAACGGTTCCCTTCTGAATTGTGGAGAGTAATATTTCAGACTCTTTTAAAGATAATTTTTCTAAAATTATTTTTGATTTTTTATTTAGAAATCACTTAGTTACAAAAGATAATTTTAATGCTCTGATTGTAAGAGAACGTTAGCACATCTGAAATGAGTGCCAAGGTTCTGCTGCCTGAGGAAGCTGGGAGTCCTGCCTGCCCAGCCCTGCTGTGGCTGCAGCTTGAGGAAGGCACTGCAGGGCCATCGGAGAGGGAGCTGGCTTACTTTGGGGCAAGTTCTTATAGGTGAGGTCAACATATTTGAGGATGTTGTGCTTGGTGGGGTAGCCTTTGAAACTTGAGGTAATTGACTTCATTGGGCTGGCTAACTAACCTTATCCAAGTAGTATACAAATCAGACTCCAAATTAGTTCATTTGCAACGTGAGCTAATTCTTTTCTTGGGGCTAGAACACTCATGTTTACTCCCAGGAACAGCCCTTTTATCAGAGCAATCAAGAAACCAAATTAGTGAAGAAAGTTATTCTTGAGCCTAGAAAAAGGAGCATTGGGAGGGCAAGAGTTTTGAACTTTTCTTTGGAAGATGTGTCCTAGTATCTAAAATGTACTTAATTGAAATATTTTTTGACTACTTCTGGTCTTGTCAGCCCGCCTCTACATTCACAGAGCGTAAGGCAAGAATGCATATGCAGCCCCACAGTTATGGCTAAATTGTTTAAAACTTTAAATCCAGCTAAAAGCTGTTAAATAAAAATTCCCCAGTCTTTGTCAGATATACATTCATAAGGACAAAATTGAAAACATAAAGTTCTATTTTTTAAATGACTGAAAATAAGTAAAATATCAAAGATAGAATTTCATAATTGTGTTGAATTTCTGGTTGTTCTGTGGTGGACTGGTAAAGTTTGTGTGGTTAATAAAATAAGGACACATGAATTAATATATTTTTATTTATTCAATACAAGTTATTTTTATTTCTTAATTCCAGCTAAATTAATGTTATAATTGTCATGATTTTTATATAATTTTAATTCTAATGACAATACTTAAGTAAAGGATAAAAAATAAAATGCCATCACATTCACCATGTACTAAGTTTGTATATAATTTTATAAAATTCTTAAAAAGGAAATAAAAAAATGAAAAGTTATATTTTCTGTTTTCAAAAATATATTCTGAAATAGTCAAAATCACCTATTGAAGTTAAATCAAATATAAATTATAATTACTAAATATAGGTTCAATTATTTAAATAAAATGAAAAGTTTTTAATTTTGGAAGTTTTATTAAATCATATTAAACACTTTTATGAAAATAAAAGTATTACAGTTCTCCTGTGCTCGCCTAACTTAGATGTAAAGAAGTGATACCGTATTACATCTAGACCTACATATAAAAAGACGTTAACTGTAAACTGTTTAACATTGACTGTTATGATGATGGTGCTGTTACACCATCACTCTAACTGTTATAAAGATTCAATCATGAATCTCTCCAGAACTTCAAATTAGAACATGAAAAAAATCCCCAAAATGGATGTTTGACATTCCTAGGGAATGATACTTTGTATAAAAATGTATCGCCTGCACATACTCTGAAAGGAAGAATTTGACAAGTTAATTAATTTGTCTTTCCGCTTACCAAATTCTTCTACTGCTCACATTCTCTACTCTCTGAAGCACTGTCCATCTTTGGTATCAGCAGAAACAAACCCTTCACATCTCTAAGGCATTCAGATGCAATTTTCTTTTATTTCAAGGACATAAGGTAAAGATGTGGAAGAGCACTTCCTTGAGACCAGAATGGTATGAGCCACCAAGTGGACCTTCAGGATTATGGTTCTTACTGTGCCACTGCTGAGAGCCAGAGGCACTCCTCTGTAACTGAACACATTTATTTGCTTTGTGTTTCTGATATGTGAAGTTATCTGAAGTGTGGAGCTCCTCATGTCCAGGTCTAAGGATTTCACCTGCCCTTGTAGACAACTTCTCCCATTAATCGCTCTCCACTGTCTACTGGAGAAACATCTTTAGATGACCTTCAAACCTAAGGCTATGCCCCAAATATTGCCTACTTTTTTAGGTTCATTTATTACCACTCCCAGACCCTGCATTGACTCCCCTTGCTTATTTTACTCATCATATAATGTTTCCTCTTTCTGTAAATGGTAGATTCAGGACTTTGTACTCAAAGTCTAAATTCAGGACCTGTGTTCTTCACCACCACACTCCACTATCCACTGTCACTCAGCTGTTCATTCTGCTGTTATCCATCTATTGCTTCACATTCCTTCAAAAGAGCATTTAGTAATTCTTACCACCTAAGAAGAAATGTCTATATACAATTATATGGCACCACCTATTGAATCTTATCTTAAATGCTTACTGAAGCTAGTTGTTCCCTCTCTTTTTCATGTTAGGGCATATTTATCCCTAACTAGATTGCTCACTCTTGAAGGCAGAAATTATCCCTTATACTTCTTGATGTACCCCTTATTGCTAAATATAATGACTATGATATTTAATAGTTATGAACTTAATAAATCCATTTTACTTGAAATCCTACCTATAGTTGAGAGATACTTTGTGTATAATGAGTCATGGTGTTATTTGCTTTCCCTCTCCCATTAATTTGGTGAAATTTGCAGCTAGAGCACCTGTCTGTGTAATTGATCATAGGGCCATCCCTCTTCTCCACTGGGGACACGTTCTCCTTGTTCTACATCTGTGTGTGCTTGGGGTGGACACTTGGTAGAAGGTCTGTTCACAACCATGCAGATGGGGGCCGTGAGCACACCACCCCCTCGTGAAAACTGGGTTGCTATTGAGAGAAATACCTTATGTCCTCTAATCCAAAGCCATTCTGCATGTTTTCCTTACCAGGATTTAAAGAACATGCTCTGTTCCCATCCAAATGTGAGAAGTTTAATTTCAAAATAAAATGTGTCACAATAGCAAAGAAACAAAAGTGGAAAGATACTTTATGTTATCATCCATTGACATGTCTTACTTTTACTGGTTATGTACATAGTACAAACCCTTCAAAAATACTCAATAAAAAGATTAACACATTTTTTATTTTTGTGAATATGAATCATTTAGGGAGACATGTCAAAGACATATTTTCCTCACACTGTCCAGTCTAGACATGATAGTTTAAGAACTACTCATCTTCACTTCTCAAACATGTATAAATTCTCTTTCCTTCTGCCATGAAAGTTTTCTTATTCTAAACCAGTACTGATGACCCTGTAGATGGGACAATTACACAACCAGTTATTATGAATCTAAGTTATTATGAATCTGTGATCTTACAGTTTCTGTTGCAATTAGCTTTTGCTACTAGAGCGCATCTATTAATTCATTAAAAATCAAACAAATAAACAAAACTGAGCATTAGCTATGAACCAAGGATTTTGTCCAGTGGTAATGCAAACAAACATCAGATAAATTCCTTACCTTTCAGCAGAATTGATAGTCTCTGTTAAAATGCAAATGTTATCTAAATAGGCTAGCACATCAAACCACTTAACCACAAATGGTTTGTCCAATTACTAGTCAGTCACCCAGCAGGACACTGACTTGATAGAAAGGAACTTGATATAAGTGAGTGTGTATGAGAGAGAACAGAGATGAAGAAGTCCGCACCCAGGTTGATGCCTAAATGAAATTTGGTAGATCATGTGGGTTTGTCAGAGGTTAGGTAAATAGAAAAGTAAGTTCATAAGTTTTAAAGGCACATTTTTTGCAATTTGCATTTTATCTTGTGGCTAACCCGGGATAATGTGGACATCTAAATATTTGAGTGTAATATTTTCCTCCCACTAAGGTTAATCTGGTCAGGATGACTTTTTGGTCATATGCTTCATGTACACAAGAACATGGACTAAATAATTTTTAAAACAAAAAACACAGTTTCCCAATGCTTTTCACAGAAAAAAAGAAAAAATTAGTGTGACAGATTAGGGTAAAAGGGATGACTTCCAGTGGCCCAAGGCATCTGGACCCAGGGACTTCAGCAGACCCTGTCCTACACAGCTTCCCTAGGGGATTGGGAGGTGGGCTTACTTCCATACATCTGCATCTCATTTGGGGCACATGAGTATCTTCAGGCACATTCATTAAGAAGCTTTCAATAGAAGCTGGAACAGTCCGTATAGAGTAAGTCAATATTATCCCAATATGATTAACTACAATTATTTATATTTCTGATTTAAAAAAAAAAAAACATAGTGACAAATGATTAGTTTGTGGGATCAATTCAGCAAAGTTATCTCTTCTTTGACAAAGACCTTGCCTCTTCCAGAATCTTTGAATACTTTATTTTGAAACAATTGTAAAGTATGGAATTTATTTATTGTTTTGCTCTCCAGTCCAGGCAATAGAATATTCAAACTAATACATTGAATAATGTTTATAAAAAGTGAATATCAGGACTTGCCTGGCAGTCCAGTGGTTGAGACTTTGCCTTCCAATGAAGGGGGTGTGGGTTTGATCCCTGGTCAGGGAGCTGGGATCCCGTGTGCCTCATGGATAAAAAAACCAGAACATGAAGCAGAAGTGGCATTGTGGCAGATTCAATGAAGACTTTAAAAATGATCCACATCAAAAAAGAAAAAAAGTGAATATCTTCTCCTGAATTTATGATAAAGAAGAATCATCCATGCTAGTTTTATATTACTAGATCATTTAGTGATGTTATATATGCATAACATCATGATATGAAGAGAGGTTTAGATATAGAACCCCTATCGTTTATTAGCTTTACTAACAAAAACAGTATTCAGAATTAACAAAAATTAATATACAAAATGAATGTAATTTTTCTCATTTTTATATTTTTCTTGACTTTCCATGTTTGCTATAGTAAGAACATACTTCTTTTGTTGTTAGAGAAGATTATTTTGGTTAGAAGATGCCTGAAGAATGTGTCATTAGGAAGAACTCGATCAAGCCTTTCCAGTTTCCCTTGACAGTATACAATTGTGTTTAGGGAAACTGGAATGTGCCCTCTCACTGCTCCATGTAATTACCATGCAGTAAGAGATCCTTTAAATATAAATTCAATGCATATTTAGGAGCTAAGCACACTTAATTGAAAGTGCTACCAGTTGTCTATTTCTAGTGAGCTGCTAGCTAAATTGGAAAAAAATCAGTGGATCGTCCGTCCTTTACTTCAAAACCTTTAAATAACTTTGAGAAAGAGAAGTGGAAGTGGGACTTGAGAAACCATTGAGCAATATCACAGTTGTGAGTTTTACCTCCTGTCTCAGCAAAGGTTTTCCTGTCATTTCAGTAGCATAGCTTTTCACAGCCTTATTTGTTCTGATGAGAACAGTATTGTTATCAAAGTGTACCCAACCTCCTTCATTTAACATGCTGTTATTTGAGAATTTAGTTCTCAGCTCATTTCTATTTTTGCTTTGATTTTGTTTCAAATTTACTTCTAGAGATATATAATATTGACTCTATTGAATTTGTGATAGGTTGTCTTGAGATAGTTATATTATGAGGTTGCAAATAAAGCAAATTTGTTATCAAATGTAAGTAATAATCTTAAGGGTGATATTGATTAATTATAGGCTCTATTTGCTGAATTTCAAATGTTTATCATTTTTTTCAACTCCTGTGACCGCAAAGAGCTGAGTCTACCTTAAAAAAATTAATTGTCACTTATTTCCTACAATTTTTCTGAATGTTGAAGTCTATATTTTGAAAGTTAAAATCATATGACTAAAATTGTTACATGCAAATTGTCTCTCATAGTCTGAAGAGAGTTCATACCTTTGCTAAATTTTTCATCAATGTCTTTTGTGGGTGAGTTATTCTTTCCTCAAATTGATAGACACCAGAGAGAAAATCTGAGAAAAGATAATATCCAACCAAAAACCTCAGGAATTATTTTGACACACGAGTTTGATATTTGTTTACAAATCTAGAATAAGACAAAGAAATATAGAAATATCATTGATTTAATATTTTTGAATATTTAAGAATATGTAAGAATGTCATTGCCTGAATATTTTTTTGGACATGTGGACACCATAAAAATAAGCCATAGGGACTTCCCTGGTGGTGCACTGGTTAAGGGTCCGCCTGCCAATGCAGGGGACACGAGTTCTATCCCTGGTCCGGGAGCATCCCACATGTCGCGGAGCAACTTAAGCCCATGTGCCACAACTACTGAGCTTGTGCACTAGAACCTGCGAGCCACAACTACTGAAGCCTGCGAGCCTAGAGCCCGTGCTCCACAACAAGAGAAGCCACTGCGATGAGAAGCCCGTGCACCATAAGGAAGAGTAGCCCCCACTCTCCACAACTAGAGAAAGCCCGTGCACAGCAACAAAGACCCAACACAGCCAGAAATGGGTAAATAAATTTATTAAAAATAAATAAAAAACCATAGACTTAAGATGGTGGTTGGGAGAATAGTACATAGAGCAATATTAGTGCCTCTTAATTCACTAAAAAAAAAAAAAAATATATATATATATATATATATATATATATATGTCTTCCTTGAGACAGAGGGAAATGGATCTTCCCCTCCACCAGCCTCCTCTCCTCCATATTAATTCTTGAAATGAGATTGTAGTCAATTTGGTTCAGATAAGATGGTGTCTTAGCTCAGGCTATTATAACAAAATACCATAGACTAGGTGGCTAAAACAACAGAAATTGATTTCTCACAGTTCTGGAAGCTGAGAATTCCAAGATCAAGGTGCCAGCAAGGTAAATTTTATTCTGAAGTCTCTTCTTCTGGTTTGTAGGCAGCCAACGTCTCCCTGTTTGCTTGTATGACCTTTTCTTTGTGGGCACATGGGGACAGAGAACAAGCTCTCTGGTGTCTATTCTTATAATGGCACTAATCCCATTATAAGGGCCTCACTCTGATGTCCTCATCTAACCCTAATTATTTCCTAAAGCCCTTTCTCCCAATGTCATCACATTAAGGGTTAGGGCTTCAACATATGAATTTGAGGAGGGGGAGTAAACCTTCAGTCTATAACAGATAATGAGATACCTTTAAAAAAAATAATTTATAAACCTTAAACTTTATAGGAGCCAAGGAGGGCTGCGTCTTAAGATAATGCCTGTGATTTTCATTAAGTTCCTCTTTATGTGATGGGGAGAACACTGGCCTGACAGTCAGTACCAGCCGAGTTTAAATTCTGGTTGTATACTTTTCTAATTGTGTCTGTCATTGAATGATTAGTCTCTAAACATTCATGAGCAAATGTTTTGTACTCTTTGCTGTATTATGAAGTATAATAGAATCAGTGTACATGAATATGATTAAAATATAGTAAATATTCAATAAATGTTTCTAAAATACTTTTTAAATAAACCTGATAATGTATCTTATTAGACAAAAGAAACACACCATACAACTAAGAGGCCATTAATAAAATAACTACAATTCGCCATAGATACCACAGTCAATATGCCACAAAAGGCATATCCTGTCATTTGATCTTCCCATTATTGCACTTAATTCTAAAGTCACCACATTAATTATGACCAAAAACTTGGCACAGAAAAAAAAGTTCTCTAAACAAATTATCATGTATTTAAGTCACGTACCAAGTTGAATCAGTAGTTTTACAACCATTAAGAAGGAATTTTTCCAAAGAAAACTGTCTGCAAATATGACCTGTAGGATTATAGCATGATCTCTTTTTTTTTTTTTTTTTTTTTTTTTTTTGCGGTACGCGGGCCTCTCACTGCTGTGGCCTCTCCCACTGCAGAGCACAGGCTCCAGGCACGCAGGCTCAGCGGCCACGGCTCACAGGCCCAGCTGCTCCGCGGCATGTGGAATCCTCCCAGACTGGGGCACGAACCCGTGTCCCCTGCATCGGCAGGCGGACTCCCAACCACTGCGCCACCAGGGAAGCCCATAGCATGATCTTTTAAGGGAAACCATTTTTCTTGAGATTTCTAATATTTTTGTTTTTGTTGTTGGTGGTTATTTCAAGTTCTTGACCTTCTTGAGTCAAGATTCTTAGTGTGTATCTCTCACTCTGGTTGAAAATTTTCTTTAGTATGTAATGGGGAAATTAGAAAATATATTCAAAATACTGTGATACAGAACATGTCCTCAATCTCAGCAAACCTATCATCTGGCCAGACATGAATCTATGTGTTTATGTCTAGGCCTTTGTTTGATATAACAATAATAGCTTCAGCTCATGAAGTATTTTGCTGTATTTATCTCTTGCCTTATTAAAGATAATTCCCAGAAGAAAATGGCATGAGCGGCTATTAATGAGTCATTTCCAGTCACACCATTGACTAGAGTAACCAAGATAAGATTTTGGAAATGAGTACTACCTAGAAGGAAGGTAGCCTGTAAAAATAGTTTTGGTTGAAACTTGAGTCATTTTCGTTTTATCTGTGAACTTACCAAAATACAACTTAAGAAATAGTGAATAGTCTTCAACTTTAAATGACCTTTCGAAGTCCAATTGCAAAGTGTTATTTTCTGTCTTCTGTTTATTTGCCTCAGATTCATGGTGCTTTTCTCTACTGCCTTTACTTACTAGTTTTTTGAGTAAAATAAGCTGCAGAATCTCAATAAACTGATGAGGAAGAGGATGACAGACTTGTGTGTGGGAATGTTTTCTGAACAGAGAAATGGGTATGTCAGTTTGCATCTGAATTGTGAATTACACCGTCAGGTAGCAGAGAATCTCTGGAGACATAAGCTAATTCGCTAACTGACAAAAGAGGTTCCAGGTTTGGACACAAGGTGTAGTGACACCAAGGCAATCTGACCTGTCCCATGGCGTTTTATATCATGTCATGATGATATTACAAAACACAGGGAAAGCTCTTTAAATGATTTGCTACATCATCTTACACCATGGGTTCACATATAATATAAATGGCTGCTCATCAGTTTGAATTAGTATAACTGCTACCAGACAGTTACAAACGAAACAATAGTATATTCCAACGGTTCTTAGTTAGAAATGCAGTAGGACAGAGAGAGAACCAAAATTAAATGTGACACCAAAATTTCTGGGTTAAGAATCTGGGGCAGCAGTCTACCTTGCATTTGACTTAAATTAGATTTGAGTAGATTAGGTGGTACTAACAGGCTTGTGGCACAAATTCATGTTGAATGATTCTAGAAGATCACAAAATAGCTATGAGGGGACAGGGTGATCATCCTATACTGTGGGAAAAATATTACTAATACATGTATTAGAATCTAACATTCCTCATTTGTTTGACATTCTTTAGCTTTCTTTTATTGAGGGGGGTTTTGAAATGGAACGCATTCCTTACCCCAAATTATGCCTGTGTGATTGAATAGTTGAAATAGTAGTGTCAGAAGTGATCAACAAAAATAATAAATGAAAGTTTGGGGCCACAACACTGTACAGCTCCAGAGGGACACTATTTGCATTGTTTTATCTATTATAAATAAGAAATACACTTACACTGTATTTTATCTAAAAAATAAAAGAATTTACTGTTGTATCATATGCACACATCTATTGTGCAATCATGTCCCTTTGCAGGATTTTAAACATAGATTGATCACATAGTACTTATCTTTAGGATGGCTTATTTAAGGCAGGTCCCACTAAAAGTCATAATATCTTTATAGGGGGAATAAGGTGAATGGAAGTTGTTAATGGAAAGAAAAACAAAAGATCTTTTTAAGCTGTCTTATTAACTATCTTATTTAAGTATATAATCTTTCTTTCTCCCTGGCAGGGAAGTCTTTTTTTTTATTGCTTATATAACTGGCCCCTGCACTTTCAATTAAATATGTTCTTTAACACTTCTCTTTATATTTTCTTTCCTTCTTTATTGTTAAGGTTCATAACCACCTTAGTCCTCTGAGAAATGGAGGAGACATAACACTTAAAATATGCTGAGAAAGAGGAGACCTTCAGAATACTGTGACTTGAAGGATGTAAGGGCTGTCATCATGTTTTCACCAGTCCCTGCACAAAGATTTCTTGGCAGGAGAAAGCCAAGGAGAGAAAAAAAAATCATAGACTACTGATGTTTAACCTTTCAGATCTTTGTCATAGGTGACTCCAAAGCTGATCTATGAAACTACCCTATTCCCCACAACCCTGGAGAGAGCCAGTAAAGTTGGGCTCAATATTTCTTGTTACAATTCCAATAGTACTATCTTGGGAAGAGAATATTTCCAAGAAAATATGTTCAATTCTGGAAATGCTAATGGGTTGGCAACATTCCTCCAAGTCTTTCTAGCTTGAGGGAAGGAATGAGGGCAGAGTGCAGCAAGTTACGGGGAATACTTGCATTTCCTAAGTTCTCCAAATTGCTTACCTATTAATCCCCAGTGCTTTGCTTTCCTGTGAAACAAGTCCCATTCCTGGGAATTTGCAGTTGCTCTAAAGGATAAGGTGGTGCTGGGGACAGGCTATTACCTCTATGTGTGTATGTAAAACTCACATATGCACTCACCCCAAATCACACATTTGTTTTCCAACCAGAAAAGAGGAAGTAGATTCAGATTCAAGTTTCTTTAGGGACACGATCATGCTGAGAGGCAAATGAATGGCCACTGTGGGGAATTTATTTCTCCTGCTGAAAAAGCAAAGGCTAATAATAATTGAGGTTGATTTGCAAAATGCACAGCTTTACAATGATCATATGATACCTGGTAATTTTGAAATTGAGGTAAAAAAAAGGAAGCACTTCAGAGCCGGAATTATGAAAATCAAGAAGTCGCTTAAAATATTTGAGAGTGTGCTTAGAGAATCAAATGCCATATGCTTTACTTGCTTCTGAAGAGAAATCGTGTTTTCTGTTGGAACAAATTACACACACAGGTGTTTGATACAGGGCTTATAAGCTATCAGGAAGAGCCAGAATGTTTGGGGTTGGGGGTAGGAGGTGTTAATTTGGGGAAGGTGGTACCGGGGGAGGATGGAAAGAACAGAACAGAACAAGTAAAAAAAAAAAAAAAAGAAGTTTCTTAGCCATATTTGCAAACCGGGTGGAGTTGTTAGAATTAGAATTTACCACCTGAGTGCAAACCAACCTTGATTTATGCAGTCAAATTAGGATTCTACTTCTCAGCTACTTTTCTTATGAGTCGCTGGTATGAGAGAAATGAGAGAAATAATAGAATTAACATACATATTTGCTTTTTCTATATCTATTTCTGCCTATTTTGTAAGAACAACACGTAAAGCTAGTATATTTCCCACTCACAGGAATTAAGTATCACCCATTTAATTGATGAGTAAACTGAGACCGATTTTAGTTGACTGCAGTATGTATACAGCATGTGTGACTGCAGTAACACACATTGCTTCTCATATTGACAGTTGCTGACACATAAAGTCGTCAATGTCTGATACATAAGGCATCAATAGAGTAATCTCTCTGGGGAAATATACAATACTGTTTTTGAGATGGAGTCTATAATGAAATGTTATCAATGCAGATTGACCCAGTTTCATAAAATAAGATAGATGGTTTAACATTTCAAAGTCCTGGCTCCAGGATATCAAAAAACAAAGTCAAAAACTGTTTAGAGAGAACACGGCCCACTCCACATATTTTATTATACTACATTGGCTTTTCTTACTAATATGTAAACTGTCATGGTTCAGTCTATGTGACACCAAAACATCAGATGGAAAGAATAAATTTAGCCCATTCAGTAATATACCTTATAGAAGTAGGTTGTTTAAGATCATCAGAAAAATTCTTTGGAAGAAAGACTCTCACAACTGGTCTGCGTAAAATAGTCTGTGTCTACCTTTAGTCTCCCTTTAGCCTCTTTTCCAGTAAGGAGGGTTTCAGAAACAAGAACTATTTGGAACAAAATGTATAACTTTAAAAATCTCTGAAAGCATAATTTAAAAAATACATTCAAATCAGTTGAATATGAATTATCTACAACAAACAGAAAATTAACCATTTTAATTCTCACAATTATTTTAATTATGACAAATTTTCTTAATTTTAAAGCAAACGTTTATTATCCATGAATGTAGAATGTTTCAATATTTATTATTTCTGTCTCATTAAATATTAAATTATTAAGTTCATTTCCATTGTTATTTATTTTCTGAAACTACACAACTCATGTTTTGTGTTCTGTTAAAGATAATTTTTTTAATTAAGCAAAAATAATTGAGTATTAGAAAATTCCTTAAGGATTTCTTGAAGAAATTAACCAATGGCAAAAATAATAGGATGTTAAAATCCTGAGACAATCATTTTTATTGTTAACTTGTACCAAAGCCAGTGTCCTAGAAACCCAATATGATAATACATTTATTCTCAGTGTATTGAAAAATAAACCCATTGGTGGTTTTTGAAGGGAAGCATTCATAATTGGTTTGAATAACCTGAAAATGCTGGTAAACATATTTTGACTTATCTTCTATCCATTTTTTGATAGAATATTGTAATTCTAGAAATCAGATGAATTGAAAAACATTAAGAAAAATAATATGTTATTTTGGACCTGGGTTATTAGTGATATTTGAATCTTGAAGGAGCGCAAAACTCTATAAAATGTATTTTTTGCTCTGATTATAACTACTTGAAAATATGTGTGGAGGTAGAGCAAAGGGGTTGAACTCCAGTGACTTGTTACTAGTAAATTCCCAAACTAGATGGCTCAATAGCATATAACCACCCCAATCTTTACTAATTTTACAAATATAAGGGCTGCTGATAATTATGGCATAAATAGCTCAATAATAAAAAGGTATATTTGAACAATAATTTTATTTTCCCTGTATAATTCATTGTCTTTGCTTTCTTCCATAGATGTATTTACTCCAGTGCAAATGGATAGTTTCTTTACCCTTTGTCAGACTTGTGACTTTATTTACAGGATTTTAAAATATAGTTTAGAAAATAAGGGAATAATTGCCTAATGTGGACAATTTTGCAATGTTGAATAGTAATAGAATTAGAAGCATTTAAAAGATGTGGACATTTTTCTTTCTTATAACAGATCCTCTGTCAGGATAATAATTAATCTAAGTTCATAATGGATTACTACCTTGTTCATCTTATTTTTTTTTTTACTGAGGATTAGTTCTAATAGGGGCAGAGGGGAGTTGGGAAAGATCTTTTCTTTAAAATAGTTCTCCTAGATAACCAATAATAGGCAGAAATTTTCCTCATTATTGGTTGCTACTTTTTATTGTAATTATTACTAATGAAAGTCTTAAATTTATGCACCTTTAAGATACTAAATAACTTCTTTTAATTTTAATGTGGGCTATGTGTGTATAAGTTATAGTACTGAGTGGGATTGATTATCTCATGTCTTTTTGTTGCTTTATTTTTTTTTAAGAAAATCATCTAGTGATCTTTAAAGGTAAAGAGTTTGACAGCTTAGCTCAAATTCAAAAGATCTTTATTTGCTACTTAAAATTAAGTTATGAACTTAAGGTGTACCATTACAGATATACTTCAAAAAGGCAAATAGATTTTCACTAAAAAATTTTCAAGACTAAAAACATGGCATGAAAAATGCATTTAGTATTTTCTTCAATAGCTATGTTCTAATAAAAATAAATATGGGTGTATAATTAAAATTTTAGAAGTCCGATTATTAATCTTGGTGGGCTCTTTCCTCCATTTATCTTCAGTGAGGTTTGTAAAATACTCGTGGTACAAATCTTCACAATCTGGAATTAACTAGTTTCTTTCATTGGTTAAAATAGTTCGAAATTTAGGACCAATTATTGTGTTTCTTTTCTCTCTCTGACTTTACTGGCAATTATTTTCTAGCAACAGATTAACTGTACAAATAAAGTTTACTTATAGATTACATACTGAAAAAGTCATAAGTGGAATTTTAGCTATGATACTTATTGAAGAAGATAAAACCTAAAGTGTTCTGTTTGAGATCAAGTCATATAATTTTCAGTGAATATCTAGGTAACATTGTCAGAGAGTAATCGATAACTAAAATAATTATAACTGAAGGCATTAATCGTTTCAGAAAGAATACCATTTCCAGACTGTGGATTTCAGCCAGAACAGAAACCAGACCAATATGGGACCACATTTGGCTGACTCAGTATAACAACACTGAGATGTGATGGTGTTGGCATAATGACATCATCACTCTCTCGGGACCAATCATTTGGAATGCAGGTGGCAATGCTAGACTGATCTCATCAGAAAATAGTTAACCCATACAAACCAGTTTTTTTCAGGGTCTGTGACTACATGATCTGTCCATCCTCATCACTGAAATGAAAGATCTACAGAAGTAGCATTATAATATTGTTTAAGATGTTATAGGTAATCTAGGACCAAATCTCCTACTTGCCAGTGAAAGCATCTATTTGGGTATTAATTAAAACTTTAAATACCAGTTGGACCAAGGTATTGTAGAAAACCCTAACAGTCATTATGTGTAGATTACCATTACCTTTCTGGCATCTATTCAACAGAACAATTTATTTTCTCTCTTCCTCCCTCCTTCCTTCCCTCCCTTCACCCTTCCTTCTTTCTTATGGACAATGTATCAGTAGTATCAAAATTTAATGATATAAACTGCTAAGATGTGGAAAGAGTTGTGTAAACTGAATTAATTTTCCTCTATGTGACTTCACAATTTGGGGTAGATATATTACAATTGTAAAGATATAGATGTACAATATAATTTTTTTAAGTCTAATTTCTTTCTGTTTTTTTTTTTTTTCAATATACATCTAAAAATAAAACCACCAACGTTAAAAATTTCCTTAAGATCCAGTTTGAGCTTTTGGTTCAGAGTTTGGTTGGTGCCACATCCAGATATGTGACTTAATAGTCATTAAAGATCCAAACCTAGTGCAAACCTGATTCAGGTCTTTTCAGTGTTTTACCCCTTCAAGCTATCTGATTCCTTGATGTGTCTGCATTTACACATTTGTTCTAAATGTCTATGGATGCTCAATGCATCAAGACAGAAAACCCTGGAATCTAAAAGGAAGAATAAATTACATAACTGATTAATACTAATTGTTGTTTGCTTAGTAATTATCCCTAAGTTTTCAAGGAAATGTTGCTATTTTTCTTACACACAGTGAAAATACATATGGACAATCTTTTGCTACAACAGCATCCAGATGAATTTTATTTTATAAAGTAGAGAGCTAAACAATTTATGTAAAGGGCAGTAATTTACTGAAAGGTAGAGGGTATTTATTTTCTTTAGGAAATTAGTTTATTCTGAGTTAGGTAAGTTATCAAAGGGAGAAGAAAGTTGAGTATCTATTTGTGGCCATCATTTAAAATTCATGCCATTTCCTTCTCACCGTCACTCATTACAAAAAGCACCACTCACTATGTAAGGTTCTGCAAGTAAAAGTTCTTCCGCTTGCATGGCCTTAAGAGAGCCTTGCAATGACAGATGGTTTGGTTAATTACAAAGTTAAACTTTATGCTATTGAGACATAATTTCAGTGAATAATATTTTCCAGACAGAGTTTAATAAGCAGCTTGTGGTTGAGTAGCCTTTTGCCCAAAAAAGGGAAGCAGGTTTCTGTGACTACCTTCTACATTCAGAGAGCATGAGAGTAGAGGATGTTAACTTGACCACCCTAGGAACTGAGTTCCAGTAACCTTATCAGAGCCTAACAGAGTGACCCCACCCTAAATGTTGTGAAAGAAGGACTGTTGAAATAGCACCTGGCATTTCACCCTGAACTCCTATAACACTTGCTGATTCACTGACCACAGTGAGGGGAAAGTACACTGGATGTTCAGCTGGCCTTCCTGGGTGAGTCCTGCTGGTAAACATGGACTCATCTGAGAAATCACAGGATTTAACATTTACATTACAGAAACGTTGATTTATTTTTGAAATGTGGTAAAGCAAATCACTTTTTAAAAGGTTGAAATTTACAAAGGTAAAAACTAGAAATCTAAATATTTGTAAAAGGAATGTCTTTTACAGTCATGGATCCTTTTATTGTTGTTGTTTATGTATTTTCTTAATGAATAGTAGTTGGGATGATTAGTATCTAGTATAAGCAGAAGCCTACTTTTTGGTGAACAGATTTTCTCCAGGTAATTTGAGAAGACTCTGCTTGACTATATTTGACAAATTTGAATGAGTTACAGAGAAGAGGTTTCATACTGAGGCCACGAGTTCTGACATTGTTAGTTTTAGAAATAGTGTCTGCTCTGAGTAGAACAAAGGAGGACTTACTTGGATCTGTAAGAATTTAGAAAATTAGTAATATATTCAAGTTATACAAGATTTTACTTTAAGTTTTTCTGTATGTTTTGGAAAAAAAAACTATAGCTATACATGTAAATACTAGACTTACAGGGGACCAATCTACACTTGTTGCTTGTTCTTTATGAAACAGACAAAAAGAAATTAAGCTGATTTTCCCTCCAATGAATTGATGACTGCTTTTACTAAATCAAAAGCATGGAAAAATTCAGAGTAACTAGATGATAAATTAACTGCCATCCAGGAAACATTCAAATGATCGTCCTATCATGAAAATTCTCCTGTTCAATTCTCTTAATCATGTCTTCAGTAGTTTTTTTTTGGAAATGTTAGCTACATAATGGCATAATCATTTTTTTTCATCTTTATATTACTATAAGAAATTTTTCACTCTGTAGCATATTTTGAATGGAAAATGTTTAAATCAGTAAATGACTAGACTCAGACTTCTTAGAATATAACTATCAAAATTTAAATCAATTCAACAAATACTTGCTACTTCTATAAAATATTATTTAGCTAACAGAATCTACAGATTATATATATATATATACTCCCTGAATTTAAAAAAATTACTCTATTTTTAATGGTGATAACAGACTGTGGTCTAATGGCCTAGGGGAAGAGTTGTGATAAATGACTTATAAAATTTATTAGAAAATCATCACAAAAGGACAGAAACCACAATTTTTATGATTAGAATATTTCTATAAGCTAGTGGAAGAGTAAATGAAAAAAGTGAATCAACCTATATTGTGTTCCTGTTAAATGTGCTGTATATTGTTGCATTTTATCTTAAAGAAATGGGCAAGACTTAGAAAACTAAGGCTCAGGGCAATCGTTAAACTGTTTAGGAGAAACAGAACGATACCACTCTTAGCAATTTGTAACGAGTGTCTTTGTGTAAGTATGTTTAATTTTTAAAATCAGCTATGTTGAAGCATAATATACATTCAATAAAATGCACCCATTTTAAGCATATTAAAAAGATGTGCATAGGGCTTCCCTGGTGGCGCAGTGGTTGAGAGTCCGCCTGCCGATGCAGGGGACACGGGTTCATGCCCCGGTCCAGGAATATCCCACATGCCGCGGAGCGGCTGGTCCCATGAGCCATGGCCGCTGAGCCTGCGCGTCCGGAGCCTGTGCTCTGCAACGGGAGAGGTCACAATAGTGAGGCATATAGATAACCACCACCACGATTAATATAGAAGCTTTTCATCAACTCAGAAAGTTTCTTTGTGTCCCAAACTAGTCAACCTCCTTCTGCCAATCAACCCCAAGAAACCACTGATCTGCTCTTTCTGTAGCCATGTACATTGCTTCATCTATAATTCTGCACTGGTCGCATCATACAATTTATACTTTTTAGTGTCTGACTAATTTAACTAAGTATAGTGGTTTTGAGATTCATCCATGTTATATCATGTATCAGTGGTTCTCCCTTTCTTTTCCCTCTCTTTTCCTTTTCCTTTCAATAAATTCCATTGTATTCCATTGTGTAAGTTTACCACAGTTTGTTTATCCACTCATCTGCTGATAGACTTTTGGATTGTACCCAGTTTTCAACTGTTATGAAATAAAGCTTCTTTATTTCCTTACAAGGTTTTTATGGTGTGTGTGGACATATGTTTTCATTTGTGCTAGGTAAATACCCAGAAGTGGGATTGCTAAGTCATATGAAAAGTACAAGGTTTTTCTTCTCTCTTTTTTTTTTTTTACATCTTTTTTGGAATATAATTGCTTTACAATGGTGTGTTAGTTTCTGCTTTATAACAAAGTGAATCAGTTATACATATACATAAATCCCCATATCTCTTCCCTCTTGCGTCTCCCTCCCTCCCACCCTCCCTATCCCACCCCTCTAGGGGTGGCCTTTGATGATGGCCATTCTGACCAGTGTGAGATGATATCTCATTGTAATTTTGATTTGCATTTCTCTAATGATTAATGATGTTGAGCACTCTTTCATGTGTTTGTTGGCAATCTGTATAACTTCTTTGGAGAAATGTCTATTTAGGTCTTCTTCCCATTTTTGGATTGGGTTGTTTGTTTTCTTGATATTGAGCTGCATGAGCTGCGTGTAAATTTTGGAGATTAATCCTTTGTCAGTTGCTTCATTTGCAAATATTTTCTCCCATCCTCAGGGTTGTCTTTTCATCTTGTTTATGGTTTCCTTTGCGGTGCAAAAGCTTTTAAGTTTCACTAGGTCCCATTTGTTTATTTTTCTTTTTATTTCCATTTCTCTAGGAGGTGGGTCAAAAAGGATCTTGCTGTGATTTATGTCATAGAGTGTTGTGCCTATGTTTTCCTCTAAGAATTTGATAGTGTCTGGCCTTACATTACCGTCTTTAATCCATTTTGAGTTTTTTTGTGTGTGTATGGTGTTAGGGAGTGTTCTAATTTCATTGTTTTGCATGTAGCTGTCCAGTTCTCCCAGCACCACTTATTGAAGAGGCTGCCTTTTCTCCATTGTATATTCTTGCCTCCTTTATCAAAGATAAGGTGACCATATGTGCGTGGGTTTATCTCTGGGCTTTCTATCCTGTTCCATTGAACTATATTTCTGTTTTTGTGCCAGTACCATGCTTTCTTGATTACTATAGCTTTGTAGTATAGTCTGAAGTCCGGGAGCCTAATTCCTTCAGCTCCGTTTTTCTTTCTCAAGATTGCTTTGACTATTCAGGGTCCTTTGTGTTTCCATATAAATCGTGAAATTTTTTGTTCTAGTTCTGTGAAAAATGCCATTGGTAATTTGATAGGGATCGCATTGAATCTATAGATTGCTTTGGGTAGTATGGTCATTTTCATTTTCACACTGTTGATTCTTCCAATCCAGGAACATGATATATCTCTTCATCTATTTGTATTATCTTTAATTTCTTTCATCAGTGTCTTATAATTTTCTGCATACAGGTCTTTTGTCTTCTTAGGCAGGTTTATTCCTAGGTATTTTATTCTTTTTGCTGCAATGGTAAATGGGAGTGTTTTCTTGATTTCACTTTCAGATTTTTCATCATTAGTGTATAGGAATGCAAGGGATTTCTATGCATTAATTTTGTATCCTGCTACTTTACCAGATTCATTGATTAGCTCTAGTAGTTTTCTAGTAGCATATTTAGTATTCTCTATGTATAGTATCATGTCATCTACAAGCAGTGACAGCTTTACTTCTACTTTTCCAATTTGGATTCCTTTTATTTCTTTTTCTTCTCTGATTGCTGTGGCTAAGACTTCCAAAACTATATTGAATAATAGTGGTGAGAGGGGGCAACCTTGTCTTGTTTCTGATCGTAGAGGAAATGCTTTCAGTTTTTCACCATTGAGAATGATGTTGGCTGTGATTTGTCGTATATGGCCTTTATCATGTTGAGGTAAGTTCCCTCTATGCCTACTTTCTGGAGGGTTTTTATGATAAATGGGTGTGAATTTTGTTGAAAGCTTTCTCTGCATCTATTGAGATGATCATATCGTTTTTCTCCTTCAGTTTATTAATATGGTGTATCACATTGATTGATTTGCGTATATTGAAGAATCTTTGCATTCCTGGGATAAACCCCACTTGACCATGGTGTATGATCCTTTTAATGTGCTGTTGGATTCTGTTTGCTAGTATTTTCTTGAGGATTTTTGCATCTATGTTCATCAGTGATATTGGCCAGAAGTTTTCTTTCTTTGTAACATCTTTGTCTGGTTTTGGTATCAGGGTGATGGTGGCCTCATAGAATGAATTTGGGAGTGTTCCTCCCTCTGCTATATTTTGGAAGAGTTTGAGAAGGATAGGTGTTAGCTCTTCTCTAAATGTTTGATAGAATTCGCCTGTGAAGCCATGTGGTCCTGGGCTTTTGTTTGTTGGAAGATTTTTAATCACAGTTTCAATATCAGTGCTTGTGATTGGTCTGTTCATATTTTCTGTTTCCTTCTGATTCAGTCTTGGCAGGTTGTGCATTTCTAAGAATTTGTCCATTTCTTCCAGGTTGTCCATTTTATTGGTATATAGTTGCTTGTAGTAATCTCTCATGATCCTTGGTATTTCTGCAGTGTCAGTTGTTACTTCTTTTTTATTTCTAATTCTGTTGATTTGATTCTTATCCCTTTTTTTTGTTGATGAGTCTAGCTAATGGTTTATCTATTTTGTTTATCTTCTCAAAGAACCAGCTTTTAGTTTTATTGATCTTTGCTATTGTTTCCTTCTCTTCTTTTTCACTTATTTCTGATCTGATCTTTATGATTTCCTTCTTTCTGCTAACTTTAGGGGTTTTCTGTTCTTCTTTCTCTAATTGCTTTAGGTTTAAGGTTAGGTTGTTTCTTTGAGATGTTTCTTGTTTCTTAAGGTAGGATTGTATTGCTATAAACTTCCCTGTTAGAACTGCTTTTGCTGCATCTCATAGGTTTTGGGTCGTCGTGTTTTGTCATTTGTTTCTAGGTGTTTTTTGATTTCCTCTTTGATTTCTTCAGTGATCTCTTGGTTATTAGGTAATGTATTGTTTAGCCTCCATGTGTTTGTATTTTTTAGATTTTTTCCTGTAATTGATATATAATCTCATAATGTTGTGGTCAGAAAAGATACTTGATACAATTTCAATTTTCTTAAATTTATCAAGGCTTGATTTGTGACCCAAGATATGCTCTATCCTGGAAAATGTTCCATGAGCACTTGAGAAGGAAGTGTGTTCTGTTGTTTTTGGATGGAATGTCCTATAAATATCAGTTAAGTCCATCTTGTTTAATGTATCATTTAAAGCTTGTATTTCCTTATTTATTTTCATTTTGGATGATCTGTCCATTGGTCAAAGTGGGGTGTTAAAGTCCCCTACTATGATTGTGTTACTGTCGATTTCCCCTTTTATGGCTGTTAGTATTTGCCTTATGTATTGAGGTGCTCCTATCTTGGGTGCACAAATATTTACAATTGTTATATCGTCTTATTGGATTGATCCCCTTATCATTATGTAGTGTCCTTCTTTGTCTCCTGTAATAGTCTTTGTTTTAAAGTCTATTTTGTCTGATATGAGAATTGCTACTCCAGCTTTCTTTTGATTTCCATTTGCATGGAATATCTTTTTCCATCCCCTCACTTTAAGTCTGTATGTGTCCCTAGGTCTGAAGTGCGTCTCTTGTAGACAGCATACATATGGGTCTTGTTTTTGTATCCATTCAGCCAGTCTATGTCTTTTGGTGGAAGCATTTAATCCATTTACTTTTAAGGTAATTATATGTATGTTCCAATTGCCAGTTTCTTAATGGTTTTGTGTTGGATATTGTAGGTCTTTTCCTTCTCTTGTCTCTCCGGCCTAGAGAAGTTCCTTTAGCATTTGTTGTAAAGCTGATTTGGTGGTGCTGAATTCTCTTAGGTTTTGCTTGTCTGTAAAGGTTTTAATTTCTCCGTTAAATCTGAATGAGATCCTTGCTGAGTAGAGTAATCTTGGTTGCAGGTTTTTCCCTTTCATCACTTTCAAGATGTCCTGCCACTCCCTTCTGACTTGCAGAGTTTCTGCTGAAAGATCAGTTGTTAACCTTATGGGAGTTGCCTTTTATGTTATTTGTTGTTTTTCCCTTGCTGCTTTTAGTACTTTTTCTTTGTATTTAATTAATTTATTTATTTATTTATTTTTGCAGTACATGGGCCTCTCACTGTTGTGGCCTCTCCCGTTGCGGAGCACAGGCTCCGGGCGTGCAGGCTCAGCGGCCATGGCTCGCGGGCCTAGCCGCTCTGTGGCACGTGGCATCTTCCCAGACCTGGACACGAACCCGTGTCCCTTGCATCGGCAGGCGGACTCTCAACCACTGCGCCACCAGGGAAGCCCTGAAATATATTTCTTAAATAAAAAGACTTGAAAGTCAAAATTACTCCTTAACCTATAGCCTTCAGATTGAATGTGGTGTTTGTAGGCATGAAAACAACACAAGTCTTGTTCTACATCTCCATCAGTGCTCTTGGGTGACTGGTGCATTGCCAATAAGCAATAGTATTTCAAAAACAATCTTTTTTCTGAACAGTAACCCTCAACAGTGGGCTTAAAATATTCAGTAAACCATGTTATCAACAGATGTGCTGTCATACAGGCTTTGTTATTGCATTTTTAGAGCACAGGCAGTGTAGAATTAACATAATTCTTAAGGGCCCTAGTATCTTCAGAATGGTAATTGAGCACTGACTTCATCTTAAAGTCACCAGCTGCATTAGCTCCTTACACAACAGTCAGCTGATCTTTTAAAGCTTTGCAGCCAGGCATTGACTTCTCCTCTCTGGCTATGGAAGTCTTCTTCCAATAGAAGGCTGTTTGTCTAATGAACAATCTATTGTTTAGCATAGCCAGCTTTCTTAATTATCTTAGCTAGATCTTTTGGACGGCTTGCTGCAGCTTCTGTTATGAAGATGGCTTCTTTTCTCAGACCTCATGAACCAACCTCTTCTAGCTTCAAACTTTTCTTCTGCAGCTTCCTTATCATTCTCAGCCTTCATAGAATTGAAGAGACTTAGGTCCCTGCTCTGGATTAGGCTTTGGCTTAAGGAAATGTTGTGGTTGGTCGGATTTTCTATCCAGGACACTAAAACTTTCTCCACGTTAGCAGTAACATTATTTAGCTTTTTTTTTTTTTTTTTTTTTTTTTCGGTACGTGGGCCTCTCACCGTTGTGGCCTCTCCCATTGCGGAGCACAGGCTCCGGACGCACAGGCTCAGCGGCCATGGCTCACGGGCCCAGCCGCTCCATGGTTTGTTGGATCTTCCCGGACTGGGGCACGAATCTGCGTCCCCTGCATCAGCAGGCAGACTCTCAACCACTGCGCCACCAGGGAAGCCCTATTTAGCTTTCTTATCATTGCTGTGTTTACTAGAGTAGCACTTTCAACTTCCTTCAAGAGCTTTCTCATCACATTCACAACTTGGCTAACTGTTTGGTGCAAGAGGCTTAGCTTTCAGCCTGCCTCAGCTTTTGACACACCTTTCTCATTAAGCTTAATCATTTCTAGCCTTTGGTTTAAAGTGATTTAAAGACTCTTCCTATTACTTGAACACTTAGAGGCCATTGTGTAGGTTATGAATTCACCTAATTACAATATTGTTGTGTTTCAGAGAAGAGGGAGGGCCAAAGAGAGGGAGAGACATGGGGGAATGGCCAGTGAATGGAGCAGTCAAAACACACACAACGTTTATCAATTAAGTTTGCCATCTTATATGGGCATGGTTCCTGGTGCCCCAAAACAATTATAATAGTAACATCAAAGGTCACTGATCACAGATTACCATAACAAATATAATAATAATGAAAAAGTTTGAAATATTGTTAGAATTATCAAAATGTGACACAGAAACAGGAAGTGAGTAAATGCTGTTGGAAAAATGGAGCTAATAGTCTTGCTTGACACAGGGTTGCCACAAATATTCAATTTGCAAAAAACACAATATTTGTGAAGCACAATAAAGCAAAATGCATAAACAAAGTATGCTTGTAGTCTCTCTATACTCTTAATCTGTATAACACAAATCCTATTAAATAAATTGTTTTATGGCCTACAATATAGGCTATCTTGGTGAATATTCCAAGTGCACCCAAAAAGAATATGCATTCTGGTGTTGATGGTAGGATTGGTGGTGTTCTGTAAATGTCAATTAAGTCAAGTTGGTTTTTAATATTATTCATGTCTTCTTTATTCTTACTATTTTTTTTTCTACTTAAACTATTAATTTCTGAGGCAGGAGTGTAGAAATTTCCAAACATAATTGATTCTATTTATTCTTTCATTTATATCAGTTGTTGCGTCATTTATTTTGAAGCTCTGTTAATAGGTACATAGATATATTTATAGATATGATCAATTTTTTTTATCTTTGGTACAGTTCTTGTCCTGAAATCTACTCTACCTGGTATTAATATGGTCACTTGACCTTTCATATAGTTAGAGGTTGAGTAGCATAACTTTTTTCATTTAACCTGTAAGTGTTTTAATGATTAAATTATATGTATTGTTAATATCATGTAACTGGTTCTTGATTTTTTCCAATGTTATAATCTCTCTCTTTAATTGCAGTATTTAGATCATTACACTTAATGCAATTATTGATATGCTTAGGTCCAAACGTATCATCCTGCTACTTGTTTTCTAGTTGACCAATCTATACTTATTCTAATTTTCTTATTTTTCCCTTATTTTGGATTAACTGAGTATTCATTATGATTCCATTTTATCTACACTTTTGGCTTATAAGCTTTACTTCTTTCTTTTAGTTCCCTAGTGATTGCTCTAGAGATACAGAATACATCTTAAACCTATCACACTCCATCTGTGAACAATATTATGACACTTCACATAGAAGAATATTTTAAGCATATATAGTCATCCCTCCTTAGTTGTTTGCTTGTTTTTATACATTTTATTTCTACATATTTAATGGACCCCATGATACATTATTATTTTTTCTTTAAATATTTTTAAAGCATCTTCAATTTTCAATTTTTTTGTTAATTTTCAAAATTTTTCCTGTAGGTTTGATGAGAATGTGTCTTTGATGCAATGTTTGATATATGACCAACCAATTAAGAGTGGAATGATGTTAAAATTCTTACTTGTTTTATTATCTTTTGGATATATTAGTGATATGTGTGAGAGAGATGTGTTTAAATTTTCTAACATAATAGTAAAGTTGTCCATTTTCCTTGTAATTATGTCTATTTTTGAAATTTGGTTTTAGATATGTACATGTTCACTTCCTGGTGAGTTTAATCTGTTACTAATACAGCTATAACAGTTTTTTGTTGTTGTCAATGTTGCACAGGCACATTATTTGCTATACTTTTAGTCTTTTTGTGCTTTTACTTTAATACAAATTGCATAAAGCATTTTTTAAAATATTCCATCTGATAAAATTTGTCTTTTAAAATTGTTGTGGTTATGGGAATGTAGAGAAAAGGTAACCCTCCTGCACTGTTGGTGGGAATGTAAGCTGGTGCAGCCACTATGGAAAACAGTATGGAGGTTCCTCAAAAAATTAAAAATAGAACTACCATATGATAGAGCAATTCTACTTCTGGGTAGTTTTCCAAAGAAAACAAAAATATTAATTAAAAAATATACACTCCTGTGTTAATTGGAATCATTATTCATAAGAGCCAAGATAGGAAGCAACCTAAGAGACCATCAATAGATGAATAGATAAGGAAGATGTGGTATTTATATACAACGGAATACTACTCAGCCATAAAAAAGAATGAAATCTTGCCAATTGTGACAACATGGATGGACCTAGAGGGTATTATGCTAAGTGAAATAAGTCAGACAGAGAAAGGCACATATTGCATGATCCCACTTATATGTGGAATCTGAAAAACAAAACAAATGAACATAAAACAGAAACAGAGTCATAGATACAGAGGACAAACACAGGTGATTGCTGGAGGTGGGGAATGATGAGTGAAATAGGTGAGGAAAATTAAGAGGTACGTACATACAAACTCCCAGTTACAAAGTAAATAAATGAGTCACAGGAATGTTATGTACAGCATGGGAAATATAATCAATAATAATGTAATATTGTTGTATGGTGACATGGTAACTAGGCTTATTGTGGTGATAATTTTGTAATGTATAGAAATATCGAATCACTGTATTGTACACCAGTAACTAACATAGTGTTGTAGGTCAATTAGACTTCACAAAACAAACAAGCAAACAAACTATTAGGAAAAGATAGCAGATTTGTGGTTATCAGAGGTGGGGTTAGGGTAAGGGGGAATTGAATGAAACTGGTCAAAAGGTTCCAACTTCCAGTTATAAGGTACATTAAGTACTAAGGATATAATGTACATGATTAATATAATGAACACGGCTCTATGTTACATATGAAAGTTGTTAAGAGAGTAAATCTTAAGAGCTCTCATTATAGGAAATTTTTTTTTCTTTTACGTTTTATCTATATGAAATGATGGAAGTTCACTAAACTTACTCTGGTAATCATTTCACAGTACATGTAAACCAAATCATTGTGCTGTACACCTTAAACTTATACAATGCTGTATGTCAATCAAGTAAATATATAAAATTGAAAGAAAAAAATGAAAAGAGAGTTGACATGGTAACAAAATATTTAGGTTTATCTTTAATTTAGACCTTTCTACAGTTTTACATTTTGCTAGGTTTATTGTATTTTACTTTTATCCTCTTTTGGATTGGTTGATATTCCTCCCACAACTTTCTCATTCTCCTTTTTCCACCCTATTGTTTTGGAAATTATATTTTTCTTTTTCCAGAAAAGCTCAACATGTGACTTCAACTAAACAAATTCTAAAGTTAATACTTTTGCCCTCATCTCAAATAATGAAGTTACTTTAGAACTATTCTTTAATTCAAACACACCCTTAGTGTCTTTTATATCACTGTGATCCAGTATTTTTATCTTTCTATCTGTAGGAAGAAGAAAACATTGATGTTGCTTTATACAGTCAATGTCTGTTTAGAGACATAAAATTTACCATATTTTTGGCTCATGGCTTGCTACTTCTCTCACTTTCTTTCAAAAGTCATTTTCTTTCTTGATTTTTTAAGTGTATTTTGTCATAAAACCTCTCAGTGTTAGTTTGTCCATTAATTCCTAACATGTAAGTTTTCTGGGTGTATGATTTCCTCAGGACTACTTAACAAAGTACCACAAACTAGGTGGCTTGAAACAACAGAAATTTATTGTTTCACTATTTGGATGTCTAAAAATCTGAAATAAAGGTATCAGCAGAGTCATGCTCTTTCCAAAATCTGTAAGAAGGAATCCATCTTTTCTTCTTTCTAGCTCTTGATGGTTTACCTGCAATCCATGGCCTTCCTTATCTCGCAGCCACCAGACTTGAATCTCTACCAACATCGTCCATGAGCTTCTTTCTTGCATGTCCTTGTTTCTTCCCCACTCTTTAGAAAAACACCAATCACATTGGATTAAAGACCCACCTAACACCAGTAAGACCTCATCTTAACTTTAGTAATTATATCACCAAGGATCCTATTTGCAAATAAGGTCACATTCTGAGGTACTGGGTGATAGGACTTTAACATCTATTTTGGGGGGTGGGGGCACAATTAAGCTCATAACACCAAATAGAGAATTCTGATGAACAATTGTTTTTCACCAAACTTTGAAGATAAAATCCACTGCTTTCTTGTTTCTGCTGTTGCTGTTTAAAAAGTCAACTCTTGTTTTTCTTGTCCTTCATTTCTAGTTTCTAGTCTGCATTTTTTTTCCTATGGCTCCATTTCAGATTATTTTTCTATTATTTTCCTTCAGTTTGCCAATGATCAGTACAGATATAGATCTCTCCATGTTTTTTTCAACTCAGGATTGGAATGGCTTCCTGAGCCCAAGAACGGTTAAATTGTATTAATTCAGGAAAATTCTCACCAAATATTGTTTTGGATAATGACTCTCCAGTTGTCTCCTAACTCCTCTGGAACTCTGGTTGGAGGTGTTTTAAAACTTCTCTGTTTGTTTTCCATTATTATTTAAACTTGTGATCCAACATCCTCTTGCTCCAAACCATCAAGTACTGTCATATGTTCCCATGGCAATTTTTTTTTGTTTTTTGCTAAGTATATATACTTTCTTAATTACCTTTGGCCTATAACAAATACCCTTAATTTTCTACTGGTATATTTATTTATATACACATATATATGTATACATATATATATATACACATACACAATCACACAATATTTTTAATCTGCAGATTTATTGGGGCTGTATGATACAGGTTTCTGTAGACATCTAGTTTGCCATACTGCAGGAAATAGAAATTCAGGACTCAATAACAGGTGTTTAATATGAAGCTCAGTTTAATATGAAGAAATTAAAATAGTTTTTACTCCAACATAAATAGGAGACATCAGTAATCTAAATGACAAAATATAAATTATATTTCAATATGATCTAAAACAGTGGTACACAAAATATAGTGATGAGAATGAATTAGATTTATTATTTTCATCAATAAGAAAGAACTTTGATACAAAATGTCTTTACATGGCAAAACTGAAAAGCTCTGGAAACAGACTACTGATGAAGTATTTATTCAAGCCAATCATAATCTTCACATCCTACTTAAGAGCTGATATAAACATGAAATAAATATTTTTATCTTCTGAAATTAGTCTCCGGCTAATTCAAATTATTGTTTGCTCTTTTTCCTATTGGCAAGTATTCTCTTTGCTGATTTGTTGGAAACTACATATAGATACCCATAAATGCATCAGATTTACAAATAGTAGCCTCGTTTACAACTTCAAATTAAATGTTGTTAAATTTAATTGCATTTGGAATCATCTTCTTTCACTTCTAGGCTCTTACTTTTCTTTCTCCTTTCCATTCTAATTGACTTAAAAATAAATTCTATTAAGTGTGGGAATGTGGGACAGCTTTTTCCACAGCATACTTTAAGTGGCAGTGGTACAGGAGGCACACAGTTCTTTCATTTTTCATTGTCAATAAGATCATATAAGACAGACTCTGTGAATTGATCAGTTGATCGTGTTATAAAATCATTAACTTGTTTTTTATGTTAAGTATTATCTAGGCTTTGAAGTTTTCAACTGCTGGTAAAAAAAAAAACAGATGTTTACTGTATTTTCTTTTTACAAATTGAAATTGTTCTGGAACTTTTTTTAATCTACACATTTAGAGAAATACATTGCAAAATCCAGCATACTTTTTAAAATAGTTAAGAGCTACATGGAGACTCTGAGTTTGTGTCAGAAAAATAAAATACAAATTTTCAAAGGTTGCAATTATCTTTTTCTATCCTTATTTTTATGTCAATTTTGGTATAATTACAAAGTACTTCTGTTTAGTATATTACCAGTTGAGACTCTTCTACAGAATATACAAAGTTAAGAGAAAGCTTAAAAACACATATGTCCCAATTATTAATAACTGATATATAAAGGATATACTTCTCATCTTTGGTTGAATTACTAACGTTAACTTTTGGGAGAATAAGAAATCCAATATTTTTCTTAGTGTTTCTAAAATCTATTCTGATAATTTAAAAACTAATTGATTGGTATTATTAAATATGTCTATTGAACAAATATATTTAGGGCAGAGTAATCAGTTTACATAAAATAACTGAGTAATTCAACTGAATTCTGAGACCATTTGAACTGAATTTTTATTACTGATATCTATAACTTTTGCTAAGGTGTTTTGTTATGATTTGGTTCATATAAGTAGGAGTTTAGTGTGAAAATTGAAAATGTCATCTAAAATTGTTTTTAAATGTAAATAATTAGTAAATTTGAGCCATATATACATAAAGAATCTGAAGTATTTTTCTTTCTTGATTGGTTATATCAGCCATAAACAAAGCACTCAAGTTATTTTTGATGCTTTTCATTGTTCTCTTTTAGAGTAATGCAAGGAATTTTCTTTTATTTTTAAAAATAAGATTTTGTTATTATAGAAGTCATAAATATTGTATAAATTAATGACATTTAGACAAGCAAAAATAAAGTATGACAAAACGTATTCTCACTACTCAAAAATTGTGTCTTCTGATATTTTAGTGTATATTTTTTGTATATACTCATGAGCAAACCACACAGAGACACAACAAACATATATGACTATTTGATTTTTAATAGACATTTTATTTTAAAATAGTTACAGATCACAGAAAAGTTGAGAAGATACTATATCTGCTACACGATGTTGATTTTTCAATCATTAACCTCTTTCTTTTCATTTCAGTAAGTCATTTCATCTAGTATATTAACATTTCCTGAAATACAGTCCCAGACCAGGCTCTGCTTCTGATTGTCATTCCCTCAAATAACATGCAATGTAATAAAACTCCCTGTTCATGAGACTAGACCAGCTTTCCCACAATATTCTACCTTCTGGATTTATCTGCTTTCTTGTTTTGCTTTCTTTTGTTTGATTCCAGTTGATTCATTTTTCTTTGACATTCCGTGGTATGGCATGAATAAAACACTTGTTCTGGAGTCAGGGACTGGGTTTTTCTTCTGACTTTCTTGATAATAATGTGACATTTAGTCACTTAACCTTTATATACCTCGTTATTTTCACCTATTTTTTAAAAATATATTATTGAATTAGAAGGCCATTTCCAAATTTTCTAGCTTATGTAGAAATAACTCAATCTGTGCATATATTATAATCAGCTTTAGAGTTACTTATTCAAGAGAAATTTTTATCTAGGGCTATTAAATGAAACTGACATTTTGGATATAATAAAAATGGGTGTTGGGCTTCACTGGTGGAGCAGTGGTTAAGAATCTGCCTGCCAATGCAGGGGACCTGGGTTTGAGCCCTGCAACTAGAGAAAGCTCACGCACAGCAATGAAGACCCAACGCAGCCAAAAATAAGTTAAATAAATTTATTTTTAAAAAATGGGTGTTGATCACTGTGATAGAATTAATCAGTTAAAAATTTATGATAATCATTGCAGTTATTAACACTAAGTTATTTCTGATGGCATATTTTACATGTGTTTATCTTATTTATTTATCAAACGTTTCTTTAAGTAATTGTTAAAATATTTATAATGAAAATCAAGAAGTAACCTAGCCAATTAGGAAGGGTCTTTTATTAGTGTTAATTAAGAATGAATTCTAAATACGTATACTGACACAAGTGACATTTTATATATATATTTTTTTTTTTTTTTTTTGCGGTACGCGGGGCTCTCACTGTTGTGGCCTCTCCCGTTGCGGAGCACAGGCTCCGGACACGCAGGCTCAGCGGCCATGGCTCACGGGCCCAGCCGCTCCACGGCATGTGGGATCCTCCCAGATCGGGGCACGAACCCGTGTCCCCTGCATCGGCAGGCAGACTCTCAACCACTGCACCACCAGGGAAGCCCGACATTTTATATTTTAAAATACTTAAATGATGAAATATTTTTTGGTAAAATTTACTCTTTAAAATTCAATCCTTAATATTCTCTTATAAAATTATTTTGTTTTTAAACCATAGTTAATACTCTAATATCAGAATAATAGGACAAATTTGCATGCCAGGCAGCACATGAAGAGAACGGAATGTTTTTGACTAAAGGGGCCTTATAAAAAGACATAATATAAATTTAAATCAATATTTTTAATAATTTTAGATTTAAAGAAGAGCTGCAAAAATAGTAAGAGAGTTGTTGTATATCTATCACTCTGCTTCCTCTAGTATTAACCTCTTACATAACCAGGGTACATTTCCCAAAACTTAGACATTAACATCGGTTCGATACTATTAACTAAATTATAGACTCTATTCAGATTTCTACAGTTTTTGCTCAGTATACTTTTTTCTTCCAGTGTCCAAATCAAGGTATTACATCACATTTAGTTGTCATGTCTCCTTAGTCTTCTCCAGTTTGTGAAAGTTTGTTAGCTTTTCCTTGTCTTTCACAATCTTACCATTTTAAAGAGTAATTGTTAAGTATTTTAGTAGACTGTACCTTAAATTTGGACTTGTCTGATGTTTTCTCATGATTAGGCTGAGGTTAGGTCCATTAGGGAAGAATTGCATCATATCAGATGCTACATAATATCAATATGGCATATTAATAGTGACATTATACTAGATCATTTGGTTAAGGCAGTGTCTTCAGGTTTCTCCATTGCAAAATTAATATTTTTCACTTTCACTCTCTGATGAGACACTTTCACTGTCTAATGGTTTTGGTATCAAGGTATTTCTGGACTCATAAAAGGAGCTGAGAAGTGTTACATTGTTTTTCTATTTTCTCCAAAGGGTTGTGTAGAATTGGTATTATTTCATCATTAAATGGTAGAATTCACCAATAAAACCATATGGGTCTGAAGCTTTATTTTTTGGAAGATTTTTAACTGTAATTCAATTTTTAAAATATTGACTAGATATAGACTTTTCATGTTATCTGGTCCTTGAGTGAGTTTCAGCAGTTTGTACCTTTCAGGGAACTGATCTATTTCACCTAAATTGTTGGATTTATGGGCATGAAATTTTTCATAGTATTCCCTTATTGCACTTTTAATATTTTGATTCAGTATTGATACCTCCTTTTTCATTCCCAATATTGGCAATTCCCTATGTTTTTTTAATCAATGTTTTCTGATATTTATCAAGTTCATAGATCCTTTCAAGGAACAATCTTTTACATTTATTGATTATTGTTTTTCTGTTTTCAATTCCATTGAATCCTACTCTAATACTTTTATTTCCTTCCTTCTGCTTGCTTTGAGTTCAAGTTTCTCTTTTTCTAGTTACTAAATGTTGAGTCTCAGGTTATTGATATTGACCTTTCCTGTTTCCAATAATAATATTTAATAGTATATACTTTCTATAAACTTTAACTGCATTCTTCAAATTTTGATACATAGCATTTCATTTTCATCCTGTTCAAAATATTTTAAACTTATTTGAGACTTCTTTGATATGTGAGTTATTCAGAAATATGTTAATTTCTAAATTTTAAATACTGTCTAGATATATTTCTGTTATTGAATTCTGAGTTAATTCCATCATAGTCTGAGAGTATACTTCATATGACTTACACTCTTTTATGTGTATTCAGGTTTGTTTTATGGCCCAGAATATCGTCTACCTCGGAAAATATTTCTTCTGCATTTGAAAAGAAAGTGTATTTTCCTGTTATTGAGTGGAGTTTTCAATAAACATCTATTGAGACTAGCTATTTGATGGCATTGTTTAGTTCTCCTATACCTTTACTGATTTTTTGTACCATCATTTACTGCTTATTATATTAATGATTGATAAGGAGTGTTGAAGTATTCAACTATAATTGTGAAGTTGTCTATTTCTCTCTTCAGTTCCATCAGTTTTTGCTTCACGTATTGTGAAGTTCTGTTGGTAGGAGCATTAACATTTAGGATGGTAGGTCTTGGAGAATTTCCCCTTTTTTCATTGTGTGATGTTACTCCCTCTACCTGATCATCTTCCCTATTTTGAAGTTATATCTAAAAGTAATATGTTTATCTGAGCTGTCTTTTGTTTAAAGTTTGTATGATGTGTCTGTTTACATCCTTTTATTTTTAACCTATCTACTATGTCTTTCTATTTAAAGTAGATTTCTTATAGACAGTCTAGAGTTGGGTCTTGCTTTTCCTCAAACTAACAATCCTCAATTATCTTGTGTATTAAAGTCATTCATATTTAATAAGATTATGGGTATAGTTAAATTGAAATATACCATCTTGTTACCTGTTTTACATGTATTCATCTTTTCTTTATATCCTTTTCTGCCTTCCTTTGTGTTAAGAATTTTTATGATTTCATTTAATTTGTTTTATCGACTTTTGGGGACATTTTTTAGTGGTTTCCCTAAAGATGTATAGTATACACCTTTAATTAATCAAAGTCTACCTTCAAAAAATAGTATCCACTTTATATATATGGTGTAAAGTGCTCACAATCATATATTCCTCCTCCACCCTCCCATCCTTTGTGCTATTTTTGTTATAACTTCTGTATTAATTATGCTATAAACATCAATGAATTCCTACTATTTTTCCTTTACACAGTCAGATATTACTTTAGAGCAACTAAAAATGAGAAAAAATAAATTTAATTTTACCTTCATTTATTCTGTTTTCAGTGTTTTTTATTTTCTTATGTAGATCCATGTTTTCAGCCTCATAATTTTTTTGCCTGAAAAATTTTCTTAGAAAGTTTTTGTAGAGTAATTTTTGCTGGCAATGAACTCCTTCAGTTTCATCTGTGAAAGTATTTATTACTTCACTTTTGAAAAAATAATAAATACTTTTGCTCTGATTTTCTTTTTTCTATTCTTTTCTCTTTTCTTTTTTACTATTTTTTCTCTTTTTGTTTTCAGTTTGAGTAATTTCTATCGACCTATCTTCCAAGTTCACTGATTCTTACCTTGGCTGTTTTGGGCTGTTTTTATTTTATTAGCTCATCGAAGACGTTGTACATCTCTGTTAATATGTTTTTATTTATAGCATTTCCAACTAATTCTCTCTCACAGTTTTCATTTCATCTGATTTTGCACTTGTCAAACTTTCTCTTAGATCCCTTAGTATATTAATAATAGTTATTTTAAATTAACTTGGTAATACCTTATGATTAATATAATTTGGGAAGATAACTACATGACCATTTATAAACATAGTATGCAAAGCTTAAAAATTAAATTTATAAAGTGCTTAAGCAGAGTAGTATCCATTGTGTTTTAACCAAATTTAAGAATCCATAGTATGCCTAAAAATAGCACTCAAGAAAAATAGATAAGAAATGCAAAGAATATAATACATGATACAATAGAAATAGTGTTCAGCAAAGAAAAGATGAGCATTTACTTGGACTCTAGTTTAGTTGGCTGAGCAGTAAATTAGGGTTTTAACCCTGACTATGTCACTAATTCCCTATAATTCTTTGAAGTGTACAATAAATTCCAAGGCTGTGTGAGGCAAGTTGAATAAAGCCTAGTTTATATTGAAGCTAATACTTTGTGGAGAGTTTCCAGGTACTGGGAATCTTAAAATTAACTTCTCTACCTCCGACTATTTCCTCAAACATCTATCCTGTTTCTTTCCATATCACTAATTTATTAAAATTAAGAGTAAGCTGCATTTAGTCCTTCGTTCCTATGCAACTTCTTTACATTTCAAAAATATCTGTTTAGCATAAAACACACACACACATAAATACACACACACACACACACATACACTTTCTAGACATAGTTGTAGGCACTATATTGATCACAGGACAGAATACAGTTCTGCCATCATGCTGTTTACAATCTGGAAATGTACAAAAATCAACAAAATTTGGGTTGCTATGGATAAGGACCACATTAAGTGTGGCTGAGTATGCATGCCTCTTCTCTTATAATCAGGCTTTGGCCCAACTGCTCTGGTAAAACAGTCTTTCAGTAAGTTACCAATGATCTCTCTCTAAAAACCCAATGTGTTTAGATTTCTTTTTACCCTAACTTCACTTTTGCATTTAAAATACTCAGTGATTTTCATCATCTTTTCCTTGTATTTGAATTACTTCCATAGCCTCTAAAACTATATTGGTTTATGATTAAAATACCTGTAGTGCATAAAATAAAAAATATTCAAACAATATAATCAGGTATTCATTTGCATTTTGTGCACACACATGTGCTGTTTAATATTAATTTTGCTATCCTGTTAATATTGGCAGTGAAGAAAGTGTAGAAGGCATACCTCTCTTTCACAACTACTTTCATTGCTAAGAAATGTCTTCATCTGTGTGGAATGGTGTTTAGAAAACTTCCTATATGTGAAACACTGGATATGTGTATATGTTTAAACATTGCCTATTAGATGCTTTCTTATGACTATTACACCCTTTCTGCTATAACTTTTTAGTATATTTTAACTTTAAACATTTCCCTTATAAGAAGATTGTACAAGTAAGCTCACAGCTTTTTTATTTGATTTTCAGTGTATCAGGTTGACCCACTATATAATAATCATTTATAATTGTAGATACATGGAAGGTTGATCACAAAACCATCATTTGTCATTGCATTGGGACAAAGAAAGACTTTTCTTTAAGAGTATTTTTCAAGCTTTTTAAAAATTACATCCCCCTGAGAAACCTTTAAAAATATTTTTCCTAATCCGTCATCCCATAAAATGTTAATATCACAAAATACTATATATGTGTTTATGTAACGTGGTCCTTTGGAGGGTTACAAAGCATTGTAATATCTCAGGTTTTTATTCCCCAAGATCTATTTTTTTCCCCCAAGGGAATGACATTTTCCCTGTCTAGAATGCATGGTCTGTAATATTAACTTATCATCATGGCTTTACTATATCTTTTATTCTATTTCATTTCAATTAAGAAACCCTTGTATACAAATTAAAGAGATTTTAAATTCTAAATATGTATATTCTAAATTTTGTTGTATCATTCTCTTTATATTGTCACAATGATTTAGTTATATAGTCTCATGCCATAAATTTGTGGCAATAGAATATAAAGAGAAATCAAATAAAATATATATAGTTTACTTCTTACCTTACAAAGCTGTTTGAGGTTTCATCTGTAGCTATAACTTGCAAAGAAATCAGTGAAATGACATGAAGACAGATTATGCAAAAAAAGTAAGCTTCACATAAGTAGAAGTAGAGTAGGTATTCAATGTCATGAAAAGCACAATAAAATAACTTAGGGCAACTAGGTAACTTCGAGAATAATCCTGGCATTGACACTCATTGATAAACTCATTTTGCTGGAATGATTACAGTGCATTTGGGAAAAGGTATATTCTCGATATAATCTTAAAATTGTAATCATATGATCAGTACATCTGGAAAGTAACAGTCAAAATTAAACTGAACTTTGTCTGGATACTGCAATTTCTACACGGCTCTGTCAAATGTCAGGCTTCCCTCTCCCTCACCAATTTTCTTCACCATGATTTCAAACAGTGAATCATCCCATCTTGTGCCAACCATCTGTTTTGTCTGCCCCCTCATTGACTCAAATTAGATGATGGAGGGCAGGGCAGGTTCTCAAGAGAAGCCATTAACACTAGAGGAAGGAAGGTTCTGGCAGCTGACTTTCCATTGGAAATTATAGACCATTAAAACTGGCAAGAAGAAACTTACAGACAGCACTGAAGAGTAAAATAAAACTATAAACAAAAACTGTGGGAAAATATTAAAAGATAAAAAGATCAGCTAATCGCTATAAAAATGTCATAAAACTAGGTTGAGAAACTGTTGGATAGCAAAAGGAAAAGGGTGAAAACTATCTTAAAAATGATAAAAATATTGGAAAAGAATCTATGTATGACAGAAAATCATGTCTTTATGAAAAATATTGCTGTCTTCCATATTTAAATGTGATCTGTTGACTAGGATTCATATTTATGAAAAGATGAGTAATAAAAAATAGTTCATTATCAGTTTCTTTTGTATTGGAGCAT
The DNA here is from genome assembly GCF_008692025.1 of Phocoena sinus. Taxonomy (NCBI): domain Eukaryota; kingdom Metazoa; phylum Chordata; class Mammalia; order Artiodactyla; family Phocoenidae; genus Phocoena; species Phocoena sinus. Next base: position 85,551,831 of record NC_045769.1, on the reverse strand, counting down.
GTTTGAAGGAAAGGAGAGAACAATCCAATGAGTTTATAGACATGGGATTAGGAACATGCTTTAGGAAAATTCTTCCAGATACCATGAAGAAATAAAATTTAGCAGATTGTGGTAACACTTAATTCATTTTCCTGGTTAAAGAAAAATCCACATCCATTTTGTCTGAAGAAGTGAATGCTCTTAAATCCAAACAGTGTGAGGCAACTAGAAAAATTATAGTGCTTTTTGCTTTTTTTGTATGTAACGATTATTAATTTAGTTGATTTATTAGAGATTTCTAAAATGTAGACAATTTTTAGCAATGTATTTTCCAAACAACATAAAATATCCATTTTAAATATAAAACATTATTATAATATACTTTACCTCACTATAAACAGAATTTTATCATGAAAAATCAATTATAACCTGATAGAATTCTCCATTCTTCAAAATGTTTTCGTAAGTGACTTGTAAGATCAATTTATATTCATCTAATGTGTTAATGCTTTGTTAATTTTTTAAAAATCAGAATATACTAGAATATTCACTTTACTGTGTTTTACTATACTTAGAAGTATACTGGTAAGGAAAATTGAAGGCTCTATAAGCTCATACTCTATAATCAATCTATTATTATGTCATGGAGTCTCCTTAAAAATGAATCCTGACTCTTCTTACCATTGCTACTGTCATTCAAGCCCCATCAACTCCTCTGGACTACTGAAATACCTCTTCCCTGTTTCCTATCTTATTCCTTGTAAAATATTCTTTATGCAGATATCAGAGTTATCTTTTAAACTATAAATTAATTCATGGCTCTTCACTGATCACAACTCTTCAGTGTCTCCCCATCAAGCGTAGACAAAAATCCAAAGCCTTTCCTATGTATGGTTTATGAGGTCTGCAGGCTCTGTGCCCTGCCCGCCTCTCCAACATTTTTCCTGCTCTCCTGATCCTTCACTTTTCTCTAACCACGCTGGCCTCTGTGCCCTTCTTACCTCAAGACCTTTGCTTTTCTTCTCTCTTCTGCTTAGAAATCTCTGCTCACAGAATTTTTGCAGAGCTAGCTTTCTCAATTTTGTTAGACACTGCCCAGATGTCCATCTGCTTAATAATAATAAAAAAAACTTTCTTTGCCTGTCAAAAATAGGCCACTTTTTTCCAGTTAATTTCTTTTATAAAATTTATCAGTACTGGAAACTACATTATATGCTTGTTTTGCTGGGTTAATTTTAGTTTTCCTTGCCAGAATGTAAGTTCCTTAAAGACAGGGACCTTTACTGTCTTGTTTCTTACTATATGCCCACATTTCCAACACTGCTTGACACAGAGTAATTAGATGATAAATATTTTGAAATAAAGAATGAATTAATTAATTTTGAATATTATTCTAAATTCTCTAAGTTCATTTTCTCCAAACACAAATCCTCAACATGTTAACTTAAACTACTTTCATCTATCATTTTTTCCTCTCAATTTTGTAAACCTTTTAATATAATTTTATTATTTGACTCCCAAATCTTGTTCTCTGGGACTGGCCTTTTCTGTTGAGCTTGCTAAATTGTACATTAACATAGAAAATTGTGTTTATTATGTTCATGGCACTGTTTTTAATGCCTTGGCAAAAGAGGAGAGGAGTCAAATAATCTTGTAAAAAAAATTGACTGACCTTATAAAACTTATATTCTAGTAAACTGATATATCATATTATTGTAAAAATATAGCTCCTTCTTAATATGTGATGTTAGAGAGGTGAAGATCATTTCCAAATGTGATCATCCAGGATGTTTTCATAAAGGAAGTGGCATTTGATACGGACCTTGAAGAATTCTTTGGTTCCGGATGAGGGGAGAGAGGAGAGAGGAGGAATGAGGTATTTCAAAAGGAAATTTGTGAGCAAGGGTATCATGGCCCAGGATGTTACTAGCAACTGGTAAGCAGTTTCGTATAGAAGGAGCAAGAATTCCTAAAAGGGAATTTGGGGGATAAAGCTTGAGGAATAGTTAAGGGTTCTGTGTTGAAGGATGCTTTAAACTGTGTTAAGGAACATGGTTCTTCAATGATGGAAGATTGAAGCAGGAGAACAATATCAGTGTAGTATATTGGACTTTTAATCCTTAGAGCACTATGCAAAATAGAGCATAAACAGATGAGGTTAGAATCAAGGAGAGCTTTCAGGACACAGTTCTTTTAATGTCACACAGTGTGATGATGACCCAAATGGTGATAGCAGGAAAGATGTGCCAAATAGGAATGTGATGTTTATGCTTTCATATGGTCTGGGAAGGCTGATCCTGGACTCTGCCGTTTCTATAGCCCCTTCTGTAAATCCATCCAAACAACAGCTCACTGTGGAAAGAGCAGTCCTAAGCAGCCATGTGATGTGGAGATGATGCCAGTCTCTCTGACTAGAGCTGAGGGAACCAAGTAGGCATCTAACCCAATGGCAGACTCTCTCTACATGTGGCTGTGATTATATGTGAGGTGGTTTGACTTGAAGAATCTGTACAAATGTGGGTCATTAATTGGACTAATCAGATTTTCTTTCAGTGGAATTTGAATCCAAGTTACATATAGAAAGAACCTAAAAGGATACACTCAGAGGCCCAAGAAATCATGAGCCTTTAGTAAACGAAGGCTTGGTAAACAGAAGCAATAGGTAAGTAGGAGCTAGAGCAATAAGAAAAAAATAGCAGACAGTTGGTAGTGGCAGAAGCAGAAGTACTGACACATTGATGAGTTAAACTGATGGCAGAGAATCCAAATGCTCAAGGGAAATGACCTAACCTAATTCACATCCAAACCAACTTCTAGAAAACTGTAAGAACAGTTCTATAAGTTTTATTCTTCTCATAAGGCTCCTTCTGCATATTTTTTCAGGTTCCCTTGAGAACTGGCTATGAGAGTGGAATTCCTGTGTATTTCCCTCCCTCTCTCCTTTCTTTCCTTCCTTCCCTTTATTCATTTTCAACTTTGTTTCATCTTTCTTTATTTTCTGTGTAACTATTTACTCCTTTTTATCATGTAGTAATACAAACAAAACCCTAAAGCAACACATTTAAGTTTAATTATACTTAATTAAATTAATTGATATACATTTTAAATGTATATATACACAGGTGCACAGAATATAAATAATACACATAAATAACAAATAAATACACAAAAATAATAGGCTCTAATAAATATTGATTGACCGTTATGTTAAATATTTTTGTGTGAGTTCATAGCTTGCAGTTTATAAAGTGGTATTCCTTCAGTAAATATTAGTTAAAAACTTGTTTAGTGATCCTAATGATCACTGATTAACCTGGGAAATAGGTTCTCAGTGTGACAGAACTGACCAGTATTTCTGGTGTTGTTCCAGTTACCTATGCTATGTAATAAGCTTACTGGTGAAAAGGAACAATTATCATCCATTATTCATCTTTCTCACAGTATTAGAGGTCAGCTGTGCTCAGCTAGGCTGTTCTTGCTAAGGGTTTTGCGGGTTTTCAGTCAGTGGTGGCTGAGGCTGGAGTTATCTCGTAGATTTGTACACTCAAGTTCTGGAATCTGGGCTGGGGAGACTTAAAGATTTTGAGATGGGAATAGATGGGGCTCTGAAGGTACTTCTATCTAAGTGTCTCTCCAGTGTGGAAGTATGAGGGAGCCAGACTTCTTACATGGTGTCTCGAGACTCCAAATTCTTATGTCCCAACACAAAACCAGGTAGAAGGGAGCTGCATTGTCTCTTATTTCCTAATTTTGGAAATCATGCATCAAGGCACTAAAACCAGTCCATATGCAACAGTAGGGGACTCAGACTCTACCTCTTGATAAGAGAAGTATCAAGCGCTTATAGTCATGTTTTAATAATAATCACATTTTTAAAGATCAAATTATATAATAGGCATCAAGATTGACCAACCAACCCAGTATGTCTGGAATGCAGGGGTTTCCTGGGATGCAGAACTTTCAGTGCTAAAACTGGAAAAGTCCTGAATGAACTCAGAAGTGGTCACCTACAATTATTTGACAAAACAAAATGGGAAAGTTGAGGTAGAGAACTATTAAATAAAATCCTCACTATACAAGTTCACATAAGATCTACCAAAGTATGTCTCATGGAAAAATACATAGAAGGAAAGTTTTATGAAAGAGTGATCCCTGGTCAAATAAAGCTGACAATCTTTAATAACCTTGTCCTCTGCTTAGAGACTTAATTTACCCCAGCATCATGCAAATATCTTTGATCACCAAATATTTTGTTTTCACATAAAACTTGTTATATGGATAACATTTGAAAAATGGTAAACTAAATACATGCAAACAATGCCATAAAAATATTTACACAGATACAAACACATTAATATGAAGGTATCTCTAAGGATCATAAAATGTTGATTAAAGAGCACAGTGTAGTGAAAAATGCATGCTTTGTGTGTGCCCTACCTTACTCATTTGATCTTAGGTATATGAAAATTACATTAGTTCAGGTAAAGATTGAAGTACATAATTAAGTCATGGATTTCCAGAAATAGAGCCAATTTTGTTTTAAATAAAATAAAGTACCAGACACCCAAGCTGAAATTATCTGGCTAAATGTCTGTGTGGGGAAGTTCTCACATTCTCCTCACTTTCTGCTTCACTCTAATCAGGACCATTAGTCTTCTCATCCTTTTGAATATCAAATTCACCTGCAGTGGAAAAATACAGGAACATTCACGTTTCTATTGTAAGAACACAGAATACACTTTGAAACTCATAGTAAGCTATCTTAAAAGTCATTTTATTCATTAAGTAAAAACAAAGTCATAGTCACATTCATAGTCAAAGTCATAATGACATTTAGAAATCATTTTTAATTACAATACTATACCAAGATTTGAGGGAAAGTAGCTAAAAGACTCGTATGATTTTCCTTTCTTTTTAATGCTGGGGAGTTGTGGCCTTAAAGTCTTTAAATGAACCAAAACCTGGGAGTTAGTAATTCTGAAATTGGAAGGCAATATGTTGTCCTAAGAAGCATCCAAGTGTGGAGAGTTAGACACCTGACTTTGGGTCTAGTTCTGCAGCTACTGTGCTGTGTAATATGAGGAAACGTAAGTCTCTCAGAATCTCAGATTTCTCATCTATAAAATAAAGGATGATTCCTTTCATGCCAACTCTTGAAGTTGCTGTATGAATAAAGTGAGTACTCTGTGTGAAGGAATATTTTAAAAATAAGGTCTGATTTATGTTAATGCTATGATCAGAAATCAATTTGTATTGCGAGCACACCACTCTTTCCGATAATAACTATCACCTGTTATGAAGTACTTTCTCATTATCTGACTTTTGCGCTAATCATCCCTTTATGTAATTCTAACATCAATTCTGTGAGAGGGATTTTATTTTCATTTTACAGATGAGAAAACTGGGAATCAGAGTTAGAAAGTCATTTTCCCGTATCACACATTTGAGTTAGGAGGAAGCAAATGTGCCTGTTCTCTTTCTACTGTCACAGGACACCCCAGGCATCGTGGTGATCAGATTTTGCCCTTGATCTTAAGAAGTTCTTGAAGATCTAGTGTAACAAGCCTAAAAAATATTCTTTTTCAACACTAGTAGCTATTTATATTAGATGATATGACTTTTTTGAGATAGGCTTTCTTTCAATTAAACAGAACTCTTTGTCAGGCTTTATGTTGGACACTCTTCAAACAATATTGCATTTATTTTACTCAACAATTCAGCCAAGGAGATAAGACTCTCATTTTATACATGAGGAGACTGAGACTCAGATTGATTAAACAATTGTCTAAAGAGGTAGTTGCAAATTTAGGTCTGTCCATCTTCCAATCCCATGCTCTTGATTCTAAGATACAACTTCCTTCTACTTTCTGCACAACATTTGGGGTATATGTTTCAAATGAGTCATTGAAATTCTGTCTGAAAGTTCTTTAGGTGCACTGAGCTAAAAATAATTATTGACTGAGCAAATATTGTGAGTATAAAACCTTAGAAAGCTTGCCATTCCTTTAGTGCTTTCTTAGCACTTAGGGCACAACAGTCCCAATAGGTGCTGTCAATCGATAAGGACCCAATAAAATCAATAGAGATAAAAAACGAGTTTGTCCCCACTCAAAACAGCTGTTTCAAATTTCTGCACTTAATGCCAGGATTCATTTTGCCCAATGATTGCTGGGCTTCTGTTTTGTCCTCTATCGACACACTACTTGGAGCAAAGGGTCCCCTTAATAAAATGAATGAGGTAATAAGTTTTATACTGCAGTATTACAGATTTTCCATTTTATTGGTCATCCTAAAAATTCACTTTTTCTCATTCACATTGCTCTTTTCGTATGCCTTGCCAGACCAATACATTTTACATAAAATAAATATTAATCAAAGGAACTGAAAGAATATTGATTAACCCATTTGCACACATTTATTGGAAAACACAGTTTTGGTTAATATTAAGGTGAGTTACAAATGGAAAAGGTGTTTTCCAAAATAAATAAATAAAATAAGGAGGAAGGAAAGAAAGAGAAGAAACTTGCCTGTGTTAATTCTCATGCCTTGAATAATGATTATATTATTGATATAATCATAATGTGACATCACTAGCCACTGTGCCTACTTACATTTTATTCCAGAAAGAAACTATACAGCTTGCTGTTTTTGTAATCAAAGTAGAGCCTTCAATATATTACCCATGGAATATGAGAAAGAAATGTCCATATAGGGGAAATGTTGGGGCAGGAGGTAGTATGGAAATGAAGGTTCTGTTTTTCTAGTTCATGCATTTTTGTTCCAAGTTTTTCCTTCTGTTCTAAAAAGGTAAGAAATAATACTAGTATCCATTGGAAGCCTGCTATATTCCAGAGACTTTTCTCTTTCAGTTAATTTAATTACTACAACAACTCTGTGAGTTGGGCGGTGTTATTTAATTGTGTCAGTTTTACTGAAGAAAATTTAAAGTTCAGAAAAATTAAGGAATCTTACCAAGGTCACACTGCTTATAATATTAATTCTAGGACTTGAAATTTTATCTGGCATTTATTTTTGTACTAAACATTTCAAAAGGGAGTCAGACATTGTAAATTATATTAGCAACTGCTCTTAGAATGCTCTAACTGCATATATGCATGCAAATAGGAAATGTGTGCATGTGTGTGTATTACCTATTCTTTTTGTATATATTAAGGAGCAGAAATAACCTGTGCTTTTCTTCCATGGAATCATGGTTTCACAGACATGGAGAGTATGTGCTCCACTCTACAAGCCAAGCTTTTGGGAGCCTTAATGGATATGAAAATGGGCCCTGAGTGAGGATAGCAAGCTCTCTGCTAATTGTTTGTACTTACTAGAGTTTTCTACAATTTGAACATGCATCTCAATAAAATAATTCAAAGGATCATATTTATATTACAAACCCACTTTCAGAGAGATATCTGTGCCTTGGTCAGAAGAAATTTCATGAAAATTTCTGAAAATAATTGTCATATAGGATTAAAATGGAAGTCTTCCTATATCAGTTTCAAGTGAGGGTTGTTGATAGATACCAGAGTCTAGGGTTTCTCTTTATATCAGTTCTTAAAGTGTCCTTGATACCAAGGCCTTCCATTGTCACCAAATGTAACCAATAAGCATAAAAAGCATGACTTCTGATGCAATCAAACCACAATGTTTGTTGATTTAATTTGATTTCCCACTGTTCCTTTAATGTACTCTTTGGCACTTGTCCTTTTTCCTCTAGTTAAAAACTAAAGGAGGGGGCTTCCCTGGTGGCGCAGTGGTTGAGAATCTGCCTGCCAATGCAGGGGACATGGGTTCGAGCCCTGGTCTGGGAAGATCCCACATGCCACGGAGCGACTGGGCCCGTGAGCCACAACTACTGAGCCTGTGTGTCTGGAGCCTGTGCTCCGCAACAAGAGAGGCCACGACAGTGAGAGGCCCATGCACGGCGATGAAGAGTGGCCCCCGCTCGCCGCAACTAGAGAAAGCCCTCGCACAGAAACGAAGACCCTACACAGCCAAAAAATAAATAAATGAATTTAAAAAAAAAAAAAAAAACTAAAGGAGGTATGTTTTCTTCTTTTTTTTTTTTCTTTTAACATGATCGCCATTTGAAAACATACTTAAGTTCCCTTGAAATGAAGCTATCATTAAATTTGACCTAGTGGAGACTGGGGGTTGGGGGGTTGATTGACTTCTTCTTTCCCTTGTTGTTTACTTCCTTCCTGACTTCTAGCTGTTATTTTAGAAATCTTGGGTTCTAAGCAGGTACCAGGAGCAGACATAAAGGGATAAACCAGGGAAGGTTCTTATTTAGCTGATGATGAATACTGTTGTAAGCAAGCTTTATTATTTCAGAGCCTGGAATCTGACAGTGGACCCTTTTTTCTAGTGGGCATATTCATGGGTTCTTCAGAGATTGCCCAGCCTCCCTGGGTGCATCTCTGTTCCTGACTCTCGTTATGCTTATTTCACACAGACCCTTGCTCTTGGAGTCCCGTGACATTCTTTAGCAGAACTTAAAATGACTCTAGCACAGCAATCTCTCTACATGGCATACATGTAGTTGACCAGAAATATAAACATATCTCTTGCCCCAGTAAACTATGGAATCCAAGCAAATTCCTAAGTAGTCATCTCTCTCCTGTTGTCAAAGGTTGCTTTTGCTGGCTTAGGTATAAGCCAGTACTCTGTGTCATCCAACACCAGGGAAACATGGTTTCTGGTGGCCTCACAAAACTTCCTTCCTAGATTTGTGGTCATGTAAGACTCAAGTGCCCATTTGGGAAGGAATATAGACACTCACAGAATGGCAAGGGCTCTCTAAAGAAATCTCTTCTCGTTAATATATTTCTTAATGTTATGTTCTAACAGAGGGGTCTAAATAATTGTGAAATCAGATCCTGCTGTTTTATTTATTCCCCCTGTGGCAGTTTCCTCACCTTCACTTTTGTTTTTATGTTAGTATATATTTTGTGGGCACTGTCTTTGAACATAAGGTTAATAGTTCAATTTTTGCATTGGTTACACAACAAAACATACTTTTAAGTGATCAACATAGCTTTTAAAGTGTTTATGAAATATTTAGTCCTTGAACCTTTCCAATAAATTCAAGTCAGCTTGTCTCTCACAGTCTGTAACAGGTAAACCATACAATTGGAAGACACTACATCATCTCAGGAGAACTTTATTTCCTAGAGTATTATAATGTTTCATTTCTGAGTCTATTTTTATCCACTATTCTGTAAGCTCTTTGAAGATAGGGACTATATTTTTAAAAATTTCTATATCACCTGACTCAGCACTGTACCTGTCATACAGTAAATATAACAGATAATTATTGGGAGGCAGTTCAGGGAGTCATAGGAAGAGCCTTAAGTTACCTCCTCCAATGAACACAGCAAATATACACCTACACACAAACCAGTTCCCTCTAAAAGGAATCTAAGAACTAGCTGAACACCTGCTCCACAAAAAAGAATTAAAAGAACAACAAGACAGATAACAGGCAGAGCGATGCTCTTACCAAAAACGCACCCCTGGCGTGGTGACACACAGCAAGGAGGAATCTCACCAGATGGGTGCTTATCCTGGAGGAGCAAAGGGTTGACACCCCACATCTGGCACCCCAGCCCCTGGGATCTACTCTAGAGAGATGAGCCTCCAAAATGCTTGGCTTAGAAAAATCAAGGGGGCTGTTGCTCAAGGGTCCCAAAATGCTACAGGAAACTGAGACTCTCTTCTTAAAAGGCTCTTGTGCAATCTCACTCACCACTACACTCAGGAAAATAGCAGCCTTTTGTTTGATAAGTGCCAAGTACTAAGACTATAAGTGAAGGAGAGTCATTTGCAAATCTAAAGGCATCAGATGGAGGGGAAGGGGGAGGTGGAAATGCTCCCCCAGAGACAAAGGTGCCAGCAGACACCATTGTTGCACTCCCCACTTGTTACACAGGCAGGTGAGCTCAGACTTGGCAGTGAGCGAGCAGGGCACTACCCTGCAGCATTGCTGAAGCCAGAGAACTCTGGTGGCTGCAGTACTCCCTTTCTCCCTGGCTGGAGTGGGTGGGTGCTAATGGCTACAGCACTCTCCTACTCCCTAGCTAAAGTCCACAAGTGCTGATGGCTCTGACACTCCCCCACCCCCTGGCTGGGGCTGATGAGTGCAAGCAGTCAGGGTGTTCTCTGACTCCAGGCCTAAAGCTATTGGTTACACAGACAAGGCACTTTCAGGCTGCACTGCTGAAGCCCATGAGTGCCTATAGTCAAGTCATTTTCCTGCTGCCTTCCTGAAGCATGAGACCAAGCATCACTCCCTACACTCTACAGCTACCTACGTAAAGCCAGCCACATGTAATCTATACAGAGGACACCCCTTGATCTCCTGGGCCAGGTGGCCAAGAGGTCTGGCGTTTCTGAGTTCCATGGGACTATAACAATTATAAAGACAGTTCTTGGCAGGCCACAACCCCCAGGGCACTACACTGACAACAAACAGAAACACAATGCCAGTTTTCCTATGAAAAAGACCTATTTACTTAGCCTGGAGCTTCACCCTCAGGAACTACAAAAGCAATCAGAAAATTTGAAAAATGGCAATAAGTACATACCTAGCAGTAATTATTTCAAATGTAAATGGACTAAATTATCCAATTGAAAGACAGAAGGTAGCTAAATGGATTGAAAAACAAGTCTCAACAAATTTAAGAAGATTGAAATCATAGGAGGTGTCTTTTCTGACCACAACAGTATGAGACTAGAAATGAAATACAAGGGAAAAAAATGGCAAAAACCCCCCACAAATACCTGGTGGCTAAACAATATGCTACTAAACAACCAAGGAGTCATGGAAGAAATCAAAGAGGAAATCAAAAAAATACCTGTAGATAAATGAAACTGGAAACACAACAATCTAAAACCTATGGGACATAGAAAAAAAAAGTTCTAAGAGGGAATTTTGTAGCAGTACAAGCCTACCTCAGGAAACAAGAAAAATCTCAAATGAATAACCTAACCTTACACCTAAAGGACCTTACACCTAAAGGAACTAAAGTTTTGTTTGGGAAGAAGGAAAAAAATAAAGATAAGAGTGAAAATAAGTAGAATAGAGACTAAAAATGCAATAGAAAAGGTCAATAATACTAAGATATGGTTTTTTGAAAAGAAAAACAAAATTTTAAAAACCTCTAGCCAGACTCATCAAAAAAAAGAGAGAGAGAGCCCAAATAAATAAAATCAGAAATGAAAGAGGAGCAGTTACAACCAACATCACAGAAACACAAAGGATCAAAAGAGATTACTATGAACAATTATATATCACTACAATAGACAGCCTAGAAGAAATGGACAAATTCCTAGAAATGTACAGTCTCCCAAAAATGAGTCAAAAGAAATAGAAAATATGAACAGACCAATTGCCAGTAAGGAAATTGAATCAGTAATTTAAAAAAACAAAAAATCTCACAACAAACAAAAGTCTAGGACCAGATGGCTTCACAGGTGAATTCTACCAAACATGTAAAGAAGAGTCATCACCTGTACTTCTTAAATTATTTCAAAAATTAAAGAGTAAGGAACACTTCTGAACTTAATGTACAAGACAGCATCACCCAAATACCAAAACCAGACAAACGCATCACCAAAAAAGAAAATTACAAGCCCATAACACAAGTGAACATAGATGCAAAAATCCTCAACAAAATATTAGCAAACTAAATTCAACAATACATTAAAAGGATCATGCACCATAATCAAGTGGGATTTATCCCAGGGATGCAAGGATGATTTAATATCCATAAATTGATCAATTAACTGAGGAATAAAAAAAATCATATGATCATCTCAATAGATGCAGAAAAATCTTTTGACAAAATTCAACATCTATTTATGATAAAAACTCTCAACAAAGTGAGTGTAGATGGAATATACCTCAGCATAATAAAGGCCATATATGACAAACCCACAGCCAACATTATACTCAATGGAGAAAAACTGAAAGCATTTTCTCTAAGATCAGGAACAAGACAGGGATGCTCATTCTAACGATTTTTATTCAACATAGTACTAGAAGTCCCAGCCATAGCAATCAGACAAGAAAAAGAAATAAAAGTAAGTCAAATTGGAAAGGAAGAAGTAAATCTGTCATTGTTTGCAGGTGACATGGTACTGTATATAGAAAATCCTAAAGGCACCACCAAAAAACTATTAAAACCAATGAATTTAGTAAAGTTGTAATATACAAAATCAATATACGGAAATCTGTTGCATTTCTATACACGAATAATGAACACCAAAAAGAAATTAAGAAATCAATCCTATCTACAACTGCAAGAACAAAAAAATAAAATACCTAGGAATATACCTAACTTAGAAGGTAAGAGACCTGTACTCAGAAAACTATAAGACACAGAGGAAAAAAATTGAAGACAACACAGACAGATGGAAAGATACACTGTGCTCATGGATTGGAAAAATTAATATTGTTAAAATAACCATAATACCCAAGGCAATCTACAGATTCAATGCAATCCCTTTCAAAATACCAATGTCATTTTTTCACAGAACTAAGGCAAATAATTTTAAAATTTGTATGGAAACAGAAAAGACCCTAATAGCTGAAACAATGTTGAGAAGAAAGAGCGAAGATGGAAGTACCTCACACCCTGATTTAAAGTAATACTACAAAGCTACAGTAATGAAAACCATATGTTATTGATGCAAAAACAGACACAGATCCATGGAACAGGATAGAGAGCCCAGGAATGAACCTAAACTTATATGGTCAACCTCTTTAGTAAATGATGTTGGGAAAACTGAATAGCTACATTTAAAAGAATCAGACTGGACTACTTTCTCACACCATATATAAAAATAAACTCAAAATGGATTGAAGACCTAAACATAAGACTAGGAACCGTAAAACTCCTAGAAGAATACCTAGACAGTACGCTCTTTGACATTGGTCTTAGAAATATTTTTTTAGATCTTTCTCCTCAGGCAAGGGAAACAAAAGTGAAGACGAACAAATGGGCCTACCAGAAACCAAAAACCTTTTGCACAGCAAAGGAAACTATCAACAAAATTAAAAGGTCACCTACTGAATGGGAGAAGATATTTGCAAGCAATATGTATATATATAATGGAATATCACACAGCCATTAAAATAATGAAATATTGCCATTTGTGACAACATAAATGGACCTAGAGGGTATTATTATGTTAAGTGAAATAAGTCAAACAGAGAAAGACAAGTACTATATGATTTCACTTATATGTGGAATCTGAAAAACAAAGCAAACAAACAAATGTAACAAAACAGAAACAGGCTCACAGTTGCAGAGAACAAACAGGTGGTTGTCAGAGGGGAGGGAGATGTAAGGATAGGGAAATTAAGAGGTGCACACTTACAGTTGCAAAATAGATGTGTCACGGGGATGAAATGTACAGCATGGGGAATATAGTTAATTATAATGTAATATCTTTGTACTGTGGTAGATGGTAACTAGACTTATTGTGATGATTATTTTGTAATGTACACAAATATCGAATCACAATGCTGTTCACCAGGAACTAACATATGTTGTAGGTCAATTATATTTCAACAAACAAACAGACTCGTAGAAAAGGAAAAAGGATTTGTGGTTACCAGAGGCAGGGGGTGGGGATAGGATGAATTGGATGAAGGTGGTCAAAAGGTATAAACTTCTAGTTAAAAGCTAAATACATACTAAAGATAAAATGTACAACATGATTAATATAATTAACACTGCATTATGTTATATATAAAAGTTGTTAAGACAGTAAATCCTAAGAGTTCTTATTACACGGAAAACATACTTTCTACTTTTTAAAAATTTTGTATCTAAGTGAGATGATGGACGTTCACTAAAATTACTGTAATCATTTCATGATGTATGTAAGTCAAATCATTACGGTGTACACCTTAAACTTACACAGTGCTATATGTCAATTATATCTCAATAAACATGGAAGAAAAAAACGAATACAGGGAAATCTGTCAGATTCTTATTTTAAGTTCCTTTGAAGACATCTGTTAATGTATAACACGGAATAGGACCAAAACAAAAGCACTTTGGCTTGCAAGAGCTAGGCTAAAAATGGGAGAATGAAAAGATTTATTTTAGCATTATAAAATTTTTAGTTTTGTATTATAATTTGGGAATTAGAGTTTAAGCTACAAGCCATAGACGAAAAGGCAAATACGTAAGTATATAAGAGAATATTTCTGGAGACTGTAGAAGGAAATGAAAAATTGACCAGATGGCAGGGAAAAAATTGGAGAAGGTTCACATAGGAATGAACAGAGGCTGAGTGTCTGAGAAGGAGCACAACTCTCACCCTTCTGGGCCAAGTCCCATCCCAGATGTACAAGCCAGGAATCCCAGGTGGGTTTGTAGAGAAGCAGGAGTATGCGCTGACTTCTCAGGTTAAATGCTAGGAATTGTAATGCCTCGTAAAGGCACAATAACGGGGTGGTGGGGGGGCGAAGAGATCTCTGGGTCTGTGACCCCTGAGAGCAGCCTATCAGCGTCCCACATACTGCAATGTCGTGTGATGAAACCACAGTTTCTGATGCTGATTTTGTACCGAATAAAAGAGCACACCAGGATGGGTAAAAATTAAACCCTAACCCTGTCTTTACATCCAAAAAGCCATATGCTATCAGTCTTCTTAATGCAGCTGAAGAGAAATACTATGAGATACAAAGGATTTGGATCTGAGGGAAATGCAAATTAGTGATGTGGGAATTTTACCTTCTTTATATCACATGACTTCATCTGCTACATTTTTATTAAAGTAACAAAAAAATGAGTGTCAGGGAGTGCCTTCCTAGAGAGTCAGGAAGGAGACCCAGAGCAGGAGAGGATTCCTACAGTAGTCCTCACAGTTCAGGCACAGAGGACTCTGTGGGACCTGGAGGGATGCGGGGCTACACTCAGCAGCTGTGCTAGAGACAGAAGCTTAGGCTCAAAGAATGTAAGAACCAGCACATCCAGTGGGGGCCTAACAAGTTACCCTTTCACAATGCCAGAGTGCTACCTCCATCTTCCTGGAACTTGGATCCCAGTGGGTAGAAAAAGGAGAAAAAACAGATGGCAAAGACAGGAAATCCTCAATGGAGTGGGCATTACCCAGTTTTAAACTGGAAATGACTCAGTTCCAGAATTAAGTTTTTGTTACAACTAGTTCTAAAAAACAAAGATAAATGCCATAGAAAAAATAAATCTGTTTAGATGCTTTATACCTGAATTTTGTAGACTGCTAAAAACATGAAATTATTGTTATAGGGAAGAACCTTTGTATTCTATTACAAGTTAATCACTAAAGGGATGTTGCGTGTAAGCTTAAATTATACATAACAGCCCATTTCTGGAAACCCTACTTCCCAGGAATGAGCATTAAGCTAAAATACCTTTGTTTAGCTCACAGGAAACATCCTGACCAGGCCCACTCATGAATGACTACAGGGAGGAAGAAATTAGCGCATCCCCTCTGGAGGCTGATGGGAACCAGGAAGTGTTTGACTTTAATCCCTCCCCTTTTAGTATAAAAGGAACCTGAATTCTAACTCAGGCAAGATGGTCCTTTGGGGAACGAGCCCACCATCTTCTCAGTTTGTTGGCTTTCTGAATAAAGTCGTTATTCCTTGCTCCAGCAACTCATCTCTCGATTATTGGCCTGTCATGCGGCAAGCAGTCGGAGCATAGACTGGGTAACATTATCTTGTCCGTTACACTGGTTATGACAATTTTTGCATACTCTGGGCTTTGGTTTCTACATAATTAGATGAGGATATAATTAGGTGGCCATACATGCCAGCATAATTGTTAATAACTTTGCTCTTTCATTCTCCAAACTGTTCTCGTTATGGTCATCTTACAACAGCAATAAAACAACTCACAGAATTGCTTTTATCTGTGACAATGCAGATAAGCCTTTAGCACAATATCCAGTGTTTTCTAAGCATTAAATAACTTATTATTCTTCTTTTTAAGCAGTAACTCAAGCTAAAGAAAAAGGTTTTAAAAAAAATATGTAGAATTTCTTCAACTATGATGAAATCTTGAGCAGCATGGTTTCCCTCCAGGAAATGGTTCTGAACAAACTAGTGCTCCACTTCTGCACTAACTTAAGAAAATGTTAGATAACTAATATAAGACCCCAAAAACACCAACTCTGATATTTGAGAACATTTCTCTGTAGCTGAATTATGATAGAAGTAGTAAGTTTAGTGTTTAAGCATCAATATGAGGAAATGTAGTAATTAATAAATACTTTAAACTCAAAATATATTTGAATAGACTTTGGATGCGGTGTCATGTTAAAAATGTGTATAATAAGGATTAAGGGGGAGAATCTAACCCCATCTTGACAAGTTTCCTCATCTAGATCTCCTTCCTAGCAGAAGAACCTGTTCTTTACTGATAAATGATAGTGGGTCCAAGGCAAAGGCTCTTTCAGTGAAGGATAAGGCCTTATGAATCAGGTAACTACAAAAAGGAAAATGCTAACTGCCCAATACCCTGAACCATCTTAGGAAATAATTGTATTTTCTTCTCTTATATCGCAGGAAGGTGTAAGGTTATTAGGCAAATAGGTTTCTAACTGACCACCAACAAATACCTGTGCTAAAGCAACAGCCACAGATAAAACCCAGGCTCAGTGGCCATCTCCATCTGCTTCACAGAACAAAAACGACTCTATTTCTGCAGTCTGCACTGGCCTACACATGAGGATTTCATCCTTGAAGTCCTCTTCTCTATTCTAGCCCTATGGCAATGTAATCCAGGCTTCAATTATCACCTCTGTGGGAATGACTACTGCTGCTACCCAATCATTTTTCCTTTGTATTTATTTAAAATCTTGAGTTCTTTTAAAGATCACGCCCTCCAGTCATGCCACTGTCTCCATCTTTTTGTTTTTGTCATCAACATGCCTTCTGGGTCTCCTTGAGGACATTGTTCGTCAAGTCACAGGTTTCTTTGTTTTGTTTTTTTTTAAACATCTTTATTGGGGTATAATTGCTTTACAGTGGTGTGTTAGTTTCTGCTTTATAACAAAGTGAATCAGTTATACATATACATATGTTCCCATATGTCTTCCCTCTTGCGTCTCCCTCCCTCCCACTCTCCCTATCCCACCCCTCCAGGCTGTCACAAAGCACCGAGCTAATATCCCTGTGCCTTGCGGCTGCTTCCCCCTAGCTATCTACCTTACTACGTTTGTTAGTGTGTATATGTCCATGACTCTCTCTCGCACAGGTTTTTTTGTTGTTTTGTTTTTGTGTTTTTTTTGCCTCTCACTGTTGTGGCCTCTCCCGTTGCGGAGCACAGGCTCTGGACACGCAGGCTCAGCGACCATGGCTCACGGGCCCAGCCACTCCGCGGCATGTGGGATCTTCCCGGACTGGGGCACGAACCCGTGTCCCCTGCATTGGCAGGCAGACTCCCAACCACTGCGCCACCAGGGAAGCCCAAGTCACAGTTTTTATCTCTATCCTGACTCAAGATCATCTTATGTGTCTTCATTGCCCAGTGTCACATCAGTTAATAACATTCACCACTTAGTTAATCCAGTCTTTAAAACAAGCCCACCGTTTGGAATAATTCCCAATCCTACTCTCGAACTACTGCCTTTAAGATTATTATAAATAGGATCTATGTCTAAACCTTCTTTGTAGTCTTCAAAAGATTTTTTACAGGACCTTAAATTTAGCATGAAACACCTCCCTCACCATCTAACAGCACATATCTTTTCCTTATTTTTATCTCTCTATGCATATTTTAATGCACCCTTTTTCTCATTCTTTGCCCTTGGCATCTTTCACACTGATTTCTCAAATGTTCTACTGTAAGTTTCTCATTCAAACCTCTGCTTATATTTAATTTGTCTTAATTCTAGGCCGTTTATTCAGTTCTGTAATTTTCAATTCAGTTGTTTTTATTTTATAAGAATTGTGCCCATAGCAATATCATTATCCTTGGGCATTCTGTAACTGTCTGTGGATTTAATGTGAGTTTGGAGAAAGATTCATTCTTGCCACACACATCCATATCAGAAAAGAAAGCGGCACCTGATAAAAGCCCACTTTACCCATCACTGTGCTATGCACATTTATTATGCCGTTTAGTTGTGAAAACCTTCCAAAATTGATATAATTAATCCCATTTTAAAGAAGTGGAAACTGAGAAGTTAAGTGGTTTTCCCATAAATACAGAATTAGTAAGTGGTAAAATTAGAATTTGAGACATGTTGTCTAAACAGTTCTGCTCCCCCAAAATAAAAGAACTGATCTGGTGGCCCTCTGTGAAACTACAGTCTGGATGTAAGCCTAGTTTTAATGGGTGCCCTCCATCCATCTCAGAACACCGTTATAAGGGAATTGTAAATATTCCTATTTCACAAGTTAGGAAACTGAGGCACAGATAGGCTAAGTAACCTGCATGCAAAGTCATACAGTCAAGTATACGCCCCAGGATGTTCTTATACTCATTTATTCAAGTTAAGCCACCTAAATGAAATACGTCAAGTCACATATGTAAGTAAATCATGGCATGCAAAAGGTGTGATTTTTGGTTCCCTGGGTTTTCTGAGTAAAATTTCACAGGTATATTAAATAGGCTTCTCTGGACTATTGCCTATTGAAAGGGATGTATTCACTGCAATTCCCCAATGGACTAACACCATGAACAAAAACTCTGGGCCTCATGCTGCCTCAGATTCATTTTGATATTATTTATTTAGGACATTCAATGTTGTCTTTTCTCCTTGGAGGGATCTGGCTTCAGATTGTAAAAGACCCAGCAGCTCTCCTCCTACGCAGAGTTGAGAAATCTGTCTGATACTCTGCAAAGCATTATACACAAGAGATGTAACTTTAGAAATGTGATTTTAAGAGACCAGATCATCACCCAGTGGGGCCACCAGAAAAAATCATCAGAATTTCTTCACAATTCTGCCTAAATACTCTTGTTGCACAATTATAAGTCAATTTTCAAAAGTAAATGCATCTGGATAAGGTACATGATCTGGATTATAAGTGTGGCGTACTACTTAAGAAAGTTGAAACAGGATTAATCCCTGCTTTAACATAGGATAGAGAATTAGGAGGCATAGAGGAGGAGCTAACAGTATGAAAGATTGAACCTGTTCACTTGATAATTTTTCTGAAAATAGGCCCAATACCAAGGTACTAAAAATAAACTTAGTAAATCACCTTTCTTCTGAAAAAGTGACTTATATTGACACCCACTTGTCAGGGCCTAAAAGACACCAGACAGGAAATTTTGTAGATTATCCTTTCAGTCTATAGTATTAGCTTTCACCCTACCAGGTTTATAAGGGGGCGTATGTGTGGCAGGATGGGGGATGTGTTTACATAGTTATAGGAAACCTCCTTGGAGAATTTACTTTGATAGAAGAGGGGTAATTGAATGAAGGGCAGGCTTTAGAAGAGATGTGAAATCATTGATAAATGTGGAGAGATTAAATGCAAATTTTTGTGTCCTGAGGATTCAAAAAATTCATAAACATATATTGATTCTGAGTGTCTTAGTGATAATAAAAATGAATGAATGAGAAAGTAGGAAGAACAACATAGGTACCTAGTAAAATAAGAATTCACAGTTTATTCCAGAAAACTTTTAAAACTGAGTATATTTACCACTTTGTTTAAACAGGAAGAAAGAGCTTAAGTATGTTGTAATATACCAAACAATTCAGGGAAATGGAAAATACCATATCAGACAAGCCTACACAGGTAATTGTTTCCTCTGGTGAGCTGTAGCCCTTGAAAACTAATTTATGTTATTGCTAAGGTGAAACCTAGGTTTTAGAGAACTGTAAATATCTAGGTTTGTGTAACACATATCCAATCAGAAAAAAGATCTGGTCTGTGTGTGTGAGATGAATTATACTGGTGTCTGTTATAAATCCCTAACATAGCTCATGAGATCAATTAAGATGTTCAAGCAGCTACAAAAAGGATGATTGAGGCAAATGGTAACATCAGGATGACCATATGGTAAGGGGAAACTAGAACTGTTTGGACGTAAAACGAGAGCCATCGGAATTCCAGTTACAATCATACACTATGCAGTGAGGAGATAGTAGAATGAGGCAGCCAAGAAAAATACTAGATGAGGAACACTTTGGGCAGTGAGAAACAAGCAAGCTTGTGTTTCCAAGTCAATAAACAGGTGGTAGGGATAGAGGGTGACATCATCTGTGTCTGCTCTCTTCCCCTCCCTTCAACCAAGAGCCTCCTGCTTTACTGCAGGGCCAGGTATTTGTCAGAGAAGTAGCTCTTGCATTTTATAAGCGGTGAAAGAGGCTTTAGAGGGAGTATTTAGCCAAGGGAAAAAATATTTCTTAAATGAGACCATCAAAGGTTGTATTTCCCCTGCTTTTCCCAGGAACAAGCACATTAATTGTGTTGCTTTATACATGCTCTAGGACAATTTCTCTCAAGGCTGCCCAGTGGGCTGTGCAACTATAAGCCATCATCACCACAGGACACAATGGCCTTTGGAAAACTTAGCTCACCTAGAAATGCATTATTAGGTGATAACAGCCTTGCCAGTTCATGTCACCCTGGTAGTAAGGTCTAAAAGGCTTTTATTTTTCAGGTTTTCTTCAAACTGCTAACTGTGATTGGCAATTTAGCCTAACTTTTCACAGCAGTCCTAAATCTATATTTACTAATGATTCCAGCATGTGTTGAAAGGAATACACTTTGAAAATCTTCATCAATTAAGGATATTGAAACATAAGAGCTTAACCCAGCCCTCTAGATGGAATGTCTTTTGGAAAATCCACTAAACTTTTTATTCTCAAATAATAAAGCCACTCTGAATATATTTGACTGTCTGAAACTAAATGGAAGTCTCAGACTGGGGAACACTTCATGATGAACTAAAAAAAAATGTTATCTTCAAAAGATACAGAGGCAAGAAAGGATTGTGTTTAAGAACGTGAGTTTTGAAGCAAGATCAGGAACTTACTCTCGATGTGACATTAGGCTGATAAAGTAACCTCTCTGTACCTGGATTCCTATATCTTTGAAATAGATATAATAATTGAATCTATATCATAATTGAATCTATATCTATATCTTTATAAGGATAAAGTGGTATAAAATAGATTATGTGCTTAATGCAATATTTGGTATATAGTAAGTGTTCACTACATATTAGTTAATATTGACATTGTTATGAAAATGACATAAGTGAGAAGAGAAAGGAACATCTTTTTTTGTCAAGTAGAAGATATAAGAAAGTCAAGGTTCGTTAAGTATTAGTGTGCATAAGCATCGAAAGAGATTATTAAAAATACTGATTTCTGGCCTTTAGTGCCAGAGTTTTTAAGTTGTTATGTTTCATATAACAACCTTTGATTATTCTGACACAGGTAGCCCACCAAGTACAGTTTGAGAAACACTGAAGTAAGACATTCCTTGTCAGATTGCTAACAAACCTAATAACTATAATCACTAATACCTAGTTCCAGAATACCTGGTCCCACCTGATGGGATGTATGCTTTCTCTGATGCTATTAAATATATGCAGCAGCTTAAGCTGATGTCTAAGGTTGTAACCTTCCTCACAGAGAAAAATCCGTGTACGATAGAAATTGCTTCCTACCTTTTCTTAAAACTATTTTCCACAATTGTTCTATTCAATTATTTTGCATCATTTATCAAGCACCTCCTCCAGACACTGTCCTAGGCTCTGTAGTTACCCTGTTGAAGGCATATTGCCCTGGTCCATAAGGAGCTTGCAGTATAAAACAAAATTAATTGAGTAAATGGAAAATGAAAATATAAAATAAGCAAAGATCGTGTGAGAAGGAAGAGAGATACACCTAATCAGAAAACTATATGAAGATGGGAGAGGTTGGAGCAGTTTTTAGAGGTCCACATTTCAATTCAACAAGCATTTAAGTTCCATTTTTAAAAGAAAAATCATTATGCTTAAGCAATAAGGGAAGTTAAAGAGAGTATGACTCAGTCCTTGTTATAAATGTTGCTTATATTTTAGTAAAAGATTTAAGTATGCCATAAGTAATTATAGTTGAAAAAGAATATAACAAGTGTTATAGTAAATAATGTTCCTCAGCTTCAGTGTTATTTACATTTTATTGTGGGGAGCTGACCCATGCCTGGTGGGATGTTTAGCAGTATCCCTGGTCTTTACCCTCTAGTTACCAGAAGTATTCCTCTTTCCACTTCTCTCTGAATCATGACAATCAAAAAATATCTCCAGACACTAACAAATATTCTATGGGGAAGCAATATTATTTCTGGTTGAGAATTAGTGCCCTAGAGATACAAAATTAAACATGAAATGAGAAAGGGCCAGATAAATCTTAATCAAGATGTATCAAGGAAAGCCTTATGGGATGAGACCAGGTTGAGCTGGGACTTTGAAAGGCAGACAGTGTGTAAGAAGATACTTCAAACAGACAAGCCAATGACTAGAAAACTAGCTGCATGAGAAAGATGCAGATGTAGAAATGAAACCTGTAGGATCGTGGGAATTCTTATGCGCTAAGGTAAAATTGTTGAACTTCATTCTGAGGGCATGAGGGACACTTGAATATTTTGGAACAAAGAGTAGTAATATGCTCTGGTCTGAAAAGCTAACTCTGATGGTAGTATGAAGAACACATTTGGAGAGACTGTGACAGAAGCTAGAAAAAACAGTTTGGAGGTTGTTGCATTAATAGGCAAAAGATTATGTGGGCTAAATGTGGATATCCAGTAAAAAAAAAAATGGACAAGAAGAGATGGATCAACGAAACACTATGGCAAACTAGGCGATTGTAATGAGAAGTGAGTAGGAAGGGTAAGTTTCTGTCCTGGAAGATGGTAAAAGGTGATGTAATAAATGAAACAGGAGACACCCAAGAGAGAAGGGCTGTCAGTGTGGAGGTAGGAATGAAAGTGACAATTAATCCTATTTGGTTGTCCATTGAACATGTATGTAAAAATGTTCAACTGGCAATAAGAAGTACAAATCAGAAGCTCAAGAGATAAGAGTTCTCAAGTTTCAAAATACAGATTTGGCTCTTAGATGTCAAACCAGTGGGAGAGAAAAACACACAAAAGCGTTCCAAGTATAGAATTTGAGTTATTAATACATAAAACGTGTGTGCTAAGGAAGAGAAATAAGGCTGAGAGATAAGCAACCAGAAGGTCATGTAGTAATAATCAGGAGAAGACAAAGCTGTCAAAGCCATGGAGGAATTTCATGCAGGATGTTTGAGGAGAAAAGTGTCAGAAAAGAAGTCTCTATGTGTGAGTATTAGCAATGGAACTTGACCAATAACAATGCAAAATTTATAATATTGATTAACTTCCTCATATAACACCAACTTCTCATTTTAATTAAAGTAATGAAGATTCTGTCACTTCCTCCCAGCTTACCCTTCCCCCTCCCCATGTCATGGACATATATACACTACCAAATGTAAAATAGATAGCTAGTGGGAAGCAGCCGCATAGCACAGGGAGATCAGCTCGGTGCTTTGTGACCACCTAGAGGGGTGGGATAGGGAGTGTGGGAGGCAGGGAGATGCAAGAGGGAGGGGATATGGGGATATATGTATACGTATAGCTGATTCACTTTGTTATAAAGCAGAAACTAACACACCATTGTAAAGCAATTATACTCCAATAAAGATGTTAAAAAAAATAGTGAAGACTACTTGAGAAAATAAGATAATTTATCATCGTCATTTCATATTTGTCTTAGAGAATTCCTTGAATATCAAGATTTGCATTATACAATTTATAAACACCATTTTCTGGTTTTCATCTTTTGGAATCATTATATATACCAAGCACAAAATAGTAAAAACATGCAAAAAATGTAGGAATATAGAAGTTATACATTTGGCAATGTAAACATTATGAAACAACTCAGGGAAATTGAGATAAAGGAGGGAGAAGAGAGCTGCAACAAAGCTTAGGGATGTGAAATTCCTCATTTGACACATTGGGTAATTTGGGAGATGGCATCTACAATTTCAAAAATTGTTTAAATGTATCACTTGACATTGTAAAACAACACCTTCTAATTCAAAATGACTGAACAGAAATGTTTGCTTCTCATCCTTCAGACCACCCCAATGAAATGCAAGTACTAAAGTGCAAAAATAAGATACCCCCATAACTGTAAATAGAACCTGTAAGAGGTATTTATAGGTAGATGATAGTTTCCAATTTATTCTTAGACAAGTTAAAAGGTGGAGATCATAAGAAACCACAATCCAGAATGTACTCTGACAAGTTTACATTTCTGTCAGAACCCCAGAGGGACTTCAAGCACTGAGCTTGTAGATATGACGAAGAACAGGAATGAAAAGTGGAGCTGAAAAGGGGAACGGTTTAAGATCTACATATGGATGAATTAGTATGTTCCTACTTTCTTATCTCTATGCACAGAGGAAGCAGGTTGGCGTCAGCCTCCAGGTAGATCATAAAACAGTAAATATATAAGTAAATTTATCATTTTAGTATAGGTGCTGTTTCCCCAAGTGCAAAGCCTTCTGCAAATTGAAATATAGGTGTTCCAATCTGAAAGCCAGTTCCTTGCTTACTCAAATCCAAGCAAAGCCTGAGGCTGATACTCCATTCCAGGCATACTTCCCACTCATGGGAGATGAATATTACAGAATTTATTTACTTACAAAATAGTAGAGGAAACTCACATGAGCTACCCAGTCCTTAATAGAAATGAACTGCCAAGAATTTCCAGATATATATTTCTATGAATAAGCAGAAAAAGTGAACTTTGAAGAATAAAAGTTTATTCTGAAAACAGAAAATAGAAAAGAACTTTAAAAATAACTTGTGTGACTATCTGAAGGCAGTTTTAGAGGTTCTCATATCCATAGAGCAAAAAGAATATCATAAAAAGGAATGATCGAACAGAAGGAGCCTTTTCCAAGAGCTAACGGACACAGCTCCAATTTGGAAAGGTCTACCGTGTGCCCGCCAAAATATAACAGAAAAGATCCATACTTGGAGTTATTGTCTTATTGAAGAGAGGAGACATTAATTTCAAGAAAAAAACAATCAAACAGCATGAGCTTTTTTTTTTGCAGTACTCAGGCCTCTCACTGTTGTGGCCTACTCCCGTTGTGGAGCACAGGCTCCGGACACGCAGGCTCAGCGGCCATGGCTCACGGGCCCAGTTGCTCCGCGGCATGTGGGATCTTCCCGGACCGGGGCATGAACCCGTGTCCCCTGCATCGGCAGGCGGACTCTCAACCACTGCGCCACCAGGGAAGCCCCAGCATGAGCTTTTCAATAACAACTTTGGGTTGTAAAGGACTCTGAAGCAAGTTTTATAAAATTTTAAAGTAAAATGAATTTGATACCCAGCAAAATATCATATTTTTGAAAAATGACAATCAGGACATTTTTAGACATATAAAGACTTTCTTTTCAAGTAAGTTGAAAAGTTTGTTGAAGCTGAACTTCATCAAAAAGGAAAGACATATGGAAACATAGGAAGATATGTGGCCTAGGAAATAGTACATTTCCACCATGTCAAGTGTGTTGCAGGCCTAGAGAGGAGAAAAAAAAAAAAGAGTTCAGATTGAAACAAGAAAACCGAAAAATTAGTGGGAAAAGATTCCAGATAAAAAGAGAATATACAAACTATAGAATAATTGATACGTTAGAAATTCACAAAGATAATATAAAAGCTAAAGACAAAATTATGATAAAAGTTAATTGTCATCCCATTAGGAAATAAATAGAAATTTTAAAGGAAAAATATATGTAAGAAAGCAATAAAATCATGGTTCATATATAATGCAAAATAATAAATGGTATAATTTTTTACTCACTAATAAAGTGTAAGAAAAGGGGGCCCACTTGATTTAGGAATCCTGGTACCATGTGCATTCTTCTTGGAGGGGAAATTGGACCTATAGAATAGAAATGTATTTCTCACTACTTCATCCAACAAGGAACAGCATATACACAGTGTCAAAATAATCTAAGTACTACTTAGTGGTTTCAAATTTTGATCAACCTTCACACAAAGCACAAATGACCTGGTTGTGTTCTGTGAAACAGAACTTAGATGTTGAAATACTAAAAGTTGTGTTCATTTGACCAAGAAACTGATACAAGGGAAACATCTGGTTTAACCTTAATGAATATTTGGGAGTTCTCAAACATTTTATTGTAATAGAAATATAACTCTTATCTGAATGCTATCATTCCTATTTACATCAAAAGTAAGCCAAATAGGACTTCCCTGGTGGTGCAGTGGTTAAGAACCTCAAACCAGGGCATAGCTTCGAGCCCTGGTCTGGGAAGATCCCACATACCACAGAGCAACTAAGCCCCTGCGCCACAACTACTGAGCCTGTGCTCTAGAGCCCGTGAGCCACAACTACTGAGCCCACGTGCCACAACTACTGAAGCCTGCATGCGTAGAGCTCACGCTCCTCAACAAGAGAAGCCACCACAGTGAGAAGCCCGCGCACTGGAACGAAGAGTAGCCCTGTCTCACTGCAACTAGAGAAAGCCTGCCTGCATGCAGCAACAAAGACCCAATGCAGACAAAAATAATTAAATTAAAATTTTTTTTAAAAAGCTGTAAAAAGAAAAAGTAAGCCAAATGAAATTATAAGTGACTTTGATTCTGGGTGTCTCCAAGGCATAAATGTCAAACAAGCAGTTAATAAAGGTGCATATATAGCATGTAGCTTATGTGTTAACATGGTTATTAGTTAATCTCCATGCAAAGTTAGCATATATTATGTGATAGATTTGTAAGTATTACACTTTCTATTACGTATACATAAAAATGACAATGTTTAGGTTTAAATTTCAATAAGCACCCTTGTCACGTTTTAATTTGCAATATATCCATATTACATGCTGGAACAGAACAGATTTTACATGTGAAAACATATGCTTTTCTATATTATATACGTTATATATATAAACATATAATGTGCTACTAATATTACACCTTATATTCTCTATATATTTAAGAGGGAAACAGGATGTAGCATAATTCACAAAGGATGGACTTGGAATGAAATAAAACTAGGTATGTGTCCTGATTTCACAGCCATCTAGCTATATGGACTTAGCAAGTTACTTAGCTTTTCTCAGCTTTAATTTCTTCATCTGTAAAATAAGGATGATAGCACTTATCTTAAAAGGTCATTGCAAAAATTAGAGAAAAGACATGCAAGCTGCGTAACATATAATAGTAATTTTCTAAATGGTGCGTATTGTTACTTTTATTATTAAGACTGCATATTTACCAATATTCTATTGGCATCATGAAAATACAGTGAAGCTTATGTTGTTAGTGGTTTTACTTTTAATTTTTAAATATTCATGTTAGTCCGAAATAGACATAAATCACATGAATAATACATTTAGTAAAATTATCACTTAGGAATCTTAATTTTATAATTGGAACATACCTGCAATGTACAAAATCCAAGAATTTTAATATGATTATTAAACTAGGGCCTGTTGAGATCACTGCAAGTTGCCCTCACTAAAATCTCAGAGACAAAGATAAGTCTTGATAATAAGCTAGTGTTGCCTCTGACTGGAAGCAAGAATTGGGGGGTCAAGCAAAATCCAAGAACTGTTGTCAACACTGAGCAATAGTTTCCTATGAGAATAACATTACTGAAATGTCAGACATCCCAGAGGTTATTGCGTTGATTTCTATTACTTTCTATACTCTATTTCTTAAAACAAAACAAAATTTGCCTTCTGTTGCATTCTAATTTAAGATACAAAGTGGAAGTTCTGCAAATGAGTTATTGCTACCCAATTTCTTATCAACAGCTGTCAGTCACAGGAGTTTGGTGGAGTGAAGTGGCCCCTAATTCTCCAGCAATGTGAAGCTCCATTCTCCCCGTATAGTGCTGGGGAAGACAAGCATATGAATCATGCAGGTGGCAGCATCACTGGAGACTCTCATGATTGTGTAGATCTGAAAACTGTGAATCATTAACATTGTTGTAAATGTCAGTTGTCAGACACTCAATGTCATCTGAGACTCTACTCCTGCCTTTTTGCTAGATCTGCCATTGCCACAGGGTTTGTAGGCACTGCATTAAGTATTCATCACTGGGGTTGCAATTCTTTGATGGTGTTGGAAAGGGAATGTGGTCAATGTATCTCTAAGCAAGCCACTTGGTATGTAGAGTGAGTGGTACTGCAGGAACCAGATAGTCCTGATGCATGCCATACTGCCCAGATAAGAAGGTAGCAGTAACACGTAGTTCAGCTCTATTTGTTATTCTTCACCTGATAGTTACCTTAATTGTAGACTTTGATATTAAAAATTCTCTTGTACTCTAGTATTTTATGCCAGGGATTGGAAAGAAATTGATTTTGTAGAAGCACAGAATTCTTTAGATGTAAAATACCTTAGCAGCCATCTTATAGACTGCCTTCATTCATTTTCTCTTGTCACTAGAAAGGATACTGAAATTTTACCAAATAATAAGTGACAGATCTTTTGTAAACAATATTGACTAAACTAACAACTAAGCTCCAAATATCTATTTATAGGCAATTTTAAAAAATGACAGTTTGGTTTATAAGACAAATCAACAAAACTCCTGGTCATTATTCTTTACAATTTTAATCTTAGTGTAAGCATATTTTAAGCATATAGACTGTGCTCAGTAAATATTGGAGGAGAAATCACTCTCATCTATGTATGTATGTATGTGTGTATTATGTATGTATTTATCCCTCTATCTAGAATATATATAATATAATTATACCTAATGTAGAGGTGTCAAGTAGTTATTTCAAGGTTTTTTTCTATCTGATGTCAACCTTCCAAAATAAAATATAATCACAACGATGGCAATAGTTTTTTCCCTGGGTTCAGTTAGTAAGGATTTATAAATTTCCATGCATTTATTTAAACCCTTAGTAACTTGAATATAAAGAATCTGATTGTTTAGCTGACTTTTCCCATTTCTGTCTGTACTGTTGAACATAGTATTAGCAAGACCAAGGTGACTAAAAGAAGCTGGATGTGAAATTACCCAAATCAAAAGGAAGGTGAAGCTCATTTTAAGTAGTTCCTATCATTACAGCATCCTCTGTTCTAATGCACCTCATTGTTTCTGATGGCACCTCTTCCATCCTAAATTCCAGATGCTCTAATGCAGTCCTGACTGCCATAGAATCTTTTTTATCTGATGTAATAATGTCTCTGAACTATAGATTTGGTAAGATATGTTAAAGGAGGAGATGTGGCACTTGAATAGATAGAGATTTCTGAGCCCGAGGAAACTCAAATGATGGAGAGATAAAAATCTATATCACTCTTCAGATGATATCATGGACATTGCAATAATTATATGTCTTTCCAATATACCTGTGAGATAAGATTCTCCCAATAGTACAGATGAGAAATGTAAGATCAAAATTGTCACAAAATTATTCCTGATTGGTCCCTTGTAGAGCCAGAATTCAAAACCCTACTTTTTATTTTATCTTTCCACTGAACTACAGCTACCTCTAACCTATTCTAGAGTTCATCCTCTGACCAAAACTTATACCTAAACAATATTGTGTTACACCATGACTTAATATTCCTATTAGGTATATAGTATTTGTCCATACATAATAGATGTCTCAGAAGCAGCAAACAACATATAAGGGTAATTTTTCATTTGTTTAGCTATTCCAAAAGCTAGTACCCTGTAAGTAGTTGAAAAATACTCACTTAAATCAATATTGATTTCGTGAATTATTTTAATAATATATTTTAGCCCAAATATTGCTCAGTTGGTATTCTGATAATCATTACTGCTCAATCAAACCTGAAGCCTAATCATCAAGTTATTTCATCAAACCAATGTTAATTTTAAAAAATTGATATTGAGGCATAAATATAAATTGCACATATATAAAAATATCATTTGATACATTTTGACATATGTATACAGCCATGAAACCATCACAACAAGCAAGATAATGAGTATTTCCATCACTCCTGGAAGTTTCCTCAAGGCTCTTTGCAATTGTATGGGGGTGAAATTTGCCACACCAAAATGTGTCTCTTTAGCATGAAGGATTAATTTGACTGTTTATAGTTTTAAGAAAGAGAAGACTGCTGAAGTTTTCTTACCTCCCCCTTAATTGCCTAAAAGAATTTAGATAAAGGGCCTTTTTCCGGAATAAAGCTATCCCCCAAGATGCTGCAAAGAATGTGGGCTAGATATGGTCGGGGAAACTCAACAGGGTCTTGAGATCAGAGTCCACCCTGTATCCCATTGTCTCTGCAGGGCCCAGCAAACATTTATTTACCAAACATTTGCTTTTCCATCTCCTTGTGAATTGCCTTACTCCCCTTTGAAGTACCAAACCACTACCCCAATGTCCTGTTTTGTTTTGTAGCTGAAGATGATGATTTCTGTCATTTTGGTGAGTTACTCAGTCTTCCTGGGTCTGGGTCTTGGAAGACCATGTGTACGTGTTATTAAAATTTTGTTTGATTTTCTCCTGTCAGTCTGTCTCATATCAGCTTAATTCTTGGCCCAACCAGAAGAACTTACCTGGAAGGGTAAAGGAAAATGCTTTCCTCTTCTACGCAATCCATCCTTTCCTACAATCCTGCTTTCTGTCACTGTAGATTAATTTTCATGTTCAAAATCTTTACATAGGTGGAAATATATATTAACTTTTTTTGCATGGTTTCCTACATACAGCATAATGCTTTTGAAATTATTCAATGAGTAATGTGTGTCAATAGATTTTTTCCCTCTTTATTGCAGAGTAGTATTCCACTGGACACATATAACATAATTAGTTTATCCATTTACCAGTTGATGGATATTACAGTTGTTTTCAGCCTTTGGTTATTGCAAGAAAGCTACTGTAAACATTAAAGTACAAAACTTTGTGTTGACATATGTTTTTGTTTTTGATCCTCTTGGACAATTGCTGAGAAGTGGGATGGTCAGGCAATATGGTACATGCATGTTTAACTTTTTATGAAACTTCCAGATTGTTTTCCAAAAGGGTTGTAACATTTTATACACCACAGCGATGTACAAAAATTCTGATTGCTTCATATTCTCACCACTAGTTGGTATAGTGACAATATTTAACTTTAGCTATCTAATGGGTATGTTTAGTATCCCATTTTGATTGATATTTGTATTTCCTCAATGACTGTTAATGGCAGAACATCTTTTCTTGTTCATACTGCCTATTGATAAATCTTCCTTTTTATAGTATCCATTCAAAGAAATTTTCCCATTTTCTTATTCAGTTGTTTGTCTTCTTAAAATTAGGCTGTAGTTTCTTTGTATTTTATAGACACAAGTCCTTTGTTTGACAAATGTGTTACAAATATTTTCTCTGAGCTGGTGACTTGCATTTTATTTTCTTAATAGTGTCTTTGAAGAGCAAATTTTTATTAATTTGTAAAGTCAATGGCAAAAAATCAGGAAAGATGTAGTTTAAATGAATTATCTGACTTTTGGCCTTCTTGTTATATCAGTTGGTGAGAGATGAGTTGTAATGACCACCTACAGAGGCACATGGAACCCCCCCCACCCAAAATTTCAATGTCAACACTGATGACGCCACACACACACTGAAAGGGTATAAAACAGTTTATTGTTTATATAATTGAGGTCTCTGGGGGAGATCAGAACAGGCGTCTCAAGCAGACCCAAAAATGTTTTGAGGGAGCAAGGAAAAGGTCTAGGTTTTTATTATGGTTAAGCGATGGACTGAGGTAAGTGTTTTTACAGATGAGCAGGAACTTGAGTGATTTGAGTCTCCTCCCCATGTCAAAGGAGGGAATATTCAAGCTTTCTTAGGATCTTGCCCAAATGTGGGGCACAAGGGGAAGAGGGAGAGGTGAAGCTTAAAGGCTGTCAGCACACACCAAAAACTGGTGTCAGATTCCTCATTACATGGGTGTTAAAAGTGTCATCTACAATTGTGCAATTTTAACAGTTTCTCCACTTAGTTATCTCAATCTTTGCTTGAGTCTCCATTTTTAGGTGCATAATTAGTCATAATTTTATGTCTTATTGAGTATGAAATGTTCTGTTTACCTTTCTTAGTACTGTTTGTCCAAAAGCTATTTTATCTGATATTAAAATATTGACTTTTCTTATGCTTACTGTTTGTTTGCATTGTATACTTTTTCCATCTATATAATCTCAACCTATTATCTTTATATTTAAAATATGTCTCCTGTAGACAGCGTATAGTAGCGTCTTGCTCTTTCTACAATCTATTTATCCCTGTGTCTTAACTGGAGTACTTAGATCATAACACTTAATGTAATTAACGACATGTTTGAAATATGTTTACAATTTTATTTGTTTTACTTTTTCCATCTGTTTATTGTTCCTCTCTTATCTCCTTCTTTCTTTTAGAAAGAATACTTTTAACATTTCAATTTAATTTAAATATCGGCATTTTGGCTGTATCTCCTTCTAGTTTGTGTGTGTGTGCGTGCATTTGAGAGAAAGAGAGAGAGATTGCTCCAAGGATTGAAATGTACGTACATAACACATTTTATAGAGTACCTGTAGAGCCCATATTATACAAACTCCCATAAATTATAGAACCCTGAAACCATATGGGAACCTCTACCTCCCTTCCCATTGATCCTTATGTTATTGTTGTCAAATATACAACATTTACATAAACTGAAAACCTCATCAGAAAATGTTATTTTTGCTTTAAACAGTCATACATATTTTTAAAGAACTTAAGAGGTTAAAAATTAGTATTTTATATTTACCCAACCATTTACCACTTTGTTGTTCCTCTTCATTCCTGAAGATTCAGGGTTTCCTCTAGTATTACTTCCCTTCAGCTTGAAGAGCTTCCTTTAGCATTTCTTCTAGAACATGTCTAATGGCCACACTTTCTTAGCTTCCCATTATCTCAAGATGTCTTCATTTTGTTTTATTCTTGAAGTATTTTTTTTATGGGAATGAAATGTGGATTGACAATACTTTTACTTACAGTTTTAAGATGTTTTCCTACTATTGTCTGACCTCCATTGTTTCTGATGACAAATCTAGTGTCATTTGAATCACTGTCCTATATGTAATGTGCCATTTGTCTCCAACTCTTTTCACAATGTTTCCACCGCTTTTGGTCTTCAGCAGTTTCTTACATGCGTGCAGGCATGGTTTTCTTTGAGTTTATCGTGTTGAGAATTTTTTGAGCTTTTTAAATTTATAAATGTATGCCTTTCATAAAACTTAGGATATTTCATCCATTTTTTTCTTCAAATGTATTTTCTGCTTCAAACATACTCTTCTCAGAGTTCCTTCTGGGACTCCACAGATATATTTTTTAGACCTTTTGATATTGTCCCACAGGTTCTTGAGGCTATGTTCAACTAAATTTTTTTTCTCTCTCTCTGCTTTTCAGGTGCGATCATTTTTACTACTCTATCTTCAGTTTCCTCATTTACCTACCATCTCCATTCTGTACTGAGGTTTAGTTTAAAATATTTTATTTTCCAATTCTAAAATTTCCATTTGATTTATTTTTATAGTTTTTATGTTTGTGCTAAATATGCCTATCTGTTCACTCATTTGCTTTTCCTTTATCTCATGATGTATAATTATAATAGCTGTTGTAAAAACTCTGCCTCATAACTCTAGTTTCTGAGTTATCTTTTCTTATACCTTGCATGGCAGGTAACATTGGATTATATTCTGGACATCACAAATGCTATGTTGTACGGACTCTGAGTCTTGCTATAATCCTCTGGGGATTGTAGATATTTTTATTTTACCCATTAATCAATACTAAATCAGCCTGATTTAGTTCAGACTGAAATTGTGTCCCTTCTCCTTTGAGCTATTGCAGTTCAAATCTCAATTTCATTCTCTAGGTCTTTTCTATGCTGACTTGGGTCCTATCCATGCATTCATAGTTCAGGGTCCTTCTGAGCCTTGTGTGGATGACTCAAATCTCAGTTCAGTTTTCAAAACCTTTATGATTCATAGCTCATGGGTTAAGTTGAGAGTTGTTCGTGGTCATACCAGAATTCACATATCCTCTTCTCTGAATCTTATACCTTAGGGATTCACCTATAACTTTTCGTCCACAGGGGCCCTTTATCCTGCTTATGTTGTCCTTGGTTTCTTTAGTTTTAGTCATGAGTAAAAAGAAAATAGGGGGAGACTCATTTGCTTCTTTACATTTTCTACCCCACTCAAAATTTTCACTTTGTTGTTTACTTATTTGGTATCTTCAGGTAGCTGTTGTTAGTTTTTTAAAATAATTTGTCTAAAGGTTTCTTTTGATGGAATAGATGGCTACAGTGGACTTACTCTATGAAGCCAAAAATGGATCTCTTCAATGTTACTTTTGATATAAATAATTAGTACCTATAATATTTACTTCTGATTGTGCATGTTATGTAGTGATTTTGAATGTTATATCTCTCTCTAAATATTAGAGAATAAAATAATGATATTCATCATCTCATTCAGGTGAAAAAATTAACAACTTAAATCATCTATCCTGTCCAAGTTGCTTCTTGTGGATTACTATCTTGTTTCATTTTAATTTTCTCTCTTAATATCAAAGGAGCCATTCCATGAAAAAGGAAGTGATGAGTGCCTCAAAATCTCTAGCTTTCACTTTAAGTTAGCAATAGTGAGTTTATCCTGTATATTTCAGTGATCATGCATTCTTGAGAAAGTCTTACTACTCTAAATGTAATAAGAGTTCATTTCCTACTTTTA
The DNA here is from genome assembly GCF_008692025.1 of Phocoena sinus. Lineage (NCBI taxonomy): Eukaryota > Metazoa > Chordata > Mammalia > Artiodactyla > Phocoenidae > Phocoena > Phocoena sinus. The sequence continues at coordinate 85,517,088 of NC_045769.1, read as the reverse complement.
CTATGAAAATGTCTCTACCTAGATATACCAAATGGAAATCTGTTCCTAGATATCTAGGTTATGGATGTGTTCAATTGAAACCACTGCAAAACATAAAAATACATGCATAAGAAAAGTGACCCTTTTCAGACATAGTTAAGGTAAGACGAGCATCCTGAACAATCTCAAAGAGACAGATATCAAATTTCTTTTTTAAATTTGTTTATTTTACATATATGCACATGTCTGTGATGTTTGAGGCCATCAAAACTTCAGCTTCTTGTTTGAAGGTTCATTTTAATAAGGCCCTGTGGGTACCTGGCGCCATGTCAGTTTGCATGGCTGAATAAATCTTCCTATACACATCTCTTGATAAACAATTTCAGAGTTTCTCAGCCTGTATAGTCACAATAATTAACCTAAAATTTCTGTTGTCACATAATACCATATTAGCTAAGGAGACAGGGAAACATCTGGACCCCATCATCTATAAAATAAGTCTTCATATGATGAAATTTCTATTGTTTCCCTCAAACCATTTCTTTTCTAGGTTAAGCAATGTCAGTTTCTTTCTTCATGGTCTTAATTTTCCAATACTTTTTTCATGTTCATTTTTTCCACTGCTGGATCCCTCTTATTGATTGTTGAAGCACCCTGTTGTTCTGGATTTGGGTAGTTCTACCACATTTTTTAATCTTTCAAATAGGCCCCAGGTAATGCTTCACATATTCTGAACCTTGTTTATCTCTGGTTTTTACAGGTTAAGTTCTTGTTTATATATCCACTAAAAAGTGTTCACTTACCCCTTTCTTTTTCTCAAAAGAACTACACTGCTGTTTAAAATATTATAGAATCACAATCAACTTGTGACTAAAAAGAAAGAAGGAAAGGAGTAGTCATTATCAAAAATAATTGCACTTGCAGTAGTTTTGTTAAATGTTTACCAAGCTGACTGAAATGTATGACTTACAAATGTATGTTTTGAATTCCCTCTTCTGTCTGTAAGGAGACTTGAATTTAGCAGACGTTCTTCATAGTAAGATCTGCTGTTATGAGGAGGGAATGAGAACTGAGCTGTTTATAAATAGTTATTAGATAGATGCAGCTTCAGAACAGCTACTCGTAGTAAATAGTAAAAAAAATTCTGAATGGCTACACATTCTGGCTCATGGCAGTGCTGAAACATGTACAAAGGTTGGGGAGAATTGAGGCTCTTAGCTCAACAATGCAGACCCAAAGAAAACTTTTTGCTTGAAACATATCCATAATTGGGACAAAGTTTTCCCACAAACATCTGGCTTAGAATACTATACCAACTTAATTTGAAGGCACAGCCTAAAATGAGATTCAGTGTGGACATGAAAAGTCCAACCTTAATATTTGAATCATTACAGCCATAATCAGGGAAAATAAAAATGTTTCAACAACCTGTTTCCTTAAAACTACAAAAACCTGGGCTGACACTGCCATTCTAATTGACCTCTTCCAAGAAAGAGGGGGAAAGAAAACAGCCTAAGTATGAGTCAATTCGGAATATCAGCCCAGACTTCACTTTAACAGTAAGTTGCTAATTTTAATTATACAGAGACAATTCCATTACTTCATTTTGTCCATATTATTTTCCTTCACAATTATATTCTATACCTTCATTGAATAAATCAGTGCAATATGATGCACTATGAAAAAATCTGTCCTACATTATAGTAACATGAGGAATAGTCCTATTGGAAAAGTTTTGTGTTTCTTCCTTTCAGGAATAGAAATTACTAGAGATAATTTGATAGGCTTTCAGTTTATTATTTCATCGCAGCAATGACTTGAGGCTATTAATTATCTGACTGCAGGATAATTTCATACAATTATTTAGATTCAAAGTCCAAACTAAATACATGTAAAAGATAGATTAGTTCTTATTGATCATAATCAATCAGTGAGATCCTTGGGGGCAGGGGCTATATATTTTTCACTTCTGCATTTCCAGTCTACTCTGGTGCCTGGGACAATGCAGAACATTCCATAGAAATGATTACTAAGTAAATGTGTAGCCGTGGTGATATTTTCTACTGTGAAAAGTAATGATACTTTTGAATTTAGAGTTAAACCTAAAAGCAGTAATTAGCCATAGGAAAAAACCTATGTATATATTCAAAGCCCCTTGCAAAATAATTTATTTTCCTCCTACAGTGTAATGCCTAGTTATTTTTTATAGTCCAATTTAAACTCAGCCTGACAGTAGTTGCTCTCACTGTTTCAACCCACCATAATTAATTTCTAATGTAGCACAACTTTGACGTAAATGTAATGAGGACAAATGACAAAAGGGACCCAATAATCTGACTCAATGGAAAAGTTATTTCCATGAGAGGACACTTTCTTTCAGTTCCTCTTCGTTTCCTTCCTGACTGCTGCCTCTATACTTCCTTCGAGGCTACCTTTTATGTGTATGACAAACTCAAACTGTTCAGCCAAATAATCATTTACTGCAATTCTTTTGCCTTTTCAAGCAGCACCATCAACAGGTATCTAGGAAAAGAGCTATATAGGTTTCACTTGGCACTGAACATTTTTAAGAAAGGAAAAGAAAGAGAAATCCTAAGTATTAAAGGGCTACAAAATTGAAAACTACCATTTTTCTTTCTTTAGAAGAATTCAGGACTGTGGAAGAACATCCCTGACACCTTCAGCAGAATGCTTCTTTTAATTAGTGTTTATGTTACATTATTAACCTGATTCAAATTCTAAAATCAGTTGTTATTGGACTTTTTAAATTATGGAGAGAAATAATGATTTCTGGAGAGTCTTGTGCCTAGCCTAGTGCTAGGGAGGATCAGGTGTAAATTGTTATTGAATAAACAGATAAAGATTTAGCTTTAAAGAAGTTCGTGGAGGGAAAAGAGAAGCAAGAATTTTTGAGATTCTAGTTCTCTTTAGAGTCATGAAAGAAAAGAAACTGTGTCAACCAAGAGGAATCAGCGTTAACATGAGTCTTTCTTCCTCATAGCTGTCTCCTCTGTTATCCCAAGATTTCTGCTTTAGTACCTGCTTAGAACCATTATCAACAGAATGCAAGGTGAGGATTGTCATGATAGGGGCAAGGTATGATAAAGTTTCATAAAATCATACCGCTGTGTGATACTTATTTGGAAAGTCTCTTCATTGCTGAGTTAGTCTATATTCACTTTTTCCCTCTAAAATATTGCTGTAGTTGTGATGAGGTGCTCTTGAATTAGTTTTACGTTGAAGAATGTTGACACCCTAATTGATAACTCTCTAAAATATCTGGACATTTCAAATATCTTTTTTTTTTTGGAAGTTCAGCCATGTTTTTAACTAGTGCCTTCTTCCAAAAAGAGAATCATATGAAACTCCAAACCATTATGTGTTTACACCTGCCTTTGCTGTAGATTTATTATCTCCCCCAGCAATATGGAGAAATGGTGAGAGCATATGATCTGAATTTAGACTTTCCAGCCAGGGACTCAGGATTCTAGGAGGGAATGCTTCCTCACCTCGATAATTATCATCCCCATCCAGAAAAGTCATGAATTCTGAGAGTAACATTCTAACACATAAGTTGGCATTATGGAATGCTTACTGAATACCAGGCTCTTTGCTAAATACTTTACATGAATGTTCCAACGTAACCTCAGAGAATTATTACCATAGTCTAACAAAGTATTTGCTAACATTATCCTTATTTTACTCATGCAGACACAGAGGCTGATAGAGGTGGAATGACAATAGTCACAGGCTACTAAGTATCATAGTTTCAAACACAGACCTGTGTGATTCCAGAGCACACATTCTTTTTTTTTTTTTTTTTTTTTTTTTTTTTGCAGTACGCAGGCCTCTCACTGCTGTGGCCTCTCCCGTTGCGGAGCGCAGGCTCAGCGGCCATGGGGGCCCAGCCGCTCCACGGCATGTGGGATCTTCCCGGACCGGGGCAGGAACCCGCATCCCCTGCATCGGCAGGCGGACTCTCAACCACTGCACCACCAGGGAAGCCCCAGAGCACACATTTTTGTAAATACTTCACCTACTGTCTCTTCCCTCCTCCTCCACCTCACAATGCTGCCACTTCAGTCAGGCCATTGTACATTACTTTTTCCTTGCTTATTGCAATAGTTTCCCAACTTGTTCCTCTTCTATCACTGTTTCTACCTGTTTGCAGACCTAAGACACCCTCTGTGTTGCATTATCTTTCCAAAATATGAATATAAACATTCACTCTCCTTCTTAATGTCCTTTTATGAATGCCTATCACCTACAGAATAAATATCAAATACTTCTAATCCTATTAATCCTATTTATTCAGTGGTGCCCTGTATCCTTCAATGGCTGGCTTTTCTGAGAAACATTGCTGCAGGCGGTCCCATACTGCAGCTTCTCATATCTATGCTATGGACTCTGATGAACACTGTTGTCCACTGGCAGGCACGTGACTTCAGTGGCAGATGGCCTGAGATATCTGCTCTCTAGGAGCATTTTATGTCATGGACAGAATCCTAACCAATTCTTTTTTTCCTGATGATTTTTAACGTGGGAAACAGAGAGAGATGGAAACAAGTGAGTACCATTGAAATCCAAAGACCTACATGGAATGCATTTAGCAGAAGCCATAAAATCGAAGGGAGTATATCTTGAGTAAAGGGAAGTTATTAGCAGGAAGGAGAACCAGTCAGCAGTTGCTTGCTAGAATTCAAAATACAAAGGCAAAGAGAAGCTGAATCCTAGGAGTGTAGTAGGCTATCAAGTCAGCTCTCACATCTTAAAAGTTGTTTTTCTTGTGAGTCCTGATATGCATCTGGTTGAGAAGGTTTCCCATGCTCTCTGATGGCTCATTGTATCCATTTTTATTTCTTAATATATTATTAATATAAACCCCAATTGTGTAATAATTGTGATTTGATATTCTCACTCATCTTTAATAATTGGACCCATGCCTACCTGTCCAGACTCAACCAGTACCACTCTTTTCAGTCCCCAAAGGTCCACTCATAACTCAAGAATTTTCCTGAACACACTTTGCTTTCCCATGATGTTGTTTTGTTGGACTACCCATTCCATTGCCTCCATTCATTTTTGAAATACTGTTCAAACATTTCTTCCTTCTCTTATCATCTCCTGATACACTTAGGTGTTCTTGCTGTTGTGTTCCAGAGTTACACCTGACGTTGCCTCTAGACTATGAACACTTTGAGGACAAGAACTATGTCTTCTTCGTATGGGTACTTTTAGAAACCAGCACAATTCTTATATAATGTGTTTAATCAATATTTGATGAAGGAAGAAAAGTGAGAAGAAAAGAAGGCAGGCAGCTAGGAAGGAAGGAAGGGAGGAAAGGAAGGGAGGAAGGGAGGAAGGAAGGAAAGAAAGAAGGATATTATGAAATGCTACATAGTTACTCTTTCAATATCTTTGATACACATAAATGCCTAAAACTTGGTTTTCCTCTTCCTTTTTTGTGAAGCTGACAGAGGTGAAGTAGAGCCTTGAGTATGAAAGTAAATGAAGTGTGTCAGGAACGTCAAGTAAATTCTTAAAGAAAGGAGAAATTAATAGAGTTATAAGTCAGGTGCATGTCACAATATGTTCTGAATCCCAATCATTCCGATTTTTAAGTTTAATCTCTTAGCTCCTAAACAAAAATTTCAGATAATTTTTCTTAGGTCAAAGAGTATAGATTTTTAGTAAAGATGTTTCCTTATTCAAATAGATCTCCTTTATTAGACAAGTTTTGAATAGGCAAATTTAGTAGTATCAGCAGGCATGGCTGGCCCTGTCTCCTTCCTGGATTCCTAGAAAGGACGTGTGATATACACACTGCAATGTGCACAAAGGAGCCACAGCTTTTGCCCTGAAATGACTTAGTGAATAAACTTGACTATCCCCTCCCCCTTTGATTTTACTAAGGTCACAAGGAAGGTCATGGAGACTCCTCCATAGCACTGAGAATATAGAAATAGACATTAGGTCATGTGTAGACAACATGGTGATACCATGGTCTTCCCATAAGCTGGAAGTGTTCTGGTCAAATTAGAATAGTCATTGCAATTTGTCTTCAAAAACAAGAGCTACCAGTCAACTGTTCTAAAATTAAAATTGTCTTTTTGAAATGACCAGTGGTGGGCAGGATTGTGACCCCGTTATCATTGTCCCCTGGTGTTTCACCTGTGAAAATGTTACATTATATGGCAAAATCGACTTTGCAGATGAAATTAAGTTTGTAAAAATTAAGGTAGAGAGATTTTCCTATGTTATTTGGGTAAGAATACCATGAACCTTTAAGAGCAGTGGGGCTTTCCCCCCTGAAGTAAAAAGAGGCAAAAGATATGTGACTCAAGGATAGGAAAGATTGGAAGCATGAAAGGACTCAACCTATTACTGCTAACTTTAAAATTACTGAGGACACAGGCCAAGGAATGTGCATAGACTCTAAAAGCTGAGAAAGAACTCGGGATATGCAGCAAGGAAACAGGGATTTCAGTTCTACAATAGCATGGGACTGGATTCTGCCAAAAACCTGAATGAGCCTGGAAATGGATTCTCCCTTTGAGCCTCCAGAAAGGAATGCAGTATTGCCGATACCTTGACTTTGGCTTTGTAGGACTGGAAGCATAGAACCTAGAAGAGTCCAATCAACTTCTATTAATAAACAGGTGCTGTTTTAAGGTGTTATGTTCATAGTAATTTAATATGGTGTCAAAAAATGCATACCTGACCATACATATTTTGGTGAGTTTTAATCAATGATTCTTTACCACAAATTAACTCCATCAAATGCTTTAGTGTATCTTTTCCAATTACTTTAACTTGCGTTTACAGAAGTTTTGTTTTTAAAATTCTGCTATTGTGTGTTGTTTTTAAATGTCTAAGGCAGGTATTTGGTTACATGTGTTTGAAAATGTTCTAAGTTAAAATCACCGTGGTCATGCTCTGTGACTTGAAATTTGGTGATATAAATGCTCATTCTACTCTATTTACGTCTTTGAAGGAGAATCTTATCTCTGTACCCCAAACTCCCTTGGTGCATCTCCAAGTGGAGACCAGTTGTCCTTCTGTCCAGGTATATGTCATCATTAGGTCTTGTACATTCTCGCACTGATGCCAAATCAACTTCTAGTGTGGCTTATTGGTAAAGCATGTGGACCTGTCCTTGACATATAGCTTAATTTAAAAGCTACGCTCCAAGTAACCTCTGAGGGAGAATGACCTCAAATTCCCTCCTCATCAATACTCATAAGAAATTAAGTGAGGGAAACATTGTTTGTCAAAAATTAGTTAAAGGATAGGCAAACTATCCATTCTTCTAGATAATCCAAAAGTCTATTCCTTGATTCATTCAATAATTAATTCAAGTTTGTTTTCTATTGAGCACCTACATTGAGGCCAAAAACTGTTTTTGTCATTGAGATTTGTCCAAACGGACCAAATTTGTCCAGTGGACCAAACGCACAAATCCCTGACCTTTGGGAGTGTACAATCTAGAAAATAAACAAATATGCTAAAAAGCCACATCTGTTAATGTTAAGTATTCTGAAAAGCAATAAAACAGGGTAAGAGAAGAGAGTTGTGAGGGTCAGGGGAGGTGTGTGCAGAAAGGCAAAGCCTTTCTGAAAATGTGACTTTTGATCAGAAACCTGAATGGAAGTCATGCAGTTTACTAGGGGAAGAACATATCAAGTAGAGAGAACAGTAAACGTAAAGGCCCTGAGGTGGGACCGTGCATGGCATATTCAAAAAATAGCAGAGTAGTCAGCATGGCTGAGAAGAAGTGAGCTTGGAGAAAAGGTTGAGATAATAACGGAGATTCTATCAGGTAGGGCTATACAGGCCATAGGAAGAAACCTGGATTCTGCTTAAAATTTGACGGAAGCCAGTGGATAGTTTGAAGCAAGGTAGTGACATGATCTGAGTCATTTATTAAGTGGTCACCTTGACTACTAACTAGAGAATAAACATAATAAGAAAAAAGGTGGAAGTGTTCTTGAAAAGAGGTCACAATGGCTTGGTCCAGGCTTATGGCAATAAAGAAGTGAGAAACGGGGCTTCCCTGGTGGTGCAGTGGTTGAGAGTCCGCCTGCCGATTCAGGGGACGTGGGTTCGTGCCCCGGTCCGGGAAGATCCCTCATGCCGTGGAGCGGCTGGGCCCATGAGCCATGGCCGCTGAGCCTGCGCGTCCGGAGCCTGTGCTCCGCAACGGGAGAGGCCACAACAGTGAGGGGGAGTTTCACCGACCGAATCCTTCGAGGAAGATCCAGCAAAGCAGTCAGAAAAAGAATGGTTTTATAAGAAGCCTGTTGATATTATGTAGAGTTATTCTCCATAAGTTGAGCTTTAGTATTGAGCTACTGGTGAGCACTGGTTGAAGTTCCCATATTGTTTTTGAAGCCCTGTGTTAGAAAGTTCTTTCTGGTCCGAGAACCATGCCTGGTTGTATTTCTCCTGAGAAATTATTATCGGTATCATTACGGATGTTGTGAATCACAAAATAGCTTGAAACACCCCTTTTCCACTTGCTTCTGAGAACGTTCACTAAACACTCCAGCAAATGTAAAGTCCCTGAGGGAGGACATTGTATGTACGAATCTCACTTCTGCCTTCATCTTATCTTTCCTACTGCTGTTTTACCTCTGTTCTATACCCGGAACCATGTATTCTTTAATTTTACTTTATTACATTGTGAGTTTACATATTTATGTAAGTTATATTACCTCCTCTCTGGAACAAAAATATAACAATAATATATTTATAGATAGGTAGATAGATAGATAGATAGATAAATTTAAACACATCAAGGATCATAAATTTCAGTGGCATTTTGCAGGAACCGTACTCTTCGGTGGTGTTTTGCAACAGAATACCAGCAGGTCTGGGTCTCTGGTAAAGAAACTCACCGCTGGCCAGTCTATTGCGTGCATTATAGTAAAACAGATGCAAGTTACAGTCCATAGCCCCCTTTCTATACAATTATCCACTTGCCTTTATTTTCTCTACACGTATTGAAATCTGAAAACTCGGCTGACGTAAACATTAGGAAAATTTCTACAGTGAGTTTGACTTCCCTTGAGCCGTGTGTAGATGAGCTTATTTTATACATATATATTTATATAAAATCTGCTTTCATAATACACATTGGTCAAAATGCCTTTGTTCCAAAAAAAAAAAGTCATATGTGCACTCTACCGAAAAGTTCTGACAGCTATTTTTCACGGTATGTTCAAACAAACAAAGGAGACAAGAAGAGAAACTAAAGATTATTTTTAATGATAACAGGCCAAAACCTCACCTCAGAAATACACATGCACAGGAGTTGTATACATGTCTGAGGGAGGCTCTCTGCCACTTGAAATCAAATTATTTTTCAGATGAATGCCATCAAGACTTAAGTTCGGAGATCCTTACATCAGGCCTCTTTTATAATACAGTGAAGTAAGGGCTGGGGAGTTAGGATTTTTACCGACCTATCTTTGATTTCCACTAAGTTTCTTGCATCACCCATTTAAATCTGGCCTCAGTTGTGCATCCTTTAAACATCTCCAGTTATAAGGTATACATTTCTTGCAAAGGGTAGGATTGGAGGAATAGGGTAAGGGTCACATCTAACTTTACACTGTGGGCAAACTCTTTAATGCCTCTTAGGCCATGAATATTCGAAGTTAGCAATTGATCAAATCAGTTATCCAACACGTGGGGAAGAATTCAGACTGTCATAAACTTAGATTAATCCTTGGGATGAGAGTTTTTATTTCTTTACCAGGTAATTCAGGTCACCGTTATAATCATTAGGATGCTTTAGTCTGCATCCCTCATTAAGCAGAAATAGTTTCTCCTTTATGGCATCTGTCACACAATACAGATCCCTTGCTATATGCAAGCTTGGAGAAAATATTTCTTTAGGTCCGACATGGATGAGGCACCCCTTCTGTGACACATTTTTGGCAGAGAAAACCAGCCTCAACAAACTAACTTCTTGCCAGGAATAGTGTGTACACACCTACGACCTCGAGCCTTATTACCACGCCCAATGATGATAATAATTTTAAGAACTGGGAATTATAAAGGCTTGTTTGGCAGCCTTTTCGTATTGTGAGTGATAAATCAAACTCACGCGGGGTGCTTGCCAGCAAAAAGTTCTTTCTTATCTGAGTAAATATATGAGGGTGGATCTAATACAGGCAAAGCAATTTGGGTAGAATATCATGACGGGTGCAATGGGTGGGCTTTTGTATTGTTTTATTGCCTTCCTCATTTGGGGTTTTTCGCTCACCCTCATTTGTCCACAAGCAGTGTCTGTGGCTTTTCCCTTGTGTAGCAGATTTTTTTTACCTTTTTTTCTTCTTCTATATTAACCAATAAAAATAAGAGAAGCATTTTCTAAGCGCATCTTCCATCAGCCATTCCTCTCCATACGTGCATTGTAGAAGACTGCAAACATGAAGCAATGTTTTTCAGTCACCCTGATTTCAGAAGTGTGTAAATCCCCTTATTTCCTCCCTTTTACACTGAGCTCTCATTTGGACGCTTATAGTTTGCATTCTCAAATGCCACCTGTTGAAAATAAAAGTCCCATGACATTTGCAAATTCGGGTTCGTCCTGGTTTAGCTTTACACAGCAGTCTAATTTCACAGTGCTTAGCAATTACTTTTATTAGTTACTCCACCCAACAACCCTATGATGTCAGGAACTTCATCTCTTCCTCTGTCTTGATGTCTCCTTCTCATTCTTTTTCTCTCTCAGGCTCTCTTTTTTACACATACAAACACAACAAACATCCGTTTATTATCCTTTGAATTATTTTAGCGAATCTTTAAATGTGTCCCAAAATATTCCATATGACTGTAAATAGCAAATGTCTGAAAAGATATTCTCTGTATGGACGGGAGCAGCTGAGGCACAGGGAAATGGAGATATTTTTCTAATTAGAAATGTGTTGTGTTAGAAGCAAGTTACACAGGAAGTTAGAAAACTTACAGTCCTAGCTGTGTGACTTTTAGCAATTCATGATTTCTCTGCCAGCCTCAGTTTCCTCCTTGGTTAAAAGGAGGCAAGTGAATGAGTCCCGCAGTGTCTCAGACATGTGGCTCTGTAGTTAGATTTTCCAGGGACACATGTGAGGTCAGGGAGGGATTTGTCTGGGGACTCAGAGCCGGCCCACAGGCACAGTGTTCTTCCGGCTGACCACACACTCTCCGCTAATGAACTGAGGGGAGGAGCCGTGAGGCTGCATGTTTCGCCAGAACTGGCTTTGCATACTTAAAATGCACACCCCATGGAAAGTTAACTTTGTTTAAAAAATCTTTTTTAAGCTCTTCGCGATGGATTTCTTCCTGTTATTGTTGAAGACTTGCTTTCTGTGGTCATTTGGTAAATAAATGGCTTTAAGGAGGAAACAAACAGCCGTGCTTTGATTTTCTTCTGCCGAATTCATATGTTAAATTTCAGCCACGTCGTGTACTAAAAACTTAGAGCTTCAGATGGTTATAGGGAACCAGGAATTCTTAAAAGGGGCAGGGCAGGATGTCCTCTGCCATCACTCACTGAGTCACAGAAGACAAATGCCTTTTCAGGAGTTCTGTAGTTGTGATTTCACTCAAGTTCCAGTGGTTCTCAACCACTTCTCTAAATCCGAATGAAGAAGCAGACACCAGGACTGTGTGAATTAGGATGAAATGCATTCTGATTAAGAGCTGAAAGTGGCATTTGCTGTGAATTCACAAAACTTTGCAGTATCATCAAGATATTCAGTACACAGGGAGCAGCATATCCTCAGAGACAGGACAGAAACCCCCAAACCACACACCCTCTCCCGTGCCCAGGTAGCAGCCTACCATATTTGTATTTAATTACAGTCTATTTCTTTTAGTATCTCTTGCCTCCTGGTCAGCCACCTCTGGGTCTCTGGAAAGGAAGGCCTTCCACAGAGCATGCTCCTTTTACAAGTGCTGTGACAAGATTGTGTTTCCATTCCAAAGAGTTAATCCCAAAGTGAATTCTTTGCGTGTGTAATTTAATACTTCATAACTGCTGAAAATTGGAGTCCACATAATTTATTTTCTTTGGTCGGGCACATTTGCCTCATGCTTGGCCGGGGCTGACTTCAGAAAGACACACCTAAAGCTCTCAAGTGTCCCAAGTGGCCCATGTCAGTTGTACAGAAGGATTGTGGTACTTGGCCGGAGCCCAAGGATTAGGTGTTCCTGAGAAGGATTTTTTGGCTCTACAAAGCCCTAGCATGTCATGGGAATAGGCTGCACTCCCTTTTCCCCCTTGAAGGCCACATATCAACGGGATATCTAACCACTCAGAGACAGGCTTTACACAAAGGTATACATTAAAATAAATAGAACATGCAACCAGAAAGAACCGAAAGAGAGGGAGGAATTGCTAAGTGGAGACAGGAAACAATTGCTTCATTGTTGGGGCCGCGATCTTAGAATCGCAGAGTGCAGCTCCATCTACAGGACTGTTTGCAAAGCTGGAGCTTTTGCCTGAAAAGGCAAGACAGAACTTTGCATGCCATTTTAATCCAGCTCACCCAGCACGGGCTTTACCTAACTCCCAAAAACCCTACTTTTTACTGAAAAATAATTGTCCCTCTTTGATGAGAGGAACTGAGAGCACGGCCTAGAGATAACAAGTGAGAGGAGAAAGCTGTTCAAGGAGGCTTTCATTTAGCTCCTTTTTCTTACTTTGGCAGTAAATATTCTTCTCGTCCTTGCAATACTCATTTAATCTCTTTCTTTCCTTTTCAACAACTTCCTCTCATTTGGTTTCCTCTCATTATTCTTGGGTTTGGGAGGGGGCATGTGTATTTTCCCTATTCAAGCAAAACAGAAGGCTGTGTTTGTTTGAACACCCTTCTTGTACTTCCTGGCAAGCTTTTGACTTTAAAGAAGGTTCAGGTTTTTAGGTTTAAAGGAGCTGAAAAACTTTAAAGTAATAATTAAAGCCAACTCTGTAAGTGCATGTTTTCCTCTCCCACCCTCCCTGTATTTTAAAACCCTTGCCTGCCAGTGCAGTGGCTGCTGTCTGATGCTATTTCAACAGGAGACCTGAGTTTCAGGACAAGATCCAGGCCATAGGGGAGACTTGATGGCTCGGGGAATTAGTAATGGGATTTGGAGTCCTTCATTTCTAGGTCACTGGTTTGAATACAGCCCAGGTCAGTAACGACTGAAAGTTGTTACCACCCGATGTCTGCTCTTCCCACAGTGATCTGAGGTTGCCCGCCGCTCAGTCCCCGAGTGCCTGTGGCACATCTGCTCTAATGGCATTCATTGACAAGTTGGCTGTTAGAACTTAGGCCTAAATGTGAGGCAGACCGCCTCAGCCATGTGCAGAAATAGTGGCCACGCTCTGTCTGGGCTGCCTCTTCAGGGGATAATACAGAATGAGAGAGACAGAGAGGATGAGTGATAAAGCTCTTTTGCCTTTCTGATGATTCTGTGCCCCGGTTCATCTATCCCACGCACCCTAAGACTCCTAGGCATTGGATCCTCATTCCCTCAGGTGAGGTTCACGGAAAGGAATAACAGGCTACAGAGCGCCAAGTTTTCAAGTACTCCAAATGTGAATGTTTGGAGAAAGCTGATTTAAAAGATCTGAATTGGGATTACTTTTGTTTGTTTGTTTCAATTTCTAGAGCCAAATAAAGATGGCCCTTTTAAGATAAGGCTTGCTGGATCCCAAATCTGTGCTTACTGAAGTCTGGGGGAAAAGAGGGGTATTTCTTAGGGTTACATTAATAGAGGGTATGAAAAAGTAATTGCTACTTTGTTTCTTTGTTTTGTAAGAGGAGAAATGCTTGCTGCAAGAGGGTGCAGAGAGGAGTGGAGACTGTGGAGTTTCAAGGACAATACAATACGTTTGCAGTCTCCGGGGCCCCCTTCAGCCAGAGTCCCCGTCTCTTTCCTCTTCGCTGTGAGTCGACTGGCTGCAGAGCTCAGTGCAGTTAAAGGGAGGAGCTGGCCGCCTGGTGGGGACCAGGCTGCTGCAGGGAGGAGCTGAAGCGACTTACAGATTTGCATCCGTCCCTGGGCCCAGGGCTGCTCCGTCTCTCCAGGGGGACTGCTTCCCTTCCTGACGTGGAGGTGAAGCCCACCCCTAAGAAAGAATCACATATTTATAACCAATTAAGAAATTACAATCACATAAAGACCCATTTATATCAGACTTATATTTAGATTTCCTTTTCAGACAAGTGGGTTTTTAACAGCATTGATTTTTTAGTAAGAAGCCAATTATAGGTGCTTACCACATTGCTCAGATACTGCATGAGAAGTTTTAACTAGAGAGTTCAGTTAAAGAGGGCGACGGAAAACACAGCCTGCTTATGCCATTTGTTTCTCATTTACTACTTTCGTGTCTACTTTTATTCGTCTCGGTATTGTTGTTTTTGTTTTTATTTTATTTATTTTTTTGTTCATCATGCTTCCAAGACTATTTACTCGCTTTTACTCTTTCATTTTATTTTTTTTAAGAAACATCATCTACGTTTTTGCCGAGAATTTAGAAAACCCCTGTGGCTGATGTAAGGAGTTTTATTTATTTTATTTACTCCTCCATGCAGATCCTGTAGCCCACCAAGCTCTACTTCTGACACTGGAGGCAGCCCGACAGTGACAGTGATTTCCCAGGGGGGGTCCCTCCCAACCCTTGGCACCATCCCTAGTTCCCACACCACCTGCAGGGCCTGAGCCAGTGGTTCTTTGTGTGCCATCCATTTTCTGCCTTTTCTTAGGGGAGTACAAATAGTAACTGATTTTATTATTCTGGGAATCACAGAATCCAAGAGTTAGATGGAGACTTAAAGGTCATCTTCTTCACCGGTTTCTCTCCAAATGAAGATCTGAGTTCTTCTTGAATACCTCCTGAAAAGGAGGTCCCTTCTCTCGGAAGCAGCCTGTTCCATATTTATTTAATATCAGACAAGTCAGGAAATGGAGCTACAGCAGTGAAAAAAATTGCCTTTATAAAGTTGGGAGTTAAGGGGAAGAGTAGCAGAATATGCAGCCTCCAAATATGACACTTTGTCATATTGATTATTTTGAGCAGTAGGCACTTGAAAACCAGCAAATGCAGGTAGAAACTTTCTCTGAATTTCCCTTATGGACCTAAAGACAAATCTTTCAAAAGGAATTCAATTGTCATAAATCCCCTCCCCAAGAGTTTCATCAACCACAGAATATTAACACTTGTCCCAGGAGGTGAGTCTAGAATTTGACATCACACCCAGACAAATTTGTCACAAACTATCATATCTCCCATCTGTTCTTCTAAGGGCCCATTCATTCTTTGTAAAAGTCATTTACGCTCCCATAAGAGGCCTCGTATTATGCTTCAATCCTAAGCCATCTCCAGAGTTACTTTTATCCCCATCTCCAATGTTTACATGAAATATACATGTTAATATATTTGTGTGGTTTTTTTTCTTGTCCATCTGTCTTCTAGTACATGGGTCTTAGCCAAGAACTCAGAAGGGTAGAGAGAAAATTATTTTTTCTCCCCAACACAATTATAGAAGAATCAACAAATAATTGCAAAGATGTTAAATGTTGATCAGCTTGGACCACTACCATCTTTCCTAGGTTGAACCAAAACCCACATGCCATTAACACCCACTCGTGTCCTCATGTGATATTTTTTCACATGTTGGCTGTTGGGGACAGTAGATGACTTACCGCACACTTCAGGGATCATATTTCTTTAACTCCTGCAGCTCCGAGAACTTGACAGGAGTTGGCTGTTCCATGAATACCTGGATCCATCAGAAATGTCAGCTATGTTCATGGTGGTAGGACTTTGAACCTAAAGGAAAAAATTGTGCACCTCAAGTTGCAGTGACTGTTGGCACCCAAACTATCACTTCCATATTTTGAAGAGTAAATGAGATCAACTTTGCAAGATTTCAAGGGGAAAAAATAAGTGGTATGAAATACCTGCGGCTATGGCTTAGGTTTCCTCCACCCATTTCTTTTTTATTCTTCTGGTTTGAAATATCTGATTTGCAAATTTCCCTATGGAAAAATTTGGTAAGGAACATGGGAACCTGAACACTTGAATGTTGTAACAGTTATGATGGAATAGTTTTACATAATAAATTTAGTAACATTGAAAAGCTACAAAAAAAACCCATAAAAGTGATTAAATGATGACCTATAGGGAAGAGAGAGGCCATGGGTAGAAAAAAGGACTTCCCAATATGTAAATTTTAATCGATTTGATTTTGAACCATTGACATAGTATTAACTATTCACAAATGACATACCATTTAAAATGATTTCAAGATTGTTACCATTATTTTAATAATGATAAAAACTAGAACAGAGGGCTTCCCTGGTGGTACAGTGGTTAAGAATCTGCCTGCCAATGCAGGAGACACAGTTTCGAGCCCTGGTCCGGGAAGATTCCACATGCCAGGGAACATCTAAGCCCGTGTGCCACAACTACTGAGCCTGTGCTCTAGAGCCCGAGAGCCACAACTATTGAGCCCGCGTGCCACAACTACTGAAGCTTGTGTGCCTAGAGCCCATGCTCCACAACAAGAGAAGCCAACGCAATGAGAAGCCCACTCACCACAACCAAGAGTAGCCCCTGCTCGCCACAACTAGAGAAAAGCCCGTGCACAACGAAGACCCACCGCAGCCAAAAAAAATTAATTAAAAAAAAAACTAGAACAGAAAAAAATAATAAGATAAAAATATTTTTCTCAGCCTTCAATTTTGAAAGAGTATAACAATATCCTCCAAAGAATAGCAGAACTTTTAAACTTTGCTATTATATCCAACCCAAAGCACACCCCAGGCAAACAAAATTACTTATACAGTTTATAGTCAAAACCATGAAGAAAGGAAACCAAACCAAATAAACAAAAAAACCCAAATAAACAAAAAACAACTTCTGAGTCTGCAAGGTGAGATTCCAAGCTCCTGCATCTTCAGACAGACTTCCTTGGGCTAAAGATGTAATCTTAGGGAAGAACAGGATCAAGGAGAAAAGGTCCTTGTACCCATCTTCCCTTTCGTATTCCCCTTTGACTTGCCATAGGATTCAAGATGTAGAATTACAGTTCTGCAAGTCTTTTATCAGATGTTTTATTCATAACATCAAACGTTTATGGCTAAGTGTGTGAGAAATGAAAATTTCCACGTATATCGTAGTGGTGAATAGCAAGACATCAGTGTTACACCGTCCTGAGTTCTACTCCGGCTTTGTCATAAAGTAAGTTGCTCAAATTCTTTAACCCTTAGTTTCCTCATTTATAAAATGAGGATGATGATCATATCTATACATCAGGGCAGTTATGTAAATGAAATGATATATTTTAGGCCATTAGCAAAATGGTTCTCACACACTAAATGCTCAATAAATGTTAGTTATTACTTGTATGATTCTGCTCAGAATTATAATAATAATTATTGTTATATTGTATTACATATTATCATGGTAGTTCTTAACATCTCAAGTTATAATTCTCCTGAGAAGTCTTATATAGTCAGGCTGTGGTTTGCATGTTTTTCTTCGGCCTTCTCAGCATCTAACCCCTGGCTTCAGGTAGCAGCATAACCACTCCTCCATCTGTGTGGTTCTGTGGTGCTGACCCAAGCACCCAATTCCAGATGCGTGCTCAGAATCAGGACCGGCTAATCAGCATACTCCAATTCTTTGGCAACAATCACTGAGTCAAAGATGAGCATGAGACCCGAGTCTGGCCAATAGGATTCAACTCAGAGGTGTTTTAGGACTTTTGTTTGTTTCCTTTATCTTCCCTTGGACCTTATATTAAGTAGTTGCAAGTCTGAAGTTGCTGGGTGCCACCTGGTGTCATTCATAGGTCTGGATAACTGGGGACTCCATCCAGAGACTACTCTTGGTCTTGGGCTGTGCCTTTCCATGAGAGGCCAAGGGGATGTGCCCTTCTGAAGCCCACCCCTTTCCTTCTGTACCATGCTCTTGGTACCAAAAACCTGGAACTTTCTGCCAAACAGCTATCTGTCAACTTTCAGGGATTATAATAGCCTTTTCCCTCGGCTCCATCTTTGGGGAAAGGGCAAAGGACTTCAGGCCAGAGGCCCCCATTTTACACAAGCCACAAGTGTAATTTTCAGGACCTGCAAGTGTTTGAAACATGCTTAAGGACACTACTTGCAGAAAGTATTCTGAGGGTGAAAGCAACAAAGAGAAAAGCAGAGTCTATGAACAAAGACAGAGGACCGATGGGTTCCTTGTAGTACCAGATCCTCTGTGTGTGAAGCAAGACTGACCTTTGCACTTCTGAGTTCCTGAATCAGTCAGTGAGTTTGGCTGTCTTTTCTGTCATTTGTAACTGAGAGAGTTCTATCTCGAGACGCTTGTCCTTGCTACTCCGTCCTGCATTTACATTTCTTTATCTGTGATAATACATCACTAACGATATTCTGAAATTTATTATACTTTTTATTTACTGAATGCAAGGGAGTTTTTCTTCCTCAGCTAGATTTCTAAGGACATGTGCAAACAACACAAGAGGATGGCGTTTGGACTCACTCTGTGTGATGGACAGTGTGACCAGGGATGAAGTAGTTAACTTCTCTGATCGTCAGTCTCTTCCTCGGTAAAATGGAAATAAGGTTATTTAAAGTTCTAGGATTGCTAAAGGGATTACATGAGATAATGCCTATGAACAGCCTAGTACACACTAGGTATTTAGTAAATTCCTTTATTATTTCTTTGAGGGCAGTGGGTTTAGGAGTTAAGCCCTAACTGCTGCTGCAACTAACTGATACCCATTTTAACTAACATAAGCATTAGGGCTTTTTGTATTTTTCATAGCATTGGAGTATCTCCTGGAAAGGGATATAGGTAGGCCTGGGTAAGCTGGTAGCAGAGACTCAAAAACCACCTCTCCATCTTTTGCTGATCTCTACACCTTATGCTAGTCTTCATTCTTGCTGCAGTCTGGCTTTTTCTCATTCTCACGTCTACAGTGAGGTACAAGGATATTAACAGGCTTGATTTTTTCATCTCCTCTATTCAAGAGAGCATCTAGACTGAAATGGGATTTCTTATTTTTATCTCAGATTCATAGACAAGATTCTGATTTCCTCAAATTGGACCAATCAAATGTGGTTAGGCAACAGGTAAAAATTATATTAACTTGGTGCCTTCTACAGTAACATATGGTTGAAGTGAAGGGGAGGAAAATTCCCAAAAGATAAGGGGGAGGGATACCATAAAGAAGATATATTAGGCTTGCAAACCAGTGGCATTAGGCTACATGAATAGTTTAAAAAAATTTTTCAGAATCCCTTCCCTTTTGAACAAAATGTTGAATGCATGCGAGTATACAATTATTTCCTCTGTTGAACTTCTAGAATGGACCCACAAGCAGAGGGACTGAGTGGTTTTCCATTAGTACACAGCAGGGGAAAAAAATCAGCAATGAGATCTGACCTCTTAGCCCCTTAGTATGACCCCAAGAATCTTTAACTCAAATATTTATCAGGGCTTCTTCTTTAAAAGTGACCATGTCAATCTTTAGTATATGGCTGTTATAATGATGATATGGACACATTATGTATGAAAAAGTGGTTAGCTCAACATTTGCAGTGACTGATTTTCACGCGTTAATAATCTGACCATTTAATTAAAATATAATGCCAGAAGGTCCCAATCCACAAGGCAGAATGACCTAGAGAATGTCCTGTCATTGAGAGGTAAGAAGGGGATGAGAAAGGAATTGCTCAGTGACAGGTTGGTCACTTTTATATTTGTGTATGTACCTTAATGTAACTGAAATTTAAGTGTGCCCTAGCCCAGGGTTCCCACCTGGTAGGATTTCTAGCTTTAAGTATGGTATTTATTTATTTTTTTGCATTCTTTTGATTACCATGGGCTGTTGAATGCACTAATGCACTGCAATGCAACGTGCAAACTTCAGGTGGAAGGATTTGGCACTTCTTCAGCTTCTGAAAAGACACCACCATCTCAACGCACCAGACAGACCCACACTCTGAAGGTTGATTTCTGGGCCAGTGTGACCAGCAAGTCTACTTCACAGGAGGGACACAGTAGTTCAGAAACTTATAGTGAAGAGTTTTCATGTTCAGCTCAATTCCTAGTTTACAAAGGCCCTGATCAAAAACGCATTCTAAATTAGAATTAGTTAGTGATCCAGGTCTCTAAAGCCCAGGGACTGGAAGAGAAGATTTCTTAATTACACCAGCAGGGGCTTGGTTTCTATTCTTAGTGCAGCTAGGTAATGTGGTTATGTTTGTGGTGTGTCCTGTTTCTGCATTGGCAGGGACAACTTTCAATTCGTTGTGGGATGGAGGAGGCCAGGGGAGGGTCTCTCAAGTCTGATCTTCTTCCTAAATGGATGTAATGAACCTTTTCAAAAACAACACAACCATGTAAGTCTGATTGTGCTATGTTTTAGGCCTATCCGATTGAACTATATTTAATACATGCAGCTATTAAAAGAAAGTATAACTTGATAAGAATTTGGAGTCTTCTTTATTTCCCGTTCAGTGAATCTCACTACACATCCGTCACTGAAAGTGGTTCATATTGGAGCTTTCAGGCTACCCTGATGGAAAAGCAAGGAACAATTATCAGAATATCCACGCTGCAGCGAAGTTTTCTGGCAGAAGTCAGTGTCTGAAAACGGGGAATCTCGGTGTGTCCGTCTTTTCCTGTACGAGCACCATGTGTGTGTGCTTATTTTCCAGAGAGGAAGGACTATGTGTTTTGAGTCAGTTTCCACCAATTTCTCTTTTTCTGACTGAAAGTTGAGTTAATTGTTCTGAACTACTATAAATTCGTATGCAAGCCCATGTCCTTGTAATTTGTTTGATTTATAACTTCTGGCTATCTCCAATATTTCAGAAAGTACAACAGAGCATAGTTTAGTAAGAAAATACAGATTCCTTAGTTGGTGAGTTAAATAAAGTGCCCAAATCCTTTAACTTGTTAAACTATGCAGTTTAAAAATATGAAATGACCCACAATGAGGCAAAAAGTAGATTGCCTAGCATCATGAAGTTAATGGACACTCCTCAAAAACATGGATTCAATGCCAAACTGTTTATTTTCGATCAATATCTGATTCAGGGACTTCCCTGGTGGCGCAGTGGTTAAGAATCCGCCTACCAATGTAGGGGACAAGGGTTCGAGCCCTGGTCTGGGAAGATACCACATGTCACGGAGCAATTAAGCCCGTGCACCACAACTACTGAAGCCCGAGTGCCACAACTACTGAAGCCCACACACTTAGAGCCCGTGCTCTGCAACAAGAGAAGCCACTGCAACGAAAAGCCTGTGCACTGCAATGAAGAGCAGCCCCCGCTCGCCGCAACTAGAGAAAGCCCGTGCGTAGCGATGAAGACCCAACGCAGCCAAAAATAAGTCAATGAATTAATTAATTATAAAAGAAAAAAATATCTGATTCATGTGACAATGTTCTTCTGTGGGAAAAAAAAGTGAAACAAAAAAATCCATTTATATTCTTACCCGTTTTCTGATCAGTCTACTAAGAAAGAAGAAGCCGTAAATCCTTAGAACAGAACAAAACAACATTTTGTCTTTTTGGTAATCCTGATGGATTTTGTCAAAGTAGGATTAAGGCAAGAGGTTGTTTCTTGGCAAGAGGATTCTGGAAGGAAAAAGCGCCTGAAACTCTGCATCGTTGCATTCATATCTGGTCAGGCTGCCTTATCAGAATTCAAACTTTCATGCTGGGAAACTGCTCTTTCTTTGGTACCTTTTTTGCCAGAATTCAACTCTAACAACAAAAGTTTATAAACAATGAAAATTCCAGCTGGTTGACATCAGCATCATGAAGGTTTCTCTTCACACTGATACAAATATTTACCCTGAGCTCTGGCAAAGCTTTCCTTGCCCATGTCACCCTTAATCATACATTTTTCCTTGATTGAGTTATGCTTTCCAGTACGTGATTTGCTCTGGTTTACTTTTTAACACATCCCAGAGGCTTCGTCAAAATCAACTCTGGGCAGGCTGTGTCATTTGGTAGCTGCCAAACATGTTATTGAGAAGGAACTTGGCAAATATCAAAACAGTCTTTTCTAACTGCTCTAATAAATGTGTTTGTTCTTTTTGACCACCATTTACTTTTTAGGTCCCTCATACCCATAAAGCAATGAGCCAAGAAAGTAAGCAGAGATGTACTCCATTCGCTTGAGGGAATGTGCTGATTTCTCCTCCAGGTACCTTATTGCAAAGAAGTTGAAAACTTAAAAGGTTTCATCAATGACTCTTTATTTCCTTCAAGAAGACACAAGGGTTATTTTCAAAAGGTTAAAACAACAGATTGATGTACTCTGTAACTGTCGAAAAGTCTTCTAGAACAAATATTTGCCACACCAAAGTGACTCGTGAAGGGATTAGC
Source organism: Phocoena sinus (assembly GCF_008692025.1). Taxonomy (NCBI): domain Eukaryota; kingdom Metazoa; phylum Chordata; class Mammalia; order Artiodactyla; family Phocoenidae; genus Phocoena; species Phocoena sinus. Next base: position 85,494,718 of record NC_045769.1, on the reverse strand, counting down.
ACAAAATATTGCAAATATTTCTGTAAAGCTTCCCTTGCCAAAATAAAATGTTTGGGTTCTCTGCACTGAGTGCTTGCAAAATCCTTGTAAAGTGCATGAATAGGGCAGAATTCAGGGGAGTTTGCTTCTCAGTATTGAACTATTTGATTAAACAGGTGATGGTGTCTTACCTGAAAGAAATATAATTCTTTCCACTGCAGCCAGTTTACAGTTTTATTGCACTTATGTTTCAAAGAAATCTCATCATTATACAAAAGCCATATACGCTCCATGTGTTACTACACTACCTCCTTTGGAAAGAACACGAAGTAAGCCGTGTGAGCTAAGCAATCCTTTCTTTTGACTGGACCAGTTAAAAAATAAATCTCAGGCACCCCAACATTTAGTGCAGCCCTGTTTACAAGAACCTCGACTTGGAAGCAACCTAAATGTCCTTGGAAGGAAAAAATGGATAAAGAAGATGTGGTACTTATGTACAATAGAATATTACTCAGCCATGAAATGAATGAAATAAGGCCAGTTGCAGCAACTCAGATGGAACTTGATATGATCGTACTAAGTGACATAAGTCACACAGAGGAAGAGACTTATCATGTGATATCACTTATAGGAGTAATTAAAAATGGATAAAAATGAACTAACTTACAAAACAGAAACAGAGTCACAGATTTAGAAAACAAACTTATGGCTGCCAAAGGGGAAAGGTGGGAGGGGGGGAGGCATAAATCAGGAGGTTGAAATTAGCATGCATACCCTTCCATAGAGAAAATAGATAACCGATAAGGACCTACTGTATAGCACATAGAACTTGACTCAGCACACTGTAATCACTGGAAAAGAATATATGACTGGCAAGAATCTGAAAAAGAATATATAGATGTCTCTCTGTAAGTGAATCTAGTGGATGTACACCAGAAAGAAACACGGCATTGTAAATCAGCTATACTACACTGTAGAAATAAAGATAAATTACAAAAATAAATAAATAAATCTCAAAAATGAGATGGAATTCCCATCTCTGGGGCATTCACAGTTGTTATTTTTGTTATCATAGTTGTTGTTTTTTTCTGTGGTCCCCAGGGTATATGCACATGCACATACACTCTCACTTATACTCACAGTACTCTATACTTTACCTAGAGAGTTTTATGTTTTCCCTTTGTCAATCTTCAGATTTATCTGACTAGCCAGAGGTGTGTATCTGCCTGAGCACATTGAAAATGCAGTAATTTGTAACAAAATCTACCTAATGTGATTGTTAATAGATAAATAGTTTCAAGACCATGGCAAATAATTATTATATGCTAAGTGTACCAACTTAGTTGAGAACTTGGAATTTAATAAGATGTTCTCCTTAGTGCCGTGGGAAAAGTAGCAGCAATTGATTGCCCATGGAAGCCCATCATTAATCCTTCTGTATCAAAAGGGGTCACTTTTAGTGCAGAGAAATGAAAAGCATACACTCTGAATAGGCCTTAAGGATTTAGAGCAACTTCCCGAATTCCGAACCAGGCCTGATCACAGGAAAGCAGGAAAAGCAACAGCCTGTCCTGTTGCTAAAGATCAGTCTCTACCAGAGCGAAAGGAAGACTTTATCCCCACTTTACAGGCCAAGGGAAGAGGAAAAGGTTCACTAACTTGCTCAAGTTAATTTAACTGGCGAATGGAGATTAGAGATCAATTTGAGTTTGACAGATAGGCCCCTGTTGTTTATCTATGTCACTTGGTGTGCCCACTGGAGTGACCCAGTGGGCCAGATCCAACCACATGTGCACAGTTCCTTAGTCTGCTTTGAGCCATTGGGGAGATTTAACTCAAATGGATACCCAGTTAACCTCACATATCTGTTGGAATCTACTATAATGCTCAAGTTGTGGAGATTTGCTGGGAAATAAAATTTAAAACGGGTCCTCTGTATTCCGTCTGTGCTCTGTGGGATTCCAGGATTCTGAAGAGGGAGTTAAGAGCTCTTAATGTAGACAACATGGTGGCCAAAGAGGAGACTCTGGACAGCTACACCTGCTCTGCCCTAAGCTGTACCAACCTTATCTTTTGATTTTACTTAAGCAAGGATTGACATTATTGAAAAATAGAGTTTTAAACCCAAGAATTTCTATGGCTCGGATATTTGAGCATGTTAACTATATTTTAAAATTCTTTTTGATCCAGACCATGACTTTCATAAAATTATCATTTTTGCCTGTCATCTAAAAGCCCATAAAGTCAAAATACCTTGTTAGTGATGAGACTAATGCTCCATGTAAACCTGGTTTATGCTCAAATTTCCAAGTACATTAAGTCCCCTCCATACGAACGAGTTTTGTTCCTATAGTGCGTTCGTAAGTCCAACTTGTTCGTAAGTTCAACAAAGTTAGCCTAGGTACCCAACTAACGCAACCGGCTATATAGTACTGTACAGTAATAGATTTATAATATGTTCGCATCTTTGAAAGTTTGAAACTTGAAGGTTTGTATGGAGGGGACTTACTGTAGCTAGAAAATATAAACTACTCGAATATTTTTGTGCTTCAGTTAATGCAACAGATCTATCCCTGAAAATAATGTGTATAATTTGCTTTCATATACACCAGTAAGATTGCTTGTTTCAGGGGCCATATTAATAATTTGAAGGATTGTTTTCTGTACATTTGGTTTTTTATAAATTATACACAGATGCAGCCAGCAACATAGTAGTTAGTCCTTTAATTTTAATCTAATAAGGTCTACTGTGAAGACAAAAATATTATTTTTGTGATCTTAGTTCTTTTCACAATTGTTCAGGGCAATGTCTACATCATGAGGATATATCTGGTTAGACCTATTGAACCAGAATTTCCAGAAGCAGGAGTTCTGTTCTGTACTGTGAAATCATGCCCAGGAGGTATTCAGTAATCAATCAGATTTGAAACCACTGATCTGACCTATTTTATTTTCAGATGTGAAAAGCTTGCCCTTCCTAAGGAGGTTAGTTCATCTTTGAATAAAACTTTCTAATTCTTTTAGGCACACCTTCGGCCAACCTGAGTCAAGATGCTTTCTTTCCAGGCACAAAATCAAGTGAGACTGGGGAGAGGAAACTAGTTTGGCTGCACTGTTGCCATTTCCATAAGTCTGTATGCATAGTACGTCAGCTCTTTAGTCTGACACCATGCATGGAGGCTCGACTTCTCCCCTCACCCTTACACGAAGATGTCTCACTCATCTTCGTGTCTCCAGCCCTGTTCCTGGCACATTTGAGGTTCTCAGCACTTGTGTGTTTGTTATAAAAACAAATTAATGAGGGAATCATCCAAGTTTAATGGTTAAGAAACTCTCACTAGCCATCTAGTTTTTGTCTCCTTTTTGTTTAACCCAATTGCTTCTTAATTTTCAGACATTGATTTATCTCTTTTTCCTTTAGATTACTTGGTAGCATTTTGCTTTCTTCTCCTAACTTCACTTTTGATATCGTCCTGTAGTTCCCCATTTCTTAACGAATCCCTTCTGAATCTTCTCTCACAGGCACAGCCAATCAATCATCCATCCTCTCCTCAGCTTCCCAGAAGACTGAGTCCTTAAAGTATAGACGCTCTCCTGATGCTGCTCCCAGACCGTGACCCATGCTGGCAAAGCTTCTGTTCCCATGTGGCTGCATGTTTCAGGAGGAGAGATACTAAAATGCAGGCAAGCACAAAGTCTTAATTGCTTACTAGTGGGCACTCAGCCAACATGCTGTTAGCAGAATGAAACCCAATCTTAAAGAAAAACTGTTAAACCCCTGCTCTGGATCACCCAACCCCATATGGAATGCACGTGTTTTTTGAGGAGATGTGGGCACGATGATCTTTTTTTCCACTCTTTTGCTTGGGGATGTCAATCTATGGGTTGCTAGAACATTTTATTTGTCATGTTATAATCCTGGCTGCAGACAACTTCAAGAGGCTAATCTGCACCTCCTCTCTCAATTTATGACACGGGCAGTTAATATGTTCTCACTTTTTTGTTCCTTTCTGAAAACACTGCTTTCAATGATCTTTCCACCAAAACTGTTACTTTTTTTTTTTTTTTTTTTTTTTTTTTTTTTTTTTTTGCGGTATGCGGGCCTCTCAATGCTGTGGCCTCTCCCGTTGCGGAGCACAGGCTCCGGACGCGCAGGCTCAGCGGCCATGGCTCACGGGCCCAGCTGCTCCGCAGCATGTGGGAGCCTCCCGGACCGGGGCACGAACCCGTGTCCCCTGCATCAGCAGGCGGATTCTCAACCACTGCACCACCAGGAAAGCCCCAAAACTGTTACTTTTAAGAATTTCTACATAGACACTTTGACGTTGTCACCGCCTGATTGTGTTGTTTGCTGAACAGTCTTTGTGATTAACTTCCCCAAACCTCAGTTTACTTATTTTTATAATGGGAAAAATAATAATGCCTTCCTGATATGGTGGCTGTGAGAGGTCCATGAAATTAAAACTCTTGACAGTGCCTGGCACAAAGAAAATGTCCAATTAATGTCAGCTCTTAATATTATTGGTAAAAAAAAAAAGTCTAATAGCTAATAGTCTAATGCTGTAAAAGCATCTCGATATATAACAAAATATTTAGCACATGCGTGTTCGTGTTTGGGGGCTTCAGCCTTTTCTCCTTTATCTGTCATATTTAGGATTATATTTTCATATATTTCTCCAACATCCTTTTTTCTAAAGAGATTAAAAACCTCTCTTGATATTATAAGTACAAAAAAACAGGCAAACAAGATATAGAGATTTCTCCTTTAAATTTTAATATCACAGTGCTAGGCTCCAAAACTTAAGCTCTGTATCCTCTCTCTCAATCCTAGAATACTACAAACCTCCAATCACTATTAAATGACCAAGCTGAGGTGAGCATGAACATTATTCAGTCTGCAGTACCTCAGAGAATGGGACATTCATATTAATCACTAAAACTTAGAGTGTTAGGGTAAGTTTGCATTTCACTTTGAATAACATTCCCTCCCCGAAGCTTGTTATAATCCTTTGTCACACATCTGTCTGGAAAGGATTGTTCCCAAAGACCCAGAGCTGTACACATCAGTTTCAAAGACCTCTTCCCATCTCTCAAAGGAGTTCAGAATGTCTTAATACAAATAGGCTACCTGATGGCCCACCCTAAATCCCAGCATTCCCCAAGGAGCATAAAGATTATACTCGTTCCTAGGATACGTTTTTCATTTGCTATAATAATAAATTAAAACTCCAGAAAAGCAATGCCAGTGGTTTCTGTTGTCATTTTCTATAATATTAATCTATTTGTTGATGTAGCAGTTTTTAGCACAGAGAGACCTCATCCCAGAATTCTCATTAATATCAGCAACCCATACACATGAGTACCACATCCAACATTAAAAATTACCTTTGTCATTTTCTTGGTAAACAATAAGAGCAGATTTGATGAGAAAGACGTCATCCATATGGTAATTTGATATCTTCAAAAATCAGGGTAGGCCATTTAAATTGCTAAGTTCAATAAAATGCCATTAAAGATCTCTTATTCCCTTTCTCCCCAACCAATTCTGAACCCAGGAAAGAGTTACCGAGAAAGCCTGAATAGTGTCTTGTTTAACTTTGAATCAGATATGGCTCCATTTATTTCTTCAAAAAATGTTAAGAATTAATTAACATTAATCTATAATCACATTGATGGAAAAATTAATGGAAATTTTAATAAAAATATAACCTTAACAGGATTTGAAGTTGTCCTTTAGAATATAAAGCCAACACTTTATCCACAAAGCAACTGGTCCTCTGCTACCAGCTGATGAAATTACAAAATTAACTTCGGGGTGATTCTTCTTTTGTTCTCTATGCATAAGAAAACGTTTTGAGAACTAAAAAGAAAAAGGCATTAAAAATGAAAGTAAATTTAGAATTGATCAAGCCTATTCATTATTCCCATCTCTTTAGAATATATATTTATTTACAGAATTAGGTTTCACCCAAACAAATCTTAGTCTCTTTCCTAAACTATCGGGGCTTTGGTTTGCATTTTTTACACTTATAGTTTCAGAGAAGACTTGATAATCTTAAATAAATAGGTCAAATTATTTTGGATTACTGAAGTCTTGAGAACTATTAAATGACAAGCAGGTACTTGGAACATTAAATATTTTTCTTTAAGGAATATTTGCATATATGCTGAAAATTAAGGCAATATCATAGTGACAATTACAATGTTAAACATGTGCTTCCTGAATATAAATAGTCACATTCATTTTCTCTATTTACTATAATATATACTATATAATATTTAGCAAACTAAATACATAGCAGTAAGTTACTAGGAACTTACAGATGAGTGAGAGTTTGATCTTTTTCAATATTTATTGAATGTTTATAAAATTAGATACTGCATGTTTTACAGAATACAATGCTGTGTATAATACAGACTGTTTTTGCCATTGTATTCATTTAGTGCTTATCAATATTCCATTGCCAATCCTGAATGTTAAAAGATATTTTTCCTGGCATTGTATCAGCCAGAAATCCTTATCAGAAGGCACTTCTTCATAGCTACAGGATAATGACAACTTAGCTTTACAGTGATAACCATAAAGCAAACAAAATATCCTGAAATCCCTTTTAAATTATCATAGAAAGAAGTAATATGAGAAAACAATATTGTAATAAGTAGACTTTTCTTATATTGTAACAATTTGAAAATTGATAATTCATGTATATATAGTTACTCTCTACAAAGCAGAATTTTTGATTAACTAAAACAGTGAATCCCTGACTACACCTAATGACAGAACTGACAGTCCTAGCATAACAATTAGACCCACTGGTGGACGTTCACAGTGATGCAGACGCAGGGATTCTGACTTTTTCCTGTTTATTATTACAATTCAAATCATGATTATAATTAAAGATGTTGGTAAATAATCTTGCCTCTTTCTTTCTTTCACCTACCCAATTTCTTGGAAGCAGGCTCTTTATTCCAGAAGCATAAGGAGATGAGAAAAGTAACTGAAAATCCCACTGATTTTAGGAAGGAGCAGCTTTTGTCATGAAGTATTCCTCAGTCTAAATATTTTCTTAACACTGGGCAGGAATTAGCCCAGAGCTGCAGGTCTCCAGGAGCGTGTGGCCCAAGGGGGTCCTGTAGGAGCCAATTTCCCTCCTCAATGGACACTTGAGTCTTTCCTCTAAAAGATGCCCCCTTGTATTATTTGATTCAATATTTCCCATTTTATTTTTTTGCTGTCAGTATAAATTGTGTGAAATCATATTGCAGATGCAAAATACTTGCATACTATAGCCATGATTAGAAAGTAAAACAAATGAACAAACATAAATGAAGTACACTTTGAGAAAAAATTTATACCTTGTATCTAGAAACTAATAAAAATCTGATATTGACAAAGCCACACAATACAATTTAGTTGGTTAAAGAGTTTGTGTATGTTCAAGAGCTCCTTCCTTTATATCAGTGATTCTCAAGTGGGGAAATATTTTTGACTGTCACAATCCTCTGGGGGTTGGGTACTGGCTTCTGGCCAGCAGAGGACAATAGTACTGCTAAGCATCCTACAATGCACAGGAGAGTCCCCACAACAAAGAATGTTCCAGCACAAAAAGATCAATAGTGCTGAAGTTGAGAAACCCTTCTTTCTACCCAGTGAAATTTGGCTAGATCCCACTTAATATAATTTATCTTTAATTCTCTGTGTCATCTCTTTCTCTACTAGATCCAGATGAAGAAAAAAACATATAATACAATATATTTCTTCAAAATGCAAGCACTTATGCACTACTTATTTTGAATGTAATATTGCTGTGCCTAAGAGTACACAAAAATACCAGAAACAGTTGTTCAGTGTTCACCACTGTCAGCACTCTACCACAGATACCCCATCTGGTGCAGTCTGATATGGATAATAACGGTGGAGTGTTCTTGCTGTCTTGACTGTAGTCATTACTGTGATGTTATTTTAGGACTAAGTAGTGTTTGCCCATTGGACCATAAAAGTGTGTCATGTAAATACAGGTTTTAGAACACACAGTAGTCTGTCCATGTGTAGGAATATGCAGAAAAAAACTTCATAAAATGCTATTTAATAGTATTTGTTGGTCACGTGAAGTAATTCCTTTTCAAAGTTAAATCACTTGGAAAAAAAGGGGCTTCTCTTTTCAAGGACCCCGTAAGTAATTATACTGCATTATACATCATTCAGATGTCAATGCAAATTTTGTTTCTAAATGGAAGGAGTTTTGAATGACATGGTACCAAGCAAATGTCCAACATTAACCAAACCTTTTATTTATTTATTTACTCTCACCTGAATTGCTCTTTGAAATTGAATTGGGGGTAGAAGGTTAGTATTTATGTAGCCAGCAACCTCATATTTGACACTTTATCCCAGAATTAAATCCTAAACATCAAAATATCTCATAGAAAAGAAATTCCAAATGACAACAACCTTCAAAAAAATCCTTAACAACAGTTGAGACATATTTCTCAGTGGATATCGTATTTATATTTACAGCAGAAAAATAAAATGGAAAATATAAAGGTCTAAAATGATATTTTGAATCATACATAAAAGTATATACCTAGAAGTATGTGATTATATTGTTGGAAGCTTGAAATCTATGCTTTGTTGACCTATTTTTTTCATTCCTATAATAGTGATGAACATCTTCTTACTGAGATAAATTTATAATAATGACAGAGTAAAATTTATAGTTATGTAAAATAAAATTGTCCAAACTGGACAAAGTGATATATAGAACAATCAGAGTTATTAAAATGGTGGGTGGCCTAGAGACCTTCAGATGCTTCTCAAAAAAATTATCTTGACAGTTAGGATGAAAATCTTACAAAATTAAGTTTACATGCCTTCTAATATTCACAGGCATTTTAAAATTTAGAAACAACTCTAGAGAATTATTGGAATTTCATTTTTCAAAAATAAAATAGCCAAATATTCATAGATGTTCATTAAACTTGGATTTTATTTAATTCCAATATTTGAAGAAATATATATGGAAGAGATATAGATAGACAGATAGATAAGCTTTTCTTTTTTACTTTTCCAGATTTCCCTCCATCATTTAAAAGATTGTTAAACCCACATTTGACTTCATTAAAAATATTTTGAACAAACCAGCAAATCAAATGCTTCAACATTATTACTCAATTCTCTTCTTTAGGTGTTTAATTGAAAGGAAAATGTCATATAAATATCAATTTACCTGAGTCATGACATATTTCTAGTTATATGAAATACTGACCAGTTTCATGAATGTCTATAACATGCATAAGTTTTAAATTCTCTGATGTTGTCACACAAGAAAAGATTGCTGATAAGAATTTGACTCAAGACCTACTCAGTAATATGATATTGATAGTTTACCTGTCTCTGAATGGATCTTCTTTCATTAAAGAAAAATACCAACCAGTGAGAGCTGAGATTGTGGGTTCTAAATCCAGACTGACTCATTTAAATTCCAGTCTACAACTTACTGCCTGTGCATCTTCAGATAAGTTAAGTAACCACCTGTGATTGTTTCCTCATCTCTGAAATGATGATAGTAAGAGCACCTGCCTCATAGGACTGTTATAAGGATTCAGTGTTTTAATACATGTGAAGAGTTTAGAACAGTGCCTGGCATATAGCAGCACTATGTAAAAGTTAGCTACTTTTGGACTTCCCTGGTGGCGCAGTGGTTGAGTGTCCGCCTGCCGATGCAGGGGACACGGGTTCATGCCCCGGTCCGGGAGGATCCCACATGCCGCGGAGCGGCTAGGCCCGTGAGCCATGGCCGCTGAGCCTGTGCGTCTGGAGCCTGTGCTCCGCAACGGGAGAGGCCACAACAGTGAGAGGCCTGCGTACCGCAAAAAAAAAAAAAAAGTTAGCTATTTTTGAAATATTATTAACCTCTTTTCTTCATTTAAAGAATAAATGTGTGATCCTTGAGTAGAGCTGTAAGTTTTTCATGGTGTGCTTATTATGTGTACCAGAATAAGTGATTGCAAGCAACCTGGGGTTCAGACGTGAACATTTTTCACTACACTAGTAAAAACACCAGCCTTTGCAAAGAGATGAAAAGAATTAACTTTAGTGTTAAAGTCCTAGTGAAAATTTCCAAAATATGCCTTAAGTAATATTCAGGATTTTATTTCCCAAGTTTTCTATATAATAGGAACATGTAATAATTAACACAAGAGCAAAGGTACATAAAGGAAAAAAAGCACATGAATTCCACTTTATGAAGTTCAATTCAAGGTATAAGGACATACATAAATATTAGACTTGTATGTGTTTGTTTTCTGTGTGATTTATCAAATATACTCTCTTTTCCACTAATGTCCTTACCTAATAGTGCTTTCCTAGAAAATAGGTGAGTCAACTGGCCCAATTGTAAAATTATTTGAACAATACTGAATATCCCAATTTTATCTGATATGCATGGGGTAAGACCTAATAGAAGCACTTTCATAAGAGCTGAGGTCATTTTAAGATTTACATTAATGTTAAGCTGCTTTATCTCTAGGTAGCAAATAGTATAATTGTCAGAACTTAACAGACCCATCTTTATTTTTTTAACATCTTTATTGGAGTATAATTGCTTTACAATGGTGTATTAGTTTCTGCTTTATAACAACGTGAATCAGTTATACATATACATGTTCCCGTATCTCTTCCCTCTTGCGTCTCCCTCCCTCCCACCCTCCCTATCCCACGCCTCTAGGTGGTCACAAAGTACCGAGGTGATCTCCCTGTGCTATGCGCTGCTTCCCACTAGCTATCTATTTTACATTTGGTAGTGTATATATGTAACAGACTCATCTTTAACATGACCTAATAATCTGGTCTCCTGCAGCCTCAGCAACCTAATCTTATGCTCCTTCTTCCTTTACTCACTAATCTCCAGCCACACGGGCCACTTTCCAGTTTCTCAAATGAACTAATTCCTTTTTTTCCACAGGGATTTAAAACAAATGCTATTCCAACTACCTAGAATATTCTTCCTCCTTTTTTTCACCTACTCAACTTGTCTCTATTGGGACAAAATTTGAACTGTCATATCTCTCAACCTCTAAAACAGATTTTCTTCTCATTATCTTATATCTTCATGTACTTTTTGTATGTAGCATTAATCCAATATTGTGGTTTATTACTTCTTTCAAGTCTTCTTCCTCTGTAGACCACAACTTCCCTGAGGACTTGGGCCTTGCTGTGTGTTCATTTCTGCACCCAAGTAAAATAACATTGATGCCGTCACCTCAACAAAGTATGGATTGACATCCAAGTCTTCTAACTTTTGACTAATTTCAAATGGTCTGCTTGACAGTTCCACTCAACATGGCCCAGAAAGGCGTCTTGACCTGCTCCCATCCCGCCTAGATTCTCCACTAGTGTCCTCATCTCTTAAAAGTATAATTTTATCCACCTACTGGCCAAGCCAGAAACCTGGAAGTCACCTAGATATTTCTCTTTTCCTCACTCCCCAATTCCAAGCCATCACTAAGTCCTGTCATCTTTATGCACTAAATGTATGTAAATATGTCCACATCTCTTCTCAATTGCCACATGTATCATTCAGGGTCCTGCCAGGAAAGTGTGATCCGCTCAAAGTGGGTAATGTAAAAAAAAATTTAATAAAATCATATTTAAAAGACATTTAAAAGGTATGATAAGGTTTGAGGAAACCAACCAGAAATATTTTAAGACCCCATGGCTGGGAGCAACAGGAAGCTGTCAACAGTGTAGGCTGAAGAGACAAGGGGAAGAAACAGTTACCAGAAACTAGAGAGGATAGCTCCGTGATGAGTGCTGTCTGAGGTAATCCGTGGCCTTTGACAGAAGAGTAGGAGAAGTCACGACAAGGAAGGAGCAGGGGTAATAAACACCCAACCTCGTTCTTGAGGTCATCTTCCAGTCTTAGGCAGGTATCTCCCATTAGCTAAACCAAAGTGGAATTTAGAAGACAAAAGAACCCCTTGATGTCATTTATGATTATCAGCATTTGGGGGGCCGTAGGACATGAACAGAACAAACAAAATAGTCCACACCCCATTTTTCTCCTAGCCTCTGTCATTTCTTACCTGAGCTATTGCAATGGTCTACTAACTTGTTTACCTGCTTTCTCTCTCATCACCCTTATCCTCAATTCATTTTCTACACAGCTCATAGTTCTTTTCTTGCAATGAAACCTGTGTCAAGTTTTTTCTTCTTAAAATATCTCTATTAGTATTATTTCTTTATACTCCCAGATTCCTTGTTTTAAAATTATGAAACATTTATTATAAAGGTTAACTTTCTTTACTTTTTTCCCTCCTAGACTGAGTTCTGAGAAGGCAGGCATCACCTGTTTTCATCTCTCAGTCTCTTATCAATATGACTAGAACATGTACTAAATAAATGTTGGATGAATTAATGGATTTCAGAAGGTAGACCTGTATTATTTAAAGCTTCCCAGGTGATTCTAATGTTCTAGATTTTTTAAAAAATGCTTATTGAAATAACCAATCTTCTAATGATCTAGATTATAAAGAGAATAATTAGTAAAATTAATTCTTACCTATTTAATTCAGTTATTACATGTTAATTAGGAACTCAAAATGTGTTCATGGAATGTGTTCCTTTGCTAAAGGCTGCCTAAGTCTTTTTTTTTCTGGTCTTTTTTTTTTTTTTCTTTTAGATATCAAGTTTAACCTTGATTAGACCAACCAAGTATTTCTCTCTTTTAGAGCTCAGACATGAATGACTTTATGGATTCACATCTAATCTTGCATTTGAGGAGAGGAAATATTTCCCAAGGAAGTGCTTTAATTCCTTCTCATTATCTGATACTATAGAAGAATAAATTCTTTTCTACAATTTAAACATTTAATATTTTTGTATACTTAAGAACTGCCACAGGAATGAGGTCATTTCACTGAGTATTTTAATGTTAATTTGCTTCTTCCTTGGATCAGAGGCCCTGGAGGTTCAACATACCTGGCTATGATCTTTTTTCATTTCATTTCTGATCAATTTTCTGTTAATATCTTGTTTTCATCTCATGTGAAATCCCAATTTTTTTAATGTGTATTTAGATGTTTATATACATTTGATATGCAGCTGCCTGTTCTAGTGCTGAAGCATTTCCATTTCTCGACACATTCTCCAACACCAATTTTGCCAAAGAATGCTCATATTTCAAAATCTACTAGTTTAATAGATAAATAATAATAAGTTAGTTAACTACTCTATCATTTGGGAGCATGAATAAGTCTCATGATTTCTAAGTACTTTTGATGAAATTATTTCAATAAACTTGTGTGATAATTAAGGAATATGTTATATGCATGGACATATACATGTCTGTAAAGATACTTTTGTGTAAGCATAGATTGAGATAAATAATGGCTATACATTTTATTTTATTCCTTAAAATATGAAATATAAGTAGAATCCCTAATTTAAAATGAAATATAAGTAGAATCCCTAATTTACTGAAAATAATTGTGTAAAAAGAAATTTGTTAAATAAATTATCTTCTGCATATAACTTTGAAAGGAACACTAGCTGTAACTCTACTCTCCAGTATTTCCATTAGCTGACTGCCCTCCCCTGTGTGTGTATGTATTAACATCTATCCTAGGTTGTAATCAAGTATTTGTTTTATTAATTACTCTTAGAAAAGTTAGAGGTTGCAAACCTCAAGGTACATATGAAGCTGTAGTGGCATGTCTTCATTAATTTATAAAACTTGGGTTATTTCTCTATTAGGGTCCCCAGTAGGTGACTTCTATACTTAAACTGAGACCACTAAGATTTCCAGAAACATTTTGATCCCAAATCCTGATTCTGAATGATTTAATTCCTACCTCCTCTTAAATGCAGCCAACATTAATATCTTCTATTTCTGTCCCCATTTATTCTACTATATATTTAAGGGTTAGATAATTTGGTTTATTCTATAGTCCCCTAATTGAATTGAAGCCTATCCCTCTTTTTCAATATGATTGTATTTTCCACAAAGGCAAGACAATGTTTATGTCTCTTACATCTCTCACAATTTGTAGCACAGTTCTGGACATGAATAAATATTCAATAATTACACAATTATTTATTCCATTTATTTATGCAGTCCCAACTGATTATTAACAAATATTATATAGTTCATTTAACAGTGCTAGAGGTGATAAACTAAAAGCAAATTTTAAGGGAAAAAAATTAAGAATTATTTATTTAGAAGATCTATTTTGCCAGGTCTTTACTTGGTATTAAATGTGATCAATATACCCTGACTAAAAACAGGAGTAGTGAGATTACTGTTATTCTGTTAGTTATTCCTGTAGTCAACTTCCTGACTTCAAAAGTGAAAGGAAGTAGAATCCTGAAACCAGGTACTGCAGGGAATTTTGGAATAGAAGACAGTCGCTCCATCCTGCCCTACCCACTTGGGCTGCACAGGTAAGGATGAGTGAGGAGGGCGGCAGCTTCCAGGTAAAACACAGAAACTCCAAACTGTGAGTTTTATTTTTACTTGTGTTACCACAGACCTGATTAAAATTTTATATTTATAAACAAATATTTATTGAATATTGGTAAATTAAGGCACTGAGTTAAAATTATACGGGGTATAATATTATTTTTCTCAATTTTAGATCCTTTTGACCCTACAGATATTTGAAGGAAGAACTGTTTTTATCCTTAACCTGATCTTGATAAAGAATAAGTAGTGGGACTTACCTGGTGGCGCAGTGGTTGAGAGTCCGCCTGCCGATGCAGGGAACACGGGTTCGTGCCCCAGTCCGGGAAGATCCCACATGCCGTGGAGCGGCTGGGCCCGTGAGCCATGGCCGCTGGGCCTGTGCGTCTGGAGCCTGTGCTCCGCAACGGGAGAGGCCACAACAGTGAGAGGCCCGCGTACCGAAAAAAAAAAAAAAAAAAGAATAAGTAGTGGCATATCTATCTACATGGCCTTTTATCTGCAAAATCTGCACCACAGTCTTAGGTAATCCACTGTGTCTTAAAATAAATCTAAGTATTAAGTCCTGGGGAAAAACAACATTTAGAAAAAAATGCTACAATATAGCGGCTAACATTAATAATTATTAATACTCGCTTATCTACAAGTGCTAAAAGGAAAAGGTTTTCCAACCATTATAAGATGTTACAGCGTTAATCTACATTTCAATAAAATATTTAAAGGCAATACTAGAACTGTCAAGGACCTGCTCTGAAGCTTGAGAGAAACCTGTGAAAGAAAATGCTGACAGTTTCATTTTATGTGACATGAAAGCATTATTTTATCAAGAAGATGTTATTAGATCCTCAGACATTTGAGCATTTCCCATTGCAGATTCTCAGAAAGTTCCATAGATACTCTATAGTATGTGGTGTTGGAATATTACCTATGAAAAATATCCTGAGATATAAAATTAAGGAAGTGATCTGAATTATCAAGGTTCCCTATATTTCACTTGCTTCTATCAGAAGATTACAGCAAAGTCTGAAGTTTTGAATAAGGGGCACTAATATTTAAAAATCCAAAGTGTAGTGAAGGAATTTGGAAGGAGGGAATCTAAAAGTGTATGCTCAGTTATGTTTAGATGTTTGTTAAAGATTTGCAGACTGGGAGAGTCACATCTTAAGCAACCTTTGAATTTTACTATATAAAGTTGGTAGGGCAACACATTCCTGATCCTGATGCACTCTTAAAAATGAGAGAAGCTTTCCCAAGCCAGCAAATAATTTGTGTTACCCAGATAGCCTGGATTTCTACAAATTTAGGCATAGATAAGTCAAGATAACCTTTAACTTCACCTTATTATTTTGGACTCCTCCTTTTCTCCTATTCTATTGCATATTACAGTGTTTCCTAAGGTATAGCAAGCTTATCATTGATAGTTGAGAAGATGAGTTGGGGGAATGCATGAAAAGATTTTATTATTTAAAAATAGAAATAGCTAACATTTACTTTAACATGCATTATATGAAAAAGAGTCAGTGTGTTAAAAATCTTAGATATCGTTGTTTGGGAATAAAGGCAATATATAGGTAATATAAATATTTAAGATTTTGAAAAAGAGTTGATTTAAAGGAAACTATCAGGTAAACACTAGTATAGGTGGTACATAACTGTGGCAAAAACAAAGGTGGGACAGAAATGTCTAAAACTGGGAAGACACTGTCCATGGTACTCATCCTTCTCAAAGACGTGATCTCATTGTGAACCCAAATAAATGGATCATCCTTTGAAACGTTCTAGTATTTCCATAAGTATATTTTCAACCACCTCCAATGACTCTGTATTACAAACCAAGAGTTCTACCACATTATTAATTCTGATGTCAACTGCTATGTGATAGGAAATGATGCTAGTGAAATATTTTATCTTTCATCCTCTTCATCACTGAAAACTGTTACTTTCCCCTTCTGTGCTATGTAGCTCTTCTTTTCCATCATGGTCTTTCTTTCATTTTTAACCATTAATTAATCAAAAGTGCAAGGACAAGGAATTTTATTTATTTATTTTAACAAATCCATTTCTCTAACTTTTAAATTCTTCACATTACAGAATTGAACTGAAATTTATTAACATTCACTCTTAAATTCCTTATCTACAAACAGAAATAAAGTTCATAAACCCCAATCCCAAAATAAGACTAAAAGCAGTAAAAAGCTTATGAAACTAAATATGGATCCCAGCATTAAAACCTGAACAGAGAATGTAATTTTTAAATTCTTAATGGATGATAAAGTTGTATAAAAACTGAAAACTTACAAATTATTTAACACCTGGAATCACTGACCAGAAATTACACAGTTGGATCCTGAGCAATCAAACAGCAGAAGAGAGTCATGAGGACACCTACACTGTTCTACTTGCACCCCATGCCATTCTCAGAGGAGAGCCTGAAATTGATTAAATATTGGGTTAGACTAATACTGGCAGCAGAACCTGATAGTAACCTGCCTACCAGAAGAGGCTTCCACTGGATTGGCAATTTTGATCTTGGCTCTGGACATCTGGTGGATCTCATGTTGGTGCGTTGGTGTATGATTATGAAGCCAAATTAAGTTATTTGGAATGGTGAGTTCATGGGTGGTTTGAGTAGATGCACCCAGACTTACCCAATAACATGTGTTCTTGAATCAAGTAGGCATCCAGAGGTGTATCTCACTCCCATATCCTTCGACAACTTTCTATGTACATTCTAACTCCTACTAATAGCTAACATACAGATTAATCTTCAAAAAAATACTCTTCTGCTGAAGCTCATTAAATACACTTGTTGACAGTACTTGCTGTATTCCAGGCCCTATGCTAAACGCACAGATTATCTCATTTACATCATCACCTTACCAAGCCTACTAAATACAAATGAGGAAACTGAGACAATCAAAGGTCAAGTGGTCACCGTGAGAGACGCTGGATCTGGTTTCAAAACCCCTAGCTTTTGCCATTGCATGCAATTTTTTTGATATACAAATCTGATATCAAGACTTACGTTGGCTTTTTTATATTTCTCTTCAGCATATGACATCAACCACTCTCTCGATTTTAAATGCTTGTTTCACTTGATCTTCTGATGCTCACCTCATCAAATTCCTTTATACTTTTCTCAAAATTACATTCTCCTAACACACCAAGACACATTTTAATCAAACTATCAACAATTAAATGCAAAGAAAAAATATTAAAATCAGCAAGGGAAAAGCAACAAATAACACACAAGGGAATCCCCATAGGGTAAACAGCTGATATTTCAGCAGAAACTCTGCAAGCCAGAAGGGAGTGGCAGTGATATTTAAAGTGATAAAAGGGGGAAACCTAAAACCAAGATTACTCTACCTAGCAAGGATCTCATTCAGATTTGACGGAGAAATTAAAACCTTTACAGACAAGCAAAAGCTAAGACAATTCAGCACCACCAAACCAGCTGTACAACAAATGCTAAAGGAACTTCTCTAGGCAGGAAACACAAGAGAAGGAAAAGACCTACAAAATCAAACCCAAAACATGTAAGAAAATGGTAATAGGAACATACATATTGAAAATTACCTTAAATGTAAATGGATTAAATGCTCCAACCAAAAGACATAGACTGGTGGAATGAATACAAAAACAAGACCCATATATATGCTGTCTACAAGAGACCCACTTCAGTCCTGGGGACACATACAGACTGAAAGTGAGGGGTTGGAGAAAGATATTCCATGCAAATGGAAATCGAAAGAAAGCTGGAGTAGCAATTCTCATATCAGACAAAATAGACTTTAAAATAAAGACTATTACAAGAGACAAAGAGGACACTACATAATGATCAGGCAACAATCCAAGAAGAAGATATAACAATTGTAAATATTTATGCACCCAACATAGGAGCACCTCAGTACAGAAGGCAAATTCTAACAGCCATAAAAGGGGAAATCGACAATACCACAATAATAGTGTTGGGGACTTTAACACCCCACTTTCACCAATGGATAGATCATCCAAAATGAAAATAAATATGGAAGCACAAGCTTTAAATGATACATTAAACAAGATGGACTTAATTGATATTTATAGGACATTCCATCCAAAAACAGATTACACTTTCTTCTCAAGTGCTCATGGAACATTCTCTGGGATAGATCATATCTTGGGTCACAAATCAAGCCTTGGCAAATTTAAGTCAATTGAAATCATATCAAGTATCTTTTCCAACCACAACGCTATGAGACTAGATATCAATTACAGAAAAATATCTGTAAAAACTACAAACACATGGAGGCTAAACAATATACTACTAAATAACCAAGTGATCACTGAAGAAATCAAAGAGGAAATCAAAAAAATACCTAGAAACAAATGGCAATGAAAACATGACAACCCAAAATCTATGGGATGTAGCAAAAGCAGTTCTAAGAGGGAAGTTTATAGCAATACAATCCTACCTCAGGAAACAAGAAACATCTCGAATAAACAACCTAACCTTGCACCTAAAGCAATTAGAGAAAGAAGAATTTAAAAAACCCCAAAGTTAGCAGAAGGAAAGAAATCATAAAGATCAGACCAGAAAAAAATGAAAAAGAAATGAAGGAAACAATAGCAAAGATCAATAAAATTAAAAGCTGGTTCGTTGAGAAGATAAGCAAAATTGATAAACCATTAGCCAGACTCATCAAGAAAAAAAGGGATAAGAATCAACTCAACAGAATTAGAAATAAAAAAGAAGTAACAACTGACACTGCAGAAATACAAAGGATCATGAGAAATTACTACAAGCAACTATATGCCAATAAAATGGACAACCTGGAAGAAATGGACAAATTCTTAGAAAAACACAACCTTCCAAGACTGAACTAGGAAGAAATAGAAAATATAAACAGACCAATCACAAGCACTGAAACTGAAACTGTGATTAAAAATCTTCCAACAAACAAAAGCCTAGGACCAGAAGGATTCACAGGTAAATTCTATCAAACATTTAGAGGAGAGCTAACACCTATCCTTCTCAAACGTTTCCAAGACACAGCAGAGGGACGAACACTCCCAAACTTATTCTGCAAGGCCACCATCACCCTGATACCAAAACCAGACAAAGATGTCACAAATAAAGAAAACTACAGGCCAATATCTCTGATGAACATAGATGCAAAAACCGTCAACAAAATACTAGCAAACAGAAGCCAACAGCACATTAAAAGGATCATACACCATGATCAGGTGGGGTTTATCCCAGGAATGCAAGAATCCTTCAATATACACAAATCAATCAATGTGATACACCATATTAACAAATTGAAGGATAAAACCCATATGATAATCTCAATAGATGCAGAAAAGCTTTTGACAAAATTCAACACCCATTTATGATAAAAACTCTCCAGAACGTAGGCATAGAGGGAGCTTACCTCAACATAATAAAAGCCATATATGACAAACCCACAGCCAGCATCATTCTCAATGGTGAAATACTGAAACCATTTCCTCTAAGATCAGGAACAAGACAAGGTTGCCCACTCGCACCACTATTATTCAGCATAGCTTTGGAAGTTTTAGCCACAGCAATCAGAGAAGAAAAAGAAAAGGAATCAAAGTTGGAAAAGAAGAAGTAAAGCTGTCACTGTTTGCAGATGACACGATACTATACATAGAGAATCCTAAGGATGTTACCAGAAAACTAGTGGAGCTAATCAATGAATTTGGTAAAGTAGCAGGATACAAAGTTAATGCACAGAAATCTCTTGCATTCCCGTGCACTAATGATGAAAAATCTGAAAGAGAAATTAAGGAAACACTCCCATTTACTATTGCAACAAAAAGAATATAATACCTAGGAATAAACATACCTAAGGAGACAAAAGACCTATATGCCAAAAACTATGACACTGATGAAAGAAATTAAAGATGATACAAACAGATGGAGAGATATATCATGTTCTTGGTTTGGAAGAATCAATATTGTGAAAATGACTACACTACCCAAAGCAATCTACACATTCAGTGCAATCCCTATCAAACTACCACTGGCATTTTTCACAGAACTACAGCAAATGATTTCAAAGTTTTTATGGAAACACAAAAGACCCTGAATAGCCAAAGCAAACTTGAGAAAGAAAAACGGAGCTGGAGGAATCAGGCTCCCTGACTTCAGATTATACTACAAAGCTACAGTAAACAAGATAGTATGGTACTATCACAAAAACAGAAATATAGATCAATGGAACAGGATAGAAAGCCCAGAGATAAACCC
This sequence comes from Phocoena sinus, assembly GCF_008692025.1. Taxonomy (NCBI): domain Eukaryota; kingdom Metazoa; phylum Chordata; class Mammalia; order Artiodactyla; family Phocoenidae; genus Phocoena; species Phocoena sinus. The sequence goes on along the minus strand of NC_045769.1, from coordinate 85,474,021 downwards.
ACGCACATATGGTCACCTTATGTTTTATAAAGGAGGCAAGAGTATACAATAGAGAAAAGACAGCCTCTTCTATACGTGGTGCTGGGAAAACTGGACAGCTACATGTAAAAGAATGAAATTAGAACACTCCCTAACACCATACACAAAAAGAAACTCAAAATGGATTAAAGACCTAAATGTAAGACCGGACACTATAAAAGTCTTAGAGGAAAACATAAGCAAAACACTCTATGACATAAATCACAGCAAGATCCTTTTTGACCCACCTCCTAGAGAAGTGGAAATAAAAACAAAAATAAACAAATGGGACCTAATGAAACTTAAAAGCTTTTGCACAGCAAAGGAAACCATAAAAAGATGAAAGGACAACCCTCAGAATGGGAGAAAATACTTGCCAGTGAAGCAGCTGTCAAAGGATTTATCTCCAAAATATACAAGCAGCTCATGCAGCTCAATATCAAAAAAACAAACAAACAACCCAATCCAAAAATGGGCAGAATATCTAAATAGACATTTTGCCAAAGAAGATATACAGATTTCCAACACAAGAAAGGATGCTCAACATCACTAATCATTAGAGAAATGCAAATCAAAACTAAAATGAGGTATCAGCTCACACCCGTCAGAATGGCCATCATCAAAAATCTGCAAACAATAAATGCTGGAGAGGGTGTAGAGAAAAGGGAACCCTCTTGCACTGTTGGTGGGAATGTAAATTAATACAGCCACTATGGAGAACAGTATGGAGGTTCCTTGAAAAACTAAAAATAGAACTACCATACGACCCAGCAATCCCACTACTGGGTATATACCCTGAGAAAACCAGGGTGTATGGTTTTAATTCAAAAAGAGGCATGTGCCACAATGTTCATTGCAGCACTATTTACAATAGCCAGGACATGGAAGTAACCTAAGTGTCCATGGACAGATAAATGGATAAAGAAGGTGTGGCACATATATACAATGGAATATTACTCATCCATAAAAAGAAACAAAATTGAACTATTTGTAGTGAGGTGGATGGAGCTAGAGTCTGTCATATAGAGTGAAGTAAGTCAGAAAGAGAAAAGCAAATACCATATGCTAACACATATATATGGAATCTAGGGGAAAAAAATGGTTCTGATGAACCTAGGGGCAGGACAGGAATAAAGACTTAGATGTAGAGAATGGACTTGAGGACATGGGGAGGGGGAAAGGTAAGCTGGGATGAAGTGAGAGAGTAGCATTGACATATATACACTATCAAGTATAAAATAGATAGCTAGTGGGAAGCAGCCTCAGAGCAGAGGGAACTCAGCTCAGTGCTTTGTGACCACCTAGGGGATGGGATAGGGAGGGTAGGAGGGAGATACAAGAGGGAGGGGATATGGGGATATATGTATACATATAGCTGACTCACTTTGTTATACAGCAGAAACTAACACAACATTGTAAAGCGATTATACTCCAATAAAGATGTAAAAGAATTACGTTCTCCTTTGCTAATTCATCTGCTTCTCACTGCTTTTTTGAATAAGCCTAGCAGAAGATAGAATAATTGACCTATCTCTATGCTCTATTTATATATTCATTTTTAGCATGTATTGAATATCAACTCAACATTTTGGACAATAGAATGAAAATATCAAAATACAGATATTACCCTTGGCAGAGAATTCTCTACTGCTTGGGATACAAGGTCACATTTTGTTTTGTTTTTAGATTAGTAACTTAAGTTAATGTATGTTTAGTAAGCACTACAGTTATTGCTTTTCTTGTTATTTGTCCTTCCAAATACCAAGAGGGAGAGAGAGAGGAGGTGAAAGGAAAACTAAGATCGTTCTTTCTATTGTTGCTTCAAAATCCCTGTTAGATTTGAAACCACAATGGTAGTGATACTATCACACTAACCCAATTCCCTCCTCAAATGACACTCCAATGAATGCTACTAGATGTAAAATTAAAATTAATATTAGTTTATGCTCAGAAGTTTAGTTACTCTTCCATAAGCATAAACCTTAAGGTCTCAAGGCCTTCTGCATCATCCCCGATGTAGAACATCATATTCTGGTTTTTGAGCCCAGAGAAGCTAGATATAAGCTTCCTCATGATTATTTCTTCTCTAAGGACTTATTGTAGTAATTTTTCTGGGAGAGCATAATCTAGTAAGTAATATTTGAGTCAATCAGAGAAGTTCAACAATCATTGGTTCTCAAAAAGGAATGTCTTAAGGTTTTCTCATTGCCTCTCAAGAGGCTCAGGGACCACTATGCAAATATAACAAATTTGTTTTCGAACAACACAGAGGATTGGTAGAGGCAAGAAATGCCAGACACAAAAGATCCTATTACCTACTCCTCTGGGGCAATGGAAGTCATTTAAACATTGAGGGAATAATTGAGAAATAGCTGTTCCAATAAGATGAACTGTAGTTGCTTAGTGTCTCTTGGCATTGTCTCTTGAAAAGAAAATTTAGTCCCTTTCACTAGATATTCTAATAGAATTTCCCTATTAAGTAAGGAAGTCTTGTATAGTAGAGGGAAGCGTTGTTATTCCATCTTCTTGCCCCAGATATTTTTCTCTGTTGTCATAATAGAGATTACTTTGATTAGGAAACATTTTGGTTAGGAAACATTTCATAGACAAACACTATATGAACCAGGGAAAGAAGTAATAGGTAAACTGCTCAGTTTGTGAAGTTACAATGAATCAGGGGATTGAAGGTAGAGAGTAAAAGAAGAGTTTTAGAGTGAAGAGAGCAAGCCGTGAAACTTGCTGGAAGACCAGAGCCTGTAGTGAAATACTGCCTGTTGTTGAAAGTTTCTAGGCATGGAAGGAGCTGAGTACATTTATGAAATGGGATGTCTATTCAAACTTAACTGGTTTGAAATTCTCTCACATAAACTCCCACTGCAAGCCCTCGTCCTGAAGAAAAAGACTCCTAACTCAACATCTCATGCCAGGGAAATTTGGGGGAATGATTCATTTTGGGTTCTCTGCAAAAGCAGATCTTACAAGGACAAACACTGTGTCTAGGTAGTTTGTTTATTTAAGATGTGATTCCAAGAAGTGGAAGTGAAGGAGCAGGAAAACACAGAGTAAGGGTCCATTATCAAGATCCTTATTGTAGACCTTCGTTCCTTCGTGGTCTCATATCTTCAGGCTAGTGGGAAGCAGGGGGATATCGCTGAAAGACAGGAGTCTGAACACTGATCTATTTCCCAGGATCTGTTCCTCTTTGCATTGGTTGAGTGTCATTTCTAGACGTGTTCATTCTTCTTTATTTATGAACTACATTTGTGTTTGGGTTAGTGAAGCCCTCACATCATCAAAGATCTTGTGACAAAGAACAGAGGTTCATAGTAGGTACCTGGGGTGGGACAATGGCAGCTTCTGGTGAGGCCAAATAGTCCACCTGTGAGGTAGGTGCTATTATCCCCATTTTTCAGATATGGAAATTAAAGCACAATGAGGTTAAATAACCACCTAGATTTCCTAGGTAATAAGTGGTAGAGCTGGAATTCAGACCCAAGAATCAGGGTGCAGTGCAACCTCTAGTGCACAGCACATTATACCTCTTGGGACAAGACACAAGATTCTTAGAAATTAAGATCCAAGGTCCTGTCTACAGTGTTAGTTTATCATATTGCAACCAAACTTTTTAAAAAATCCTTAATAATTTTTGTTTCATAATAACATTTAAAATGATCTAATATGCCTCATCAAATATACATGCAAAACACACTTTAGATTGTGTTCATTTTTTAAAAATTTAAAAATTAGGTCAAGCACCTTTGTTAATTAACTCTATTTCATTAAAATCATGACTTCTGGTTTAAAATGCTTTCGCTCTAGTGTGTTAAATTTATGTGGATGGTCCGTAAACAGTCCCTAATTAGTCACATGTGTATTCAGATGTGGGCTCACGTGTTATAAACTAACACTGAAATGTATAAGGAACTGTCAGTCAGATCAAAAGTCAACTGAAAATCATCCCGTTTGCAGAGCTGAGAGCCTGTCACAGTTAGTTAGTCATAAATGTTTAAAACAGCAACCAAACTTTTATTCTAATTGAGTATGAGTTGAAAGGCTACCCACTTTGATGTCTTTGCTTTTATCATTTGTATATAGCTAAAAAACTACTATTATGCCTTTTTAAATTTTTTTTAAATCCCCCCTTTGGAGTGGTAGACATTACTTGGTTCTGAAAATATACAGGTAGATCAATCTATAATTGCAGGGCTTTTGTGCAGTTTCCAGTTATGCCTATAATCTTCCACGTGCAAATGTTCGAAAGTAAAATTCTTCCGTCTTTTCTCTATTTGATCTCTTTCTCCACATACTTGAGATTCAAGACATAAGGAACACATCTTTGCAGTATTATTTAGGGGGGAGTTCTTTTAAAGTGTAATAGTCCTCTTACCCCATTTTTTTCAGCTTTTAGTAGAGATAAATCAAACAACAAATTTTAAATAATGTAACACATTTTAACACTAAAATTCAGTGATATTAATGGCTCCATTTTAGAGATTTAGGTATTAAGACTAGGAAGTGAAATGACTATCAAGGACCTAGAGCAATCCATTTGGCAATATGGCAGAAATCTCAATCCTGTACCATCCTAGTACCTATTAAAGAACAAAAGTGAAGAAACAGAGACAGTTAAAAAAAAAAAAAGTATGAAAAAGTACACCTGTTACAGCTGCTTGAGGGCATTTTTCTGTTTTGTTTTGTTTTTTTCAGGAAATATCCATAAAAAGGGAATCTAGGCTAGATGAAGGTTATCTCAAGAGAAAAAATACTGTGAACCAGTAAAACGATAACTTGTCATGACAATTAGGCATATGGATAAAGATTCAACAAAAACCATAAGGTTGAAAATGCTAAATAATAATTTAGGAACATTGCCCACCAAGGTTTCTCTGTGATGTAAGTCCTCACATGAAAGTATTTGTTAAAAACTTTCATACTAAGACTATATACGTTGTAATAAACAAAGCACATGGAGAAAATGAGATGATTCCTGAAAAGAACTGGTAACTGTAGCTAAAATGGTACCCAAAAGAAACTGTATATTTAGGCCTTAAATGGTAGGCAGATTTGGTTCCACAGTCTTGTCGTATTTGGAATTTACCTGAAAAGAATATAAAATAGTGAAGTAATGTTGAAGCAAAGATAGGAAAAAAACAATAACAAAGTTATTTATGGATTCTGTATTATGAGACTATGATATTTATAAAATGTCAACCTCTAATCTCCTCCATCTATAAAATGATACACTATGACCTAAGGGTGGGTTGGTGTGAGATGTGAGGGTGATCATATTACCCTACTTCTCTGCAACTTCCAAAGGTGTTTGCATTACCCAAGCCAGATAAATCAATTCCCTTACTAGAATGTTTAATTTTAGTAAAACTGGGGGGAAAAGACTCTTGTATCTTTCATCACCAAAGTACAAGGATATATGTAGGACCATAAGTACTTATTTTCTACACAAGTTGGTGAAAACAGACGAAGCAATAAAAGAACAAGATTGAAAAATGAGAAAGATTGAGGAAGAGAAAAGTATTGAGAGAGAAGTAGTTTTAGCAGCATTGAGTCTCTGGTTCCTGTGTCTGAGGTTCTTAGGTTTTCCTCTGGTTCCCCTAGCTTTTCCTTTGATTCAGTGAGCTCCTCCAATATAAAAAAAAAAAAAAAAAAAAAAAAATTCTCGGGACTTCCCTGGCGGTCCAGCGGTTAAGACTGACTCCGCGCTTCCACTTCAGGGTGTGCGGATTCCATCCCTAGTCTGGAATGAAGATTCTGCATGCCGTATGGTGTGGCCAGAAAAAAAAATAAATAAAAAGAATTTCTATTTGGCTTAAACTGGTCTGGCGTGAGTTGAGTTTCTGTCACTTAAACCGAAAGAATTTAGGACCAAGAGAAAGCGTGACCTGAGTTGATCATTTTGTGACGCAACAGCATGAAACTTTCTGTTTCACATTGAAGAGTTAGAGGTTAATAGTAAAATGTGCATAGAATTACACCATGAAACAAGTCAATTCCAAATGCTTACATTCTAGCCTACTTATTTTAGCTCACATGTTCCACTGAAACATTTAGTGAAACGTAAAGAATTTGAGAAATCGGGGACTAGAAATGTGAACTAGGAACGTTATTTTGACATGCCCCCTTTATTGTTAGCTTTATTAGAGATAAATTTTGACTCATATACCATATAAATATATAAGTATTGTCTTCTAAAATGAAATTAGTTTTATACTAAATAATTATTGAAAAAAGTTATCATGGCCTATGAGTAGTTAACTCTGGAGATTGAATATAATGCTTAAGACAAGACCAAGGCAATGTGTTCAGTTTTATTTTACCTCTGTCTCACTTTTCTCCTATGTAAGAGGGGCTCTATAAAAATTATATATGGTAATGTATGTGACTCTTGATGCATCATAATACCCCATTAAATGTTATTTTCTCTTCTTTATTCTAATACTTTATACTGGAGTACTCCCTATTGGAATATGTTAGTTGGTTAGAGAGCAAGAAGAGATTGCTGAACTACAAAAGATATTGCCATACTCTGCTTCTGAATGTTTTATATTCTGAAGTTCTTCATGGTAATTTGCTAATAAAAAATGGGTTCCACTACTAAAACTATGTTTGAGAACTTCTAATTCTGGTCTGAACTTTCTTCACCTGTGAGACCCCAACTTTCACCGAAACTATCTGTCATGATAGAGACAGATTCTCCTAACCTCACACTTAAGCCACATTCTTTTTATTAACTACAGTACAGCATAGAATTCAATCTTAAGTGTCCTTCCTTGATCTTTCAACTGGCATATTTAATATAGAGAAAAACTAACTCCCAAGAGGCACCCAAGTGTATTCCAAGGACAATGAGTCAGTGTTAGGCGAAAGGGGAAATTTTGAATCCAGTACGGTTTTGGGTATTGGTCACTCAGATTGTCCTCTGGTTCTGTTGGCCTCATGCCTGCCTCCGAGGGAAGTGGGGGAAGATTGCAAAGATTGACTAGAAGCTGAAAGGACTCTTTCACTGGAATCGCTGAAAGATTTTGGAAGCCCAAGGCAATAGTACTTTGCAACCTCTGTCCTAGTGTGATCAAAGCAGGGGGAGGAGGGGTAAGTAGAAGAGTGTGGGGTACTTTTCTTTATTCAGGGTTTCTATTGAGCATGAAAATGTCACAGTGACTGAGCAGTGGATCAGCTGACAATTGGAATGCAGAAAAATTGGAGATGGTATTTCATTGTGATGAGTCTTGGAGATTTTATCGCAGTATTGATGATTTGGGGTAAGATTAAGAGTATAGTAGGCATTTGGGGATGGGGAACCTTTCAGTGGTTCTGATATCACTGATATATCCATATCAGGAGGGAGAGGAAGTGATACATGCATGCAGTAGCTGGGAAGGCTACTTCCTTAGCACAGTAAGATAATCTTAGATCTATTTTGGAGTAACAATGCTGTAAAGGGTCTGAGATCTACTAAAGCCTTCAACAATTTGAATTGTGTGCTGTGAGAAAAAGAGTGAGAAATCATGAATATCCAAAAGCAAAAGCTTTAGCAGGATTTTGCAGAGACCAGTGTTGGAGGAGATCCTTGGAAACTCTAAAGACTTCAACTCAGGCATCTTCACTCAAGAGCTTCCCAGTTTGAATTAGTGTCCCAGTTCTGGAGGCCTTCTTATTTCTATCCCATCACCAAATAGTTACAGAAACTTAGAGTTTGTTGGGAGGTCAGTCTTCTCATCAGACAAATTGGGGTTTGAATCCTGGGTCTCTCCTGTACATGTTTTTGACTTTGGTCTAATCACTTCACCTCTGTGAGCTTCTACTTCTTCATCTCTATGGAGATGGAATAATAACTTCACTGACCTCATAGGTTTTTTATGAGGCCCAAATGAGGCAGAGTATGTTGTGTGTGCTCAATAAATATCAATTAAAAATAATTTTTCTCATTACTTTGTAACTATAATCATGCTTAAATGTGCTTCACTGGACTCTTTCTTACCCCTCTATAGCATGATCTTTCAATTTCTTTCTCACTAATGAATGTTATAGATTCTGTATTTTTTATGTTATGCTCTTAAGAGAGATTGTTATTGGCCTGAGTCATCTTTCTGATATTCATGTCATATAATTAGATATAGAGGCAATTAGGTGAAAAGATACACACACACACACACATATACACGTGTGTGTGTGTGTGTGTGTGTGTGTGTATTTGATGGTCAGCAAGTCAGACAGATAAAATATATTTATTTAGTACCTACTTTGTACCAAGCAATATGCTAACCACAGGGATATAGCTCTGAGCACAAAATAGAGTTGATCTTCCTGGACTCCCAGGACTTCCTGGACTTTGCAGGAATTTCTATATGGACTAAAGCTCCCAAAGATAGGTGGGGATACGTATTTGGAAGTACTTTTTATAATGCTGTTGTTATTTTGATCTTAAAACTCTCCAGACACTCATGACCTGGGGAAACATGGATTTCACTTTGCAAGGCTGAAGAATAGAGCATTCTGAAGAAGGAAAGCCTTGTGTTTGGAAGATCAAGGTGGAAACACAAAGGAACCTAGTTAAAACTTTCACACTCAATGGGAATTTAGACTAAATGAGGCACATGCCTCATAGCTCTAGAGAAAAAATAATGAAATTGGAAATCATGACGGGTAATACTGTAGAATATTGCTAATACTTAGATGTAAGTCTTTGAAATAGCTTTAGTGTCTAAGGAATAAGAAAAGGCATGTGTTTTGTCATAGTTTAATGTATTTCAGAAAAATTATTAAAATAAAAATATTAGCACAGTTGTTTTTATGGAATGTACTAGAGTGAAAAAACAACTCTGGATCCTAACAGATTAGGTGCCTGAATTTTGCAAAAAATACTAAGCTGTGTTCTGTTGAGTTAGTAATTTTCAATAAAAGATTAAAAAGCATCCTTTAGCAATTCTAATAGTATTATTAGAAGGATAACTAGAATTTCTTGTGGTAAAGTTAGGGAAAAAGAAGAAATGTATCAAGAAATCAAAGGGCTTGGGGAGAAAACTCAAAATATAAAATGCTCAAATTTGAGGGTCTGGTTTGTTTTATTTTATGGAATGTGTATCTGCCATGCACAAGAAAACTTAATTTACAAAATGAAAAGAGAACAGAGACACAAAACCAGCAATATATTAGGATGACTTAAATGCCAGTTTTTGATATTGCCTAGAGCAGTGCTTCTCAAAACTTTATGTGCGCATCAGTTGCCAGAGGATTTTGTAAAAATGCAATATCTGATTCAGTAGGTCTGGGATATGGCTTCAGATTCTGCATTTCAAGCATGCTGCTAGATAATGCTAATGTTGCTCTTCCATTGATCATAATTTTGTCTTATTAAATTTTTAATTATAGATTTACATGCCATTGTAAGAAATAATACAAAAAGATCCCTATACCCTTTATCCAGGTTGCCCCAATGGTAACATCTTGCACCTTTGTAAAAAACTCAGTTGGAAATATTTATGTGGCCCTATATGAGTTTGCTATTTTCTTCCATTAATCTATGCATTTATGTCTTCACCAATACCACACAGTCTTTTTTGATGTAGAAATGAATAAATCTTGAAATTGAGTATACTGATTTTTCCCACTTTTATTTTGTTTTTCAAAGTTGTGTTAAGCTATTCTAGTTCCTTTCCCTTTCCGTGTGAATTTTAGAATAATTTTGTCTATATTTATAAAAATCTCTGCTGAGATTTTGATAGAAATTATATTAATTCTATTTGGGGAGAATTAATAACTTTAGTATGTCACATCTTCCAAGCTGTGAACACAATGTGTCTCTCCTTTATTTAGAACTTCTTTGATACCTTTTATCAGAATTTTGTAGATTTTAGCATAAAAGTCTTGAATGTATTTTATTGGATTTATACTTCTAAATATTTCTCATTCTTATGAGCTATCATAAGTGGTATTATATTTTTAATTTCAGTGTTTACATCTTCTTGCTAGTTTATAAAAATACTATTGATTTTTGTATGCTTATCTTGTATCCTGGAGCCTTGCTAACTCACTTCTTAGTCTAGAATTTGGGGGTGGGGGGTGTTAGATTCCCTGGAATTTGCATCCATGTAACCTGCGAACAGGGATATTGTATTTCTTTCTCTCTCATCTTGTATGCCTTTTATTTCTTTTTCTTACCTGATAATACTGGGTAGAATTGCTGTACTATATTGAAAAGAATGGTAAGAGCAGACATCCTTGCCTCATTCCTAACCCAGTGGGGATGTATTCAGTCTCTCACCATTAAGTACAATATTAGCTCTAAATATTTCAAAGATGCTTTTTATAAAGTTAAGTGAATTTTCCTCTCTTCCTATTTTCCTGAGGCTTCGGGAGTCCATGTAACTTGTCCACAGCCACACGTGTAAACATTAGAGTCTGATGGTTTTCTTTTCAAATCCTGTTCTCTCAAGGATCCTAATGCATATGTAAAACTAAGAAGGTTTCAAAAGCATGGCCAGAAAACGGTGAGAATGCAACATGGCTAAAGCATAAGTGTGTCTATGGAGAGTAGTAGAGATTGCACCCAGTTAAGTTGGTATCTGGAAGACATCTTTAGAGTTTAGAGAATGGGTTGAAATAGGATGGCACTGGAATCAGGGACCTGAGTTAGATGATGTAAATTCCTGTGGCGAGAATTGATGACATCCTAAAGAAAGTGGTAGTCGAGATTGCACTGCTTATGGTTTCTAATTAGTTCCCTTGATCCCAGGTAAAAATAACTTTAATATCTATAAAGAATTACTTAGGATAGCAGTAATTACTGCAACAAATATACCCACACATTTCAGTGGTTTCGCACAATGGATTATTTCTTGTGCATGCAACAATCCAGTATTCATAGTTTGCATGTGGCTTTTTACCACAAGATGATCCAGTGACCCAGGCTGCTTGAAGCAAAGTGGCATCCAGTCTGTGGACGTGGAGAAAGGAAGGAGAAGGAAACTTGCTTTTTAAAATCCTTGGCCAGGAAGTGACATGCATGACTTCTAAAAGTATCCCCTTAGCTGACACTCAGTACCTTGATCATACATATCCACAGAGACTAAGAAATGCATTTAACTGTGTGTCAGGATCAGGGGAGAGGAACAGACAGGTTTTTGTGAGAAGAATTTGCCAAATAAATTAGAAGTCAATTATCTAGAAAATATAAATTCATAAAAGGCTAAAGAGATACTGTTTTTGCACATACGTTATTTCCTACTGTTCCTGTAACACATTGCTACAAATTGGTGGCTTAAAGCAACACAAATTTATTATCTTACAGTTCTTAAGGTCAGAAATCAGAAATGGATCTCACTGGACTCAAGTGCCAGCAGAGCTGTATTCTTTTCAGGAGACTCCGAGGAGAATCTCTTTCTTTTCTTTTCCCTCTTCTAGAGGCAACCCATACCCCTTGGCTTATAGCCATCTTTCATCTTCAAAGCCAGTAATGGCTGGTCAAGCCTCATGATGCAGTCTCTCTGGTTCTGATACTTCTGCATCGCTCTTACATATTAAGTGACCCATGTGATTACACTGAACCTGATAGGATAATCCAGGATAATGTTCTTATTTTAAGGTTAGATGATTACCAATCTCAATTCAATATAAAATATAAGCACCTCCCCCAACTTTGCCATGTAACATGTAAAATAGTCACAGCTTCTAGGGATTAGGTTATGAGGCAGGGGATCGTTATTCTAACTACTACAGCACAGTAGAGTTTTATAGAGAAACATAAATGGATATTATCATTTTATTATATTTTCTATTAAACTAGGAAATGCAGCTGTAGTGGAAAAATTAAGTAGCTCTGCATTCAAATTTCAGCACTGTCATTGAGTAATTCTGTAACCTCATTAGTTCAGACAAGCTACATAACATCTATATGTTTATTTTCTAACATGTAAAAATGGGAATAAGTAATACTTTTACCATAGATACGTTATTAGGCTTAAAAGAGGCACTATATATTTAAGATACTCCTTGAAACATTGTTCATTAAAAATAAGCTGGATTATTTCAGTGTAGTACTTCTTTCATCCAGGCTTGGAAAAGATCAGTACAACCTTAGATAAAGGCATTTCTTTCAACTTTAACTTTCAGAGCTGGCTGTTTTTCAGCCTGTAGTGAAATGATGAATCTAAAGTATTTGTCAGGAGAGGGGATATCATCTAAATTCCAAAAGCACTTTTTACATATCAGAAGCATGGGACCCTAAACACAAAAATTGAGAAACTCGGAAAGGAAAGTTCCTACATATTAGGAAGGAGGCTAGAGAGCCTTCAGAGCTCAGGGCGGGAGTTGGGGGACTGTGCTCTGTGTGAGGAAAGATTCGGAAAAGTAAGAGTTGAGTGAAGATGCTGCTAGAGTCCTTTGGAGAGATTGACCCCAAGAGGAAAAATTACACACAAAAAAGGAAAATGGTCAATTACAGAAGAAAGTAGAGTCTCCTCTCTGCAAGTCCACTTGGAACCCAAATATGAAATCATCTTAGAGTGTAACTCCATAGGTGAATGGAGTGAGAATGGCAGTAAAATAAGTTGAGGCAGAAAAAAATATCAGAAGTTGTACCCTGATTCTCCTTCCCTGTAGGATGTAGACATTGAACAAATCATGTGTGCCTCCAGTAGGGGAGTGAAAGGTAATTTTCAGATTTCCCAGTATTCCATGAGATCTTCATGGCAAGGGCTGAATTAACAGACCAAAGCCAGGGACTAGCTGGAGGGTTCATTACCAGTGAGAGTGGAGGTGAGAGTCAGCAAAGTGGGGATCCCTGCTCTCCAGTCATGTTAAGAAAACAGACCTCTAGTTACAAAACCACTGAGCATTTGAGCAGTAAATGCATCAAGGACAGGGTCAACACCAGAGGCCAGGGAAGAGCAGTTCCACCTGAACTAGAAGTCAGTGAAGGTCATCAGAGAATGACTTGTTGGGGGGGAAATCACGGCTCTCAAAGGCACATAAAAACGTGTCAAACATTTTATTTAACTAATGAATGAAGGAGTGAGGAACATTTTACAAATGTTTGAAAGAAGAATTCAAAGAGCACATATTTATTTAAGTAATCAGGAATGCTGAAATCAATTTACAATAAGTGCCAAACTCTGCAATATCAGGGCAGTAATCAATTGCATTCCACCAGACAAAATTAATTGGCAGTACTATGGACAGGAACCATTCCCACTGCTATCACTTTACTACAATATACAGAGTTGTAAAATAACTCAAAGGCAGAGTGGGAGAGTGTCATAGAATCATATAACTCAGAAGTGTGTGCTAGGCGGGACAGATACCCAATAATAATTTTTGCCCATTTCAAAGTGTTTTCTTTCATGATCTTGCCTGACCAACCATATACATACAGACCACTGTCATATTTTGTCCAACACCTGTGCATCATCTTGAAAATGAGAATGAGAGTAAGCAACCCTGAGCTTGAAGAGACTGAGTCTCCCGTGATGGCACCCTATTAAAAATTCAAAGAAAATAGCATTCTTTGAATGAGTAAATGTAAAGATTTTGTTTTCATCAGTGAAATAGGAGACTTTTATGAAATTTAGTTCCGTGATAGGGAAATAATGAAGTTTAGAGATTTTCCACATTTGTATGGAGACATGTAAATTTTAATCCTGACAAATATGCCAATGGATTAATATAGTTCCTGTTACAAAATAAGATACTCCATCAAGAGTATCCTATTACTATGCATTCAGGAAGGACTAGCTTTGCTCCTTTGTGGGTGAGTATGCAGAATGAGTGGCAATGTGCTTAAGAAAGTAATAGGAAATATAATATTTAAAAAAAATCATATCTCTAGCTTATCTGGAAGTGAGGCAGTGATTCTCAGCGATCTGGGAGGGGCTGTGACAGGTAAAATTTGGAAGTAGTTGAAAGACTTTCCTTCTCCCTCTTTGATAGTCTCTTTCCTTTTCTAGTTCCTTCCCTTTCCCATGGGTACCAAGTGCCTTTGTACACCTTTTGGTTTGCCAGACTAAACCAGTGGTATACCTTCCAGGTCTCCTGTGTCTCATGCACTTACCTTTCCCAACTACCCCTGCCCTCTAAAATATGACCCACATCAGGGCATATTAGTCAACTTTCAGTTTGGAAATAATACACAGATGTATTCCATTAGAATGAGAATGATGCGTAAGAGTTCAAAGGATTGTTCTAAACTGCTACTGGATTTAGGGTATAGAAAAAAAAATTACTCTGGAGGAATGAACTTTAAGGGATTATGTTCTGGAAGGCAGTTGGGTGGAGCAGGTTTGAGAACTACTTACAGTCTTACACGGGGTCTACAGGAGGCACTTAAATCACAAGTAGGCCTTGCTGAATCAATGTGTTTATTTAAGTATAACACATTACGCTGGAATATTTCCAATTTGTTAGACCTCATATGTATGTGGTGAAGATATAAGTACACCATCCTGAAGAACAAAGTTCAGGAGCAAAGTGTGCATGTATTCTAAAAGTATTTGCCAGATAATTAGAACATGTTCCACTGCTTCAGAGGCCTCCTATGTAATACACAGTTAAATGATCATTTTGGAGTATTACTACCTCTGAGAAAGCATTGTTATTGGGCACTTTTTTCTTGGAGACAATGTGTATAATTAAAAACATACAATTCAACTTCTCTGCAGGACATCTACGAAACCATTTATGGGTTGTTTTTTCTTGTCCTTCTAGGTGTTGCTGACTGTGCGCTCCAAGTAATGAGAAGAAAGTCATTTTCAGGTGGGTAGAAGCGTTTTGGTTGCTCTGAACTAAAAAGGCTTATTTAGAGTTTGCATACACTACTACAGTGCACTGTGTTTTATACAAAGCTAATTGCTTTCCTTAGTTTTGCCATTATCCATTTCTTTTTTGCTAAAAAAATGAAAATGCAGTAGATTTGTATGGCTGGTTGAAAAAAATAAAATGTTCAAAGTAAAACAATATATTAAAAACATCTCCCCACCACTACCACTCCAGTTTATGAGGACTTTACTTCTCATTTATTTTGAAAATAAAATATAAGGGAAAATATATGCATTCTATATATGCTCATGTGAGTAGATGACCCAAGATGATCATTATCTTTCGGCATATGTGCAAAGACCATGGATAAGAGAAATTTTTGTGTAACCTTTCTGCTCACAGGTATCCCTGTATTTATAATCATCATTACATCCCTTTATTAAGTATTCACCTTTGCCCTCATCTCTGATGGTTGCAGAACAAAGCAACGTAACCCCTCATGGGTCTTGAACTTAGGAGCTTACTATCTAAATCAATAAAATGAGAGACCATTGGTTGAATAGTTGCTTGAAGTCTCACCGTCAAGTTTCAAGCCCAATTTATTCTGACAAATGAATTCTAAGTTGGATATAAAATCTAAACCACTGCCCCCAGGCCATTGCACATTTGATCGTATATGGAGATGTGGTTCTAAACAGCTAATTCAGGATATGATGCCACCAGCCACTCAAATATGAAAAAGGTTGTGATTCATGTGAATGTGAAGTTTACCCAGCCACAGGCAGAAGAGACCTACGCCAGCCATGAAGCAGACACACAAATTTTCATCACACTGAGTGAAAGCACTTTAGGGTGAGTTAAGTAGCCCAATATAGGCAAGGAAGGTTATCCCTGAAGACTGCATACTTGAGGGGAGAGGAGAGCAGAAACACAAAAGGGGAGGATTCAAAGCATGAATATGACTTTGGTGGAGAGGACAACATGACAAGAAATGCTGATGGTTTTAAGAGTCAAGAGAGGATCCTGGCTGACAGTCAGCAAGAAAATGAGGACCTCAGCTGCCAACCACCAGGATCTGGGCTCTGCTTATAAGCACGTCTCCCCATCCCTATTTCAAGGGCCTCCAGACAAGAGCCCATGTCGGCCGACACCTCATCTTCGGCCTCAGCAGTCCCAAAGCAGAGGAATCAGTCATGCCTACCCAGACTTCTGACCTACAGAACTGTGAGAAAATAAATCTGTGTTGTTTTAAGCTCTTGAATGTGCATAATTTGTTTTGTCATTGATAGGAATGTAATAATATACATGTCCTTCTTCTCCAAAAGATAACACACATCACACACACGAGGACTGTAGATGCCATGGCAACCTATCGTCTAAATTTTATAGCTAAGCGGCTGCAACAAGAAAAATTAGGGGAAAGCCCTTACAAACTCATCTCACCCTTAATTTATGTAGAAGAAACAACAGCAGAAAAGAATTTCCCGTCATTAAAACAGAGTAATTAAGTCTAAGCATTTTATGAGAATGAAATGTGATTTCAAAGATGAACCACCTAGCACATCGCTTAGCACATTTTTAGTGCTCTATACATGACATTCTCCTTCCTTCCCCTTCTGCTGCCCATCTGAGTCTGTTATTTGGTATTACCATACCTGTGTATTTCCAGAGATACACACCCTGAGAAAAATGCCATAACGTGAACCAGATATCACCAAGCCAGGCAGGGAATCAGTGTCATCTGTGAAGCTTGTTAACTACAGACTCTCACAACCCAGACCAACCTTACTGGCTGAGTCTCCAGGTTTGGGCTTCTGGGGAGGTGAATTTCTAACATGTTCCCAAGGTGAGTCTTGGGCAGTGGCCTAGCACACACTCAAGAATCCTGCAGCTTGGGTATGGCCAGACTTAATGAGAATGGAGTTATTGACATCTGAGTTATGGGAATCTGCTAGACAGGTAATATGGCCCCACAACATGGCCAAGGGCAGAATCATTGCTGCTTGTGGAAGCCCAGCAGCCTGCTCCGTCTGCTTCTCATAGATTTCTCCAGTCAGCTAAGGGAAGACAAAGAAACTATGTTCTCCCTATCTCTTAGTTGAGAAGGTTAAGTTGGGGGGCCCTGCTACAGAAGAAAAAGCAGAGGAAAGAAAAAGATAACACCATAGTGCGACAACACATAACCATACTTAGAGCTGCTGAGTTGATAGCTACCCTTGTAATTCAGCTTTGGTTGAAGTTGGAAAACCTGCCGGATTTGTGGGAACCAGCCTCTAGCAGCAACTGTGACCATTATTTTTCTCTTTTATGGTGTTTCCTTTTAAACTATGTTTGAGATCTTTGTTGTAGGCATATACCCTGGGGCAGTAGCCTGGTGTGTGGAGACTTCAGTGAGATACAGCACATAAAAGGATAGAGTATAAGTGTGACGAATCGCAATGACAAGGCTAAGTTGGAGGTAACTTGTGAATGATAAAGTGAACTGAAAACTCCCTTCCTATGAGAGTGCAAAGGGGAGATAAGGCGCAACCTGAGGATATGTATCTGATCTTTACCCTGGAAAGTGCGCCCACACACACTATGTACTGCTCTTCCCTGTTCAAACATCCAAGGTCCGTATTCACCCTGTCCAAAATAAATATCACCTGCCATAAAGTGAACACATTATTAGCAACAGGCTACACGAGTTGATCATTCATGAAGGTAGGGAATCTGGCATTGATCCAAGGTTGAGCGACATGTGAATCAGATGAAAGACCCTTGCCTAGGTATTCAGAAGCAAGACCAGTGCAAACACGGTCATGTGATCAACAAAGCAGCGCAGTTATTAAAGCCCTCCCAGGGTGAATAAACAAAAACTCACCAATGACAGCTAGAAAAAAACTTTCCCTGTAGTGACCTCTTTGTACCCCTTCCTCTGCTTTTTTGACTTAAGAAGCAAAATTAAAGTTTATAAAAATTAAAGCATAAAATCAAATCACATCCCAAACGTCAAACAAAACTAATTCAGGTAACACGTTGAATCTCACCTTTGGCTTGTGCTTGACATTAAGAAATGGTCACGGCAGTTTTTTGGCATCTTTTCAACTGGACTTCCTTGTAGGGCTGCCAGGACACTGTTAATTAGGGAAAGAGTTGCAAAATAAAGCAGCTTTGAAGAGAAGGAACTACAAATGTGGTGCAAATATATTGAATCTTTCCAAGATGTGCTTTGTGGCCTTTTTCAGCTGTGTTCCTTGTCCAGGACATCACTTATGAACCAGGTACCGAGAGCATGCAATAATTGTATACATGATGTAGTGAGTTTTTTTTTTTTTTTTTTGTGGTATGCAGGCCTCTCACTGTTGTGGCCTCTCCCGTTGCGGAGCACAGTCTCCGGATGCACAGGCTCAGCGGCCATGGCTCACGGGCCCAGCCGCTCCGCGGCATGTGGGATCCTCCCAGACCAGGGCACGAACCCGTGTCCCCTGCATCGACAGGCGGACTCTTAACCCCTGCGCCACCAGGGAAGCCCCTGTAGTGAGTTCTTTTGTTTTACAGTTGAAAACATGCTTCTCTGTTCCTCTCCTTAGCTTGTCCAGACTTAACTTGATTGGCAACTTTCTGCCACACAAATAAAAAGAGAAAATGCTCTTTCAGACTTGTCAGAGTTTCTGATATAATATTTTAGAATTATGATAAAATAATATATTAGTATATTGAACTTTATTACATGTACGGTGTTGATTGTACCATAGGAACATCGCAATGTCCCATGGTTCTTGGAGAACAATGGTGGGCAAAGCCGTGAATCTAGCATGGTTATGAGAGATGAAGTAGGAATACTCTGGTCTCTGGAACTCGAAGCCATGTTTCACTGTTACCCCTGCTGCCTGATACTTTGCAGTTTGGAACACTTTCTCAGCTGGGATCCTCTGATGTCTTCTCAGTAGCTAGTGTTTCCTTTGTTTTTAGTCCAGCAAGGATTTGGAGCTATTTTTAAACACCTATTCTTGAGAGGCCTCTTAGTTCTGCACTAGGCAATCCCCCCTCTTTTATTTTCTTTAAGACTCTAGCACTACTAGAACTCTGAAATTTCCCACTTGATATAATGATCCTTTCTATTACTATTTTCTTTTCTAATGTTGGCCCCTATATCAGATTAGTCAGAATTCTCCAGAGAAACAAGGATTGAAATCAATAAATATCTATATCCATATCCATATTGATATCTATTTCTATATCTATATCTACAATTTATTTTAAGAAATTGATTCATGATTACAGGGGCTGTAAAGTCTGAAACCTATAAGGCAGGCTGTGAGGCTTGAAACTCAGGCAGGAGTTGATGGTGCAGTCTTAAGACAGATTGTTTTCTTCTCTGGCAAACCTCATTTTTCTGCTATTACAGCCTTCAACTGATTGGATGAGGCCCACCCATTTTATGGAGGATAATCTCCTTTATTTAAAGTTAACTGATGGTAGATGGTAACCATAGCTACAAAATACTTTCATAGCAACACCGAGATTAGTGTTTGATTAAGTCATTGGGTAGCATAGCCTAGTCAAGTTGACACATAAAACTAGCCTTCACAATCTCCATCTAAGGAGAAAACAGCTGTTCTCCACAGCATTCTTAAGAATTTGTTGACATTCTGAATAAATCTTCTTTTCAGTCTCTCCCAGAAATATGGGTAGAACTTAGAACCACATTTTCTGTTTAGTTCTCTTCTCTAGAGGAGATTCTTGATTGAGAGCAGTGACTTTTTTTTTCTTTTTTCATGCATTCCCCTTTGAGAATTGTGGAGAGCTTTGGGGCCCCTTTTGGAAAAAAAGTCTGCATGTACAATTGTAATATTCACAAAACCCTCAGATGTTTACTTTAATAACCCTCATAACTCATTTTGTAAACCTTTGCTCTAGATTAAAATTTGAGAAACAGGACATTCTCCACTTTATCTGGGGAAGTTTTCTTTTCTCACCTTGAGTTGAATAAGAATTAATTTTAAAATAGACAAAGTCGGGGCTTCCCTGGTGGCGCAGTGGTTGAGAGTCTGCCTGCTAATGCAGGGTACACGGGTTCGAGCCCTGGTCTGGGAGGATCCCACATGCCGCGGAGCAACTAGGCCCATGAGCCATAACTACTGAGCCTGCGCGTCTGGAGCCTGTGCTCCGCAACAAGAGAGGCCGCGATACTGAGAGGCCCGTGCACCGCGATGAAGAGTGGACCCCCCTTGCCACAACTAGAGAAAGCCCTCGCACAGAAATGAAGACCCAACACAGCAAAAATAAATAAATTAATTAATAAACTCCTACCCCCAATATCTTCTAAAAAAATAAAATAAAATAAATAAAATAGACAAAGTCAGTTGACGCAACAGCAAAGCTTAGTCTGTATTACTGTAGATAATTTAAGACATGAAGTCAATTAATTTAAAAGAAAACACATTCTCAAAAAGACATTTCTGCCCCCAAGGCCCATACGAAAATTTTCATAATCATTGTCACCTCTACAAAGGAGAATCTTATTAAATGTACCATAAAGAGCACCTAATTTTAAGAAGGGACCCTTTTAAAATCTAGAATCTCAGCTATACCAGAACTATGAAACCACTAGGAATTTCAATTGACTGCCATGCCCTAGTTTAAGAGTGTAGGCATACTGCTGTCAGTTGCATTATTGCTAATTGTTTGCATCAATGTTATTATTACTATGAAGATAGAATACATAGATACATAGATACAGAGATAGGTATAGATAGGTATCAATATACATATATACATATGTAGAGATATATTAAAGAAACTGAAGGTATTTATTGCTTAGAAAAATAAACACAGCAATAATACAAGAACCTTGAAATACTTAAATAGGTTTCATGTTAAATTCAAGATATAGGATGGTATGCATAGTATCCTACAACTTCTGTCAAAGAGAAATGCGTGCATGCGAGTGCATTTGTGTGTACATGGGCTACCTCTAATTGGTTACACACACACACACACACACACACACACACACAAAACTGATAATGGTAGTTGTTCATGGAAAAGTTTACTTTTCACCAACTATGTCCTGTAGTAGTTGAATTTTTAACCAGGGCGTACATTACCTAAGCAAAAATTTTAATTAAAATAAAATTGCAATAATGTGGATAAGGAATTCCAATTACAGATATTTATGGTAGTGTTTACTCAAATGGGAATAATGAGAGGGAAATAAATATTTATTAATTATGTGCTATGTGTCAGAAAAATTCAATACATTACCTCCTATGTTCCTATAAGGTAGGATCTCCTATACCCATTTAAGAGTTATGCAGAGACTCAGTAAATTTAAGAGCCTGTTCAGTGTCACTCCTATAATGTAAAATGGAGGTGGAATTTGATTTTGGGTCTTTATGACTTTGAGCCTTTTGCTTAAAGCTCCCATCTGTTGAAAGTTGACCCCTAAGGTCTATTCCTGTCCCATTACACCATGATTTATGAAAGACTGGAGCTGAGAAATGAGTGGTTTCTCGTATTTTTAGTTATTGTTATAAAGTTAAAAAGATCAACTGGTAAATAAGCAAGTAGCTCTTTGCTTTTGAAATTTGAATGTTGAAAATGTTAGGGCTAATAAGAGGGGAAATAAGAAAAGGAGCTCAGTAAACAGGTTATAAAAATAGTACAGGCAGATAAGGATCTTTTGGCAGATAGCCTATGTTGGTATCCAGAGCAAAGACAAAAGTGTAGAGTTACTTGAAGAATAGAAGGTGAAGATACCCACAGGATACTATGAAGTAATTACAGTTGGGAAATCAAGAGATGAGCTCAGACTCTTGTTTTGGACATCAGAAAAGAAGGGAAGCTGAGAAAAGCAACAATTTCTGTGGTTCACAGGACCAGTCCCAACACTCTTCTAATTCCTTTCCCAATTTCATTCACATTCTCACGATTTCCTCCAACCACTTGGATGATTTCAGTAGAAATGACACATATTTCATTGAACTCCCAGAATACTGTTATTAAAGATATTCCCTCAACAATAACTGTTTTAGTTTTTGTTGGAAAAAGTACAACTACACAAGCTAGCCAATTACTACATCTGATAATAGGCAAGACTGACCAGTGGGTAAACATGCTGAACCACAACAGAATTAACATTTTGCCTCATACTCCTTTGTTGTACAAATGATAACATAGTTTGCAAAGCTTTGTTTAGACTAAGATACTCATAAGAGCTGTTTGATAGAGGATGAAAAATATTATAAACTTATATGAACCTCTGGTTAATGCAATGTTGATTAGGTTTATACAATAAAGTGAATTAATTTAGACGATATCAATTTGGAATTTGAGATAATTCACTCAGAGTCTGGGCTAAGTGGACTTCATATGTATTAGGAAGAAGTGTGTTTACTGATTCAATTAATAAAGTAAATCCTACATAGAGGGGCATTAAAATATTTAATGTGGAATGAAAGCTATTTCCAAGCATCTTCTAAACCAGTGGTTCTCAATCAGGGATGATTTTGTCCCTCAGGGAACATTTGACAATGCCAGAGGCATCTTAGTTTTTTACAATGAGTTGGGGGATGTTACTAGTATCTAGTGAGCAGAGGCCAAGGATGCTGTGAAACATCCTATAATGCACGGAACAATCACCCACAACAAAGAATTATCCACCCCAAAATGTCAATAGTGCTGAGGCTGAGAAACCTCTAAAAGCACCCATTTATCTTATGTCAGTATGCTTATTGCAACCTACATCTATCCAATCATTAAAGTAGGCCCCCTAGAACCTCCACTAGGAAGTCTTGTTGCTCCAGGTTAGTTAATGCCATAAAAATCCCTTAGTGTGTCTATTTGCTAGTCTTTGTTGTATATACTTATGGTAGTGTGTAGTAGATGTTGCCATAACATCACCTCGAACACGACAACCAAAGATACTTGAAAATGAGCAAATTGAATTAAAAAAAAATCTGTATTGTGATATAACTCACACATTTAGACTTGTCTTTCCTTCCTTAGACTAAGCATAATTACGTTTTTTCCATTTACACAAATATTTTGTTTGAATTTGAAGGAGTGGACTTATTTTTGAAAACAACATTTAATGAAAATGAATATTGCAGTAGTTGAGCTTAAAGTACGTATTGTATAATGTATACTACTAGAAAAAAATATGCCTTAATGATAGAACCACAGCTATTGTGATTTTTTTTTTACTGTATTATTATTTATTCTTTAGTAACTTGACTTACCTTCTAAACTAATTGTGCACTTTTCCAAAATGTACTTTGTGTTAAGTTACAAAATTAAAATTGAAGAAAGAAATCAACATGTTTAGACAAAGGAGAAAAGTCTCCTAGTAGTTTTGCTGGGGCCTCCAAAAGTTACTAGACCCTAGGGCAGCTTTGTATTAATTAATATAGTTTTGCTTTAATGATATACATTTGTAATTATGCACTCTTAAATATCTAAGGAACTTAATGTGTTTTAGGTGAAAAAAATTCAGACTTAACAACACCCTTTATAAAATAAAATTTAATTCTATTTGTTATGTGGAAATGAGAAAAATAAGCAAAGGTAACAGTCTAAAGCCAGCAAAGCAAATACAGAAACTTTTTCTTCTGTTTTTCAAAATTATTTTTAGATTTTTCTTAGAAAAAAACAATTATTTTTCACTGTTCTTGAAAGTTAAGGAAGAAGAAGAAAAAAAAAAGCCCTACAGAGTAGATCCAGGGATCCAAATGTACAACAGAACCACACCTAGATTAGCTAACTACTTCCACCACAAAATCAATGGGCATTAGGCAGGGGACTTAAAAAATTCCCTCCTCTCTCAATCCTTGAGTATCCAGAAAGGATTTTTTTTTTGAGGGGAAAACTAAATTTAAGTAAAAGATTGGAGATTATGAACCAGTTCTGAAAAGCATAAGAACACCTAGGCATTAATAAATCTACTTGTGATCTACAAAGGAGCTTGAGAAAGGGTAGAATGACATAAAATTAAACAAAAGGTTAAAAATGATCAATTTAAGACCTTGTACTTAACCCTTCAAACTCTTTTTATAGGTGCTCCTGCTTCAATAATAATAATAAAACATGGGGGCTTTTGACCCAACTCTGCTACTGGCTTTCTGAGTAAACTCAGAAAATCACTTAACTACTTTTTGCCAGCTTCCTGTGTGCAGTGATAGCATCTGTACCATATGTCTTGTTTCCTCGAAGTAGAACATCATTCATCATCCAGAGAAAGACTAAGCAAACAGTACATCCAATGGTGCCTAACACGCAGTACTGCATGTGGTTTTCCTCCAGTACCACTCTGCATTCTCTTAGTTCTAAGGAGCAGTCATTTTCTCCTTTGTTAAAATGGCCCTCTGATGCATTTGATTCTCGTCTGGGGAATGTCAGGCAGGGTTTGTAGTAGATAAAATTTGTTGAGTGTTTTGAAACATGCTTTAGGGATAAATACAGGTAAAACATAGATGTCTTACTCAAGAATTTTTCATATTGTAGCTTTTCAAATGAATGTATTATGGTACTACTGCAATTCTTTGAACTTTATACCTTGTTTATAAAAAACATTTAAAACAAGATCTGCAGCTCTCCCATCTTGTGACTTTTCTACATTGGTGCCGACCTTCTCACAGCACAGAGTTTTACTTGCTTGTAGGGCATGAGCAAAACAGACTTGAGGAATGTAAGGATCTCTCACTGGGAATCAGAGGCAGCTCAGGAAGATTAGAAATATATGGAACCACGAAGTCCTCAGGTGGCTTACCAAATTTGTATGAGTAGCACACTTGGATTAGTACCATATTTGGAGACGACTTGAGAAGCCTCCTCTTATAATACCAGTGTTAAAATCAGGAAAGAAGAACCTTTAAAAACAATTTCCATTTCCTAAGTATTATACAGTTTGCCTAGGTCTCCCAATAAAGTGACTACAAGCACAGTCATATGTCTCTCCAAACTGAATGGCTCTGGCTTCCACTCTCTTTGAATGCTAACAGAGAGTCCCAACAAGCATCCCTATCCGCTTCTAAAATAGGTATGGTGCATAATAAAGAACTTGGTTTTTGTCCTGTGTTCCTGCCATGGAACTGCCACAGCCCTTGGAATGATGTGAGTGATAGAAACGCCTTTTTTATTCATGAGCTTTGTTATTCTTGATCTCATCTGAGGTTTTGCTAGTGAGGTTACTCATAGTGGATCCCTACATAGCTTCGGATTGAGATCTGGTCCCCCAAAATGCCAACCTCTGGTTACAAGGTTGGAATCTTGACCCAACCCAAACTCTGGAGAAGGAAGGGAGGCTGGAAATTGAGTTCAACTATATGGGCATTAATTTAATGAATCATGCTTATGTAATGAAACCCCAGTAAAGACCGGACACATGCTCAGTGGAGTTCCCTGACTGGTGAACAAATTGATGTGCTGAGAGGATGATGATATGCCCGGGTTCCACAGGAGGGAGGTGTGGAAGTCCTGAGATCAGGACCCTCCTAGACCTCACCCTATGTGTCTCTTCATTTGGCTCTTCCCGAATTGTATCCTTTATAATAAAACTGTCATCCTAACTACAGTACCTTGCTGAGTTCTGTGAGTCTTTCTAGTGAATTATCCAACTTGAAGATGTTGAGGGAAACCTTGAATTTGTAGTCAGTCAATCAAGTATTGGTGGACTCAGGAAACCCTGAACTTGTCCTGGAATTTGCAGCGGGGGAGGTCTTGTGGAGGATTGAATGCTTAACCTGTGGGGTCTATGCTAACTCCAGATGGCTAGTGCCATAACTGAACAGCAGTATACCAGTTGGAGGTAAAACAGAATAGGCACTCCTGGGGCAGCTAGTGAATAAGTGATGGTGTCGTGCATCTCTTGTATTTCTTCACCTTCTCCCCACTGCTTCTGCTAAAACTTCCAGAGATAACTCTCTTCTGAGAGATGCTGAGCTGTGATGTCTATCTGGGTTTACGGCAGGACCTGTTGCCCTCCCCTTTGGTACTTAGTTCCAGCTCTGGAAGATGTTCTCTTTAACAAGGTGGACTTCTCTGAATGCTTAAAACTAATGGAAGGAAATGCAGCACAGAGAGCCTTACAACGGTCATATTTTCTAGACCATCACCAAACGGCAAAGCCAATGGAAATGCCCTCTAGCAGGCTTGCTCTTCCCATTGATCAAGCGCTAACCCTTTGAGGTTCCAGAAAGAGAAGAAGAGTTCCTCCTAACTCCAGTTTGAGGTCTGTCTCTCAAGCCTTCACTTCTTATACTCAGGTAGACCTTTCCCAAAAATGTTTGGTAGTGGGACTCATTTGATGCAGAGTGATGCAGTTACATAGTCCCAGGAATATTCAAAAATCAAAATAGATATCTACGTTCATTAATCTTGAATTCCACATGCAGAGTATCCACACACACAGTATCCACAGTGCTGAACTGGGCCAATCTTATTCCAGATCTTTCTTTCCTATATCTTTCTTTCAGGTTGTGGTAAAGTTCAGACTTGCAGGTTTTGAGCAAGGATAAAACAAAATAAGCAATGCCATATAGGCTCTAAATTCTTATAGAGTACAGACACATTTTCCTTAGAGTTACAACGCATGAGGAAGCTCTGCTAAATCTGTACCCAATCTTCATTATCAAATAGAACAGATAATTTCTCCAGCGAACATCTGCATTCAACTCAGGGTTCACTAGTTTTTCTCAAGAACAATGTGCCCATGCTCTCTTTAAAGTTCTGTAACTAAAGAGCCCACTCAAGTGCTTTTCTTAGAACAAAATAATTCTGCCCCAAAACTGAACTAAAATCCTTACCTTTTAGGAAGTTGAAACTGCTTTCAATATTTTTAAATGATGTTTTTTTGTCTGTCTCTTACATATATATGTATGTATGTATATATGATATAAATATGTTAATATACTGTGGTCTAAGAAACATATAAGGGACACCAACCTAATTATTGAATATGTCTTCAAAAGACATTATGGTTATATTTCATAAAAATGATATCTTTTAACCAATACAGCTGGGTCATGCCGGATTTTAAGGACTAGTTTCCCCTTAGATATTTTTGCATTCTACGCAGAAAAATTGTTCTCATGCTCTGGGTGAAAAAGAATACCACCGTCTGGATTTAAGGTCATTAGTGCAGAAATAAGAGTTGATTTTCAAATTAATCTTGCTTCACTATTATAAAGGGGAAAAATCTCAAAACATGCTCAATTACCCTTTATTTGTAGGTAATGACGGACAACATCTTTACCCTTTAAACTCTCATATATTTTCATTAGTTGTTTATTTAACTAAGTATAGCAGCATTTCAAGAACTTGTATCTAAAATTTTACTATTCATTTGCTTGCAACTACAAACCCTGGAGGTTCTACATACCTGGACCTGATCTTTTTTCCACTCCATTTCTGATAAATAATTCTTGACTATGTTTGCTTCCATCTCATTTGAAGCAAGGCCAATATTTTCTTATCTGCTTTCAGATGTTTATGGACATTTGATACGCATCTGCCTGTCCCTAGCATCGAAGAAATCGTATCTCTCCAGCATATTCTTTGCTTAACATTAATCTCACCAAATAACATTAATACACATTCTGATGTGCAGATACTAATAATAAAAAACATAACTGGACACTTCCTTGGTTCTTATTTGGTTAGGAACCATGGCATTTCCTGTGCTCTAAGCCACGTGTACTTTTAGTGACTGTAATTTCAAAAGATGGTTTTATTCTTCAATAAGAAAATCAGAAACAGTGACCTTTCCTGTCTGAGAGGGAGTCAGCAACATAGTGTTTAGGATATGATGGGGAGAAATCTTGTTTCCCTTCCATCCCCATCCAAGTTTTCTCCTCATGGCCGGGGAGGAGCCTGGCTTTTCATCTAAGGATAACATGGCTGAAAGTAAAGGGATATTTTTGTGATTCAGCAATGGCTTACACAATGCTGCTTCTGTGGCAGCACTGGGGCCCTTGAGGGGGTAGAAAGAGTGCTCAGAGGGGGCTGACAGCTCCGCCCTAGGACGCCTCAGTTGTCACTCCCTTCAGGGCTAGGTTCCTCTTGGGTGAGATTCAGGTGCGCTGCCCTCAGACAGAGCAGGGGAGAGTGAGTGGGTCCCTGATGCTCTGAGCCTAGCAGGGAGACCGCATACGTGCCACCACCGCACGGCAAAAGCCTGACTCATCCTCCCCCAACACAGGGAGCCCATGGAGCTGATTGCCCAGCCCCTCCTGGAAATACTGATGGGGCAAACGGAGCACACAGGGGCCCCTTCACTCATCTGTTTGTTTATTTCTTTATTAAACATGCTATTATGTTATTTACTGTCTTTTACACTTACTAGCAGAGACCAAGAAAGGAAAAAACAAGTCACAAAAGAATATAGAATGTTTATATTGCATCTGCTATTTGAACAAAATCATAAAATTCTAAAAGTCCCTCGGAAAAAACATTTCTCTCCTCTTAAGAGATTCAACTATGTTAGAAAAGGCTCTCTTCTCATGTTCTTATTTAACAAATATTTTGCTTCTTTTAATTCCATCCATTTATATATCTATAACTATGAAGATGTGTTTGTGTATGTATATACACATGTATTTATATACTCTTAAAAGGTGTGTGCATTTATATACCATATATTTTTATAATATTCTTTCTCAAATGATTATATCTTATAAATCTATATAGTCATTTAATCCTTGATTTTAAACAAATAAATGGATATAGGTTACATGCTAAATAACGAATGTCCTTTTATTTGTAACCTACGGGAAAATCACTCTCTATTTTTCTCTGACGTATTGTAATTGTGCTTCTCCTTTAAAAGAAACTGTCCATAACTTCATAAATATATGTGGTGGTTGTGCTTCGGAATCATGATTCTGCTGTGAGACAGGAAAGAATGGGCCCTCCTTTCTTCCGTTCACCAAAATGATGAAAAAAACTGCTTTGAGTTTTGCCTTGTGTTTGTGAATTTCCGCAACTTCTCTAATCATTTTTCATAAGGGTTTTCACAACTACAGTGAGTTTGGGGGAAAAATAACAATTCTGAAAACTGTGCACATTATTAGCCTCCCTTTGATACCCTTGCTGCAACCGTCTCGGTCCAGCTAGCAGACCATGGGAAGCCTGAGGATGCCAGGCAGCTTCTTATCAGAGAAATGAGTGGGAGAGCATTTCCTTGTAGTGACTGTAACAGCAGTGGTAATTCTGGACGAAAAGGCCATAATGATAACATCTACAAAATGGTACACTGTTCTCTGAAATGCAGCATGAATATTCCCAAGAATGGAAGATAACCAGCTGCAAACAGGGCAAACAAAACCTACTAATGCACAAAATGGTGGAGCTGTTGTGTTGTTTTCCCCCCGTTGCTTAAGAGCAATGTCAGAAAGAGGAGAAAAGCAGTTCGAATGACATTTCTTTCTTTTTTCTTCCCTAACAAGTCTATGAGAAAACAAGTGAAGGGACAACTACTGAAAAGGTCCAGGGTTTAGAAGAGGGAAGAGGAAGATTGGATGATTTAGCAGAAAAGATTCTAAACAGTGAAGATTAAATGGACAAATAATTGAATGTGTTGGGGGAAATGTGGTCTAGTTAACCCAGGACTAAGAAAATATGTACAGGGGTGCAGACACACGGCTATTTCCTGAGAGTGAGGGGAAGGAGAGAGCAAGAATAGCTGAAGCAAGCAAGAGGACGCATAGGAAAGACCTGAAGGCTATGTGTCTGTCTAGGAAAGGAACCAGGAAGACACAGAGAGTTCCTTGCAGTTGACCGATTCCAAATAAGCCACTCACACATGAGGCATGGTGCTCAGGTCTGCTTCCTATGTCTGGGTCATTCATGACCAGCAGAAAACCATCCATCACTCCCACTCACAAAATGCAGTGAGAGTGATTGATTGTTCAAGACTGAATTAGCCTGGACCTGATTCACGGGAAATCTTAATGGAATCTGGGGGCCCTGAACTGGAAACTTGGGTTTTGGCCTGGAAATGGACCCCAAACCTTGGGGCTAAGTCCAGGTGGGCCCTAGTCAATCCAACTCCACAGCTTCAGTAGGAAGCATTTGGAGACTGAGTTCCACACATTGCTTGTTTTAACACTTTTTCAGATTTTCTTTCTGAAAAACAAAATAAAAATATAACACTTCTTGATATTTCAAGAGCGAGCAGATTCTGTTAGTATTTTCATTAAGAACATGTTTATTTCTCCTACCTCCATCTTAATATAATCACTCTTCATTTTAAATATCTTTTTAGACAGTAGTTTCATGCACTGAGGTATGGTATAGAGAAAATTATTTTCAATAAATACACATTCAGCTGCAATGAAGTGTCCAGTATTTTGCTAGATATTTATGCAGGCAATTCTAGTCCAGAAATGCTGAGAACTTCTGGTTCATTACAAGATATACATTTTCTTCCTACGTTGCAAATGATGAAAACGTTACTTCCCAGGCTAAGAACATTAACATGGCACAAGATAATAGCCACTTCAAGAGACTCCTTTTTCCCCTCTTAAATTATTCCCCACCTTTCTTTATTATTATTTTTCACTCAAAGACAAATGAATTACTTGTTGAAATTCTAAATTGTGGGAACACAAGTTTGGTTCCTTAGACTCTTTCTTGGTTGGAAAGAGGAGATGCCTGACATTTCTTAAAGGGGACAGTGATGACAAGCTCTATGTGGCCTGGACGTGGCAATCACTTCTTTCCCCCTTGAACCCTTGACCTTTGAGGTTTACAGACTGGCTAGAGCTTGAATCTGAAGTCTCGCGAGACCTAGTTAGGACAGTTCTTTTCAGTGGAGAGCCCCCTCATCTTTGAAATTCTTCCTTTCTCCAAGTCTGACAGAATGGAAGTTTAAGCTTCTGGGTAAATTGTAAGGACATGTTTTAGAGCAGCCTCTTAGTTGCTTGTGGTTTGTACTATTTCTATTAGCAGCGCAGGTCCCTTCTTTTTCACTCACTCTATTTAAGTACAGGTTTCCCCCACCATCCACTATTAGAAAGGAGAGCGTGTTCCTGTGAAACCTTTCTCAAATGAAAGTGAAGTAAAGTAAAGAAGTATTACCTTAGTCCAAATCTTGCTAACGGTTGCACAAAATAAATCGAGACAAAGCACAGATGCTCATAGACACAGTTGAAAACTATGGAGACTGGATGCTAAGACGCTGAGGGTAGTTCCTTGGGAAGGAGCTCGGCGGTGCCTCTCTCACTGCGCAGGGTGCCTGTCGCTTCTATAAGGGCTCGCTGCAAAACAAACTGAACACCATTTTCACTTTTTGCCTTTCTTTATAGTAAAATCGAAACTTATCTTCAGATTTCTTTCAGTTAGCGAAAACACGTACTAAAGTAGGTCTTCTGTAAAAGTGAAGTGGCATAAAGCAAACTTTCAAAAAGGAAGATACCTGCATAACTTGACATCCATTTCAGTATACGCTTTAAATAGAGCAATGATGAAGAAATATTCCAAGCAATTTATCTAATTCCGATTACAATCTCTAGAGATGGTGAGCAGACATCAAACTGCAGACCGTTTGAGATTAGCCCGAATTTAACGTCTCTCTAATGAGGCCAGCTGAGATTGCTCCCTGAGGAGTCTGGGGTTGGAGTGGTGTGAAAATTTTCCCTATCAAGCACACATGCTTTGACGTAGCCAAAATACATTAAGACATCTCCTTTACTCCTAAATATATTCAGCTTTCTTTTTGATATTTCACAGGAACCTTGTATTTAATAAAAATGAAATTTGGAACAAAACTACTGAACATATACCGATGGGACAGGTAGCTTGTTGAAGAGGAACTGTGTGGCGTACGTAGTGTCGAGCACACCTTTGGGTGGGCTTCAGCTGGAAGGAAAAGCCCTGCATCCAGATAGAGTAGCCAGCTGCATGAGGCGGATGGAAGGTTCTCTGAGTGTCAAATCACTCCCACCACCGTCTAGCTTTTCTGCCTGAAGTTCTTGCTATTCGTTTAACTTAAAGCTTCTTTAAATATATTAAAATATGGAGCTCTGAAGGGAGAAGACTCACACATTTTATTTACCTATTATCTCGATAATTTGAATTAATACTGTGGGGCCTTTAGGGACTTTCCACCCCCTCACTTGTTCCCGTAAACCAATTCTTCTCCCTATCGTGCGCCACTCCTTCTCCCTATCGAAACCAATTCTTCTCCCTATCGTGAGCCACTCCTTCTCCCTATCGAAACCAATTCTTGGAGTTTTTCAGTTGACGGGGACTTTCCAGACAGCGGGTAATTTTCCAGTTGCCCGTAACAGGTATACGCCCTAACCGCCACAATGAACAAACAACTATAACGGCCAGAAGGTGGGACAAAAGTTCCTAAGCCAATGAATTCAAAAGTCACCACATTTACCCAATCATTGTGAGAATATACCCGCCCTATGAGTAAATAAACCTATAAAAAGTATGTGATTCCGCTTTTAGGGGTTCCCCATCGGCCTCCTGCGTGAGGTTCAGGGAACCCCGGTGCATCGGCTCCTAATAAACCTCTTGCGTGTTGCAGCGGCTCTCGACTCTTGGCGGTTCTTGGGCGAGTTGGAATCCCTCGTAGACCGTTTGGGTCTAACATTTGGGGGCTCGTCCGGGATCCCCACTCGCCCCCGGGTCACAAGAACATCGGGAGTCGGAGGTATCAGGTAGGCTCGAGCCCAATTGTCTGTTTGTTTGTCGTTTGTTTGTTGCTAGCCGCCATTAGGAAAAAGCCGTGCGAACCGGCTTGCTGTGGAATCTGTATTGGACTCCTGGCTAGGCAGACGTGCCGAAAGCTGGTGTCCACGGGCCCCGGGGGACGCCCTGGTGGTCCATCTGGAAGGAGAAACAAATTTTGTCTCCCCTTCATCTGGTTCTGGCAGGTTATATAAGCTGCCATCTGAATTTGAGTTGGTTTCGGGTTTAAGTTCGCGGCGGCTGGTTCTGGCAGGTTATATAAGCTGCCATCTGAATTTGAGTTGGTTTCGGGTTTAAGTTCGCGGCGGCAATATCAATGTGTGTCTTTTGAAATTTTATTGTTTTTCTGTACTATTATCTTTCTTTTGACGGACGACAATGGGACAAACTATGACGACTCCTCTTTCTCTTACCCTAAGCCACTGGACCGAAGTTAGGGCTAGGGCCCACAACCTTTCGGTAGAAGTAAGGAAAGGAAAATGGCAAACGCTGTGTACCTCTGAGTGGCCTACATTTCAGACAGGGTGGCCACCCGAAGGATCTTTTTTGTTAGATAAGGTTGGGCTAGTCAAGTCTAGGGTCTTTAACACAGGACCCCACGGACACCCAGACCAGATACCATATATCCTGGTCTGGGAGGATCTAGTTCTCTCCCCGCCTCCGTGGGTCCAGCCCTTTGTTTCCTCAACAGGCACGTCTGCATGCGCTCCAGCACAATAGGAGATATTGGCCCTGAAGAAAACCCCAGACACGGAAAAGTCATCTGCTGCCCCGGACCCGCCAAAGGCGATATATCCTGACCTGCAGTCTGATTTGCTTCTTCTAGATTCCCCACCTCCTTATCCTCCGGCCCTAAATCCCATGTCGCCCCTAGGACCCCCAGCTTCACAACCCTCCGCACCAGTAGGGCCACCTGTTATGGCGGAAAGGGGGGGTCCCTCGGCGGGCACCAGAAGCCGGAGGGCTGTTTCCCCGGATTCTACTGCTTTACCCCTTAGAGAATATGGCCCCCCCGATAACCACGGGAATAGGCCCCTTCAATACTGGCCCTTTTCCTCTGCAGATCTTTATAATTGGAAGATGCATAACCCTACTTTCTCTGAAAACCCACAGGCTCTTACTGCTCTAATAGAGTCTCTTGTCTTCTCCCACCAACCCACCTGGGATGATTGTCAACAGCTCCTCCAGACTCTCCTCACAACTGAGGAGAGGCAACGGGTTCTCCTGGAGGCTAAAAAGAATGTGTTAGCCGCCAATGGACAACCTACCCAGTTGCCTAACGAGATTGATGCCGGGTTTCCACTCGTCAGGCCAAATTGGGACTTTAATACCCCGGAAGGTAAGGAGCACCTGAAAATGTATCGCCAGGCTCTGGTGGCGGGTCTCCATGGAGCGGCCAGGCGCCCCACGAATTTGGCTAAGGTAAGAGAGGTAACTCAGGGGCCCCAGGAATCGCCAACCGTGTTCCTAGAACGCTTAATGGAGGCTTTTAGACGATTCACTCCTTATGATCCAACTTCTGAGGAACATAAGGCCACCATAGCAATGGCCTTTATTGACCAGGCGGCCCCTGATATTAGAAAGAAGTTACAAAGGCTGGATGGCCTACAAGGTTTCTCCCTTCAGGACTTAGTAAAAGAGGCAGATAAGGTATATAATAAGAGGGAGACAGAAGAAGAAAGAGAAGAAAGAAAGCAGAAGGAACAAGAGGCTCGTGAGGTAAGATGAGATAAGAGGCAAGAAAGACATTTGAGTAAGATACTGGCCACTGTAGTCAGAGGAGGAAACAGTAGAGACAGAAATAGACAGGAAGGGCGAACAACGGATAGAAGGCGGCCATTAGACAAGGACCAATGTGCCTACTGTAAAGAAAAAGGTCATTGGGCAAGAGAATGCCCTAAAAAAAGGAACGGGGGAAGGATCACTAAGCCTTTTCATCTGTACGTGGCCGAGAATAAAGGTATTGCAAAGGGAGTACTAACTCAGAAACTGGGCCCCTGGAATCGCCCGGTTGCGTACCTATCAAAGAAATTGGATCCTGTGGCAGCAGGATGGCCCGCCTGTTTAAAAATAATCGCCGCGGTGGCCGCTTTGGTCAAAGATGCTGACAAACTGACTTTGGGGCAGAACCTAACGATAACAGCCCCCCATGCATTAGAAAGTGTAATTCGCCAGCCACCCGACAGATGGCTAACAAATGCCAGGATGACTCATTACCAAGCCCTGCTGTTAAACTCAGATCGTATTAAGTTTACCTCAGCCACAGGACTCAACCCGGCCACCTTGCTACCCGACCCTGACCTGGAAAGCACTACCGTCATCCATGATTGTCAGGAAGTACTGGCTGCAGCACACGGTAGCAGACCAGACTTGATGGATCAGCCCCTCCCCAACGCCGACGTTACCTGGTTTACTGACGGAAGCAGTTTCCTAGAGGAAGGTAAGCATCGGGCGGGAGCAGCCGTGGTAGACGGGAAAGAGGTCATCTGGGCAGCCACATTACCGCAAGGGACATCGGCCCAACGGGCTGAACTAATCGCCATGACTAGAGCATTGGAACTAGCAGAAAACAAAAAGGTAAACATCTATACGGACAGTAGATACGCATTTGCTACCGCCCAGGTCCATGGGGCCATTTACCAACAAAGAGGGTTGCTCACCTCGGCGGGCAAAGAAATTAAAAACAAAGAAGAAATAGTGGCACTGCTAGCTGCCCTCATGCTCCCCACTAAAGTCAGCATCATACATTGCCCCGGACACCAGAAGGACAATACCCCGGTGACAAGAGGCAACAACATGGCAGATAGGGTGGCACGAGAAGTGGCTCTACGGGAAATCATACTAGAACTATCAGATGAGAGTCCTGGGAAACCAAATGATAGGGGAACAATTACCCCAGCCATAACTAAAGGAACATTATCTCCTCAACAAGCAAAATCCATGCTACAACAGATTCACAGATGGACACACTTGGGAACCAAAAAGATGGTGTCCCTACTACACAAGACAGGTTATGATACCCCTGGACTAACTAAATTAGCTGAGCAGATTGCACGAGAGTGCATTCCATGCCAACAGGTAAACTCCCATAAAGGAAAACTTGAGGTCGGAAAAAGGCTCAGAGGAGACCGCCCAGGAGCCTATTGGGAGGTCGACTTCACTGAAATACGCCCTGGAAGGTACGGTAACAGGTATCTTCTAGTTTTTATAGATACCTTCTCAGGATGGGTAGAAGCTTTCCCGACGAAGAAGGAGACAGCTACTGTGGTGGCCAAAAAGATCTTAAAAGAAATTTTCCCCCGGTTCGGGGCACCAAAGGTAATAGGATCAGATAATGGTCCCGCCTTCGTCGCCCAGGTAAGTCAGGGTGTGGCCAAATACCTGGGGACTGATTGGAAATTACATTGTGCCTATAGACCCCAGAGTTCAGGACAGGTAGAGAGAATGAATAGAACTCTAAAAGAGACCCTAACTAAATTGTCCATAGAGACTGGCGGTACAGATTGGACGGTGCTCCTTCCCTTAGCCCTGTTCCGGGCTAGAAATACCCCCTCCCGCTATTATCTTACTCCATTTGAAATACTATACGGGGCCCCACCTCCTCTTTTTACGCTAAGGGAAAAATTAAGTCCTGACTGCCAGAATAACACTGACTTATATGCTAGGCTGTTGGGACTCCAGTTGGTCCAAAAGGAGGTGTGGTCCCAGCTGGCAGAGGCTTACCGACCAGGAACACCAGCAGAGGCTCATCCCTTCCAAGTCGGAGGTTCCGTGTACGTCCGTCGGCACCGAACCCAGACTCTAGAGCCTCGGTGGAAAGGACCATACATCGTCCTGCTCACCACCCCCACGGCTATAAAGGTAGACGGCATCGCTGCGTGGATCCACGCTTCACACGTGAAGGCCGCACCAGCATCTGCAACATCGGAATGGCGAGCCCAAAAGACCAGCAACCCGCTCAAGCTCAAGCTTCTGCGATCATCAGATTTATAACTTTAACTTTGTTACCCCTACTGACTGTGAGTAATTTTAGTCCTCACCTGCCCCAGCGTTTAACCTGGCAGGTAATTTCCCAGACTGGAGATGTAATATGGTCTGTTAGCAATATCGCTCCCCCATGGACCTGGTGGCCAAACCTTTTTCCTGATGTTTGTAAACTGGCCATAGGGGCTCCCGGTTGGGATTTAGAAGACTATTATGATCAACATAATGTTCCAAAAATTTTATCAACTAGAGCTGATTCCTCCGGAAAGGGTTGCAAAAACGGGATTCGGAGGACTGGGCTCAGAGCTCCTGCTTTCTACATATGCCCCGGGTTCCATCGCCACAGGTCCCTTAATTATAAATGTGGAGGAACTGAAAACTTTTATTGCAAAAGCTGGGGATATGAAACCACAGGAGACACCTATTGGAAGCCCACCTCTGGCTGGGACTTTATTAAGGTGACAGCCAATTATACACACCCAACCAACCCCTTAACTTATAGGCCTGAATGTACTAAATGGTGCCATCCCCTTAAGATTTCTTTTAGTGAACCAGGAAAAAAAGATAAAAAACTGGATAAATGGCCATTCATGGGGAATCAGGTTTTATAAAGAAGGATATGATGATGGATTACTAATGACCATCAAACTAAAAATTGAAACCCCTACTCCAGTTCCTATAGGCCCCAACCCTGAGATAGGGCACTCTTTGCTACCTTTGGCCCCTCCCACAGCGTTACCAGAGATAAGAAACCAAACTTTTGAGCCAAAAGGAATGACAATCAAGCCCAAGACCCCCGGGACCGAATGCTCTCATTGGTCCAGGCGGCTTTTGAGGTTTTAAATGCCACAAACCCGGAGGCTACCAAATCATGTTGGCTTTGCTATGCTGCTCCTCCCCCTTATTATGATGCTATAGGATATAATTCTAATTATAATAATGTTAACACTCCAGATCAATGTCGATGGAAACAAGAAGGAAATAGTAAATTGACCCTGGCCTCAGTATTAGGAAACGGTACATGTGTAGGAACGCCCCCCTCGTCCCACCGACATCTTTGTGCCAATTTAAGCCTCCCACAGGGCTCAGGGTATCTCCTCCCTCCTCCGGATGGATGGTGGGCATGTAACACAGGATTGACCCCCTGCATTTCTTTAGAGGTCCTTAAAGCTTCAACCGATTTTTGTGTGTTAGTTCAGCTGGTCCCCAGACTCATTTATCATTCAGATTCATCCTTTCTAGATGAATATGAGGGCAGAGGAAGGTTTAAGAGGAAACCCATAACACTCACCCTGGCTGTACTCCTAGGACTAGAAATGGCAGCCGGGGTAAGAACAGGTGCAACAGCCCTCATTCAACAACCCCACTATTATGATGCCTTAAGACAAGCTGTAGATGTTGACCTCCGGGCGTTAGAAAGTTCCATAACTCAGTTAAAAGAATCCCTCACCTCGCTTTCAGAGGTTGTAATGCAAAACAGGAGGGGATTAGATCTGCTGTTCCTTAAGGAGGGCGGACTATGTGCTGCACTAAAAGAAGAATGCTGTTTTTATATTGATCATTCTGGGGCTATTACCAAAACTATGGACAAACTTAGGGAGCGCCTGGACAAAAGACAACAGGAAAGGGAAAATCAAAAAGGATGGTTTCAATCATGGTTTGATAAATCTCCCTGGCTTACTACTTTAGTTTCCACCTTGTTAGGGCCCCTCATTATTTTATTGTTGCTTTTAACTTTTGGACCATGCATTCTGAATCGCCTGATAGCCTTTATTAGAGAACGCATTAGTACGGTACAAGTTTTAATGCTAAGGCAACAATACCAAAACTCGCAAAAAGAAACTGAAATTCCATGATTGAAATTAGTTACAAAAAAAAAAGGGGGGGAATGTGGGGCCTTTAGGGACTTTCCACCCCCTCACTTGTTCCCGTAAACCAATTCTTCTCCCTATCGTGCGCCACTCCTTCTCCCTATCGAAACCAATTCTTCTCCCTATCGTGAGCCACTCCTTCTCCCTATCGAAACCAATTCTTGGAGTTTTTCAGTTGACGGGGACTTTCCAGACAGCGGGTAATTTTCCAGTTGCCCGTAACAGGTATACGCCCTAACCGCCACAATGAACAAACAACTATAACGGCCAGAAGGTGGGACAAAAGTTCCTAAGCCAATGAATTCAAAAGTCACCACATTTACCCAATCATTGTGAGAATATACCCGCCCTATGAGTAAATAAACCTATAAAAAGTATGTGATTCCGCTTTTAGGGGTTCCCCATCGGCCTCCTGCGTGAGGTTCAGGGAACCCCGGTGCATCGGCTCCTAATAAACCTCTTGCGTGTTGCAGCGGCTCTCGACTCTTGGCGGTTCTTGGGCGAGTTGGAATCCCTCGTAGACCGTTTGGGTCTAACAATACTAACTAGCCAACAGGGCTGAGAGCAAGATACTGCAGGAAAGACACTGACGTCAAATTCACGGTGAAGGTAGGGAGGGTGAGAGAGTTCCACAGCACATGCTTCTCTTAGATATCTCAGCTAGTAGATCATCACGGGAGTGCCTCTGCCCCAGAAGAGAGGTCCTTAAATGTGAAATGAGAGTACATGGCAGAATAATTTTTCTAGAATCCTAAAACACTACATTTTAGAAATGTACACACTCTATATAAAAATTGGTCCAAGTTTATTTTTTGGGGGGAGGTGGGGCTGGGATCCAGTTATCCCAATTCATTCCTTATTAGACCCCCCATTTGCATTCCTAAGGTAGCTGATAGGAGTCCAACCTATGTATTTATTTACCACATCTCACCTCAATAAATCTACTATGTTTTTACCCCAAATTCTATCCTAAGGATGATGTTTACCGCAGATCTTTAAGCCATGACCTTTTGTTTCACTGGATTCTCAGTCAGCTACACAATCTAATACGTGGTTGGTGATAATTATATAAAGAGTAGTGATAAGGCTGACGAGGTTGCAGAAGGATGGTGCAAAAACTAGAAGATCCTGAGGTTGGGAAATGGTGATTTTAAAGCCACCCTCTGTCACTTCTTATTCCTGGTTTCCAAGATTTTATCCACCAGGTAATTATATTGAAATACAGGACTATGGACTGACAGCAGAGATGGAACTAGGAGAAGAGCATCTTTGAACCACTTTCATCTTAAAGATCAGGAAAACCACCCCAAGAATATTTACGATGTCCAGTGAAGTCACAATAGTGCATTGGTAACGAAAGACTCTTTCTGTTTGAAGGTAAAATAAGATTGTAAAACACCATTTTTTTTCATATTTGTGGGAACACAAGTCCATATTGGAGAGTGGCTTCAGCTCGGCAATGAGTACATCTTGGTATCATTAGACATCAAGGGCTCGTTAGTTTAAAAGTGGAATTGGAAGCCATGATTCCTAAAAAAAAATGAGTTGCACCCTTAGTAAGGAAAATGTTCTGAACTGATTTTAAAAGCACAGAGTGAGAAACAGTTATGTTTGGATTATGAATACATGTCAGAGAAGGAGAACCGTGCAATAAACAACTTCAAACATCTTTTGCTATATCAAATGCCAAAGGAGAGGAGAGAGAGGGAGAGGAGAGGAATAGAAAGAAGGGAAGAGAATAGTAGGAAAGAGAGCAGAGGAGAGGAGGATGGTAGGAGAGGACTGGAGAGGAGAGAAGGGGAGGAGAGGGGAGAGAGAAGCAGTCAGTCTTTTGTAATTATGAGACCAGATTTCCTGTGTCCATGAGTCATCACGTAAAGGCATTTGATGATCATTTAAAAGAATTCCTGATTTTAACAAGGCAGACGCTGTGTGCACAGGACAGCATTGTGTCGTGAAAATGACAAAATAGTAACTGGTTTTGTGACTCATTCACGTTATGAAGAATGCATCCCTTGGTGTATTTGCACCCTAGAAGCTATTTCATTGCTTTTTTTTTTAATTAAACAAGGTCTTTACTTGTAGCCAGGCAGTGGCATCTCTTTGTGGTTATATCACCATAGATGCAGTGAGACTCCTAAAGGATTATGCTTTCAGTGGATTCTATAAATACAGTCATGGGTCAGAGTGTATACGGTATCTATAAACACATATGTGATAATATTTATTATCAGTCCACATCTTATTTCCCCCATTCTTTTCACTTTAGTTTGATGACAATGATGGATATGAATTCCAAAATGTTAGTTTGAGGATTTTTTTTAGTCTAAAATAAATATCTCGTAAGTACTTTCCTCCTTGGGCAATGTGTTTCTCATTTGCTGTGGCACTAAGTGTATAGGTATGCCTGACCGCTAACCTGACATACGCCTGTCACCAGGGACCGCTAGTTCTTTCATCTTCTTAATGGACATTTCTCTACTGATGTCTGTGGCCTACCTGACTATAATCCTTTAAATTTTAATTCACTTTACATTTAGCCTGGTCATAAATACCATTTAGGTACCAATTCTCTGCTTTATGCAATCCCTAAGGTGGTGCTTTTATTTTAATGAGGCC
The DNA here is from genome assembly GCF_008692025.1 of Phocoena sinus. Classification (NCBI taxonomy): domain Eukaryota; kingdom Metazoa; phylum Chordata; class Mammalia; order Artiodactyla; family Phocoenidae; genus Phocoena; species Phocoena sinus. The sequence goes on along the minus strand of NC_045769.1, from coordinate 85,433,084 downwards.
ATTTGCAACTTAAGAGCAAAAAAATTCCATCTTTGATTGAATATATTTGTCAGTTTTATTCCCGATTGACATTTTCATGGGAAAACTTGGATAAAACTATAAAGGATGACTGCTTACCAAGTGGGATAAAAGTTTCAGTATGTTTCTGTTTTCAAAATTTACTGAATAAATGGTCTTTGAAATTCATTTTGAAAACATCAAAGTAAACCCTGGCTGTAATCAAAAGTAAAATCCAGAATTAAGTTATGTCACAAATGAAATTTCCACTGACTTTTTTTTTTTATTTGAAAGGAAAAAATAAATTGAGACTCCAGTTAATAAACTATTCAAATAATGGGCTAACACATGGAGATGAATGCAGAAAAATATGTGCAAATAGTGGCTAAATATCAATTTTGCAATTAAATTATGTTCTCCGATTTTTATTCCAATGTTAGTCATTCTTATGTTCCCTCCCCGCAACCCTAGCAATTGGGAGCTGGTAAATTGCCATTGACTTTTTAATTTATTTAAAATTTGGAATGAAATAAATTTAAAGATATCCTTAACCAGACACTATAAAACTCTTAGGGAAAACATAGGCAGAACACTCTATGACATAAATCACAGCAAGATCCTTTTTGACCCACCTCCTAGAGAAATGGAAATAAAAACAAAAATAAACAAATGGGACCTAATGAAACTTCAAAGCTTTTGCACAGCAAAGGAAACCATAAACAAGACCAAAAGACAACCCTCAGAATGGGAGGAAATATTTGCAAACGAAGCAACTGACAAAGAATTAATCTCCGAAATTTACAAGCAGCTCATGCAGCTCAATATCAAAAAACAAACAACCCAATCCAAAAATGGGCAGAAGACCTAAATAGACATTTCTCCAAAGAAGATATACAGATGGCCAACAAACACATGAAAGGATGCTCAACATCACTAGTTATTAGAGAAGTGCAAATCAGAATTACAATGAGGTATCACCTCACACTGGTCAGAATGACCATCATCAAAAAATCTATAAACAATAAACGCTGGAGAGGGTGTGGAGAAAAGGGAGCCCTCTTGCACTGTTGGTGGGAATGTAAATTGATACAGCCACTATGGAGAACAGTATGGAGGTTCCTTAAAAAACTAAAAATGGAACTACCATATGACCCAGCAATCCCACTGCTGGGCATATACCCTGAAAAAAACCATAATTCAAAAAGAGTCATGTACCACAATGTTCACTGCAGCACTATTTACAATAGCCAGGACATGGAAGCAGCCTAAGTGTCCATCGACAGATGAATGGATAAAGAAAATGTGGCACATATATAAAATGGAATATTACTCAGCCATAAAAAGAAACGAAATTGAGTTATTTGTAGTGAGGTGGATGGACCTAGAGTCTGTCATACAGAGTGAAGTAAGTCAGAAGGAGAAAAACAAATACTGTATGCTAACACATATATACGGAATCTAAAAAAAAAAAAAATGGTTCTGATGAACCTAGGGGCAGGACAGGAATAAAGATGCAGACATAGAGAATGGACTTGAGGACACAGGGAAGGGGAAGTGTAAGCTGGGATGGAGTGAGAGAGTGGCATTGACATATAAACACTACCAAATGTAAAATAGTCAGCTAGTGGGAAGCAGCCGCATAGCACAGGGAGATCAGCTCGGTGCTTTGTGACCACCTAGAGGGGTGGGACAGGGATGGTGGGAGGGAGACACAAGAGGAAGGAGATATGGGGATATATGTATATGTATATCTGATTCACTTTGTTATACAGCAGCAACTAACACAACAATGTAAAGCAATTATACTCCAATAAAGATGTTAGAAAAATAAAATAAAGGTATCTTTAAAAACCATATGCACAGTTTTCTGATCATGGGGGCTAATTCTGCACACTAGTGCACACACTTTCCTGAACACTTTTACAGAAATTCTCTGTATTCTCATAGAACCTAATTCCTTGCATATGTGATTAAAAGTGTTAAATTAGGTTTTTGCTCTTCATAAGTCAATGGTGATTTCATGCAGTTTTATTTAAGGGGAGGAACAACAGATGGGAATTTAATTTGAGAAAAAAAAACAAGTATTTTCTTGGGAAGAAAAGAAACTTTGACTACTTAAAATGCTGTCATAAATACATTAGTTAACATGGTTATTAATCTGTCAGGTTTAGTTTTCCAACTTTGGTTTGCGATATTCTTTAAAAATAAGAATAATGGCAGTTATTTCCTTAAGCAAGAAGAATTTAATACAACAGAACAATATTTTGTACAAGGGATTTCACTTTTGTTTTCCATTTCATCCTTTCATCCAATTTTAAGATGTTTTTATAATTATTTGACAAATATAAAAACTAAGGCCCAGAGAGGTTAAATAACTTTCAAATGTCATATTGCAAGTCATGAAGCTTGAATTCAAACCTACACTCAGAATCCCAGCACTTTAAAAAATTGTCTTCTATACTGCTTTTTCACTGTTTGCCAGGTATCGATTTTTGTTTGTTTGTTTGTTTAAGATATTAAAGACAACTAGTATCTTAATATGACTAGGCCAAGATCAAGTGTGGAAGTTGCTATTCTGACATATCTTTAATAGTCTTTATGTCAAGGGCACTTCATCCTTCAGAGAAAACCCTGGACCATGTGAAGCTGGGAAACTGGACTGTCCATTTCAGCAAATGCCTATGTAATTTATTTCCATATTTGCACGTTTTTGTCCTTAAAATTCCTTTGAATAAGTTCAACCTCAACACAAATAATGTTCATTATTAACCTAATTAACATTTTATACCAAAATGCAAAGTTTATAAAGGAAAATACCATCCCCTAATGCATGGTGGCACAAATATTTAGATGTTCTATGAAAAGAAGCTTCAGTGTATCTTCCTGTTTTACCAAGTAATTAAACCACTGAGGAGACTGCTTGCATTGAGAAATGTCCGTTTATTTGTCATGGTTTATCACCCAGGGTATCAGTTGCAAACTGATACGTGGTAAGTTTGGGAGAGAGGATAGTGGAGAAGAAAGGTCTGTAAAAATAAGCGTATAGACGAGCTATTCTTTAAGTTTCAGGAATACTAACCCTCAGAACACTGTTTCCAATTCAGTGTAACCTTCTTGCCAACCTGCCGCCCTCCTTCCTGCTGTCCCTTGCCTTCTTCCTTCCTTTATTCCCTCCTTCCTTTTTCTAAATTCCTTGTGCTATCAGTTACAATAACCTACTTTCCTCTAATGTTTAAAAGGGGAAAAAAGAAAAGCTAAAGAAACAAAAGTAATGCCAAGCCTATTTGGAGGGCTTGAGTTTTCAGTTAGTGAAAATACACCAAGTAAATGTTTTCAAATAATCCAGGAGCCCTTATGTTCTTGGAGGCTGAATAAACTCTTAGATCAAAATTTTTGTAGAGCCAGAGTTATTACATTTACAGACTACATAGTCCTGAATACCTCTTAAAATGAGTATTATTTTTCTATAAATTACAGGCAATAGGTTTGAAGCATCCTTACTTTACTCCATAATTGATAACAGTAGGCACATCAAATATTTATGTCACATTTACAACTTGCTAGGCACTATGTTGAATGTTTTTGGGGCATTATTTCCTTTATTCCTCACTACTTCTCATCAACTAGACCACACCCTCTCTGATCCAAGACACGAATGACTACAGTCACAGCCTAATCATTCTTGCTGCTCCTTCATGCCTTTCAGTCTATTCATGAAGGAGCCAGAGATATCATTTAAAACATAAGACATGGGGGCTTCCCTGGTGGCGCAGTGGTTGAGAGTCCGCCTGCCGATGCAGGGGACTCGGGTTCGTGCCCCGCTCCGGGAAGATCCCACATGCCGCAGAGCGGCTAGGCCCATGAGCCATGGCCGCTGAGACTGCGTGTCCGGAGCCTGTGCTCCACAACGGGAGAGGCCACGACAGTAAGAGGCTCACGTACCGCAAAAACAAAACAAAAAACGTAAGACATACCATGCCACTTCTCTTTTCAAAGTCTTTCCATGGCTTGCTTTTTCACACAGAGTAAATTCTGCTATTCTTACTCTGCTCTCTACGTTCTTACATATCTGACCATACCTCCTGTTATGTACCTGATGCCTCCAGCTCACTCTACCCTACAAACATCACTGGCCTATTCTTTGATCTTTGAATACACCAGGCAAACTCCTGTCTCAGTGCCTTTGCACTTCCTGTTGCCTCTGCCTGGAAAGCTTTTCCTTCAGATATCCACATGACCAGCTCCAATATTTTATACAGTTATGTCAGAACATAGCCATTTCTGATTATTTACACATTGTCTATGGTTGCTTTCATGACACAATGGCAGAATTAAGTAGTCATGACAGGGACTGTCTGGCCCTCAAACCCTAAAATATTTACCATTTGTCCCTGTACAGAAATTTTGCCCATTTATGTTTTCCTTTCAGTATTTATCACTATGTAGCGTGCAGTATGTTTTATTAGTTATTTCATCATTGTCTGTCTCTCTACTTGATGTAAGTTCCACAGGGGCAGCAGTTTTCAACATTTTGTTTATTGCTATATCCCCAGCACTTAGAATAGTATGTGACACATAGGAAGTTCAATAAATGTTTGTCAATGCATAAAGAAATTTGCTGGTTGGCATATTCTGACTCTATGTTACTCAACTTATGTTTGTTGAAGATGTTAATGTTCTCTCTAACTAACTGTCTGACACATCTTATTTTCCAAAAGAAAACTTCATCTTGTTAATAACAGTCATATTTATGGTGATTTAGTGATTGTTGGCCATTAAACTTGGGTTTAGTCTAGATAAAAACAAGTTCACTCCACGGGAATTTGCTTTTCTGAAATTAGAGTCATAAACAAGTTTTGGTTAAAAAAATGTGCTGTGTGTGACAATGTAGAGCAGGGTAGGGATAGGAAGGATAGAAGTTCTTGCTCTGTTCATTATTAAAAGTTGAAAGAGTTCCTGAGATCTTAAACAATTTCTAGGTGAAACTACACTTGAGGTGTTACAGTTTATTGAAAGAAGTCCAGAATCTGAAATCAGAAGAAGAGGTAAAAGTCCTGGCTCTATTGTGTACCAGCTATATGAAGCTGAGAAGGGGATTATTAAAATATCTATATTATGTGATTATTTTGATGAATAATCAAAATAAGATGAACTATGGTTTAATCTAGACTACCCAAATTTTCACTGAATGTAAGCTTAACCTGGGAAATCTGCTTTTTTATAATTTTATTAAAAACCAACAAATGTTACAAATGCATGGGCCACTCTGGGAAAATATTCTGATGTACGTAAAGTTGATTTGGTGTCTTTCTAACCATTAGTTCACTATTTCTGTCTTCCCACATATCCTGATGTAGTTTTGTAGGAATTTGAGGTGAGCCGACTTGGGTGGACCCAGTTTCTCCACTGACCAGCTGTGTTGTCTTAAGCCAGTTATTTAACATCATTGAGGCTCAATTTCTCCTTATGTAAAAATGAGGATGATACTAATAACTACTTAACAGCATTCTTATGAAAATTAAGGGACTGTATGTAAAGTATTTAGCAGTGCATTAATTATTGTAAGTTCTAAAATTTCATTTCACCATGGTCTTCTTTCCTCTCCCCACAACTCTTACCAACCGGGGTCAATCATGTAAGCTGTGGTATGTTACATGATTTTCAAGTTACCTAAAAACTTTATCAAATAAGACAAACTTACTAAAAATGTGGCATAATGTGTTAACACCCTGTGCCCAGGACATTTTAACTTTGTTGGAATTTTGAAATTACACACACACACACACACACACATACAAACACACACAAACACACAAAGAAATTATTCTTTGATGATAAACTTCAGATCCCTGAGGGAAAAAATAATCAAGAAAAGAAAATCTTTTTCTAATCTTTCAAAGGATGTCATGTAGATACTGTGTATTCTCCTAGTATTGAGCACAACCTCAATAACATCCTATTCTGTCCCTAACATCAATTCAGTTTACAGAGTTTTCTTTTATCTTGAAGGAGGGGAGAATTTCTAGGTTGTTTTTGTTTTCACTCTCTGAGTTAAAAAGAAAATTGTATTACTGTAAAACCTAATATGCAGCTCAAGGAGAAAAAGGAGTCTGTCCCCATAACTCTACTCTGTGATCTGACATCCAGTGTAAGTCAGCCTGTTTTAGAATTGAAACTCAGCAATTGTTTTTTCTCTATTTGTTTTCTTTACTGCTGCTGTGTACAGGCTGGGATGAGTAAAGTCCTTCCACAGGGTGTCTGAGAGCTTTTTCCTGCTCTTGTAGCCACACCTGGCCACTTCAGAAAGCATTTCTCTTTTTATTGGTGTCTCTGGGTCCTCATTATTTTACCTTTATCTGCATTCTTCTGCATTTCATCTGTGTCTTTGATCATGCTGTACTTTGACCTCTTTCTAGCTTGAAAAGGTTTTATTCATAGACTTTTCCCACCTTCCTAACCTTTCTCAGAGTCAGTTATTTTTCCAAAGTGTCAACAGCTATGGAATTCAGTATGCTAACTTCAAATAGGGACCTCTTTAAATAAACATTGCTAACAGGAGTTGTTCAAAGGAGGTTGTATGGTCTAAATAAAGCTGGGCTTAGTCAACCTTGTGAAGCAGTTGGAGTTTATCTTTCTCTTCCTCCTCTTCTATCAAAACACAACTCTCATGCGTTCCATTTCCTTAGGGCGCTGCCTTAGCTGGTTGACATCAGTACTTAAATGTTGAATTAATATTACTATAGTCTTCATTTCCAATTCTCTCTCTCATTATCAGAATTTTTATTTTCCATATTTCAAGGATACAAACATATTTTAAAAATATGACTTAACATATTTGAAATTGGGATACATCTTACAATTGATGACCTGTCATGGTTAAACTGGCAGTATATTTCTTCCTTGGTTGTACATAAAATAATGTTCTATCTTATAATTGATGACCTTTTAGCTGAAGTCAGAAATATGGGATTCCTAAAAAGCAGTAAACATTAATTTGTGTGAGTTTTAGGCACAAAAGAATCTTAATGCGAGTGTTCATTTTGGCCAAGGAGTAATATCCTTACTTTCTCCAAACCCCACCTGTCATGTAGGTGACTGCTGATACCAGCTGAAACAAGTGGCCCAAAGTCCAACAGAAGCATCCCAAAATTTAGCTAATGCAAGCAACTTGCTCTGCAGGGATGGGAGTGCTGACATTATTTACATAGGATAAGTTTCTGTTACTCATGAAGATTCCAACATGCTTTAAAGGAATGTAAGTAAAGAGAAAGAGTAGGTACAGATTATACTACAGGGGGTCTCTTTCTACCCAGTTCTGTAGGTGGTAAACAGAATTTGTAAAACCTACTACATAAAAAACCCTTTTATTCTTAGCATTCATTCCTGCTTCCTTATGATTGTTTCCTAAAATTTATTTTCAAAAAGTAGGAGTATTACACTTTGTCAATGGGATAGAATGGAACATATAATCTGTTTAGCTTCTTCTCATTTAACCACTTAATTTAACCATGTAGCATGGGTCCTCTACTCCTTTCCCAGCTATTAGCTCATGATTCATAAATATAGGAGGACTATTTCCACTTGTGCAATGTTGCCTGTTATGGTTAAAATTACACTGTCCATCTTGTATCTGAGATGGATTTGCCTGGCCATATATCTTTAGAAATCCTTGGGCTCTAGGGACTGTGTGTTTGCAGTGGGAGCAATTTGCCACTAGATGGTAATCTTGCATATTAGCTCACTTCTCTTAGGGGAGTTGTGTAGCAAGAAGCCAGAAATGTTTGCTATTTTTTTTCTAAAACCTTAAACGTTGTTTGTACCAAAATATAACTAACTTACAACACTAAAGCTTAGTAATTTAAGGTCATAAATTGGAATTAGAGAATTAGAATGTAATTTGAACTATAGGTAATTGTCCTAAATTCTGCTTAAGACACCAAACTGAGGGTTACCTTCTAGGCAATCGCAAAATACATACTAACTCTTATCCCAGAGATAAGGCCAAAATTTCCTGAAATGTACAATATTTTCATGTATTTCCGGTGAGATTGATCCATGGACGACATGTGGGTGTGATTAGACTTGATGATCTTTATAGTGAATCAAAGAGTAAATGTTTTTCAATCTTTTGAATTTAAATCCTGTCTTTAATATATGCTGTCATAATCACTCTAAGTTTTGATGCAATGTACTAAGAACCTCTTGATTGAATCAGAAATTTTCTAGTACGTCTGATTATCTTTCACTGAACTTTGAAAATCAAGTTTGGCCTTTTATGCGTGTTTTGAGTGACAGCCTACCTTTCCATTAACAAATCAAGAAGTTTAGCTCTGCCTGAGGACACAAAATTATGGCTTTTAATGCCAAAGGAAAGAGGGATGCCAGAGCAATATTTTAAAATCTCCTTTTGATTTATTTTTCTCCTTATGTGTTTCTCTCTTAAACTAGACTCAGGTAGAAAAACCCCCAAGTTGCTGTTGAAATCGTCTCTCTTTTATCTAAGACATAACACTTTTTGCAGTAATTTTCTTATATACAATTTCTGTACATGTAATCTGAACCTTAGGTTGGTTGGACCACATGTCTAAGGAATACTTATCTGATTTACAATTGTTTGCAGACACCTGAGCCTGAGAAAAGTTGTACCCATTTTTCCTTTTATTTTGCCTCAGCATCATCAAGTATTTTTCCAAGTACTCAAGGATCACATTTTCTTCTCAGATACATCAGGTCGCCAGTGTTGGCTAATCCAAAACAGTGTCTAGGGCCAATAGGAGAATTAAGTTACATATAAAAAGATAAATGGTCTCTGAAAATAGCCACAGGCACCATCTATACTGCGCCTTCAATTGTTTCCATTTTCTGTGTACTACTGCTTCCACTCACTCATTAAATTACTTTAATCTCTTGCCGGCTCAACCTACCATGGTCTTCACACTCATACTGTGTCCCCTGTCTCTTTGATTTGGTCAAGCAGAAAACCAAAGTTAATATATAAGCCAGAAGATCCAGGTAGACCCTAAGCAGCCACTGTATTTAAAAAGTTAAAACTCATGCCATTTTCAATTTTTCTCAATTACAACTTCTGCAACAATTCCTAGAGATTTTAAAAATTTTCAGAAGATATCTTACCCAGCAATCAATCAATTACGTTAATCATGGACAGCACTCCTTATTTAAGCTGACATACTTTTACAGAAAGTATAGCCTAAGTGATACATACAGCATCACGAAGAAAAAATTAAAATTTGAGCACAATTTGAAATTCTTTTAAACATACTTTGTCTCTAGTCATGTTGAGATCTGGTTTCTGCTCCAGGATGTAGAATGCTAGGAGTTCTGCTACTGCAATTATGGAAATAAAAAAGATGGATGAATTGAAAATTCACAGTTTCCTTGAACCTGTTAGAGAGCTGAGATCAGAAGACAAACAACTAATTAGAAAACTGAGGAGAGGCAGGTGCCTATAGAAAGAAACAGGATGCAAACACTTGTTTACATAAGGAAGGAATTCACTAGAATAACTGTTCAGTTGAAGGCTGGGTGCAGACTGGTGGAAGGTGAAGTTTGCTGGGGAGGGCACAGATATGGGGGAGGGGGACTCACTCTCCAGCAGTATTTTTATCCATGAAACCCACCATGCCCTAACAGGGAAGAACGGGACTGTCCCAGAGACAGCTTCCTTTGTGTAAGACAAGGAAGGAAGGCAGACACTAAAAATGGGGCATGAAAATATTCCTCACACCCTACCCCAACCTCCACTTTTCTCCACTCTCTCCTTTGTGAAACAAAAACTTTAATCTTCAGGGAGAGGGACAATAAAAATTGTTCTTAGGGCACTGATGGAAACCCATTGCACCTGGCAGAGGGAACAAGAAACTACCCTCCAGCCCTAGAGAAGGGACAGGGATTTTTTTTTTTTTTTTTTTTTTTTCGGTACGCAGGCCTCTCACTGTTGTGGCCTCTCCTGTTGCGGAGCACAGGCTCCGGACGCGCAGGCTCAGCGGCCATGGCTCACGGGCCCAGCCGCTCCGTGGCATGTGGGATCTTCCCTCACCGGGGCACGAACCCGCGTCCCCTACATCGGCAGGCAGACTGGCAACAACTGCGCCACCGGGGAAGCCCAGGGATATATTCTTAATAAGAACTCTAGCTGGGAGGAGCAGGAACATGAAAAGCACATCCTGGAGACCCAAGGACTCTTCTCTCCTTCACTTCCTGCCATAGGGCTAAAAAGCATCAAGTAAAGTTGACAATGGAGTACTTCTGGGTAAGATGTGATAGACAGGCCCTCCTGTGGTCCAGCCCAAAAGGGAAGATTGATTGGTGAAGGTGGAGTAGAAATGGAGGAAAAAACCTTGGGAAGCCAGCCTCTACTTTAAACACAAGATATCGATAGAGAAATTTGAAAACTGTGTTTCACTAAAGGCAAAAATAGCAACAGCAAGTTCAAAACTGCCTAACTCCTGGCTAGACTAAAGCGGACCGTCACACTGAAAATGGAGCAGAAGGAATGTTCTGCCTATTTACAAGCATAAAACTACTTACTTGAATTTCTACTTTCTTACACAAAATGTTTGGCTTTCTACAAAAAAAAGTATGAAGAATATGAAAAGGCAACACATACACCCACACATACACGCACACACACACACACACACACACACACACACACTCTGCAAGAGATAATACTGTAAAATCAACAGAGCCATCAGACTCAGATATAGCACAGATGTTGAAACTATCTGACAGGGAATTTGAAATTACTATGATTAATATGTTACACACTCTAATGAAAAGAGCAGAAAACATGCAAAATTAGATGGCTAGTTTCACCAGAGAGAAGAAAACCAGAGGAAAAATCAACTGGAAATGCCAGCAATGAGTAACTTAGCAATACAGATAAAGGTTGCCATTGATTGGCTCAGTAGCAGACTCAGAACAGTGGGGAATTCAGTGAACTTGAATATAGGGCAATTGAAATTGCCTAAAATGGACCACAAAGAGAAAAAAGTGGGGAAAACAAAAAATAACATAGAACAAAGCATTCAATAGCTGTGAGATGATATCAAAAAATCTAACAACTGTCTAACTGGAATCCTAGAAGGAGAATCAGGACAGAATGGGACAGAAGAAACAAATAATGGCGAAGAATTTTCTGCAATTAATCATAGACATCAAAGCACAGATCCAGGAAGCTCAAAGAACACCAAACGGGATAGATAATCCCCCCACGGAATGGGGAGGTAGGTGAACACACCTAGGCACATCACATTAAAAATGCTGAAAACAAAAGACCATAAAAATCTTTAAAGCAGGGCTTCTCTGGTGGCGCAGTGGTTGGGAGTCCGCCTGCCGATGCAGGGGACGCGGGTTTGTGCCCCGGTCCGGGAGGATCCCACGTGGCGCGGAGCGGCTGGTCCCGTGAGCCATGGCCGCTGGGCCGGCGCGTCCGGAGCCTGTGCTCCACGGCGGGAGAGGCCACAGCCGTGGGAGGCCTGCATACCGCCAAAAAAAAAAAAAAAAAAAAAAAAAATCTTTAAAGCAGTTGCATTACAATCAGAGAAACAAATGTATTATAGCTGATTTCTCATCAGAAAACATGAGAAATACTATCCTTCCGTCATTCTCTACCCAGAACATAATATGATTTAAAAAATAAGGTTTTTCTAAGGCCAAACAAAAACAGAAAATTCATTGCAAGCGGACCTATTCTGCAAGAAATGTTAAAAGAAGTTTATGAGGCAGGAGGAATATGATAGCAAACTGAAATTAGAATCTTTATCAGGAAACAAAGAGAACTGGGAATGGAATAAACGAAAGTAAAATAATTTTTTAAATTGATCTAAAGAGCTTAAAAGATAACTGTCGGAAGGAAAAATAGCAATGTATTTTGTGTTTATAGAAGGTGTAAAATAAAATGTATGACAGAAATAGCATACAGTTCCTGGGGAAGAGGAATTGGAATACATATACAGGTTATAAGGCCCTTAACCCATTTGTGAAATAGTGTATAATATTGTTTGAAATAAGAGTCTGATTAACTAAATATATATATATCTAAACCAAACATCAACCACAAAAGTATGAAAAAATATATAAATAGTAGGATAACAGTAAAGATGAAATGAATTAATATGAAATGTTCAATTTTGCTTTCAAGAGAAAGGAAAAAAAGAGGAGAAAACTAACAGGTAACAGATAGAAGGAATAAAACACCATGTAAAGATGGTAGATGTTAATCCCCTAGACTTTCATCTTGTTATTTTCTCTAGAATCACTCTGATAAACCTTAACGCATATATATAACTAGCATAATTTAGAAACAATCTAAATGCACCTGGAAGCAAGGTGCATTTCTATGGCTTTCATGACTTTCTCTACACAAAAATAAATACCTGAAGTCATTCACTCATTCAGCAAGTATTCATTGAACAAAGGCTTTCTTTGTGCCAAGGACTGTGCTTAGGACTATGGATACACTGTTGAAGAAACAGGTAGAGATCCAGTTCACTTTTTCCAGTACTTACTACCTTGTAGGTCAATAAAATCTCCCCAAGATGTATTCAGGTATTTTTCATTTTAAACAGATGTAATAAAGAAATTACTCTCTTTAGAACATTTTTTTAAAATTTTTATTTACTTTTTGGCTGCGTTGGGTCTTCGTTGCTGTACGCAGGCTTTCTCTAGTTGCGGCGAGCGGGGTCTACTCTTCGTTTCTGTGCGCGGGCTTCTCATTATGATGGCTTCTCTTGTCGTGGAGCACGGGCTCTAGGCACGCGGGCTTCGGTAGTTGTGGCTCCTGGGCTCTAGAGCGCAGGCTCAGTAGTTGTGGCGCACGGGCTTAGTTGCTCTGTGGCATGTGGGATCTTCCCAGACCAGGGCTCGAACCTGTGTCCGCTGCATTGGCAGGAGGATTCTTAACCACTGTGCCACCAGGGAAGTCCCTAGAACATTTTATTGACATGTTTGTTGCACTGCTAAGAATAAAATCTTTGAAAATGGTGTGTAATAAAAAATATATATCTATATATAAGGGACAATATTGGTTACCTACACGACATTCACTGACTCCTCACATCTTACTAAAGCTGATATTTTTCGGGTTTCCAGTCTTCCTCCATACAACCTGTATGACTCAAGGAAAACTGAGTCTATCTCTAGCCCCAGATATTAATACTCATCAATCTAAACTAATCATCTAATCACATTTCCACACCCAAACCAGTGACTAAAACTCAAACTTCATCCAACCAGCGCATGGCATTCCAGCAGTCATTATTTTTATTTCATGGGTTGATCCCTGACATGATGTAGCCTAAACACACTGGGAAAGATGCATTTTTTTCCACAAATGGAAGAGTGGCTTCTTCTCTATTCTACTACACAAAGACAGGGAGACAGACTATCCTGGAGGCTATTGGCAGTTATGTTTTGGCCACAAGAAAGGCCAGCTTGAGAACAAAGTAATACACGTACAAGAATTGGCCTGAGAGAGTCATAGAGGGACTGAGTTGGAGTCATCATTTTAATTTTCCTTAAACTTGCCCTATCCTGAGTCTTCCAGTTATATGCGATCCACTTATTCACTCAATAAATATTAATTGAGCACATACTATGTGTCAGACATTCTTCTAAAGGCATCCACTGCTTTTTGAAAGTTCGCTTTATGCCACTTCATTTTTACGAAAGACCTACGTTAGTAGCTATCTGAGCTAATCCAAAGAAATCTGAAGACAATTTTTGCTCTTACGAAAAAAGACAAAAAGTGAAAAGAGTTCAGCATTTGTTTTGTCACAAGCCATTTATAGAGGCAGCACATGCTCTGAGCATCAAAAGTGGCACCACCAAGCTCTTTCCCCAGAACTACACTCTCCATCTCAGCATCAAGCCCCATGGTTTTGAATTCCGTCTGTGAGCATCTGAGCTTTATCTCCATGTATCTTTTTCATCTGTTAGCAACATGTGTCTTAAGGTAATTGCTTCTTTGCTCTACTCCTTTTGGGCTTACAGAAGTTGTTGTAGGGATGCTCTACTTTTGGAAAGCGGGGAAAACCTGTGTTAAGGATACAGCATGAACCAAAAAGGCAAAGGGCCCTGTCTTCAAAGAGTTTATGTGCATTGTAAGGGCAGAAAATAAATAAGAAGTAAATATAAAATAGGTCAGATGTTGAGCAATGCTTTACTGTTAGTTTTTTTGTTAGTTTGTTTGTTTTTTTTGCGGTACGCGGGCCTCTCACTGTTGTGGCCTCTCCCGTTGCGGAGCACAGGCTCCAGACGCGCAGACCCAGCAGCCGTGGCTCACGGGCCCAGCTGCTCAGTGGCATGTGGGATCTTCCTGGACCGGGGCACGAACCCGCGTCCCCTGCATCAGCAGGCGGACTCTCAACCACTGCGCCACCAGGGAAGCCCTACTGTTAGTTTTGATTGATGTTCCTCATCACTTCTTGTGGCTCTAACTTTCCATCTGAGGTCATTTTCCTTTAGCCTCTTTTCTCAGGAATCCTGTCCCCCAATTGCCAGCCCCTTCACTGCAGCCTTGAACTCTGATCTCTCCTCCTCTCTCCAGTTCCTTCTCTCTCTGCTGAGGTAGGTAGTAAAATGTCTCCAAGCAGAAATCTGGAGAGATCTTGGGGCTCACTATAATCCTCTTGTCTTTAGGATACATTCTGCCTGTTGCTCCATATCTAAAAACAGCTGCCTTATATATTTTTAGTTGGAGGGAAAGTCCAGTGCCAATCTCACACTCAGGTTAATGAGTCCTCCATGGTTAATGAGATTTGGAAGGATGGACATTCCAGGTGTGAGAAATAGTCTGTATGTCGTTTTGAAAGAATTAAATATATTTTTGATGCAATAGTTGAGTATGGTTAGAAAAGGAGAACAGTTTATTTCTAAGAATCATGAGTGAGCGCATATGTGACCAGAGGGGAAAGTAAGATCTACGTCATAAAGGGACCTGTAGCCGAATAAACATGTATTGCCATATATCCCATTTACCAAATTTTCCCTGTTATTTTTGCAGTGTACACAGCTTATTGAAATTTTTTTCTGCATATCCCCACTATAAGGTTGATGAGAGTAAAACCACAACTAACTTGTTCATTATTATATTTCCAATTCCTATTTCATAGTAGACACTCAATAATATTTGTTGAACTTATGTATGTTTCTCTGTATGTCAGATGTGTTTATCTGTACATATGGGATTGTTTTATACATTAAATTATTTTAAATTATTGCCGATTATCTCAGCCTAAAAGGTATTACCTATGATTAAATGAGCTATTTTGGGAAACATGTTTATTCTTCCAGGAAAATATTATGTTACTAAGAAAATTTATTTATTTCATTAAAAGTTTCAAATTTTGGCCATCACATTAAAACTACCTCAGGGCAAAAGTTCAAAGGAATTATAATTAAGTAAAATAAATACAAGCATGAATGTCCAACACATGTTAAATCAATGAAACACTCATTTTGAAAAATAGCTGGTACTCTCTTGGTAGGCCAACAGCCTGGACAGGGTCACAAATAATTTAATGAAAAAAGTCCATTTGGTGACCACAAATGGTTATGGTATTACAAGAAAGAGGCTTCCTTTGACAAGTAATTTTCTTGATTTTGTCTGCCATTGAAAGATTATTGCAATAATTTTGATTTAGTTCCTAAATCAAAAAACTTGGTTTTGTCATATGTTTTCTAATATAAGATGAATGTGTGAGAGATGTTTCAAAAAAGCCACCTGGAACAAAGCAATCGGGAAACCCAAAGCTTCAATGGAAAAAATAATAAATATTTTAATTTTCCCCATTTGCTTTTAGACATATTTCCTGGAGCCTTTAAACACCAAAATAAATAACCAAACTTCTGAGCTATCCCATCTGACTTGAATTTGAAAGTGTTGTACACATAGTTAAATTCTACTCAACTTCTCCAAAGTGATGCTTCTAGGTTCCCTGTTTTATTTTTTAAGTAAAAGTATTTGACATATTGAAATTCAGTCACCTCTCAATCAGCTACATGTGGAATAGCCCCCTTGTGGACTAGACACAGTGCTTTTTAAATTTCATAAATTTTATATTCCACAGATATTTATGACGTTTTATAGATTGTAAGCTCTTCATACAGATTTACTGAGTAAATGCTTCTCCCATCTTTTTCTGTTGGAATAGACATTTATTTTTATTTTAGCATGGCCAAAGTTTATTCCAACAGAAAAAAAAAGAGATGAGTGAAGCATCTAAACTTCTAAAGTTTTATCCTGCAGAGTTGAATGAATTTGTCAAACTCACGTGGGCAAAATAATTTTATATAATAAGATGAGTAGACGATATTTTCCTAATTCCTAAAGGAATATTTTCACACTCTGCAGAGGTGGAAGATGGATGTCCACGCTAAAATAATTTAGAAAGACATGTAAGAGTTAGAACTGATTGAATGCAAGTAAATTATAATAACCTGAGCTAAGTTAAGCAGATATTTTAAAGAGGATGTAGATGAAGGGCTATCTGTAAGCAAAATGGGAATTTTATAATATAAAGATAAGAATTAACCCAAACTTTTCTAGAAAGACTTGAGGCAGGTACAAAATATATGTGTGTGTGTGTGTACCTGTATATATATGCAAGTTTCTGTATAAACACCGTCAAGCCCAGGGAAGCTCTCTCTGCCTATTCTCTGTCTTCTCTTTCTACCTCTGTCTCTGTCTCTGTCTCTCTTTCTCTCTTTCAGATTTTCTTTTCATTCAGTATATGGTAAAGTACATCACACCACCATCTCAAGTTTTTATATCTCCTCTGTGCACGAGACCCATCCACACTGAAACTGGAAATCTCTTAGTCCTAGTTTATAATTTCTGACCAAAAGAACATGATGGGCTCAGCTTGGGGCAGTTTTCCATCTTCATTTTATTTTCTAATAGAATTATTAATTTTGAAATGTCACTTATTTGTCTTTGATATAATGCTCTATAGGACATAGTTCAAATAGCTAATTATTTTACTTACAATTGTGATGTAATGGTGCACTCTATTTGTGTCCTTTGCAAGATAACACAAAGAGAGAATCCTACACCGTGGTTAACTTAAAATCTTATGAAACTGGTAATGAGTTTATATCAGTAGACCCCTTAGAACACAGGACATTGAGGAAGAAAAGTTTGAATCATCCAGTAGAGCCAAAACCTTTTACCATCCCAAACGTGGGCTGAAGACAAAGGTAACATAAAATTGGTAAGTGAGAGAAGGAAGTTGTAAATGTCAGCTCTAGCATAGTGATGAAACAACCATGCATATTTTTTTCTTTTTACTCCTCTTTAAATTTCCCTGTCATTTTTAAAAGAAGCATTAGTGAAAGTTAAAACTGCATCTTAGTTTTTAGAACATAACCAGATAGGACTGTAATGGAACAAAAAGAGAAATTATTATTAATCCGTGAAGAATATGACAAATAAGGGAACTTCTCGCCTCCCGTTTTTTGAAACAGATGAGAACATTTTCATTTAGACAAAAGGTAGTTGTGGCATATTAATAAGAAGCAAACCACCATTGCTATTGTATGGCGTAATGGTTAGTTTCACATAAAAGTGTGAAGTGGATACCTCAAAGCAAATACTTTCATGTAATGAGTGCATTGCTTGAAGAATGTAGAAGCAAAATCTCTTTCCATACTTTTGCTCTCATTTAGACAAACTCCTTTAGACAGTACTGTTTCCCTACTTAGCAGTCAGTCATTTGGCTTTCTTCAGTAACAAAACTGTGGTTTTGAGAGTCAAGGGGGGGGAATCTCATGATGATAACGAGACAAACCTCAGGCAAAGCAAATATATGAGAATCGTGGTTCCAAAATATGGAGATTTTTGTTCCTTGATGAAACATCTGAGCCATTAGGTCAGCCCTGGGATAGCTTACTTCCAGACCTTTTACAGGGGATAATAAAACCCCCATTATTTAGCCCATTTGGGGTTAAATATTCTGATTTACATATTCTGACTTACCCAAGAAAAACCTTTCGGCTCAAGTTGGTTTCCACACTAAGGATATTTGCTCTCTTCTACTCTATTATCACCTTATCAGTGAGACTTTCCCTGATGACCCAGTATAAATAGGAAACTACCCTAGCACTCTCCACAGCCGCTTTATTTATAACACGCAAAAACTGGGAAAAAGTAGTTTTTAAATCAAATGTTTTTAACTACCCAAATCTCCCCTGCCAAAATCATTGATACTTCTTACTTACAAAGGGAAAAGGAGTAGCTTCACAGCGTAGTGACCTAGTGAACAGCCCCTTAACCTAGTGATCAGATATTAGAACAGGTGGACATCACAGGCTTTCTGGGAAGGGCATCCCATCACTCCTTTGGTAATCCTGACAGAATCATAATCTAAATTTAGCATACAAAGCATCAAACAGACACAAATTGAGTTACAAAATAACTGACCTATATCTCTCAAAAATATCAAGGTCAAGCTAGAGAGTGAGAAAAAGGAGCCCAAGAGCTGTGGCAACTAATTGTGACAAGTGATTGCAGAACAGATCTCGGACTGGGGAGGAAATAGATACAGCAAATTATTAGAACCATTGACAAAATTTGAATATGGGTAATGGATTAGATAGTAGTACTCTATAACTGTCTCAGTGTTTGATTTCCTGGTTTTGATAATAGCAGTGTTGTAATAAAAGAGATGTCTCTGTTTTTAGGAAACACACAGAAAGATATTAATAAAAAGAGGCATGACTTCTCCAATTTACTGCCCGATGATTCAGAACAAACTTTCTTGGAATTACAAAAAATGAAAGTTAAGAAAAAACACATCCACAAAGGAAAGCCTGAGCTCAAGTACCACTTGGCCAGCTCTCTTGATGTCAGTCTAATGCAGATGCCATCTCCCACAGCATCCTGTAGATACCACTACCTTAGAATCTTCCACATTGTATAATAAACAATAATTTGCCTCTTCTCCTAGGAGAGTCAATACGATTCAAGGACAAAAACTGTGTCATGTTTGATTTTGAATCTTAGTTTATAGCACAGGGCATGGTATAATCAGGGACATAATAAAGGGTTACTGAGTAAGCATATAGAGGTGTATAAGACTAAAGAAATATGCACTGCACATGGAGAAGGAAAACTGGATACCATTAATGAAATGATCTCTAAATTTGTGATCTTATGCATTTTTAAAAATCATTCACCTGACTTCAATTTAAGGTGACACTTTGGTTAATTTTAGAAAACCCAATAGTCTAAGCTGAAACACATTTAATATTCAGATTTTTACAACCACTAATTTGCACACCAGTGATCCTTTGAAAGACTTGAAAACACAGTAAATGTGATGAAAACAAAAGAAGACCAAAAAAATGGTGTGTAAATCCTAGGAAAACATACCACTTAAATACCATTGCTTCTGTATCAGTGCTTTACTTGGTAGGATGGGAGAAGAATCCCTTTAAATTTCTGTCTCCATGGAACTTCTTATCTCATACTATCTTTTTCTTTTTCCCTCTTGTCCAGCCATGGGCACATTTACATAATTTTCTTGTCCACGTTACTAATTTCTGCCAGCTCTGTCCTTTAGAAATATAGCACTGCGCTTAAATCTTAGTGTTATTTTTTTCCTTTTAATGTTTACTTTAGGTTTTATATTTTAGTTAGCTGACTACTAGAAGTAACATGTTAGAAGGAAATTCTTATTCTCTGTTCCTGGTGTTGCCTTCTACATAGAGAAAGACTCTCTCTCCATCCCTTTGCTCACTTCACCCCAGATGGAGGCACTTGACTTGAGGAATAAAGTAGACATTTTCAGGACAGCTACACCCCTGTCTCCCGACAGGGAGAACACAGTGTCTCTACTCCACCAGTGGCTGCCTTTTCCCCACCTGTCCAGTCCAATCTGCTAGGCCCAAGTGGGTAATTCAACCTAAGTTCAGTGATTCATTCAGCAGGTCCAAGTGACTGTCAATCTAATCAAGCCCCTCCCATCTGGCCTCTATCAGTAAATAAGGTGATAAGTGGGTTACATCTGCCACTGTTTTATTTTAGTTCTTTATTGTTTTTCAGAACTCTGATAGGCAAGAGGGGTGATGTTTCTTGGGTGCCACCCCAGAGCTCAGCACAGTATTATATGACTGATTGCGTATATTTTAACTCTAATAAAGTTCAGTAACAGAACATCCTAAATGATGTTCTACAGCTACCCTAAGTACCATATTGTGGGTTCTTTGTTGAGAACAAACCTTCTTACAAAAAAGAAAGGTAAACAGAAGAATGTCAATGTCAAGGCCCTTCCTAGTACTAGTGTGAACCAAATCAATGAAGCTTCGACTTGAAACTAACTTAACATTGGCAGATATTATTCTTATTGAGATTTATATACTGAAAAATTTTCCTTTGTACCCAGATGCAAAAGAGATAGAAACCCCAGATGAGAAGCTGTACTGCCAGGTATTCTTCAGGATTCCTAGAACTAGCATATTCCCCATAGTTTTCATAGTATATTCCCAGAAAGTTTAATATAGGTCACATAAAAATATTGGGGTATTGAGAAATATTGGTTTGCACAATTTTTTTTTTTTTTTTTTTCCGGTACGCAGGCCTCTCACTGCTGTGGCCTCTCCCATTGCGGGGCACAGGCTCCGGATGCGCAGGCTCAGTGGCCATGGCTCACAGGCCCAGCTGCTCTGCGGCATGTGGGATCTTGCCGGATCAGGGCACGAACCCGTGTCCTCTGCATTGGCAGGCGGACTCTCAACCACTGCGCCACCAGGGAAGCCCGGTTTGCACAATATTAATCAGACTTATCTTTTACAGTATATTATGATATAATATATATTGTGAATCTCTGAGAGGTGAACATGGTATACACTAGTCCTGTTCCTGTTCACCGTGGGAGTCCTCCTCCTAAGAGCTTTTCTCACTTGTAATTACCAGGACTGTAGAAAGAGGTTGGCTGAAGGACTGCTTCCAGTAGGAACACATGGCAGATAAATAATATTTGCTGGAGTTCCTTCAGACTTGGGTGTGGGTCTTGGCTTTGCCTAGTCAGGAACACTATTTTACCAGTTTTCCCAGGGATTGTCAGACTCTGGAGGATTCAGTAATACTGAATCAGCTTACGGGAAACAGATTTATAAACCAGAATGCCAATTTATTCACTTAAACAGAAAACACACTGCACTATGTAACAGAATGTGACTGTCATACAGAGTGAAGTAAGTCAGAAAGAGAAAAACAAATATCGTATATTAATGCATATATGTGGAATCTAGAAAAATGGTACAGATGAACTGGTTTGCAAGGCAGAAAAATAGAGACACAGATGTAGAGAACAAATGTATGGACACCAAGGGGGGAAGGGCAGTGGTGGTGGTGGGATGAACTGGGCGATTGGGATTGACATATATACACTAATATGTATAAAATAGATAGCTAATAAGAACTTGCTGTATAAAAAATAAAAATAAAATAGAATACTTGCATCAGCTGGCAAGTACATACTCCTTCCCAGTAAAAAAGTCTTCTTGGGAAATCAAAATAAGAGCAGATGATTTTTGTGGTGAGTCAAGAAGCGAAACAAAGGGAATTGGCAGATATTGGGGAATAGTACATTCAATTAGTGGCAGACTGATGAATCCTTCTGCCTTTTATGTCTATACCTGTCAAGAAGTTAAGAACAACATCACCAAACCAGCTACCTTCCTTCTGAGTCATGGCTGAGTAAGCACTGACACATTTTAGTATTTGTTTAAAAAAAAAAAACCCACAACAAAACTATATTCCTGATCCGTTAACAAAATATTCTGTTATAACGTTTCTTTATGATGGATATTTCACACAATTAATTACTTTCTATCTTATCTTTCATTACTTACATTTCAGATTAATGTGTCTCCGTTGGGTTTTGGGAAAGTTCCATAGGCTCCTTGTTCAATTTTAGGAGACCTATTTATCTTATCATCAAGACATGTAAAATAGTCTCTTAGGGAGGGTTACTTCTACAAATGGCTAACCTCATTTGTTTTGTGTTGAATGATGTCAGCTTCAATTCACGAGGTGACATTTAATGACCATATTCATATATTTTTAGGGTAATTTCTATTTAAAGAGCATAACATCAATGTACTGGCTACATAGCTAAACACTCTATTGCTGCTTGGTATGGAGATTTTACATACACACACACACACACACACACACACACACACACACACACACACATTTTTTACTCTTAAAAAAAAAAAAAGCACACCTGAGGGGAACATAACTGCAAACACTGGCTTGATTCTAAAATGATTGTATTTAATGATTCAATATAGGACATGTCTTTTGTTTTCTTTTTCTCTTTTTAGGACATGTTTATAAGGTCTCTCTACCTTATGCCGCCCAGCCTTTGCAGTTGGCTTGGGGATATAAAGACAAATAGAAGTTAGACTGCAATTCCAAGCATACTTTGACTGCATTAAATCTGAATAAGAACACCCTCTCAGGTTGAACAAACAATCATCTATCTACTGCTCATTCATTTCAGAGAGCACCAGAAATGAATTGGTTTCCCTTGAAAAATTCACACTCGATGCTGGTTGATTCTTCATATCTTACCATTAAAGTCTTATCATTTTACAACAACTTACTTTGTAGTGAATACAAAACCCCCTCAAAGAATTCACCCTTCTGTCAGCCTTGTGAAAGCTTGAGAAAAAGAGAATAGGCGAAGACCCTAACTCAGTAGGACACTGGCTGAGCAAGCATCACACTGAAAGTTACCAGACTTAAGAGTCTACCCTGATCGTAGTTCTCTGCTATGTCGCTTTGGGTGAGTCATTTATCCTGTGTGGATCTCATTTTCCTTATCTTATTAGGATGGTTATGAAATCAGATGGCTATGGGTGTTAGGCAGATAAACTAATGATTGAATCAGGCTGAGGTTAAGAGACTAGAAAGTTGTGGGAGACTGTGACATTAAAGAAGCAGAGATAAAACTAGATGCCTTACACATTTGTAGCTAGTTGACAGTTGCAGCTGTTCATTTGCGATTGAGCAACATTTTCTAAACTCTCAAGAGTAGATTGGTATGCTAAATATAATTTCCAAAGAGAATGATGAGTAATCTATATGCTTTAATACTGTGTCCAATATCACAAGGTAAAATTGTGATAGAGCTGGGAAAGGATTGGAGAATTAAAAAAACATACGAATTTAGATCTCAGGATGTTTCAGAGATCAGAAAGTAATTTGCCTTATTTCACAGAAAGGTAAACAAAGGCCTGGAGTAAGTAAATGGCTAATTTAGGTTGTTAATAGCCAAGCAAAGACCAATACCCCAGACTCCTGTTGGGTCTCCTTTTCCAACACTCTGCTCTTTTCTGTAACACAGAAATGTTGAGAATTATAGGGAATCTTAATGACGGTCTAGTTAAACCCCTTCATTTTATTAGATGAGAAAACCTACACTCAAGGGGTTGGAGTTATCAACCACACACTCGGCCACGGAGCTCCAGCTACAACCCACATCTCCTAACAAGCAACCGGTATTCATTTTTCCACATATTCAGTACGTTTTATTTTGTGTAACAATTGATACAGAAGAAAGCAATCGCCATGAAGTCTAAACTGCCTTCACAACTACAATTTTAAATATTGTGCAAATAGTGATATAAGTGGTGAAGAAATGATCTTTAGAAGAGAGCGTGCTGTCCTATTACACAATTTCATCTCATAATCAACATGTCTATTTCTCTACTTCAGAATAGGAACACATTATACCAGGCACCTACTCTGCTTATTTCTTTTGGTTGAATATTCAACAAAATCCTCCTAAGTGTACTGGTTTTTGGAGGCAGCACTAATTCTGGTATCATATGTAAATCACTGCTAAGCCAGGCTTCTTCCACTGGTGACTTTACTTTTGACAAATGTACAGTCTGATCATTGTAAATGGTGCTAAAATTGTTTCATGAAATCTTGCCTGGAAGCATGGAAGTCAGAATAGGAGACAATAAGTTTTTGTCATCGTGAAAGGCTTCTCTTATCATGGAGAGAACTATCAATATTCACAATATTTGTCACAGGATCATTTACCTTTGACAGGCTACCCATATTTTTTTTTCACAAAGACGGAATCAATGAGAATATAATAGAAAAGGACAGTACAGTGTGTGCTACCGGTAAGGACTTTATAAAGGTAACACAGAGTCCTGAAAACCATCCACCTGTCACCATAAACCAGCCAACCACCCAAACTCCCGTAGCATTCAATACATTCAGGTTACCCTAAATTCCTTACAGCCTATCTCAAAATGTAACATTTGCCTTTCCTTGTGTATTTTCAGCCTTGATACAGGGGTTAAATTGTTAATGCTTTACTTTCACTTCCTTAAATTTTTTTAAATCAAACTTTGCTTTTTCTCTCCCTGGGGCACAACAAATGGACAGCTTTCCTCTCTTGTACTCCTCCTTCCATTACCATCACAGCAGAATGCATCTGAGACTGTAATAATTCAGTGATGAAATACAAAATGTCGCAATGCCATCTCTCTTAAAGTGAACTGAGATTTTGTTATGCCATTTAGGTGCACTAATAGCAACTCAAGTCCCATGGAGTATCCTAATGTGAATTTAATGAGCTGATAGCATATAAATGACAGTACTGTGAGGGTGAAGGTGACATAACCTTTTTCTTTCTATTTGATGTTTGCCTTTGAAAAACTACAGATCTGTTCAAAACCTACTGCATTATTACTAAGTGGCGCATCACTCACCAAAGGAGCTACTATTGTTTTAGCATTTAAGAATATTTTTCTCTTTTACTGGAACGAGTAGCAAGAGCAATTTTTTTATCATTAGGATAAAAAAGATCTGAATAGTCTTTCTCTGAACAAACACAAATTATGTAGCGCTCTGGTGTCTATTTTGCCATAGGCCGATGGTCTCCAGTGACAAATATTTACTTATGGGTCCCATATCCTTTGAATGTCACAGACAGTGATATAACATCACCAAACTGGATGTTAAAGACAGCAAAACTATCCATCTTTATATGAGGTATTATTTGAGGATGCAAGTTAGATGCTTTATAAAGATGGTATACATAGAAGCTTTGTCAATTACAGTGGATTCCATGGTTTAGTTCAGTCTTTCAGGCTGGTCCGTTGTTTGTGAAAACAGCAATCAAATTAAATTGGAAGAGCATGGTTTACCCCTGGCATATGTGGAAATGGAATAAGGGGAGAGGGTGGACAAATTTTAAAAAGAGGAAAAATGATTCAATATCTTCAATGGTGAACGGTAATAATGAACATAGAAATACTTTGAAAAAGTTTATGACGCTTCCAATGCATATTTCGTGGGATTTATGCTCTAGAACTAAGAGGTATATAACAGAGCATTCTGGAGGTCTGGAGGATGGAATGCGGGGTCAAGAACTGACTGAGTAAGAATGAGAGGCTTATGTGGTCACATGTCACTAGCCTGAAAACCTTTTACATCCCTCCCATTTAAAAGAGGGAATGTATACCTCAAACACTTTTTAAGACTCTTTGAACCTCCTTAATTTAAAAATGAAGAAACTGGGACCAGAGGGATTACATGATTTTCTGAAGTCTCAGGCTGGTTTAAATAACAGAGCCGTGCAAGATTAGAACCCTCATCCTCTGATTCCAAGTCTGTAGCCACTTCACTTTAATGGCTACAGCAAGCCATGATAAAGACATGAAATTGATGTGATCTTTAAAATTCATCAGCCATTCATGTAGATCTAAATAACTAGCACGGAGTCTGATTGGAATTGAAGCTGTCGCGCCTAACATTTAAGTTAAACAAAACTAAGTTAAACAAAATCTGTCACAACGCAAGTCATTTAGTTTTCCAAACAAAACTCTACCTTGGGTTACATTCTATGAATATAAAAATTAAGCAGCTTAAGAGTTTCAAAAGTTTGGATTTTGGCAAAGTTCAAAAATCTTCTGGTTGCCAGGGGACAAAGCAAAACATATCACATATGCTTAACAACCAACATGTACATATTTTGTCTTTCCTAGGTTTCTAGGGCTGGTCAGGCATAATGATGCATTACTGCTGAAGGAGCTTCCAGCAGGGACAAATGTTTATCTGTTTCCAAAAGCATTTTCTTAATCCATAACAAAAACAGCCCAGTATTTCTCATCGTTTAATGACTGAGTAAAGGTTAATGCTACCCAACAGAGATTGTATTCCGTTTTATATTTTTATTGTCTCAGCGACTTTAAGTGAAAATCACTGGTTATGTTGTGGTTGAAAAATATTAAATATATGAAGGTATTTTCCCCTTATGGACTATAAAAGCATTATAATATTTGGCATACTTATTGTCATTAAAATATCAAGTTATTTTTGTAAGTTTTTGGAATTAGAGTCTGAGTATTATATTGATCTCCCTGGGCTATGCTGCTGCTTCCGCTAGCTTACTATTTTACATTCGGTAGTGAATATATGTTGATGCTACTCTCACTTCGCTCCAAACTTACGATATTCATATATTCACATGTCATATCCATACATCACATGAATATATGGTGAATTACTTTAATCCTTTCCATTGATGGACACTTTGGTTCTTCAAAAATTTGTACTATTATACATAATACTGCAATACATTTTTTTATATGTGCTTGTATTGTGAGTACATTTTTATAAATAAGTTCCCAGAAGTAGAAAGGCTGAGTCAAAGGACACGTAGAGATTCAATTTGAGGATTTATTGTCACTATAAAGGTGATCACAACCACATTAGCTCTAGATATTTTGAAACTTTACAATATTTTTCATTTGATAGTTGAAAAGAAGCTTTTTTAAAAAGTCATTTTATTTGAACAGAAATAGGTTACCTTTTTAGGTGTGTATTTCCTATTAGTAATATCTTTCAGTGAACTGCCTACTGATATTTTGTCAGTTTTAAAATCTTTATTATTGAGTTATAGAAACAGTTTATATGTAACATTATATGACTTTATCAATTATATGCAGCAAATAGCTTAACCCAGTAGGACATTTGCGTTGCACTTGTTCTTATGCGTTAGACTTCAAAAATTGAGTCAAATGTGTTCATCTTTTCCCTCAAAAATTGAGTCAAATGTATTCATCTTTTCCCTTAACATACTTAGACTTTATTTATCTTAGATACATTCTAATAATTTCTAAGCAAAGATGGTTTCAGCAAAGATTCAAATGAGTACTATGTTAGTTTAGGACCAAAATTTCAAGTGGCCAAGATGACTTTATGGCATACCTAACTTTTCTTTATATTTTGATAAGGTGGACCTCTGCTAATGTTGTTCTTCTCTAACCTAAGGTATTACAAAAAATAAGATAAACTTTTGTTTCTGAGAACCTGGTGGCAATTCACTCAGTGAGCCCTGCTAGGATTATTGATCGCAGAGAAGACTTCTGTGAGGAACGAAGGCAGCCACTTGTATTTGTAACCATATGTGTATTCCGGGCATTGATCGTTTGTTGGGTCTGCTGTTAAGTGGAAATCCTAGTTATAATTTTATCATTTGGCCTGTGGATGATCCTCTGTTACCTGACATAGCTCAGGAGACTATAGACTTAATTCTTAGAAATATCTGGGATGGTCGGTTAGAAGAATCTGCTGTCATTGCACATCTCATAGAATCCCAGCGAATTTTCAAAGCAGCTCAGGACTCTGAAGAAGACAGAGAAGGAAACAAACTAATTCTTGATTCAAAAGGAGCCAGATTTTAGTTTAAGTTCAGAACTTGAGGTTGGAGCAGGTTGCAAAATCCTAAAGAGCAAACTGTTTCTCTATTTTAGGCTGGAAACAGAATGTTAAGAAGTGCAATAGAGATACTGTCATACCCTAACACAGATTAACAGTGTTATATCTCTCTTTCATGTATTCAAAAATGTGCATTAAGTATCTACACTATTCAAGGTATTGTGCCAGGCATTGTATAAGATGCAAAACAGGATGAGATGAATAAGAGTGATGATGATGATGATGATGATTATTATTCAAGAAACTTTATAAATAAGCACACAGACAAAAATAAAACCAGAAGCACGAGGTAATATAAAGAGAATACAGATAAAGTATCATGAGAGGTTTTAGGAAGATTGCTTTTGCCTGTAAACTTCAGCCAAACTGACTTATGGAAAAGGTGACAATTTCACTGAGTTTTGAAAAAATAAGAGACATTTAGACATGGAAATATATGAGATGATATCCCAAAGAGAGAAAATGGTTTGCGTTTTAAAAAGTGGTGCCTTCTCAGAGCTAAACACCTTCTTTGCCTTCGGACCAAAGAGCATCAATAGTTAAAAGTTCTTCGCCTCAGAGTAAGTCAGATGTTCTAATATCATGGGATTTCCTGCTCTGTGGAGACCATATATATATATATATATATATATACACACACAATTGTGTATATATATATATATATATATATACACTATTGTGTGTGTATATATATATATATATATATATACTATATACTAT
Source organism: Phocoena sinus (assembly GCF_008692025.1). NCBI lineage: Eukaryota > Metazoa > Chordata > Mammalia > Artiodactyla > Phocoenidae > Phocoena > Phocoena sinus. The sequence goes on along the minus strand of NC_045769.1, from coordinate 85,404,592 downwards.
TGTACTAATAATGCTAATAATATACTAATATATATATATATTCTTTCAAATCTTAGCCACCACGACAAGCAAAGATTATTTAAGTAAATTTCTCAAATGAGACCTAGAGATAAACCAGTTGACTTGTGTCTGCAAAACCAGTAAATAGTTTGAAATTTTTCCTGTGTTAATGGATATTCTTATTATATAAATAAGAGGTCTGATAAAAGGAAGGCTAAAAGACTTGAATTTTTTCATATACTCTTTTATCATACATGTATTTTATTTTAGAGACTTTATAATTTTTTTCAGATGTAAATATTTAGAGAAGTGTTGGATTCGGATATGAGGAAGGAGAGAATTCAAGGTCTTTAATTTTCTGCTTGTAGCCCTAAATGAAAGCATGGCTGAAAATCAGCATTATTTTGATTCTGGGTCCTAATATGTCTGAGGTAGCAGAATCCTCACCAAGATAGCCTAAAACGTAGTAAAAAATCAAATATTTCAGCATATGTACCAAAAAGTACTGCATGGGAAGAATTGTCATTTTTATCCAGTAGCTGCAGGCAATGGCCCTTCTCTGTGTGTTTCTTCTCTGCCTCTAATCCAGGCCTGTCATTCCATACGGTCCAATATCTCTGACCATCATTTAGGTGCTAGGAATAAGTAAATATTGGCATCCTGTTAAAATGATTTGTTCAGACGAAACTTTTTTTTTTTTCAGCAGAATAAGTGGGGGACAGCTTTGAGAAGCTCTCTTCTCTGTTCTAGAGTATATGTGTGTGAAGGTAGGAATGTGGCTTAGATGACCTTTCAATGGGTCTTTTAGCCTAATTCTTCTGATTTTCAAATATATAGAGATCATTATCCTACAAAAGCTATATGGAAAGAAATCATGCCTTAGAATCAGAATATGCCAAATTTCATTGGCTTTAACATGAATTAAAACCCACTTTACCTTAAAAGGAGAAAGACTAAGAGGAATGCAAATGGCTTGGACCAAAAAAAACCAAAAAACCGCATCTCGTGCAGTTTGTTCAAGAGGGAGAGAGACTGAGAAACCCTCAAGGAAACAAAGCTTGAGCCATAGAAGCAAATGGTCACCCCTGCAAAGCCCAGTAAATTCAAGCTTTGTGTATACAAGTGGATTGAGTAGGTTTGGAAACCACACCTCCGTCAGTTTATACTGATGGATCTGGTCCTGCTGTTACCAGTCAGATTTTAAGCTTTGATTTATGCAGCTTTTGGTGTTTGAGGTTTTGTTTGGTTTTGGGATTCAGCCTTTTTTTCCCTTTCTTTCCTTTTTTTTTTTTATTGCAGCAACAACATTTTGTCCAAAAACACACCCCAGAATCTTTAATTATATGTACATACCGTGTCATTTCATAGAACGTACATATTTAATGTAATCTGAATGCTCTAAATCAATGTTGAGCAGACCTTCTGCAACTGAAATAATATGGAAATTTGTGTAACCTGCAATTATAAAAAGCACAGTTACAGGAAAGAAATGTTTTCCAGTCTCTTCTGGGAACCCTACATAACTTGTTTATTCCCCCTACATTTGATTTACAACAAATGAAATGAATTGTCATCAAACTCCCCAAAATGCAATTATCTCCATAGGTCACAGATCTAAAATTATGCCAAAGAAGTTCAAGTTAGAAGGAGCTAAGCCCTTCAGTGTCATCCAAGCCCTTTAGTGGACAGATGAAAAAATTAATGTCAGAGAGTTTGGTTAAGTGATTTGCTCAAGATAGCACAACTTGTTAACTCCAGCACTGTGTTTACTTATCCTAGCCCTTGGTTCCTAATCCGGATTTCTTTTCTCTACAAAGTATATGATGCAGAAGGGCCTCGAAGTCCTAGATCTAATACTTTCCTTACCTGGGAGTTGAGAAATTTGGACATCAAGGAGCTTAGAGTATTAATAATCTGGTTTTCTGTGGGACAGAATTGCTTCTGTCGATCCCATGTTACCTTTTACCAGACCTCCTCACAATAGTCATCCATCCTAAACACTAAACAAAACAAACAAACAAACAGAAGAAGACTGGAAACAGAGGGAGAGAGAGAGAACAATTTAGTTTTCCAATAAATCAGGGACAAAAGATCACATTGGAAAGAGTCTCTCTCCCTGTGACATTATGAAATTGGGGCTTTGGTTGATCCAGAATCAAGGGCTGAATTAATGATTATTACTATTAAAATCTTTTTTTTAATTTATTTTTATTTTAAATTTTATAATACCAAGTCACCTAAATAGGAGAGGTTTTCTGTTTAGGTACTAGTTGCGTAATTGCCACCTCCATCAGTGATGACCTGATCATGAGTGTGTATGGTCATTTAAGTTCTCTAATGTTAATGCATTTCTTCCTGGATAATATGAAAGATTTTTTAACATATTTAAATTGGGACATATGAGATAAGAATTGATTTAGAAGTAAAAGAATGCTATGCCGGAATACATTCTGTTTTTCAAAACAAATATGTAACTACTAACTATATTTACAGGTGTCATTTTCACTAAGTTCCATTTTCTCCATTACAGGATGTTTGCAAAACCTTTAACCTCTGAGAGAAACAGGCAAAGTCTCAGACTAGTGGTTTTCAGCACTAGCCAGTTATTAGGATCATCTTGGATACTTTTGAAAATACTGATGCCTGGACCTCATGGTCAGAGATTATGAATTAATTAGTCTGAACTGCTGCTTGGGCATTGTAATTTCAGGCAAGGTTGGGAACTGATTCATAGACATTTTCATGGCTGTGACTTTGGTGTTGTCATCAGTCCCTGTATGCTCCTGCCCAGCTGACCTGAAGTAATGGAAGCCTCTGTGATCTGGCTCTGCTGGCTGTAGTGTTGGCCTCGAGAGGATCTGTTGGAGATTTGTTAAAAAAGATGAGTGGGATCTGTAAAGAGAGGGCTGAGATACTTCCTCTTCCTGCATCCTCCTAGACAGAGCTGAAGAATACCCTCTCCACTGATGTCTAACAAAATTAAAATGAAAGAAAATATCATGTAACCATCCTTGAAATATAATGATTGCATAGAAACACGAAAACTTCCAGGGTTAATATGCATAATCCATTCACATCCCTTGCAGCCCCTTAAGCTTTATTTATCTTCTTGATGGGCGTGTAAGACCTTGGAGCTCTTCGCTTCATTGTTCAGCCTTCCAGCACTCTCAGGAACTCCCGCTGAATATGAAAAGTTTCCGCAGGCTAACTGATGTCTCTCTTTCACAGAGGCATCAGCTCCATTCCTTTGGTTTGGTATCAGTGATCCTCTTCCTTTCCACCTTTTAGGAAGTCACTGACTGACACTGGAATGGAGGGGAAGGGATTTAGTGTCTTCCACTACCAATCAGCACCTCACTTTCTTTCTTTCTCTCTTTCCTCCCTTAGCCAAAGAATCATTTTCCATTTGAAATTTACAATGTCTATTTTATTTGCTCTGACCCTCTAAGGTACATCCCTGTATAGCTCTGGGTCACCATCACAGGAGACTCTTATCTATCTTTTCCTTTGCAATTGCATATTCATGCATTGTCTTGCCCTGAAGACATATTTCTGATGATTCAGAAAAATAACTTTTACTTACTTTGCGGTGTCCTTGATGCATTGTCTTTACAACTGTTTTTTTTTGTTTTTTTTTTTCTCAATACACTGAGATATTTACTCTGAGAGACAGCGCAGCCTGTTGCTATGATTGACAAAACTGATTGGTTAGAGGAATCACCTGGAAAACTTAGTGAACTGCAGAATCCTGGGTCCCACCTCAGACCCATTCAGTCAGAATCCTCAGAGCCATGGCAGGAACCCATATCGTATAAAGCCTAGTGAGCGGGACTTGGTCTTTAGAGACATGCAGCGCAACTCTCAGCTGACTAACTTCCTAAGCCTTAGTTTCTTCATGTCAAAATAGACATTAATTTGCAGTGATCTGTGAAGATAAAGTGAAATTATATATAAAGAACACAGTACCAAATAAGAACTTAACAATTATTTTCCTTTCCTTGCGTCAGAGCTTATGATGAATTAGTGTATTTATAGAGATCTACTGGAGAAAACAGGGCTGTTTGCAAAGAACATAATTTTTCCTGTTACCTTCTCTTTCTTTCTCTTGCAGAAATGTGTCCCCTTGGCCCCAAGCTATAGGATTAAACAAAGCATCATTGAGCTTCTGACATTAGGATTGCTGTTTGCCTCCAATGTGGAGCCATCCAGTCCATAGTGCAAAATCTCCTCTTGGTCATGGAGAGGGTTGGGCTGTGCCCACCCATTTTGTTAGAAATTGACCTGAGGGAGAGAACTTTGCCTTTGCTTTTTTTGTTAAAAACCTTACTCTGTTGCTTCTCTACCCTCAGGATAGCACTAACTCCTCCACTTCCCTTTTACTAGAGTCAGTTGGGTTGACATTCAAATTGCATCTTGAACTTGTGAATAGTAACAGATAATGGTGAAATCAACAGTCATTAGGCTCCTTTGAACTCAAATTTGCAAGGAGGAAAATATACAAAAAAAAAATTCTGGGTAGATGGTAACTCATAGTGAGATGTAGAAGTCATCTATGTCTATTTCACCCCAGAATTCCTCTTCAGATTTGCTGGAATATAAGCAGAATATCTGATAATTCGGTAGTTACATTTTTAGTAAGCAACTGATTAATTGCCAAGCCTGAACACTTGGAGTTCTGCTTAAAAACACAGTTCTAGTCACCACTGACAAGTTCCGCTGAGTAGAATTAACCTAGAGGAACACATGTAAACTTTCCTCTTTTATTCGCAAAGGATAGACCAGAAAGCTCAAGAAATCAATGGGAAATGGAAAGCATTTACAATATAAAATCTAATTGGAAGCTAAATGTGATTCTGAGAACCCGTAAAGCAACTGGAAAGTACTTGTCAAGGTAGGCAGGACAGACTAGTGAATATGAACCTCTGCAATATACATCTTAACCAGAGACAGAATAATCTCTGCCCCTCTGATCAAGGGAGAAATTCCTCTGGAAAAAAAAAAAAAAATAGGCAGGGGCTTCCCTGGTGGCACAGTGGTTGAGCGTCTGCCTGCTGTTGCAGGGGACATGGGTTCGTGCCCCGGTCCGGGAAGATCTCACGTGCCACGGAGCAGCTGGGCCTGTGAGCCATGGCCACTGGGCCTGCGCGTCCGAAAGAAAAAAAAAAGCAGAAAATGTTATCATCCTGGGCAATGACAGGTATGGTCATTGTTAAAGTCCAGGTTAAAGTCCAATACTGTTCCTAGTTTCACAGGTTCCTATCCTCTAACCAGCGTTCTTGATCCCTTTTTTCTATCAAGCCTTTCTTTGTTCCTAGTCAAGTGATCTGAAGGCATTTTGAAGTTTATGTGTCTCAAGTCATCTTACTACACCTAGTAATAATTCACAGTAAAAACAGAGGTATAGGATGCCTTCCATTGTTAAATAGCCGAGAAAGCATATGTGATGGCTCCTACATTACAAAGGTATTATATTTACCACCAAACCAATATGATCACAGTTTCCTTTTGGTTACAAGTTCTTGACCCTCCTGTCTCCTCCAGCACCTCTCCACTCTTTGTGAAGTCAGATACTGTGTCATTTTTTAGCCTTCATATTTATTTCCTTTTATCTCTTATGGCATTTAAACAACAATTTTTACTTTCCGCATGATGAGCCCATGAGCCTCATGAAAGTAGAGACTCTGGCAGTCTTTCTCATGTCTGTGTCTCTGGTATTTACAGCAGTGCTTGGAATATCGGGGTTCAGGAAATATGCCAAAAACACCGAATGAATGAATGAAAGAATAGATACCTCCTATTGAACTTGAAAATTTTTGAGAGCAGTGGACCACCAGCACATAAAAATAAACTGTTTCATATGCAATATGTGCTTAATATAATTTTATAAAAGGATGTACAAATAAATGAATTAATACAATAGCTATTTGATTAGTTAAAGGGCCTTGTTCTCGCTCTACAATTTAGTGTATTAGAGAGAGGTTCTCCAGGACAGGAGAAACAATGAGAGAGTGTCAGTGCTGGTGATTCCAGATTACAATTAAGATTTTTACCTTCTACATTATAATTTTTTTAGAACAAAGGCCAATGGATATTCACACAGCAGTCTGAAGAAGGACCGATACTGTTCCAAATAAGGTGGAATATCATCTGTGCTTCATGGACCCTGGGATCTCTATTAAGTTATCTATTATTATAGGGCTTCACCAATCCTTTGGGTGCAAAGTTAATTAAATCCTGATCAATCTTACTTTGGAAAATTTCATGCTATTTTTAATAGTAGGATAAGCCATATATTATAATTCCAAAATAATGGGATATTTGTGTATTCTATTACATGGTAAACATTTTAGAATTCTAGGAACTTTGAGAACATGTGGCATTTTCTATACTTCTTTATAACCTCAATCCTCTTCTTTGACATAGGGGATGATTACACATATATTGCTAACAGGAGTTTACTGTTATTGAAAAATAATAGATATGTTTAGACTTTTCCCTTGAAATTTTGTACTGATGAAGTCTTATGGATGGTCTGTTCATTATTCCATAAAATAATTAATACTTAACTAAAGACAAAAAAGAAAACACAGAACTTTGGTGGATACATTTCACATTACAAAAGCCAGTTGATATTTGATTCTGGAATCAGTAGTTGTCCAGGAAAAAACAGAAATCCAATCTTAAATGCTGAGATTCAGTTCAAAGCTCATAGCCTACTGCTTCAAATTGCCTTTAAACTCACTATTATTATTGTGAGTGATTTTATGAGCCTATTATTTCGTAGTAGCTCATATGGTGTTTATACTACCAGTATGTACCGTACTTGAACTTTGGCTCTTCCGGAAAATACCTTCAGTTGATTATCCATAAATTACATATTCATAGTTATCACTGTACCATTTTGGGCTTGATGGATTTCTCTTTCTTATCCATTTAAAATTGTAAGGCCATGTTCACAGACTCTGGGAGTTCTGAATGAAGAAAAGCATTCCATTAGCTGTAATCAAAATGATAATTCTTGTCAGGTGTTACTATGTGTCACTGATCTCATCTTTATAGGCCCGTTTGCATGGTCTGAATTTCAAGTCAAGTGTCATGCTTGCTATTTGCAAATACTGTGCAGAACTTCTTCCCTTGAATTCAGATAGCAAGCTGAAATGAAATAAGAAAACTGACAAAGATCTCAAGAACCAAGATGGGGTGTGTATGTGTGTGTGTGTGTGTGTGTGTGTGTGTGTGTGTGTATGTGGAAGTGCCACGTGTCTGTATTTTAAGGTCCAAAGTTAACCACAACACTCCAGATGTGTAAATCAAGGAGCAAATGATTTGCATAATAAACCAACATTTAGGTTTTAAGAAAGAAACATGCTGGTATTTTGATTTGTCCCTTTTAATCCAACCTCTTAAGGGCTATACTACAGCACAGTTTGTTCAAACAAATACATTTTATGATTTGTTGTGTTTGTGAATTCTGTTAAAATATTTATTTTGTACTCATGTAGACTCTATTTTTTTCCTGTGAATTTAGGTTCCCCTGATATGACTTCTCCTTTTTTTGTGGGACAGAGTTAGCTGATGGATTTGTAATGCACCTTTTAAACTCTTTCTATCTCCTATTTCCACCTTTGAATGTTTAATATATCAAAAACCATAATTATATAAATTTTAAGTTTATATAAATGTAAAATTTAAATATCTATAGTTTTTATCCTTTATAAACTTTCTTTTTAAAGATTAAAAAAAATCCCTGAAAGGTTAAAGGACTTGCCTAGTGCCACACAACTAGTTATCAGTAAATCTAGAACTAAGGACCTGGAAGGATGTTTGAGGTTAAACATAAAATGCAATACATATTATTGAACTGCTTTATTTGATATATAATATTTTATGTAACCAAAAAAATACGATATTTTTTGTAGCTTTTTTTTCGTAGCATGTGTATTTCTAAAGCACATGTCTAGCAAACCCTAAGGTCCAATCCTCAAACCACATATACATTATTTTTAACTGTGGTTAGAGATCCAGATATGAATATGGGAAAATAATAAGACCCACAGTAGACAAAATAAAGAAATCTAATAGAATTAGCCTTAGCTATTCTGTCTTTTGTAATAATTTGAGATAGCAATTATTTTTACCTCACATCAAGTTGCTACAATTCAAGTATTATTGAATTACAATATATGTTTAAATAAAAATGGTAAATCTTCAAGCTTATTACAAGAACAATATATTATTGAATTGAGCTAGATGCTAATACATAACAGCTTTCACTTTATATGTCATATGATTTATATTTACATCTCAGTAGTGAATTCTACAATCATCTTATATTAATGAAGGTTAAAAAAGTGTCCTAAATCTCCCTATGTTTTTCCCCTTTTTAAAAAAGGATAGATGGTATTGCAAAGATTGTAGGATTTACTTGAAGCATAAAAGCAATAAATAGTTGAAAAGAAGGGAGTATAAGAAAACTAAAAACAAATCATTATAAGAACCAGGTGAGAGGAAAAGAAGAGCCATAGTTATTGGGAATAATTGGCACCTGACAAATGGAAGTTATCCTAAAAAGGTTTGCAGAAACAGTTGTGCAATATTGGAATTTAAAAAATCAAAACACTTTTGAATAAGTACATCATCCATCTTTCAGTCTTTATTTTTGTCTGAAGAAATATAGTGACTGGGATTAGCTTTCCTAAATAAACTAATCCTGTTTCAGGGAAATGTCATTTTCCATGTGAAAACACCTGTGTAACACTTCCAACTCTTGTGCCCGAAAGTTTTCTCATTGTGTGCAGTGTTTACTTGTTCCTAAGCAGGGTCTTTTCAAAGGATGCTAATGGACTCACAGCAGTGCCTCCTACTTCAGTTATTACAGGTCTAATTCAGTCATTAACATTTCATTAATGGACAGGCCTCCTAGCTGCCGGCAAGGCTGTGCAGATATTGATGAGCTCCCGCAAAAAGAAACAAGTCTTTAAGGTAGACTGCTTCAGATACGGAGTGTCTTAGTAGGGTTTTTTGGAGAAAAACATGGATTGTTTTCTGAGGGTTGAGCTAGGACTTTTGGTTAGGACGGAACGGAGGATAAAGCTTTGTTCCTCACCCTCAGGGATTCCATAGCATTTTGTAAGGTGAGCACACATTTCATTCTAGGAAGAGTGGTTAACTTATAGTTCCACCCTCCTCCCAAAACAAACTACTGTGCATATGTCCCCTGTAAGAAATGCCAAGCCAGTTTCCCATAGCAATTTAATATTTGTTGGTGTTGATTTTGTTACTGGGAGTACAAATTTGAAGAAGTAGCTTAATGCATTTAACCTCTCCTTTCCCCTCAGATATTGCCATCATAGAAAAACATCCTAAGCTTAACATCCTCGAGTCACTTTCTCACCTTTATCCACTCTGATAAATGAGGCTTTGCTCTTGACAACCCCATCCAAGCTCAGTTGTCAGTGATTTCCATGTCGCTAAACCTGATGGTCATGTACACGGGCTTTTGTTACTTGATGTTTCAGCAGCATTGAATACACATCCAACATTTATTTCTTTTCTTGGATTCAGTGACCTCACAGTCTCTTGGTTTTCTTATCATTCTACCAGGTACTCCTCTGTAGCCGCCCTTCCTGGCTCTGCCTCTTCTGATTAACAATGCCAGTTTCAGACGCTCCCCTTCTTTGGTCCCTTAATGACTGAGTCCAGTCAAATGGCTTTAAGTACTATTTCTCTTTTTTTTCTTCGAATTTTTGAATTTTATTTATTTTTTTATACAACAGGTTCTTATTAGTCATCAATTTTATACACATCAGTGTATACATGTCAATCCCAATCACCCAATTCATCACACCACTATCCCCACCCCACCGTGGCTTTCCCCACCTTGGTGTCCATACGTTTGTTCTCTATATCTGTGTCTCAACTTCTGCCCTGCAAACTGGTTCATCTGTACCATTTTTCTAGGTTCCATATACATGCGTTAATATACAATATTTGTTTTTCTCTTTTTGACTTACTTCACTCTGTATGACAGTCTCTAGATCCATCCACAGCTCAACAAATGACTCAATTCCATTCCTTTTTATGGCCGAGTAATATTCCATTGTATATATGTACCACAATATCTTTAGCCATTCATCTGTCGATGGGCATTTAGGTTACTTCCATGTCCTGGCTATTGTAAATAGTGCTGCAATGAACATTAGGGTGCATGTGTCTTTTTGAATTATGGTTTTCTCTGGGTATATGCCCAGTAGTGGGATTGCTGGATCATATGGTAATTCTATTTTTAGTTTTTTAAGGAACCTCCATACTGTCCTCCATAGTGGCTGTATCAATTTACATTCCCACCAACAGTGCAAGAGGGTTCCCTTTTCTCCACACCCTCTCCAGCATTTGTTGTTAGATTTTCTGACGATGCCCATTCTAACTGGTGTGAGATGATACCTCATTGTAGTTTTGATTTTCATTCTATAATAATTAGTGATGTTGAGCAGCTTTCCATGTGCTTCTTGGCCATCTGTATGTCTTCTTTGGAGAAATGTCTATTTAGGTCTTCTGCCCATTTTTGGATTCAGTTGTTTGTTTCTTTAATATTGAGCTGCATAAGCTCTTTATATATTTTGGAGATTAATCCTTTGTCCATTGATTCATTTGCAAATATTTTCTCCCATTCTGAGGGCTGTCTTTTCCTCTTGTTTATGGTTTCCTTTGCTGTGCAAAAGATTTTAAGTTTCATTAGGTCCCATTTGTTTGTTTGTTTGTTTGTTTTTCCATTTGTTTGTTTTTGTTTTTATTTCCATTACTCTAGGAGGTGGATCAAAAAAAGATCTTGCTGTGATTTATGTCAGAGTGTTTTCCTCTAAGAGTTTTATAGTGTCCAGTCTTATATTTAGGTCTCGAATCCATTTTGAGTTTATTATTTTGTATGGTGTTAGGGAGTGTTCAAATTTCATTCTTTTACATGTAGCTGTCCAGTTTTCCCAGCACCACTTATTGAAGAGAATGTCTTTTCTCATTGTATATCCTTGCCTCCTTTGTCATAGATAAGTTGACCATAGGTGCGTGGGTTAATCTCTGGGCTTTCTATCCTGTTCCATTGATCTATATTTCTGTTTTTGTGCCAGTACCATATGGTCTTGATTAGTGTAGCTTTGTAGTATAGTCTGCAGTCAGGGAGTCTGATTCCTCCTGCTCCGTTTTTTTCCCTCAAGACTGTTTTGGCTCTATGGGGTCTTTTGTGTCTCCATACAAATTTTAAGATTTTTTTGTTCTAGTTCTGTAAAAAATGCCATTGGTAATTTGATAGGGATTGCATTGAATCTTTATATTGCTTTCAGTAGTATAGTCATTTTCACAATGTTGATTCTTCCAATCCAAGAACACGGTATATCTCTCCATCTGTTGGTAACACCTTTAATTTCTTTCTTCAGTGTCTTATAGTTTTCTGCATACAGGTCTTTTTTCTCCCTAGGTAGGTTTATTCCTAGGTATTTTATTCTTTTGGTTGCAATGGTAAATGGGAGTGTTTCCTTAATTTCTCTTTTAGATTTTTCATCATTAGTGTATAGGAATGCAAGAGATTTCAGTGCATTAATTTTGTATCCTGCAACTTTACCAAATTCATTGATTAGCTCTAATAGTTTTCTGGTGGCATCCTGAGGATCCTCTATGTATAGTATCATCTGCAAACAGTGACAATTTTACTTCTTCATTTTCAATTTGTATTCCTTTTATTTCTTTTTCTTCTCTGATTGCCATGTCTAGGACTTCCAAAACTATGTTGAGTAATAGTGGTGAGAGTGGACATCCTTGTCTTGTTCCTGATCTTAGAGGAAATGCTTTCAGTTTTTCACCATTGAGAGTGATGTTTGCTGTGGGTTTGTCATATATGGCCTTTATTATGTTGAGGTAGGTTCCCTCTATGCCTACTTTCTGGAGAGTTTTTATCATAAATGGGTGTTGAATTTTGTCAAAAGCTTTTTCCACATCTATTGAGATGATCATATGTTTTTTATACTTCAATTTGTTAATATGGTGTATCACATTGATTGTTTTGCATATATTGAAGAATTTTTGCATCCCTGGGATAAATCCCACTTGATCATGGGGTATGATCTTTTTAATGTGTTGTTGGATTCTGTTTGCTACTATTTTGTTGAGGATTATTGCATCTATATTCATCAGTGATATTGGTCTGTAATTTTCTTTTTTTGTAGTATCTTTGTCTAGTTTTGATCAGGGTGATGGTGGCCTCATAGAATGAGATTGGGAGTGTTCCTTCCTCTGCAGTTTTTTGGAAGAGTTTGAGAAGGATGGGTGTTAGCTCTTTCCTCTCTAAATGTTTGATAGAATTCAGCTGTGAAGACATCTGGTCCTGGAGTTTTGTTTGTTGGAAGATTCTTTTTTTTTTTTTTTTTGCGGTACGCGGACCTCTTACTGTTGTGGCCTCTCCATTTGTGGAGCACAGGCTCTGGACGTGCAGGCTCAGCGGCCATGGCTCACAGGCCCAGCCGCTCCGCAGCACGTGGGATCCTCCCGGACCGGGGCACGAACCCATGTCCCCTGCATCAGCAGGCGGACTCTCAACCACTGCGCCACCAGGGAAGCCCTGTTGGAAGATTTTTAATCACAGTTTCAATTTCATTACTTGTGATTGGTCTGTTCATATTTTGTATTTCTTCCTGGTTCAGTCTTGGAAGGTTATACCTTTCTAAGAATTTGTCCATTTATTCCAAGTTGTCCATTTTATTAGCATAAAGTTGCTTGTAGTAGTATCTTACAATGCTTTGTATTTCTGCAGTGTCTGTTGTAACTTCTCCTTTTTCATTTCTAATTTTATTGATTTGAGTCCTCTCCCCCTTTTTCTTGATGAGTCTGGCTAATGGTTTATCAATTTTGTTTATCTTCTCAAAAAAACAGCTTTTAGTTTTATTGATCTTTGCTATTTTCTTTGTTTCTATTTCATTTATTTGTGCTCTGATCTTTATGATTTCTTTCCTTCTACTAACTTTGGGTTTTGTTTGCTCTTTGTGCTCTAGTTCCTTTAGGAGCATGGTTAGATTGTTTATTTGAGATTTTTCTTGTTTCTTGATGTAGGCTTATATAGCTATAAACTTCCCTCTTAGAACTGCTTTCGCTGCATCCCATGGATTTTAGATTGTCGTGTTTTCATTGTCATTTGTCTCTAGGTATGTTTTGATTTCCTCTTTGATTTCTTCAGTGATCTCTTGGGTATTTAGTAGCGTATTGTTTAGCCTTCATGTGTTTGTGTTTTTTACATTTTTTTCCCTGTAATTCATTTCTAATCTCATAGTGTTGTGGTCATAAAAGATACTTGATATGATTTCAATTTTCTTAAATTTACTGAGGCTTGATTTGTGACCCAAGATGTGATCTATCCTGGAGAATGTTCTGTGCACACTTGAGAAGTGTAATCTGCTGTTTTTGGATGGAGGGTCCTATAAATATCAATTAAATCTATCTGGTCTATTGTGTCATTTAAAGCTTCTGTTTCCTTATTTATTTTCATTTTGGATGATCTGTCTATTGGTGTAAGTGAGTTGTTAAAGTCCCCCACTATTATTGTGTTACTGTCGATTTCCTCTTTTATAGCTGTTAGCGGTTACCTTATGTATTGAGGTGCTGCTATGTTGGGTGTATATATATTTATAATTGTTATATCTTCTTCTTGGATTGATCCCTTGATCATTATGTAGTGTCCTTCCTTGTCTCTTGTAACATTATTTATTTTAACGTCTATTTTATCTGATATGAGTATAACTACTCCAGCTTTCCTTTGATTTCCATTTGCATGGAATATATTTTTCCATCCCCTCACTTTCAGTGTGTATGTGTCCCTAGGTCTGAAGTGGGTCTCTTGTAGACAGCATATATATGGGTCTTGTTTTTGTATCCATTCAGCAAGTCAGTGTCTTTTGTTTGGAGCATTTAATCCATTCACGTTTAAGGTAATTATTGATATGTGTGTTCCTGTGACCATTTTCTTAATTGTTTTGGGTTGTTTTTGTAGGTCCTTTTCTTCTCTTGTGTTTCCCACTTAGAGAAGTTCCTTTAGCAATTTGTTGTAGCGCTGGTTTGGTGGTGCTGAATTCTCTTAGCTTTTGCTTGTCTATAAATCTTTTGATTTCTCCATCAAATCTGAATGAGATCCTTGCCGGGTAGAGTAATTTTGGTTGTAGGTTCTTCCCTTTCATCACTTTAAGTATATCATGCCACTCCCTTCTGGCTTGTAGAGTTTCTGCTGAGAAATCAGCTGTTAACCTTATGGGAGTTCCCTTGTATGTTATTTGTCGTTTTTCTGTTGTTGCTTTCAATAATTTTTCTTTGTCTTTAATTTTTGCCAGTTTGATTACTGTGTGTCTCGGTGTGTTTCTCTTTGGGATTATCCTGTATGGGACTCACTGTGTTTCCTGGACTTGGGTGGCTATTTCCTTTCCCATGTTAAGGAAGTTTTTGACTGTAATCTCTTCAAATATTTTCTCTGGTCCTTTCTCTCTCTCCTCTCTTTCTGGGACCCCTATAATGCAAAGGTTGTTGTGTTTAATCTTGTCCCAGAGGTCTCTTAGGCTGTCTTCATTTCTTTTCATTCTTTTTTCTTTATTCTATTCCACAGCAGTGAATTCCACCATTCTGTCTTCCAGGTCACTTATCTGTTCTTCTGCCTCAGTTATCTGCAATTGATTTCTTCTAGTGTAGTTTTCATTTCAGTTATTGTATTGTTCATCTCTGTTTGTTTGTTCTTTATTCTTCTAGATATTTGTTAAACATTTCTTGCATCTTCTCGATCTTTGCCTTCATTCTTTTTTTGAGGTCCTGGATCATCTTCACTATCATCATTCTGAATTCTTTTTCTGGAAGGTTGCCTATCTCCACTTCATTTAGTTGTTTTTCTGGAGTTTTATCTTGTTCCTTCATCTGGTACATAGCCCTCTGCCTTTTCATCTTGTCTATCTTTCTGTGAATGTGGTTTTTGTTCCACAGGCTGCAGGATTGTAGTTCTTCCTCTAAGTACTATTTCTGTGATGAGATTTCGATATCTAATTCTTTTGTATCAACCTCCTTTCATGGTCCTGAGAAAGTTAAGAAGTGGTTTTCATTCCAGCTTTGTCACTAACATTCTGTGTTACTTTATTTAAGTCAATTAACTTCCCTTAACCTCTGTTTTCTTCTCTATAAAATGAAGTTGTTGAACTACTTAATCTCTAAGGTCTCCTCAAGTTCTAAAATTCTATGACTAGGATTCTAAGCTCTGTATAAAACAGGACAATCAGGTCTAAGCATATGAACTGTATTCCCAGTCTTCCTGTTAAACAAATTATCTTCCTGTGCAACTGAGAATTGAAATATATTGTATCATACAAATTTCCAATGCAAGTACTTTGTGAAAATTCCTAATTTGATACCACAATTAGACTTGCAATGTAAAATTATTAAGTTCAGCCATATTGCTTATAACTGTACATGGAACTTATATTGTTGCAATATAGTGTGTTTAAATTCCTTTAGATTACCTTGTTGTGTTCTTTAATAGCATTTACAATTTAAACAGGAAAAAGGGAAGCAAGCAGTCAAAAGAGAATTATTATAGACACTATATATTCTATTTTGAAGCTTAAAAGGTATAACTAGTGAGTTTCCTATAAGCACCTCTAAATTCTTTTAAGGTCAGCATTGCAAAATTTTGTTTATGATAAGCTTGCCAACTAACAGAAGTAGAATTAGGGTTGAGACTCTTCAGAAAACATTGAATAAGATTGCACATAAAAACATCCTCTATGAGATATGATTTCTGCTTCATAAATGGGGCTTTAATATTTTTTGTTTGTTTTGTTTGATATTTTTAGACATTTTAAATTTCACTTTTTTAAAACCATGCTCTTCAGTTTTACAGACAAATATGAAAACTTGCACTTATATTTATGTGATGGAGCTAAATATGAGGAAGGTAAAAATTTTTTTTAATTATGTGAATAGGTAATCCAGGGTAAATAGGTATATGTGTTTCCTACAGAAAACTATAGCCCTAAGTTAAGGATGCAGATGGTGCTTATTTGATACAGGAGAAAATATGTATAAATTATAGGCCAAATGGCCAAAGCTTTATGTAAACACATATGTCTAAGGTGCTTTTGCTTATTTGAGTATAACAAAAAAATAAGCCCACAGCTTTAAAAAGATGGGCTGAGTAAAAAGAACAAAAGACTTTGATGAAATGTCATTTTTTTCTTTGTAGTTGACTCTCTTATTTCACGTTGATTTTCTCATCATTTAAAAGCATTCATTCCTTTCAAACAACAGAATTCCAGTCTTCAAAGGTACAAATGTGACACAATTAAAGAATGGGAATACCTCAGTTTCACTTAATTATCAGTTTTATACTTTATATGGAGAAAGACATATACAAAAATTCAATTAGATATTCTCTTGTGTTGTTTACAGTAATTAAAATCAAGTTTACCACAGCAAGGAGGAAAATTACAGACTATTTCATCAATAAAAATAATAAATATTTATATGACTCAAGCCACATCTATAACACAAATCTCTAATGTTTGATATTCTTTCTGGGGACTCGTAATTTTAATCACTTTTTACCTAGTGACTTGAACTATATAATACCTTCATATATTTTCCTTTCCTCTGATTGTACCTTGTAATGAACCTTCAAAACAACCAAGGATGCCCTACCACGCATGTATTTTGACAAGTGTCTAAATCTAGCATCTGGCAAAAGGCTAATTTATTGTCAGTGTGAATAAGGTATAAAATAAAAGTGAATCAGAAGGAACTTTCATCTGCCTATGTCTGCTCAATTTCATTCAGTATGGTCACCTCCCCTCTTAGTGTGATTTACTTCCAACAATCTTAATTTCCAGCAGTTGTGTGAAGAACCATAACTACCAGCAATTGGTAGCCGTGTCTCCATGACACATCTAGCTTTTTGTGGAGATGCCCCCAAATTGTGTAGCTGCCCCAGATTCTCCTATTATCAATGCAGTTGCAAAATTCTGGAGGAATGAACATTACTGATCTGTCACTTTACAAGATATTACTTAGTACTTGTGGAAAATGTGAGGACAATTGTGAACAGATTTCCTCTTTCATAGTACTTTTCTATTGCTGATCCTCTAGTTTAGAAATGTTACTTTATAATGTTCCGCAGAAACCAATTGGTCTCACCTTTTATTTCAGTCTTCCTTTTCAGATGAATGTCATCAGTCCCCTGTCACTCATGATATGATTCAGCCACATTGTATTATTGGTCGTGTCTAGAATATGACATATTCTTTCCCGTTGCCAGGTTATAGAATTGCATTTAACTCTGCAACTCTGGAATACTCATGTTTGTTTGACAAGCTCTTACTTATACTTTAAGCCCCAGCCTAGATGTTAGTTTTCCCCACCCTCTCTTCTCTGTGATCCTAAAGCATTAGCTAGACCCTCTCTTTACGTTATTTAAAATGTTGCATTAGGATCAGTTATTTGTATATGTACTTCCTTGACTAAACTGAAAACACAGCTTGAGATGAAGGATCTTTTTTTTTCACCTTTATGCCTCCAATGCCCAAAATATTGCCTGACGCATAGCAGAAATTGGATAAATGTTTGTTTGTTTGTTTGTTTTTGCGGTATGCGGGCCTCTCACCGCTGCGGCCCCTCCCGCCGGAGCACAGGCTCCAGACGCGCAGGCCTAGTGGCCACGGCCCACGGCCAGCCGCTCCGCGGCATGCAGGATCCTCCCGGACCGGGGCACAAACCCATGCCCCGCGCATCTGCAGGCGGACTCCCAACCACTACGCCACCAGGGAAGCCCAAATGTTTGTTTTCATGAAAGTTTATCTGTTGATTAAATTGAGCATTTAGTAAACATGCATTGCTAAGGACTAAGTTGTGTCCACCAAAATTCATGTTTTGAATCTCTGACTCTCAGTGATGGTATTTGAAGATGCAGCCTTTGGGAGGTAATTAGGTTTAGATGAGGTCATAAGGGTGGGGTTCTCATGATGGGATAGGATTGATAGCCTTATAAGAAGAGACACCTAAATGCTTGCTGTCTCTCACTTTATGTCATCTGAGGACACAGTGAAAAGGTGACAGTCTGAAAGCCAGGAAGATAACCTCACCAGAGCCCAACCATTCTGGCACCACCCTGATCTTGAACTTCCAGGCTCCAGATCTGTGAGAAAATAATTTCCTGTTGTTCAAGCCACCCAGTCTATGGTATTTTGTTATGGCAGCCCGAGCTAATACATTTAGTGTCATCACATTTTCCTCTTAAAAAATTATCTCCTCATATTTCAATAACCAAAGTTGGCAGTCAGGAATCATGCAAAATTCTGGGTAGCAATAGATTATGAAACTCTACTTTTTTATTGTATAATTGAAACTGTTCACACCTACCTTTAACTTCTCTAATTTATTTTTCACCACTTTAATAATTTTCCTGCTATAAATCTTTACTTCAGTATAAAACATAATAGAGAAAATAGTTATCTCCATATCTTGCCAATGTGGATTCAGCCATTTACGTTTTTGGTATTGATGTTGTATTTTGCACGGAGGTCAGTTTTTCACAATTAAAGGAAAGTTATTCCAAGTTTCTCTCCTGTTCTTCGTAAGGAAGTCAGTGGGGTTTACTGGGTGGTTCAGTGTTCCTTGCAATTGGAAAGAAAATTCTTATTATCTTCTATGGTCTATGATCTTATGCCTGAAAGATGAGGGTTGATTTACCTTTGCCGCGTTCACTTTGTAGCACTGAAAATGTTATTAGTGGTCATAAATTTACCCAATTCTATCTGTGTAGATTGTTTAATTAAATGACCCCCTGAGCCAGAAATTCTACAGGTTAACTATATGCTATGTGAGAAAATATTTCTTTTTATTTGTTCTATATTTATTGCCCTTTAAATCCAATGAGGGTCCCTTTGCTCTCATATTCCACACTGCAGTGAGTAGGAGGGAATGATCAACTGTCATTTGACTCTGAAGGTCTGACTCAGCTCTTTGCATACAACTGGTCTCTTCCCAAAGTACAGACATTTGTTTTGTATTTTAAAATACAGATCTCTTTCCCTACCCCAGTTATTTCTAATATTTCCTTTACTCTCTCAGTTATTTTTTATATTTTCTTTACTCTCCCCTTGTGATATCATAGGTTTAGTAAATATCTTCCCTGAAACATTGGGAAATAATCATCCAGGAAGGGGGAAATCCCTGGAGCTATGAAATAGACCCTACACAGGAAGTGGACATGATACCCTGTTAATCACCTCAGCTGTGTCTGAAATGAGTCAGGGTGAGCAGGTGGAGTCAGTCAGGTGTCAGGATTTCCTGTTTGATTCCCACAAGGGTGTTTCTCTAGATTCACTGCTGCATGGCCTGTGGGTTCTGTCAACCAGAGAAGTCTTGCCTAGTGTATTACAGGATACTTGCTTAAGCTTTGATCTCAAAAGGAATTAAACAAAAAACAAAAGTTGGAGCAGAGGGAAATAATATTGATTAGATTTTAAAATCCTGTCTCAACAATGATCGAACATTTATATTTTTGAGGTATTGATAAGAATTCATATTCATAGGATGCTGGAGCAGAAAGGTAGACCATACTCATTAGATACTCGGGCCAATGTTTTAAAATGATATTTACCTATTTGTCAGATTATTTTGGATCCTAGGAAACAATCCAATGTACCTGTCTCAAAGACTTACCTAAAAATATTAAAGTAATAGGAAAGTGATCACAGCGAAGAAAATTCTTACAAATAAAAGAAGCAATAGCTTTAGTCTATGCCTGAAAAAGGCAATACTCTACCAGAATGGTGGTAGTCTTATTTAATAGGGCTTAGAATATCATGCTCTGAAGCCAAATTACCTGGGTTGAAAGCCAGGCCCTACCTAATATGTGATATCGGGAAAATCACTTAAACTTTGTCTTTCTCAGTTTTCTAATTTCACAGTGTTGATTTTAATATACTGTGGGATGATAAAATATGTTACTATTAATAATGTTCTTAAAGTAGTATCGGGCACAGGCCAATCTATTCCTCACTGAAATCCTAAAAGGTGTTGCTTTTAAAGACATAGAGTATAAATCTTTGAAATATTATACAAGTTAGCTATTGCTGCTTAACAAACATCCCAAAACTTTATAGCTTAATACAACAACTATCTGTTGTTTCTTATATGTCTATAGATAGGCTGGGGATTCTGTTCATCTCTGCTGGTATCAGCTGGGCTCTGCTGGGGTCCCTACATGCATCTATGTTCAGCTGTTTAGTACTCTAGGGACTGCTTGATCTAGGAGAGGCCGTCAACATGGATAATTAAACTCTGCCCCACCTGGTCTCTCATCCTCCTCCACATCTCCTGATGTGCCAGGCTTTCAAAGGAGTAAGTAGAAACCTATGAGCAGTTTTTGAGGACTCTGCTTACATGAAGCCTACTGATATACTTTTGACTAAAGTGAATCACCCATCTGTGCCCAGATTCAAGGAATGGGCAAATAGATCTCAACTCTTTTTAGAGAAAAGACATGGGGTGTGAATATGGGGATGGGTCAAATACTCAGATCATCAGTGCTATCAATTTTCCACACCTATATATGCCCAATACCTAGGGTTACGTTAAGGAGTACAATTCACTGCAATAATTCAATACTATACTTTAATATTTCTGAAATTTAATTGTACTTCCCAGCCATGAACATTCATATATCAACTCTCTTAAGTCTGGAACTTTGAGAAAAAAGGAATGTAGAAAGCAAAGGAAAAATGTGTGAGGGACTGGTAAGAGTTGTAAAGCAAAGCGGTGTTTCTCTTTTTGTTCAGAAGTAAAGGATGAAACTACCTAGGAGAAAATAATTCCTCTCATATCACTTTAACACACCATCATAATAATATATATATACCAGAATCACTAAACCCAATAAAAACATAACAGTCACTTAATCGTTTACGAAGACAGGCTTTTTGCATTATCCCATCTCATTAAATTTTTCAATATTGCTTTTCATAGTACCTTTGTGATTTAGAAAATTCTGACTTCTGGTGTCTCAGATGGTCCAAGGGCTACAATACTGTATTTGGTTTACCAATTACACCGATAAGTGGATAA
Source organism: Phocoena sinus (assembly GCF_008692025.1). NCBI lineage: Eukaryota > Metazoa > Chordata > Mammalia > Artiodactyla > Phocoenidae > Phocoena > Phocoena sinus. Next base: position 85,383,463 of record NC_045769.1, on the reverse strand, counting down.
ATGGAAGCATAGACGGAGTTTTTGTGGGATTCTGGAATTGTTATTTAAGTCATTTATATTTGGGTTTACTCTGCTATAACATTTCTGATGTAAAATTCCAGGAGGTTGTGGTTTTGCTGAGTATTATAAGGATGGCTTACATTTAGTTTCAGTCTTTTTCCAGAATCTTTGTGCACTGTTTTCTGCTTTATTTTACTTTTTTTTAAGTTTTATATTTTTTTCAGTTATTCTGATTCCACCCTCTTATTATACCTTTCCCATTGTGCTAAAGCTCACATTGCAGCATCCCCTGTCTGTGGAATGTGTCAGATTTTACCATATTGACTGTGAAGCGTCACCTGCTTGCACAGAAACAAGGAGGAATCCTTTGGATTCTCTTTGAGCTGCAACTACAAACATATTGAGCAGGGTTATTTAGCAGCAGGTTTCAGCCTTTAATTCTCATTCAGAAGCAATAACACCACATTTGGAAGATAAAGGGTTTAATTTCTAAAGACTTGTATGACTCCCGGCCTTCTTGGCTTACTATTCTCCCAAAACTCTCCTTGTGACTTTGAATACAACCTTCTGCAGAACTGAAGTATGCAAGAATAAAACATTTGTCTAAAAATAGACATATATATGTGTAGGTACATATGTATTCACATGTATGGCTTTGAGGTAAGAGAGGCAATGTTAAGATAAAATTGAAGTTTATTAAAATCCTCTTTCTGGGGCTTCCCTGGTGGCGCAGTGGTTGGGAGTCTGCCTGCCAATGCAGGGGACATGGATTCGAGCCCTGGTCTGGGAGGATCCCACATGCCGCGGAGCAACTAGGCCCGTGAGCCACAACTACTGAGCCTTTGCGTCTGGAGCCTGTGCTCCGCAACGGGAGAGGCCACGACAGTGAGAGAGAGGCCTGCGCACTGCGATGAAGAGTGGCCCCCGCTCGCCGTAACTGGAGAAAGCCCTCGCACAGAGACGAAGACCCAACACAGCCAAAAATAAATAAATAAATTTATAAAATCCTCTTTCTGAATTAATCCAGAAGGCCTCCGTTGGATTTAGACCAATCTGGAAAAAGTCAGTAGCTAAATTAGATTTATGCCCCCTTGTCTTCTCAGTATTTAAACTTAAGAAAGCAGAGTCTAGTTTCAAAACTAATGTTCCAAATGAAATCCTTTCTGTTCTCAATGAGCGTGTATTTTTACTGTAATACTGTTTTTATTGTAACGTGCTCAGAGTTTGTACTCTATAACATAGTATTTTGCCCATTGAAAAATACAAAAATATTCTCATTTCTAGGCTCAGCTAGAATGTGTTTAGAGATTATATTCAAACCTGGCACACACTTAGCACTAACAGTTTCCTTTTTTCATCTGAATTCTCCCGGGAGAAATGGAAATGGCAATGGCTACAGCAGCAGTTGGAGCTAATGTACTGATGGCTGTGGGAACCGTTACAACAGTAAGTCCCTCAGCTAGAACATTTTATTCAAAGACCATTTCTGGAGAAAAATGGGCATTTCAGACAAGACAATTATTAGATGGGAGCTGGGTTACATCCATTGTAAAACGAAGAAGAAAACATGCTAGTTAAATAGTGGTATGTCTTTCCTTCAGAAAACTTGACACAGTTATATTAATGTGTGCATGTGTGTGGTGTTCATACTTACAAAGAACACATACAAACATATATCAAGAATGAATATATATATATATATATATGTGACTCTTTCTGTGCGTCTCCCTGTGACTCTTTCTCTTCACCTGAGAAAAGGGGGAATTTAAAGTGCTTATCCCATAGAGTTATTGTGTGGATTAAATGAGTTAATACCTAAATTTGTGAGACTAGCTCTCAAACTGAACAGTGTCTACCAGTGTCTGGTATATAGTAAGTGCTCAATAAATATTTGCTATTATAATTTTTATTATTAATGTCACTATATATGAATCATAATGTAAAATTAAGACTTGATTCATAATTTTATAAATAATCCAATTGTTCAACTCCTTAAGTACTAATATCACTTAAAAATTTTTAAAACAGAATTTTGCCAAACAAAACATACCAGAAAATACCTTCATATCTTGAAAAACACGTAAATAAAGGAAAAAAATTTTTCCCATGCAGCCATAATAATAATACCTAATTCATTGGACTAAGAGTGTTTGTTTTGTTTTTTAATCAATCTTTGTACTTCAGAGATACAGAAAAAAATATATTTTGATTCATTTCAAGTGTGCTTTCATACCTGATACTGTGTAGGCACCATCATTCTCCTAAGTCCATTAATAAAATTAATTATAAAATTAATTGTTGTACCTGGTAGGGCCCTGCAGGGTCCTGCTAGGTTTCACTAGTCTTTTCTACCTGAAAATCTTTCCTTTGAGATTTGTGCCGATGCTTATAAGCATGCATTTGTCATTCTGTATTTGCAAAATAGCTTCACTTTACTTAGAAATTCTCTTAAAAGTTGACGGAAGTTTAAATTTTTATATTATAGACAGGCAATATTATCATACTCAAAGTAATAGGTAGGTTTTTCTTAAAACTGCAGCCATCATTTGTATATGTTCTTCCCTGTATTTATAGTTCCCGCCAATTTCTTCAGTTATCTTGTCCCTGCCATAATAAACTGTAAGAAACTTTATGAGAAGACAGCCTCATCTCTTATGTGTGAATAGAAAATTTTTGAAAATAGGATTTTATTTCTTACTATATTTCCCTGGAAGTACAGTCAGCCCTCTGTATCAGCAAGTTCTGCATCCACAGATTCAACAAACTGTGAATCAAAAATATTTGGAAAAAAATTCCAGAGAGTGCCAAAGAGCAAAATTTGAATTTGCCATGTAACCAGCAACTACTTACATAGCATTTACATTGTATTTACAACTGTTTAGATAACATTGACATTATATTAGGTATTATAAGTAATCTAAAGATGATTTAAAGTATATGGGGGCATGTGTGTAGGTTATATGCAAATACTATGTCATTTTATATAAAGGACTTGGGCATCCTAGAATTTTGGTGTCTGCGGGGGTCCTGGAATCAATCCCCCCATGGATACGGAGGGACGACTGCATGTTCCGATCACTATGGCTGCATAATAAATTACTCCACACACAGTGCTCAAAGACAATCATTATACTCTGACTAGGAATTTGTACAGGCACAATAGGGATGGCTTGTGTCTCCCTGCTCCATGATGTCTAGTTCCTCAGCAGGGAAACTCACAGACTGGGTGTTGGAAGAATCATATGAAGCCTCATTCATATGACTGATGAGTGTTCAATGCTGGCTGACATTAGAGGGACTCATTCCCTCTCCGTATGGGAGGTCTCTTAAGGTGTGTTAATTTGAGGTTCCTTGTAACCTAATGACTGGATTCTAAAGGTGAGTATCTGGAAAGAAAGAACAAGGTAGAGGCCAGATTACTGCTTAGGACCCAATCTTGGAAGTTAGGCAACATCCTTGTGCTGCATTCTATTTGTAAATGCAATCACAGACACCTGCCCCATTACTAGGAAAGGGGGAATAGACTCAGGTTTCCAATACGGGAGTGGTAAGGTTCTAGAAAAACAAGCAGAATTGGAAATAGTGCTCTGGACACTTTTTTTTTTTTTAAATAAACACAAGCCTCTTGTCAGTTAACAACAGCTTGTATTTATTTTTTTATTTTTTATTTCTAGAATTTTTAATTTATTTATTATTTTTGGCTGTGTTGGATCTTCGTTTCTGTGCGAGGGCTTTCTCTAGTTGCGGCGAGTGGGGGCCACTCTTCATCGCAGTGCGCGGGCCTCTCACTGTTGCAGCCTCTCTTGTTGCAGAGCAGAGGCTCCAGATGCACAGGCTCAGTAGTTGTGGCTCACGGGTCTAGTTGCTCTGCGGCATGTGGGATCTTCCCAGACCAGGGCTCGAACCTGTGTCTCCTGCATTGGCAGGCAGATTCTCAACCACTGCACCACCAGGGAAGCCCCCTATTTTTTGAAAATAAAATATACCAGTGAGAATGTATGTTTTTTGGGGAAATGTGACAGTGAGTAATTTTTCATATGTAATATAAGATTCTTACTGTTTATGAAGCTAGGACCCAAGCAAGTCCAGCTTTCCTAATATAAACATAATTCAACAAATACTAATTAAGTACTTACCAAGGGTAAGACATTCTGCTACATAATTTAGGAAATACAAAGAACTGAGTGCTTAAAAAAGGAAAGGCATGTACATGAATAGCTATAATACTAACTGTTTAATTTAGGTAAGGATGGGAAAGAGGGAGATTAACAATGTCTAGGAATCTGGAGGAAGTCTTATCCTGACATGAATCTTGATGCTTAGGTACAATTGTTGGGGCAGAGAGGAGAAAAAACTTCTGTAAAAGAAAAGTGCTTGATGAAAGATAGAAAAGTAAAAAAGGTATCTTCAAGTAATGCTTGCAGGTCTGATAAGTGGCAAAGAAATATTGAAAAGGCAACTAGAAGGTTTGGACTAAATCGTGGAGGTCTTAATAGTCAAGGGACAAGGGAGCAACTAAAACTAGTTTTGAGAAGGAGAATGACATAATCAAAATTATGCTTTAGGAAGGATCCTCTTAAAGAACTATGCAGAGAGGAGACAGGCAGAAAATGACAGGGAGGCAATTGGTAAAGTATTGTTAAATGTTAGGCAAGCAGCAATGACAGTCTGGATTAGAATAAAAACATTCAGACTGGGTCCCTGAAAGAGGGCATAAGTATAAGAAGCTTTTCCAAGGTAGGAATGACCGGACAGGATGTATAAGTAAATTTATGAGTGTATATTTGTATATCGATTATAATGAAGAGACAACTCCCGATTTTAAAACCTGGGACACCTGGAGGCTGGTAAGGGCAATACTAGTTAAGAAAATGGGAAGCATGAAGGGATTTGGAGAAACGAGGTCATTTCTAGGTATGTGGATTTTATAGTAAGTTTCAAGTATCACTGCATAATTGCCAGAAGATAGATAGAAATGTGGAGCTTAGAAGAGTCTGAACTAGAAGAAAAGCAATACTAAGCAACTGTGGTCGTGGATGAAATTACTTCGTGGAAGAAAAGAGAAACAGAAAAAAGGGGTCTAGAGTTGGCTCTTATTGGACTCACAATGTGACATGAAAGAAGATGAAGAGAAGTCAGTAAACAGAAGATAAGAGGAGACACAGAAACCACACAGAGGATAAGAGAAAAAAGCACCTTTTTACACTAGGGAGTCAGTGGAGTCGACCTGGCAGAGATTCTATGAAAGGATGGAGGAGGGCTCTGCAGATTGTGTGAGGTTACATGCCCCATGTTCCTTCCCTTAGAGCCATGATCCTCTGCCAGGAATGATTTTGCCTCTCCTCCCCAGAACATTGGGTAAACTGGAGATAGTTTTGATTGTCATGAATGAGGGGTACTACTGGCACCTAGTGAGTATGGGCAAGGGAGGCTGGTAAGCATCCACAAAGCACAGACTACAGTCACCACAAAATAACGGATCTGCTCCCAGATGTTCATAGCGCCAACATCGAGAAGCCTTGCTCTAGATTCTGTTGAGCACAGTGGACCATAAAAGTGAGATTTCTAACCCTTTTCAAATTAGAAAGGGAGATTCCTCAGAATGCCAGAAGTTTTATGGTACTCATAATTTTAAAAGTGGACCCAAGACACATTTTCTTCTTTCTAGGCTAAGTAGTAGCAACAGATCCTATATGTTTCCAACACTAAATGTCAGGTCTACTTAAGTATCATGTACTGGGTTATATTTACCTTGTCTAATCCAATATGGATTTTTCAGTGCACAGCTGGAAAGCTGGACTTCTGTAGGTTTGTATGTTACAGGTTAATGTTCATTTTAAATGCATTAAAAAGTTACTTAAATACATCTTAAAACCTGTTCACTAAGGTCGGCGAATGAAATATATGACTTAGCAAAATGTAATTTTATTTTCAATTTTTACTCTCTAAGGCAGTTATATTTTTAGAGTAGTTAAGAAAAAGACGTTTGTGGGGAAAAAAATCCATTGTGGGAGAACCTAACATTCTGATAAGGGTGATTTTTTTTTTTTTCTCCAAAATTGATATCTTAAAAATAATTTCTGACATGTATGGTTCTTCTCTCAACAGTGAACAAGTTTTTAAAGACAGCAATATCACTCTTTTCATCTTCATATGAAGCAAACTTCTTAAATTTACTACCTACACAGTCAAATATCTTTCAGAGGATGTTGATTTATTTATGTAAAAAGCAAGATAATAACATCGTGGCACTGGGGAATTATTTCCCTTCTGCCCTGGGCCTTTGAATCATGGTCTACATCATGCTGCTCAGCTGTTTACTCTGGACAGAGTCCAGAACAGCACAGTACTGTGGAAGATGCCAGAAAGATACACCGCCCCATAGCAGATGAAATAAGAATTATCTTCTCTGCAAACTCAAGAGGATAACAGAGTGATTTGTACTGCAGTTGATATGCAGAACATCCATCTTTAATTTTCAGTGCCAGTCAGGGGCGTTTTTAGTTCACAAGGTGGCATATTGCTCTCCTAGGAAGTGAAAGGAAGAAAGACTCTTAGAGAACACTTGTGCCCATCTTTGCTGACTGAATCTTAGCATGTTTAAGCACACAATACTGATTTCTTCAATTAGCATTCCTTAGTCATCGTTGCTGAGAGGGTCAAGGATTATGGCAAAGGAAAACAAAAACCGATTGCTTCTACCAAGGCACGTGGCACGCCTATAATAAACCAGTGTTCTGATTGCCCTTTTAGTAGCATCCTGATCGTTGAGACTACACAGGTGATAAAATCGATGTGCTCTTCGTGTTCTGTGGTGAGAGCAGCGGTGCACTGCCATTTCCAGAACTTGTTCTCCGTTTCCACAGCCAGTATAGTTATTTGCTTTATGAGCTTCCCAGGGTTAGGGAAGTTGCCAGGTACTGCAGCTGTGCAGAAGTATGGAGTCTCATTTTACAGGAGAGACTTTCCATGGAATTTCGTGGAAATTTCATAATGGAGAAATATTTGGCACTTTGGGAAGAAAGAATTTTGTTTCTAATTTTCTGGGCGGAGCTCCCCATGACAACAAAGTGCACATAAAACAGTGCCTATGTGGAGCTCAGTTGTTCTAAGACTCAATCCTGTGAGAGGTCAGCATAGCCATTTTACTAAGATGTATTCTTCCCAGCTGAGGTGATCTGACCAGCAATAGTGAATAAATTGTTGAGTTCACTCTTCCTTAAGTCAAATGAAAAGTAAAGAATCCAATTACTGGATTACCAAATAAATCCAAGGAGCCCACCAACCATGGCTGAGCCATACTGGATTCATTTCTGAAGGATGAATTCTAGCATTTATTTTGGGCCTGAAAAATAAATCATTTAATATAAAGTCAAACAAAAAAAAACAAGGAGAGATTTTTTTGGAGGTATTTATCAAGAATTAGTTGTATAAATACTCAGTTCAGGGTACAGTGCTGTTCTGGGAAATTGCTATTTTTTGCTAGCGATTATCAAGTCCTATGAAGATTATAAATGAAGACAGTTTCGTGATTTAAGGAAAGTAACAATTTAAAAGAGATTTCTCCTGAATTTTTGGAACCTGGTTTACTTCTTGGGACTTATCACCCCTTTTGATCTTATTAGCTATGACATTAAACAAAAAATATGCTTCTGTATTGGAAACATCTTCACATTTTCCCTAAGATTTCAAGCTCACAACACACAAAGGGATAAGTTTATCCAGGCATTTGGCACATAGCATGTATTCAGTAAATGGTAGTATTTACTATTTTTCCTTGTAGAACATTGAGAACAACAGCATAAACAAGCTAGTGTTGAATAAAGCTTTTAATATGTTCATTACTAAATTAAATCCTATTGTGACTCCAATATACATACCCCTCCTTATCTCCCGCTCCCAAGTAAATTTTAAAAATGAATTACCTTTTGAGGATAAAATTGGTTACTCTTAAATTGACACATAAATTGTGCATCCATCTGAAAGCATACATAGGCATAATCTTATTTTTCTCATCTTTAAGACATCTGTAATTTGATGGATACTTGCTGTGATATTGCGATTTATAATAAATATATATATATAGTCTTTGTTCATGTTTCTGCACAGACCTCCTAAAACTCTGGGAATTTCCTTAGTGATAAGAGCAACAGAAGTGTCTTTTGTTATGCTAATCAGGTTACTTTTGCATCTAAGAATGGGAATTAGTTGGCAGGAAAACCAACCATGTGATTAGTGGGTTGGAACTTTCAGTCCCACCTCCCTGACCTCCCGGGAAGAAAGAGGGGCTGGAGGTTAAATCAGTGATCAATAATTTAATCAATCATGCCTATGTAATGAAGCCTCCATAAAAACCTAAAAGGATGGGGTTCTGAGAGCTTCCCGGTTGGGGAACCAGAATGCTTCATGTGCTACCAGGCCAGGCCCCCGAATCCACAAGAAGAGAAGCTCCCTTGTTCAGGAGGACTTCACCCTTTGTATCTCTTGATCTGGTTGTTGATTTGCGCCTTTTAAAATCCTTTGTAATAAACTGATAATCTAGTGAGTAAATGGGTTTTTTGAGTTCTGTGTTCTTACTCTAGTAAATTAACTAAACCCAAGGAGGAGGTCATGGGAACCTCTGATCTAGAGCCAGTCAGTCAAAAGCACAATAACAATTGGCATCTGAAGTGGAGGGCAGTCTTGTGGGACTCTGCACTTAAACTGTGGAATCTGATGCTATCTCTGGATAGATAGTGTCAGAACTGAGTTGAATTGTAGGACACCCAGGTGATGTAGGAGAATTGCTTGATGGTGTGGGAAAACCACATACATATACATAGGAAATTGGTACCAGAATATCTGACTTACAATGTTTGCTAATATTATTTGAGGGAAGTTCATAAGATTATTTCCAATATAAAATTTTGCCAGAATTCCTGAAGTTGGAGTCTAAAACACCCCAGAGTACCCATGATAAAGCCAGAAATGGAAAAGCTGGAGAAAGACAAAGGGCAGAAATTTGAAGCAAACCAATGATAATAAGTAAGACAGTCTTTACCTCTTTAATATGCCTTGAATCAACAATCTTGTTAATTACAGCTAATTTCTGGATTATTATTAAAGAGATCACCAATTGGAAGATACCTGAGAAAGATATAGTTGTGAAGACCAAATTAAAGTCAGCAATTCTCCCCTGTCCTACTGTAAAACACAGCATTCTCTAATAGCCATAGAGGTAAGATCCAAAAGTCCATTGTAAAGTGGTTATTTAAAATTTTAAAATCATTTTCTCCTTTAATTATTTACTGTTATTTATTATTGGGATCCACTAGCTTCTATGTACTATGCTGGCCACTGGGAATATAAAGATATATTAGAATTCCTACCCTCAAGAATTCATGCTTTTCTCAGGGAGATAAAAACTTCAACAAATTGGCAAAAATTGTATTTACCAGAATCACTGGCATGATGGGGAGAGCAGGCCAGCCTGGCAGAGCTGGTTCCTACAAGAGAGGTCAGAGTGGTGGGATAAATTGCCCTTTACCTCTGGTATTTATCTGCCTGTGGAATAGAGCAGGGGTCTGATAGGGTAATGGGTTCCGTTGGCATGCAATGTTTTTTTAATTTATTTATTTATTTATTTATTTTAGCGGTACGCGGGCCTCTCACTGTTGTGGCCTCTCCCGTTGCGGAGCACAGGCTCCGGACGCGCAGGCTCAGAGGCCATGGCTCACGGGCCCAGCCGCTCCGCGGCATGTGGGATCTTCCCAGACCGGGGCGCAAACCCGTGTCCCCTGCACTGGCAGGCGGACTCTCAACCACTGCGCCACCAGGGAAGCCCGGCATGCAATGTTTTTACAGCACAGATAGAAGAAACTGGTAAATGTTATTTGGAGCTCAATTAAGAACAGTGTAAATGGGAAGGGGAAAGCTGTCAAGGAAGGCTTCAGGGAGGAAGTAATGCCTGGGATGAGTCTTAAAGATAAGCAGGAGTTTTTAAGGGTAGATCAGGCATTCTAAGCAAAGAGGAAGGAAGGCGGAAAGAAATAGCCTATGAGGATTGGGTAGGTACAATTTGTTTCCAGTAGGAAGAGTTGTGGAGATTGTAGCCAGATCATAAGAAGCCTTAGGTACACTGTTAGGGAACTTGAATTTTAGGGAATTTTATCTTTCAGGCTATAGGAGATATTGAAAACTTTAAAACAAGGGATTGATTGGTTTTTATAGTGGGGATAGGCTTGCAGTGCAGCCCAGAAAACTTGCTTAAGCCATAGTATGCCTGAAGCCTAGGACTGGTGTTGGTGTATCAATCAAGGGTAGCCAACAGACATCATGATTTCAACAAATCTCATCATATCCCAAAGGCCTTAATAAGTTCCTGTCAACAGAGCCGTTCCAGCAGCTGTGTTGTGTAAACAATGTGTCTATGGCAAAATGTTTTGGAGTTCAACAGCAATCCCTCCTACTCTGCAGTAGGATGGGGTTATTTAAACGAACATTCTCCTCTCCCCCAGCACATTTTTGGTAGTGCAGATGGGAGTAGTTCCAGCAGCTTAAGACATGGCTACAGTCAATCAAGGGCTGGTGGATTTGGATAGTTCCAAATAAGGGTCTTAGAAGTGAGTTGTGAGAAGCAGGCTTTTCAGTGAGCAGCTCCCTTGTGCAATCCCAAAAAAATGTTGTGTGTGATAGTCAAAAAAACGGACTATATTCTCTCCTATCTACTAGTACTGCTTGAAGCACCTTCATTGGGTTTTTTTCTAGGATTACATATGTGGCTGTGTGTGTACATGCAGATTTCTATTTATAATTTCCCTAGTAATATTGGGGAATTGACAAGAAGTAAAAGGCACATTACTTTTCTTTTTCTCTATTTTCTATTTTCTATATTTAACTGGTTTCCTTAATATTACAGTATTATATTCCAAGAGCTAATGTGTGTGTGTGTGTGTGTGTGTGTGTGTGTGTGTGTGTGACAGAGAGAGAGAGAAACAGAGAAACAGAGATAAAGACAGAGAAGTTTCAGTTTTCTGGTGGATGGCAGGCTCCATGGAAAGAAATGGGGCTGAGCAGAGGGAGGTGCTGACAAAGATGCCTGGCTGTAGCCTGGGTGGTATGGAGAGGTTGGGATGATGGAGGAGTATTGGATGTATTGATGTGCATCCAATTCAAACTCCTTTTCAAGCCCTTTGTCATGACATTTTTTCCCCAAATGTTTAAGAATTTTATCTGTTTATTTTTAAATTTCCAGTTCTAGCATACAGCTTATTGCATAGTTGTACTCAGTAAATAAAAAATGAATGAATAGACTTCCTTTGCACCATGATCTGAATGTTTGTGGCCCCCCAAAATTCATATGTTGAAATCCTAATCCCCAAAGATGATGGTATTAGGAGGTGGGGTCTTTAAGAGATGCTTGGATCATGAGGATGGAGCCCTCATGAAAGGGATTAGTGCTCTTATAAAAAAGACCTCAGAGACCCCTCATCCCTTTGCCCATGTGAGAGCACAATGAGAAGTTGCCAGCTATGAACCAGGAAGAGGGCTCTCACCCCCAGGGCACAAGCATGCTGGTGCCTTGATCATGAACTTCTGCAGCCTCCAGAACTGTGAGAAATAAATTTCTGTTGTTTATGAACTACCTCGTCAGTGGTATATTTTTATAGCAACCCAAACAGACTAAGACACCTTGCTTTGAAATGAAAAGCCAATAGGAAGAAGAGAGAGCCAGATGGAGGGAATTCACAAGTGATATTTGATTTAAGAGGAATGAGAGAGCAGATGAGCTGGTGACTCTCCATTGCTCCCCCAGATTCCTTTCTGCCTTCCTTTGCCCCGTTCTGTGACCTGGGAAACTAGCTTCTATAGGCTGCATTGCCAGGTTTGTTATTATTGTTGTTCTGGGCTTCCAGTTGTGTTCAGCCAATAGGGGATGAATGGCAGAGGTATAGGCAGGATATGAAAGACTGGAAGAGAAATGTTGGTGATCTATTTTTCCAGGATGTCTGGGGCAGGTCCTTTTCCATGGTTCCATCTCTCTTTGGACTCCAGTAACACTGTCCCCTCTTTTTATTCCTCGGGCCAAGGAATAGCAATTCCTTCCCATTGTTCAAATGTTTCACTGTGCCTAAAACATCTCTAGCTGGTTCCCTTAATCCTGGACTTTCTATTAAACTGTTCTCAGTTAAAGCACTTTGAATATACTGTATGTTTCATGATGGAAACCCAATTGATACAACAGGGAATTCTAAACCATAAAGAAAAAGAGAAGGAATATGTGACAGATCTTCAGAAAAAGAACTTCAAACTCAGGTAGAAAATACTTCAATATGCCAATGGTAAAAAAAAAAAAAAAAAAAGTCAACATAATTGAATAGGATGAACTGCTCTAAGGAATATGAGCAAGTCTGTCCATTTACATAAAATGAGTAGAAGTATTTTCCCAGCTGTCTGACATTACGCCCCTATTTTTAATTCCATGAGCCCAAGGAAGAGCAAAGGCAGAGCATAGTTGGGGGAAGGGGGAGGCAGTTGGAGTTAGTGCTCTGCAGCAACTCTGCACTGCAGCCACCCCCCAGCACTCATTCTGAAAGCTTTGTATGAAGCACAGGACCAGAGGAAATACAATCAATGCAAACAAATCCCAGATGAAAATGAGCACTTCCTGATGATTAGCAAACTTAAAAAGAAAAAAAAAAAATTGAAAAGAACAACTTTAATAGGTCAAAATTGGCTTAATGCAAAATATTAACAGACCGCAAGATACATATTCCGATAGAATTAAGGCACTCCTTTTAAGCTTTCTGTACTTGGCTGCCGGTCAGAGCTCAGTTCCCCCTGAGTGAGATATTTGGTGAAATCATTAACATCGGAAGCAACTTCAAGACCTGATGTTCCCTTACCACTGAGACACAGATCCTGAGCTCAAAATTTGGAAATCAGGAAGATTTTCCAATCACTTTGGACATAAACAAAGCTGATTAACTAGGTGAATGAAGTTTATCCCTAATTCAATATTTAGAGAGATTACTATTACTAATATCTGTAAAAAACAAACTGAAGAACTATCTAACCCCATTATTTAAGACATATACCACTGCAACCTAGTCATTTCTCACACACACAAAGTGAGATCATATTTTATGTAAATTTGGGTTGTGGTAATTTGAAATAGTGTTATATAAAATATTAATGGTTCTCAAATTTGATGCAAATTTTGAAACAATGCACTTTTTATTTTATGTTTATTCCTATGGGAAAAATAATTTTGAATTATATGAGTTTCAAATTATGTAAAGTCTTCAAGAAAGCATTCCTTCCATAAAATATGGCTGCATCTGTCTTCCTTTGCAGGACTAACTTATCTTTTGTTAGGGATAGTGATAGGCAAGTTGTATGAATTTAAAATGTATTTATCAGCAGATTCCAAAGTACAACACACCAAAAGAATTATAGAAGCTGCCTGCATTCAAAGTCGTAGATTGCGAGGGTTCAAATTCACTCAGTAAGCTAACCTAAGCCACGTTGAATGGCTGGAATAAATTAGATTGATAAATTTAAGTAAACACCTTCAAAAACTAAAGATTTTGTTCTGACTTGTAAAGACTTTGTTCTGGATGAATAGCAATTATTTGCTCAGTTCTTTGGAGTATAGGGCTCCTAAGATAAGACTATTAAAATTGTGAGCAGTTGGGTGGGACTGTCAGCTTTCTCAAGGTCAACAGTTGTTCTCAGATCACAACCTGTACCATGGCTCCAGCCAGACATCTTCAAACTACATGCCACTGGGTCAAGGTCATTGTATGAGGGTTTGAGTAGCAGGTCAATAACCAATTTGAACAAGTTCTTAATGTACAAATCAGTTTATTCCAGAATCATATTTGTCAGTTTTTGTCCTTAGAAACTAATTCTCATTTTCCCAAAGAAATATTGCTTTTATTTTAAGAAACCTTCACAGTGGTCCAGAAAGGACTATTTAACCCATAACAGGCCCAGTATTAATTGAACTATGACTCACATTCCTATGGTTTAATGCTAGCACACAGATAAGTACTAATAAAAGTCTATTAAGGAAAGTACCTTACTATTCTCCAGTTTGTGGTACATGTAATGGGATGTTAAATTGGGAATTTTTGCTGAGGAACCAAGATCTCATAAGGTGCTGTTTTACGGAGGAGATGCTGGGCCACAGGCAGAATTTAAAAGTATAAAATAAATAAATAAATAAATAAATAAAAGTATAAAACCTTCAGCTGCTACAGGAAGTCTCTCATGTTAACTGAGGAATAAAGAGGATCCAGAGAGTAGATATTAGGGAGAGTGTGTGTAGAGCATTTCTTTAGAGAACAGATGATGTGTTGTGGGCTCCATTCCATTTCTTTCTTCTGGGTGCCCTGGTGGGGCAGTTCCTGCATCTTTCTGCACGCCCAGTGAGAAGACCACCAAGAAGATAAGGGCTATGATTCTTCAGTTAAGCCTCCAGAAGAAGAGTTCTGGATTTATGCATAGGAAATTAAAGCATCTCATGGTATAGAGAAGAGTCAGTGAAGGGACTGTACTCCTAACCAAAAAAGCAGATAAAGTATATGAATCCCCAGGGATCAGATGGGAACCCCCAAAGGGAATGTTGACTTAAATTTATTTTAAAAGAATTTATTTAAAAAGTCATACCATCCAATGGGGCAAGATACCAGGGGAAAGAGACCCAGACAAAAAGATGTTGTGAGTTATATTACTGGCATGCAGAAACTTATATTACTGGCATGCAGATCAAGAGCAGACAGTTTAAGAGGAGGCATGGACCAAAACAAGGATTATGAATTTCAAGGCACCCAGAAGGAAGCCTGAAGAATCAAGAAAGTGCACATGAGAGTATCAGCTCTAAACATCTTCAGGCTTCCATCGTTAATAAGAACTTTTATCTACACCTGACCTCTCTCTCCTCCAACAATGTATTTTACAACTGGACTCCAAGTTTTTATAATCCCTAAGTTACAAATACTCATAGTCCTGTTTTATGTCTTCATTACTAAGTCAAAGACACACTGCTGTATCTTTGACTGACCCCATGTCTCTCGGATCCCCTGTTTATTTCTGCTTATTCACAGGGCATAGGTACCAGTTCAACAGACATACACATATATATCCACATGCGTAAGAACTCCATGACTGGGGAAAATAATAGACCTGCTATCTAGAAGGCCTAAGAAGAATGGATAGGGAAGCAGGATTGAGCATTTTAGCTGCCAAGAAACCATAAATTTGAACTTGGCCATTAGACTTTCAGCAGCCCATAATAAGATTGAGCACCTGCTATGGGTCACACATTATGCTGACATATTATCACTATTGAAACACTTACTCTGCCCCATAGGTATTATCATCCCCATTTTCAGATAAGAAAACTAAATTTTGAAAATATGAGGTAACATAAAAATCTCACAGTAGGTCACTGAACATATATTCATACTCAAGCTTTTTCAACCACTTCTCTGAATCTGAGAAATGAGGTGTTAGGTGTGTATTTATCTGCATGTGTGTAACTCTCCACGTTACTGTGGCTGTGATTGTGTCTGTGATGTATTTCTACCTGTGGATCTCATTATTCATCTATCTATATTTATGCTAGCAGATTTTGGGTTTATGAGGTGAAAGAAATATCAGGAGTAAACCATGAAAAATTGAAAGCACATTGAATCAAGCCAAACTAGAGTTGGGAAATAGAAAAAACAATGATTATTTAATACAAGAAGAGTATGCCGTTATTCTCAGGAAGCAGTCTTTCTGACATGGAAGCTAGAGTGTGATCTCTTAAAACAAATGGCAGTTTTCAGGGTGCTAGCACCCAAAGTTATATTTTTTTCTTATTTATTTTTTGCCACACCATGCGGCATGTGGAACTTCCCTGACCAGGGATCGAACCTGTGTCCCCTGAAGTGGAAGCCTGGAGTCTTAACCACTGGACCACTAGGGAAGTCCTTTTCTTATTTTTTTTTAATCTTTCCTTTTAATGCTTGGTTTCACTTTTTTATTTTCATTGAAGTATAGTTGATTTATAATCTTGTGTTAGTTTCTGCTGTACAGCAAAGTGAATCAGTTATACATATACATATATCCACTCTTTTTTAGATTCTATTCCCATATAGGTCATTATAGAGTATATAATGATCCTGTGCTATACAGTAGAGTCCCCTGCAGCATACAGTAGGTCTTTATTAGTTATCTATTTTATACATACTAGTGTGTATATGTAAATCCCAATCTCCCAATTTATCCCTCTCTCCTTTCCCCCTTGGTAACCATAAATTTGTTTTCTACATCTGTGACTCTATTTCTGTTTTGTAAATAGGTTCATTTGTACCATTTTTTTTAGATTCCACATATAAGTGATATCATATGACATTTGTCTTTCTCTTTCTTATTTTTTAAATAAACTTTCAACTCTAGAATAGATTTACATTCACAGAAACGTTTCAAAGACAGTAGCATTAACCCCACACCTAGTTTCCCCTATTATTCATTAGCATAGTACATTTGTACCATGGTACATGGTACAATTAATGAACCAATATTGTTACATTATACATTATTATGGACTAAAGTCCATACTTTTTTCAAATTTCTTAGTTTTTGCCTTTTTAAAAATTTTTTTTAAATCCAGGACCCCATCCAAGATACCATGTTACATCATGTTACATTTAGTCATCATGTTTCTTTGGCTCACCTTGACTGTGACAGTTTCTTAAACTTCTCTTCTATTAAATGGAGGACAGGTTAGGTCTTTTGTAGAATGGCTCTCAATTCATATTGGTCCCATGTTTTTCTCATGAGTATGAGTTTGGGGACCAAAGTTACTTTATAAACTAAATATATACTGATGACGGGAGGAGAAGAGAAACTATATTGGCTTGAAGCTGGAAAGCCTGAATGCCTCTTTCTTTTAACATAACTTGTACAACCTTGGGAAAATTATTTAGTTTCTGACGGTCCACTAAATTGAATCATATCAGGTATGATTTTTAATCCAGAATCTCAGGTATCAAAAAGCATAAGAACTCTTTTTTTTTCTACAAGAGATAAATTAATTTCTATTTTAAGCCTCTAAATAGCCAAAGCTTTGAGGGGGGTCATTTGTCCATGAAGACGTTTTCTGGGGGACACTGTCCCCTCACTTCTTATGGCCACCAGTCCACTAGACTCCTGGCCAGAGTCCCCTCGTTCCTGCCCACTTAGACTTCTCAACCCTGCACTTTCTTCTGTCACTTCAGAGCCATACTCGGGGTGCAGGCAGACACCTGCTACTTCTGTTTGTTATTCAGGATTTTTAATCTCTGCTGGGCTCTGTCCTAGGCATACTAGCAACCATTCTGCCTCTGAGAGCCTGCTGCCTTCCTATGGCTCTACCTGGCAGGGGGTTTTCAGGTTCTTTTTACTCTGGGATGTTCCCAATCTCTCTGTAGTCTTGTAACCTCCCTGCGGGGTCTGCCTGGAAAACAGGACACAGGACAGTTTTCTCCAGGATTCACAAGTATAACCAGTCTCCATCACTCCCCAGTCCATTGCTCTGTCCTCCAAACCTAGGGGCATACATTTTTCTTCTCAGGAAATCTCTCCCTCTCTCTTTTTGCAGCTTTTACCTCAAAAACACCTTCGTATGGTGATATTTGCCTATGAATCTCAAAGGATACATTTTAAATTGGATTTAAGTCTTTGAAACCAGGAATTTTCCAAATGTTTCTATTGTTACTATTTTTATTACTATTATTCCTACTGCTGCTGCTGTTGTTGTTATTGTCTACATGTAATATCACTTCTCTAAGGCAAAATTCCCAGACTAATTATCTGCATGTATACACGGAAATAAAGGTGGGGCTAGGGATAACTAAGAGAAGAAAGAACATAGGGGAAAAAATCTAAAATAATATTTGAGTATCTATTCACATATATGCTATAAATATAAAATAAACTTTTTCTGTAAATCACTTTGTAAATTAAGTATTATTGTCAAGTGAATTGTAAATGATACACTGTATAACTTGCAAAAAGCTTTCCTTTTGCAAAAAAAACTGTTTTCAATGACCCAGATCTTCACAACAGCTATAAGATTGCATAGAGGGATGATAATGTCAAAGTCCCATCCAGGCAAAAAAATGAAAGTGAAGTAAAAAGTCATCTTTAATTATCTGCTTAGTAAGTTAGTGTCAAAAGGCAGGTCCTAGGCAATTTAATGAACTTACTTTTAAAAAGTACCAGTCCTCAAATGAGACTTTTTCTCACCAGTGAGTTGAAGGAGTATTTTGACTAAGTGATTTTAGTATATATCAGCTGACAACTTATGCTCATATAGCTGGATCTGTGAGACATGACTACGCATATCTACAAAGCAAACACACTTGGAAAAAAAAAACTCTTCAAGCTGGATTGGTGCAAATGGCTCTCTAAACTGTGAAACTGTATCATAGAGGAAACTGTTCTGAGGTTATGAGAAATAATCTATAGTTTGAAGGCTAGGAGACTGCAGATATTATAAAACACATCCAGAAGTATGGTGGTTTGAAACGCTGGCACTCGGCTGACAGCCCTGTCAATCTCTCATGTCCACTGTCTCCATGTAGTCAATCTGCCTGATGTTTAACCCCAAGCAAGCAGGAACCTCGTCTGGCCTAGACTTATCCAACCAAAGACCCGAAGTTCTGAGCCCTTGCAGAGTTTCTATTCCTATCACAGACAACTCTGTCTAGAAGCCCATTATTCCAGCAAATGAGACATTCTGCTTAGGTAGTTAATTTTTAGTTCTCTCCTTTGAAATCCTTCTGGTGAGCATTACTATGTAATACAAAGATTTTCACATTTGTATTCACTTCCATGGGTCCATCCACTTGCTGCTTCCTCGGATCTTGTCTTCAGTCTTCCAGTATTTTTCCTTCTCGGCTCCTGACCAACTAGCCGAAACATTCATCGCTGCTAATGACTCTGTGTGCGTTTTTATCTTGAGCTACTTCTGCTTTCACACAAATAGATAATTAGGTAAATTATCCAAAGTTCTATCTATTGAGAAGATTTCTTCTCACCACTTTGTTTCAAAACTACTCTGTTTAGGGATGTAATGCCACAAGAATTCATTTTCAGCTTATATTAACACATCAAGCCAACTCATCCTGAGACTATTTTGTCTTCTGTCAAGTCAGTCAGACAGGTCGTCCTTCATATAGTCAGAGGTGTGAGCTGGGTGAAAAGCACTGGAGCCACCGTGGAGCTGATATGGGGCCTGGTCCACTTGCTCATGAAGCATATTTGTGCCTTTTTTTAATGCCTGATCCTGGCGCTAACACTTACATCTTATGATGGATTGCTGTTGAGTCCACCAAGCCTTATCACTTTTTGGTCTGACAGAATCCAGCTCATGATGTATAGCTCTGACCATACGGTCACATGATGTCTCAATCGCTACCGAGACTCAGTATAGACCTGGAGCTATTTTTTGAATGGTGCATAGTACTCCCTTACAGATAGCATGTTCCTTCTCAAAAATTCTGGGTCTCTTTAAATTATGATTTTCTTATTGGGACTTGGTAAAACACAGCAGAGTGATTTTCTCATCATAGGTACTTCTAGGACCACAGGGTCTGCTAGATTATAGGGCCCAAGTAGTGGGCTTGCTCTTTAACGTGGACTTGTTGAAGACTTCTTTCCTGTTCTGAACCCAAGTCAAATGTGGCTGCCCTCCGTGTCACCAAATAAAAGAGTAAAAGGAGTCCTTTTACTGGGACTGTCCTGGGATTGTGCTGTTGCCAGAATCCAAAAAGACCTACCAAGCATTGTGCTTCCTTCTTAGTGGTAGAAGTTATAAGATACAGTCATTTGTTTTTTATTTTGGAGAGTACATCCAGGCACAACCCAGTCAACTGAACTCATTAAGTTTTAATCTTTGTAAGGCTCCTCTCCCACTTTCTTGAGTACATGAGCCATATGAAAGACTCCAATGTATTTCCTGCTTCTTCTTATCCAGTCTGATTAACCTGGTACCATAGATATAGTAGGCTACGTGTAGAGTTGGCTTAGCCGTGAAGCAAAGACGAAAATATATACTGCTGCCTGTCCCACATAAATGTGAACTGCTTTTGATTCTCCTTTCTCAGTGTTGGAAACAAATTCGTATGCCAGCTCAATGGTCACACACTTTGTGATCCAGTAGCATCAATAAGCTTTAGCAAAGATATTATATTCAGTGCAGCACTTTCAGCTGGGACTGCTACTTTGTTTGCAGTAGTCAACTTCCTTCTCCTGATTTTAACTTATTTTGTAAAGAGAAAAACTCAAGTTAAACAGTGGTGTAGTGGGGACTACCACTCCTGTATCTTTTTTTTTTTTTTGCGGTACGCGGGCCTCTCACTGTTGTGGCCTCTCCCATTGCAGAGCACAGGCTCCGGACGCGCAGACTCAGCGGCCGTGGCTCACGGGCCCAGCCGCTCGGCGGCATGTGGGATCTTCCCGGACCAGAGCACGAACCCGTGTCCCCTGCATCGGCAGGCGGACTCTTAACCACTGCGCCACCAGGGAAGCCCCACTCCTGTATCTTTTCAGTCATTAAAGATGGTATTAATTTTAAAATACTTATGTTTAATTTATATTTAATTTGTATTTGTTTGTCAACCTCAGCACTATTGACATTTTGGATCAATGGTGCTTTGTTGTGAGGGCTGTCCTGTGCATTGTGGGATATCCAGCAGCATCCCTGGCCACTACCCACTAGATGCCAGTGACACTCCCCTTCCCCCAAGTTGTGACAACCAAAAAATATCCTCAGACATTGCCAAATGTACCTGATAGAGAACCACTGATTTAGAATCATGTTCAGGTGTGGTTCCGGCTAAAATGCTTGTACAGAGAAGAAATTATTTTTAAAGCAGGCCAATCTTATGTGCAAGACATTTAGAACTGTAGTTTATTTAATTGTAAAGTAAATACTGAAGGAATGAGGAGTTAAGAGAGATCATATTAAAAAGGGAGAGGCCAGATTATTTTTTAATGTGAGAAATTAACCACAGTATTTAGTTTTTTTTATTATAGGCAACATGACATCATATTTTTCTTGTTTTCTGTTTTGTCCATGAAAAAAATGAAAAATTTCATTACTAATAGGATCAAAATTGCTGAGAGGAAAACCTTGATAGTAACAAAAAAAGAAAAAAAAAGAAAAATTGGCTCTTTAAAAAGACTTGGAATACCTTTATGAAGTTAACTACATAACTGGGTTTTTATTATTGGATAATAAACAGCAACATATGTATTGAAATTAAATATGTATGACAGGCACTCTATTAGGGAAATGCGAGGATGAATAAGCCATGGCTCCTACCCTCAAGAATCTTACAGTTGAGAGCAGTAATTCTCAACTTGACTGTACATAAGAATCACTGGGAAAGTTTTGTAAACTAGTGATGCTCAGATACGACCCCAGAACGATTAAATCAGAATCTTGGTTTAGAAGGGAGTCTAGGCATCAGTATATTTTTCTTCCAGTTTTTTTTTTTTTCTTCTTCTTTGCTTTACGCAGACATCTCACTGCCGCGGCCTCTCCCACTGCGGAGCACAGGCTCCAGACGCGCAGGCCCAGCGGCCATGGCTCACGGGCCCAGCCTCTCCACCGCATGTGGGATCCTCCCGGACCGGGGCACAAACCCGCGTCCCTTGCATCGGCAGGCGGACTCCCAACCACTGCACCACCAGGGAAGCCCTCTTCCAGTTTTATTGAGTTATAATTGACATACAGTACTGTATAAGTTTAAGGCGTACAGCATAGTGACTTGACTTAGATACATCATGAAACGATTATTACAAGTTTATTGAATTTCCATCATCTCATATAGATACAAAATTAAAGAAATAGAAAAATAATTTTTCCTTGCAATGAGACCTCTTAGAATTTACTCTCTTGATGACTTTCATATATAACATAGAGCAGTGTTAATTACATTTATCATGTTGAACATTACATCCCTATTACTTACCTTGTAACTGGAAACTTGTACCTTTTTTTGACTGCCTTCATCCAATTCCCCTTCCCCTATCCCCCACCTCTGGTAACCACAGATCTGTTCTCTTTTTCTATGAGACTTTTTGTTTTTCTGTTTGTTTTTGAAGTATAATTGACGTATGACACTATGTTAATTCCTGTTACACAATATAGTGATTCGATATTTCTATACATTTCAAAATGATCTCCACAATGTCTAGTTATGATATGTCACCATACAAAGATATTACCCTATTATTGACTATATTCCCCACAATGTACCCTTCATACTTGTGACTCATTTATTTTGCAACTGGAAGTTTATACCTCTTAATCTCCCTCACCTATTTCTTTCTTCCTTCCACTCCCCTACCCTCCCTGATTGTTCTCTGTGTATCTATAACTCCGTTTCTCTTTTGTTATGTATGTTCTTTTGTTCTCTTTTTAAGATTCCATATATGAGTGAAATCATACAGTATTTGACCTTCTGTCTCTGACTTATTTCTCTTAGCATAATACCCTCTAGGTCCATCCATGTTGTTGCAAATGGTAAGATTTCATTCTTTTTGTGGCTGAGTAATATTTCATATATATACACCACATCTTCTTTACCCATTTATCTATTGATGGGCGTTTAGATTGCTTCCATATCTTGGCTATTATAAATAATGCTGCAATGAACATATGGGGTGCACATATCTTTTCTAATTAGTGTTTTGGTTTTCTTGGATAAATACCCAAGAGTGGAATTGCTAGGTCATATGTTTTATTTTTACCTTTTTGGTGAATCTCCATACTGTTTTCCACAGTGGCTATACCAATTTACATTCCTACCAACAGTGCACAAGTGTTCCCTTTTCTCCACATCCTAGCCAACAGTTGTTTTTGGTTGTGTTTAGGTTAATAGCCATTTTGCAGGCATCAGTATTTTTTGAAGATTGCCAGTTAGTTCTAATTCACAGATAAGGTTGAAAGAGAAAGTTATGAAAAAATAAGTAAATTGCAGAGTGATAATTGTTATATAGTAGAGGTACATATCCATTGATTGAGGCACAGAGGAATAAACACCTAAATGTAAATTTATGGAAGTTTCATGAAGTTGAATATTACCCCTTGGCAAAAGAGTCAGAAATTCAAATATATATTTCATATTAAGGTAAACAAAAATGCGGATGAGTAAGCTTTAAGACCATGTTAAAGCATAGCCTTTGAGAAATGAGGGAAAATGAATAAATGCAAGAGACAGCTTTTGCTGCCAAGCTCACCTGAAGTTTATAGTCATTTATACTATACAAGAAGATTTTTATCTTTTTATTAAAAATTCTATATGAGTTGTTAAATAACAAAGGAGAAAATAAAAGTTAAATAGAGTAATATTTGATTCATAATCACCATATACTGTAAGTCATTCAAATTTCTGTTCTGGGAATACGTATTAATTCAATCCTTATAAAGCCATGCAAATGTCAGATATTCCAGTGAGCCGTAATAATTAATTTAATGGTCAAAGTGGATAACCATACCTGCTCTCAATTTTTTCTGGCCAAATTAATTTAGTCTGTGCTCTATGGTATAAAGATCCAGCTTGCCAAATGAGAATTTATTCAGATAATCCAGCAGATCCAGTACTACCACCTGAAATATTTGGGTCAGTCTTGAGTGACTTTTACAATCTACTGCAGCACATATGTAGGACATTTTTGAATAGACTATAATTTCATGATATAGAGTAAATACCGTGACTATGACACGGTGTCCACAAAGACTGAGGCTACTGCTTGTGCACAAAACCTTTGTCCCAGACATTTTACTACAGTTCAGTCTTGGACTACTGTAATGTTTCTGTTGCAAGTATAGCTTGCAGAATTTATATTTGAAAAAGGATGGCTGAGACACTTGCTAACTAATCATTTCTTTTAAAATTTCTCAGCTTTATCAAAAATCAGTTTGGAACCAGAAATCCATATACCTGGACATCATCGGTCTACTTGCCTAGAATAAAACATCCAAATCAAATGGTCACATGAAGTACGTCCTTGCATCTTTTGCAAAACCACTATTGAGGGAATTTTCCATCATGTTCAATATCACCCACAGAAAGATCATTCATAAATTACTTTCAGAGTTCAGTTTTGAGAAAAACAAGGTTTCTATTGTCACAGACTAGTGTATATTTAATATCAAGGACAATATTATAAATGTCAAATTAGTCATCCCCTTTCATTACAATACCATAACCATCTATAATACTCTAGGTTTGTGACATTTTGGGTTTTCTTTTCAATTTTTTGAAAATGTTTTTCCTTCCAGAAAGCTTTGAGCTAAACTTAGTGTCCAGTTACAGAAACTGTATTAGCCTAACCTCTTGGAATATTCAATTTCCCCAACGTCTTGTCATTTCACATTTTCTTTTTCTAGTTTTACCATTGTATTATATGTATATATATATATTTATATATGTATATTTTATTTTAAATTGCATCAAATAATTTTTCAAGATAGGCAGGGTAGAAATCATGTTAAAAGAAAGTGTTTAGAACAGTTAGGTATTAATAAAAAAGTTAAATAACCATATGCATTATTTGGACTTACTCTGGTTACTTCATATTTTGTCTTTTAAAATACAATATTTAAAAGTAATTTCACTTGCACTGGAGAATGCATTTTACGTGGTAAATTACGTTACTGGTTTTGTTCAAATTATATACTTCCATGGAAAGTATGTCTGTTTGGGACTTGAAATTGATATCTAGGGTCACAGAGGCTGTCTGTCCTGTCTAAAAGACAAAACACCTAAAAGTAAATGCCCAGACTCTTGGGTATTAGGTTTACTTATCTGAACATCTAAGATTATGACAAATGTCAAAGATAAAAATTATAAAATAACAGTAAAATAGCTGCTATTCTATTTTGTTGATAATAATATATTTTACTGTAATATTTGTAAATTAACTTTATAAATGATATTCACTTAATGACACATGCTTTAAGAAGTTAATGAGCTAATATGCACATATTTTCAAAACTTAAATATTGTCTAGTTCAATTTCAATAATAATGTTAGAAAACATCTAGTAAACATTTTTCCCACCTGTGAAAACAAAAGTTCTAGCAATACTTGTATTGCTAGAACAAGTTGTAGCATAAACTAGGTTGTAGTTTATGCTTTCTTTAAAAAAAGAAACATCAGTTTTCTGTCATATTCTCCTTTCCTAACACATTTTTGTTTTTATCATTTGTGTGTCTGATGAAATTATAGAACATGGCCCTTTGGCAGTAATAGAATGGATGCCAACAGAGTGCTTTAGTGATTAGCTGCATTTTTGAAATAGCTGTTTCTCTTAGGTAAATAAATGAATCTCATGACATAATATAAATATATGAACATGTCTGATGATGTAGGTTTACATCATGTCACACTTTGCATGCCAAAATAATGAAGAGTCGTAATGCAAGCAGGCTAATTTTCATGGATCTAGAGTAAATTCCATCACTGGTTCTTTCCAAAGAAATTTAGATTTATAAAACTGGCAACTTAGAAACAGTTTTTCTCTTGCACCATGATCAACATGTGAGAAAACTTACCAGCTTATGTATTCTTACATGTGATACAGAGAGATATTAGAAATGTCTATTAATTTGTGCCCCAATTCAGAACATAAGGGAACCTTTCTCTAGAACTGTACAGTCCAATATGGTAGCCACTAGCACCACATTTAATTTAAATTAAATTAAAATTAAATAAAATTGAAAAACTCAGTTTCTCAATTGCACAAGCAGCATTTCAAGTACTAAATAAATAGCCTTTTGTGGCTAGTGGCTACTATACTTGACCACAAAGAACACTTCCATTACCTTCCATCATTACAGACATTTCTGCATTGTACATGGATAACATAGAACATCATCTTACCAACTGCATTCCAACTGGACAGCACTACTCTACATAATTAATAGAAAAATTACACAAGTGGAAGATATTTCCACCCCCATAGTGATTTGGATTTGTTCTAACACCACAAAATATTTTTTCTTATATAATCTAAAGCTTTATCATTGGGGAATGAGACATACTTTATAACCTGAATTTAAAAATTGTTTAAAGATAAAATTAAGAAATCTCTTGCAAAATAGGAAATTGATAAATTGCTCTCTAAAAATTATGACCTTTTTCTTCTTAAAAATTAAATTGATAATTATGTGTAAACTTTTGTTTCTATAAAAAGTTTTTACAGATTTTTTTACTGCTTTGTTTATGATTTTATATACAAATGTGCCCACAAGATTATATCTCCTAAATTAATTTTCAATCTTCAATTTCTCTCTTTATATAATAATGTGAGGTACACTAAGATAGTTGGAGAAAATGTGATAAATTAATATTTACACAATGTTAAGAGAAAACATTTTTATTTCAACCACTGTTGACAGATTTCATAAAATATATTAGTCTATTTTTCTGCCTTAATAAGTCTAGTATTCTGAAAATAATACATCACTTTTGATAACTGAGCCTCTTGCAATGCTTCAGTGTCATTGCTATAAAATGTATTTTGATACGTAGCGCCGTTACTATTTACAGATGTAAGGCATAGGGGTGTATAGTTATTGAGCATTTGATCTAATTTCATTTATAATAACTTCCTAAATCATTATCCAGTCAATACTTGAAATTTTCCAGTAATGTAGAATCCTGCAACTAAGTTATATGGGCTTCATTTAATCAACCCATTCATTTGCAAATTCTAGGGGAATGCATGTGAATTCATCATATTTCTTGCCCTCAAGAAACTTAGAGTTTAGTGGAAGGCTTCTGACAAGTGAGCAGGCAATTATAATAAAGTGTGAAAATTACAACCAAATGGTTAACTATTGATGTTAATGAGAAGAAAAATAATTTGTAATTATTATAATTATTGACCTTCTATCATGTAATAGGGACTTGGATACACTGGGGCACTTTCCATGAGGAGCTTAACCCACTTTGCCTGTCACCTGAATGGGACTGCCTAAAGCCTCCAGTGAATATTGAATTGCTGAGGAATTTGGGAAAAGACAAGCTAAAGTTCTCATTCCATGGATCCCTTGGGTGAACCCTCCCAGTTTGTGGAGGTAGATACACTACCAAGCTGGGGCAACTTGTGTGAAAATGAATTAAACCCTTCTAATACTGCAGCTGAAACATTTCAGGCAGACACCTTTTCTTTATAATAAGGATGTCAATGGAAAGTGATTCTTTGGAAAGGAGATGTGTTACTGACCTGTACAGCTATTGTGAATACTAGCAATGAACATCTCACAGATAAGAATCCTGTGTCAGATAGTATCTTTACACTTAGAGGGCCTGATTTTGAAGGAGGATCTCCAGAAACTTAAAGGTTGCTGGGCAGGTGAAGCAAAACTGACAAAAGGATTTGATCTAGCTGACCCATTCATCATTCACACAGTGGGACCTAAATACAATGGCCTCTATCTCACAGCAGCTGAGAGTTCTCTGTACAGTTGCTACAGAAACATACACCTGTGTCATCAATTCTGCAAAATGAGGTTATTCCATAGAGGATGCAACACATATAGCACTTTTCACTAAGGAAATTGGTAGAGGTTCACCGGGAGACTGTTGAAAAGTGATATTTGCTGTCTCTGAACCTGAAGAGTCTACTTTCCAAAACATGCTACTTCTGTATTTCCCAAAGTCATTAAAGGAGGAGAATTGATCTCTGCCATTACTGCAGATATTGGAAATGCAGATGGGGAGCTTGCGGTACCCAAATGGAAGATTAGACTAAATGAAAACCTGGTGCCCAGAAGGACAGGTGGCTTGAAGAAGATTTGAAGAAGGTGAGAGAGTGAACCTTGTGAGAACTAGCGGAACAACAGAGAGGTAGATGGAACAAAGGCCCTAAGGCAGGAGAAGCACACCTCACCAGTTAGAGAAACATGAGGACCACAGATGTCAGAGTAGTAATAGAACCCAGATCATTTTGAGCTGGCAGACTATTGTAAATACATCAGCTTTACCCTGAGTAAGAAGGGAAGACACTTAAGGGCTTTGAGTAGGGGATGTTATGATTAGACCTCCATGTTTACATATTTTATACAGACTAGTTCATGGAGACTAGACTGTAGAGGACCAGAATTAACAGGGAGATTTGTTAAGAGACTGTGGCAGGAATTTTGGCAAGATGTTGCGACTATGTCTAGCAGTGAGAAGTGGTCAGAAACTGGATTTATTTTAAATTTTGAGCTAATAGAATTTCCTGAAGGATTGGATATTAAGTGTGAGGAAGATACTTTTTTTTGACCTGGCAGCAGGGAAAACGGCGTTACAAATAAGTGAAATAGGAAAGGTGAGGGTGGAGTGGGCATTGGGAGAGGTCAGAAATTTAGTTTTGGATATGTCAAGTTTGGGATGTCTACTGAACATCCAAGCAGAGATGGATATGTGCATCTGGACTTTGGAAAGACACCTGGACGAGAGACATAATGTGATGGTCATCAGCATAGAGATAATATTTAAAGCCATGAAACTTGATGAGATAACCAGAAGAGTGGGTGCAGATAGAGAAGCAAAGTGAAGCAGGCTGAAGACTGAGCTGTGGGAAATTCCAACATTAAGAGATTAGAAGAAGAAGGAACAACAATGCAGACTAAGGAGTGACCAGTAAGTGAGCGGGAAAAAATGAGTGTGGTGTCCTAAAAGCAAGTGAGGAAGGGTATTGATAAAACACACGTGCTCAATTATGTCAAATGCTGCTTGGGAAATAAGAAAGCTTGGATACTGGTACAGAGGATAAGTAAAAGAATCAAAAGGACTATTCGGACTGCACACTTGGGCAACTGAATGCCTGATGTTTCAATCCGATGAGATAAAGCTTGAACCCGGGGTGCATGTGCAAACCCAGGTCTATTCAGGCTCCCCGGTGCCCCACACGGGAGGCCAGGTGGGAACCCAGGCCGGGATTGGCAGAGGCGAGGGTGGGCACAACAGCGATAGCAGCAGAAATGGTGGCAGGTGCCATGGTTCCTTGATCAATGAAGGCTGCCAGTGGGGCAGCGCCAAGACCATGAACCTGTGCCTGCGGCATCTCACAGATATCAGAGATGTGGCCTGAGCACACAGGAGTGCTGGCAAAGTCGGTGCTGGGGCATTAAACATTGTCCGTGCATTACTGGAAAATAAAAGTGTACACTTGGATGCTGCAGTCAAGGATATCAGAGGGATATTAGAATTTTTCAAAGAGTTTGAAAATCCCTGGCTTTAAAACCTGCTGCAACATTTCAAAGCACATATCCACAGACATTAGAAATTAAATTTAAAACAGCTGCATTTACAGAAAAAAACCCACCATTTTCATATGATATTTTGGGTCAATCAGTTATAAATAAAAAAGGCAATTTTAAAAGTAGTTGTTTCCTTGTAATTGAAGCTACAGCTATAAAATATATAAACTGGTGTTTTGAATTTTTAAATGATCTACAAGTCATGAAGCCACTGTTGTGTCTTGTATAATCACCAATAGTTACAGGAAATGTGAGAAGAAACCTTAAAATGCTCTTGCATAAATTTATAATTATATTTATATATTAAAGTTATAACAGCATACAAAACTGATTAACATGAAGAGTTAACTACCCCTAGAAAAATTGATCCTCAAGAATTATCAGCTCTAGATATACTAAAAATTTTATTTCAAAATAATTTATCAGAAATGTAGCGTTTTCACAGTCTATAACATATTCTGAAAAGTTCTAGTAACAGCTGCATCAGAAGAAAGATGCTTTTTAAAATTAAAAATTATCAAAAATTATTTGCTCTCTTGCATTGCCAAGAGTGACTGTTACCTTAAATTATGTTGACTGAAAATGAGTCGTTAAATGTATAAATTCTGATGGCCAAATTATGAATATTCATAAAAGTAAGCCAGAAAAATCTTACCATCAATCAAGATATCACATTAATAAAGTATTATTATTATTGTATTATATATAATTATACCCAAATAATACATTTTTTGCAATTTGTAAGTTTCTTGTTACTCATGTATTGCATACTGTTATTGTATTGTATAAGTACTAAAATATTTTTAAAAGAAAAATCTTTGTGTTTTCGTACCTTTAAGTGTACTTTTTTTCCTGCTTCTTAAGGTAGTGACCCCATTTTGGTTTGACATAGGACCCCACAAACTAGATAGCCAGCTCTGTTAAGAAGGTGATTTGCTATGATGTGCTATTTCAGATGATCCCTTGATGACAGGAGTGGGGAACCACACCTGTCTTGTTTATATTAGGTAAATGCTGGTTAGTTGCAATCTTACTTTATGATGTTTCTCAGCTAGCTGCCATCCCCAGTTCCTCAGGAGAATCATTATCGTCATTCTGTACATTAATAAGAATGTGCTCCTTCTGCAGTATTAACATAGAGTCGCCCATATGAGAGGCAAAGTTACAGCTATTAGTACCTTCATTCCTTGTGACTGTTGCTTTAGGACTTGCTCATAAACTGTATTTAAAACCAATCTTTAACTTCTCTGTCCCTGGTTTGCTACTAAATAAGGTGTACCTGTCCTTTCCCCACACCACCAAGTCTCTGAAAGGCTGATGGTCCATCCTTTCATCATGCCCCCAAGGGTCCTCAAAGATGTTTGCAAGCACATTCTATTCTAAGTGTTAAAATGCAACATCCCAAATGGATAAAAAACAAAATCCTATGTTTGGAATAACACACACACACACACACCAGACCAAATAAAAGGTTGGTAGCCATAAAATAACCCAGAGGAAACCTATGTGCAAGCTCTGATATGGAGAGTGAGTAGAGAGAAAGATCTGGAAATATGTGTTTCTGAAAAGTGGCAAGAAATTCAGCAACTGGCAATTAAACAAGATTTTCTTTTCATAAACAATGCTGGAATTTTAATTATTCTCAGGTAGCTGTCATACCGATACCAGGAATTTCTAAGGAAATTTAGAGAAGCTGAGTTGGAAGAAAGAAGAGATGATGGAGACCTGTTTAATCAGGTAAATCAAACAAAAATTAGAGAAATATTTAGTAGAACTGAGTATCAAATTTAAATCTACAGTTCCTTCCCCTCTGTGTAAAGATGTCTTTAATATGGTAATAGATGTCAGAGGGTGGGGAGAGAGGCAGCAATCACATTCACTGTGAGATAAGAGGACTCCATCTTTCCTGCATATGAAGCTTTAGACCTGCATTTTATTTCAAGTTTGGTGAACAGCAATCACTTCCCATCTGTGATTAGTCTCTGTTTTTTCACTGAAGAGAGGGTTGAGACAGAGTTTTAAAGGTTATTCTACACCAGACAAAAGGAGTACATGAAAAGTAAGAGGCTTTTCAAATGATCTAAAGTGCACTTGAATCTGCCACTTTGATATCATTAGCAAATTGTGATTGATTAAGTATCACACTTAAATCTCTTACAAGCTTTTTGGAATAAAAGAGGGTATAGCAAGTGTGGATATTCCCAGTATGTGGCATTATTTTCTAAATGTAGAGTGATAGTTTTTCAGGTTGCATAATCCTACCTTTTACTCCTGAAATTATAAAGTTAGAATCCTGAGAGTAGTTGCTCCTGAGTCAGGGTTCAAGCAGATGACTGTGTTGCCATTTCAGACTGAGGATTCATAGTAACAGTCTTGGGTTGATGCTAAAGCTCCACTCCCTCGATAAAGCAAAATATGAGTCAAACATGATTTATTTGATTGTTCTTATGAATCACTTTTTTAGAAAAGTGTTTACTTGTCATAAGTTTGGTCCATCTCAACTAAACAGTTTGAGGGGATTTGTTTCCAAGGCAAGAAGATGCTGTTTTCTTTAATACTGATTTTTAAAAAGACAGCAAAAAATTCACTAAAGATCACCAAAATTCTCTTAAATGTAATGATAATTATATACCTGTGAAATCAAGGTGGCTTGATATACAAGGTAGCCTTTAATCCATGCCTTTTTTTCTGATGGTTCGAGGATGAGAGGAGTATTAGGGGAAACAAAATAAAGGACAGCATATTACAGACTGCCATAAGAATATGGAATTCACAGATCCCTTTTTAAATATGTGAAAGTGGAAGCAGTAGGTTGTACAATTAAACAATATGAAAGGAAGAGTCAGAAACTGAAATCCAGCTGTAGTTCTGCCAACTGCTGGTTATTTCACATCAGCCTCTCTCATTCCACTTCTCAGAGACTGAATTTGCTGCTCTGTACTACCTTCCTGGATTAGATTAGAGGACCCAGAATAAGAGTTTTCACTATTCGACTTGCAGTGACCCATTCAAAGCTATTACTAGAATTGTTAAAAAATATTCTAGTTGATTCTCTGTGCAGGCGTTTGGTAAGATCTCACTTCTCCATGACTTTTGAAGTCAGATGTGACCACATGATTGGCTCTAGCCAGTGAAATATGAGTGGCAGTGACATTGGTCATTTCTTGGGAAAACCAAGAACCAGTACATGATTTCTCTCTGACATGATGACCATGGAAGGTCATATCAAGACAGAGTATTTGTAGTCTGGGTACCTGTGTAAATAGGAATGATACAGATTCCCCGCTGATCCACAATAGACCTGTAGCATAAATCAACATTCAATGTAGAAGCCACTGAAATGTTAGAATAATTTGTTATTGCAACAAATTTAATCCTGATTGGTACAACATGTTTTATCCTGCAAATAATTTCTTACATGAAGGAATATAGTCATGTATTCACCTTATAATTACAACATAAAAAGAACTTGAAAAATATTTTAAAATAAAATTTTAATTAAAAAATCAATATTTAACCTTAATACAGTAAACTAGCTAACTCCTCTTTGACTTATTTTTTATCCATGTGCTGCTAAATTTCGGGACGTTTTAGTGTCTTTTACCTCCTTTGTGGTGACTACAGACACATCAAGTCTTTCTACTTGGGTTTCAGTGTGATTGTAATTCACCTTCCTGATAGTTACACAATAATCTCGAAAACTCCCAGTCTCCACCTGCCACTCCTTTTTCTTGGAAGCCTTATATTAATGTCTCCTTTCTGAAATTCTACTCAGCTTATTTTCAAAAACATTCACGGCTCTATGCAGTTTAGTAAGGGCATAGGACTTTGTTTTACTTTGAGTGCCTGAGAAGGTTAGATTTCTCATCCAACCATTCACAGACATCCCGTCTCCCACCTTTCCTATGATTTCTCCCATGCTACCATTCCTCCCTGGTGAGTTCTGAGTTTTCCTCCCCATTACATTTCCACCCTGCTGAAAGCCCACTATCCCTATCTGTGGAGTAAAAAATGGCAGAATTTCAAACAGACTCTGCAAAGCAAATTTGATACCTATTTTGTCATTTATTTATTCAAGACATTGTCATCAAATGCCTACTAAATACTTGGCACTCTCACAGATACTGCAGATATGATGAGTGGGATGTGATTCTGGTCCTTAAATCTCAATGCTGAGACAGTTTGATGAGAGGTTTAGTTACTATGAGAGCACATAAGAGAGTCTCCATACTCAGCTTTGCCTGGGGGCTTCCTGGTTGTGATGTCTAATCTGAGAACGCATCAAACTTTTTGAAGGGATAAAGGAGAGAATGGAGGGCAGTAGGAAGGGGTCTGGGCAGAGGAAACATATAACAAAGCTCCTAATTGAAATATCATTGTTTTATCCAAGAATATATGTGATTTAGTGTGTCTGAGAAAAAATTCTTGTCAAAGGGCAAATAAATGGACTAGCAGGATTGTGAGAATCAGATCTAAAAGTAGACAACGTGGGTCTAATACTAAAAAATAATTATGTTATGTTCCAGAATGTGTATTTCCCCTTAGGACATTTCCCAGCCAATGGAAGAATTTTTATACGGCAAGGATCAGATCTCTGTTTTTGCCAGTTGACTTTGGCGACAGTATGGAGACTTTCTTAGAGGCTGGAACATCAGTCAAGAGTTTATTGTATAAAAATAGAAGAGAGATGATGGCAGTCTGAATTAGGTAGTGATAAGATGGAGGCAAAGAAGTGGATGACTTGTGAAAGATTAGGGGGTAGGAAAAAGATTTCATAATTGCCGTGAAGGGAGGAGGGGGTTGAGGGAAACGGTATGGACAATACTGAGTTAGAAGGTGGGGCATCTGGGCAGACAGAAATTCTCTGGGACATGTATAAGAAGAGTCAGGAGGCAAGGGGACCAAAATGTATACAATGTTCTCTGTTTTAGGAAAAAATGGGTGTAGCAGAACTATGAAATGGTTCTCCAGGTGAAATGCCCTATGCTCAACAGTATAAACTGGATTGAAATGCTCAAAAGATTGGTCAATTACGCCTTCTCCATTTTACCTCCTAAATATCCTTTCCAGAATACTTGACATTCTTCTTACTTTGTTAAGTATTCTCCAACACAGCATTATAATGTTTTGATAACATGAAATACCTCTCTTAAACTGCATTTGTTCAAGTTGTAACACTTTTAAACTTATAACATTTTCTAAGTCACCTTCACATACAGTTTGTCTTCCATATCCACAGATGTGGAACCCATTGTACTATACCATTTTATATAAGAGACTTGAGATTCCTCAGATTTTGGTATCCTAGGAGGTCCTAGAACCAATCTCCCATAGATATCAAGGAAAGACTATACTACTATCCACATGATTTTGATTGAGGAAGGTGTTTTAATTTACATTTACAGATGAGAAAATTGATGCTGAATTGTTAGGTGACCTGTTATATTTTATCATGATTAAGCAGAGGAGTCCTGCCTCAAATCCACAACCTCTAGTTTCGAATCGCTTACAGAAAGATATTGCAGGTTCCAGACCACAATAAAGGGAATATCACAATAAAGTGATATTCATATGAATTTTTGGCTTCCCAGTGCATATAAAAGTTATGCTTATACCATATTGTAGCCTATTAAGTATGCAAAAGCATTGTGTCTAAAAAAACAATGTACATACCTATTAAAAACTAATGCTGTTGAAAAAATGGTACCAATATATATACTTGCTTAACACAGAGTTCCCACAAACTTTCAGTTTGAAAAATATGCCTGTTCCTTTTATATATATTTTATTGTTTATTTATATATCTATTTTAACCTTAAAAACTGTAATCATAGAGTGTGTAATTTTTAGTGTCTTCCTTCTTTTGCTTGACATTATGTCTGTTTTTGTGACAGTAATTTTAAAAAACTTTTTTGGCTCTATGATATTTTAGTATATAAATACACTGTAGGTTACTTGCATACTTGTAAGTTGATGGGCATTTGGATTGTTTCCTGTTTTTATGTGTAATGAACAAAGCTGCTATGAATATTCTTCTGTGTACAGTTTGGTGTAAGTACGTGCACATTGCTGGGTTACAGGATTATGTGTATGCTCACTTTAATAGGTTCTCTCAAATATTTTTACAAAGTGAAAGAACTAATTTGTAGTTATAATTTGTAGTTTGGTAAAGTAGTATTCAAGTCTTTTGACAAATTTTCTATTGGGCTGTCTGTCCTTTTAATGCTAATTTGTAAGAGTCCTTTATATACTCTTGGTAAGAGTCCACTGCTGTATACATGCATTGCAAAGTTCCTCTCACACTCTATGACTTGTCTTTTACACTCTTAATGTTGTCTTATAATGAACAGAAGTTTTACATTTTAATATGATCCAAATTGCAAATCTTTTCCTTTATGGTTAGTGTTTTTTTGTTCTGCTTAACAAATCTTTCCCTGCCTCAAGTTCATGAAGGCCTTCTCTTATGTTATCTTTAGTGAATTACCTTTCAATTTTAGATCTGATCCACCTGAAGTTGGTCTTTGAATATGCTGTGAAGTATAGGACAAATTTCTTTTCTTTTTTTTTCTACTTGAATGTACAATTGACCCAACACTATTGATTGAAGATTTTCTCTCCCTAGATTGCAATACTACCTTCATCATATAACAATTGACTGTATGTATGTGACCCCTTTATTTTGTTTATTTTGTATATTTTATAACATATTTGTTTCAGTTTCTCTAGATTTATTATAACTTCATATGTGATTCATATTGTCTAATTTTATTTTTTCTTCAATGTTGCCTATTCTATTCTTGGTCTATTGAATTTTTGAATCAGTTTAAAATAATCATTTGAAGCTGTGCAACAATTTCAACAATTACATAATCAAAAAATTTTATTATTTAGTTTATTTTGACCATGCTTTTAAAGATTTAAAACTAACACAAATAGTACATTACTATTATCTTGACACTGGTCAAAATATCCAGTTTCCGATTGTTTTTTTTCTTATGTATAAAATATGTGGGCTCTTTTTTACTTATAGTATTAAATTGGCTGTGACACTGAAATATTGTTTTCAATTAGTGTTTTGCATACTTAGCATCAGACCTATTCTTATCTCTCCAACCTCTCATTCCTTATTTCCTTTATTTGTATCATTCACATATATCCTGTTGGAATATGTTTTTTATCAACTTTCTAGAAAAAAATAGTCTTTTAAAGGTTAAAATACACTGTGACACATCCCATCCAGACAAGATTAAGTAAACTCATCTTTCCCTCCTCTCCACTAAGTATCACTATAAACCCTGGAAATAGTGCAACAGGCAACCAAAGGAGGACTGAAAGGTGGAAAGAAGAAAAACTGACTAGAGACTCTAGGACTAAAGGAATAACATGGTGGCAGGGCATCTTATAACCGACCATTCAAAGAATAAGATGACAACATCACCTCATTTCCTAGCCACCAGCCTAACAAACAACAGAAGGTGGCCTAGGTAGGTTCATTTCTTCTCTGAATTGTCCTGTCAACCATTCAAGTAGCACAAGCAAGGTAGACTGATCAGGAACCCTGATGACAATGCTCTCCTTCTCCCCTGGACCTAAAACTCCCCTTCCCTACTGAAAAACACCATGACCATGTGGCTGGGTGGCACCAGCAAGATGTACCTTCCTCAAGAAGTGGCTTGCTATGGGAAATATTTTTGTCTCTGCAGATTATAGAATCACTTCCCCCACCAAGAGACACATGGCAGCCAAAACTTGGGAACTTCTTCAACCCCCTTAGGCTGCATGAGGAGGGACCAGTGGGAGGTCTCAGTCACAACAGATAAACCAGCTTGACCAAAATATCACCTGTAAATTAAATTTCCCTTTGAACCATAGTTCACAAACGTACAGCAGAATCTGTGTGCTTAAACCTAAAAAGATGACTGCCTGGTAAAATAGAATATTTAAACAAGACCCATAGTATCTTAAAGTGATAGCTAAAATGTCCAAGACACATACAAAAATCACTTATCTATGGAATCTAAAAAATACCACAAACTAGT
This sequence comes from Phocoena sinus, assembly GCF_008692025.1. Taxonomy (NCBI): domain Eukaryota; kingdom Metazoa; phylum Chordata; class Mammalia; order Artiodactyla; family Phocoenidae; genus Phocoena; species Phocoena sinus. The sequence continues at coordinate 85,346,143 of NC_045769.1, read as the reverse complement.
GAATAAAACAAAAAGGAGCAGATTCACAGATATAGAGAACAAACTAGTCATTACCAGAGAAGAGAGGGAAGGGAAGAGGGACAACATAGGGGTAGGGGAGTAAGAGGTACAAACTATTAGGTATAAAATAAGCTACAAGGATACATTGTATAACACAGGGAATATCACCAATATTTTATAATAACTGTAAATGGAGTATAACCTTTAAAAATTGTGAATCACTATATTGTACACCTGTAACTTATATAATATTGTACAGAAACTATACTTCAACTAAAAATAAATAAATAAAATGAATTAACACATAAAAAACAATCTGTTGAATAAAATTTTTTTTTAAAAATCACACATTATATCAGGAACCAGGAAAATCACAACTTAAATGAGGAAAGGCAATGAACTGATGCCAAAAAACCAAGGTGAACAAAATGTTGGAATTATCTGACAAAGATTTTAAAGCAGCTATTATAAAAATGTGTCAACAAGCCGTGTCAGACTCTCTTAAAACAAAGGAAAAAAAATCTCAGGAAAGAAATAGTTATAAAAAATAATCAAATAAAAATTAAATAACTTAAACATACAGTAACCTAAATAAACATTTTACTTAATGTGTCTAACAGTTGAATGAAAATATCATAAAATAGTCTCAGAGACTTGTGGCACAATAACATAAGGTCCAACATTTGTATCATCAGAGACCCAGAAGGAGAGGAGAGAGAGTGGGGCTGACGAAGTAGTTGAAGAAATAATGCTGAAAATGACCCAGATTTGGTGAGAGACATAAATCTACAGATTCAAGAGGCTAAGAAAATTCCAAATAGGATAAATCTAAAGATATCTACAGCAAGACCACCATAATTAAACTTCTGAAAATTAAAGACAAAAAAATTTTTAAGTAGCCTGAGAGAAAAACCACATTACCTGTGAGGAAATGCCATTTCAAAATTATAGCAGATTTCTCACTTGAAAACTTAAAGGTCAAGACAAGGTAGCACATTACTGTATTCAAATACTGAAAGAAAAGTACTTGTCAACTAAAAATTCTGTATCTAGAGAAACTATCCTTTAGGATGGGGAAAGAAAGACAGTCTCAGACAAAGCAAACTAAAATAATTTGTAATTAGAAGACCTACCCTTAAAAATGGCTGAAAGAATTTCTTCAAACATAAAGGAAACGATAAAAGAATTTTGCAGTATCAGGAAGAACGAAGAACAAAAAGAGTCAAAATACAGTTACATACCATAGGCTATTCTTCTTCCTATGGTTTTATATCAATACATCATGTTTGATGACTGAATAAAAATTCTAATACCATCTGATACTAAAGATGATCACATTTAAAAGTGGGGAAAGTGAAGAGACATAAATGAAAGTAAGATTTCAACAATTCACTGAAAGCAGTAAAATGTTGATACCAATAGACTGTGGTTAAGTCCCATATGTATATTGTAATAGTTAGAGCACCCACTAAGAAAACTACTTAAAGAGGTATACTAAATAAATAAATCTAAATGGAATCCTAAAAAAATACTCAAGTATCCCACAGGGTGGCAAGAAAAACAAAACCAAGAAACAAGGAAACAAACAGAAAACATATAGTAAAATGGTAGACTTAAGCTCTAACATATCAGTAATAACCTTAAATGCAAATAGTCTAAGCACACTATTTAAAAGACATGAATCAGTGAGTCAATAAGAAAATATGACCAAATTATACACTGCTTAAAAGAAACTCATCAAAAATTTGGAAACATATGTAGGTTGAAAATAAAAGGATGAGGAAAGGTATAACAATGCAAAACAATTAAAAAAAAAAAGCAGGAGTAACTGTATTACTATCACATAAAGTAGACTTCAGAGCAAAGAAAATCACTGGAGACAAAGAGGGGCATTATAAAGTGATAAAAGGATCAAGCTACCAGGAAAACATAATGATTTAAACGTGTGTGCAAGGGAGTCTCAATATACATAAACCAAAATCTGATAGACCTGAAAAGAGAAATAGACAAATTCTCAATTGTAGTTGGAGACTTAAAAATTCTTCTCTCAGCAACTGATATGAACTGCTACACAGAAAATCAGCATTGGGGCTTCCCTGGTGGTACAGTGGTTGGGAGTCCGCCTGCCGATGCAGGGGACGCAGGTTCGTGCCCCGGTCCGGGAGGATCCCACATGCCGCGGAGCAGCTGGGCCCATGAGCCGTGGCCGCTGGGCCTGCGCGTCCGGAGCCTGTGCTCCACAATGGGAGAGGCCACAGCAGTGAGAGGCCCGCGTACCACAAAAAAAAAAAAAAAAAAAAAAATCAGCATGGATATAAAGGATCTAAACAATACAACCAACCAACAGGATCTGACTGACATCTATCTATCTTACTTTACCCAACAACAATAAAATATACAGTTTTTCAAGTATCCATATCCTAGGCTATACAGCAAGCCTCAACACACTTAAAAGAATGAAACTAATATAAAATATGCTCTCTGAATATACTGGAATCATACACATACAAAAATACAATTAAAAAAAGACAAGAGGTGGGCTTCCCTGGTGGCGCAGTGGTTGGGAGTCCGCCTGCCGATGCAGGGGACACGGGTTCGTGCCCCAGTCTGGGAAGATCCCACATGCCACAGAGCGGCTGGGCCCATGAGCCATGGCCGCTGAGCCTGCGCGTCCGGAGCCTGTGCTCTGCAACGGGAGAGGCCACAGCAGTGAGAGGCCCGCGTACCACAAAAAAAAAAAAAAAAAAAGACAAGAGGAAAATCTCTAGACACAGCATAAGAGCCAAAACTGGAGCAGGGGGAACAAATAACCAAACAGATGAACTTCAACTGTTGAATGGCTAAACAAACTGTAGTCCATCCATATCATGGAATACTACTCAACAATGAAAAGAAACGAACTACTGAAACACACAACAGCTTGGATGACTCTCCAGTGAATTCTGAGTGAAAAAAAAATCCAATACCAATGTTTACATCCTATAAGATTCCATTAATATAATATTTTTGAAATGACAAAATTTTAGAAATGGAGAGCAGATAAGTGGTTGTCAGGGGTTAGGAATGGGGTGAGAGTGGGAGAAAGAAGTGAGTATTTTTATAGAAGGGCAATGCGAGGGATGACGGTTGTGATGGAACTCTTCAGTACATTGACCTTGCTGGTGGATACATGAACTTATAAATGTGACAAAGATGTGTAGAACTAAATATCCCCCCCACACACACACAAATAGGTACAAGTAAAACTGAGACTATCTGAAAATGATCAGTGCATTGTATCAATGTAAATATTCTGCATGTGATATTGTTTTGTAGTTATACAAGTTGTTCCCGTTGAAGAAAACTGGGTAAATGATACATGGAATCTCACCACATTATTTCTCAAACTGCATGTGAATTTACGATTATCTGAAAATTAAATGTTTAAATAATACATTTTGTACTTTAATGTATTAAACATCAAGAATACATCCACTTTTGAACATAGTTTAATTTACGTTTAATTTACATATTAAAAAATTTAAAGTATACTTTTTAATGGGATTAAACACAAAAATCTTAAAAGAATCCACTAATGTGAAAGTTGAAAAATGAAAATGCTAATGGACCTTTCATTTTCCATACAGTATGATTTCCTCTTTATATTTTTTGACCACATAAAGTATATTCATTTAACATGGCAAAAGTAAATCTTCAGCTTCTTAAAAAAAACCCAAAAAACAAAAAAACCCATCACTCCATTTACTATAATGTAACTTTTAAATGTAATTACTATAAGAAATTTTGCCTTCTTGTTTATTCAATTCCCATGGACAAGATGACAATTTTTTAAACTATTGTAATGAGAATAATAATATTGCCTGTGTTTATGTTTTTGAATTTTAAGGCACTGATTTGAGATGACTACTCCATTTCAAAATTAAAGTATCACTGCTTATGACTTAGTAATAGGCACCTCACCACAAATTTTAACTGTATGTAACTTTGGCATATATAAAACTAACAAATAGACACACATTCATTTAGTTAAGTATATTTAAGGTTAGCTATCTCTCCTTTCTCAAATTTATAAACAGAGTAGGTTTGTCAGTTTGGGGAAACTAGCACAGGAGTGTGGTATTGTAATATTGAAATTTTGTTTTAAAATTCTTTGCTAGTAGAATAAAGGTGGAAGAATTGGCAACTTCAGCTCTTGCAGTATGTTATCACCATACTGTCAGAAAGAGTGCACTTAGCCAACCCTGACAAAACTGGGTGTGTTATATATTGAGCAGGAACCATGGGTTCCTTCTGCCAACAATTCATTTCAACTCTTACCTTATTACCACATTTCTTGGACACTACAGGATAATTTCTTCTAAGCTTTTTGCTGCTCATGTGTGAAATCTTAAATAATCTAGCCAAATGTAATGAAAGTTCAGGGCTGTTCCGTGACATTGGTTTACTGAACGCTGATCCGTGAAAGTCTGAATGCGCAAATCTCTATCAATGGGTAAATGAAACTTCACCATCACCTTGACAAAGCATTTTTTTTTCCCACTGTGTAGATTCTTTTTAAGAGTTTCACTAAAACATGCCATGTCACAGAAAAATTTCTTTCTCTCGAATATCCTATGTGAATTCGAAGTACACGTGAGCTATTCTATATGAAATGCACAAGCATTATGCAGTAGAAAAGAAGCATTATATCTGAATTATGGAAGTTGTGTTTCTTTTAATGAAATTCATCCAAATAACAAGTAAATTTAGGGATAGTAGAAGAAAATGCTAAGGTGTATTGAAACACAAGTTTTTACAAGAGCCTAATCTAAATAGAAAACCACATTGAACTTTCTAGAGAGGGCAGAAAGGTCAACCATCTTATAGTAAGCAGACAGCACAGTACAAGAGGAGCATATGTTAAAAACATACTTTATTTACCTTTCATTAGAATGTCTTCCTCTGAGAAGGTTAAATACTCCAGGATAGGGATAGGATTTTTCTCATGTTAACTAATCCAGGCAAAAGTGAATAGAGATTTGCTTTCTTCAGCATTTATTGATATTAATTGCTTTATTGAACTAGCTGTGGGAACAGGGATTTCCCAATGCCAGCATAAAGGATCATTATTTATAAGCTAACTGATCCCACAAATTCTATACTTAGCTCAACATTTCTGTTGGAAATACTGCAAGAATCTTTTTTTAAAAAATGTTGTCATATTTCAGCCTTCATACGGTATGCTAAATTACATAAGCTAAATGATAAAACATTTTCCAGGAAAGGGGAATTTTAGAGTCTCACATACCAGGCTTCAAATCAAGCTCTGAAATGCAGCTTATTATTGTGTTTTTCTTCCATTTATTTTTAACTCTTCCCCTTTGGCTCTGTCTTACAGGTGTCCCTAGTTACAACCATCAGTAAAAACAAAACACATGTGTAGGCTATAAATCTGTATTTGTGTTAATTCATAGGAGAAAAATATCTTCAGTTCTTCCTTCTAATCTCCTTTCCTCTCACCGCTTAGAAGTTCTCTATAGGACTCTGTGCTTACCATTACAGAAACCAAATTCTGTCCCACGTGCTAAGTTAACAGGAAAGTTCCTGCATGTCATTTCTCATTGCAAGTAAATAAGTCAAGGCGGAAATCCCCAAATTAATTTAGAACATGAAAGGATTTAGAAAGGGAATCAATATTTGGTAAAAGGAGAGAGCTGCCAACTTAGCCTTTTGTAGTAACTACACAAGGTTCAGTCAATCAGATCAGTATCAAGCGTTAGCACTAACTTTTCACATTGGGAAAAGTTAAAAAGTTTGAACATCCTTGAATATGAAATAGTTAATAAGTTTTCCAGGCACCAGAATGGAAACTCTTATAGTTTTGTTCAGATATTCATTCTATAAAGGTGCCAGAGGCAATGCTAAAGCTAAGGTAGAATTGGTTATTTGCTTGTAAAGTATGATTTGAGTGCTTAATAGATAAGCTGTTTAAAATCACATCACTTTGAAATGTGACATGCAGCTTGTCAGCTTGGAATGTTTTCTTCCTCCTTCTTCATTTTCATTTTGATAAAATAATAACTGGTTCTCTAACATAGTTCTTTGGTCTTGAGATAACCACACCAACAGCTAGAAACAAGCATCAGGGCTGTTGGATATTATATTTTGATAAATCACTGTTTTGTGTTTGTATTTTATTTTTCAAATCGCTTCTTTACCCTGTAATAGATGAACACATTCTTTTGTGAGGGAAAAAAAGTATTTTTATGAATACAAGAATGTATCTAAGTAGTCATCTAAAAATTGGAGACATAAATTTATATAGTGCTTGCAGGGTATCTTAGATTTGATTATGAAGTTATTCCATGAGTAGGTTTTGCCAAGATTATCATAGAATCAATGAACTGGACTTATTAGGTCATCATCTCTTACTAACAGTATAGAGTTCTCAAAAGCTTTATTAGGTGCAATTGTAAGTGGCTCAGACAAGAGGTTTCAATCATTTCTTTTAGATATGATTCCACAGTTTCAGAAATTTTTATTGGCAAGAAATGATTTCTGATGCCTAGTCAATGTGTAATTTTTCTCTTAGAACACTTGCAATCATTCCTGTCCTCCACCTCCTACCAACCACATGTTATTGGGGTTTTGGGGGGTTTGTTTTGTTCAGTTTTCACACTCTTTTCACCCCGTAAATTTTGTCCACATGATCAAATACCCACACGAGAAAATAAAAATCAAAATTGGACAAGTTCGTCTGAAGAGGGATTAGAATGAGTTGAAGTAAACCATGGAAAGAGAATATTTAGTTTGGCTTAAATCACTGCTGTAATCACTTAAACATGAACAATAATCCACTTGGAAAATATCAGAAACTGCTTTATATCACAGACATATCATTAGGCCCCCATAACATTCCAGGAACCTGCCCTTTTCAACCCCAACATATCCCCAAAGAGATTATTTCTATAACAATAGAAATAGAGATTTCGAACATTATTTTATTTTCTAATTCACAAAGATAAGATGGCCTGGTAAGTGTATTGTCCTGAGCTCCTTCTCTCTCTGGGATGGAGGCTTTAAGAAACTATTGCAAGTCAATAGGGAGGTTTTCCACAGCATGTAGGAAAAAGCTCCTTGTGAGCCAGGAGTCCCACAGCGGGCCTTTTTTCAGCCTATAAACAATACAGCTAGGAGTTTCAGTGGGTTAAGCATCAGGCTGGAAATTTGTAATAACATGAGGTCTGATTCCAGATCTATAATTTACTGGCCTGTTGAGTGACAATGGGCACATAACTTCACTGACGTGTATTTCTAAAGTTTAGTCTTGAAATTTGTATTAGTTACACATTTGTTCATAGTAGAATATATCAACCCCCCAAAATAAAGAAAAATCTAAAAACAAAACCTAATTTAAAACCAAAAGGCTAAGTAGATGCTCTGTAAACAAAAAATGCACACTGTAATTAAGTGGGATGAGCCACACATGACACTTCTAAAAACAAAGGGTTGGTGGACACTTGAGCTACAAAATATTAAAATGTATTATTCAGCTTTCATACTTAAAAGTGTGGATTGCTGTAAAACTAATAAACAGACAAAAATATCAGATTTGTAACTTAGAAAAAAAGTTTTTAAAAAAAGAATTTGGAGTATTATTGAACTGACATCATGATTCAATAGTTTCTAGCAAGAATTCTTACTAAATGATGCTGAAACATCAGTTAAATGTTTCTAGATAAGAAACATTTGTCTTTATCCAATGTTAAAATTATTTCCCTGTTGCTTAAAATGTGAATTTAAAATATTAAATAGAAGTATTTTAGATGAATATGGAATCAGTGATATGTAGAATCTTTCTAAATTTCTAAACAATGGAGGAATTCACAAATGAGAAGCTAAGAAACTTTATAACATTAAATGGAATTTCTAAATATAATATATTAAAGTTTTATATAGTAATATATTAAAGTTCTAAAGTAAACAAAACTAAGGAAAATTTTACAAATTATATAATAGACCTGTGGTGTTAACTCTAATTTTATAAAAAGCTTGTTGAGTCCAATAAGAAAGACCACTCTCCACTAAAATATTGAACAAAATAAATGAGATTCACAAAATAAGAGAGTTAACCAATGTATTATTTCAAAAATTATTCTCGTCAGCAATCCAATACTCTTAAATCAAATACATTTTTTAAACAAAAATGTATTTTTCTGGGAAAGACCTCTCCTAAACTACTGATAGGCATATAAATTTTCATAAACTTTATGGAAAGGTAGAAATCATTGGAAAAATTGATTTAAAATGTAAAAATTGTTATGCCTAAATTTGTATATCACGCTAATTCTACTTCCAGAAATTTATCTTAAAAAATTGTCAGAAATGCAAACAAAGATTCACCATGAACATGTTTATTGCAGCATTATTTACAGTAGTTAAACCACTGGGAAAACTGAATGCTCATTTATAAATGTTGTGACTGGTTGTAGTCAGGCTCATGCATAGGGCTCCATAATAGAATACTATGAACTCAACTAAAAATATGTTAAAATAGAAAAAAAGTTATGTAAAAACAGTTAAATTAGAATATAGCCTAATACAATTTTACGTACACAATAATGTGCTTTGGGTTTAAACAGTTACATAGATATATAAAATTTTTTAAAAAAACTTGAAAAAAATAAATCAAACTATAACCCAATAGTGACTTTTTTTTCAGTAGTAGGATTTGGGGCTACTCTTTTTTTTTTTTCTTTTTATATTTTTTAAATGTCCATAATCAGAATTCAGAACTTTTATAATCGAGGAGAAAAACATATATTTTAGACATGGTTTTTAAGGAGTCCTTATACTTATGGCCACATGATATCGAAGTGAATCAAAAATAAAAACTAAAAAAAAACCCCATAGTACACTCAAATGATTATCATTAATAAAATGTCTTTCCTTCACACAAGTGAAATTTGTTTTGTTTTGTTTTTTGTCAACATCACGTTTCCTGGTTTAAGCAAATATAACTCTATTGTGGAAGAAAGAAAATGTTTAAATGACCATAGTGTATAATCACTAATTCTCACATGCTTGCATAATTCTGGAAAAATAAACTGCATTCTCAAGTCTCAGAATGAGACCATTGATTGATACCTCCCCAGACACAGGGATGATTAGTAAAGACACCTTCTAATTATTCTCTGAATCTGTGATCTTGATATAACATTCTTCCATTAAGATCAACACGTTCTTCTTTTAGGAGAAAAAAAAAAGTGGAAAAGGAAAGAAAGTGTAGTTAGTTCATCCAAAGGGGCAAGGGCTGAGAACGGAGTCAACATGTGCAGATAGAAAGGAAGAGGAAATTTTTTGTTCAACCCTAGTTTATTATTTCTCCACCCAAAAACAGAGTATAAGTTAAACCGTGTGTGAAAAGGCAACTGGGCCCCAAAAGCAGCAGCAACTTCTTGACGTCAGATGACTTAACTGGTCTTTGCAAACGTGTTCAATTTGGTTCCTGACCCAGAAAAAAGATCCTTTTCTCCTACTCCCACACAGCATGCTGCACAAACACCCAGTTCTATGACTTTTTTGTTTCCTGCACAGTGACTTTTCATGCCTGCCTACCTGACTCACGATCTTGTGATTCCACCCCCAGGCCTCCTACACTTCCTTTGCAGATGCCAATTCCTGCTCCAGGGGTTCAGGGACAGACCCCACTCACTCTGCCTAGAGAGGACACCCCTGCGACTACCACTGAGGTGCAGGTTACCTCCTCAGTGTGAGATTAAAAAACAGAGGAAAGATATTATTTTTATCAAGTCAGAAGTTTAAAGTGAGCATCACAGTCATGTAAGGAGGGTTTTCAAGAAAACTTCCAAATAGGGTGGAAAATGTTCACAGCCCTGGGCCCAGGCTATCCTATGAGAAAAGTCAAGTTTGACTTAGTGGCTATTTACCTTCATTTCCTACTAACTCTGTCCCCTGTCTGTGGCATTATCTGGTACTGTATCACCACAGGTTCTCCTTACCTTGTGGTTGGAGAATCCTGAGAAGTGTTAGCTGATGATGTTTAATCATCTCTCTGGATATTTACGTTTAAAGAAAGTCGTCTTGAACACCAACATGAATTTAAGATGGGAAATAATGAAGATAAAATGTTGGATTGATAAGCAGTGCTTCTGGGCAAGCTCACTACTAGTAATTTTGCTGAACTAACCATCAAGTGTTTACTTAGGACCTAATATACTCTTCCTCCTGCTCTAGTTTCCAAAGGTACATTGTTATGTCTGACTTTCCAGGCTTTTGTAAATGGAGGTTTGCTGCCCACATCAACATAGAGAACTTAGTGTAGGGCTGTAACGTATCTCAATAAATGCATGATGGATGACAGAACAAACATATACATGTGTGAATGTAAGTAATATGTATGTAAATATATATGTATTTATGTGTGTATATGTATTAGATGAGCAGATACCCCATGTAGACAACTGATTTTTTTAATCCCACGTTTAGTTTATTGAAGGGCTTATTACATGGCATAGATAAACAATTATATTAAAGTAAAAACTGGTGGTCTGAATAATATTTCATCAATGATATCACGTGTGCTTTTGTGAAAGTAACCTGATCTCACCTTCTCATTCCTTTATGTCTATAGCATACTTTTAAAAAGTAGGAAAAGGTGCAGAGTCATGAAAAGTCACTGGTTGGTACTGAATGTGTTTCAGGAACTACATTTAAGTCAAATTTAAGGTGATAACAGTAAGGAAAACTGTGCTTCTTTATTTCAGGGGGACAGTGTGCCTGGTCTGGCTTTGGACCATTGAATACCTTTTATTGTTTTTTTTGTTTTGTTTTTTTTTGGGTTTTTTTTGTTTTGCGGTACGCGGGCCTCTCACTGCCGTGGCCTCTCCCGTTGCGGAGCACAGGCTCCAGACGCGCAGGCTCAGCGGCCATGGCTCACGGGCCCAGCCGCTCCGCGGCACATGGGATCCTCCCGGACCGGGGCACGAACCCGTATCCCCTGCACCAGCAGGCGGACTCTCAACCACTGCGCCACCAGGGAAGCCCCATTGAATACCTTTTAGAGGAAAGAGACCTGGGGCAGGGTATAACCTCCAAATACACAGACTGATGCTCTTTGAATGCACTGAGGGGAAAAAATGTTCAGGAACTGATTATTTCTGCATCTAATCTCCCACTTGATATAGAGAGAAAGAGTATTATAAATCATGGTGTTTCTATACAGGTCTGCTACTAACAAGCTAGTTGACAAACAGCTCAATTCCTTTGGTTTAAATATATATTTAAATTTTAAATTACTTTTATATAGTCCTGAATCTGTCAGGGTCTCAAAATGAAACTCATACCATATTCAAAATTTGATATCTACAGAAGGGTTTCTTCATAGACAGACTATTTGCAAAGATTCACTGTAGCGGAAGCAGGAGAGATTGTCTGGGCTGGTGTTGGCACCAGCCCTATGCTGGTGACAACTGAAGAAACCCATAAGGAAGAGCCTGTAGTAACAACAGCCAGTACTAATGACTCTTTTGATTAGCAACAATTTTTTTCCCTTAGTAAAATAACTGATTGAATCACTCCCAAAGTCTCAAATCCATTTTAAAAAGTAGCTCTCTGCCATTGAAGGTGGATGAATGTAAAACTGGAATCAGAATTGGATGTCACTACAAATATTCTGGCCAAAATGAAGGCAACAGGCAACTATTTGCATATCTACTCTACCTGGAATGTCTCACACTGGGTCCTAGAATATACTTTATAATACCGTGATCCAATTTATTGTTAAAATCTCTTTTGATACCTTAGGCTAAATAGTTTTGGATTAAGCTTTATTGCTAATGAGTAATTATGAATTAATGAACTATATAAATTCCATAACTTTTAAAATTGTGTTAATCTCTATTTAGCATAATTGTGGGGAGGCACTCATGGCATGTAGGGTATTGAAACTGGAATATAGTCATTATTGAATTTCTTTTGCTCAAAAGGTTTATGATTGGGAATGGATACAATAACAATGGGTTATTTTCACTTTTTAAAAAAAGATGGGCATTTCGAACAGTAATAACTGACTAATCTATTTTAAAATGCTTCTAATATATTTCAAACACTTCGAGACTCATTTTAACAGGAAACCTTGTAGAACAATTGAAAACTAACTGGAGCTCACAAGCTTCATTCTGCTTCCATTCTGCTGCCCTTAATGGACATTTCCAAAATTTTGGTGCTTTTTTTTTTTCCTCTTGGCTTCAAAAGAGCTGCAACACCAGATTTTATGTGCAAAGCTTTTCAAGACACTTTAGTCACCAAGTCCTGATGGAAGCATAATATGTAAGGACATTGCCACTGGCTGCCTATACAGGGGAACCGAGGAATTAAATGATCTTTTTTTTTTTTTTTTTTTTTTTGAGGTACGCGGGCCTCACTGTTGTGGCCTCTCCCGTTGCAGAGCACAGGCTCCGGACGCGCAGGCTCAGCGGCCATGGCTCACGGGCCCAGCCACTCCGCGGCATGTGGGATCTTCCCGGACCTGGGCACGAACCCGTGTCCCCTGCATCGGCAGGCGGACTCTCAACCACTGCGCCACCAGGGAAGCCCTAAATGATCTTTAAGATTCAGTCATCCCTAAAATTGCAGCACCCTCCTGATTTTTTTTCTTCTGTTTGGCCATCTGTTCAGTTTTTATTTTTAATCCTTTATTACAGTATAAAAGAATCCACAAATAGAGTTAAGATAGGAAAATCAAGACCTTGAGTGACTGAAGTTCCTGCTCTAGATGCGATATTCTGTTGAGACTCTGAAATGTATACAAAGACTACTCAAAGCTTTGCTTTCTCCACCCTATGAAAAAAATAAGTAGTTTCATTAACTAGGAATCTTCTAAATCAGTGCTTCTCGAACTTTGGTGTGAATACAAATCCCCATGGGATCCTGTGAAAGTGCAGATTCTGATTTAGTAGATCTTGGGGGAGGCAGGGCCTGAGATTCTGCCTTTCTGAGAAGCTCCGAGGTGATGCCAAAGCTGCCAGTCCCAGGGCCAGACTTGGAGAGTAACATGGTTCTAAACTACTGTCCTCCTATCTTCATATCCAAATTTAAAGAGATCTTGGCTTTCTAAATGTGAATCATTCTCTGTACATTCTTCCAGTTCCTGATTTCTAAAAATAAAATTGGACAGAGAACTGGAAGGGGTATTTTAGATTCCTGAAAACTGGATTAAATTAAGGTCAGAAAAACTCTTTAAAAATGCAGTTCAGGGCTTCCCTGGTGGCGCAGTGGTTGGGAGTCTGCCTGCCGATGCAGGGGACACGGGTTCGTGTCCCGGTCCGGGAAGATCCCACATGCCACGGAGCAGCTAGGCACGTGAGCCGTGGCCGCTGAGCCTGCGCGTCCGGAGCCTGTGCTTCGCAACGGGAGAGGCCACAACAGTGAGAGGCCTGCGTACCTCAAAAAAAAAAAAAAAAAAAAAAGAAAAATGCAGTTCAGAAGGTCATAAATTCTAGACCACTTTCCAAACCAACCCTTCTCAAACTGATGTCGGTTCCTTTATGGGATGATCTCTAGTGTTCACCTCTCTTGTCCCTCTTACTAAAAGTACCTTTTCTCCCCCAATAATCTGCCAAATTACTGCATCCCCTTAGTTCTCCATCTCTTCCCCTGCTTATGTATATCCCACAGAGGTGCCCTTTCATATATGTAGACACAATGGGTGAATTGTACTTTAAATAGGAAAGAACCTTTATCATTCAGAGTAACAGGAAATCCCAGACCCAGGGCAATATGTATGTGATATCTGAATACACAATCAGACCCTTTGAATAGCATTACATTGTAGGAGCAACAAACACAGCAGAGTCCACAAAAGCTGTCTTTTTCAGAGTATTCACAATGCAAATGAGCCATGATGAAGGAGAAAATCTGGTTAAAATCACTCACTAGCTGGATACACATACCTCACTTTTTATATCTTCAATTTCAATTTTTCAATTTAATGGCTGGCATCTGTTAGAAAAGAAAAATGTAATGGTTAATGTTGTGGAATTAAATCCGTAGCCTCCCAAATTTATTAGAGGCTTCCCCCTTCACCTCCAAAAATCTGATACACCGGTTAAAATGCCTAGTTTTGCTTTTAAACAGAATCTGGTAGCACAACTTGGGAAAGATAATCTCTGAAGTCTCTATATTGCTCTAGGAATATCTGACGATCAGAAAAATGATCTCTATTTTGGGGGTTATTTACTAATAGCATTGTAGTCTTGTGGAAAATACTACCACCACCTACTGGCATATACTGCACATAAATTTGAAAAAGCGTCTAAATCATTAGAACAGTGCCAAATAAGGGCATGGAGTAAGATGATAATTATTGTCACTTTACTGAAACTTAAATTTCAAATTTAGTCAAATAATTTTATTTGCTTTTTGAAACTATGATAACATTTACTTCTATCACCTGAATATGTGAACTAGAAGGGAGAAAAGAGCAAAAGCCACATATAGGATGTTTAAATAGAAAGAAATAAGGTATTTATATTGTTGAAATGACACGTGCCTTTGCTTTTCACCTGTTGCTAAGTTCATTTTTGTTCTTATTGGAGATTTATTTTATCAAACCCAGAAAGAAAAGGGAGATTTGTGTCAATGAGCAATTCAAAAAGACATTCACACACATAGTTTGCAAAATTCTTTACAACCAACAAAAAATATTTGAAGCAGAATATAAAGATATATACAAATCCCCTTACAATTTCAGCAGCTATTTTGATAAAGGAAAACAGCCAAAAGATTACATGTATAATAAGCTTTTAGAAATTTTTATTCCACAGTTAACGCTCATTAGCTTTTAGGTTAGCATTAAATCATTTGCTCTTCTTTACAATTTCCCTTGGGAAAGAATTAAATCCTCATGTTATTTCTTCAGTGGTTATTTTGAATTTATCCTCAGACAATCTAGTCTTCAGTACTACAAATTTCCTACCTCCAAAGAAACTATTTCTTGCATAGAATCTATTTTCTTGTTCAATGGTTTAATATTTTGCATCAATGAGCTAGATTCATGAAAAGGATATGGGATTAAAGGCATGAGTTTTCTTCCCAAAACTTTACTGTGATACCCCTATTTGTTAGACTTATAGAATGGACAGTGTATTATTTTAATGATACTTATAATGACATCTGTATGTACATATAGAGACAAGGATACATTTAGATAAGTACACCTAATGATAATATATTTATATATTGTCATTATATTCAAGAAACTCTTTTGGAGGGTGAACATATACTTTAAATAAATAGAGAAAAAACTTTAATGTTTAATTACAGTTATATATGGAAAGTAGACATTATTTTTGTTATTTTTTTCTCATGGATATGAAAGTGTTTATAGACCATACGGTAGCTCATTCCTAATTATCCTATTTAAATTATAATCAGCTCCCTACCAGCTTAGTGATTGTTCAATGACCTTTTGAAAAAAAACCATTATTGTTCCCCCAAATACTGTTTTATATTACATTGATAATTAGAATTTATTATGAATTATTGAATTACCTGCACTGTTGAATTGTTCCTTTGACAGCCCAATTTTTGCTTATTTGACTACTGTCTCACTTTTTGATATCTGACGCTACTTCCCCTCCATTTATTCCCTCAAGAGAGAGTCATTAAGTCCCTACAATGTGCCCCGCACTGGCTTGGAAGAGCTGACTCTATGGTTGGTGTACGAGGCACACAAGCCCTTTGACTGGTTGATATTCAAAATAGAGTGATGGAGAAATACAGTAAACAAGTAAAGCAAGAAATAAAAGGACACATTATTATAAGTGAAGTGAAATGTGAGGGAGCAATCAGGTAAGAATCTTAGCTGTGGCCAGAAAAGGCCTCTTCAGCGACATGGTCACTGAGCTAAAAGAGAAACAGGAGCCCAATCACAGAGTGAAGTCTTACATGATTGATGAAGATTACCTGTTTGAAGTAATTAATTAGTTATCAAAAGGTATTAAAAATATTACCTATCTTTCTCCTATTTTATGCAATAGACTTATGATGAATCTATTATATTTCCAAAATTCAACAAGATTTGAATTAGTATTTTCTACAAGAGTTGAGCTGGTATTTTCATCAAAATTTGAAAGATAGTGTTATGGCTGAATTGTGTCCTGCCCCACAATTCACATGCTGAAACCCTAACCCCCAGTGCCTCAGAATGTGACAGTATTTGCAACAAGTAGATAAATCAATCCTGAAGATCTAATGCACAGTGTATTGATTATGGTCAACAACACTGAATTATAAACTTCAAAGTTGCTAAGAGACTAGATCTTAATTGTTCTCACCACAAAAATAGATATGTAAAGTATGGGAAGTGATAGAGGTGTTAGCCATGCTATGATGGAATCATATTGCAATATATAAATACACCAAATCAATACATTGTACACCTTCAGCTTATGCAATGCTACATGCCAATTATATCGCAATAATTTTTTTTCTAAATTTTGAAAAGAAAGAGATGGCATTTGGAAATAGGGCCTTTAAAGAGATAACTAAAGTAAAATGAGGTCATGTGGACAGGCCCTAAACCAGTATGACTAGTGTCTTTATATGAGGAGAATATTAGGCCACAGATACACACAGAGGGAAGACCATGTGAAGACACTGGAGAAAGACAAAAATGGCCATCCACAAGAAAAGGAGAGAGGCCTTAGAAGATGTCAACTCTGCCGTCACCTTGATCTCAGACTTCTAACCTCCCAAACTGTGAGATAATACATTTCTGTTGTTTAAGTCCTCTAGTCTGTGGTACTTTGTAATGGCAGCCTTAGCAAATTATAGATAGGATTGCAAAGCATTGATGGTGGAATGAAAGGGTTATGTTAAAAGAGGGTATAGTCTATGTGAGAGAAAGTCAAGGAAGAATAAAAGGGTGTTATATAAAAAAATATGAATAGTTAGGTTAGATGGAAGTGTAAAGTGAATGGAAGGGGAAAGGGAAGACAAATTTTGAAAACCAGATTGGTGTTTTATGAAAGAAAATCTTGATTGTCAAACAAAGAAAATGATTTTAAATATTTTACCGGAAGTAAAAAAAAAAAAAATTCTAGTATGTTTTTCCCCCAAAATAAATCTTACACAAGTCTCTGATACATAGAACAGGTAAAAGCAGAGCTACTATGGTGGGGGGGAGAGAGTGGCATCCAGAACCTAGCCCCTCTCAATTTCTCTTGACATCACCACATGTCCAAGATTGACACCTCAGGGATTGATGCAATATTTCGAAAACCACTGGAATAAGGAGTTGAACATTTTTAGCGTACATCTTGAGTCACTATAGTATTTGTGGTAAGTTGTATTATTGTGCTCAGTTTCTTGCTTCCACCCTATCCTGTAAAAGGATTATACAAATTTATCCACCACCAGGTGACGTGCTATACCCTGTCAATGAGAGGGGTGCATATCCCTACCACAGCAATGCTGGGTTTGGCCATGTAATATGGTTTGGCCAATGTAATGTGAGCAGAAGTAACATGCACCACATCTAAGCAGAAGATTTAAGAGCCATCACACATTTGTGCCAGCTCCCTTGCCTTTTTTTCTCTGCCATAAGAATAGTATACCACAAATGGCAGACGCTCCCTCAGCATGTGTCTGATATAGGAAGACCCTTGGAGCACTAGACAACCATCATGTGTGAAGTGAGTAGGAAATACATACCTGTTATAAGCCACTGGAATTTGGGAGCAGTTTATAATTGCATCACACCTGACAGAGTGTTTATAAGGGAAACCAAGTGAGTCAGATGAATCAAAACAAGGGAGTATTTTTGCTCAAAACTGTGTGTTTAGCAGGTTCTATATTGGACTACAGTGAAAAATATGGAGTTGATAAACATTGTGCATATATACACTGATAGACATGGTAAATGGTATTAGAATTGTCTATAATTCTCTACTCTTTGTACTCCTTTTCATGTAACCTCATCTCCACCCACAAAATCTGCTGAGTGAGGTCTCCTCAACCATGGTACCACTGCTTGGATAAAGATGGGTGGACTCTGAATCTGTCACTTTTAGGGGGTAACTATAGGCTGGACAGGAACTTGGGATGTTTGAGCTAGCTCAATTAAATTTCTTACCTTGGGAATTTTAACTAAAAGACTGAGAGAATTTTTATAATGATAAGCTAAAAAGTCACACAGACTCAAGGCTAGGGCAGAGCACTGTGAAGCCTTAAGCATAGTGAAATGAAAATAGAGAATTTGTGGACACCAATTAAGAGAAAGATAAGAAAGAGAAAACCTAAAGGAAGCAGTGATGTTCCTCATTACTGCCTCAGGTCCTGCCCATAGTGAGCCTGAGACAGACTGGGACCTGGAACCCTTTGCTGAAGTGCTTCACCTGGACACATGTCTCTCAAGTAACAAAATACTAAGAAACTAGGAGGGACTAAAAATAACCACATGCATGCCCAACTGAGGCAAATCATGAACAATAAAATACAAAAAGATCAAAACCCAACTGCCACTTCTGATTTGGCAGAAGGAAAAGCAGGGCACTGCCCATGATCCCTGCACACAGCATCACCAAGGGCATGGGCAGACCACCTAAGCCACTCATCCAGCCCAACCCACCGATCTGCCTGTACCCTCACCCCATTTAAGGAACCAGGTCGCCCCCACTTGGCGAGCAAGCAAGTGCACCTGTTACTTGTTCTCACTCCCTCGTGCTGCATCACGAGTCCCAATAAAGTCTTTCCTGAATTTCTAGTCTGGCCTCTTATCAATATCTATGGATTAAAGAGTCCAAGAACCCAGTGCTGTAACAAGCTCTGAGTTCCCTTTTCCTCAGTGCCCAGAATACCTCTCTGTAGCTTTAAATGGCTGCCCACCCCTTTTGGTTTGAGCTCATTTGAGAGGGATTCCTTTCCTTGATACAAAACAAAAAATATAAATTTGTTAAAACACCAAGCAAATGTAGGCATGGCCCAGAGTAGAGTGCTGATATTAAAAATAAAAAAGAGAAGAGTGGTGGCTTTGGAGACTCAGAATCAGTGTGTAGAACTGGTTGGCTAAATGGGTAATGAAAGGCAAAAGTTAAATGTTTCTTTGTTGTTCCATATTTAGTGGTAACAATATAGGAGAGCAGCTGGAAAAGAGATGCCAAAGACAATAAGGTTAGTTTGGGGACATCCTGAATGTGACGTGAGAGACTGGAATATTTCATTGGAGATGTCTCCTAACCAGTTGCAAAGGAAGAGCATCTATACCAAAAAACACAATAACCCATTAAGCAATTATTTGCCACAGTATGTTTGGGACTACATGAAATACAAAAATAGGACCCTAAAACTTAGTTATTTTAATGTCTCACTTTTTATAGGTTTGTGCAAAAACTGTCTTATTCCTTTGCTTCAATTAAGGGGCTATCTTTGTGTTCTTATGAATTTTTGAGCAGGTCTAACTAATGATTGAAAAACATATTGAACTATTTTAGAAAAAAAACCCTGGACTTTATAAAGGTGTGTGGTGATTCCTTGTTTAATCCATAGTCTCCAAAAACTGGTATGGCAAAGGGAAAATTTTATGAACTAATTTTCATAACTTCAGTGTTCAAAATTGCAATCATGGCAGCCTCCCAAGATTCAAAACAACCAGATGAATACCCTAAGACTAGGTGAAGGAATTAAGGCAAAGTTTAAGAGAGGGAGTTGATGCCTGAAATAAGGTTAAAGTAGAGAAGAGTTCTGAAGCCTTATACATTTCCTAAAAGTGGACCATAAATATGGCTCTGAGCATTTTTGTGGCAAATGCAAAAAGGGAAATGCAATTAGTGTTGGTTAGGTAAAAAATAACGTATCCTCCAGGCAAAGAGAAATTTCCCCCATGGCTGTTAAATAGAGATGATTGTATGATATACAGTAGATAGCAAATGCTTCTCCACATTTTACAATAACCTTTAAAATATTCCTTCAAAATAAGTGGACAGAATATCAACAAATGCAAGTCTACCAGGAAACTGATTTGAAGTTGCCAGGTTTACAACTTTACAAAGGAAAAGTTTAATAGCTAAATAAATAGAACCTTGAAATTTTATTTCTATCTATTCCGTAAATACTTCTACATACTGTTTCTCTAAAATTCTTTTTGATAATCGTTGAATTCCAGATTGTTTTCCCTGACAAGTTCAAGGGTGCTGCCCTGCTACATGTTGATCAGTACAGAGGCATAAGCTTTCAAAACGAGCCAGGTGGGGCTAGAGAACACATGCTCTGAGGCCACTGTACCCTTCTGAATATAAAATGGACTTTTACTGATGTTTTATCTTACTAAATAATTTTGAAATGATATGTCATAGGTGTCTTAAATTTCTATTCTAAGAAGCAGCTATGATCATTTTATCCTGGAAAATGGTGGAAGCATTGATGGCCTGTAAGACCACAGAATCTGAGAAAAGTCCTTAGAGAATGTCTGACTTGGAACAGTACAACTTCCTGTTACATTACCCATCAGTTGTAAAGCAGAAACCTTGACTATTCAATAAGCAAAATGCTTTTCAGGTTTATTAACTGAACGTTGAAGAATGTCAACCAAAAATAATGGCTTACGCTTTGGAATAGTTAATATGTAGTCCTTTTTGCTGGCCATAATTAGATAGCAGGGTTGGTTGATGTGGCAATTTAGGAAATATATTCATTTGTTAAAATGGTTGCAAGTTAAAATCGTTTCAGATTGTCCCCTTTAAGCATTCTACACAGAGGCCTATCACAGCTTTGTCTTCATAATCATCATTAAATTCAGCTCAAATACTAGTCATGGGAATTGTTATTTGACATTTATTTATTTTGCAATTTATCTCAAACTGATTTTACTAGGGGAAAAATGCACTAAGGAACTTGATCTGCTATCTCAGCACTTACTTGTTTACAGAAAATTTAAGTGTAGGTGACCCTGTTCTGGTCGGAAACTTTACGATTAGAGCTCTTTCTGCCTCAGTGAAGAGTACATGTACTTTTTGTTTTTCTTTTCAGCCTTCACCAGATTTTTAAGGGAAACAAATTAAGGCAACAAGCATTTATTAAAAGGCCAGATAGGGGACATACTTGGATCTTTAAAATATCCAATAATTTTAAGTTAGGAACTGATTCTTATGAGATAGCTTATCATTTGATATGCTAGCATGGCACATTTGTTCCAAATAAAATGAGCACATTTAGGAAAATTGTAGGTAGAGCTTAAATACATATAGGCTAATAGCAATCCTTACATTAACTGTAAACACTAAATGCATTGATTTGGATGTATATATTCAACGTAATACGAATGCTCTTGGATATACTTTTATCTTTCTTTTTAACATATATAAAATGGGATCCTACACATCTGTATACATGCATATTAATTCTCTTAGAAAAAAACCAAGATTTTCTCATCATTTTGATTCTTCTCCAAAATTCTGTTTTTCTTCTTTGTGACTGTTTTCCACACAATCCCATTTTATTGTATTTGGATACTTACGCAACCAAAGTTAGGGTATTGGTATGTACTTAAAAAAGACAGATTACCTTACTTTTGAGACAAAAATCTACCAATAACTATCACTTTCTCTTGTTCAATTTCCAAAGCTTTCTCTATAAAATAACCTTCTCACAAATAAATATACATTCATTTATTATTTTGCTACTTAGCTTTATTTAGGTTTAATGATATTAATTCTTCCCTAATCATGTCTTTTTAATGAAAAAATATAACAAGGCCTTTACTTTATTTACTTTTAGCTATTTCATAAATACCAGAAGAGAAACTGAATGGTTTGTGAGGAAACTTAGAAAAATTTTTCCATAAAGCAAACTTAGAAATCCTTCCCTTTGACTCCGTCTTCTAATCCTCCTTCACTGTGCTGAAGAGAGATGGAGTTTTTCCAGGTTTTTGGTTAGGTGGGTGGTTTCCAGACCGACTGGACTCTCCAGGTAGGCAATTCCAGCACAGCCCTTTCCGGTCACTGGATTTAAGACTTACCCAACTTTGAAAATGATCTCAGCCAGTTCATGCTTCACATGCTTTGTTCGTGGGACAGGTAAAGCTTTGAGAAGCACAGTATCCCCAATGGTGCACTGCTGGAGAGCTTCGTGGGCAAAGTAGGTTTTTCGCTTATTAAAATACTTTAATAAATAGGGATCCAGAACAAGTCTGGTCACTCTCACTTTAGCAGTTTTTTGCATTGCTGTCCCAATCACCTTCCCCATGAGCCCCATTTGGCATGGACAGATGAACGAGCTATTGACATTATTTGGCTTTGCTCACCTGGAGAGCTCCCTACGCTGTGGCGCTTCCGGCCCCGGAATCTACTTCCATCTGCAGCGGTGGCACGCGGCCGGCAGTCACCTCCCAGCTCCTTCCGTAATCATTTCTGATGCATGAATTTTGGTCTACCTCAAAAAGACAATACAAAACAAAACAAAATTGTAAAATAAAAAGAAAAGTACTGATGACCTATGAAGTCAGAGTGTCAGCACACAAGTTACAGAAATATGTTTTGAAAAGGAATTCAAAAGTTGAGAGAAAGTTATTAAAATAATTTCAATATAATCAGTCCATTTGAAACACAGAAACAGATGAACCAAAAAATATCAAGTTTTATTTTTTCTAACGTTTTACCTTTTCTGCATTTATTGCTCATTTTTAAGAAGGCATTGGTGCTTTACTGGTATGAAGATGCAAGATTAGAACACAGGTCTCAAACTGAGGTGGCTTGGCCAAATCTGGTTGAGAGAAGTGTTTTGTTTGACTTGCACAAATAACAAATTTATTTTAAAGCTGAACATGATACCAACGTTTAAAAATTAAGGCACTTGATACATTTAATATTGTAAGAAAAATCCATGATTCTGACTTTTTTGGAAAAAATATAGGCCAGCTTGCAACAAGGGGCACGGCAGCCATCTGCTAGAGCGGTATACAGGTTGTTCATTTTAGCTACCTTAGCTCCCCGGGTGGCCAGAGTCCCATTTACCATAAACACCTGTCTCCTGCAAGATTTTAGTTTCTGCCTCCTGGTATAGTCTATGATCCAAAGAATACTTATTTCTTCTAGCAAAAGATAGAATCATAGTATTTTCTTATTTCCTTCCTGGCAACCTTCCCACCCATTCCCAA
The DNA here is from genome assembly GCF_008692025.1 of Phocoena sinus. Taxonomy (NCBI): domain Eukaryota; kingdom Metazoa; phylum Chordata; class Mammalia; order Artiodactyla; family Phocoenidae; genus Phocoena; species Phocoena sinus. Next base: position 85,322,991 of record NC_045769.1, on the reverse strand, counting down.
ATGATAATAATATAACGTGGAAGTAGAACAAGGAGAAGTGTAAAATAACCCATTGTGAGATAAACAGTCATTCCCATGCACTCCAAGCACATCGTCTTTTTGCTTGATAATTCAGCTTGAAATGAAATCAGTGAAAAGACCAACTATCTTCATGTCTTTCTTAACCTAGGCTTACAAGAGTTCTTTGAAAGACAGACTTTCCAAAAGGGTGACAGCATCTCGGGTTGTGCAAACCTGCAGGCTAAACTACAGATGGTGCCATTTAACAATGGCCAAATTGCTAGTTACGACCTTTTGAAAAATGCAGCGTTTATCAAAGAAACACTGGCAGTCGCCGGAATACCATGTCTCTTTTGGGCATTGTTTTAACAAATGCACTTGAAAGAAAAATGTTCTCTGTTAACTACAGTTCCCAGAATACCTTGTAGAACATTCGGTCTCTAGTGATCATAAAATGGCATAGCCCTCTGCCTCCTCTGACAGAACTCAGGGGAAAGTGAGCAAGTGCATTATACCATGTGACGAACTTTAAATTATGAAAAACACTAGTGTGTAGTTTCATCGGAATTTGCATTCCGCTGGCAGGAGGTAGATCTGAAATCTATTTTTATCCAAAGGATCTTGTTAAACTAAGATTGCCTGTTACTATATGTAGTTCTTTCATGCAGTAGTGCCTGATGGTACTTCTTATAAACAATAGAGAATAAATCCAAACAAGCTGAAAGATGTTTATTGCAAAATCCTGTAGTTCAAGAAAAATTACATCTGCATGGACTGCATATTTTGGATGCAATTTATGGTGCAGTTTCTCTTCATTAACCACATCTCAGAGAATTTTCAAAGCATCAGTTTGCATATTATTAACATGTACTTAAAATAACAATATTGAAAGCATCAGGATTAAAATAAAAGGTTAAGCGTAAAATGTAAGGTGCTCTCAGTGTGTCTATATATATGCAATTCCTTAGAAATTCAGCTTTTTAATTAAAGTGAACTAGACCTTACCTAGACCAGCTAGATTAATAAGTATCTCATTCTACTCTAACTATTCTCCTTAATAAAAGCAGATGGAATCCATTTTGTAAGAAAAAGTATAGTATTAACCATCTTTGCTTCTTTTATGTAACCAAACACATAAAATTATTCTACAGCATTTTTCATCGGAAAGAAACAGTGACAAAAAGGAAGCTATAGCATTTGAACTCGATGGAAATTTTTCTTCAGTCACTCTACATTGCAGATATGTATTTGGTCGGATGCTTGATTGTTTTTTGTTTATTTTTTTGCCATTTATATATATTGTCTATTATTTTACAGCTAGAGATTCTTAAAGGAAAATCTATATCAATTTTATTTACAAATGCATATAGCATTTTAAACCATTAAAAAGCTAAATGTGAACACTAGTAATAAGTAAGTCTCTGAAAATTTCAATATTATACTCTTCATGTGTCCTTTCTAACCACTCATATACTCAGATCCTTGAGGGCATTCCTTGCGAGTTAGTGGAAGAAGATGGATTCTAATCTATTACTTATATGTACAGTTTCTATGTATAGTATAATGAAAAGTTCATTTTCATTCAGAATTGAGTTAGAGGGAATTCCCTGGCGGTCCAGTGGTTAAGACTGGCACTTTCCCTGGTCGAGGAACTAAGATTCCACAAGAAGCCACGCAGAGCAGCCAAAAAAAAAAAAAAAAAATGAGTTTGAATCCAGCTGCTATTTCCTAAACTCTGTGACGTTGGGCAAGTCAGTTAATCTGTCTGAGCTTTAGTTTTCTCATCTGAAAAACAGGGATAAAAATATTTACTTCATAGAATTGTTGAGAGGGTTAAAGTTTAAATCTATGCAAAGCACACATTACAGAGTCCAACACACAGGAAGTACTTTAAAAAGGTAGAGGTGGTTATCGTTATCTCTGAATCTAAAGTACTACCAAAAGGCAGTCCAAGTCAGCCTGAATTTGTATTAGATGCTGTTTTAAAATAAGAATTAAATTTGAAATGTTTCACTTTTTCAGTGGAGAACTAGCCCTGCCCTGCATGGCCCTTGCCCTTTCAGGCTCCCTTGTTTGAGCTTCTCAGTTTTGTCACTCTAAGTGAATTTCTAGTTACACTTCAATGATACTTTCTTTGATGCACAAAGACAGAAATACTCACAGCTTCTCTATTTTTGCAGCGTCAAACTCTTCTCAGTGTGTCTGTTGATACTGCTTCCTTCACTATAAGTTACTTGAGGGGTACCTCAGGGTGTTTCCCTAGCATTAATACGTTACCTACAAGTTGCTAGAAGAGAAGCAGCTAAATTATTTGAAAACTATTTTATGAAAAAGAAAGTTTAAATGGAAGTTAAACAATGTTAAAAGCAAGTTTTGCAGTGTAAAACCACATTTGTTTTATGGAAGGAAGTGGTGCAGTTTGTTTTACTCTTCCTTAATCCCTGATTTTCATATCAGAACTCCTCCAGAAGTGTTGCTGGTTCAGCCTGCTATGGCCCTCATCGTGTAAGGCCACCGTAGCTCCAGCATCAGCCTGGGTCTCGGCCTTTGCTTCCTCTCCTCAGCAGCCGGGAACAATGCCCCGGGCCATCTTCCCCAGCCCTGCCCAGCACCAGGTAATTCAAGCACTGAAAAGATGCAACTCCACCAATCTAGACAATGTTTAAAGATAACACTCCTAATAGAAAAATGTCACTGCAAATGTGAAAACATCATTTGATAGCCACCATTTTTTCCTTATTTATTGATGACCTAAAAATAAGCATTTCGTTTCAATAGTTCCAAAATGTTCACCAATGTTGTTTGCTATTTTCTTGCTAATACCTATTCACGTGATGCTTTTCGGGCTTGCCACTCACTGACACACAAGCTAAATGTACCGCAGAAAGTCAGTCACCACGTGCACACTGGAGATTTTGGTGACTGAACTTTACTTTGGGTGGGGGGATTGAGGTTATAAATCAGAATGTTTTTAAAGCAGCTAAATCCTATGAAATACTTCTAGAAATTCCATGCCAAAAATAGACTCCAAGGGAATGTAAAGTGTGAGAGTCTGTAAGTCTTTGTGAATATTATGAATGTTGTACCATATTGATGTATTTTGATGCAAAAAAGGAATTATTTAAAAGTAAAAGTCTTGTCATAACAGATTTGAACTCAGATGAATTCAAAGTCTCAATACTTTAGTTTTCTGTGTTCTCTTCTGTGATTTTTTTCACAAACCAAACCAGAGAAATCTCACTGATCTTCACTTTAAAATAAGATAATCTGATATATTTCTCAATGCACTTTTTTTGATCAGTACCCATGTAAGACGAACCCACATGCTCTTAACCTTTATCATGCTCCTAGGGCTCGTGGAGCCCTTTCAGCCTTGTAATACGTGCCATAATAAGGACCCAGAAAACAAAAATCCCCACTTGTTCCATTTGCAAGCTAGCGCTCCAATCTTCAAGGCCCATCACTAACCCCGAAATTCTAGCACTGAAGTTAAAGCGGGTCACCTCCAGGGAAAACCACCAGCAATTTCATTTTTAAAATATATTTGATTTTCTTTTCCTAATCTTCTTCCAGCCTTTCTTTCTTTCCCTATTTTTTCCCTCTTACACTGCTGCGTGCTTTAATTTTGCTTTCAGTCGGTAGTTTAAAAACTTTAGCTTCTAATAACTGGAAAAAATGGTTATTTAAAGATAACTGCAACTTGCTTAACATGCCAGGCTATCATATGCTCAGTGCTTTGAAGCTGCAAATTAATGACGAGCAGGAACAGTGACTATCTTTCAGAGGAAACTGACCTCTTTCTAATGGCACATCGCTAATGTCATCTGTCTACTGCATCTCATTATGTGAATTTCACGGAGTTAAAAAAAAAAGTATCTTAAGGCTGTGCACAAATAAAAAGGACCTTCTAGTATTAAGCACTTTGAAAATTTTTGATCTCTCAAAATACCTTCCTTAGATACTGCTTCCCCCTTTTGTGCATGGCACGCTGCTTGTGTCATCTATTCTCTGTGACTAATTATGTTAATTTTGTGCCATAAAAGTAACTGAAGGCTGTTAAGAAATAAAAGCTTTTGAGTGGCCTTATTTCATAAACACCCCTTTTGAGCAAGGCGCATTTAGTCATATTTGCAGTAACAGAAAGAGTCTTGTGCTAAAAATACAACAAAGGCTCTTGAATATGGCCATTTATTCCCACTTTATTAGGTAATTTATGAAAAAGTATGAAGGGAAGCCTTTTTGTTACCATAATTTGCATAAAGCTGGTGCCCCATTAATGAGATAACTTCCTGCCTTTTGTGTATCACCAGCTGGAAATAGAAATGGAGGAACTTTTCTGTAGCCCAATTACTTAACCTGCTGAGTTCAGAGTTGGAAAGTAAACAGGATTCCTATCTGCCAAAGAACTTTATTTTGGTTCTTCTAACCTGATTTTTTAGAATAAAAATAATTAAAAGAAGGATGAACACCAAAGGCTAAAGCTAACTAAATGTCAGCAAGGCCATATGTTAGAATGTATATTTACCTCTGGAGAAAATTACTTAATAATCATATTTCCCCTTTGGAGCACAGTTGTGGGTTTACCTTTGCTGTCATTGGATCAAATGAGTAACTTTTGATCGTGTATATGAACATATGGGACTATACATATGACAAAAAGAAAAAACTGTGAACTAATTTTAGATTTTTTGGAGGGGCATTGAAGGGGGCAATGAATTGCATTACAATTTATTACAGTTATGAATTGCAGTCTTTCAGCAAAAGATATTAACAATATTTTAAAATAATCATCATTCTATGCTACTGAAAAATACCTTGGAGATACAATAAATATTTATCAAGGTCCAAAACATGCTAAGAAGAGTATATAATTTTGCCATGAGGGGTAGAAATTCTACACATACCATAAAAGCACAGAAGAATAAAATGGGACAAAAGAAGAGGGGTCATTCTGAAGTCACAGCTTGTATGTACATATGTGCGCATACACCCATACCCACACGTACACACCCACATACACATAAGATATTAGAAAAAACTTTGTTAACTCCCCACAAACATGAGTCAATGCAAAGAAAAATTCTGCTTATCAATAAGTGCCTATATGATTTAATAGAACCTTTGAAAATGACAGTCAAATTAAGCTATTACTCTTTTTTCTCTCCAGTTCCTAATGCCAGCTGTATAAATGTAGCTCCAGGTGACACAACGTAAAGGTTGTTCAGTGGTACGTCAACACAGAAAATAAAACAAGAATAAGACCAGAGGGGCAAAACCACTTTCTTTGCTGAGATTTAACAATAAACTAGAGAAGTGGATGGTTAGCTCTATGATCTCATCTTCTTTTAAAATAAGGTCTTGAACACTAAAATTATAATAAGAAGTCATCTTATAATGAGGTCAGAATTTCTGTTTTTCTGTATACCTCATAACATCTTGGTTAAATTGCATTTACTGAAATAGTGGAAGCAGTTGCAAAAGCCTTGACAACTATCAAGAGCTATCAAAAACTTTGACAACTATCACCATTCAAATGTGTTGTGTTTTAACTTGTAAGGTTAAGCACGATCATGAATCATTCTACTTATATCCTTATTCTCTGGACAATCTTCTCTGCAGTTAAATGCAAAGCCTAGATTCCAGTGTGTGAGACAATTCCTTCTCCTTAGGAGACTCCTTTCACCTACACCTTGAATAGGAATTTATTAAGCATATTTTGTTTAACCCATCAATTATACCAGGGCATCATTTCCCAAACATAATAACCTACAAGATAGTTTTTGCATGATACGTTTACCTTCTATGCCTTCTTAGATACCAGTGAATCCAATGTGAGAAATGCTATTCTAGGAGAGTAACTTTCTTATTTGAAGTCCACTGCTGGGGAATTATTTCTTTTCAATTGCTTTTATAGTCTAAAGTTTGTTTTAAGAGAATTATAAGTAGACAAGAAAAACAAGTATTACTCATCCAATCAACGCAAATTGTCTTTGTTTTTAAACATAGACTTATGGAAAATAGCATAGATAAAAGGCTATCAAGAATACCCTGAGGGCTTCCCTTCCCTGGTGGCGCAGTGGTTGAGAGTCCGCCTGCCGATGCAGGGGACACGGGTTCGTGCCCCGGTCCGGGAAGATCCCACATGCTGCGGAGCGGCGGGGCCCGTGAGCCATGGCCACTGAGCCTGCGCATCCGGAGCCTGTGCTCCACAACGGGAGAGGCCACAAGAGTGAGAGGCCCGCGTACTGCAAAAAAAAAAAAAAAAAAAAAAACACCCTGAAATTCCAAACAGTGTCTCTAAGAAGTTAGCAAGAAATTGGTTGGTCTGAATAGGCACTTCCTATTCTGCTTTCGTCTCACTATCACCTGTGAAAGAAATATACCCCATGTATCAGTCACAACCTTCCATTTATTTGTAACTGGACTTGTGACAAAATCTGTAATTTAGATTTTCATGAGAGTTAGTCATGTGAACCACTGAAACATAGAGGAAGAAAAGAGCATAATAGGTAATCCTTTAAAAAATAAAAAGATGAGGGCAAACTTAATTAAACTCAGTGGAGAAAGTAGCCAGAATGACAAAGCAAAACACATAAGTGTAATATCTTTTAGTTTAATGTTTTTTGTATCACCAATATTTTATATTCTAGCCACGCTACTAAAATTTCTATATTCTGAAAGAAATTTTTCTGATGTAGACCTTAAAATTAGTTGATCTTCCAAAGTTTGAGAGTTGAATGAAGAATTTAAACAAGCTCTGTATAACAGGTAATACACAGTATTCAGTTTTAGACTATTAATTAAGCAATAATTTGGGGACATATGAAACTGATCCATTTAATTCTTACCCTGCAGGGTAGAAGGCCTTAGGAATATAAAGATAGCTCTTTCTTCCCTTGCCACCTCCCTAAAATTCATATGAACTCTCCCAAAATAGCTCAGAAAAACAAATCAACAATCAGCATAAAGTTAACGCACTGCTAAAGCTATGTGAAAGTACTGAGAAATTTATGGGGGAAAGTTTGAATCAACAAATATTTTCTATATTCCTACTGGTAACTCCAAGGCCTTTTTTTCCTCTGTTCTTTTTTCCCCTCCTTGTCTGTTACAAGTTATGATGTGTGGATGAAGCCTTTTTCCCATGCAGTAATGACTGTATACTGAGATTTCAAGGGGCTGTTCATGACAATCCCATTTTCTGTGTAATTTCATGGTTGTCTTCTTGAATGAAGATATTGGCTGCTCTGAAGCAGGGGGTCAGCCACTCCTGCTCTCTTTCAGTATTGTTCCGGAGTATGTTTCCTTTCAGCTGATGAAAAGTAATTCATCATTTACACCCCTGAATTCTGCCAGCATTTTTTGAACAACTTTTCTTTCCCTGTGGTACCTTAGGCCCATGAAAGAGATAAATAGGTTCAATACAACACGAGGCCCCAGATCCTGGGAGCAGGTTAGGCCTCTGAGGCCCCGAGCTGCCCCTTTCTCATGATAGAGTTTGTCACCTTTCTACCTCTAGAAGTCAAATCCTGTCGACTCAGCCATCTTTCAGGCTCTCTGAAGTGGCTTTGGCACCCACTGGGGCATGTGAGCTTAAAATTGATTTTTTTTAAGATCTGTCAAGTTCCCTTAAGGGACAGAGTTGACAGCCAGCAGGCCTCAACTATCACAAAGCATTCAATGTGTAAAAGACACCTAAGGAACTTCCTTTGAGGGGCCAAAGGGCTTCAGACTTCGTGACACATTGAGAGGGTGCTGTTGCTAAGAAACTGGCTTCAGGCAATAGGATTTTTCCTGCAACTCTGCCACTTTGGGAAGTACTTTAAGCTACCTCTCTCCTTATGGCCAAAGACAACATCAACTATTACAAAAACAAGATACAAAGAAGATGTTAGATGGAATCATTACATGGTTCTTCAGACTCCAACTGCCTACCATTTATGCAGTTTGGGAATTAGCTAACGCTAGTATTTGCAACGCCTTTTAGAAGAATAAACCACTAGACAATCTAAACTTAATCAAATAATATCTGGTATTTGTTTTAAAAATAAAGGATATCAACTCTTTACAAATTTGGATATTATAGAATACAATGCAGAAAGAGATCACACTTTCTCAACTTAAACAGTGACTGACTTAACACTTTGGTGATAGCATGACGCTACTGTTCACCTCCCATTTGTAGAAAAATAATGCTAGAGCAATTACAGCCAGCTATTTGTTCCTGACCTAAGTCCACCAGATCAAAGACTATGTAATTCGGCCTTTTATTTAGCCATTTCTCCTTATTTCAGATGTTCTCTCGGAAGTCAAAATAATAGGGAGAGGATTTTGCTATGTTATTTTAAAGACTAAGGAAGTGTTCTTTCTGATATTGATTTTTGAACAGCTTTAGTATGGCAAGCCATGCTTTTGTTCTAAATAAAGAGGAAAACAACTTAGCCTCTTTTAGCGACCACAGCATAACCATTTTCTTTAGCCAACCCATTCGTGCACAGCAAGCGCAGCATCCTTTGGAAGATCAGTGATTTCTCAAAAGAAGTCAGGAGACAGAGTTTCAAATTCAATTCCAACCTGTGTGGTTTGAAGGCTGTGAAACTTTCAACAACAATGTAAATACTGCATGTCCGTCTCTCTCTCCCAAGGCTGGATTTTGCCAACTGGAATGTGAAAGGCCAATTGTATAAGCAGGTGTAAGTCTGAGTTGAAAGGATTTGATGGCATTAACCTCCCTGTAAGAGGTCTTGTTTTCATGGGCTGTTGTCAAATATAACTGGGTTGCTCTGTGACTATAACTGCAGTTATGTGTCCCTTGTCATAGAGAAGTGCTCTAGCTTTTTTTTTTTTTTTTTTTTTTTTTGCGGTACACGAGCCTCTCACTGGTGTGGCCTCTCCCGTTGCGGAGCACAGGCTCCGGACGCGCAGGCTCAGTGGCCATGGCTCATGGGACCAGCCGCTCCGTGGCATGTGGGATCTTCCCGGACTGGGACACGAACCCGTGTCCCCTGCATCGGCAGGCAGACTCTCAGCCACTGTGCTACCAGGGAAGCCCAGTGCTCTAGCTTTTGAGGGAATTTCTACACGACTTTTCCAAAGACAGTGCCAGTGTTCTCGATACAGGGAGGCAGTATGGTAAGGGGAAAAAAAAATACAGGCTTTCGTGTCAGACATTTCCTAGGTTTGAATATTGGATTGCAGGAGCTGTGTTGCCTCAGCAAATTTATGAAACTTCTCTGAGACACAGCTTTCTTGTGCGTAAAATGAGGACAACTACATCTGTGGATTAGATGAGGTTATGCATGGAGATACCCAGCATAATCATTGGAATGGAAACTCAATAAATGGAAATCATTATTACTCGGAAAGGCCAAATATATTCCATGATTTCATGGTCTTTGGCACCAAAGCTCAAGACATGATGGATATTAGGAATTGTGGACTTAAATAAGCAATTTTCCTTCTAAATCCAAACACTGAACATGGTAACCTCCAGACTAGAGAGATTATTACCTAGGGCTATGTCAAGACAGGCGTGATAGTTATGAAGGGGGTAGCCTGGTCAAAATATAAAAGGACATGCTGAGACATTGTCTGAACTTAGGATTAGACCTAAGTTTACTAACTAAAGTTCTATACAGAAAGGACAGGTAAGAATAGACATTGCTACTACCATACTTCTGTTGTTGCATAAGCTTAATTAATTTGCTTTGTCTTTAGTGACTGGTTAGGTCCTGCAACCTATAACATGAATACCTTGCTCTCACTGGACGAGCGCTTGTGGTCCTTCTGCATGTTGGTCCACTCAAGTCATTTGGTCGGCATTCCTAGTTTCCTGGATTAATTAGGGTAGACGGAGCATCAGTGGTTTTTGAAAAGTTTTCCCTGTGATTCTGAAGTCTAATCAGGGCTGAACATTGCTGCCATCGGTAAAGAACATTTGATAACTTAATTATCATTTTTCTCACGAAATGTGCTACCTGTCAACAGTCGTAACTAAGTTTTCAGAAGAAATACTATTGCTAATAGGTGGTCACTGAGTAGCTGGAGGCAAAATAAAGCAGCTGAGGTTTCAGAAAAGAGGAAAGGGAGTCTTTGCGTAAAAACAGAAATTACACTGTTATCTCACTGCCTCCTCTTGAGAATCAGTAACACACACAACAATCTTACTCAACAAATTGTATTATCGTACAACTAGCCACCAAGTGTTAAAAGTTTCCTTTAATTCCTCTTCCATGCATACACACTGAAGAAATAGAAATGGGACTTTGGACTTTCTTTTTCCAGCGTCCACCAAGGCTGCATGTTATCTAGTTCCCTTGTCTAGTAATTTTTCCTGACCCCAGCAGTAAATTAGATGTGTCTGTTCTGTGTTTGCCTAGGGTCCTCCAATTTCCCTATTATATGGAGGGAGAGAGTGAATGAAGGCTCTGAACACAGTGAGATGTATTTTTTGTTAAATTCTAGGTCATAGGAGAAAGTACTAATGTGTGGTGGGATCATTCTTGTTTCCCTGATGCTCATATCAGTGTTTGTTGATTACAGGCACTTAATACATATTTGCTGAGTGTTTGAATAAATACATGAGCTATTCCCACCAAGACATTTCTAAAATCAACAGCCCCCCACCAAAAGGTTTAATATGCCTAGAGTTTTTGCACAAGAATCTAACGATTATTCTACCACAAAATTTTACATATTCTTCTCAGAGAAGCTAACAAAAATATTGTGGCCAATAGAACCATAATTCACCAGAGAAAAAAAAGAAGAAAGATGGATTTTCTCTCCTGAAGTGAGAATACTTTGGAATTCATTTAGGAAGGGAAACTAGGTGGAATAGTCACATCCTGCCTCCATGTTGGGAATAAATTCATCAGCAGGTTGGGAAAAAATAAGCACCTTTATTCCTGATAAAGAAAAACTGCAAAAGTGTCAGTGCTTCATTTTGATGCAACTCTGTGTTCACAAGGTCATCATATTACAGTCATTATGGTAGGAGGCAAACTTCCCTCCCTGGTCTATTATAACTGGCCGTAATGTACCATAGAGGCCCAAGATGTTCTCTTCTTGACTGAGCTTGGAGAGTATCTATTTCACAGTGTATTCCCCTTAAAGGGAGAGTCTGCGAATGGCAATAGGCAAGACACTTGTCTGTATATAAGTATCAAAGACAGAATGGGAGTAAATGATGCACTTCATGGAGTTGCATTACTTCTTCAGTACAATTTATGCACAAAGAAAGAAAGAAAGAAAGAAAGAATTTGGTAAATGGACTCTAGTGACCTGAAAGAGTTAATGTGCTTCTTCCCACTAGAAACAGTGAACCATTTATATGTAGGCAATCCCTTCTTTTCTCCTGAGTTACATCAATGCTGCAAGAAACATTTTGAAATGGATCTTCACAGGCTCCAGGGATAGAGAAAAAGGATTTTTTTTCTTCACTGTCAGTAGTAGCTACAAAATTAATTTGTAATTTTTTTCTTGTTTATTTTTTTCCCCTTATGGTATCACTCTGAGAAAATGGCTTTTGAAAGACTTGCTTTCTTACATTTGGAATTACGGTTATGGGGAGGTTACCTCCTTGGTTGTCTTAGTTCATCCACACAACAACTGGAGGAATTAGCAAATATTTTAATTTATAAAATAAAGAATAGCCAAAAAAGAGCTCATCTGTCCTTCAAACATTTTGGTAGTTTTCTATGAGTTAGCTTCTCTCTCTACGACCTATTGTAAATTCAATTCTCATTATTTAATATCTGTTTCTGGATATTTTAAATATGATTTTGCTTAGGTTGTTCTTTTTAAAATTACATCAGCTATCTCTTTTAGTTACAATTTAAATGAATATTAAATGCATCACAACCTTTTTTAATTATAATTTTCTCCCACAAATTCATCATGCATTATAAGATTCTGATAAATATGCTTTTGTGTTTTTTGCATTCTTGCCAGAATATCTTTTCCCAGGGTAACCTCTCTTGGATTCCTTTATTTTCACAATACATACATATCTAGGTGTTTCAATAGTAAATATTTTTCAAACATTAAGCATTCATTCACTTGTTTATCATATTCTAGAGTATAATTTCGCAAATCATTTTCTTTAGCTGAGTGCAAACATGAGATGTACTTATTCTCCTTGAACAAGTTTCAACCCAGCAAAGGAAATTTTATATAGAAAAAAAAACGTTTCCTACTCTATTTTCTCTTCATGCCCTGGAGGTGTATTTCAACATTTACAAAATACCTGACTATCCTTATTTGCCTTAATGTCTATCCAAAGATTATCTGCTGTGTCAGCTAAAACACTCAGAGCTTCTCGTTTCGCTGGCTATCATATCCGTGCAATATTGAAGCCTCCCCCTCCTTATTTGGTTTCTAGTTTCAGTAAACCTTATCCTAGCATTTTAAATCCTCGGTCATTTCCCTGACTCAACCATATCACTACTATTTCAATAGTATCACGCTTATCCCTGATACTCAAATGTGTACTTATCATCGATAAGGCTTTGATGTAATAAATCCTTGATATAATATCGTAGTTATCCATATGAGATATAAGAGATATAATCAAAAATGAAAGCAGAAACTTAAGATACAGAGTAAAATATATTACTTGCCAATTTTCCACAGTAACTTTTCATCATTACTCCAAAATTACTTTTTAATGCAAAGAGTAGTTTCAATCACATTGAGGCCCACATGATTCAGATACTATCATAATCACAATTAGATTACATTACTGCAATCAGGAATGGAGATCATTAAGAGAAAGAATATAAATTGCTTTAGTTTTACAAGTACTGAGCTAGCAAAATTATAATTAATCTCCATTTATAATCTTTTCTTTCATAGAACTGCAAAGCATGCTACTTTTTTTAGGCCATCAATACAAATTAGAATTAAGTAATAAAGCCCTAACTACTACTACTGTGCTGCTCACAATTGAAGAAACTTTCACATCATGTACAGAAGGCTTTTGATGCAAACAGTGCCCTTAGAATAGATTGTTTCATTGCAATAAGCCCAACTATTACAAGGTGCTGTTTAAAAAACAGAATGCTGCAGAGACTCTCTCTTTTCCGAGTAATCAGTTTGTGCATTCCATTTCTTAAATGAGATGGCGCTACTCATGTGAGATGAAGAAATAATGACTTAGCAGTCACAGTGAATGCATCATTCTGTGCATTCCAAGTTTTTAAAATATAGTCTTTAAGAAGTACAGGAAATAATAAGAACATGAAAAAATAAATAAATGTGCAATCTGAAGACCTTCAAAATACAACCAATTCTAACTATATATTAACTATTCATATTTTTTCAGTGAGTTATGTTGTATACCTTAGTATTCCAAGTTCCTCCATTGTCCAATATATACCTTTTTGTTTCTAGTCCTTAAAACTCACCTCAAATTAGAACAGAATATATTAGTAAGTACAAATAGTAATAAATGTAGACTAATTTTATACAGGTTTACAAACTTTTCCCACAATTCTGAAATCAAAACAGTTCTAAAGAAAGCAGATGATTTGGAGGAACTTATCTGGTGGCAAGTGGACCCCACATGAAGGCAAACTTGGCATGAACTTATTTGCCTTCAAAATCTGACCTCAACTGACAGGAGACTGCTCGTTGTCTTTATGTTATTTTGTTATTCTTACAAGATATGGCTCCAGATCCCACTGGAGAATTAAATAATATATGGTATATATAAGTATCAGATTACCTTTTTTAAATGGGGAAAACTGTTTTCCAAGAGACATCTTGCACCAAGGGTTTTATATAAGGAACTACAGACTCAGTAGCTGCATAGAGGTGACTGATCACAGTTGAGTCATAACTGTCTGTCACTAACAGTTGTCTCCTGTGCCTTTTGCTTCTCTGTACCCAGTACCCTCCTTTTGGTGCATTTTTGCTTTCAGCTTCCCTGAGTCAGAGCTTTTCACCATCATGCTTTGCCATGATTCTGATCCATTCAGCCAGATGGGGATATGGGGACCTGCAGCCCTGGCTGGGGACCACCAGCTTCAAATCTACACATCCAGTTACTCAAGTAACCAGTGTTACAGTAAGCTGCACAGATATTATTGATTTCCATGTGTGCCACATCTTGGAAAATGTTTGGAAGCATTGTTTTGGCTATCCAGTTTCTTCATACCTCCCACTTTTCACGTACCAGGATATTGATAACAATGCCTGATATAATGACAATGATTATTTGCTGAGTGTTGAGTGTATAAAATGATTCCATTCTTATTAAAACGTCTCTAGTTTTTAGAAATAGGAACATAAAGCATTAGTTTCAGGAAATCAAAGTTTCAGAGATCTGGCTATGGATGATTTATTGGAAATGCTGAGTCATTCCAGTGTAGATTGATGTACTTCTAAGACTGGTCCTCTAAAGACATGGCACATTTAAGTATATGGAAGAAAAACTGGGTCTAATATCCTGTTTATTTGTAGCAAAATCCTCTATTAAGTAAAAAGTATGGCAGCATAGGTTTTAAGAGTCATAAATTATAAAACACCTTGACAGCTGATAAACCTCTTAAATTCTAGGAATTTGTAATCATCCTTTGCAAAAACAAGAATGGGGAAAAATAATTATAAGAGAAATACTTAGCTGCTTCATTTTAACTATAAAAACAGAATAAAAAGTTTTATTTATAGATAATTGTTTGAGTTTAAATTGTTAAAAGGATATATTAGAGGGTTCTACACTGATTCAAATTTAATTAAACAATGCGCACACTGCTGCCCAAACTGTATTTCTACCATATATGTGAAATAGTAATAATTTAAAAGAACAAAATAATAACTGTACTTATAGGCAATGAAATTAGTTTTTAGTGCTAATAAACTCATGCTTTGCAGCTCTTTGGTAGGAATTTTTAGGAAAACTGAAAAGCTTTGTAGAAATTTTCCTTGTCATGCGAGACTATATGTAGAGTTTGATTCGGAAAGAAAATTAAGAGTGAAAAAGAATAAGTAGGAAATTTGATCTCACCTTATCAATAATGACTAGAAAAAGTATAAGTATTTTCTAAGATACCCTGTGAATGAGATAATAAAGTATCAAACAGATCATATTATTTATAAGGAGCAAATTATCTGTCTCATCTACTACAATTTTAAACAATTATAATACATCCATAGGATAGTTTCCCTTCTATTATAATTAATTAATATATCTGAATCAGATGCCAATAGGATACTGATATGAAAAAACACTGATATTAAGGAGATACAAAAATAAATATTAAAATCCATTTCAAAATACTATAAATGAACAAGAAAATACTATCAGAGTTAAGAGGAGGGAGTTTGTTTCTGACTGAAGTCATTAGAAAATATTCTGTGTGTGTGTGTATAATGGCCTCTGAAGTCTAAATTTCTTAGACAAATATTTAAGTTTCTCTAATATTTAGTCTCAATCTGGGTTTATATTCATATAGGATAAGTTCTAAGTCAGTTTTCTTGACAAGTGTACTTGGAGAAAAGCATTAAGACTAACTTTGTTAGACAGTGAAAAGTATTTGTCTTAGGGAACATTGTTTGGAGAATATTCATTTCTTCGTAGTACTTGAATGAATTGGATGGTAAATGATTGAAGAG
This sequence comes from Phocoena sinus, assembly GCF_008692025.1. Classification (NCBI taxonomy): domain Eukaryota; kingdom Metazoa; phylum Chordata; class Mammalia; order Artiodactyla; family Phocoenidae; genus Phocoena; species Phocoena sinus. The sequence goes on along the minus strand of NC_045769.1, from coordinate 85,307,382 downwards.
ACAGAAGAAAAGTTTCAGAGTAGAGGCAAGAAAAATAATGACCTGCAGTGGGGGAAGGAAAAAGGAAGGAATAGGGCATCAATATTTTGAAGAAAGTATTCACACACCCTAGGGGATAGGAAGAGGTTTTGTCTATACCAAGTTATCTTTTCTAGAAATGTTATACAAATTATATCATTCAATATGTGGTCTTTCATGTCTGGCTCCTTTCACAATATATTATTTCTGAGGTTCATCCATGTCATAAGATGTTTCAGTAACTCATTGCTTTTCACTGCTATTATTCCATTGTATGGATATGTCACATTTTGTTTATCCATTTACTAGTTTATAGGCACTTGTTTTATCTTGGGGCTATTACAAATAATGCTTCTATGAATATTCACACTCTAGTCTTGTAAACAAATGTTCTTAATTTCCTAAGTCTATAATCCATTTTTATTTATTTTCTTGTATGGTGTGAGGTAAGTATCATAGTTTATTTTCCTCCCTATGGATATCAGTTGCTCCACCACCATTTGTATAGACTATCCTTTTCAAATTGAATTAACTTGGCCTCTTTGTCACAATATTATCACAACTGATGATATAAATTTGGATGTTTCTGGACTCTCTATTCTGTCCCACTGATATATAGGTCCAAATTATGCCAATGGCACAGTTTATTAATTACTATAGTTTTATGATACATCTTGATATTAGGTAAGTACTCTCGTACTCTTCTTTTGTAAAATAATTTTGACTATTCTAGATTAATTGCATTTCCATACATATTATAATTTAAGCTTATAAATTTCTACTGAAAAAAATAGTTTGCTGAAATTTTGAGGGGAATTAAGTTGAATCTACAGATCAATGTGGAAAAGATTAACATGATAACATGAACATGAGTCTCTCCATTCCAATGGCATAATACATCTTCTCAATTATTTAATTTCTCCCAACAGTGTTTTGTAGTTTTCATTATGTAAATATTAGACATATTTTGTTTAATTTACCCCTAAATATTTTTGGTTTTAGATGTTATTTTAGTAGTATTTTTATTTTAATAGTCAACTGTTTGCTAGTATATAGGAATTTTATTGATTTTTTAATATTGACCTTGTACTATTGCCTTTGGCATGTTCAGTTATTAGTTCTAATAGCTGCTTTGTAGATTCCTTAGAATTTTCTATGCAAACAATTATGTCCTGTGTGAATAAAGTTAGTTTTATTCTTTTCTAGCCTGATAAGAGTTTTATTTCTTTGTCCTGCCTTACTGCAAAGGCTAGGAACTATAATGAAGTGTTTAACAGAAGTGCTGATATGAGGGAAAAAGCATTTAGAATTTTGCCATTATGTGTAATGTAAGCTCTGTTTTTTTGTAGGGCTTAATAAAAAGTTGAAGTTCCCTTCTATTCTTAGTTTGCTGAGTGTTTATATTATAAATGAGTGTTAAATTTTATTAACACCTCTATCTGCATAGATTGAGATAGTCATTGTTCCTCTTTTATTCTGCTAATGTGTTAAATTATATTCCTTGATTATTATAATAAACTTACTTGTTATTTTACAATAGATTTAGATTTACAGAAAAAATTCATGAAAATTGACAGGATGGAGATTTCTCATATACCTCAGCTTCCCCTATTATAAACATTTTACTTTTGTATAGATCATTTGTCACAAATAAGGAACCAATATTGATACAGTATTATTGACTAAGATCTGTATTCTATTCAGGTTTTTAAAAAATTAACTAATGTCCTTTTTCTGTTTCAAGATTCCATCCAGGATACCACATTACATTTAGCCCTCATATTCCCTTAAATCCTGGCTATGACTATGACAGTTTCTCAAATCTTGGCTTTGGCTATGACAGTTTCTCAAATGTTCCTTATTTTGATAACCTCTACTATTTTAAGGAGGAGTTGTCAGGTATTTTGGAAAATGTCCTTCAATTGGGATTTGTCTTATATTTTTCTTATCTTAGATGGAGTTATGGGCATTTGAGTGGAAGACCATGCAGGTAAAGTGCCATTTTTATCACATAATATCAAAAGAAGTACTATCAACATGATATCACTGTTGAAGCGAAGCTTGGTTATCTCGCTGAGGTGGTGGTATTAGGCTTCTCTACTGCAAATGTATTATTTTTCTCTCTTTCCATATTGTACTTTTTTTTTTTTTCCATATTGTACTTTTTGAAAGGAAGTCGCAATACATCGCCTGCTTTTAAGGAACAGTAAGTTATGCTCCACCTCCTTCAGGGTGGAGTAACTATATAAATTATTTGGACTCTTGTATAGGAGATTTATCTTTCCTCTAATTAATTAATTTATATCAGGAGTACTTATATTTATTTTATGCTGTTTTCATCAGTGCTTTGTAATTTTTCACAAATATATCCTATACACATTTTATTAGACTTATTGCTAATGATTTTATTTTTGTCATAGGAAATTGTATTTTAAAAAAAATTTCAATCGTTCATCACTGGTATATAAGAAAGCATTGATTTTTGTATATTGATATTGTGTCCTGTATCCTTATTATCCTCACTTATTGTTTCAGGATGCTGCTATTTTTATTATTATTTAGATTCTTATAAATTCAGGTCTTACATTTAAATCTTTTTTTGTTCTTTGTCTTATTGTACTAGTTAGGACTTCTAATATGGTATGGATTAGGAGTGATGAGAGTATCCTTGCTTTCATCCTCATCTTACTGAGAAAATATCCAGTTTCTTAGTATTAAGTAATGTTAGCTATGGATTTTCTGTAGCTTTTCTTTATCAAATTGAGCAATTTCTCTATTCCTAGTTTGTTGAGAGGTTTTTACCAGGAATAGGTATTCGATTTCATCAAATATTTGTTCTGTATCAATTTATATGGTTATAAGATTTTTCTCCTTATCCTATTGGTATGTTGAATTACACTGATTAATTTTCAGTTATGCAAGTCTCCTTGACTACCTTGAAAAAATTTCACCTTTTTGTTTTGTAAATGCTTTTATACATGGTTATATTCAATTTGCTTATATTTGAATAAGGATTATTACATCAATGTATGTGAGAGATATTGGTCTGTAGTTTTCTTGTAATGTCTTTGATTTTTTAAATTAGGCTTATACTATCCTCATAAAATGAGTTAGGAAGTGGTCCCTCTGTTTCTATTTTCTGGAAGAGATTGGGGGGAATGTTTAATAGAAATATATATATATTACATATATATAGAGAGAGATATATATATTTGTCATAGATTAATTGACCATAAGTCATGGGTTTATTTCTGGGCTCTCTATTCTGTTTCATTGATATATGTATCTGTTTTTGTGCTGATACCATGCTGTTTTGATTACTGTAGCTTTGTAATTTGGTTTGAAGTCAAGGAGCATGATACCTCCAGCTTTGTTTCTAGTTCTCTAGATTGCTTTGGCTGATTGGGGTCTTTGTGGTTGCTCTTGCTGTGAGGTGCTGGAGTGGGCATTTGGCGTGGGCCAGAGCTTACACTGGGGCAGTCACAGGAAACTAGCCAGAATCCAGGGCAGTTTCAATCTGCTTCCTCTGTCTTGTGCTCTTCATGAGTGTAATCTAGGTTTCTTACAGCCCTGCTGTCAGTTCCACTGGTTTTCAAACAAACTAAAGGGATTCATTCTCCCAGTGATGAACCCCAAGACTGGGGCACACAGTATGTGGTTTGAACCATTCACTCTCCAGGGAGCATATCTGAGCCCATGTCATTCCCCACTTTGGCATCTTCTCCTAGGGATGCTGTTCCCAAGATCTGATAGCTTTTCTTCCCTTCCCATGGATGGGACTCTGTGTGGATCTTTCTTACAACCTTGGTTGTATAAGTCTTTCTGCCAGTCTCCAGTTTGTTTTCAGTGAGAACTGTTCCATGTGTAGACGTATTTTTGATGTGTTCTTGGGGGAAGGTGAGCTCTGTGTCCTATTCTGCCATCCTCTTTAGTCTCTCCAGGAAATTGATTTTAAATCAGTATTTGTTGGACTAATGATTGCATCTGTAAATCAATTAATAAATGAATCATACATATATTTTTATTGAGTGCTTTCAATATGCCAGACATTTGATCAAATTCAATTCCATAAATATTTGTTGAGCATGTTTTATGCTACAGACACTACAAGGTATTGTGGTAGGCAACATTCCTGTAACCTGAAGAGGTTAAATAAGTTCAAGATCTATATTCAAATAAAGAAGGATCATTTTATCCAACAAACCAAAATGTGTTTCTGCTAGATTAAATATAAAAAAGTCAAATAGAAAAAAAATTAATGAATTTCTATCAAATTTTTAAAGTCAAAAACATCTTGAGCCAAACAAAATAGAATTACTTAAGGAAATTAAACTGATTTGTAAACTAAATATGATTGGAAAAACTATACATTAAAAATAAAATAAACAAATGACTAGGGCAAATTCACAGCCAGTATAATGAAGATCTAGTGTCACTGATAATCAATTAGGTTATACAAACTGATGTGAAATACACTAAAACATGGACAGACACATTTTCAATTAGCATGAATTTAAAATTAAAGCAAAAATGCAACCTGTAAATAAACGTGTAGGAAATTTTCAGCCTAAAATCAAATATGTAAATTAAAACATTACTTTTAACACTAACAAAATTTTGGAGGGAAAAAACTTTTAGATACCTAAGGATGCCAAAGATGTGAAAAAATCTGCAATATTTACAATGCTGTTGGTATTGTAAATTATAATGCTTTATAAAGAAATTTTGCATTTTGAGAAAAATGGTATATATCATATGATTTTTGAACACCACTTGTGGGTTTTTTATTAGAAAATGAATTCTACTTTATACCTTATAATTATTTATAACTATAATAAATTAGAAAAGCCAATGTGGTTGGGAAGATTAGAATGATTAAAGAAATTATTACATCCACGTGAGGAACTATTTAGTGGCTCACATATCATAGTGTTAAGAACTTAGGCTTCAGTATCAGATCCTCTTCATTTGAATCACAAATGAAACATAACTACCAGTCTGACTTTATATGTTTTTTGAGAATTGCTGTGCCTCAGCTTATTCATTTGTGAAATTTGGATACATATGGTTGTATATATATTTGTATATGTACATACACATGTAATTGTACATCTATTTGCCCACGTAGTTGTTTAAATCCATGTATTACAAGGTGGAATATCTCTGGAATAATTCCCATAATATTTTGGTCAATAAAGACCTTTTATGCTTTTACTCTATGCCAGATGCTCAGGATTCATAGATGAATAAGAGACTGTCCTTTTCCTTAGGGAAATTCTTTTTGCCAGCATACATTCAAAAAGAAGAACATTTCTATCAACAGGATTTGGTGGAAGAGGAAGGGGGAGGGAGTCAATTTTATCTGAGATGTTTTTACTTTTCTATCATTGTAGAGGCTTTTTTCCTCCCTTAACCTATATAAAACTTAATTTTCAAATCCTGTTAAAAAGAATATCTATTCTTAATTAGTTTAGGAGTTATGGTAGATTATCCACTGAAAGATTAATTACATGCTTTCCAGTGAAGTATTATAAACCATAAGTTTAAAGTTGGACCAGATGCATTTCAGCCCTGAAAACTCATTAACCATCTGACCATGTTGCACATATGGTAACAAAGTGAAGAATGTATCCAGTCAAACACACATAAACACTTCTTCATCATCATAGGACAACTGCCTCTTAAAGTATGCCAGTAATCGTTCTATTTCTTATACCTACAAATATCTAGTTTAGGAACAGGGAAGCTAGCTAGTGAGAGGTTTAGAATGGTAGGTTTGAAAACCCACACTAAGCAGGTAGAAATCGAGATTGCTGATCTAGTCTGCTTTTGTCGCAAAATTCAGCACCTATCTCTCTTAATCTCAAGTTTAAAATGAGTTTTGGATTGGAAATGTGAAATTCTATATTGGGAGTGGACATTTTCTCTAGTATTGGGGAAATCACCAGCACTGATTTTATTGGCCAAAAAAATTAATACCTAAATGATCTAGCTATTGGTTTATTGGAGAGGAATATACTCCACCTCCTTGGCAGGTATCAAGCTTCAGGCATATCCTAAATCTCCTTCACAATTCCTCCTTTTTACACAGTATGACCACTGACAAAGTAAACATTTTATGCAGCTCTCCCCCCATCACAAGATGGCAGCCAGCCTCAGCAGCCTGGACCATGTGATAAATGAGGTGTGAAGGGAAGTATTTGACAGTTCCATGTAAAAAGCCAGAATATGTCTATCCATAAATATACCTGTCAAAATAGTTTACATTTTGTTTCTTTCAATAATTTTTTTGCCAAATGTCTTAATTTGATAGGTATTTACACATGAATAACGAACGCTAGATTTATGCTTGTTCTGTATTTTGATGAAACTTATTAATCAAAAAAAGTTTATGAAAGAAAACAATCTGTTCATCTCTTTCTTTGAATTGGATAATCCTTTTGAATTCCATAATAGCCAGCTTACACTTTTATGATGTTGCAATATGCCCGTATTGGCAAAAGAGGATCCTACCTTTTTATATGATTCTTGAAATGTATCCATTTCTTCACTGAATTTTCAGTTTTAATGAAAAGTGATGGTGAGATAACTGTTTTTTAGTATGAGTAGACAGTTCTGTATGTGTTACAGGTACAGATGGGCCTACAACAATGGTCAAGATCTATCATGTGAATAAAATTATTTTCTTCTTTATGAATATGAAAAAATAAATGGCAACTTGACTTATTATTTCTCCTACTTTTGAAATGTAATGAATAGAACTGATGATAATTACTAAATTTCTAAATATATACACTAAGTTGCTTACGTGATTTTAAAAAACAACCTGAGTTGTTATCTTTTTTATGGGTTTTTTTAGAATAACTTTTATTTATTTGCTGATTGTGGATGTTTATTTTCATGTAGGAACTTTAAAGAGTGTGTGAGCACTGTTATTAAAATAAAATGCTTGAGAGAAAGAGGACAATACAGTCTGCTATAAAATGCACAGGGAAAACTCATAAGCACCTATTCTTTAAATATGTTATTACTACTTTTTCTTTGTATTCATTTCCATTGCTGTCTTTATTAACTTAGTAATAAAAGGTTGAAGTTTACCAAAGATTCATAGACTGAAGGAAAACAGTGATAGGGATTGCGTGAGGCATGTAGTATCATTTAATTGAATTATTTGATTATTTTAAGGTCATTTTAAGTAGATGTTATCTTCATGTCACAGACAACATATTTAAAGGTTCATGTCTCATAGACGATCACACACATGAATGAATAGGCAGTACATCTTATCTGAATAGGTAGTACATCTTTAATTAAACAGAAAAAGAAAACTCAGTGATTATAGTAGTAAATGAGTAACTAATAAAGAAAGAAATCATTCTGGCTTAAAGGGTTCTGAGGTTGTAAAGAAGAATAAGCACCCACAATTTGATGTTTCTATTTTAAATTTCAGTATAAAATTTCAAATATTTCTACTGATTCGATAGTGTTTATTTGTACCACTACCTCATTCTTTAATAATGTAATATACCACTCATCAATTGTAAAATAAATAAAAATGGAAAAAAGAAAAAGTAAAGATAGAAGACAATTAAAGATAAAACCACAGCCTGAGGGCTGCAGTTCTGACTACTGGCATCCTTGTGGCCAACATGAGGAGAAACATAATACGTTATTTTGCAAAATTTTTTCTAAAGAAATTAAAACAGTTGCTCAACCCAACAATATTTTAAAGAGAGATAAGCTGTGGAAAGTTGGGATGAAAAATAATAAATCCATTAGTAAATCTCAGAAAACACTACAAATTCTGGTTGCAAGAAAATATATTCTTAACACTTTAGCACAATGATTTGCTCCAGAGAAGAGAAAACTGTTCAAAATTTAGTAAAGGATAATAAAATACTTTCTAAAAAAATGTGACCTTACGTCTTGACTACTATCATTACCTGATTTTAACCTTTTAAGGTTTTATGGATTTGGTAGCTTAGCTATATGTTTTATTAAAAATATTTTTAAAGCTTTTTAAATGCAGCTAAATTAACTAAGATATCTAAAAGAATATTCATCTTGTATTCTGAAATGTTAGCATATTATCTGGGGTTTTATCTCTCAATGTAAATTTCTATACTAATAAGGAGACTATATGTAAAGTATCATAGAAAACTCATGATTTGCTTCTAAGCTACTATAGTATGTTATACTGAAGGAATATTTTTAGTTGAGGTCTTCATGCCAGAAGCTGCAGCTTAGGGGTCTTTTGATGTTGAAATGGAGAAGTAGGTAAAAACCAGAGCATAAATAGGGAAGACAAGTAAAAGCCATGGAGCACCTACTATGTGTTTGAAAGTGTGCTAGGCAAGTTCACATTCATTTTCTTATTTAATTTTTAAGACAGATCTACAAATTTGTTATTTTTATTCCTATTTCCATATGAGAACATGGTGATTCAGGTGGATTGATTTTCTTGCCAAATGTTACACAACATCAATCAGGCAGCAAAACCCAGGTCTTTTGGCTTTAAAGCCTTTATACCACACATCACACTTTCAAGGAAGTAAATAAGTTTCTTAGTCTTTTCCATGCGCCTTTTCAAGCCTAGACAATTAATTTTGTTGACTATAATGCTCCCAGCACTTTCATGCTGAGTCCTGTTCAATCATTTTGGTATCCCCTTCTCACCAGGCCTCCTACTCCTCAATAATTCTTTCATATCCACAACTTTCAAAACATAATCACCTGTATTTCAGCAGGATCACATTCTCACCTTCAAGTCCACAAACATTTGTGTAAGAAATGGATCAGGATGAAAAACTAACTCAACATATCTTAATACCTGCTGAACCGTTTAGGTAAATTGTATGGATGCTGAGATCTCTCACTATGACTTGAATATTTATTATAAAATACTTAACATCAAAAATATATGTATCTTATGAAGATGTGGAAAAATTGGAACTCGAGCACACTGTTGATAGAGTTGTGAAATGGTACAATTACTATGGAAAACAGTATGGCAGTACCTCAAAAAATTAAAAATAGAACTCCCATATGGTCCAGCAATCCCACTTCTCAATGTATATCAGAATGTAAATAGGGAGTACAGGGTCTCAAAGAATTGAAAGCAGAGTCTCAGAGAGACATGTGCACACCCATGTTCATAGCACCATCATTCACAATAGCCAAGAGATGAAAGCAACCCAATGTCCATTGACAGACAAACGGGCAAAGGAAATGTGGTATATCCATACAATGGAATATCATTCAGACTTAAAAAGGAAGGACTTTTTGTTACATGCTACGGCATGTAAGAACATTGAGGCATTATACTAAGTGAAACGATCTCACCACAAAAAGACAAATCCTGTATGATTTCACTTATATGAGGTTTCTAAAGTAGTCAAATTCATAAAAAATGAAATAAAAAGGGGGCTTACCAGAGGCTAGGACGAGGGGGGAAATGGGGAGTTGTTTGATGGATACAGAGTTTCAGTTTCACAAAAGGAGAAAACTTCTGGAGATCTGTTGCACAACAGTGTGCGTCTACTTAATCTTACTGAACCATACATTTAAAAATGACTAAGATGGTAAATTTTAGTCTGTGTGGTTTTTACCACGATTGAAAAAAATAAAAACATGTGTCTTATAAGAAGTGAAAGACAGATTGGTTCAAGATGGTGGAGTAGAAGGACATGTGTTCACTCACTCTTGCGAGGACACCAGAATCACAACTAACTGCTGAACAATCATCAACAGGAAGACACTGGAACTCAACAGAGAAGATACCCTACATCCAAAGACAAAGGAGAAACCACAATGAGATGGTAGGAGAGGGGCACAATCAAAATAAAATCAAATCCCATAACTGATGGGTGGGTGACTCACAAACTGGAGAACAATTATACCACAGAAATCCACCCACTGGAGTGAAGGTTCTGAGCCCCATTTCAGGCTTCCCAACCTGGGGGTCCAACAATGGGAGAAGGAATTCCCAGAGAATCAGACAATGAGGACTAGCAGGATTTGATTTCAGGACTTCAACCAGACTGGGGGAAATAGAGACTCCACTCTTGGAGGGCACACACAAAGTACTGGGTGCATCAGGACCCGGGGGAAGGAGCAGTGACCCCATAGGAGACTGAACCAGACCTACTGGCTAGTGTTGGAAGTTCTCCTGAAGAGGCAGGGGGTGACTGTGGCTCACCATGGGGACAAGGACACTGGCAACAGAAGTTCTGGGAGCTTGGCATGAGCCCTCACAGAGTCCTCCATTAGCCCCAGCAAAGAGACTCTAGTCTCCAGTGCTGGGTCACGTCAAACCAAACAGCCAACAGGGAGTGAACTCAGCCCCACCCATCAGTAGACAAGCATATTAAAATTTTACTGAGCTCTGCCCACCAGAGCAACACCCACCTCTACCCACCACCAGTCCCTCCCATCCGGAAGCTTGCATAAGCCTCTTAGATAGCCTCATCCACCAGAGGGCACACAGGAGAAGCAAGAAGAACTACAATCCTGCAGGCTGTGTAATGAAAACCACATTCACAGAGAGATAGGTGAGGACTATGTACCAGATGAAAGAACAAGATAAAACCCCAGAAAAAAAACTAAATGAAGTGGAGATAGGCAACCTTCCAGAAAAAGAATTCAGAATAAAGATAGTGAAGATGATCCAGTACCTCAGAAAAAGAATGGAGGCAAAGATCGAGAAGATGCAAGAAATGTTTAACAAAGACCTAGAAGAATTAAAGAACAAACAAACAAAGATGAACAATACAATAACCAAAATGAAAACTACACTAGAAGGAATCAATAGCAGAATAACTGAGGCAGAAGAACGGATAAGTGACCTGGAAGACAGAATGGTGGAATTCACTGCTGCAGAACAGAATAAAGAAAAAAGAATGAAAACAAGTGAAGACAGCCTAAGAAACCTCTGGGACAATATTAAATGCAATAACATTCACATTATAGGGGTACAAGAAGGAGAAGAGCGAGAGAAAGGACCAGAGAAAACATTTGAAGAGATTATAGTCAAAAACTTCCCTAACATGGGAAAGGAAATAGCCACCCAAGTTCAGGAAGCACAGAGAGTCCCATACAGAATAAACCCAAGGAGAAACATGCCAAGACACATAGTAATCAACTTGGCAAAAATTAAAAACAAAGAAAAATTATTGAAAGCAGCAAGGGAAAAACGACAAATAACATACAAGGGAACTCCCATAAGATTAACAGCTGATTTCTCAGCAGAAACTCTACAAGCCAGAAGGGAGTGGCATGGTATACTTAAAATGATGAAAGGGAAGAACGTACAACCAAGATTATTCTACCCAGCAAGGATCACATTCAGATTCGATGGAGGAATCAAAAGCTTTACAGACAAGCAAAAGCTAAGAGAATTCAGCACCACCAAACCAGCTCTACAACAAATGCTAAAGGAACTTCTCTAAGTGGGAGACACAAGAGAAGAAAAGGACCTACAAAAACAAACCCAAAACAATTAAGAAAATGGTCATAGGTACATACATATTGATAACTACCTTAAACGTGAGTGGATTAAATGCTCCAACCAAAAGACACAGGCTTGCTTAATGGATACAAAAACAAGACCCATATATATGCTGTCTACAAGAGACCCACTTCAGACCTAGGGATACATACACACTGAAAGTGAGGGAATGGAAAAAGATATTCCATGCAAATGGAAATCAAAAGAAAGCTGGAGTAGTAATACTCATACCAGATAAAATAGACTTTAAAATAAAGAATGTTACAAGAAACAAGGAAGGACACTACATAATGATCAAGGGATCAATCCAAGAAGAAGATATAACAATTATAAATATATATGCACCCAACATAGGAGCACCTCAACACATAAGGCAACTGCTAACAGCTATAAAAGAGGAAATCGACAGTAACACAATAATAGTGGGGGACTTTAACACCTCACTTACACCAATGGACAGATCATCCAAAATGAAAATAAATAAGGAAACACAAGCTTTAAATGACACAAAAGACCAGATAGATTTAATTGATATTTATAGGACATTCCATCCCCAAACAGCAGATTACACTTTCTTCTCAAGTGTGCATGGAACATTCTCCAGGATAGATCACAACATTGGTCACAAATCAAGCCTCAGTAAATTTAAGAAAATTGAAACCATACCAAGCATGTTTTCTGACCACAATGCTATGAGATTAGAAATGAACTACAGGGAAAAAAACCGTAAAAAGCACAAACACATGGAGGCTAAACCATATGCTACTAAATAACCAAGAGATCACTGAAGAAATCAAAGAGAGAAATCAAAAAATACCTAGAGACAAATGACAATGAAAACACAATGATCCAAAACCTATGGGATGCAGAAAAAGCAGTTCTAAGAGGGAAGTTTATAACAATACAATCTTACCTCAAGAATTAAGAAAAATCTCAAATAAACAATCTAACATTACACCTAAAGGAACTAGATAAAGAAGAACAAACAAAACCCAAAGATAGCAGAAGGAAAGAAATCATAAAGATTAGAGAAGAAATAAATATAAAAGAAATGAAGGAAACAATAGCAAAGATCAAAAAACTAAAAGGTGGTTCTTTGAGAAGATAAACAAAATTGATAAACTTTTAGCCAGACTCATCAAGAAAACGAGGGAGAGGACTCAATCAATAAAATTAGAAATTAAAAAGGAGAAGTTACAACGGACACCACAAAAATACAAAGCATCCTAAGAGACTACTAAAAGCAACTCTGTGCCAATAAAATGGACAATCTGGAAGAAATGGACAAATTCTTAGAAAGATATAACCTTCCAAGACTGAACCAGGAAGAAATAGAAAATACAAGCAGACCAATCACAAGCGCTGAAATGGAAACTGTGATTAAAAATCTTCCAACAAACAAAAATCCAGAACGAGATGGCTTCACAGGTGAATTCTACCAAACATTTAGAGAGAAGATAACACCCATCGTTCTCAAACTCTTCCAAAAAATTGCAGAGGAAGAAACACTCCCAAATTCATTCTATGAGGCCACCATCACCCTGATACCAAAACCAAAGATATTACAAAAAAAAAGAAAATTATAGAATATCACTGATAAATATAGATGTAAAAATCCTCAACAGGGCTTCCCTGGTGGCGCAGTGGTTGAGAGTCCGCCTGCCGATGCAGGGGACACGGGTTCGTGCCCCGATCCGGGAAGATCCCACATGCCGCGGAGCGGCTAGGCCCGTGAGCCATGGCCGCTGAGCCTGCGCGTCCGGAGCCTGTGCTCCGCAACGGGAGAGGCCACAACAGTGAGAGGCCCGCGTACCGCAAAAAAAAAAAAAAAAAATCCTCAACAAAATACTAGCAAACAGAATCCAACAGCACATTAAAAGGATCATACACCATGATCAAGTGGGATTTATACCAGGGATGCTAGGATTCTTCAATATACGCAAATCAATCAATGTGGTACACCATATTAACAAATTGAAGAATAAAAACCATATGATCATCTCAATAGATGTGGAAAAAGCTTTTGACAAAATTAAACACCTATTTATGATTAAAAAACCTCTCCAGAAAGTGGTCATAGAGGGAACCTACCTCAAAATAATAAAGGCCGTATATAACAAACCCACAGGAAACATCATTCTCAATGCTGAAAAACTGAAAGCATTTCCTCTACAATCAGGAACAAGATAAGGATGTCCACTCTCACCACTATTATTCAACATAGTTCTGGAAGCCCTAGCCATGGCAATCAGAGAAGATAAAGAAATGAAAGGAATATACTTTGGAATAGAAAAAGTAAACCTGTCACTGTTTGCAGATGGCATGATACTATACATAGGTAATCCTAAAATGCCACCAGAGAAGTAGTAGAGCTAATCAATGAATTTAGCAAAGTTTCAGGATACAAAATTAATGCACAGAAATATCTTGCATTCCTATACACTAACAATGAAAGACCAGAAAGAGAAATTAAGGAAACAGTCCCATTCACCATTGCAACAAAAAGAATAAGATACCTAGGAATAAACCTACCTAAGGAGGTAAAAGACCTGTGCTCAGAAAACTATTAGACACTGATGAAAGAAATCAAAGATGACACAAACAGGTGGAGAGATATACCATGTCCTTGGATTGGAAGAATCAATATTGTGAAAATGACTATACTACCCAAAGCAATCTACAGGTTCAATGCAATCCCCATCAAAATACCAATGGCACCTTTCACAGAACTAGAACAAAAAAATCTTAAATTTTATATGGAGACACAAAGACCCCGAATAGCCAAAGCAATCTTGAGGGAAAAAAGCGAAGCTGGAGGAATCAGTCTCCCTGACTTCAGACTATACTGCAAAGCTACAGTAAACAAGACAATATGGTACTGGCACAAAACTAGAAATATAGATCAATGGAACAGGATAGAAAGCCCAGACATAAACCCACATACCTATGGTCAACTAATCTATGACAAAGAAGGCAAGGATATTCAATGGAGAAAAGACAGTCCCTTCAGTAAGTGGTGCTGGGAAAAGTGGACAGCTACATGTAAAAGAATGAAATTAGAACACTCCCTAACACCATACACAAAAATAAACTCAAAATGGATTAGAGACCTAAATGTAATACTGGACCCTATAAAACTCTTAGAGGAAAACATAGGCAGAACACCCTTTCACATAAATCACAGCAAGATCTTTTTTGACCTGCCTCCTAGAGTAGTGGAAATAACAACAAGAAATAAACAAATGGGACCTAATGAAACTTAAAAGCTTTTGCACAGCAAAGGAAACTATAAGCAAGACAAAAAGACAACGGGAGAAAATATTTGCAAACAAATCAACAGACAAAGGATTAATCTCCCAAATATATAAACAGCTTATGATGCTCAATATTACCAACACAAACAACCCAATCAAAAAATGGGCAGAAGACCTAAATAGACATTTCTCCAAAGAAGATATACAGATTGCCAAGAGACACATGAACATCTGCTAAACATCACTAATTATTAGAGAAATGCAAATCAAAACTACAATGAGGTATCACCTCACAGTGGTTAGAATGGGCATCATCAGAAAATCTACAAACAACAAATGCTAGAGAGGGTGTGGAGAAAAGGGAACCCTCTTGCACTGTTGGTGGGAATGTAAATTGATATAGCCACTATGGAGAACAGTATGGAGGTTCCTTAAAAAACTAAAAATAGAATCACCATATGATCCAGCAATCACACTACTGGGCATATACCCAGAAAAAACCATAATTCAAAAAGAGTCATGCACCCCAATGTTCATTACAGCACTATTTACAATAGCCAGGTCATGGAAGCAACCTAAATGCCTATCGACAGATGAATGGCTAAAGATATTGTGGTACAGACATAAACCCACATACCTATGGTCAACTAATCTATGACAAAGGCGGCAAGGATATTCAATGGAGAAAAGACAGTCCCTTCAGTAAGTGGTGCTGGGAAAAGTGGACAGCTACATGTAAAAGAATGAAATTCTTTTGTTGAGACGTGGATGGATCTAGAGACTGTCATACAGAGTGTCATACAGAGCTCAGTAAAACTTTAATCCACTTGACTGCTGATGGGTGGGGCTGGGTTCCCTCCCTGTTGGTTGTTTGGCGTGAGGCAACCCAACACTGGTGCCTACCTGGGCTCTCTGGTGGGGCTAATGACAGACTCTGGGAGGGCTCACACCAAGGAGTACTTCCCAGAATTTCTGCTGCCAGTGTCCTTGTCCCCACGGTGAGCCACAGCCACCTCCCGCCTCTGCAGGAGACCCTCCAACACCAGCAGGTAGGTCTGGTTCAGTCTCCCCTGGGGTCACTGCTCCTTCCCCTGGGTCCCCATGCGCACACTACTTTGTGTGTGCCCTCCAAGAGTGGAGTCTCTGTTTTCCCCAGTCCTGTCAAAGTCCTGCAATCAAATCCCACTAGGCTTCAAAGTCTGATTCTCTAGGAATTCCTCATCCCGTTGCCGGATCCCCAGGTTGGGAAGCCTGATGTGGGGCTCAGAACCTTCACTCCAGTGGGTGGACTTCTGTGGTATAAGTGTTCTCCAGTCTGTGAGTCACCCACCCAACAGTTATGGCATTTGATTTTTCTGTGATTGCGCCCCTCCTACCGTCTCATTGTGGCTTCTCCTTTGTCTTTGGATGTGGAGTATCTTTTTTGCTGAGTTCCAGTGTCTTCCTGTCGATGATTGTCCAGCAGCTAGTTGTGATTCTGGTGTTCTAACAAGAGGAAGTGAGAGCACGTCCTTCTACTCTGCCATCTTGATTCCCAGTCCCCTCTTCTTTCTTTTGTATTGTTTATAATGTATGTGTCAGGTTTCATCATCAGACTTAGGTTGACCTCTTAAAAATCTGTTTACTTTTTAAGAGATTACCAACTTGTTTTCAAAGTAGTTGCACTGTTTAACATTGCCACCAGCAACGTATGAGAGGTCTAGCTCCTCCACATACACACCAACTTTTTTCTGTAATCAATGTTTTTCATTTTAGCCATTCTCATGGCTCTGTAGTGCAATTGGTAGTTTCAATTTACATTTCTTAATAATTAATAACTGAGCATCTCTTAATGTCCTTATTTACCAGCCATATATCTTTGGTGAAGGGTAGCTTAAACTGTTTTCACTCTTTTTATTGGTTGTTTATTATTATTATTACTGAGTTTTGATAGTTCTTTATTTATTCTGAGTACAAGTCCTTCATCGAAAATATCATTTGCAAATATCTCCTCCCAGTCTGTATTTGTTTTTTTCATTCTCTTAACATATCTTTTAAAGAGAACAAATTTTTAATCAAAATCAAAGCAAGCTGTTTTGTGGAAATTGATAAACTGATTCTAAAATTCATAAGGGAATGCAATGGGTCCAGTTGGAAAAAAACAGTATTAAAAGAACAACAAATCTGTAGAACTAATACTACCTAGTTTCAAGGTTTATTTTCAAGCCACTGTATTCAAGGTGTAGATTTGCCATAGCAGAAATATAGATTAATGAAACAGAATGCGTCCACACAAGTATGAGCAGTTGATTTTTGACAAATTTGCAACCAAATGAACTGGAGAAAATCATAATGTTTCCAACGAATGATGCTGGAAAAAGTGGGTTTTCTTATTCTCTTTGAAAAAAAACTCCAACCCATAATTTGCACCATAAGCATAATTAAATCAAAACTATACAAATTTTATAAGAAAATGTAGGAGAAACTTCTACACCCCTGGGGTAGCAAAGATTCCTTAAATTCAACACGGAAAGCATAATCTGTCAAAGAATAAATTGATGCAATGGATTTATTAAAACTTAAAACCCTGCATGTTAACACTTAGGTTTTTAAAAAACAGTGTCAATTCTCAGCAACTCTCCTTTTGAATAAAGTGGGCAATCTCATGTTTAAAAAGAAAAGCACAATATTTTTCATTACATTTCTTCCTGTTGGATATTCTGGAATTATTGTAAATGGTGTTTTCAAATACAATGTTCTAATTATTTGTTACTAGAAAATAGAGACATAGTTCTTAATTGTCACTGTATACAGCAACCTTGCAAAATTCACTTATTCTATTAGTTTGACTATAGATATTTTGAATTTTCTATTTTTACAATTTATTTTGCTTTATTTTCCTTTTTAATAGTAATAAATCTTACTCCCTTTCCTTGATTTATTACACTGGTTGGGGCATCAAATAAAATGTTGAATTTAAGTAGTTATAGTGGCCACCCACTATCCATTGGATTAGTAGTGATACCTTGTTTTAGATACATAGTTTTTGTAATTTGAGACCTTCTTTTCATTAGTAGCTTATTAGGTGTTAATTAATTTCATTAGTATTTTCAATTTTAACCTTACCAATGTTTTTATTTTTTGTTTAATTTCTATCTTGTTTCAGCCCTTATCTTCATTATTTCCTTCTGTATATCTTTTTAACTTAAGTTGATTAGTTTAGGCATTGATCTTTTGCATTTTTTTCTCTTTCCTAATATAGTGATTCAAGGCTACCATTTTCCCTATAAGCATGTCTTTAGGTACAGTCCACAAGTTTTGATATGTCTTATTCCCAATGACATTCACTTCAAAATATTTTCTTATTACCATTGTCATTTTAGGTCAAGTTTGTTAATTATGGTTTTCAATTTTCTCATACTGAAATGGAGCAGGACCCTATGGTCCCTACCCTCCACCCATGTCCTCAGCCTGCCTTTTGTCTGTGGAAAAACTTTAGCAAAATAATAAGTCTAATCAGACAAGTGAGAAAATGCAGAAACAAAGGAAAACAGTCAAAGGAGACCAAATAATAATAGTTTAGTCATTAAGCATAGCAAAGGACCTTTGGTTCTTCCTTAAGGGTTATAGATAATATTCTGAGCCATATCCTGTGAGCTGTCTTATAGATATGAAACACCCACAAGGTGGATGACTACATGATGACCAAACTGAAGCCATGACATAAGCTACTCCACTTCACACAATTCTGAGAACTGGCCTCAAAGAAATAGGAACAAACCCTGGAACCAAAGATGAACTGTACTTAAAACAACCAAGATGACGCTGATCAGACCACCACATTACTGATTTCAAGATCACTGTCAGAACTGACTATGCTCTTCTGCTCCCTCCCTCAGCCTATACAATCCTGAAACTCCCCTTTAAAAGCCCCTGTCCCCTGAGCAGCAATCGCGGGTGGGGAGTTGGCCTTTGGACAGGCGTCTGCCCTTCCCCGCATCCCCCAGTTGCTGGCTCCCGAAATAAAGCAACCTTTCCTTTCCTACCAAAACTTGTCTCTCGAGAATTGGCTTTCAAATGGTGAGCAGCCGGACCTGGGTTCGGTAACAATACCATTTCTAATTTTCTGTAATATTTTCTTTGCAGTTTATTCTGTCATTTACCAAGAAAAGTTTCTTAATATTTCTCATTATGATTCTAGACTTTTTATTTTTTCTTTGGATTCTATTAATTTTAAAAATAACAACTGCTTTATTGAGCTACAATTAATATACAGAAATATTGGACATATTTAATGTATACAATTTGATGAGTTTGGAGATGCTTATACACATGAAACCACTGCCACAATCAAGGTAATAAATATATCCATCACCTCCAGAAGTTTCCTTCTGCCTCTTGGTTTTGTTTTGTGGTGTCTGTCCTGAATTGCTAACTCTAGGATTAAAATATAGAGTAGATGTCTGGAACTTGTTCATCTTGCATAACTGAAATTTTATACCCCTTGAAGAACTCCTCACTTCCCCATCTCCTCCACTCCTGGCGGTCACTATTATATTCTCTGTTTCTATAAGTTTGATTATTTTTATACCTTGTATAAGTGGAATCATGAAGTTCTGTCCTTCTGTGACTGGCTTATCCCCTAGCATAATGTCCTCCAGGTTCAATCCATGTTGTTGCATATAGCAGGATTTCCTTATTTTTAAAGGCTGAATAATATTCTATTTTATGTATGTACTACATTTTCTTTATCCATTTGTCTGTCAATGGGCATTTGGGTTGTGTCTGCCTCTTGGCTATTATGAATAATGCTGCAATGAACTTAGGAATGCAGCTATCTCTTCAAGGTCCTGATTTCACTTCCTTTGGATATATTTCCAAAAGTAGGATTGCTGGATCATATGGTAGTTCTATTTTTATTTTTTGAGGAACCGCTATACTATTTTCCAAAGTGACTGTATCATTTTACATTCTTATCAACAGTGCTCAAAGATTCCAGTTTTTCCATATCAATGCCAACATTTATTGTCTTGTTTTTCTTGATAATAACCACCCTAACAGGTATGGGTGATGGTTCATTGTGTTTTGATTTGCATTTCCCTGATATTTAGTGATGTTGAGCATCTTTTAATTTACCTGTTGGTCATTTGTAAGTCTTCTTTGGAGAAATGGCTATTCAAGTCTTTTGCCCATTTGTAATTGGCTTGATTTTTTGTTTTGTTTTGTTTTGTTTTTAATATTGAGTCATAGAGGTTCCTTTTATGTTTTGGATATCAACCTCTTATCAGATATGTGGTTTGCAAATTTTGTTTCCTAGTTTGTAAGTTTCCTTTGCTGTGCAGAAGCTTTTAGTTTGATGTCGTCCCACTTGTCTATTTTTGCTTTTGTTATCTGTGCTTTTGAGGTCGTATCCAAACATTCAATGCCAAGGGCAATTTCAAGATGCTTTACCCCTATGTTTTCTTGTAGCAATTTTATAATTTCAGGTCTTACATTTAAATCTTTAATCCATTTTGACTTGATTTTTGTGTGTGGTATAAAATAAGGGTCCAGTTTAATTCTTTTGTATGTGGATGTCCAGTTTTTCCAACATCATTTAATAGAGGTTATCCTTTCTCCATTGTGCATTCTTGGCACCTTTGTTGAAGATTAGTTGACTGTATAGATATAAGTTTATTTCTGGGCTCTCAATTTTGTTCCATTCGTTTATAATATGAGGGTATGTGTCATTAGGTATATACCAATTTATAACAGCTATATCTTTCCAGTGGATTTACCCTTTCATCATTATGAGATATTTCTCTTGCCTTAAAGTATTCACTGTCTGATATTAATATAGCTACACTATTTTTTCCTTTATGTTAATGCTACCTGTTTTCCATGTTTTATTTTCACTTTTTCTGTGTTTATAATTTAAATGTTTTCTTATAAAATACGATATGGTTGGATTTGTGTTTTTAAAATCAGCTAACCATTTTCTCTTTTTTTAAATTGTAGTACTGGAAATTCCCTGGTGGTCCAGTGGTTAAAGACTTCACCCTCCAATACAGGGGGTGCAGGTTTAATCCCTGGTTAGGAAGCTAAGATCCCACATGCCTCGTGGCCAAAAACAAAACATAAAACAGAAGCAATATTGTAACAAATTCAGTAAAGACTTTAAAAATGGTCCACATCAAAAATAAATCTTAAAAAAAATAAAAATAAATTGTAGCACTATGTATATTCCTATTTAATGGAATTATTGATAGATTTGAGTTAAAATCTACAATCATATTCTTTGTTTCTATTTATCCATTTGTTCTGCTTCCTTTTTCTTTTCATTCTTTCCTTCACTGGATTGATAAAGCTATTTTTTTCAAACCTCTATTCCTTTTCCCTTAACTTGTTAGTTACAGATTATCTTATGCTTTTCGTGATTACTAGAGGAATGGTTTTCAAGCATTTAGTTCTTAAGACCTCTTTGCACTCTGAAAATTGTTTAGGTACCCAAAGATTTTTCTTGTGTATAGTTTATATCTATACAAAATTAGATATTAGAAATTAAAACTGAGAAAATTTATAAAAACACATCTTTAGTAATTCATTTAAAATAATGGTAAAAATCCATTGCATATTAACGTAAATAACATTTCATAAAAAGACAATATTTTCCAAAGAAAACAATTAGTGAAATATAATTATTTTGCATTTACGCAAATCTCTTTACTGTTTGACTTAAAGAAAGACAGTTGCATTCTTATATATGCTTATCCATTCAGAGATACTTGTAGTATTTTTATTAGACTATGTAAAGAAAATCTGGTCTCACAGAAATATGTAATTGGAAAAGGACGAGTATATTAACAGTCTTTGTAGATAACTGCAGATATTTTTCTTTGCTACTACAACAAATCTCAACAAATAGTTTCTTAAAGGTTAGCTGCAATGTGGAATCTGAAACGATACCAATATGTTTGCATATATTGTTACATTAAAATCTATTGGTCTATTTGCATTTTGGAAGGATTAGTTTTACCACTGCATACTTTGATAACATACATTAGTCTTTTGTAAAATATTGGTTTGCTGAGTTATGCATATGTTTCAAATGTTGGTACCTTTCAATATAAAATATATTAAAATTAATATTTGTGTTATCATTACCAGTCTCTTCAGAAAGTGTTTAAGTATTGGGGAGCTATAAAGTTCATGTTAATAGATATACAGGTTTTCAAAAATTCTAATTTTTGCTTGAAAGTTCAAATTTTGTGATTGGCAACAAATACTGTTGGTTTCCTTGAAGTGATATGTTATTTGGTTTACTCTTAAGCGATTGTCTGCCAAACACCAAGTTTGAATTTCTCTATTTCCCTGTCAGCCATTCTTTCAAGTTAAAATAATGTTTCAAGAAAAATTGACTAGTGCAGCTCCCAACTCAAATAATTACATATGTGCTTGATGGCTTCCCAGAAATAATCATCATAATCTGGTGTTCAAGAGAATAGCTTTACGTGAGCTTCACGTTTCATCAAATGGGATATTAACAGTATCTTCTCAAAGGCATTTTTAAACAAAACTTTTGGGTTTCCTTGATTGTTTGTTTGCTTCCCTTTGAGCATATGAGGGGAATACAATGATTACTGATATCACTTGATATCACTGACATGATTCAGACCAAAATACCAGCATTACTTTCATACAGAGTGAATGTCAATACAATGAAAAGGTTTAAGAAGGTCTTGTAATTAGAAAAATAGCTTTGCTTTTTTTGGACCCTTCAGAAACCTCTAAACTCCATTTACCCCTTTAATACCTTTTATTCTATTATTGTCATGTGTCTAAATGTACATTTCTTTGCAAAACCTGTAGAAGGTTATTAGTGCTTTGCACTAAAATATTTATGGGGATTTATCGACATATTTAACATTTTTCTTCTTTTTCTTTTCTTGGTTTTAAGAATTCCCTTAGAAGTTCTGAGTGAGCACCAAAGAATGTATTCTCTATTTTTGTATGCTTGAACACATCTTTATTTTACCTTTATTTTACCTTTATTTTTATAGAGTATTTTCATTGGAGGTAGAATTTTAGGTGGTCATTTTTATTATTATTATTAATTTTGTTAGTATTTTCATACTTAAAAAAAATCATTCCATTGTCTTCTGGTTTCTATTGTTTCTCAATCCCACCTGGATGTTGGCCCCTACTGTCCAATTACTTCAAAGAGCTGTTTTGTTTGTCTGTTTGCTTTTTCTGCATTTTCTCCTGTTTTTCTAGTTTTTCTTGCAGGGTTTGTTAGTTTGTTTATTTTTCCCTCATACAAACTACTCCATCATAACTCAGAATAGAATTCCTTTCTAATTCATGTTTATTTAAAAACATAAATAAATAATGGAAGAAATGTTATTACCTAATTCTAATTGCTTTTAGTTATTTTAAGTATTCAGGTAACTCAATATCTGTTTGACCTGGATTACTAGAAGATTTGAGGGGAAAAAATCAGCTACATTTAATCTTTTCACACATCACTTCCTGTGGTTCTAAAACAGAAGGCTGAAATTTGTCTTTCTGTCAGATTTTGAAATGAATCATTTTGATAAACCCTCTTAGTCGTGAATATGTAAGCCAAGTACCTTATTCAGTATTGTTGGCAGCAGGTCCAAATATTTGTTCAGTAAGAAAAATGCCAATTCTTTATAAGAGATTGATAACTATTTTCATTTTAGTGTGAAAGGTTATACTGGTTGAATAGTGTAAAATGGGCATCTCAGCAGAGGGATAATTTGTATATTAAGACAGAATCTTCAGCATCCTGTAGTGGAAGTCTGAGGAAGAAGACAGAGGGAAGTGAGGAGCTGAATGTGGAGGTGCCCGAAGGAGGAAAGAGAAGACAGGGAGAAAAAGAAGAAATAGCCAACAAGGACCTTCCCAGTGTAAGGGGAAAACCAATGAACTGCAGGCAGCCAAAGTCTGCTAGACAATTTTCAATATTCCGGTTATTCATTTTAACTCCCTAATGATATTATCTGGAGGAACTATAATAGTATTGATCTTCCAAAGTATCATTCAGTGCAGACATTTCAAGTGGCACAGAAAAGCAGAGATGAGGGCACAGGATGTGCAGTTTATAGCCAGAGATGAAAAGAAACATTGGGATACATCTGCATTCCCTAGAGTTTCTAGGAATTACTTCAGGAAATTATTGGACTCACTGTGCTATTTCAAGAGGGGACTTGAGTTATTGTACTTTTGATACAAAAAGAAAAGGTAACCTCAAAAGGATAGAAAATGTGAACGCACTCAAGTTCCAATGTCTATAAATAAGGACCAAATTAGAGAATTATATAGAAGGACATTTTATACTTGAAGAAATATGTTTGTAAAAATCCACGTTTGTAAAAAACACTAAAATATTCAATAATATACTGAACAGTGAATTTGCCTAGATTAAATTGGATATTCATTTTTTTTCTATTTTTGATATCACCACCTATAATAGAAAAACAAAGGATCTTTGATGACACATCATACCTTTGAGAAAAGTAGTTCATATTGATAAGCAGTTCCAGCCTTTAACCCAAAGAGCTGCCTAGAATGAACAGGCCTCTGGTTACAACTTCTAATATATAAGTTAAGTAGATTTTTAGTTATGCTTTTTTCCATGGAAGCACAAAATGGCAAATCTCTAAAATTTGAAAACTTCAAAGCATCGTTGGAAATTGATTTATAGTGCAAAACTCTACCTACTATTAGAAGAGAAGGTAAGTTTTCTTCTCTTTCATTTGTTCCTCCTAAAACTGTCTGCAAACATTAAAGGAATTTTTGCAGTTTAGAGAAATAGAGTGAAGCAAAATAATAACAGCATTTTTTTCATTTGCTCAAAATCCTCTCCCACTTTTATACTGTTATATGCATATTATACTAGACTCCTGGGGGAAATATTTAAAGTAAAGCCAGCAATCAACTAGTTGTTTCAATCCTATATATACCATTTTGTAATAATTTGCCTATACTTTTTTCATAAATGAACTAAAAACCAGTTTATTGCTTGGTATAAAACTATCATTATTGTATTCACTTAAATATTCTAATTTTAAAATAGAGAATTCTACCTTTCTCTCTCTCTCAACATATATGTGACATGCATATGTATGTCAGATATACATTAATTTAAATTTACATATTTATATGTACATATATTCCATATTAATACAAATAGATATAGACATAATAAATATATAAAACTTCTATAGGTCCAACATTTCTATAGTTTTATTTTTAGTTCACAGCACACATTCAAGTTAATACACTTATTAATCAACGATTAGAAATATGTTACTATGTTGAAGCAGCCATGGCCTTTGTTCCATGTCACTTGTGTTGACTTAGGCTGACATATAGCTACAAAGCATGACGGATCAAAATAATTAAAGTTCCAATCATTTACCTTTCTATGTTCAATTTCAACTCTGTTAGCCTTCACCCTGAGTTCCTAGTATTTTAATATTGCCAGATGGTTGTGTGTGTGTATACATGCATGTGTATGTGATTGTAAATAATACAGGTGTCATTAATTTTTGCTGTATTTAAAGAACTTTTCAGCATTTTCGTTTTAAAGTTTGCTTATGTCTTATTAAATTCCTTCGTCATTATAACATTTTTTAAAGAAAACTTCACTTTCAAAAAATTTACATTTTACTGAAATTTGGGACTCTTTGCCTTGATATATAAGATGAGAATCATCAGTAGATAGATGTTAAGTCTGTATATAGAATGACAGACGCTGGGAAAAAGTCTGCATGATCCACTGATCAATCCTTCCATATTAAACCAGATAAACGTGAGTTCCTCAATGAAAGCTGTTTACATAATCAACTTCTTACAGTTTTCTCAGATAAAGATTTGGTTTATAATTTAAGTTTATATCTCTACGAGCCAGCTTTTCTAATTCAAGAAGGTAAGCATAAAATAATTGGTTTAGATTAAAAATGGAGTTTCCGGGGCTTCCCTGGTGGCGCAGTGGTTGAGAGTCCGCCTGCCGATGCAGGGGACACGGGTTCGTGCCCCGGTCCGGGAGGATCCCACATGCCGCGGAGCGGCTGGGCCCGTGAGCCATGGCCGCTGAGCCTGCGCGTCCGGAGCCTGTGCTCCGCAACGAGAGAGGCCACAGCAGTGAGAGGCCCGCGTACCGCAAAAAAAAAAAAAAAATCCCTGGAAAAAAATTGAGTTTCCAACAGAAGTTCACTCTCATCATATGATGTTCAGGTTTGAATATTAGCCAACTTGAAGGCCTCGAGGCAGTCTTTCACTTTACTATACAATAGTTTCTGTTCTTTAGATAACAGCACCCAAGACTTTAGCCAGATTTACATTTTAATGGTACAATCAACGCCACATTAACACTTGCCTTGGAAGTCTATCCAGCGACACCAATTAATGATCTCCACCCCCACTCCTTGGTTTTACACCTTGGTGTATCTTGTCTGATCTTGTCCTAGCATTTTTACTTGACCATATTAAAATATGGTAATAAGACTTCTTAAATACTTGTACTTTTTCAGTTAGATGTCATTTGGCAAAGATCTCTGTTTTTCTTTCAATCATTTTATTCATCACTTTTTGATTGTTTAGTGGTAGCTTAATGGAAAGGAAGTGTATTTGTAAAATATCTACTGAAAAAAAAAAGAACTCAAGCAATTTTTCAGTAGAAAAAAAAAGTAGTCTATCTAATTATATAACTATTATTTGGAAAGAATATTAGATCAGTGGAATTACTACTTTTACAAAGTGTATCAGTTAAAGAATTATATCCTTAACAGATTTATAGTAATAATAATGCGGCCATTGTTAGGATTTGATTAGTGTCGTGCTTAATTGCTTTTTGTTGATTGATGGCTTTAGGATAATATATTTGTTCCAAGTTTCCTACATGAAACATTCCTTTGATCCTGAAAGTTATCCTAATAGGATCTCCTGGCCTCTGGCATTCAGTTGCTAAAAGCAGCATGTTCATTTAGCTGTGGATGCTGCAGCACTTTAAAGCAGCGTTCTGCCAGTTCCTAGTCACATGTGATAATAAGGCAAGATTCTTTTCGTATAGGTACTTTGCCTTTATAAAGTCAGTGAAAGATTATCAAATGCATTATTTTTGTTGCCTTATTACACAGAATTCACTACAAATTCCCTGGCTTTTTAGTTAGACTGGCCTTTCTGGTCCATAAAATCAGCTGTAAAAACTACATTTGCCAGATTTTTCACAAACCAGTTGAGTGTAGAAAGAAAAATGGGTGATTGATAAATGGTATAATGTGTGTTTCTGTCTGTCTGTCTACACACACACACACACACATATATATATATATCTACCTCACGTTGCAAAGTGTGAATATAAAAACAAAATTAAAATTATCATCTGCTCTTACCATTATTCAGAAAATTAAGGGCATATTAACAGAAAATGTGGAATAGACATAATTTCAGAATAAAGAAAGAAACTTTCTGAAATACTGACAATTCGCAAACTCACTCAACAATATATTTTAGAGTTTCTGTATTTTAAAATAAAAAGTCCAATGATTCAATATTGGCCTGGGTATAAATTTGACAGTATATGAATCTGTATTTGCTAAGACAACAACAAGATATCACATAAAAGCTTGATTTTTTACAGATAAATCTTTCACCATTTTATATTAAAAAACATGGTCATCATTAAAAAAGAAAAAATTAGTCACATTTAAATATTTGCAAAATGTGAAAAGCATTGTAAAACACTGTATTAAATAACAAAGTGATGGGGATTTCGTTTTGCACATTTAGATAAAATTCCTCTGGGATTTTTCCAGTGAGTATAATGAAGCTCTTAATTTAAAATAAGTTGTTTTTATCACCTAAAGAAGATTTCCATTTTTATTTATACATTTTTATTAGGAATTGTTGAATTTTACCAAATGTCAGTTATATATATATATATTCAAATGTTTTTATGATTTTAATCAACCTGTTATCAAGCTATTAATAACTCTTTTTGTGTCAAACCATCTTTATATCCCTAGGTTAAACTTGAATTGAGTATAATGAGATATTTTTCTAACATGGGAATCAATTTTCACTATTTTATTTAAGTTTTAAGCATTTAATATAGAGATTATCTATAATTATCTCTTGGAATTTTTTCTTAAATTTAAAGATTAATATTATACTAATTTCATACAAACCATAGGAGAAACCCCCATCTTTTTATTCACTCTTAAAGATGAAAACACAATCTTCTTTCTCTTTTTCCATTATCTCAATTTTATTTTCTAAATTTATTTTATTTTATTTTATTTTTATTTTTTGGTCACGCCG
This sequence comes from Phocoena sinus, assembly GCF_008692025.1. Classification (NCBI taxonomy): domain Eukaryota; kingdom Metazoa; phylum Chordata; class Mammalia; order Artiodactyla; family Phocoenidae; genus Phocoena; species Phocoena sinus. The sequence continues at coordinate 85,279,299 of NC_045769.1, read as the reverse complement.
CACTGCATGTGGGATCTTAGTTCCCCGACCAGGGATCAAACCTGTGCCCCCTGCATTGGAAGCGTGGAGTCTTAACCACTGGACCGCCAGGGAAGTCCCCATTACCTCAATTTTAATCCCAGTGAAACAGAGAATAAAAAAGAGAAATGTGTGATAATACAAAGTGAAGTTAAATCTGACTATGATGAAGAAATTCAGGCCAACTTAATAAATTAAAATTTCCCTTGTTGCACATATATCAGCAACTAATATTCAGTACATATAGCCTTCATGATTGCTTTATAGTGTTGGTTTCTATGAAATAGCTAGCAACATCAATACATGACATGAGAAACTAATCTGAGAAATGGTCCTAAATGACTTTCTTATTGGCACTCACTGTCTCCTGGGAGTATACCAATTCTTCCAAATATCCCTGTATATTTATTAGAAGCAAAATGACATTTATTTTCAAATTCTGCATAGGCGTTTGCTTTTCTCATTTTAAAGATCCTAAATAGACTTAATAGACTTACTCTTCATTACAGACTTAATATACATTATAGACTTAATGTTCATTATCTCTGCTAATTGCACCAGTATACTGCATTTGCTTTAATACTATTTTGGGGGCTAAACCTGCTCAAACTTAAGGCGGTGGTTCTTAGTCTTTTTTTAAATCACAGACACCACGGAGTACCTGATGCAAGTTCTTGACCTTTCAATAAGAAAAATAAATACAAACCTACAATTATACAGTAAATGTCAAAGTTTTATCAATTTATTATAACTCACTGAAGGTCCCCCAGTTAAGCACATATGACTTAAGAAACAGTAACTACTTAAACAACGTTCATGTATTTTGGCTTTCAATAGGATTAAATGAGAGGAGAGAGAAAAACTTCATCTCAAATAAACTTTTTATGTCATAGATAATTAACAGTGTAGCTTTTATATCAAATATATGAAAAAATTTGTCAAAGAAAGTTGGCATATTTCCGTAATTAATACCTTCCTAATCTTAGAAGTACAATCGAAATTCTCTTGGAATTGTAGAGATAAAAAGAACTATTTCTTCTTTCTAGTGTGTGACTTTATATACCTCATCCAATTTCCAAAGTATGCATGTATTTATATATGAATGTATTCATGAGTATATGTATTTATTTATCATACTCCATCAACCTAACAACTAATTTGAAGTCACATTAAACCTGGCTGTGTGAAGGAGTGTCACCTATATTTAGTTTGGCCTTTTTTTTTAATCTAGGAAAATGCTGAGGCTCTACAAATCTTATGGATTTTATCTTAACTGATTTCTAAACATAGATATAACAGTTTTTGTTATATATATAATTTACATCCATATCTTCCATAAAATAACAAATTACATCCCACTTTCAAATGCAGTTAGCTCTGTATACAAATCTCATTTCAACACTAAGTTTTAAACTTCTGGAAAAGAAAACATGTTATATTTTTATTTGTTTTCTGTGTGATGAGAAATATATTTCTGCTAAACTATCACCTCACACTTCTTTTACACACACACATATAGACATGCACTCACACACAAACAGTTTCTGTAAATTCTGACATTTCTATGGTACTTTCTGTTGACAATTTTTGCTAAGTGTATGTTAAGGTGTGGAATGCAGCAGAGTATTCTCAAGTTTGGCGAAGGTAACATTTTTAGACCCTTAAGACTGAAGGTACCAGAAAAGTATGCATATACATGTCAGATTTATAGAAATAGGACTTCAGTGTTCATCAAACCATGGGATTGGGAAACAGGGTGTTTGAAACAATCTTATTCTGCTCTCTTGCAGGGCAGACCCCATCTGACTTGTAGGTTATGAAGGAGGTATGCTTCATCTTGACATATTTTTAGATGCAGGAAATCAATTGTTGGGCATGGAAATTTGTGGTTTCTGTGCTACCTCCGGGTGTCTCTTACAGTATAAGCCTTTTGCATATGTAGAATTTCAATAAGTAAAACCACTTAAAGCATAGGTTTAATGTTAGAAATAAAAACAATAAAAGGTAGTCATCAAGCAGTATTTAGATAAGTCAATTTTTTTCAATATGTTTACCAAGATTATTTGTACATTTTAAAGAAAAGTGTTTTTTCCATGATTAACTGGTATATAAACTCAATTTTTCATTGTATTTTGAGTGCATTGGCAAATCATTTAAATAAATCCATATTATTTGTTTCATTTTTTCCTTTGTTTAAATTGAGATAAGATTGGTATCGAAACTTATATAATATTTCAGATGTACAACATTAAAATTCAACATCTGTATACACTACGGAGTGATTCCCACAAAAGGTCTATTTACCTTCTAGCACCATACAATTGACCCCCTTCTTCCATCAGGTTCTTATAGTTTTATGTTTCTTTTCTCTGTGTATTCTTAGGGGCCAAGATCTTTTGATGCACATGGACAATTGGCTATTTGATTCTTTAACATGATGGCCAAAAGACTAACTGCAGACTCAATGTTTTATCTGTGTTATAGCTCTGCCCAAATTATTGCGTGCTTCAGAACAAAGGCCACACTTTGGAAAATGGCCCAATGTAAATGAATCTGTGAAAATCTGACATCTTTCTGTGTATGCACAAATAACATATTAATTGTCATATTTTTTTCTAATTTCATGTAGAGAAAATTCAATATTATACTTAAATATAACATACATTTAAAACAGATTCCAATATGTTATGTACTTTTATATACTTCTAACGTATGTCATTCAGTATTCACAAAGTGAAAAAAAGAATATTTCCTAAATTAATTTCCCATCTCAAGGATGTCAAAACCATAAAAGGGATAACATTAACTAAATTATACTTAACATGACTGAAAATAAAGGTGCAGGTAGCATCGTGAGCCATCTGGAACTTCCAGTGGATAGCTATAGACCCTCCTTCACACAAACACAGACAATCCTTCTCTCTATGGGAAACAAAACATCCGTTTGGTTTTATGAAATGCTGCCAAGTGTGCATTAGAGCAGGTAGCATCAGGTTGAACTGTGTAACCGAAAACAAGCACTAATTGCATTTAGCATATACACACTATTTAGTGACCATGATGTTCCATGTCGAAGGAACTTTTTTTTTTTTTTTTTGCGATACGCGGCCCTCTCACTGTTGTGGCCTCTCCTGTTGCGGAGCACAGGCTCCGGATGTACAGGCTCAGCGGCCACGGCTCACGGGCCCAGCCACTCCGCGGCATGTGGGATCTTCCCGGACCGGGGCACGAACCCGTGTCCCCTGCATCGGCAGGCGGACTCTCAACCACTGCGCCACCAGGGAAGCCCTCGAAGGAACTTTTAAATATTGTTTTTCAAACATTAGAATTACAAACATTTTGAACATCTTTGGGAGGAAAGCATACCGATAAGAGAAACTACACTGAAATATTCAGAAAGTTTTCACAAGTGATTACAACTTTCTTTAATCGGATTCCCCAGCTTTTATATTTTCACTCTCCTTACTTTTTCTTTGCTTTTAAAAATTTAGCCTCAAACTATTTTTGGATCATACTAGAATAAGGTTTATGCTAATATATTGTTTCCCAACTTTCCTCCATTTACTTGGGCAATGAGTAAAAGAAGATACATTTGGAAATCTATGAGTGTATTTCTTCAAGTATAATTACTATAAATGGTATCATGTAACTCATAAATAATTACTCTCAAGGAATACCACGCAATTTTAAATGTTACAAATAAAATTAATGAGTACCAAAATATTTATCAGACTGCCCAAATGTGTTGGTACAAACTTACTTTTAAAAAGTATCTTCATTTACAAGACTACACCATTTTAACAAGTAAAACAGACTCTGATGGTTTCATGTCAAGATTAAAGAGTTTTCTTAATAACTTTTGAGAGATCTGTATAAATATGAGTTTCTATGTCTGTGGTCGAATCAGAATAATAAGTTTAGAATATGTGTAATTCTCTTTCCTTTTACTTCAGTAAATATCCAACTGTACTACTGTGCTTAACGGTTATCATCTTGAAGAGCCATAAAAATTATATCAATAGTTATTATGTAATTGATCATGTACTGCATTTTTATTTTGGTATAATTCAACATTTTAGAAACTCAGAATTTATTTCAGAAGTAATCTGACATATCTTCTTTTATATATCCAAACAAATATATCTTCTATCAATGATTATTTTTATAATTCTCCAGATATATTTCTTAAACAAAGAAATTATCTACCATGGTCCTCAATATGTTTAGAGGCACTTCTGGAATTACAGCATAATGAGCTGCACTGACTTCTCCCCAGTGGAACAGCTATACTTATGAAAACTATTTAAGAATACAAAAATGCATTTCAAGTCTCTGGAAATTGTCCTAATGTCATACAGGAGATGGAGAGAAAGATCTGTAAGAATGAAAGTCTGTGGGATTTACGCCATCAAGCCTCTCTCTCCCTTTCTTTCCTCCTTTTTTCCTGTTCGGTGAGATGAAAGTTCTACCCTTGTTGGATGCAGCCAAGGATCTAGGACTCCCTCACCTTCCAGTCACAGTCTAGGGCTATGGTATCTCCCTGGCAGGGGCAGGCTGCAAGTATTTCTCATGCCCCAGCCCTGTTCCATGTTGCAGGAGCTCTATTCTAGACACAAGCAGCTGAGAGGTTTGGAGTTCCCTCTCTCCACCCAACTTCCACTTGTAGGGTGTATGTCTACCCTGGTGCAAAGAGCTGAAAACTCCAATTACCATCATCCTAGCTCACAGACGTTCCATTTCAGAAGAAGCAAACTGCTCCATGGCTGGATAGTAATGCAGGGGAGTTACTCTAAGAAAACTGGGCCAAACTTTTGGTGAGACTGAATAAGAAAAACGAGAGAAGACCCAATTACCAAAATCAGGAATCTAAGAGGAGACGTTACTACCAATGTTATAGAAAACTGAAGGATTTTAAGAGTACTATACACAACTGTATACTAATCAATCAGCTACCTTAGATGAAATGGACAAATTTTTACAAAGACATGAACTATGAAAACTGACAAGAAGAAAACAAATCTGAATAGACCTGAAACAATTAAACAAATTGAATTAGAAACATCAAAACTTTATACAAAGAAGACCCCAGGCCTAGGTGACAAAATTGGTAAAATTTTACCAAATATGTAATGGATTAATACCAATTCTTCACAAATTCTTTCAAAAAATAGAAGAGTAAGGAATACTTCTCAATTCTTCCTTTAAGGTCAATATTATTCTTTGCCAAAGCCAGGCAAAGTCATCACAGAAAAGAAAAATACACACTAATATCCCTTATGAATATACATGTAAAAATTTTCAACAAAATAATAGCAAATGATTCCAGCAAAATGTGAAAAGAATTACATATCATGACTAAGTGGGATTTAATATAGGAATACAGGATTAGTTTAACATCAGAAAATAAATTAGTATAACACACCATTTCAATAGAATAAAGCCCAAGATTCACATCATCTCAATAGATGCAGAAAAAGTATGACAAAATCCAACACATCCTCATGATAAAAATATTCAACAAACTAGGAATAAAAGGAAACTTCCAAAACTTGATAAAATTCACCTACAAAAAAATCCATAGCTAACATCATAATTTATGTTGGAAGATGGAATGCTTTTCCAATAAGATCAGGAAAAGATAAGGATTAGGCAATTAAAAAATCACATCTAGATTGGAAAGGCAGAAGTAAAATAATCTGTTTGCAGATGGATATGATCTTGTGTGTAGAACATCCCAAGAAATCTTGTAAAGACCTATTAGAACTAATAATGCCATTTACTAATGTTGCGAGATGCAAAATCAACATACAAAAGTTAATTGCATTTCTATACACCAGCAATGCACAGTCTGAAATAAGGGACTTTCCTCTCCCCTCAAAAATAATAATCTTGAAAAAGAAGAACAAAGTTTGAGGACCCAAACCTACCAACTTCTAAATTTACTTCCCAGATACAATAATCAAGATGGTGAGGTACTGTCATAAGAATAAACATATAGATCAATGAAATAGAATTTAGGGTCCAGAAATAAACTCTTATATTTACAGTCAGTTGATCTTCCACAGGGCTGCCGAGAAATTCAATAGAAGAAAGAATAGTATTATCAACAAATGGTGTTGAATACCCATATGCAAAACAAGGACGTTGGACTCCTACATCACCCACCTACAAATATTAACTCAAAATGCAACATGGATCTAAATGTAAGAGCTAAAACTATAAAACTTTAAAAAATAAAACATCTGAGTTAATCTTAATAACCCATTGTAGGCAAAACCTTATTAGATACAACACCAAAACCATTAGCAATAAAAGAAAAAAATAAATTAGATTTCATCAAATTAAAAACACTTATGCTATAAACAGTACCATCCTGCAAAGACAACCCAGAGAATGAGAGAGAACATTTGGAAATTAAGATCTGATATAGTTCTTGTATCCATAATAAGAATAACTCTTACAACTCAAAATTCAAAAGAGAAAGAAAGAGGAAAGAAGGAAAGAAAGAAAGAGAGAAAGAAAGAAGGAAGGAAAGAAAGAAAGAAGGAAAGAAAAGAAAGAAAGAAAAAGAGAGAAAGAAAGAAAGAAAGGGAGGAAGAGAGAATGGGAGGGAGGGAAGGAAGGAAGTGAGAAAGAAAGTAAGGAAGAAGCAATTAAATAATGAAGAGAGACTTTGAATAGATATTTCTGCAAAGAAAATATACAGATGGCCAATAAGTAAATGGAAAGCTGCTTGCCCACTAGGATGGCTGTAATCAAAAAGATAGAAACAAACAAGTATTGACAAGAATGTAGAGAACTTGGAATTTCATGCATTGATGGTGGGAGGGTAACATGGGTCAGCCACTTTGCAAAACAGTTTGGCAGTTCTTCAAAATATTAAATAGGAAATTACCATATGATTTAGCAATCCCACTCCTAGGTATACACCCAAGAGAAATGATTACCTATGTTTATACAAAAACTTGTATGCAGATGTTCACAGCAGCATTATTCATAATTGTCAATAGTGGAAACAACCCAAACGCCCGTCTACTGATGAATAGATAAATAAAATGTAGTACGTATATCTATATACTTGAATGCTATTTGGCAATAAAAAGTGATGTAGCATTGATAGAAGCTACAACATGGGTGAACCTTGAAAATGTATATTATGCTAAGTAAAAGAAGCCAGTTACAAAAGAAAATATTTTGTATGATTCTGCATATATGAAATGTACAGAATAGATCAATCCATAGACAGAAAATAAATTAGTAGTTTTCTAATAGCTGGCTGGAGAGGGGGGATAAAAGTGACAGCTAGCAAGTACAAGGTTTTATTTGAGTTCATAGGGGTAGTGTAAGGAATATGTTCTCACATTGCTTGTAGTGATGGTTGCACTCTGAGAAAATATTGTAAAATACTGAATTGTACACTTTAAATGAATTAGTTGTATGGTATGTGATAATATCTCAATAAAGCATAAAACAGTTAAGATTTGTATTCAATTTATGACTTATACGTACTTTACTACATAACTACATGTCTTTTGCTGTTACTCGTTTCATCATTTAGCTGGAAAAATTGGAATCTCAGGATTTCCAATTCTCTTTGAAACCCATCCTATTTTCTGTAGTCATTGCTATGTTCATATGTAATTTCAATGAATATTCTTTAAACTATCTTGCTTTCTTCCAAGTTATTGCAGAAATAACAGTTTTTTCTCCTACCACGTATCATCATCATGAATATTCACTGTGTTGACGTAATCAACCAGGCAACCGTACTCACTTTGTGAAACGTTATTTGTGTACAATTATTTCACAAAAAAGGCACAATGGAGTCTCTGTGCATTTCTTTACTTGTTATTAATTATTATCCAAGATGAGGCCAAATTTTGTCATCGTTTTCATTGGTTTCATTGCTTCACAGAAGCAATGAGTGCCCACTATGGTCCTGGTGATCTAAACAGTACTTTGTATTTGATACTATGTGTAAATATTTTAGGCCCTTCCTTACAGATAAAAATACCATGGCATTGATTTTGTGTACTAAGGTTGCTGTAACAAATCACCACAAACTTGTTGGTTTAAAATTTATTCTTTCACTGTTTTGGAGACCAGAGGACTAAAATCAAGGTATTGTCAAGACCATGCTCTCTTTGAAACTGGTAGAGAATAATCCTTGTTTGCCCCTCCCAGCTTCTTGTGGCCCTTGGCATCCATGGCTTGTGGCAGCATAACTGCAATCTCTGCTGCCATTTTCACACGGCCTTCTATCCTGTCTGCTGTGTCCTCTCCTCTTCTTTTAAAGACATCAGTCATTGGATTTAGGACCATGCTACATCCAGAATGATTTAATCACTAGGCCCTTAACTATCTGAAACTGTGAAGGCTCTATGTCCAAATGCATTCACATTCTGAAATTCCTAGTGAACAGATATTTGGGGGGTGGAATTATTCAATGCACTACATGCATGAAAATTTAAGTAGTGGAAATTGCATAAGTCAGAATCACTGGTTTGAATCTTTTCTACCATTAACTGGCTGTGAGATATGGGGCAAAATGCTTAAACCTGTGAACCCCAGGATTCTCATTGGAGGTTAAAACAGTGATAATGATTCCTATTTCATAAAGTAATATGGGGATTAGAAATTATGCATATAAAGTACCTACATACCCTGACTTGGAAATACAGAATATTTGAAAAATGGTAATTAAAAAAAAATAACTTGCCCAAAGTAAAATTTGAGATATAAGATGTGGATCAAGTCTTTAAATTCAAGTGTCTCTGATTTTAAAAACCCTTTGCCACAGATTTTATTCTCCTGATAAATGTGGAAATGCATTAAAATGTTAAATCTACTAAGGCACTGTTCAGACACGATCCTTTTAAGTAAAGTATGTTTATATGTTTATATTAATATTAGTTATGGTTTGTGGTTATTCCATTTAGGATAAGTTGCTAATGGCCTCTGACTACACTTTTGCATAAACAGGGCAAAGAGCCTATCATATGTAACTCAAATGGAGGGCTTCCAGAACCACAAACCATGAACTATTCTAAGGAATCTCCTACAAGGAAAGTATACAATAAAATGGTGATTAAAAATAATAATTAAAGCAAAAACACAGGTTTTAAAAATGAGAATTTCTATTATCCTATAATATCTTAAGTTAGGAAGTTTTAAAAATATGTTTGTTCAGTTATAATTAAGGAAATTATTAGTTATTCATTAGTAATATTTGAGACAATTGAATTCAACTGCCAGTTGTTTTGGGACATTTGTAATGATTTCATTGATATTCTTCTGAATATGTATAGTTTATAGTTTTGTTAATCAAACCACTTTACAACTTATTTTTCTTCATATTCTCATTAAAAAAACACATCCTTGAATTTCAAGATTCAGTAAAAACAGATTTTATTTAATAATGTGCCTTTTCACACATTGAAATATCTTATAGCTGTTAAAATGAACTAAATCAACATGTATCAAGAAGGATAAGATTCAGAAACTTGAGTGACACAAGTTGTGAAAGGAATTACATATATTTAATAAGAAACTGGCAATGCTACATATTCCTTATGTTTATAAAACTTGTGTATTAAAAATAAGAAGCATGAATGATATCGGGCCCACCGATATCACAGTAATAATGACCTCTGAGGAGGTCAGGTGGAGAAAGGACTGAGGGTGTATAAAACTTCAGCTGTTAACATTTTATTTGACAGGGAGAAAGCTAGAGAGGGAAAGAAAAAGGTTTGAAGCAAATATAGCAAAATATTAACTTCTTTCTGCTATAGTGTTTTCTGTATACTTTATACACATGATCATTTTAAAAGTGTGACCTTGATTTAGCCATCAAATCAAGGCAAATCTGCCATCACAGTTCCTATTGAAAACAAAACAAGCAAAAGCAAAACAAACAAAATGTGTAACAGTACCAACTCAAACAAAATATATTTCTTCTTGTGTTAAAAAGATCATCAATACATTGATGCAAATCCTTCTGTGCATTTTTAGAATAAGAGAAAAGTGCCACAGTGTTCACAATCCTTTTGTTCAGTCTTCCTCCTCTTTCCCCATGTATGCATTATTACTCTTACACTGAGCAAAAGCTGACCTAGGACAAGCCAAGGCACCAATAACACTGATATCAGACAGGGCCCTGATTCAGGCCACATGGAGCTCAGCATTCAGAACTTGGTGTGGTTAGTGGACTGAGCTTCTTTATCCATCCCTTCTAGAGCGTGTGCATGGGTCTTCCCACAAACAATGCTGCAGAACTTCGTCTGTGGATATGATGCTACCACAGAATGAAGGATTTGAGATTTTGTTTAAAAAAAAAAAATGAAGGAGGGCTGAGCTGAGCAAAATGGGAAAGTGAAGAGGTTTTGCCAGTTTGGGACTTTGGCAGTACTATGGACTCAATGTATGTGTTCCCGCCAAATTCGTATGTTGAAACCCTACCCACAAATGTGATGGTGTTAGGAGGTGGGGTCTTTGGAGGTAATTAGGATTAGATGAGGTCATGAGGTGGAGCTCTCATGAATGGAATTAGTGTCAGTCTAGGAGTCAGAAAGAGAGTTAGCTTCCTCTCTCTGCTCCCTGCCATGTGAGGACATGCAATGCAACCTGGGAGAGGGCTGTCACCAGAACCCAACCATTCTGCCACCCTGATCTTGCACCTCCACCCTCCGGAACTGTGAGAAATAAATTTCTGTTGTTTGTAAATCACCCCATCAATGGTATCTTTGTTACAGCAGCCCTAGCTAAGTCAGGAAGTATAGGAAATATAACACTAACTATAATCTCTTAATAATAATCTCAAATAATTTCAACCAAATGTCTTTCTGCATAGAACTAAATTAAAGAATGAAGTTTATATTGCTCTAAATCCATTTAAATTGACTTGGAGAATCATGTTCAGAACAAAAACTATTAAAGGAAGGTAGATTGTAGAATTCCTATTCACTTAAAAATAAAAATAATAAATTACTGATGATGTCATAAGGAGTAACATCCACCTTCCTGTTACAATATTCAGGTGGCAAAGCTAATGGAAGGCTGTGTCTTTTCACTTAGGCAATAATTCTGCAATTGGGAAAATAATTCTAACTGCTGAGAACGTACATCTGAATTATGATTTAATGGATGATACAGCTAAGACTATTTGCAACTTCTGAATTTCCACAGTTAGTTTTAACAAAGAAGAATTTGATCAAATTAAGACTATCAAATGTATTTTACACCATTTATTTTAAAATACTTGCCTGCAAAAAAAAAAAAAAAAATACTTGCCTGCATTTTTTTGGTATATTGATGCTATGCAGAAACAGGTGCCCAAATTGTTTCCTTAATTAGCTGCTCAGCTGTATATATATATATTTAGTTTACATAAATATATATAGTGTTATACTGGGATATATATAGTTTACTTAGTATAGTTTTTGGATGACTAATTTGCTTTTGTAATTTGCTATATGTTTCAGTAAGATAACAGTCTTGATTTTTAAAAAATCTTGGTTTGATTAGCATTTGCATTAAAGTTCTAATCTCATTGATCAGTTTTATACTGTAAAAGATAGTATTATTTAATAACTAAAATAAACCTAATGACATTTTGAGACTAGTCACAATACCTGATTTAGAATGACCATGGATTAATTTGCACATTTTCTATTTTTCTATGTCTGCTAAAAGTTAACCTCGTCTTAAGCAAGTGGGAAGAAAAGTGAGGAAAGCACAGAGGTATAGGTTGGCCACTTGGGTCCTTGGGGAAGTCTACTGAGCTAATGAAAATGTTTGCTAAGCCACCTCTAATTTTCTTTAGAATTGCTTTTAAAGATGTTTTCTTGAACTACTCTCTGTCAAACTTAACATTTTGGAAGACAATTTTAAGGCTATTTTCTGAGGATTTTAACCTCCTCCCCCCAATCATCCCTTCCTTTTAATTTAGCAAAAATATCATAGCTTATATAATACAAAATATACCTAATAAGCTTATGAGTTCTAGATCACTGTTACTACTGTAATATTTTTCTTTGCTTTTTTTCCTCTGAAGAATCTTTAAGAGCACACATATACATTATTTGATAATTCTTCCAATGGATTTTTAACTTTTTACATTACAGTCTAAGATAAGTTTTCTGTTAACATGAATTTAAATTTTATATTTTATATCACTTTCTATTTAGGATTAATAAATATTAGATTTAAAATTGTACCACCAAAGGACATTGAGACAAATATGGCAGAAAGGAACTCAATCCACCTCTGCACATTAACTGACTGACTCTGATATTACGCTCCACTTTCCCACCAATTGGCTCTCTCAAAGTTTCTCAAACATAGCAGTTCTCTCCAGTTTCAGGCCTTTTGCATTTTCTCTTCCCTCTGCTTGGAATACTCTTCACGAGGCTCTATATTCACATTAACTCATCACTTCACAGAGCAGCCTCCATCAACATTTATATCTCACTTAAAATGCCACTTCTTTGGAGAAGACATCTACAACCTCCTGTCACTTGTAACTTTCTGAAATTATTTACTTCTTCATCTGCTTATTGTATACCTTTCCTCTCCTTCAAAGCCCCCTCCTCCATCCAACTAGAGTAAACTTAAGGAAAGAAAGGATCCTGACCCTTATTCACCACTCTATTTCCAATAACTAAACAGTGCTTGACACATATCAAGAGCACAATAAATATTGTTGATTCATAGAATAATATTTTAAAAGGAATAATTATATTAAATGTACTTAAATATTACACTCTTTTGCTTTATTACTCATAATAATTTTTTCTAGCTTGCTCCTATATTTCTCTTATATAAATGTAAATTTAAGCAGGTATTTAGAACCAACAGATGATGTTATAGAGATTCTGCTCTGTTTACATTATAGTCACGGAAACAAAAGATCAGATTATATTTTCCTTAAAATTACACCAGCTAAAATCAAATGTGAGACTAGAACTTTGCTACCAGTCTTTTGTTGTTTTCATAAAACATGTGGAAATGTAGTTAAAATGCTAAATGAATCCTTCAACCTGTTTTGAAAAGAGAAAAGTTGAGTAGTAAAATTGGTACTGGATTCCAAAGAACTTACTTTCATTCTCTGCTGCATCTCCTACTAGAAGTGTAATCCTGACATATTTAACTATTCTGAGATTCAGATGCTGTAAATTGAAATCAAAACACTGCTTTGAGGCTTAAGTAAGAACATATATTCAAAGAGCCTGGTAGAGACCCTGATAATTAATAGTCTCCCAATGTATGGTATTTTGCTGTCATCCTGTTAACTAGTGAGGTAATCAGTATGGCTCTTATGATTCTAGCTGATTGGCATCAGGAATTGCAAGGTTCTCCTTCCAAATCTCTTCCCTACTACAAAACTGAGAACATTACCTATCGCTGCCTCAGGTTATGCCATTTACACACTCGCAGTTACCTCCATTGCTTCATTATAGCACCAGGAAGTCCTTAAATTAAAAAGAAGTAGAAGGTATAAAGATTATTGTTCATTAATTACTTCAATTCTTGTTTATTTAGCACTTTGTTTTTGCCTCATTAAATTTCAATCAAAACTACAGCTGAAGGGAAGAAAAGGTAGTGGTTCCCACTGTATGGGAAACTGGAGGAGGCTACCTGAGGAAAGCCTCTCTTCTCTGGTTGCCTGAAAAAAGATTCCGAGAGTCAGGAGGAACAATTCTCCTCCTTCATCCAAGCGAACTTGGTGGTGCCTACAGTGTCAGCTCTTCTTCAATCTTCTCGACCTTTAAACCTCCATTAAATGCTGCTGAGTATCGAGTAAAACCCAAATCTTACAGAGAGAGTTATGAGAACATCATCACCTGATAAATTACTTCCTAATTATGCAATACTACTATTGTCTCTTTGTTGAACCGGTAAAATATATGGCTGAAATAGAGATGAATTAAAGTGCAGAACCAGTGAATCTAAAAGGTATGATAATACGTTCACTAATATACCACAAAGATCTCCCTAAACTTTTATTAAATGTAATGCAAGGTTCAAAAAATAAATAAAAAATAAAAGGTATGATATTCAATATGAGCTTCTGAATTTCTGCATGAGGTAAGAGTTCTTAAACTGTATATAAATACTTAGAAGAAAAAGGAGGGTTTTATTTTTTCTGCTGAAGTCCAGAATATTCATAACCTTCTTCCTCTTAAATGCCCATATCACTTTTTGCTTATAAGATCATGTGTGATGTTCACAAGTGGCAAGAAACACAGTGGCATGGAGACTGCCATTAGCTGGTAAAGCACAGTTTCTCCGAATTCAAGGCTCATGAAATAAGAGTGGTTTTAAGTTGAGAAAGAAAAGGATCAACCAAGCACTGTAGGTAATGATTTAGCACAATTTACTTGGGATGTATTTAATAAAAAATGGCGGTGGTATAATTTTGCTTTTTGGGTACTTAATGTGTGGACTTTGAAGTCCTCCAGCTGCCCCCTAAGTCCAGCATCCAGCTGCTGCGCTGCAACCAGGAAGCATTCGAAGACCACTGCTTCAATTAGCTCCTCACTACTTAGAACAGGTACTTATTGCCAGTAGTGATGTTAATCAACAAATGAGTCAATTAAAGAAGTAATTAAAGTAAAACAGCAGGATGGGGACTTGCTTTTAAAAGACGCGGTAATACTTAAGGTTAAGTCAAGTCAGCTTACTTACAATGCATCAGGTCTGCCTAAAAGAAAATCTTCATGTGTCTCTTCTAGCTGGTGAATTCTGCTAAATCAGTTGACATAATCAGTATGGCTGTTAACTATGGCCATAAAATCAGTGGAAAACATAGTTAATCATTTTTTTTGTTTTAATTCTCTATAAGGGCCATTTTGTGTTAGGAACTAAATGGTATGTAAGGGAAAAAATAACAGATTTAAAGTGTCCATTGTTTTAATAATGGTGCCAAGATTATGTGGATCAATTGAGCACTTAAACAACTTTTCTTATAGCACTGTACAGAACAATAAATGCACATAAACTGTGTTCTGACATCTGCGTGCTCTTTCAATAATTTTTAAGTTTGATATTTATTATATCTCTGAGGCACTTTTTTAATTTGAGCAAAATTTTGAAATTATAATGGAAATCAATGGAACTATACGATTAGAGGCACAAGTGATCAATAAGATGCACATTTTTCAAGAATGTATATTTGTGATCACATTTATCAACATAATACACTACAACTTAGAGACTGGAGATGTTCTTACGCTAGTTCCAAAGATGATTTAGACCAAGTGAAATTAGTCCACATATTATATTAGGAGGAGCACTTTTATTCGATGTCTTCATTAATTCATATAAAGAAAGTGGTTATATATTATTATCCCTCTTTTCAGATTAAGAAATCTGGGGTATAGGGCAATCATGGACCTTGCTCAAGTTCACAGAATTTATAACTGGTGTAACAAGAGCTCATACACTGACTTCAAATTACTTGCATATATTATTAATCACTGGATTTGGGTGATAGCAAAAAATCAAAACTGTTACTGTGAAGAAATTTTAACTTTTAAAAATATTGTTAATACCTTGTAGTGAAGGATAATTTTAATAAGGCAGATAATTTACTCACCCCTTTCTGTCTAAGTAGAATAAAGAAACAGATGTGTTTGAACTTCCTTTACCAGCTGATGTTATTTTAGTAGGCCTGGTGGAATATGTCAAGATTTCAGTCTTTTCTGGAGATCAATACTGAATCTATATTACATTTGGCTACTATAGTGACCTTCCTCTTGGCATTGTCTCTCCCCTTAACTATGATACAGTTATTTCTATCTGTAAATCACTTTAATACTCAAGTGATATTTTGTACATAATCACAAGGCATATGGGAATAACTAGACAAGTCCCAGCATGGTCCAGAGCAGTGGTTATCAAATTTAGTGTGCATCAGGGTCATCTGGGATGCTGGTTAAAACAGATTGCTCAGCTCACCTCCAGGGTTTCTGAGTTAGTAGGTCTGGAATAAGGTTTCAAATTTTACCTTTTTAACAAGTTCTTAGGTGATGCTGATGCTGCTGGTCTGGATACCACACTTTGAGAAACACTGGTGTGGAAAAAAGAGCAAATTCTTTGGAAATGGAGTGTCCCGGGGTGAATCCCATACTTGCTACTTCACTATATGTATAATTTGGGGCAAGGTACTTTAGTTTTGTAAGTCCCAGTTAATTTATTGTAAAAATATAAATCTACCTCACCATCTTCTTGGGAAATTGAAATCAGTCGACGCATAATACATGGCATTTCATAGGCATTCATATAATCTCTTTTGAAGTGCTTTCTTTAGTGATTTATAAAAATATTTTTGTTCTATTAAGTATACTCACTGATTGTCCATTAGCCTGCATTTTCCTTTTTTAAAGTTTGTCATGCTTATTTTTGTCTTATTTTATTAACCTTTTCTAACTGATGGTCAAAATCAATATTTCCCTTGTGTTTTCTTCTTTTTCTTTTTTTTAATTGGAGTATAGTTGCTTTACAGTATTGTGTTAGTTTATACTGTACAGCAAAGTGAATCAGCTATATGTATACATATATCTCCTCTTTTTTGGATTTCCTTCTCATTTAGGTCCCCACAGAGCATTGAGTAGAGTTCCCTATGCTATACAGTAGGTTCTCATTAGTTATCTATTTCATACATAGTATCAATAGTGTATATATGTCAATCCCAATCTCCCAATTCATCCCACCTTGTATTTTCTTTTTATGTGTTCACTAAAGAAGGCCTTTGTCTCAATATCAGATACATATTTCATCATATTGTCTTCTAGTTAATTTCTGTTTTGATATTTAATCTTCTGATGGTGTGTAGGTAATGTGGTGTGAGAGTGTGTGTGTGTGGAGAGAGAGAGAAAGGCAGAGAGAGATAAAGAGAACTCAAACCCAAATAAATGCTTAACTCAATTGAGTCAGTGTCCGATATTAAAGGTCTAACAGAAGAAAAGGTATGCCCATTTCTGTCAAAAATAGTACTTACTGCAGTCCTTATCGTATTTCTACAAATGACATTTAGCATTCAATCAAGAAGTACAAGGCACACCTTTGAAAGAAGGAAGAAAGGAAAGAAGCAAGGAAGGCAGGAAGGAGGAGGGAGGGAAGGAAGCAGGGAGGGAGAGAGGGAGAGAGAAAGGGAAAAAAAGTAGAAAATACAATTCACTGTCAAGAGATGAAGCAACCCATCTTATGAGGCTTAGCAATGGCCCAAATACTGAATCTATCACACAGGGATTTAAAAATAACGATGAATAATATATTTTTTAAATGTTGTGAAAATGTAGAGGAAAATAAGAGGCATTTCAACAGTGATATGAAACTACTGAAAGAGCTAAATATAAAGATCACCATAGCAAAGGTGAAGAAATCCATTAAAGGGCTTATCTGCTGACAGGGCATGGCCAAACGTGAACCAATAACTTAGATCAAAAAGTTATCTAAAGTGAAACATGAAGATGATGAACAGTGTAAAAAAAAACAAAAACAGTGCATCCGATAACTGTGAGACCTTATAAATCAGTCTAAAATGCATGTCATTGGAGTTACAGAAGAGAGAGGGGGAAAGTAGAAGAAATATTTGAAGAAGCCATAGATGACCATTTTCCAAAATTAATGAAAGAAAATAAACCATGCATTCAAGAGCCTGAAACAACCCTAAGCAGAATGAATAACAACAACAACAGAATAGTAACATCATAGTCAAACTGCTAAAAAGCAGCCAGAGAGGGTTAGGGGGATGGGAAACATTACATCAAACATTACAGAGAAGCAAAGATAAGAATAAGAGAAAACTTCTTATCAAATGATGTAAGCCAGAAAACAATGGAATGAGATCTTTAAAGTACTGAAAGAAAGAAAACCATCAAGTCAGGATTCTATACCTAGCAAAAAATATCATTCTAAAATGAAGCCAGGGACTTCCCTGGTGGTCCAGTGGTTAAAACTTTACCCTCCAATACCGGGGGTGTGGGTTTGACCCCTGGCTGGGGAGCTAAGATCCCACATGCCTTGGGGCCAAAAAAAACAAAACATAAAAAGCAATATTGTAACAAACTCAATAAAGACTTTAGAACTGGTCCACATCAAAAATAAATAAATAAATAAATAAAATGAAGCCAAATGAAAGACTTCTTTAAATAAACAAAAGCTGTGTGGAAATATTTCCAGCAGAATGTGCTACAAGACATGCTAAAGAATGTTTTGGGGCAGAAGCAGTATGATTTCAGATTAAAATCGTGATCTGTGCTAAGAAATTAAGAAAATGAAAGTAAATAGAAAAGGGATTATTTCCTTAGATTGAACTGCTTCAAAAGCATTTGTCGGGCTTCCCTGGTGGCACAGTGGTTGAGAGTCTGCCTGCCGATGCAGGAGACACGGGTTTGTGACCCGGTCCGGGAAGAGCCATCGCCGCTGAGCCTGTGCATCCGGAACCTGTGCTCCGCAACAGGAGAGGCCACAACAGTGAGAGGCACACGTACCGCAAAATAAAAAAATTTTAAAAAGCATTTGTCTAATGCAAAAGTAGTAGTAATGTACTATGGGGTTTATACAGTGCTTAGAATTAAAACGTATGATAACAGTAACAAATATGGGAGAACAAAAAAATACGTTTCTAAATTTACTGTATGTGAAGTGGTATAACATTAATATGACAGATTAATGTCTTTATATATTATGTATATATATCACCTATAACATTACATGTCTATTCATGATGTTAAATTAAAACCTACTAGAATGTTCACTAAACTTATTTTGGTATCTTAATAAAACTGGAAGAAAAAAATAAAATCTACCAGATATTGACCTCCTTATTTTCTTTTGAAACATTACTTTTCTGAAAAGTGTGCATTAAATTCTTACATATGACATCTTACTGCTTTGATTCAGTTTTCAATTGAAATTTTATTTCAAATTTTATTCCAATTTATATTATTATTTTGTTATTAAATAAACAAATGTTTAAACATTATACATGCCATATTCATTCTTTTGCTGATTAAATCTCATATTTAAAACTTCAAGCTCATTTTCCATATTATTTTCTTCAGCATGTTAATATTTACCTCTTTTCTCAAATAAGCAAAAACTATGACTCATAATGACCTCTTTTTTCCCCTTTTATCTACTTCTACCCCCACCCCACCCCCACATGGTTCCTTCTAAAGTATGAATTCTGAGTTATTATGGTTGATTCTTCTTACATTTTTTTTTTTTTTTTTTTTTTTTTTATGCGTTACGCGGGCCTCTCACTGCTGTGGCCCCTCCCGCTGCGGAGGACAGGCCCCGGACGCGCAGGCCCAGCGGCCATGGCTCACGGGCCCAGCCGCTCCGCGGCATGTGGGATCCTCCCAGACCGGGGCACGAACCCGTGTCCCCTGCATCGGCAGGCGGACTCCCAACCACTGCGCCACCAGGGAAGCCCTCTTCTTACATTTTTAAAACCAATTCTTACTTCAACAACAATAAACTTTCTGAATTGGCAGTCCACCATTCTTCATTATATCTACTGCTCCTCTTAGGAGCACATTTTTAAAATGCTTTCAAAGAGGGTCTTTATGCAGAAACTTTTATATACATATGTCCCTCAAAATGTATTTAACACTTGCCTTTTAATGGTTATTTTTCTGGCTATAAAATTCTAGGTTCCAAGTTATTTTGCTTCGATATTTTAAAAATATTCAAATATCTTGGTTTTATTACTACTGTTCAGGAATCTGATTTCTTTCTAGGCAATTCCTTCTGCAGAAATTTCCAAATTTCACCATAAGGGCCTGGATTGTCTTTTCTTTTTTTTTTTTCTCTTAGATATCTTGTTTTATATCCTATGCATCCTTTATAGCTGATATCTTAAATTTTTTTTTCATTTTTATGCCATTTTATTATGATTTCTTCAATTATTTCCTATCCTATCATTCACTATTTTTTGTTTCATTCAGCTTTTCTAATTATAGTTTCTCTTTTAACTCTTTTATTTTTTGGCAAGTCATTTCACTTGATTTTTTTCAGCTCACATATTTTGCCATTTGGCTGTAACCATTTGACTATTCAAACTAGCTGTTGAGTTCCTTATTTCAATAATTATTTTTAATACCCAGATCTCTGCTTGTATCATCTTTAAAGTTACCTAATGCCATTCTATATTTTTCTTTGAGGATATTTGCTGTTTTAAATACCTGTCTTTTCTGCCTGCCCCATTAACTCAGTTTTCTCTGTGGTGCGTTAATTAGTGCTCTCCTACTTTTATAATCTTTGTGATCCTGAGATGTCTTAATAATGCACTTTATGATTTCATACTACCCTGGAAGTATTAAGCTAGATATATGATTGTAATACCAAATGTTGGGATAAGGGTAGGAACCTAAGCTTTGGACTTGTTCCTTCTAGGAGAGTTAAGGAAATAAATGGGTATGGAGAACCTCAAGGCAAAGACCACTGTTATTATAATGTGTATTTTACCTCTTCTCTCTTATACCCCATCCATTGGTCGGGCTCCATGGGAAACCTCCCAGTGTCTTTTCCCCAGCTGCAGATATTTCCAAGATCTGCTTCTATGTGTTGTAATTATCTAGCACATGGTACAGAATGAACATTTGTAGGAGAAGGTACACAGAAGCTGGCCTCTTTTTGTGTTCCTAGTAACATTTCCCCTAGCTGGGTTTCAGGAATGGCCTGATGCATCTTTAGCAGCAATTCTGGGCTAGCATGACTGTTTGCTCTATGGTAGAATGGGACTAGCAGTATCTCGACCCGTAGGAGCAGAGCCAGGGTCATGACTAGCACGCTCTTCCCCAGTTTATATTCTGCTCTAGACAACTACTTGCTCTCTGTTTGATGCCATCATTGCCACTAGTACAGAGGAACATACCTTACTTCTATCTTCCTTGAAGATTTTCACACTAACGTGTGATTTGCATGTTAATGACTGCTCCACACAAATATTTTTGAAAAGTCTGTTTTTGAGAGTTGAATATGATTGGGAACCCTCTTAGTTTTATAATCTACAAAGAAATACTTTCTTAATTTTCTAGAAAGAATGACAAGAGAAGAAAGACAAACATCATTGTGGCATTTTTTTCCAAACAAGCACACATATGCACACACACAATTCTATTATCCTCAGTGTTACAGTGGGCAATTGTATTAATAAGCTTAAGTTGTAAATCTCAAGTGTTTTGAATAAGAAAATCATTAATAACTTCTACTATCAACACATGGAATCCGTAGACCATTTCCTTTTAAAATATTACAAATAACATTGTTCAATTTAAATTAAGGACTACGTATTTAATATCTTTAATCACTTTTGAACTACCTAACTCCAATTGTTAATTTAATGTTTAACGGGCATTTTAGATTTTTAATCAAGATTTCTATCATTTTTAACGTACAATATAAAGTCTTCAATCTATACGTTTAGCGGTACCTTTTGAAATTATCTTTGAATAATCAAAAAAGTTTTGTTATCAAAGCAAAACTTATCAGATTTGATATAAAAACCAGATTTAATTGAGGAATGAGATACCCTAAGAGTGCCCTTAGCTTGACTGGGATACCACTGATGTTTTAAACCC
Organism: Phocoena sinus; assembly: GCF_008692025.1. Lineage (NCBI taxonomy): Eukaryota > Metazoa > Chordata > Mammalia > Artiodactyla > Phocoenidae > Phocoena > Phocoena sinus. The sequence goes on along the minus strand of NC_045769.1, from coordinate 85,257,691 downwards.
AAGATAGCTGAGGTTTTGAATTATTCAACTTTTGAAAAACTTTACCTATATATTGAATATATAAATATATATTATCATTAGATATATAAATTTTAAATTATATCCTTGCATGTGTTTAAAGGGTGCTTCGTGTTAACATACAAAGTATATTTTCTCCTGGCTTATGAAAATAGTTTTATGTTCATGCAAATTATATTTGCACACTTTTTAGAAAAAAAAAAAACCCTGAATCCTTTTCTTTGATTTATAAATAACCATTGTTTGTGACTTTGTTATGATTTTTTCCCAATTAATTTAAATAGAAATAAATAGGTAGAGGTGAAAAGAGAACTGAGCTCCCTGATACTTAGAGTTTTATTACATCTTGTGGATGTAGCTTAGTTGTGATTGTTCTCTCAATGGGAGGGAAAATAAAAAACAAGAATTCTCTCCTCTCACAGAGATGTGCAACGTGCTAAGAGATGTGGTAAAGAATACTAAGGATGAAAAGTAATGCAGGGCTTAGTGTTTTCTTCTCCCTACTTTTGTTTACTTGAATTATGCTTGATATTATCTGGATATCAAGTTTTCTTAAAGGGTGCACTGAAGTCAAAATGTATTTTACCCACATAAAAGAAGTATAAGAAAAAAGGCAGTGACAACAGGGCTCAGGGATAGGGATAATATCCTAGGCTTGTTTGCTTGTGAGATGTAGGGGCTTTGTCATTTAGAAATCTCCTTGTGATGTATTAACTGAAAACATGAACATATTGTGTCCAAACGGTGCATATATTGTGAAATGCAATGTGCTGGGAACATCTATGTAGGCAATTGTGTTGTGAAACCACAACGAAAAGACTCAGGCAGAAAACAGCTTTCTGAAAATTGCACCTTTTGATGTGTTGGTGACATGAAATTGATAGAGTTAGGTGGAATAATGACTTTAAACATGAATCCTTTCTTTCCTCAGACAGGCAGTATCTTGAGGTGCTCATTAGGTCTCACAGGGAAAGAGGATTTAGCAAATTCTATTTTTTTTTTTACCTTTCACAAAACTGCTAAGTATTTTTGATATATATGATTACTCTGCTTGGGAGTTATCCAGAGCTGCTAAATCTGGGAAGAAGCTGGTCAAAGTCACACTGTTTGCACTCCAGGAGAATCTACACTGTGAGGTGCTGCATGGTGCCTGGTATGCACTAGCTCGGCTCTGCCTAAGCCTACTGCATGAATTTAATTTCAAAAGCAAGGCTTTGAGGTTTGATCCATCAGCCTTCTTTTCACTACCTTGCAGCCAAAAGCTTGCTTTTGTAATGGCTGTGATTCTAGGCTCCTGGGGTGCTTCTGATGTCATGGCTTTTAGAGGAACACCGCCATAAATGTTGTAATGCAGAGAAGTTACAAAGACAATGCTTTCACCGTATGTGCATATATTAGTAGTCACCAAGAGTTTTCAGATCAGCCTTAAGGAAAATTGGTATTTGTTTATTTTTAATGTTTTCCCCGGGAATTAGATTTTCTTTTCCATTTGCAGCATTTATGAGAAATGTATATATATGTCCATGACCTTTCCTGATCTAATAAAGATTGAATAGCTGTTAGGTCAACATACCATTAAAGCTTCCATAATGAACGACTCAATGGTTGATCCTCATGACTTTCCTTATGCTTCAGTTTTAACTAACACTGCAATAGATGTTTGAATACGAAAACCACTTTTGTATGTGTCTCTCTGTGTGTGTCTCTTTTTGTATGTGTCTCCCTGCATGCACACACACACAGACACACATTCACTTATGCATGATTGTCTAATATAAGGGGTCATAATGCAGTGCCATCTAGTATCTTAAAATTAAAAATAGCTGAGAAGATAGGACTTGATTTAGTGTTAAAAGGTATGAACCTAGGTGAAAAAAGCTAAAGGAAAGGCTTAAGTTTTACAGTTTGGTTTTTGATTTGTTTTTATTTTTTTCACCAGGTTGCTATGTGCTCCCAGTGAAAATTCTTTTACCTTCTAGTCTCTGGTTTCAAATACGTTGCTTTAAAAAAAAAAATCTATGAAATTAAGTTGAAGAATAATAAAACAAGTTTAAAGCAGATAAAACACAGGTGACTATTCAGCTCAATCGAGGGAGGAGGAAATATTTGTTATATAGAAATATACTTACATACATATTTTCCCAGGTATTAGTTACTTCTTTAAACATTTACTAAGTACCTATTTGTCTTGACCACAAGATCTAGACCTTGTGACAGATGTCAGGAATGCAAAGGTAAATATGACTTTGCATTCCAGTATAAACAGACAGAAGGAAGAAGAGATAAAAGAAATTTATGGAAAGGAGTCGTGACTGTATGACATAAGCCTGTGTACATTAAATTGAGGTACAAGCAAGGGAGTGGCCGGATTCACCAGGTCTGGTAAGTGGTGGAGATGGTCAGAGAAGCGTCAGTGATGGGGGATTTTATTGGTTTGTTTCTCTTTGAGTTGCAGTCTATGGAAGTGTATGCCAGGCCAAGAGAAAAGCACACCAGATAAAGTCAAGTTAGTTTTACCATCACAGTCTATAAAATAAGAGCATATATTATCAACTATAAAATGAGAGAATAAGAGAAATAGAGAGGTAAAATCCCAATTAATATAGAATGACTATTAGCTTATGTCTTCATCCAAGACCAGTCATATGAAAAAATTGTGAAATAATTGATTTTCTCCTGGTATCTACAGCTCTGCTAGTTATACTCACCATTTATACCAGGTACCCAGAATTTCATGCTACCAACAGTTAGTTACACTCTGTCAGCTGCCTTCAGAATTACTTGTGTTTCAGTTCCCAACCCATCCCATCTCTGTTACTTTGTGCTCCATTGCTTTTCACTTAGTGGTTGATGGAAAGCAATCTGATAAGCTAATTCTTACTAAGATTTAATTACTTACCAGCTTGATTATTAAATCTCTAAGGGTATTTGGATTTTGAATAGAGGGCTCGTCTATATTAAAAGCCTTCATTCAATAGAATTAATTAGTGGATTTTTAGTCGGGGAGGACATTTTGTTGGGGCATGAAAGGCGACAGAGAGGACAATTACAAAAATACTTCAGATTTTTGAGAAACAGCAAGCTCAAGTGAAAACAGTATTATATTTGAAGTTAACATCCCATATGTACTGCCGTCTAAATTGTTACTTTGGGCAAATCAGTTTGTTTTTGAGTCTCAGCTTTCTCATCTTCATGATAGAAATAATAATAGTTACGCTACGAAGGGCTGCTAGGATCAAATGAGAAGTAGGTTGAAGTTTTTCATAATGTATAAAAGCAGATTATTATTGCCTCATTCAGAAAAAAATTTAGCTTCACATGCATTAAGATCATTTTTTATTCCTAAGTTTTTCTTAATTCAGTTAAGTACCCATAAGGACAGCCACTAGAGAGATGGCTGGATTTGTAATTAATGAAGTTTGTCTTGTATACATATATATAAGCTTTCTAAATATATTGTTTGCGTCTTAAAGTTTTTAAAAGAATATCCACAAAGAGGACAGAAAGAGGAACCTGTGCACAAGAACAGATGAAGAAATGAAAATATGGCATGGCTCTAAGACAGGTTCTAGGAAGAATAAAGATGCAAATTAATTGATAATTTAAAAAGCTTCAAAGGAAAATAAATGGGGATTTAAGTTCCTTACAGAATCAAAAGATATGGGTAGAAGTACATGTATTACTTAGCATATATGGTACAATAAATATATATAAATAAGAAAAACAGAATAGAGTGAGACAATCTATTGGGCAATTTGGCAGTAACTATCAGAATTTAACATGTATGTATGACCCAATAGATTGTTTTTTATTTTTCATTCAAGCATGTGAGCATACAAGAACAGCTTTATTTATTTATTTATTTATTTTGCGGTACGCGGGCCTCTCACTGTTGTGGCCTCTCCCGTTGCGGAGCACAGGCTCCAGACGCGGAGGCTCAGCAGCCATGGCTCACGGGCCCAGCCGCTCCGCGGCATGTGGGATCCTCCCTGACTGGGGCACGAACCCGTGTCCCCTGCATCGGCAGGCGGACTCTCAACCACTGCGCCACCAGGGAAGCCCCAAGAACAGCTTTATTTTTAATAGTGATTGTTTAGAGACAACTGAAGAGCTATCTGTAGAGAAATACTTAAAACAATCTTGAAACTGAAAAGGAGAGAATGTGTCAGGTGAAGTGTGAAGCCCAAGAAAGAATAATGGTAAAAGAGTAGCTACCTCACAAAAGAGCTCGTGGTTTCTAGCAGAGCACTGCTGGTGAGAACATTGAAAGTGTGTGCAGTTGGATACTCTCCGTAAGTAACATTTAGGAAAACATGGAAAATGGAAGATAAAAGAAGAGAAAATTAGGTAAATGTTTTCATTTATATAAAAGGCGATTTGTGGATTCAAGATTTAATAAGCAGACCTCTCCTACAAAATTATATCATGGATTTGCAAGTATGTGTGTTGTTAACATTTTGATATGTTACCAAGACATTTTTGTTCAAACAAATGTGATTTATTTTTTGATAGATTTGTTAGACTGGTGGATCAAAGAAATGTCACACATACCTTATATTTTCATACAAGCAAGGCATTTGGCAAAATCTCAGAGATTCTTCGGGATCACCACAGGAGTAAGGACTTAACAATCACTTAGTAAACTTCTTTGGAATGTGAACTTTTTTGGAATGTGAACTTGGGACACAGAGAAAGCACTGGGGCCAGTAGAATGGGCAGAACTTAAGAAACACAGAGAAAACAGGCTGTGAGCTAGCAGCTAGACGTTGAAGTCAAACCTAAGTATGAATCCAGGTTCAGAAATGTCCTACCTATTTAATAATTGGTCTATTTGCTGTTGTTTTATTTCTCCAAGCCTCAAGTTGTTGTTTTATTTTTTAATGTCATTTGAGAATTAAAATGTTGCTTACCTTAAAATTGTTGGGAGAATTAAAGAGGAACTAAATGAAAGATGTTTGGTAAGATGACAAGCATCAAGTATTATGATATTAAAATGAATATGCAGAGGATATAATTAATTAGAAGGATCTAGGCCGAGAGTAGAGTCTTTCTTTCTCATCATGGGCAGTAGCAGCAGAGACAGAAAACATTTGAGTGACCGTAATATCACATCCAGCCGTAAAGAGGAACAGAAGCTCTTCTCAAGAAGGATGCTAAGCACAAAGTATTCTCCTGTTGGGTAAAGAATATCATAGTCGAGACACTAAAGCTATTAAATATCTGTAGAGACTTTCCTTTTATTTAAGATGTTTGCTATGTAACTCAGTTTTCCACTAACACTTACTTCAAATATACTTAAAATAAATCTTCAGTATGTAAGATAAATTCAGAATGTGTTCCTTGTCTCCTAAGAGAGCCCAACCTCCTCATTATTATTATTTTTAACATCTTTATTGGAATATAATTGCTTTACAATGCTGTGTTAGTTTCTGCTTTATAACAAAGTGAATCGGCTATATGTATATACACATATCCCCATATCTCCTCCCTCTTGCATCTCCCTCCCACCCTCCCTACCCCACCCCTCTAGGTGGTCACAAAGCACCAAGCTGATCTCCCTGTGCTACCAACATCATTATTAAATAAAAACTCAAAAAAATGAATTGTTCCAAACTAACATAATAAATATAAAGGGGTTAAATGTAATGCTGCCACATCTTTGGGCAGGGTACTAGGCTTCTTCTGGTACATTTTTTTTTTTAATCTGTAGATAAAATTAGGGCTATGGTGATTTTAAATAATATAATTGAGATAAAATGCTTAGTGTGATTCTTGGCTAACAATGAACAATCACAAAAATATGGTTACATTATTATCAGATCAGGAAATTAGTAAACACCTAGTATTTGGGACAGATAGGAATGACTCATTTTTTAAAAATCTAAATACTGTACTCAATGGGAAGTGTATTATGACCCAAAAGGATGAAAACACCATGAAACAGATAATGGGATCTTATGTTGCATTAAATAGGAGTATTGTGTGTTCATGAAGAGATACCATTGTTTTACTTTACACAGTTAAGATATCATCTAGAGCAGTGGTCCCCAACATTTCTGGCACCAGGGACTGGTTTCATGGAAGACAATTTTTCCATGGATGTTGGGGGAGGAGGGAACGGGGTGGGGGGATGGTTCAGGCGGTAATGCGAGCGATGGGGAGCGATAGGGAGAGATAGGGAGCAGCAGATGAAGCTTTGTTCTCTCTCCTACCATTCACCCCCTGCTGTGTGGCCAGGTTCCTAACAGGCCACAGACCAGCAGTCCGCTGCTGGGGTGTTGGGGACCCCTGATCTAGAGGACTTAGTTCTGGGAGTAATATTTTAAGAAGGATGTGAGCAACTGTAGAAATGGTTTAAAAGCTGGAGCAATTAATGACTTTTGATTTGGAAAAGAGAAATATCAAAAGGGGAAAAGGACATCTAAAATGTTTGCAGGCTTGAAATGAGTAATAGATTAGGATTAAGTGGAGAGAATTATAGGAATCAGATTTTGAGCAAATATGCAGACAAAGATTAAGAAGTACTTCTGTCTGATAACTCCATGAGATGTTTTAGGAATTGGAATCTTCATTTTTGGCCAACTTTTAGGATCTTTGATATATACTAGATAAGGGGAGGCAAGCCCACAGTGTGCTTGCCCCCAGGTTCCCTGCCAGGACTCATGGCCTATGTTCTCAGTCAGCCAAGGGCTCTTCCTCATTGGACTGATAAGCATCCTTTAATCTCTAATCCTGATAGAATCCTTTAAATTGCATTTTAGACTGCCACTTCCAATCAGTGTGACATTTCTGCCTAGATGCTCTCTAAGGTTCTGTAAATTCTAATACCTCATGATATTAATGTTCGAACTATATTTTATCACCTAGAATGCAGGACATTATGTCCTCCATTTACTTATATAAAAGTAAAGGGAGTAAAATTTTCAACCAACATTGTAATGTCTATTTCTAACAATAAATAATGTTGAGATAATCCTCAAATCTCAACAGAATCACCAGAGGGTATGTTTTCTATACAAGTCAAATTTATAACAATGTATTTTTACATTTTGCAATACAACATAAAGCCTAATAATAAGATCTGAATTCTGCAAATACTAGACAAATCGGCAAGTATAACATTCTTCTCTCCTAGCAAACATCCTGTGAATTCATAAATATTTACATATTACAAGTTATAATTATGTAGCACTGGGGAAAACGTAACTGTATATTTGTATCTACAAGAATATAAAAGAACATTCATAAATTACAAATGTGCATTGTTCTAAGAAGGGTACTTACTGAGCTTTTGTATCTTAAGGTCAATACATAAAAGTTTCTACATTCCCCCCATCAATGGGATAAAAATTATAATTGTAAGTTTGAATGACTATTGATTGCTTATTATAGTTTCTATTAATAGTCATAAATCATTGTGTATGAGCACATCATTGTAGGTATTTGTTAATGTAGAAGGGGAAGTTTGTATTGCTACAGGGATAATTCTCCTTAAGAAATTGACAAGCATGATTATAAAAAATACCGCAAAGTATGTATTTGCTAAAAAACAATTACCTAAAATAGTACAGTTAAATGCGATCTTGTTATTGCTTTACGTATTAGTTGGCTTTCCACAGTAAATTATATACCACAGATTAATCTGAACACTAATAAATATCTGCTAAATAAAATAAGATTTAACTTTAGAAATCGATTGTGCATGTTAGCTTTAAGTTACCCAAAGCTTTAAAAAATGAGAACTGAGAAATGTTTTCTACACTTTTGCATTGTTTTCCAAAGAAATTACCATCATTTATATTCATTTTTTATTTTCATACACTCCTTTTCTTATTATTTGCACTGCAAAATATTCCAACAGTTTAATTACTTCATGACTACATTTTTATGCATATCTCTGCAGGTACGTTTATACATTTGAGTAAATTCAGCTCTTAAATAGTCTAATCTCTGAGGTCGACAGCCTTTATGTAGCAGTGACCTCCAGTCATCTGATCAAATTTTGGGTTACTTACTAGCTATAATCAAATATATTCTCATCTCTTATTTGAACAAATCATACAGAAATTGAATACAATTTTTTATGAACACTAGCAATATGTTCACTTCTCTGATAATTTTGACATTAAAATTCCATCTTAATAATCCCATCCTTCAGGCTTTGCAGACTCTTAAGGTATTAAAGCAAAAATTATCCTAAGCAGTTAGATTATAATGTATTTAAAGATTAGACATTTCATGTTGAATATTAACTGCTCCACTTCTCAGAAAAAGAAAACTATGCTGATTTTCCACTTTTATAATTTATACATTTCAAAGGCCAGCTATCCAAGTTTTAAACCATGCTATTGGAAAACGTACTTTAAAATGAACTCAAATTCTACATGGAGTTTCAAAGGTATATGTAATGGCATATTTAGATAAATTAGGAATATGTACAACAACTACGTAATTTTATTTTAAAATAAAATATTATAGTTATTAAAATTTTAACTAGGGTAAATACTTTACAGATAGTAAAATAGTTAACTAAAGTAGTTAATTCCTCTGTTGAAAAAAGTGAATATGCACTCTGTTAACCTTACTTACTAGGTGAGATATTTATTAAGCATACCCTTTATTATGTGGAATGAGAGAAATTAAAGACAAATGTGAATTAGCAGATGAGAAAATGACCTACTGTATTGTTTCTCAGGCTTAAAGAGACAATGAGCTATCATCTATTACATTTTTCTACTTCTGGAAAGTCTACATGTGACCCATTCATAAAGATGAAAGCCTGTCCTATTTTAAATTTCTCCAAAGAACAAAATTTTTAGCCCATTCACACATTTCAAAATTAATCACTTAAAAATAATAAAAATATTCTTTTCTAAACCTTGTTTTATTTTTATGGCCATGGTGAACCTTTATTCACATACAATTTTAAAAAAAGAAGGTGTTGGGCTTCCCTGGTGGCGCAGTGGTTGAGAATCTGCCTGCCAATGTAGGGGACATGGGTTCGAGCCCTGGTCTGGGAAGATCCCACATGCCACGGAGCAACTAGGCCCGTGAGCCACAACTACTGAGCCTGTGCATCTGGAGCTTGTGCTCCGCAACAAGACAAGAGGCCTGCGCACCACGATGAAGAGTGGCCCCCGCTCGCCGCAACTAGAGAAAGCCCTCACACAGAAATGAAGACCCAACACAGCCAAAAAATTAATTAATTATAAAAAAAAGGTGTTATAGACTGAATGCTTGTGCCTTGCTCTCAGAACCCATATATTGAGACCTAACCCCCAATGTGATGGTGTTAGGAGGTGGGGCCTTTTGGAGATAATTAGTTTATGAGGATGGTGCCCTCATGAATGGGATTAGTGCCCTTATTAAAAAGACTCCAGAGAGCTCCCTTACCCCTTCCACCATGTGAGGACAAAGAAAGTACATATCTATAAACTGGAAAGTGGGCCTTCATGAGAAACTGAATCTGTAGGAGCCTTGATCTTGGACAGCCTCCAGAATGTGAGAAATATATCTTTTGTTTATAAGCCATTCAGTTTAAGGTATTCTGCTTTAGCAGCTCAAAGGAACTAAGATAGAACAGAAGGTTTGCAAATTAACAAGAAGATGTTTCTAATAGCTCAATCCTGCCTCTATCACTGCTGATCAAAGAGAGGAATAAGAATGATAATATAAAAATGGACAGAAATATCTACAACACATACCCTTTTGCACAGTACATGACAATGCCAGTATTTTATTTTGTAGCCATTATCAAGTAACTTCCACTTAACAAACTCCATTTCCTATCCAAAAGAAAAAAAAAGAAATGATGATTCCTTATGTTTTGTGTGTATGCCTGTATGTGACAGATAATGTGAAATTATTTTATTTTATGTTGATTTGCCTTTAACTGTTAATTGTGTTGTCTTGGTTTGGACTCCTCTAAAAGTAAACTCTAAGACTATATTTAGAGTGAAGTTTATTTGGGAGGTTATAACAGGAAACACCCACATGAGAATGGGAAAGTGAGAGCACAGAAAGAGGTTATCTTACAATTCTGTGTGTTGACTGAGATCAAAGCTTAGCTGCTTCACTTGAGGGGTGTGGAAGCTGCAATATCTACCAATTCCTATTTGGGATTGCTAAAGGGATGCTTTTGCAGGAAGGAACCTCCTGGGACCTCAGGGCTGCCAGATATGTAGGTGGAGCTCACAGCCCATCCTAGAGAAACTCCTCTCACAAAGAGTTGCAGAAACCTTCGATTAGAAGGCATGGGATTACAGAGTCCTATGGGGATATGGGATAATTGTATGCAACATATTTGTACATCTTACAAATATAACAAAATGATCACTCAGCCCAAGAAATAAACTTTATCAGTATCTTAAAGGTCCTTTTGTCTCTTTTCTTCACTAATATTTCCCTCTGACCCCCAACAGAACAGTCACTATGATAAATTTTGTTTTAATCATTTCCTTGCTTTAAAAGATTTGTTTCTCCATTCAAATATGTATCTGTAAAAATTACATTGCTTAATTTTATCGACTTTGGAAATGATTATAAATGGAAGGATACTGTATATATCTTTCTGCAACCTGCCCATTCATTGTACATCATTTTTTACACTTGCATGTTTCTACTTGAAACTGAAGTTCATTTTGCCCCTCTTCCTCTCCTTTTTTTTCTGGTCTCTTTTGAACACATTTATTTTTCCTTCAACTTTTCCTTTAGTTACATACACTACCTTTTAGTCACTAGTTATTTGACAAGCATACTTAATTGAGTTTAAAATTAATCAATCTCTATGCATGTTTAAGTCAAGGTTCTCCAGAGAAATAGAATCAACAGAAAATATATATGTATATGACATGTGTATATATATGATATCTGTATATATGTAAAGATTTATTATAAGGCATTGGCTCATGTGATTACTGAGTCTGCAAAGTCCCAAGATCTGTAGTCAGCCAGCTGGAGACCCAGGAGAGACAATGGTTTAGTTTTAGTCTGAGTCCAAAATCCCGAGAACCAGGAGAATCAGTGTTGTGAGTGCCAGTCTGAGTCTGAACACTTGAGAATCAGGGGAGCTGGAGGTGTAGTTCCAGTCTAAGTCTGAGTCTAAGCGCAGGAGAAGACTGCTGTCCCAACTCAAAGACAGGAAGGCAGACAGAGTAAATTCAAACTTTCATTCTATTCAGGCCTTCAATAGATTGCAGGTGGCTCACCCACACCGAGAATAGCCATCTGCTTTACTCAGTCTACCAATTCATATGTTTATCTCCTTCCGAAACACCCTCACAGACACAACCAGGATAATGTTTAACCTAATATCTGGCACTCTGTGGCCCAGCCAAGTTGACACATAAATTAACCATCATAATACCTTTATCTGAACAAGGTAAGAATCTTAGGATACTTTAACTAGGATTATCCAGCTCTAAAACATGTTACTCTTGTCCATAATTTATCTGTACCCTTCTTTTACTCTCAAATTGGATATTGTTATTTTTGTTTCAAGTAGTAAAGATTGTTCAAGTTTGCCCATGCATACCAATAGCACCATTCATTCCTTCTTATTCCTTGTTTTTTCATCTGGATCATTTTTCTTTTGCCTGTGGTCCCTGTATGCAAATATACTTTAGTGAAATTCTCTTGGTCCTCAACTCTTTTTTGTTTTGTGTTTTATGTTTATTACACATTTGTGTAATAAACTTCATATTATTTTGTGAAGTATTTGTCACCTGAGTTGAAGCTGAGTCTCTTCACCCAATATCATCACAGTATTTTCACAACACCATTCCCCTGGGGGCACCACTGTCTCAAGCCCATTTCGAATTAAATTATTTAATTGGTTTTCATACCATAAATCAAGAATTCAGAAAAAAAAACTGCATGAGAGATAGTTTTAGACTGTGAATTCTAAGGAAATAGTATTTCCCTTACAATCCACTGCCAAGTTTAGAACAGGCAAATTTTCTTGCTGACCTTTTCTTCAAGACTGGATTATTTCTCATTTACCCTTCTTCAAGGGTGTGACACTTTGTATCCCAGGTTTATTTGGGGATATTCAATTTGATTCCCTTCCTCAGTTGGTCCCTAGATTTTATATCTCATTCTTTATTCACCGAGCAACCATCAAAGTAGGAGCATAAGAGCACCAGGGTTTAACAGAAGCCCCAGGATGAACTCTAACTTCAGTACTTATATATTATCTGGGATTCCTACTTTCACTTCATATTTTAGCTTTGTAGGTTTCTTTTGTATCCGCTCATAAACATATTTAAAATTCAAATTTGTATTCTTTATAACACCAAAGTCAACTAAGAAAAACTAGAACATCACTTATTTTAATGGAAAGAATTTAGCATAAGGAATTGGTTAGATGGGCTCTGGAGTACAACTGAGGTAAAATAGGAACACTGAGGTAATATGGAGATGAAAACTGCAGAAAAGAGCTGTCATGCCTAGGAGTGGGGAACATAGAGAAGATGGCGGAGTTATTACTAAAACTTAGACATTTGGAGGAGTGGCCCTGCTGACCTGAGGCTCATGTCTTTGAGGAAAGGAGGCTGCTTGGGTGAAACTGTAGCCTCAGAAGCTCTGAATAAGGACCCTAAGCAGTAAGAACCGCTAAGAGGACCCCTAAGGAGAGAGTGCTGTAAGGAGAGGGTGCTGCATAGCTGGTTCTGGAGCCCCAGGGAGGCTCTCCACAGAGCTGGAAATCAGATTTCTGAGAAGGAACTGCCAGCCAGCTAGTGCTGGTGTTTTTGAAGGAGGGCAATAAGCTGGGTCTGAGAATATGGGGGGAAAATCCTGGAATCTAAAACTAACTGTCATTGCCAATATAAAGAACAACAGCTGTCAAGCAATATAGAGAAAAGCATCTCTCTCCCTTGCCCAGGTTTCCAGCCACTCTTTAACATCCCTATTGAGAAAGTCTAACAAGAGACAGTTGGGTTTGCAGAAATGGGTTTGTAGAAGTTAGTCCTAGTCCTAGTGTAAGAAGTGCAATTTTAAGCTGGGAAATAATAATCTGATAGGGCTTCCCCAGTGGCGCAGTGGTTGAGAGTCCACCTGCCAATGCAGGGTACACGGGTTCGTGCCCCGGTCCGGGAAGATCCCACGTGCCGCGGAGCGGCTGGGCCCGTGAGCCATGGCCACTGAGCCTGCGTGTCTGGAGCCTGTGCTCTGCAACGGGAGAGGCCACAACAGTGAGAGGGCCGCGTACCGCAAAAAAAAAAAAAAAATAATAATAATAATAATCTGATAAATGGCACAAAAATATTATTTCTATTTTGTTGGAAAAAGACATTTGCTGGCTGAATTTTCATGATCATTCTTTTCCATATATATGGAGAAATTAACTGATTAGATGAGTCTAATGATTATTAAAAATTGTGTATCAGTGAAATAACTTCGCTTAATAAACACATTAGTCATATACTTTCCAAAATTTCAACTTGTAGTCCTCCATGCTACCGTTTCTCACTACCACAATGTGACTTTCTAGCATTATCAACCAGGAGAGCAATATAAAAGAAGTGGAGGAACTTACTTTGCAGTGCTGAGTCAGAAGCATGCATGCTTACTCTTTGGCCCCAAGCAGTGGTCCATAGGAAGTAACTTGCTTTCACAGTTGAAAGTCTGGAGAACACCACACAGTGATGTCTCGTTGGCATCATATGCTGCTATTAGCTTGGTTAGTGTACCCTGATTATGATTCAGGCACGCAAACTTTTTTGGAGATCTTGAATAACGTCTAACACACTTCCTTTCCTTCTATTCTCTATAAACATGTGCACCCTAACACAAAAGAACTCTCTTTTTTGTATCACTGCAAATCTTTTTTTCTTGTTAAACAATAAGCCTCTATTGATTACGTGGAGAAAGAAAATAATAGTTTTTTCATTGTTATTTGCAACTACATTTTTACTGTGATCAAAGATGATGTCTTAGTACTTCCCCAAGATGGTATACTTACAACACCATTCCTTTTGGTTTCCATAAAGCTCAAAGCCTACGTTTTTCTGCAGTGGACAGAATGTTGCCTGATATTCATAAGAATCCATCTCCTCCAGGATAGAAACCATATTCTGTGTCAATCTGTGTGCTGATCAACACATAGACACTGTAAATTCAGGTGTAGCTTTATGTACCAACCAGGAATAGCCATAAAGATTTATGAACAAACAGAAATTTATGGAAACTGGTACATATTTTAGATGCTTACCAATTAAAGAAGTTTTATGGAATTGTAAATATATATACTTGAAGCAAAAAATTAGTTTATGCTGTGAATGATTAGTACTTGAAATAAGTACTAACAGCTCCATCATTTGTCTTTATCTTGGGAAAAGAAGTCTTTTTCATTCTAGCCTGCTGAAAGGTTTGGGTTGTAGGTCAGATGGATGATTACTGTAGACTTCTCATTTATTCCTCTCACCAAAATAATAAGTGCCTTTTTGTACTTGACAGTGGTGCGTGATGATGAGGTATATGATGCCTGTTTAACTCCATCAGGAGTTTGTTACAAAAGTAGACTATGTCTTTCCTCCTGTGGAAGTAGTAGGTGTTTTCTATTTGTCCTCTGCCTTCCAGTTGTTCAGATAATGCACGGGCAATGCTTGCAGGCATTGTAATTGAAAGAGCTAAAATGATTTTTTCTAAAGATTTACTGGGTCACTTTCCTAGGGCATAAGTTAGGAGGCCCTGCAGCACATGACTCAGGCACACTAACTTTCCAAGAGGATGTCAGTGATGTGTAACACTCACCGTCCGTCTGTGCTTGACAAACACGAGTGCACTAACACAAAAGAGCTATATGTGTTCTGTGTACAATTTTTATATTTTTAAATTTACATGGTGTGGATGAGAACCAATATTTTAGGGTTGTCTGCTTTTCTAGTAGAAGAAACAACTGTGGCCCTGTGCCCATATAATGCATTCTTTCTTGGTTATAACTCACCATATATTCTCCATTTCTGCATTGTTAAAGTGTGTCTGATTTTAAACACACACACACACACACACACACACACACTAGTTTATTTGTGTATGAATTTACCTTTCATCCTTGCCCACTGTTTGCACATGCAGTGACACTTTATAGAGATAAGAATAACTGCACATTTCAGTATCAAGATATATGCCTTTTTAAGATCCTTAATAGATTCTAACTGCCCAATAACACTGAAATAACTGTGGTCATAACACATTTTTTCTCTTGGATTGCAGGCACATAAGGGACATACCGTCTTTTGTGAATATGTTCTGATTACTTAGTGAATGCTTAGTTAAAAACAGTTCTTTGCCAGTTCACAAAGGGGATAAAGGAAGGATATACATATCAGAAAATACATTTTGATGGCTTATTGCATTAAATATAAGACATGACACCATAAAACTCCTAGAAGAGAACATAGGCAAAACATTCCTTAATAGAAATGGCACCAATGTTTTCTTAGTTCATTCTGTCAAGGCAATAGAAATAAAAGCAAAAATAAACAAATGGGACCTAATTAAACTTATAAGCTTTTGCACAACAAAGGAAACCATAAACAAAATGAAAAGACAACCTACAGAATGCGAGAAAATATTTGCAAATGATGTAACTGACAAGGGCTTAATTTCCAAAATATACAAACAGCTCATACAACTTAATAACAAAACAACAAAAAACCCAATCAAAAAATGGGCAGAAGACCTAAATAGACATTTCCCCAAAGAAGACATACAGATGGTCAACAGGCACATGACAAGATGCTCAGCATCGTTAATTATCAGAGAAACACAAATCAAACCACAGTGAGGTACCACCTTGCATCTGTCAGAATGGCCATCAGTAAAAAGTCTACAAATAACAAATGCTGGAGGGGGTGCGGAGAAAAAGGAACCCTCCTATACCATTGAGGGGATGTAAATTGGTGCAGCCGCTATGGAGAACAGTATGGAGGTTCCTCAAAAAACTAAAAACAGAGTTGCCATATGATCCAGAAATCCCACTCCCAGGCATGTATCCAGACAAAACTATAATTCAAAAAGATACATGCACCCCTATGTTCATAGCAGCACTATTTACAATAGCCAAGACATGGAAACAACCTAAATGTCCATTGACAGATGAATGGATAAAGAAGATGTGTTATATATATATAATGGAATATTACTCAGCCATAAAAAAGAATAAAATAATGCCATTTGCAGCAACATGAATGGACCTAGAGATTATCATACTAACTGAAGTAAGTCAGAAAGAGAAAGACAAATACCACATGATATCACTTATATGTGGAATCTAAAATATGATACAAATGAACTTATCTATGAAACAGAAACAGAGAGAACAGACTAGTGGTTGCCAAAGGGGAGGATGCATGCGGGAGGGATGGATTGGGATTTGGGGACTAGTAGATGCAAACTATTATATATAGAATGGATAAAGAATGGTCCTATTTTATAGCACAGAGAACTAGATCCAATATCCTATCATAAACCATAACAGAAAAGAATATATATATAACTGATTCAGTTTTATGTATATATATATAACTGAATCACTCTTCTGTGCACCAGAAATTAACACGACATTGTAAATCAACTGTACTTCAATAAAAAACCTAAAATACATTTTGAAAGCATGGTGCAGAGTATATCCAGACATAAGGTAATAAGGAATATTCATATGATCTTGTCTGAAACAAAAGAAAGAGGTATTTCTTCAGAACTTCTTTCAGATTGTATGTGGGGCTCTGTCTCCTGTAACCACGTGCCCCCAACATCATGGACTCACAGTCCCAACAGTTCTCCTGGAAGAATTCTGTGCATGAACATTGTCAGACATTTCTTTTAAAGGTTTTCCCTTTACCCTCACCTAGAGGAAATCAGAAAACAAAGTGGGCTTTGCGTTGTCAGTCAATATCCATTTATTTAGTTACATCGTTTAGACTTTAAGTTCCTTGAAGCAAGAACAATGACTTTTTCTTTCCAGCTTGGTCTAGGGATGCACAAGTAGCATTTGTTGAATGAAGGACTGAATGAACGTCATATAATCAGTTTGTTTAATACTCAGTGGATCCAAATTGGTAAGTAATGCAAGCATGTTTAACCGTGCATTTATTGCATTAAGAAAGTCATACTTCTCGCTAGAAACGGATGTCTGTTTAGAAAAATCCTCTTATTTCTTCCTGTTTTCACGTCAGTAGGGAGTAGAGGAATGTCTCTCTGTTCATAGGCCATGAGCAGATACGGCAACATCCATTTTGAAGCCTCCCTCAGTCCTGACTTCCCTCTTCTCCAGAGACTCTCAGCTCTGACAAGTGACCTCTTTACCTTGTATTGGACATATTGATCCAGAAACTACTCAAAAACCTGCCCTGATACTCTGCTTTCCAAACCACACAGGGCTCCAGAGTTGACCTTCAGTCTCTCCAATGTAGTCGAGTGCTACCCTCCCCTCTGGCATGTGATGGATATGCCCTGACCCCACGATATTTGATGTTTAGAATCAAATTTTCTCACTATGCACAACATTAAACTAACAACAGTTTTCTCTCTTAAAGAGCCAGATCTCCGCTCCAGAAATAAACACAGCGATTCTAATAATTACAGGTTGTTAAGGAATGAGACAATTAGGAAAACTTCAGTAAATGGAAAATGGAGGTAATTCAGTAGCAACATTTCAATAATAGAGTTGATTAAATGAAAAAAAGAGAGAGTGGCATATCCAGTAGGAAATGTATGGAGCTGGAGTATTGAATTAAGCATCTGGAATTTTATTAGTGAATTTTTTTTAAATGGGCACACATTTTTGAATAAATACCTGAAGATTCCTCATTAAGTCAACAGAATGTGAATTTGACATCTGATGCATATGAAAGCTATTTATTTATTTATTTATTTATTTTTAAACATCTTTATTGGGGTATAATTGCTTTACAATGGTGTGTTAGTTTTGAAAGCTATTTAGATGGAAAACATACACCCAAATGCAAAGTTTATTTCTTCTTTAAAAGAGTATATTCACTTGCTGTAGGAAGTTACCAAAAATTGGGCCATTTCCCAAAGGTATTTCTCCTGCAACATTTGGTGAGAAAATAAAGGAATCTAAGCTTCCTGACCAAGAAGTCCAAAAAAGTGAAGCTGATCCCAGCACAGGCTCTAAGTCTTAAACATTTACAAGCATTGGTTGGTTCCTCACAAAATTCGCATGTGCCCTTATTTACGCCTCTCTCAAGGCATAATTTTGACTCACAGTTAAATAATCTGTCACAGAAAGACTGTAAACTTTTTGAAAAGTTCTGGTTATTATAATATTTATGCATTTATATTCCATCACATCAGTATTAAAGGCTTTCAGTTACAGCTGCTGGGGATAGGGAGCTAAAATGCCTTTGCTCACAGGTGCATTAAATCCTATTAAAGAATCTTCCTTATAGCACATACCTCATTACTGCATACAAAGGGCTGGCTTATAAAATGAAGGTGAAGTGTACAAAGCATGATGTGCTATTACTTGGTGTGCATATGCCGAAGTCATTAGGTTTTACACTGTACCCGAATGATAGCAGGTTTCATCTCCCTACTGAGGAGCTTCGGTGGAGAATGCTTCTGGGTCAAGTAGACTGACATGGGGTTATGTCTCTCAATACGGAGGATGAGAAAACTTCTTTAAGTAGATTTACACAAGGACGAGTGTTCTTTCCTCCACAACTTTATTATGCAATAGAAGCATCAGGTCAGAGAACAGACCATCATGGGGGAATCAAATAAAATGAAACTCAAAAGAAAAAAAAAAGATATAAGGCTAAATTAGGTGATTTAAACATTTTCCTTTAAGCTCAGACAAAATCCTCTGGCTATAAAATCCTGCATAATACTTTCCTGGATTTATATGTTGCAGACATATAAATATTAACTACTTCGGAGCTGGGGTGGTTGAGCTCTTTAGGAAAGGAGGCGACTTGTCTGGGGAGAATATTTCCTCCCATTCACGTAGCTTGATTCCATTTAGTTATCCTACAGGAGCTTTTTAAACCACCCCACAGGGCAGGTGCCAGTAAAGAAGCACATTTTGAAGATGTATTAATGAAAGTTTCCCCTTTCCTTGGAGAGCACAAACCTTTAGTTGTCTAAATCATTTGATAGCAGAAGGGCAAGCAGTTAAAAACTGGAGATAAAGCCAGCGAACTGGCTTGTAACTCACCACAGATACTATTTTAAAAAGCCAGATATTCTCCTATCCTATCCATTATTCAAGCAGCCTCTTCTGCTCTTGGTTGTCAGATGGGGGAACTGATGAGTGTGTTCTGGTGAAGACAGTAAGCGGATGTTAACTTCCCACTGAGAGAATTTCTCCAGGTCGAATAGAAAACGTTCTACTAATCATCTACCCCATGAAAAGGCCAGCTGCGGCCCGTGGTAGGATTATCATTCTCATAGACCTCTTACGAGCTTTTAGCTAAATGAAAAATCTGCCATAGCCTAGGGAGAAGGCATCGAGCAGATAAGAAAGAACAGTGTTTACTAAGAAGCTGTGCTGGTGCAAATAGAACAGGTTTTTCTGTGATGTAAAAATCATAAGGAAACCATTAGGTTAAAAAAAAAAAGATCAATGTATTTACACGTTTCATTTGCAGCAGTTTTATAGGCTCATTAATTTAACATTTCTCTCTACCTTCTGTCCTGAGGGTGTCTTGTGATTTGTTATTCCATTGCTTTATTTCTGTTGCAACACTTGGTTACATACTGTAAATTGCCATATTGCAGAATAACCCAAAGTTTTAAACATTATCTTTTTCTTCTGGAAAAAAAAGGGGCAGTAGGGTTGGAAGAGCAGCTGTATTTATTTTAAACACAAAAGTATTTTTTTTTAATTAAAAAACACCTTATAACTATGTACGGTTGATTTGAAGAGAAAGCTTATCACCCCTAGAGGAACCACACCAACAAAAGGACAGGAACAGGTATCGACTGTCACTCTGTTCTGTGCACATTACGCAGATATCTAGAAGAACCCCATGGTTATGCCTATCTCCACCATTTTCTTACAAAGGCAAAATTATCAGGATACTGCTTGCTACACCACAGATGGAAATGTTCTGTGTTTTGAATTTGGCAAATAAAACTTTTTATTTCAATATGTATTCTTAGCCACCTATACTCTGAAGTGTGCATATTATATATTTTGCTCACTCTAACAATCAGAAGAACAAAATGGAACCACCCATTCTCTGCTCTAATATTCTATGTAATTCTTATCTGTATAAATCATACAAATTAAAGAGAAAGGTTAAAAGTACAATAGCTTTCTGTTTAGTAAGAGGGACACAGTATTTGTGGCAGTTTTTAAGAGAGTAATCATTATAAATTATTTATGATTATAGGAAGCAAAAGATGTGTGTCACTTTGATTTACAGAGCATATTGGCATTATTATGATGTTTTAGTACCTGTTGTAACATTACTGTGATTTCTTCTGTTAAACTTCATGAGAATGAGGGTATCATTGTCATTGTGTGTAATTAGCAGTTAAGGTTTAGGACAAAATTTCAACAACACAAATTTAGAATAAATTGCCTTTGGATTATGAGGTAAATAAAATACCAGTGGTATTATCTTACTAGTTCACTTATTGTATAGTTGCAGTTTTACGAAAATTTTTACTAAGTATGCAATTTTCTTTGTGGATCAATTTTAAACTCTTAAAGAATTTTAGGTTTGTTAGGGAATTTAGATATCACATAATACAAATATTCAATTGAAGACATGAGACAAGTTTTAGTGACAGAAAAGTATAAGAGTTGGGTTGTCACTTACTATATTTTTATTTCACTTATTTAAAACATACATATTGAACCCTGATTTAGGTTCCTGAGACAAAGTAGTGAATGAGGCAGCTATAGTTCCTGACCTCAAAAAGCATACTTTAGTAGGGAAGTCAGTCATTAAACCAATATTTACATAGTTAATTTAATTTACTATTTAATTGTGATTAATGATCTAAAGCAACAGGGTGCTATGGAAGTAGTTAACAGAAAGATATCTTAGCTTAAATATGCTTCTCTGTGTGTGTATGAAGAAAAAATTATTTAAGAATCTAGATCCTGCCTACAAGTCCTCTATTTTCAAATTATGGTTGGATGAAAAACTGGACATTTTAAACACTAGTTCACTAGTTGAAAGTAAGTGGTAAATCAAAAAAAAAAACTGTCATAAACTGTAAGTAGTATGTGAGATGGGGAGTGGGGTAGAGGACTTAGAGGAAATGTAAAAGTTACAGTATTTCGAAGTCACTATTCAAAGTGGTCAGTATTTGGAAATCTACTTCTACAAATGTATTACCTAAAGAGGATTCATGAGCTAAGTAAACTTTCACCTACCTCCTGTAAAAAAGATGCGGGGCATAATTTATGCTCTTATGATACCTGAATTTCTTCTGTTCCATAATCATTCAGAGAAAGTAGTAGCAGTGAAACTGCCATACATTTCCTGCTGAGCAATATGATTGAGGAAATTCTGTTACCCAACATATAGTTTCAGTTCTTGATTAAATTAAAGCTCCTAGCTAAGATTTTTGGCATTGCAGGTTTTACAGGATTAGATTCCGTGATCAGTACTTATGATTTTAGGAAGCTGTTTTTGCTCAAGACTATTTACTATTTTCTTCTTCTCAGTTAAAAGAGTTCCACTAAACATACAATTTTGAAACCCTGCCAAGGATGTATGTGATGTGTGTGTGAGAATGGAGGGTGGGGTGAAGATGTAGAAGTTTGTGTAGTACATGTAAAATGTACTGATCCCATGTACTGTGCTAAGCAATCTCCGTCTAACCATACTGCGTTTTCCCTGCGTCACAATCTAGGAAACTAAACTCCAAGTCTACTCAGCCAGTAAATGACAGAGCTGAAATTCCAAACCACATTCTTCTGGTTTCAAAATCTTTACACATTTATCTTCTCCAGTCCTAGTTTATCTCAATAGTTATTTAACATGGTAGTTAAGTCTCAATATACTTTAACAACATAACTTGCCAGTTCCAAATTATTTGAGACTTATCTCTCCCATGTTTGAATTTCAGTTACTTATGACTTAGTTTTCAACATGAGTTGTCTCTCCTTGGAAAGTTATTTTGCAGGCTTTGATTGCTATCCTTCAAAAACACGGGCAGAATCAGAAAATGTAAATAAATATATTGGAAACATTTCAAACTGTTAAGCCCCTTCTTTTTCATGGTCTGTTGGCAATTTAAATGACTTTCTTACATTCAACATAGTTTCACTATCAAAAAAAAAAAAAGAAAGAGGAGGAAGAAAGTTCTCAATTCATGATTCATGTATATTACAATTCATACATTCATAGATAAGTGATACAGGTGTTGATTACATGTATGACTGCAGTGTGTGAAAATTCAGCAAGTATACACTAAATGACTGTACTTTTCTATATTTACAATATGGTTCAAAAATACTGCTTAAGAGGTCAGGGTTTGCCCGGTGGCGCAGTGGTTAAGAATCCACCTGCTAATGCAGGGGACATGGGTTCGAGCCCTGGTCCAGGAAGATCCCACATGCCATGGAGCAACTATGACCAGGAACCACAACTACTGAGCCTGCGCTCTAGAGCCCATGCGCCACAACTACTGAAGCCCGCGTGCCTAGAGCCCATGCTCCTCAACAAAAGGCGGCACTGTAACGAGAAGCTTGCTCACTGCGAGGAAGAGTAGCCCTCGCTGGCCACAACTAGAGAAAGCCCACATGCAGCAACGATGACCCAATGCAGCCATAAATAAATAAATTTATATTTTTTAAAAAAGTGTAAGAGGTCATTTATTTTGCTATAAAGATGAAGAAGTCTTAGGACTATTTCTAACAATACTTTGCCCACTGCTCTTTTACTTTTTTACATCATTTGCTTTTATAACCTATTAAACTAGACACACAAAACTCTTTTTTACCACAGTGACTGATGAATTAGTATATCTGAGAAGTATTTTGAACTGTATGAGAAAGATACTCTCAGATAGTATTGTTATTATCACTCACTTTATTTTAAATAAGGATTAAAATTTTTAAATATATATTTTATTTTATGTGGACTAATTCTATATATAAAAATTAAGTATGGAAAGGCTCTTCCATGTTGTTCTAAAAAGTCTCCTTCAGATGGATCCCAGGGTTTGATATTTTGTACTGCAGGGACTGTGTACTGTACTGCTATATATCAGATGCTTTATTAAATAAATTTAGCCATTAGTGCTGATTTTATCTCATATAACAATGTAGGAAAAAAAATCTCTGCAGTTTGCTTCGATAAGGATATTCTTTCATTTGCATTCATCCCCTTGCTTCACATAAAATACTTGGTATAAGATGATTGAGATATCTGGCCACCTAGGGAATACGGCAGTTTAGGTATAAAAATATATAAACACTCCAGAGAGTATACTTTATCTTTTTCCTTTGTTACTCAACTGTGTTTTGAGTCAAGTTTTGTCTTGATGCAGACTGCACTAGTGAGAGAGTAAATATTGGTAGGAAAAAATTATATATATGCTATACATATATATGTTTTCAATGATATGAAGAATAGCCTATATGATGTGGTCATGGGTTTTAGAGTTTTCTTTTTGGAAAGGAGAAAAATTGATTTGAAACAAGTTATAAAGGAAACAATACATCTAAATTCAGTATCTGGGATCTTTATTTATGGTTACACTTCCCTTGGCAATGTGGAATTAATGACAGTTTCGTTGATAACATAGTTTTGGTTTAAAATTAAATTAGTTTCAGTAGCTTCCAATAGTTCTATTAGTTTGTAGTATTAACATCCCAAACAATAAAGCCTATATAAATAGAAGAGAAATGATCCAAATCATTAAGGTTTTAGTATTTCAGTATTTCATTTTGTAGGAAACAAAAAAGCAGATCCCCCAAATTACTAAAATGCTATTATTTAAAGCAGCTAGTTAATTATGACAGAAATTTAGAACTTTCATGTATGACTAGAAGCTAAAGAGAAAGTTGGAATGCGACAGCTACTTCAGGGTGGGTGTATCAGTGTAGTTTCTGAGCTAGAATTAGAAAACTACGAGCTATAGTTAAAGGAATAGCAGTGAAATTTATAGCAACTAACATCTAAATTGTGATCTTTCTTTTATTAATTTAATTGATTATTTCTGATGCATATGCAAGAGTTCCTGAAATCTTTCAGACCCCTGTGGTTTAATATAAATCTCAAAATATTAAAAGATCTTGTAGAAAATTAGAAAGCAGATGAGACACTTCGGGACTCAAGATTTTAGATGTGCACATTTTAAAGCAACTTCAACACAATTACCCTCTGCTTGATTTTAAGGAAAAAAAAAAAAACATACCTCTTTAATTTGTTTTACTCTATGACAATTGCTTTTATAACTGGTTTGTGGAATACTCATTGGCTTGAAAAAGAATGGTCAGCAGAAAAGCTTAAGACAATAAACTGTTGAAACTCTCAGAGATCACATTTATCAGATATATTCAACATACCAAATGATAACTTGCAACAAGTATTATTGCTATAATTCAGTAAGCAGTGGATTATCAGGTTACATTTCACTACACCTTTTCCCATTCCCAAATCATGTGTTACTCTGCATTTATAAATTCAAGGCTTTCAAGTTAATGACTGCAGGTGGCACGATTGTTCCAAAGGTATTATAAGAAACAGCCTCATTTGAATCTCTGAAACATCAGATATTTTATGCAAACAACAAAAAGAGTATATGTTTCATTTTCATGGGGCTTGTATTCCTTAAAATGTACAGGAAAATATCCTGCTGAGCTTTCCAAGTTACCATTAAAAAGATGACCATGTGTTATGACAGACAATTTGGAGTCAGGGATACTTGGCCTTATCTGCTCCGTGAGTTTTGCCGACCTAAAAACCTCCACATTCTCAAAAATGGGGCTGATAACATGTGCCTTTTCAGAGTTGTTATAAAGTTTAGAGAAAATGTTATTTTCAATGCCTGGAAAAAATATATTTCTAGAGGAAACTGTATTTGTCATTACTGTAAACATCATTCAATTATTTAAATTAAAATAAAATCCAGTAAGTGCTTCAAAAAATATAACATAGAAATAAAATTATTTTGGTTAAATAAGGGACAATTTTGCAAATGAAGTATGACTTTTAGAGAGCAAAACTTGGTTCAAAAGCATTTTATAAAATACAGATAGTATTTTTTTTTATTTTGATATGTTTTACATATTTCTAGTTTAAAAATTAAAAAACAGAAAATTATCTCTAACTATATATAATCTTTATTAAACTTTATTATTTACATACTCAATTCAATTAATTAAAAAACATTGTTGTATGGCTTAGCCTTTAACATTTTTTGAACTTTTATTCTATCAAATTTTAGTTTTTACTTGAATATACACTTTAAATTTCAGGTAGGTAGTATTTTTAATTATTTAAATGTTAATGGGAATGATTCTCAATACTTATATTTTCCATCTTATTTTTTACAATTGGCACACAAAGGAAAAATCAATATTTTCTAATGTATTAAACCATCTTGCTCAAAAATACAATTGTCTTTATTTTCTTGAGGAAGCACTTAGCTTTTTTTTTTAGAGAACATAAGCCTTAGGATCTCAATTGAGTTTTAAATAAAATATGATATGTTATTTAAAGATATCGCTTTAGGTGCATTGAGAAAAGAAAAAGTATAGTGGATGATATTCAAAATATGACTGTAAATCTGATAACAGTTTTATAGGTTGATACACACTAGTCTGATTTTTTTTTTAAAGATGTAATGCAAGAAGTTCAGCTTGCAACAGCAATGTTTGTTCTAGGTCTGGTGTCAGTAAAAATACCTTACTTCATAGTAACATAAAATAAGGTAAAATAACATATAAGGAAAATAATTTATATAAAGTTCTATAAAAGGCAAAATATAATTAAATGAAAACCTTTGTGTGTGAACAGCTTATGAGGATAAAATTGAGAGAGCAAGTTTGTTTTTAAAAATTTAAACAGAAAACCTTATGTAAAAAAAAAATTTAAACAAAGTTAAGTAGGCTCTTCGTGAAAATGGGGATTAGTCAGTCATACAGTAACATGAAATAAGTGAAAATGTTTTGGGTTTTTGTTTTTGTTTTTTGCATTGAGATGAGTACAACATTATTCATCGTGTTTTACCTCAAGGTATTTTCCAGTTTTAAGATGGCTCAGAGAATAAGCAGAAAGCAAGATATCAGAGAATCCCATGAGACTTACAAGTCTATGGGCAAAAAATATTCCATGGAAAGAAAATCAAAATTTGAATAATCAAGATCCAAAAGGAAACACAAAGAGGTTAGTTTAATATTCTGTACTGTTTTTATCCTCAAAGCATTGACCAGTTTGTAAGCTGCATGAGGTGAGAATCTAAAAACTCCAAGCAGAAACGGACAACTGAAAGTTAAAAACTTAATAGAGTTTTTGACATTCTCATAGTGTCAGAAGTTAGGGTTTGGGCCCAGGGCATCCAAAGAGAAAATGCCCCAGTAGATATGCAGATTCTCAGTTTTGACTTCAGAAGGGCTGAAATTCAGACTTGAAACATCTCAGTCCTCAGTAGATCAGGGTGATCTACCCAACTTTTAACAACTTGTCAGAAAAAGTCAATCATCTCTGAAGGAAAATAATATCTAGGGTTTCTATGTGTGTTTTTTTTTTAAAAAACATCTGGCATTTAGTCAAAAAATAAACAAATATCAGACGTAAATTAATAAAGAAAAAAAGACATAATATTGATTATATTAAGATACGGATTTAAAAGTAAATATTAATACGGTCAAGAAATAATAGGCAAGATGAAAAATATCACCAGAAACCTGAGATCTATAATAAATTAATTCAATGAAAATTTTAGAACGAAAAATTAAAAATTCAGCGCATAGACTTACTATCTACAGGATTAGTTACTAGCAATTTAGACAAACTATATCCAGAAGAAAAGAAAAAAAAGTCTGGAAAATATAGCAAAGTCTGTAGGAGAGCTGTAGGGCTTTGAGAAATTACATACATACATACATACACACACACACAAACACAAACACACACACACACACACACACACACACTGGGTTGGCCAAAAAGAAGTTTGCTAGGGTTTTTCATAAATTCTTACGGAAAAACCCAAACAAACTTTTTGGCTAACCCAGTATATAAATTCAGAAAAAGGAAAGAGAGAGTGAAGGGGGAAAAGCAAGTTTTGAAAAGGTAAATGGCACTTCCAGTTTCAGCTTTAACATGTAAAGCTCTTGGAAGTTGTCATTTAAATCTACAAGAAGAGAAAAAGGTGAAAAAAATGAAAACCAATGAATTTTCTTTGACCTATCAGAGAATTGAGATCACAAGGCACAGTGCCACCCCAAAATCTGGTGAGACAGGTGAATACAGAGAATCAGATCCAAGATTAGATCAGTTTACCTGGGGTGAAAGCCACTGGAGACATAAACTAGTAGGAACAGTTAATAATAACTTTGACAAATTACTGAAGGCAAAGTGTAGACCACTGTGAGAGTGATAAAATCTTGGAACTGCCATGTTATGGAGATTCCTATACGTTTGTGGATTTACCTCGTGGAACTCCACCAGTTCTCACAAGTGAAGGGCCAAGTAAAAAGTGTTCTTATTTCCGGCAAACAGAGGGGGAAATTATTTTCAAATACATCAAGAGCATTCTCCATAGCAAAGGACCACTGAGAAAGGAAAATACTTTTTTAGCCGCTTATCCAACATCAGAGAAGGGAAATTACTTGATTCCAGTCCCCTCAAGTCTCCCTTTATCACCTGAGGAGGGACCAAAGCTGAGAAATACCTGTAAAGGTGAGATCCCAAGGACACAGTCCCACTAAAGAACTGAGACTTAATCATAGGATTATACAACACTTCCCCACAGTCACACCTTAACCAGTGGATTACAGCTGAAAGAGGTGAAGGTACCCACTCTAAAGAGATTTAAGGGAAACCCTAAGACAACAAGGGAAAAGGGGAAAAAAAAAAAAAACAGTCACAGGAGAGGATATTGAAACCTCAGACAAGTACAGAGAGCAAATATTAAAAACAGCTCAACTTCTAGCCATATTAACATAAAATCTCACACTAAAGGCCTATTTACCTCAGTTTCTAGTATGTGGTACAACATGTCCAAATTTTTTTTGAACAAAAAACTACAACATGTCAAAGACAAGAAAAAAAACACAGTCTTAAGAGACAAAGCAAGCATCAGAATTGTCATAGATATGTCACAATGGTGGAATTATCAAACAGGGAATTTCAAATTAGTATGATTAATATATTAAGGGAACTGATGAAAAAGTAGACAACATGCAAGAACAGAATGGGGTGATATATAAACAGAAAGATGGATCCTAACGAGACACAACACCTAAATGTAATGCGGTATCCTGAATGGAAGCCTGGCACAGAAAAAGGATATTATGTTTAAAAAAAAAAAGGAAATAAAGTGTGGACTTTAGTTAACAGAAGTGTATCAATATTGGTTCATAAATTATAACAAATGTGCCACATTAATGATGTTAATAATAAGAATATATGGGAACTATCTTCACAATTTTTCTGTAAATCTAAACTGTTCTAAAGTTAAAAGTTTATTTAAAAAATAATGACATGATTCCTACCCCTTCAGAAACCTAGAATCTAGTAGGGAAACTGATGCATGTATAATAACATGGAGGAGTGAACAAACCTCAAGGCTGAAAAACATGAAATTCTGCTATTTTATTTTTCTTCTAAATAATACAGAAAAACTGCCTGTGTTCGGTAGACAGTTCTCTAAATTTTAACAATTTCTAAATTTGTGTAACCACTGCCACAATCAGAATACAGGACAGTTCTACCATCCCCCAAAAGTCCCTCACGCTACCCTTTTATACACTTCTCCTGGACCCTGAACACTTGGCAACCAGTATTCACCACCATTTGGTCATTTTGAAATCATATAGTATATAACTGTTTGAGACTGTCTTCTTTCACTTTCAGTTTTATACAAGCTGTGTTATTCAATAGTTTGCTACTTTTTTTTGCTCAGTATTATCCCACTGTATAGAACAACCACAGTCTGTTTTTCATTCATCTATTGAAAAATGTTTAGGCTGTTTCCAGTTTGGGGCAATTATGAATAGAGCTGCTCTTCATGCACAGCCTTCCGGTTACTGATTATTATTCTCTCTGTCTCTCTCTCTCCCTGCCTCTGTCTCTCTGTCTCTCTCTCTCACACACACACATTCATACACATTTACGATGTCTGAGAGAGGTTTTGGATAGATATAGACATTGAACTTAGAAAGAATTAAGAGGAAAGACAGCTAATTGATGGAAATTGACCGCTAATCACTTATGAACTGGAAAAACTGAAAAGTAGATTTCAAGGGTACAAATGACCTCGGAATTTGAATTCCATAACAGGTAAACATGGAACATATAAACATAAGCTTTGCTTATTTTTGTTCAGGTAATAATGCATGCAATGTCCATATGTTTATGTACATAAATAAGTATTCTTTTATCTGTACATAACTGGTAAAATGAATATGCATGCAACATATATGACTATTTATACATATATCATAATCTTGTTTGAGATCTATTAGAACACACACACATATACTTCCATATGCTTATCAAACTGTTCCTGTTTGAAAGGTATTTTTTTAAGGCAATTCTTGTGTAAAATCTTAAAGTTCTTGAGGGAGCATTATGAAATAAACATGATGATAATGTAGCATGAGAGGTTTTAAGCCTATGATGATTCCATGCTATTGAAAATCGGGAGGTTATTATGCACGTTTTGGCAAAGACAAGGATATTGTAAGTGAATGAAAAAAATGAAACCTATTGGTAGAAAGTAGTCCAGGGAGGCCAAGAATGTCGATGGCATCCTTCCTTTTCCCATAATTGCACTGCAAATTTGATTACAGTTTATTACTGGCAGCCTCAGTGCAAGAGAAAGTTTTGGTCTCACTGTGGCTGGCCTAACTATTTCAAGCCTGATTTCTTCCATTGATTTGCCGAGTTTGGTTTGTTATCATGGTTTCAGGCTTCTGTAAAAGATTTTATTATCTGGGAAAAAAATGGTATCAGGATATTTGTAGCATTTCATATACTAATCTTAGCACTTTAGAGCAGTCTGAGTTTCAACATGGACCTTTTAAATAAATCCTGAGAATGTTTTGAATGTCCCAGATCTAAGCCTGATGAGTAAAGACACAGCAAATATCTTCTATTTCACCTTCACTTGATTAACTTTAGAAGCTAAAATACCATTGTAATAGAGTCATTGCTACTTATAACATAGTCATTTTATAATGATCTGAGCTACATATGTAAATGGTTATAATCTGCCTCTGGAGGCAGATTTAGCTGAAATATTCCCTTTTCCAGGAAGTCATCTCTGGAAGCCTCTGTCCCAGGGGATACTGGATCTTTCACAACCCATTTAACCTTGTAGTATAAATGCACATCTATCCATCTGCATCTCTTTCTGATGGAAGGAAAGACCCAAAGACAGAGATGCAATGCCTTGTTTACCTTTGTATTCAAAACACTGAGTACAGTATATTACTTGTGGTGGCTATTCAATAAATATTTTTAAGTTAATGAATAGAAGGATGAAGGGTGAGTGGATAAATAAATGGCATGACTTATTAATTAACATATTTATGAAATTTTCAGAAATTCCATGCTATAGGAGGGAACAGAGATTTTATAAGTGGTGCACAAAGTAACTTGTATCTTTTTTCCATTTTCATTTGTAAGAGATCTTGTGAAGCCACTAAAAACCTGCATTCTGGAAATGGGTCATTTGATTTCCCCAAACATTTTTGTGAATACCATCACAGTGACTTGCTGCTGTATAACCAATCATGCCAAGACACAGTGGCCTACATAACTGCCATTTCACCGTCAATATGGGTCAGCATCTTGTGCTAGACACAGCTGGCCTGTTCTGCTGCTCTCCTCTGAATGAGTTACCTGGAAGCTCCAGTGAGGCTGCATGTTCTAAGGTGGATTCATACACAGTATGGCAGTTGGGGCTGGCTATTGGCTGGACTACATGTTTCCAGTAGGCTAGCTCCAGCTTATATACTACTCAGGGGAAGAATTTTCAGCAGCAAGAGGGGACAACTCCCACTGTGCGAGTGCCTGTCAAATTTCTACTTGTGTCACGTTTGCCAGTATCCTATTGGCCAAAGGAAGTCTTAGGGCCAATCCCAGAGTCAGTGTCAGAGGCGTATGAATGCAGCCAGTTGTAATTCACAGTGGGGGCATTGCTGTACATTCTAACACATGAAGTACATCATACGGCAAATTGTTCATCATATGACGACAGTACAGTGCACAGCCTAGACTCTATCTGACAGTGAAATCATGGCACATTCACAACAGCTTCTATTCAGGAATAAAAGGAACAGAAGACAAGGTAAAAATCACCTTCCAATTATTCCTATGTGCTGGATCAAGACATTTGGCAGACCATTATGAACCATGTTTTCCTCTGGGGATATGGTAGGGTACCTAATTGGAATACTTTTCAGTTCAGCTAGATTTTTTAAAGTACTTATGTGACATAACCTAATTATCAGGCAATCCCTAACTTATGTATATTTCATCAATTTGTTCATTACTTATGTGTCATCAACCCAAGATGCATAACTGCTGGAACTCCTCTAAATGTATTCTCTCCCCTAAGGACTTCTATTCATGTCAGAAAATCATTCTCTTCCCATTCTTCCCACAGATTAGTTCAGGTAAACCCCAATAATTCTTCATATGTCAGCTTTCTCCTGGGAAATCACCCACCAAACAAGGGCAGTATTCTCTCTTGTTAACATTTACAGCGTCCAGAGCCTTCCTTATAACACCACTTCTGCAACACTTAGCTTAGTCAAGTTAGTATCCATTCTCCCTCTACTTCAAATCATGCTCCTTGAAAGCAAAGACATGTTTTGCTCATATTATATTCCCAGAATCTAATTTAGGTGCTCTATAAGTATTTATATACTGCATACATAAGTTATTAACTCACATATATCATGGCTTTTTGAATGCACGCTTGTAAATGTTTGTATCCTCGGAGCCTAACACAAGCAGTGCCTGCCATGTGTTCAATAAATATTTATTAAACTAAATTTAACTAATTATGAATTGGACGGGCTTATTGGTCTTGTGTAATAACCTAACCACCACATCCAACATTGTTCCTAGAGGGAAAATATGTTCTGAGTTTTAAAAATCTCCTAGCAAATGAACTTTTGGAACTCAATCTGTTTGTCAGCTAGAGGACTGCCTGCTATGCAAAAATACATATGATAATTACTTGTCAAGTCAAATGTTCAGATGCTTCATTTTATGACTGCATAATCTACGTCGCTGTGAATTGCTTCCTCTATTGCTATTTGCTTTGGAGGAAGAATCAAACACATTTTAGAACATAACCTGAGAGTTGACGAAAGTATTGAGTACAGGTTGCATGAAGAGAAAAACATCTTTATAATAGAATAAGGTTATTTAACAATGTCTGGATTCTACATGCGAAAGGTCATGATTTACAACTGCCCCACAAATGTGAAAAAGAATATTTTATAAAACTTAGTTTAGCTTAACTCTTAAAGCCATAATTTGTCTAGAAAAGATCATTTATTGTATCCTATGTGGTACTCTCAGACTAATACAACGACTTCTCATCCAAATTCACTTATTATTCTTAGTTATGATGTATCACAGTTTACTATATTTGGAATAAACTGGCTTTCAGAAATTCTTCACCTTCTTTATTCTCTTGTTCTTTGCCCATGACAGGAGTTAAACTCCTCAAATGGAAGATAGGGGATTATGTATTGTTCACCTATCAGAGAAGCAGCATTGTTGAAGAAGAACACTGGCTCTCAGATCCAATCTTTGCTGAGTGTAGTTTGGCTCCCAAGGTTTTTTGCAATGTGGGGTGATACATCTCATCTGGTTTCCATGGCTGATGACTTTGGATCTTGTCTTAGTCTACTAAAAAACAGGTTTTTTTATTCCATAGCTTGCTCAACTCAAACTGGGTTTTGCCCTATTCGTTTGTCTTCTCAGGCTTGCCACCACCTGATGTAGAACAGTAAATTTGTAGTAGATATTCATCACGGCAAAGTATGAATAATCTATATGCAAAATAGCAAATATTGCTACCCTACAGATCTCAATCCAAGAGTAGGACTGCCTGTTTCATTGTCTTTCTTAAAGTTTAGAATGGGAAGCAGGATTAAAAATTCACTGCTAATTTTTCCCTGATCCTCATTCTGTCTGGTGTTTGGACTATCTTGTCTATATCTACCCATACATACAAACATTTGTGTTGTAATCTTAGAAATTTGGGTTTCTGTATCTGTACTCACCCTACTCTTATTAATTTCTAGTTTCTCTAAGTCTACACTACAAAAATAAATAACCACACAGATACATAAATAAAACAAGAGTGTAACTTATAAAATAATATTTAAGATAACATGAAATGTTATCTTAAATAACATTTAAATATCCTCATTTTATCAAAAAATCTTTATATCAAAACTAGACAAAGACATTACAAAATAAATCTACAGACCAATATCTCTCATGAACAAAAACAGAAAAAAAAGTAAAAATTTCTGTTTGCTAAAATTCTCTAAATTTGCCAGTGAAATCCATTTATATGCAATTCCAGCTAAATATGAAACAAATAACATGCCTTAGACAAGTGCAGTTTGTCTAAGAAATGCAAGGATATCATAATATTTGAAAAATCAATCAATGTAATTCACCAAATAAACAGAATAAAGGGGAAAATAACATAATCATCTCAATAATAATGCAGCTATTTTCTATCCATTCATAATAAAACCCAGCAAGCCAGAAATGCAAGAAAGTCCCTCAATCTAATAAAGGCTATCTATGAAAACAAAACGAAATGAAAAACAAACAAACAAAAAAACCACAAAACTTGAGCTGGTATCATTGAATACATTCTTTTTAAGATCTGGAACAAGGCAAGGATACTCTCATCAGTTCTGTTCTGCAATTTAATGAATGTCCTGCCAATTTCAAGTTGATGAGAAAAAGATATAAATGACATGGAAAATAAAACATTATTTACTTGCAGGCTACATGAGCAGGGATATAGAAAATCCTAAGAAATATACAAAATCTACTAAAGAATGTATATAATAGCTACTGGAACTAATAAGCAAATTTTGTAAAGTGACAGGGTAGAAGGTTAAAAATAATAATCTATTGTTTTTCTATATGCTATCCACTAACAATTGGAAATTAAATTATGAAAACTGTATCAAAATAATATTAAAACTGAAACATTTAGTGGTAAATTTGACCTTTGCAATAGACCCATGCAGTCTGTACTATTTTTATCAGTGGATAAAGAGAAGAAAACTGAGGCATAAAACTGAAAACCTCATGCAATTTTCCCAACATGTAAGGTGCTTTGTTTGCTCACTTTCCCACAGTACATGAAGCAACTAGAAGTAAAATCAAATTTAAAGAAGAATTATTAATTAAATACAATGCTTAAAGTAAGTTAACATTTTTTCTTAATTATAAACTCTAGAATTCTACCAGTTAAAATGAAACAAATCTTAAGAAAACTATGTTAGGTACTGAGTTTTGGCCCTACGTAAAATTTCCTTTGAATAAATAAATCAGTACCAGCCTAAGAAGGCTAATTTTAAATTTCTGAGGAATTGGTCTTGATTTAATTATTTTTGTTAAAATTTCTGGAAATAATGGTGTATGTTTGTGTAAAACCTTGAAATCTCCATATATTCAGTTCTATCTATTATTATTTGTTCATAATGAGTTCACTGCTTTTTATTTTTTTAATATATTTGATATTTTTTAAGTGTTATACATTCCTCTTAATTTAACCTTTGAAATTAGATTTATTAACATTTTATTTTGTATTTTATCTTACAAAAGACAGATTTTACAATTATTATATTCTAAACTTGCTTATTGTTAAATTTTAGCCCCAACACTATATATCAAGAGATGAGCAACACCTTTTGCAGGAGCTTTTCATATTAAACTGCACAGACTTGGTGTGAGATCACTGGTAACATAAACCCACATTTAATAAGCAATAAAATTGTCATTACTAGTAGGTACACTTGATTTGAGATGGAAGATGTGTTAATGGCTGTTAAATGAGGTATAGTGTATAAAGATTTTTATTATGAAAAGTGTTTAAATGATTTAAGGGATAAATATTACAATAATATAATCATGGACCTCTGATTTGTAATGTTCTTATTCTCTAAGATAACTTTATACAACAGCAGATCTAATTCTTAAAGGAATTTTCCTTTGTGGGTGGGAAAAATGACTTGTTAGTAAATAAACAATAGACGATATTCAACAAGTGATTGGAGGATTGGAGTTTCCATTTTCCAAACAAAAATCTGCTTTTTATTTCAATATATATCACTATATACTGAGAGTAGGAGTTAATTTCCACTTTGAGTTTGGATATTTTAGGAAATGCACTTAAAAACTACTTTCCAATTTAATAAGTTCTGGTAATGATAGAGATGTTTATGTAGATTTATGATTGTACTATAACTATATATTTTTATTTCTAAAATTATTTTAATGTTAGAGTTTAAAATTAAGCATGCTATTATTTAACATGAATTTAACCAAAACAAGTTAAAACTATTTATCAACATCTTCATCTGGCTATTTCCTACATTACTCCCTTCTTACATGCTTTGGCCTTTACTTACTATTACTTATTAGTAAGAAATTAGTATTGCTAATTAGTAATACTAATAAATGCTACTAACAGTATTTATTAGTAATACTAAATACACTAGTAATAGTAATAAATATTAGTATTTATTCTTACTTTATTATTATTTGGATTGTTATGTTTAGCCAAGGCTTTTTCTTATTTTATTGCTTATATCTTTACTTGGTAAGTTTACTATCAGCCTTTACTGTGACAGTTAAAATACGCTGTCATGAAGTATATTCTCACTTGAATACCTACTTTTCAAAAGATCCTAGAACACAAAACCCATAGAGCTGGGGATAGAAAAGACTCAGCTTCCTCAGCTCATCATCTGTATCATTTCTTTAAAAGCAAATTTCCTTAATTTAAGAACACCGTTTAAGCTAAATGAGAAAAAGTTTTCTATTTTTTTCTAACCAAAATAAGCCCCATTCTCTTCCTTTACCATACATGTTACTTTCTGTTTAATCGCACAGGCATTTGTACTCCTTAGAAAATATACAGTTGACTCTGAACAACACAGGTTTGAACTGCATGGATCCACTTTTATGTGGATTTTCTTTTTCAATAAATGTGTACTACACTACAACCTAATCCACAGTTGGTTAAATTGTAGGATACGGAACTGCAGATATGGAAGGCTGACTGTAAAATTATATGCCGATTTTCAAAAGTGCAGAGGTCAGCGCCCCTAACCCCGCATTGTTCTAGGGTCAACTGTATAGTGAAACATTATGGGGAATCCCCTGGCTAGGGACAGTGGTTAGGACTCCACTTTCATTGCCGGGCCAGGGTTCAATCCCTGGTCGGGGAACTAAGATCCTGCAAGCCATGCAGCAAGGCGAAAAACAACAACAACTACAAAACACTTCATGTGTATTCAGGTTATTTTGAAGACAAATAAGATCATTTCAATGAATAAACTAATTTGATAACAAAATTATCATCTCATCCAAATCATGCTGAATTTAAAATGCTACTTTTTTAAAAATGTTTTATCCTGGAGAAATCAATGCTAGACTTCCAAGTAAAAGACAATTCACAGAAAATATGTGTATTTTGGAGGGAATGATACAAAGGTAGCGAACTAAACTTCTGGAAACACATATTGCACAAATCTAATGTAAATATGGTGAGGCAAGTGAAAAATCACACATTTGGAGTGGTAAAAACCTTAAATCTACAAACAGAGGCAAGAAAACATTTATACCATGCTGTGTAAAAGTGCAAGTGTAATCAGGGACTTCTACTTAATGTAAATGGACATTACAATGGGGGATGTTTTTCCCCCAGCATAGCTGCTGCTAACTCAGCTGACTTATGGCTTGGAAGGCAATAGTTTTGATCACAATTTTCCTTAACCAAGAACCTATCATTCTAATGGGTCTGGATAGTTTTTCAGTATATTACAAAATCATTTGAAAATGTATGTTGAGCCTTATGGTTTTTACAGTAGCAAAATTCCAAGTACTTTTAAATAAGGAAGAGAAACACAGTTATTTATTTCTAACTTATAGGTTTAACTGTCAGTAACCGCAACATCAGGGTTCATTAAACAATAGCTGGTTTTCTACAAATTCAGAGAAAATAATTTGAAGTTTCTGTAATACTCTGTTTTGTTATACTGCATATTGGCTTCTACAAATAACTAAAAGATACAAGCTAAAAAGAAATCTAGGGTAATGGTAAACGAAGCAATTTGTTTCACAGTTCACTTAGACGGTGGAAATTCATATCCAAATGCATTCTAGAAACTCATCAAAAATAAGCATATCCAGGTTGGTAATTTCCTTGTGGCATATTTTCATTATAATAGATTTTTATTAAATTCCTAAAAGTTAATGGACTAGGGATTAAGTCATTATGAACTCTTTCCCAATTGTCTGTTATTAATAGCATCACAATAGTGATGCCATTGTTAAATACTTTCATTCTAAATGCTTTCCTTTAGTTAATCATGATTTTTCATCTTAGAGCTCCTACTCCAACAATTCTTCCCGATGATTGTGTTTCTTGTTTTCAGAAATTTCAAAGCTTTGATGTTCATACTCTATAATATATATTTAAAGTATGCAATGTAAATAATGCAAACAATAAAAACATCTGTCCTTATAGTTTAGAAAAATATTATTGGCCATACCAATAATACACAGAATTACAAGGCAGTAAAATGATCTTTTCTTTAAAATGAGAACCGAAACTAATCTTCTTCACACATCTGTTTTGTTTAGGCTCTCTTCTTTACAAATCAATAAACTAAAAATTGAAATTTAGTTTAAGATAAAATTAAAAATTAAGTTGTGTTCAAGGTGTTCTCTAGTTTTCACCTTATCGGCCACCCATAGTCACCATTATCTCCATCTACAACATGTTCTGGGACACACATGGATTGCTGATAGAATTTTTCTTCCAACGAAGCATCTTTATTTGGTAACTCATCTGTTCAGGTCCAACTTGCCAATGATTTAATCTGATAAATTAATTCTAACCATTTTATGACTCCTAGATTTTTTATTTTGAACCTTAACCTGTGGAGATAATGCTTTCCTTTTAGAAAGATTTAATTGAAATGAGATGGGTCAAGGAGAAAGTTCATTATTTTAAAGTAAATTGTGGTTGGGTTATGTACACCATCACTGATACTTATATCTAAACTACTACACTTATTTGTCTATGAATGGAATTTTATGCTGAGTTTGATAGGAATAGCTACTTTAATGGTTTAAACACAACTAACTATGTATGTATTTTTCGTAAAGTAAAATTTGACATAAGTGATGTAACTCTAGAAGGCACACTTTTGGAAGCCTAATGTAATTGAGAAACCTGATTTGGATGCCCACATATATTTTCTTCCATGCCAAGAACTCAAAGAACAAGCCCTGATGCAACTTACTTAACTCTAGAATTTGAGAGTTCAAGTCCTCTTAGCAAGATTAACTTTGTCCTTCTGGGCAGAGGCATTATAATAGCATCTTTTATTATGGAATCACATAACACTTTGTGACATATCATTCATCAAATAGTAAAATGGGAACCCCATTTGTAGTATAATCTTAACTGTGCATATAGAGCTTTTGTATTAGTCTACAATATGTCCTGAAGCTAAATTTGATTACTGTTCCTCTAGCAAGATGTTTAAACTAAGTTGAATTATGTAGAGTTGTACTTATGGCTTAAATGGCACTCTCCTGTGTAATGTAAATAAAGTAGCCACTGTAGTGTACAACTATATGCATGTAAGAAAGAATAACATCAGATTACTTGATACGCAAAGGTTTAATGTATCTTTTTCTGGGAAATCCTTGATGCATTTAAAACCTTTTTCATTATCATATTAATAATAAGGATTATCTAAACCAAGCTTGCAAATTTTAAACTGAGACAA
Organism: Phocoena sinus; assembly: GCF_008692025.1. Lineage (NCBI taxonomy): Eukaryota > Metazoa > Chordata > Mammalia > Artiodactyla > Phocoenidae > Phocoena > Phocoena sinus. Next base: position 85,218,486 of record NC_045769.1, on the reverse strand, counting down.
AGGCCATGCATTTTTTGTCCATATATAGTTCAGATTTCTTTATCCCTTGACCCTTAAAGAAGCATTTCAGATGGGAGAAGAAATTAAAAGTAGTATAAATGTATGCTGTAAATAAAATGCATAAAGGACTCATTATGCTGAAAAGGTAGATTAAAACATAAATATGTTTAAAAAGAATGTACACAAATTTATGACCAATAGATACATGAAGTGTTCTTAACAGAAAGTTAGGGATGGTAAGGGTGGTAAGATAAAATGTACAAACTATGTCCTTCTATGATCTATCCCTATAGATCATAAGAACCTATTCTAGACCAATCGTTTCTAACATTTCCTACTTTTTTTTTTCCATAAGAAGGGTCATTCAAAAATAATCACTACAGAGAGGCTTCCGGGAAGATGGCAGAAGAGTAGGACGCGGAGATCACCTTCCTCCCCACAGATACACCAGAAATACATCTACACGTGGAACAACCCCTACAGAACACCTACTGAACGCTGTCAGAAACCTCAGACCTCCCAAAAGGCAAGAAACCCCCCACGTACCTCCGTAGGGCAAAAGAAAAAACAGAGACAAAAGGATAGGGACGGGACCTGCACCAGTGGGAGGGAGCTGTGAAGGAGGAAATGTTTCCACACACTAGGAAGCCCCTTCGTGGGCGGAGACTGCGGGTGGAGGAGGGGGAAAGCTTCGGAGCTGCGAAGGAGAGCACAGCCACCGGGGTGCAGAGGGCAAGGTGGAGAGATTTCCGCACAGAGGATTGGTGCCGACCGGCACTCACCAGCCCGAGAGGCTTGTCTGCTCACCCGCCGGGGCGGGCGGGGCAGGAGGCTTGGGCTTCGGTCGGAGCACCGGGAGATGACTGGGGTTGGCTGCGTGAACACAGCCTGCAGGGGATTAGTGCGCCACGGCTAGCCGGGAGGGAGTCCGGGGAAAAGTCTGGACCTGCCGAAGAGGCAAGAGACTTTTTCTTACCTCTTTGTTTCCTGGTGCGCGAGGACAGGGGAGTAAGAGCGATGCTTAAAGGAGCTCCACAGACGGGCGCGAGCCGCGGCTAAAAGCGCGGACCCCAGAGACGGGCATGAGACGCTAAGGCTGCTGCTGCCACCACCAAGAAGCCTGTGTGCGAACACAGGTCACTCTCCACATACCCCCCTTCCGGGGAGCCTGTGCAGCCCGCCACTGCCAGGGTCCCGGGATCCAGGGTCAACTCCTCCGGGAGAACGCACGGCGCGCCTCAGGCTGGTGCAACGTCACGCAGGCCTCTGCCGCCGCAGGCCCTCCCCCCGCACAACGTGCCCCTCCTTCTCCACCCCCTCCCGCCTGAGTGAGCCAGAGCCCGCTTATCAGCTGCTCCTTTAACCCCGTCCTGTCTGAGCGAAGAACAGACGCCCTCCAGCGACCTACACTCAGAGGCGGGGCCAAATCCAAAGCTAAGCCCCTGGGAGCTGTGAGAACAAAGAAGAGAAAGGGAAATCTCTCCCAGCAGCCTCAGAAGCAGCGGATTAAAGCTCCACAATCAACTTGCTGTACCTGCATCTGTGGAATATCTGAATAGAAAACGAATCATCCCAAATTTAGGAGGTGGACTTTGAGAGCAAGATTTATGGTTTTTTCCCCTTTTCCTCTTTTTGTGAGTGTGTATGTGTATGCTTCTGTGTGAGATTTTGTCTGTATAGCTTTGCTTCCACCATTTGTCCTAGGGTTCTATCCGTCCATTTTTGTTTGTTTTTAATTTTTTTTCTTTCTTTTCTCTTAATAATTATTTTTTTATTTTAATAACTTTATATTTTATCTTACTTTATTTTATTTTACTTTATCTCCTTTCTTTTTTTCCTTCCTTCCCTCCTTCCTTCCTTCCTCCCTCCCTCCTTTCTTCCTTCCTTTCTTTCTCTCTTTCTACTTCTACTAATTCTTTCTTTCTACTTTTTCTCCCTTTTATTCTGAGACGTGTGGATGAAAGGCTCTTGGTGCATACAGCCAGGAGTCGGCGCTGTGCCTCTGAGAAGGGAGAGCCAACTTCAGGACACTGGTCCACAAGAGACCTCCCAACTCCACATAATATCAAACAGCGAAAATCTCCCAGAGATCTCCACCTCAACACCACCACCCAGCTTCACTCAACGACCAGCAAGCTACAGTGCTGGACATCCTAAGCCAAACAACTAGGAAGACAGGAACAAAACCCCACCCATTAGCAGAGAGGCTGCCTAAAATCATAATAAGTCCACAGACACCCCAAAACACATCACCAGACGTGGACCTGCCCACCAGAAAGACAATATCTGGCCTCATCCACCAGAACACAGGCACTAGTCCCCTCCACCAGGAAGCCTACACAACCCACTGAACCAACCTTAGCCACTGGGGACAGACACCAAAAACAACGGGAACTACGAACCTGCAGCCTGCAAACAGGAGACCCCAAACACAGTAAGATAAGCAAAATGAGAAGACAGAAAAACACACAGCAGATGAAGGAGAAGGATAAAAACCCACCAGACCTAACAAATGAAGAGGAAATAGGCAGTCTACCTGAAAAAGAATTCAGAATAATGATAGTAAAGATGATCCAAAATCTTGGAAATTGAATAGACAAAATGCAAGAAACATTTAACAAGGACCTAGAAGAACTAAAGATGAAACAAACAGTGATGAACAACACAATAAATGAAATTAAAAATACTCTAGATGGGATCAATAGCAGAATAACTGAGGCAGAAGAACGGATAAGTGACCTGGAAGATAAAATAGTGGAAATAACTACTGCAGAGCAGAATAAAGAAAAAAGAATGCAAAGAACTGAGGACAGTCTCAGAGACCTCTGAGACAACATTAAACGAACCAACATTCGAATTATACGGGTTCCAGAAGAAGAAGAGAAAAAGAAAGGAACTGAGAAATATTTGAAGAGATTATAGTTGAAAACTTCCCTAATATGGGAAACGAAATAGTTAAGTCCAGGAAGCACAGAGAGTCCCGTACAGGATAAATCCAAGGAGAAATATGCCAAGAGTAATTATGCCATGTTAATATGCCATATTAATCAAACTGTCAAAAATTAAATACAAAGCAAACATATTAAAAGCAGCCAGGGAAAAACAACAAATAACACACAAGTGAATCCCCATAAGGTTAACAGCTGATCTTTCAGCAGAAACTCTGCAAGCCAGAAGGGACTGGCAGGACATATTTAAAGTGATGAAGAGAAAAACCTGCAACCAAGATTACTCTACCCAGCAAGGATCTCATTCAGATTTGATGGAGAAATTAAAACCTTTACAGACAAGCAAAAGCTGAGAGAGTTCAGCACCACCTAACCAGCTTTACAACAACTGCTAAAGGAACCGCTCTAAGCAAGAAACACAAGAGAAGGAAAAGACCTACAATAACGAACCCAAAACAATTAAGAAAATGGGAATAGGAACATACGTATCAATAATTACCTTAAATGTAAATGGACTAAATGCTCCCACCAAAAGACACAGATTGGCTGAATGGATACAAAAACAAGACCCATATATTGGCTGTCAACAAGAGACCCACTTCAGAGCTAGAGACACAGACAGACTGAAAGTGAGGGGATGGAAGAAGATATTTCATGCAAATGGAAACCAAAAGAAAGCTGGAGTAGCAATTCTCATATCAGACAAAATAGACTTTAAAATAAAGAGACTATTAGAAGAGACAAAGAAGGACACTACATAATGATCAAGGGATCGATCCAAGAAGAAGATATAAGAATTGTAAATATTTATGCACCCAACATAGGAGCACCTCAGTACATAAGGCAAATACTAACAGCCATAAAAGGGGAAATCAACAGCAACACAATCATAGTAGGGGACTTTAACACCCCACTTTCACCAATGGACAGATCATCCAAAATGAAAATAAATAAGGAGACACAAGCTTTAAATGATACATTAAACAAGATGGACTTAATTGATATTTATAGGACATTCCATCCAAAAACAACAGAATACACATTTTTCTCAAGTGCTCATGGAACATTTTCCAGGATAGATCATATCTTGGGTCACAAATCAAGCCTTGGTAAATTTAAGAAAATTGAAATTGTATCAAGTATCTTTTCCGACCACAACACTATGAGACTAGATATCAATTACAGGAAAAGATCTGTAAAAAATACAAACACATGGAGGCTAAACAATACACTACTTAATAACGAAGTGATCACTGAAGAAATCAAAGAGGAAATAAAAAAATACCTAGAAACAAATGACAATGGAGACACGACGACCCAAAACCTATGGGATGCAGCAAAAGCACTTCTAAGAGGGAAGTTTATAGCAATACAATCCTACCTTAAGAAACAGGAAACATCTCGAATAAACAACCTAACCTTGCACCTAAAGCAATTAGAGAAAGAAGAACAAGAAAACCCCAAAGTTAGCAGAAGGAAAGAAATCATAAAAATCAGATCAGAAATAAATGAAAAAGAAATGAAGGAAATGATAGCAAAGATCAATAAAACTAAAAGCTGGTTCTTTGAGAAGATAAACAAAATAGATAAACCATTAGCCAGACTCATCAAGAAAAAAAGGGAGAAGACGCAAATCAATAGAATTAGAAATGAACAAGGAGAAGTAACAACTGACACTGCAGAAATACAAAAGATCATGAGAGATTACTACAAGCAACTCTATGCCAATAAAATGGACAACCTGGAAGAAATGGACAAATGTAAATTGATACAGCCACTGTGGAGAACAGTATGGAGGTTCCTTAAAAAACTACAAATAGAACTGTCATATGACCCAGCAATCCCACTACTGGGCATATACCCTGAGAAAACCATAATTCAAAGAGTCATGTACCAAAATGTTCATTGCAGCTCTATTTACAATAGCCCGGAGATAGAAACAACCTAAGTGTCCATCACCAGATGAATGGATAAAGAAGATGTGCCACATATATACAATGGAATATTACTCAGCCATAAAAAGAAACGAAATTGAGCTCTTTGTAGTGAGGTGGATAGACCTAGAGTCTGTCATACAGAGTGAAGTAAGTCAGAAAGAGAAAGACAAATACCGTATACTAACACATATATATGGAATTTAAGAAAAAAAATTGTCATGAAGAACCTAGGGGTAAGACAGGAATAAAGACACAAACCTACTGGAGAATGGACTTGAGGATATGGGGAGGGGGAAGGGTAAGCTGTGACAAAGTGAGAGAGAGGCATGGACATATATATACTACCAAACGTAAGGTAGATAGCTAGTGAGAAGCAGCCACATAGCACAAAGAGATCAGCTCGGTGCTTTGTGACCACCTGGTGGGGTGGGATAGGGAGGGTGGGAGGGAGGGAGACCCAAGAAGGAAGAGATATGGGAACATATGTATATGTATAACTGATTCACTTTGTTATAAAGCAGAAACTAACACACCACTGTAAACCAATTATACTCCAATAAAGATGTAAAAAATAAATAAATAAATAAAAAATAAAACTGCTACAATGGAAAAAAAATAATCACTACACAGCAACTTATAAAATTTAAATTTCAATTACAGAAATTAGAAACAAAATTGTTTGGCTTTCTGCACTTTGTTACTTCTGTTAGGAATTTGGAAAGCCTTTCTAAATAATTAAGGTTAAAAAACTAACAGGTTATGCAGTAATGTTGGAAAACATCCACAATCATTGTGAAAGGTTTTAATACACATGCATCAGCAGCTTTATAAGAAACTGTCAATTTAAGAAAATTCATTTTTATATAACAAAAATATATTCTATAATGTAGAAATTTAACTAACACAACTAATCCCTAAGTAACATGTCTGTTGCAAAAATTCAAAATATGTGATATAAAACTTCCCCAACATCAGTAGCATTAGAGGCAATAAATCAGAAGTAACAACTGTCTTGTTGGAGTTTTATTGGAACATTGTGAACAGACCTACAGGGACAGCTGTAAGAACAAAGGATTCCAGCACCAAGTAGTCTGCAACAACGAGCCACACCCTCTCCCCTTGTAGCATAAAAGAAACCTGAATTCTAACTTGGGTAAGATGGGTTTGGACGACACTACTCCACCATATTCTTGGTGTGCTGGCTTTCCTAATAAAGTTGATATTCCTTGCCCCAACCTCTTATCTCTTGATTTATTGGCCTGTCAGGCAGTGAGCAGTATGAGCTTGGACTCAGTAAGAAATTTAACTAACACAACTAATCCATAAGTAACATGTCTGTTGCAAAAATTCAAAATATGTGATATAAAACTTCCAGTATGAGCTTGGACTCAGTAACACTATGGCTGGTTGGCTTGAGAGGATCTATGAGGTACAAACTTAATCTCTTGTAAATACCCTCTACATGACTGAATATTCTTAACTTTTTGATCTTTATGAGGTTTCAGTAGAAGGTTGTAGAGTCACATGCTCAGCTTCTGTTTTCTACATAACTGTGGGAGAGAATTGCCCTAAGTATTCTACCACTTAATCACAAGGATCCCTCGAACTCCAGTTTTCAATAACATGTTTCTCACTTCTTTCTGAGCCCTTGCTAACAGCATCTTTAATATTTAGATTTGTCCTAACAATCTGTTCATGGCAATTTAGTCTCTATTATGATCCTCAAAATTCTTCTATTCTTTACCCACTTATCATTTCTAACACTACACATTTATTATCTCTGAATTAAAACTTCAGGCTTCCCTATTCCCTGAAACACAACAGTGTTGAAATTAGGCCAATTAATAACCCTACAGAAGCCTCTGAGTGTTCAAATGAAATGAAGTGTCACATGTCTCTCAGTTTAAATTAAAAGCTAAATATGATTAAGCTTAGTGAGGAAGGCATGTCAAAAGCCAAGACAGACCGAAAGTTAGGCCTTTTGCACAGTTAGCCAAATTGTGAATGCAAAGGAAAAGTTCTTAGAAAAAAATTAAAAGTGCTACTCCAGTGAACACAAGAATGATAAGAAAGCGAAACAGGCTTATTGCTGATACAGAGAAAGTTTAGTTGTCTGGATAGAAGATCAAACCAGCCTCAACATTACCAAAGCCTAATCCAGGGCAAGGCCCTAGGTCTCCTCAATTCTATGAAGCCTGAGAGAGGTGAGGAAATAGTAGAAGAAACGTTTGAAGCTAGCAGATGTTGGTTCCTGAGGTTTAAGGAAAGAGGCCACCTTTATAGTATAAAAGTATAAGGTGAAGCAGCAAGTGCTGATGTAGAAGCTGCAGCAAGTTATCCAAAAGATCTAGCTAAGGTAAGTAATGAAGGTGCCTACATTACAGAACAGATTTTCGGTGTAGATGAAACAGCCTTCTACTGGAAGAAGATGCCACCTAGGACTTTCATAGCTACAGAGGAGAAGTCAGTGCCTGGCTTCAAAGGACAGGCTGACTCTCTTATTAGGGGCTAATGCAGCTGGTGACTTGCAGTTGAAGTCAGAGCTCAGTTACCGTTCTGAAAATACTAAGGTCCTTAAGAATTATGCTAAATCTACTCTGCTTGCGCTCTATAAATGGAACAACAAAGCCTGGATGAAAACACATCTGTTGACAACATGATTTACTGACTATTTTAAGCCCACTTTTGAGACTTACAGCTCATTGGCACCCAAGAGTGACCAGGTACAAGAGTTCTGAAGGAGATGTTCAACAAAATTAAACTTTTTTTTTTTTTTGCGGTACGCGGGCCTCTCACTGTTGTGGCCTCTCCCGTTGCGGAGCACAGGCTCCGGACACGCAGGCTCAGCGGCCATGGCTCATGGGCCTAGCCGCTCCGCGGCATGTGGGATCTTCCCGGACCGGGGCACGAACCCGTATCCCCTGCATCGGCAGGCGGACTCTCAACCACTGCACCACCAGGGAAGCCCTAAAGTTGTTTTTATACCTGCTAACACAACATCCATTCTTCAGCCCATGCATCAAGTAGCAAATTTGACTTTCAAGTCTTATTATTTAAGAAATTAATTTTGTAAGGCCATAGATAGTGATTCCTCTGATGGATCTGGACAAAGTACATTGGAAATCTTCTGTAAAGGATTCACTATTCTAAACACCATGAGGAACATTGATGATCCATGGGAAGAGACAAAACATCAACATTAACAGGATTTATTAGAAATAGTGGATTCCAACACTCATGAATGACTTTGAGGGGTTCAAGACTTCAGTGGAAAAAGATGTGACGGATATAGCAAGAGAACTAGGATTAGAAGTAGAGCCTGAAGATGTGACTGAACTGCTGCAATCTCATGACAAAACTTGAATGGATGAGGAGGTGCTTCTTATGGATGAGCTTTAAAGAAAGTGGTTTCTTGAAATGGAATCTACTGGTGAAGATGCTGTGAAAATTACTGAAATGACAACAAAGGATTTAGAATATTACATAAATTTGGTTGATAAAGCAGAGGGAAGGTTTGAGAGGAGTGACGGCAATTTTGAAAGTTCTCCTGTGGGTAAAATGCTATCAAATAGCATTGCATGCTACAGAGAAATCCTTCCTCAAAGGAAGAGTCAATAGATGTGGCAAACTTCATTGTTGTAATAAATTCCCACAGCCAACCCAACTTTAAGCAACCACTACCCTGATCAGCCAGCAGCCATCAACATTGAGGCAAGACCTTCCACCGGCAAAAAGATTATGACTCAATGAAAGCTCAGGTGATGGTTAGCAATTTTTAGTAAGAAAGCATGTTGTAGTTAAGGCATGTACGTTGTTGTTTTAAGACATAATGCTATTGCACACTTAACAGACTATAGTATAGTGTAAACATAACTTTTATATGCACTGAGAAGCCAAAAAGTTCATGTGACTCATTTGCTGTAATATTCGCTTTAATGTGGTGGTTTGGAACCAAACTGCAACATCTCTGAGGTATGCTTGTAATTAAGTCATATGAACTTTTTTAAAGAAAAAAAATTATCTCATCTAGTTATTGAAGGAAATGCACATTTTTAATAGCTACTAGTTAAAATATCCTAACAAGAAAAAATTCCAAACCTATGCAACTGCACGCAAATGAAAACAAAATGGTAGCAAACTTTGTTTGCTTTATAATTTTGGAAATAAAAATGTCAAAAATAAAGAGAATCAAGTAGCAAAGATAAAGTTTAACTTTCCAATAAACCATCCCTAGTTTTCAAAATAAAACACAAATCCACATTTCAGGATGAGTTGTTCACAAGCAATCAATTCTTAAAGTTAACTCAGGTAAATTTGGTTGTATCAGCATATATGATAAAGTCCAAGAAACTTTGAAGAGGCAACCCACTTTTGGTCAGTATATTCCAAGAGGACCTAAGCTCTAGAGTCTTTGAAGTTGGCACTTTACTAATTGCAATTGTAATTGCTGTTGATTAGCTGATGGATGTAAAATTGAACCCATTTTTCATATCTACAGAGCTCTTAGTACGGTAGTTCCTCTGTGTTGGGTACTTTTACATGAGGAAGATAAAATCCAGCTAAAAGCGGGGGAAAGGCCATTCTGTAACTGCAGAATTACATAGAGAAAATTTTATTTTTCTTTTATCCTAAATCATATATATATATATATATATATATATACACACACATTTAGTCCTCCAGTTTATTCATCTTCATTGTGTTATGCTCAATTTATGTATTCTTTTATATGATGATCAAATCTCATGTTATTGAGACAATTTGAATTCCAACTTATTCATTAAGTTTTGGATAATTTGTCTGAGGTTTGGATATTCAACTTAAATTATTTTGATGATTATCTGTCTCAGGAATTGTCAGAGAGGACTAATATTTGGCTCCTGAGTCCCTGAACAATGATTTACAGGACAATATAATTCTATGAAAACCATATTGCTGGGGAACAAAATTGGTTAGAAATATGAATCTGGGGAATCTCTGAAGAAAGATTCTGTTGCTTCTACAGTGCATATTGTTCTGTCACTGACAATAGGAAATACTCCCCTTAAAGCACATCACACAGAGTTCCAGTACTGTGACTTTTAGGCACTTACAAGACAATAAGCATTTCATAAAGTACTCCTCCTGCTACCTTCCACATCCATGACATACCAAATACAAATATCCTGTGTTGTTCATCAAGGGCCCATAAGCATCATTTCATTTTTCTTTGTATAATCACATTATTCCCTCACCCCATTTATCTGTTCTTGGTGATTACAATTTTTGCCCATCAATCCAAATTTATTTTTCCAACATACAGTATTGAGTGAGTGAATCAAGGGAATGATCCTTCAAATGAAAATGGGATTGGCTAGTCACAAGTAGGTCATTAATACATCAGAAAAGTTACTGCTCTTCAAAACAATGAGAAAATAAATCTTTAAAGAGATTTACATTAATGTAGACCTGTTAATGAGCAACTGTAGTGTAATTTCTCAAAACCTGTGTGACTTTGTCACGTAATAAAATTTACATAATATTTTAAGGTCTGCATTTTTATAATTATCATAGAAATCACTTATGGTAACAAATGTCTTTCTATTGACAGCTTCTGAGATTTTGCTCTGTTTTAATAAAAATATTAACACATTTTTCAGGGAATTAAAGTAGTTATTGTAATAAATTAAGTAGGGTATCAACTATAATTGGAATACCACCAAATTTCTTTACTAAAGTATTAATCTGATCCAGAATCTTCTTTACATATTACATAGGGACATTTCTTTATGAAATAGCTAAACAAAATGTGATCTGAAAATCATAAATTTTAACAAATCATTGTTTAGGTGGAAACATTTTTGAGAGATTAAAATTATACAGAAATATAAGGTTATAGGTAAGTCCACACAAGCAGACCTTTTGTAAAAATATTAAAGGGTATTTTATCCTTCAAGGTACAAACACAAGTTGTAATGACCTTATTTGCCATATATTTAGAACTGGTCAATTTTAGGAGATAACTAGAATTTTTACTCAATGCAGAAAGTTAAATGCACATTACTAGTAAGAGCGAAATTCAGAATGGTGTGCATAATCAAACACAAGCGAACACCACTAACAAACCATACCACTGTTTTGTGCATCTCTGCTATGGTTTTGAAAGGGATACAGTGTCTGAGATAATGTAATATCACACACAATGAATATCAAGTTTAATTTGTGGTTTTATGTATTAACCTGAGGAGGGCACATATCAGTCCATAAAATGTTTATATGTCTCATAAGTCAAAAAAACAAACAAAAACAAAACAAAACAAAAAACCCTTAAGAATATTATATAGAGATGTTTAAATTATAGAATTTTTTGACAAAAAAAGTTTATATAGTATTAATCACTCAAATAATGTAAATTATTAATGAAATTCATCTAAACCACATCTTGTTTGATTTAAAATGTGTTAAAATTAGAAAAAGAACATTTAATTATTTGTTTTACTTTTTATTAATTCTGATTGGCAAACTGGTAGTCTGAGTCTGAATCAGTTAGTACATACATATGCAATCCATATGTACACACACACACACACACACACACACATATTTACTACATAATTTTAAAATGCATTGAACTATACAGGTAATTGGAATGCCAACAGCCATATTCCATAATTATAGGTAAGATATTGAACTCTGAAAACTTCTGATATTGAAGTTATTGCCATGTGACTATTTTGGGGGTTTTAGGTGTTGTGATGGTTAACTTTGTGTGTCAACTTGGCTGGGAAATGGTGCTTAGTTGTTTGGTCAAACACTAGCTAGATGATGCTGTGAAGGTATTTTGTGGATGTGATTCACCTTTGTCTTTAAGTAAAGGAGATTACCTGCAATAATGTGGGTGGACCTCATCCAATCAGTGGCAGATCTGAAGAGCAAAAACTGAGGTTTCCAGACAAGGAATTCTACTTCAAGACTGTAACACAGACATCCTTTCCTGAGTTTCCAGCCTGATGTCCTCACCTATAGATTTAGGAGTGAAACCTTAAGTGAGTTTCCGGTCAGTCACTGTACACTGTGGATTTAGGACTCACCAGCCCTGCAATCACACAAGCCAATTCCTTAAAATCTCTCTTCCCCTCTTTTATTTTTTCTCTATCCATAGATTACATACTCTATATGTAATGATAGGTAACATATATATAATAGACAAGTAGATACATAGATATAGAGACATAGATAATATTATAATCTTCATCTATTGTTTCTGTTTATATTTGTCTTAAGAATCTTGATGGATGCAGTGCGTTCTGGCTTACCACTTACCATCTATATAACCCTGGGACATTTCTTTGACATCTCTAAGTATCTGCTTCTTCATCTTTAAAATGACGATATATTTATTTTTATTTTTATCTTATTGTGTTAATAACACTTAACACGAGATCTACCCTCTTAATAGATTTTTAAGTTTTATAGGCACAATGTCGTACACTAGATGTCTAGAACTTACTCGCCTTGCATAACTGAAATTTTATACCTGCTGATTAGTAAATCTCTACCTTCTCTTCCCCCTAGCCTCTGAAAACCACAATTTTATTCTTTGTCTCCATGAGTTTGACTGTTTTAGATACCTCATATAAGTATTAGTCCCTCTGTAACTGGCTTATTTCATTTAGCATATCCTCCAGGTTCATCCACGTTGTCACATATGGCAAGATTTCCTCCTTTGTAAGGCTGAATAATATTTCATCATACGTAACTAATAATACTTGTAAGTTTTTAATGAGGGGTAAATGACATAAAGCGTAAAAAGCATACCTTAAAAGTGACTGTCGGGGCTTCCCTGGTGGCGCAGTGGTTGAGAGTCTGTCTGCCGATGCAGGGGACATGGGTTTGTGCCCCGGTCCGGGAAGATCCTACATGCCGCGGAGCGGCTGGGCCCGTGAGCCATGGCCGCTGAGCCTGCGCGTCCGGAGCACCGCAAAAAAAAAGAGTGAGTGTCACTGTATTGGTGCTCCTGAAAAGATAGTGACTATATTTATTGCTATTTATATGATTAAGTTTGAAAAGAAAAACTAAAAAAGACAAGCCTTTGTAAAATTGTTATTTGTTCTCCTAAAACTATAGGAATTAGGTCCAGAGTTCTTCTAAAACAACTGAAGTGTTAATTTTCTGATACAGTGAGCAAAACTGGAAAGTGAGCAATTACAATGATTAAATACATTTAAACATTAAACTTGACAGACATGGAGAAAGAGAAGCAGGAATCTCACACACGTGGCCATGGCAGACCCTGGCTCTCGGAAGGCCTTAGCAAGGCTAGGAGAAAGGGTGGTTTTTTTCTCGGTTTAGAAATTTTAGGGGACAGATGTTCTTTCTAGTTCTCCCCTCTTCCCATCTCCTTTCTCTACTGCATCCCCCAGTTTTCTATTGTGTTCCCCAGCCTCAGCTGTGCCACAGACTTGTGATACATGAGTAGAAGGCACAACCTCTTCAGAGTGGTAGAAATTATTAATGAGGGCAATGATGATTTTCAGTTTCCTGCATAGCTCCTTACTCCTCACTGGACTTAAGTCGAATTGGATTTGTAAAGTGTTTTGAGCTCCTCAGAGGCTGTTATGTAAATAGCAGGTGATACTTTAGTCCTGTATTGTTTTTGATGGATCTTTTGCCCTATAGGATCTGCCTTCTCCCAATTTCACCATCAAGAAGAGGTTCATACAGGAATAAAGACACAGACCTACTAGAGAATGGACTTGAGGATATGGGGAGGGGGAAGGGTAAGCTGTGACAAAGCGAGAGAGAGGCATGGACATATATACACTACCAAATGTAAGATAGATAGCTAGTGGGAAGCAGCTGCATAGCATAGGGAGATCAGCTCGGTGCTTTGTGACCGCCTGGAGGGGTGGGATAGGGAGGGTGGGAGGGAGGGAGACGCAAGAGGAAAGGGATATGGGAACATATGTATATGTATAACTGATTCACTTTGTTATAAAGCAGAAGCTAACATACCATTGTAAAGCAATTATACTCTAATAAAGATGTAAAAAAAAAAAGAAGAGGTTCATGACTTCTGTTCATCTTCAGTACTTAAATTTTCACCACATTAGAAGGCTAAGAAACCTACTCACAAAATGTAATCAAAATACAGTGATAAACATTTAAAGTAAACAAAATCAAACAAGCAAGCTGAAAAAAAAAAACAAAATCTCTTAAAGTTTTGGTTAATCATGAATCTGGGATAAACTCTCTGTGAGACAAAGATCCGACCAGAACATGTTACTAGCTGTCATCTGTAGTCAAGTAGCAGTTGGATCTCATCATTGGGAGGGTCTGGGCCACCTGAGGGTGGCCCAGTGGAGGGTCTTTGCCACTTAACTCTGTGGGATGACCAAGCCAATTCATCTTGAAGAGCTCCATGTTTTTCATTGATTAAAGGAAGAAATAAATGCTACAAACGTTTGTGAGGATCAAGTGGTACAATATATGTGAATGCAATTTGTTTATAGCATTTTACAATATACTACTCCACGAAAAGTACCGAGGTGTTCCATAAAACAGTGGTTTATTTAGGGATAATATCTTTTAAGGCACTTGAAGTGTCCAGGAGAATGTTTTATTTTTAAAAAATTAACATCCAATCTTGCTTAGGCATCTTTTATTTGGTTTCAGTCCTCTGCTACTAAATCTCAACAATATTATTATGTGCTTACATATCATAACCCCTTCTCAGTAAATGCCAGTGCCACATCAGATCTTTTTCAAAATAATTATTTTGAGCTGTGAGCTGGTCCACATTGCATGCTACTAAGGAGAACATCTGAAAGATTATTGAGTGGAAATAATTTGTCTCCTAGTTACTTTGCAGGTGTTTTAACTCAAAAGTTTGATCAACAATGTAAATATTACCTATTTAAGAATTTTTTTCATGGAATAGAATCATATAATAGTGTGCTCTTAAAACTTTAAAATATGTCCCTGTCTCTCTTCATAAAAATCAGACCCCAAACAAGGGCTTCTGAAACTGTTTCTGAAAACCTGTCAAAATAATAAAAGACATGAGAGCATTAAAAATACATTGGAGTAAAAATATCTCTGAAATGAGGATGTCATTTCTTCTCTAATCATCTATTGCCATTAAATTGGAACATTGGTTGGATTTCAAATATAATAAGAGGTCTCTTAAATTTAACTGTCCTATTATGTTACCCTATGTGATTTTATGAGATGTTGTGTTAGCAAAGAATGGGAAAGCACTGGATATAATTCAGAGTAGTATAAACTAGATAACGTGACTTGACAACTAAAATTTAAAAGGGAAAGTATTCACAGCAGTTTCATTTCAGATATCCCTATCAAGTTATAAATCTAGCAGAGACGTTTAGTACGAAGGTTGGTAAGAATATATTTCCAGGAAATATATAAATCAAATTTCAGGAAAGATTCAAATTGTGTTGAGTAGTTTTAAGATACTTCTTGGTTTCAGAAAAATAATTTCTTTATTTAAGTGTTATAATGTAAAGTATGGCAAAAAAATTCAATCTTGACAATACCATCACTAAACAATTTGAAACCAAATCCTTATTCTAACACTAAACAATTTGAAACCAAATCCTTATTCTAACACATTTCTTCCCGGAAAAGCAAGTGAGATGAGATCTCTAGCTTTGAATAATAGATATTTACATGGCAAAAACCATCCCTAATTGAAGACCCTTTTTAAAGCTATGATATTATTGTATTTAAATCATCAATATTTGGGGCATGGCTTACTTTACGAAGAGAAGATTCATTCTTTGCTGAAGCATAATTGCATTATCAGATACTAAGAAGAAGCCATAAACCACAAATGGAAATTAGCCCTCCAATGGCCATTTTATACTCTTAAGATTTTATTTTAACATTTCTGTTGTCAACCACAAGGGTAGCATGCTAAGATGGGAAATCCAAATTTCAACATCACTCCAACCTGAGTAAAATTTAAATATATGAGCACTAAATTGAATAATCAATAATGGATTTTTAGTCAGATAACCATCTCTTTGGCAGTAAATTGCATGTAGGCAAATCTATCTAAGCAACCTTCATCTTCATTAGTGTCACAGCTTTGCAGGATCTTTTAGAAGCCGGAAGATATTTTCATGTTTTCCATAGCTCCATTGTTTTTCAGCCTCCATTAAAAATTTGCAGCAACACTACCACTTTCATTGCCTATTCAGATTTGTAAATGGAATTTATTGCAAGCAATGCCATTTTACAGATTAAATTAATGTTATTATAAAGAGCTTTAAAACTCAAAGATATTTATGAGTCATGCTGAGAAAGGATCTGCACTCAGTTATAATGATTAATAATAAGTCCCCCAAGTCTTCACAGAAGAAATTGCCACGATGTGCATATTCTGAGCACAAAACAGATAACTATAATTCTAAAAGAGGAATTGAAGAAGCATTGCACCACTGATGCATCAGTTGGGGTTAGTGTGGTATTGGTGGATTGAGTAGTTTTTGTTCTCAAAGTAGGTTGACCTGTGTATAGGCAAAGTTGAAAGTATTGCAAACAAAGTGTATGAGTATTTGAACATATATGTTTGTGGTGAACCATTATAATAATATTCCCAATCAATTTCACCTCTTCGAAGTAGGATATTGCTGGTTGCTGTTCCTGTCACCAACAGACGAAGTCTATTTGTCTATTCTCCTGTATATGGGCTAGCCATGTAACCCGCATTGGCAAACAGAATGTGACTCTTCTAGTCTTCAACTGAATGCACAAGTATGCAGGAGCCCAGCTGAGATGAGCTGAAGAATCACCTAGCCAACCTACACAATCCTGAGAAATAAATCACTGAAGCCACTAAATCTTGGAGGGATATGTTTTACAGGAATAAATAAATTAAACAATATCATAACTAAATCACTTAAGCTTAACACTGGAATATTGCTACCAGTTTAACCTTGAGAATGACAATATATTTGTTATTTCTTAAATATGCTAAGTGTAGAAAATATTTCTGAATATTTCATATAGAATAATATCCTAATATAATATTCTTGTATTGAATATATACTTTGTTGTTATATTAGGAGTTTCATAGATGAAGGTGAAGTTCGCATCCCTGTTGCATTAATCAATTCCCGTCCACACACTGAGAGGATACAACTGCCTTTAACCAATAGGAGCAAGCAGTGCATGTTGGCAAGAAAAAATAACTAGGTTACCAGGTTTGAGGTAAGGGAGCATATTTTAAAGATATTCTAATAGTTGAAATGACTAATGATAATGTGGCAAAGAAAGGGAAAATGGGGCATTGACAACCTGCTACACATGAGGTGGAGGAAGGTGAAGTAGTCTAAACCACTGTAATGGTAACAGCAAGATAAGCGCAGGTGTTTCAAATTGCACAGACTGGAATTTTTCTTATTGGCTTCTAAATAAATGTGTGGTGTCCCTTTGCTCCTATGTGAATATAAAAGTTTGAGAGAAGGAGCAAACAAATAAGAAAAAGCGTTAACAAAAGATAGAAAACTTGGGACTTCCCTGGCGGTTCAGTGGTTAAGACTCTGCGCTTCCACTGCAGGGGGCACAGGTTTGATTCCTGTTCGGGGAACTAAAGATCCCACGTGGCGCGACCAAAAAAATAAAAGAGAAAACTAGATAATGTACGAATCTTCCTAAGCGGCTACAAGGATAAGAGGAGGACTTGTTAGATTTATTGGAAGGAGCTACCCAAATGAGGATGAGTTGTGGTGACTTTGTTTTGTTTTCTGAATGAGCCCAAAAGACAATCAGTAGTAAATAACTTTCTTGGGAGCAAGTGGAAGTTTATACCTAAAATCTAGAGTTAACTGGTTTTGTGTTTGGAGATTTAGTAGAAAGAAAAATGCTGAGTCATTCTGGAAAAGTAAACTTTACATGAGTCAACTTTGTTTATATATATTTTATACATTTATTTATTTATTTTATCCATCTCTGGCTGTGTTGGGTCTTCGCTGCTGCGCACAGGCTCTCTCTAGTTGCGGTGAGCAGGGGCCGCTACTCATTGCGGTGTGAGGGCTTCTCACTGCGGGGGCCTCTACTGTTGTGGAGCACCAGCTGTAGGCGCCCGGGGTTCAGTAGTTGTGGTACACGGGCTCATTAGTTGTGGTGCATGGGCCTAGCTGCTCTGCAGCATGTGGGATCCTCCCAGACCAGGGCTCGAACCCATGTCCCCTGCATTGGCAGGCAGACTCATAACCACCGTGCCCCCAGGGAAGTCCCTTAAAAATAAATATTTGCCTGAGGAGGCATTGCAATTATATTATCATTTCTAGTAAATTGATCATTTGGGTTTGGAGTCAGGGTTTGGGAATGTAAAATAAAAACCCCAAATCATTATTTCACTATAATAAATTTTTTGAAATAAAAAGATTGGTGATAACCTAGTGTTCTCAGTCAAGTTCCTGTTCTCAACCTAGAGAAGCTCAAGTTTTTAAATTGTGGAGGGAACTAAAGGGGTAGATGGTGAGTGAGGGCAGGAAAACAAAAGGCAGCCAGACCTCAGGAACAGATGGGAGGGGAGGTCAGCCTGCAGTTCTCCCACCCAAATCTCTCCTGTTTAGACCTAGAAATGTAGGCAATTAGCTGGAAGAATCATGGAATTGCTGACACTATTCTATAAACTCCAATAAGCCATAGAGCCAAATCTATATTAATATTCAAATTGAAGCTGACAAGCACCACCAGGTGGCACCACACTGCAGTTGGGACTTGAGTGGATTTGATCCTCATCCACACTCAAAGGTGTTCTCATGTATTGCTCAGGATCATCGTAATAATTACATCAAGCTCTCTGTAACACCCATTTTAGATAAATGGATTTTCAGATTCCTCTTGGAGTTTTACTGTGCACACCAAAAAGAACAAAGCCTAGACTTCCATGAGTTTTACTATCTGCCTAGTCCATGTGATTTAGAGACAAAGGGATTTTAGCTAATTTAGAAAACCCACATAGGTTAGCACCATACTCTGAAAATCATCTGAAGACTTACCCATCCAGTGAGAATGTTTACTTGGGCCAATAACCTTCCAACAGAGGAAAAGTTAAAAAAAAAATCCCCCCATTAAAATATATATATCAAAGAAATAAGTTGGTCAAAATATAGGAGAAAATGAGAACCTAGAGGACATTTGCTGACCTTTAAGAAACAGTAAGGAGGAATTTTGTGTGTGTGTGTGTGGAAAACTAACTTCCTTACAAACCAACATCTCACAGATAACAATTGTAATATCTGGGCAAAATATGGGGATCTGAAAAGTAAAGACAAGCAGGCCAGTTTTGAAGAGGACCCATCCAATATCTAAAGGAAGTTATTGGCCAGGTAAGTTTCCTGTTTTGCGGGCTTTACACCGAAGGCAGTCACATAACATAGGAAACTCCAATAGAGTGCCTTTCACTGTTCTGGCCGGAAAAAGAGAGAGCTGTGCCAGTCAGGATGGGATCTCAGAAAGGAGAGAGTGAGATCCAAAAAGAGATAAAGGGCTCAAAACTTCTATGTTTAAATACTGCCCAAGTTGCTGGCTCACCTCTGAAACATGCATTTGTGGGGTAGGATGAAAACAGTACAAACTAGGATTTGATATACAGCAAGGAAAATGAAGGCTTGAGATGCTGTCCACTCAGGCAAAGCAAAGGTTTCCATTTGAGTCTAACCAGGTTAATTTTCTTCTAAAGCAAAAACATCAACCCTCTTCAGAGGACTAGAACAGTATCCACAGACTCTCCATAACTTTATGCAATTAAACTTGAAAATTTAGACAAATGTACAGATCCCTAGGAAAATATTACTTACCAGATGTCAAGAATGATTTTGAATCTATGGTAATTATAATATTGACACAGGGATAGAAAAATAGAGCAATGAAAGAGAAGAGAGCCCAGAAACACATCCTTGTATCCACTGATACTCAACTTACAGCAAAGGTCTAACTATAGAGAGGGAGGGAAACATATGGAAAAAAGTGAAATTAAACACCTACTTTGCACAAAAATCATCTTGAGATGGGTCTAAGCCTAAATGTGAAATGTAAAATTATTAATTTTTTGAAGATAATGTAGAAAAATATCTCCTTACCTTGGGTAGAAAAATTTTCTTTTAACCTAGAAAACACTAAGCAATAAAGAAAAAAGTAATAAATTCAACCATATTAAAATTAACTTTTGTTTCTCAAAAGATACCATAAGATAATATAGAAATGCCAATTAAAACCACAATGTACAGGGCTTCCCTGGTGGCACAGTGGTTGAGAGTCCGCCTGCCGATGCAGGGGATACGGGTTCGTGCCCTGGTCTGGGAAGATCCCCCATGCCCCGGAGCGGCTGGGCCCGTGAGCCATGGCCGCTGAGCCTGCGTGTCCGGAGCCTGTGCTCCGCAACGGGAGAGGCCACAACAGTGAGAGGCCCGCGTACCGCAAAAAGAAAAAAGAAAAACCCACAGTGTACAGCCACCAGATTGGCAAACATTTTAAAATTTCCCATTATCAAATATTTTTTGATGGTATGAAGCAATTGCAGTATCCATACACTTCTGCCAGACATAAAAGTTCATCCAACTGCTTTTGAAAATATTATATTATATCCAGTATATTTGAGGAAATTGTGATTCTATTTTTGATTATACACTAGGTACCTGGAAATTTTTATTTTTATTTTTAACAGCCCCAAACTCGAAACAACATAATTTTCAATCAACAGTGGAATGGAAAAGTAAAATATGGCATGTTAATCACTGGAATACTATATAGCAGTTATACTTGGCACTGGTACAAGATATGCTTGACATTGGTCTATAAAGAGATAAGAAGCTTGAACCAGAATAAAATAATCAACTACTTCTCAAAGCATGCTAGATTTTGTTTGTTTTAGCAAGACTTTCTCAATGAATATACAGTACATTGATTCACATCCTTGTGTTTTCATTTACATTCATTGTGGACTGATCACTTGAGAACAAACTCCTTTGAGTGGCATTAATATACAGCAAGGAAAATGGGCAAAGTAGATCTGCATACTCTAACATAACCATAAAAACATGTCTAACAAAGAAACAAAACATAGAAATTCACACAATATATTTCCATTACTTTAAGGTCTAAATGAGAAAAAACTAATCTATATTAACAAGTGTATTAAAACAAGAAAGAAAGAAGATGAAAAAATGAGTACCGTAGAATGTTGTTTCTTTATAAGGGTGTATTGTGTGTGTGAACATAAAAGGACTAATGGGGGAATCTCAGAGGTGCTGTAAATGTTCTGTCCTTTGATTTGGTTGATGATTATATGGATGTATGTTTCATAACTATTTTTAATACTTATGAAAAAAGCATGCTTGGGAGTTCCCTGGTGGTCAGTGGTTAGGATTCGGGGCTTTCACTGCCATGGCCCAGTTCAATCGCCTGGATCGTGAACTGAAATCCCTCAAGACCCATGGCACAGCCAAAAATAAAAAGAAAGAAAAGCATACTTTATGCAGTTCTATATGTGTGTACTATATCTCATATTAGACAAAATAAGAACAAGGAAATTTGTGTGTAGTGTCTAAACAAACAAACAAAAACTGTTTCGGGCAAAAGCAAAAGGTTAGAAAAGGGATAGTTTAAATAAAAAGAAAGGGGTTTGTCCTTTGTCCAAAGAAAATCACAAGTATCTGATTTGAACAGAGCAATAATTTAAAAAAATGTAGACAGTCACATTAGGCCAGTTGAAGAATCCAGAATGAAAGGGAATTTGAGATTGTTGCACATTGCCTTAGAACTGCTGAAAATAATGAGGTGGCTCTGAGATAAAGGCAAGACAAAAGGAGGAAGATACATAAAGGCATGAAAACACTCCCATATGGCTATATTAGCCAGTCTTTGGAGGTCAGGGGGAAAAAAGTCTTAGCGAGGTAACTACAAGTGATCTAAGAAGAAGGAAGGGAGGGAGGGAGGGAGGGAAAAAGTAAAGGAAGCAATAAAACAACAATATAGTCACCCCCCCAAAAAAAAACCCCCACAAAAAACCTTCAAGAAAGGGGAGAAAATACAAAACAGAAAAGTTGCCTATAGAGAAATAAAATCTGGAAACCACAGAGAAGAAAAAGAACATGATGAGGATAGAATGTATTGAGCAGAATAAAGTGAGGACAAATGGGTGGACCACTATCTATAAAATCCTAGTGCCCAAAAGAATAGACCTCAGTGACTGAAGATCGGCATCAGCTCTGGATGAGACTGGGGCTTCCCAGTAGTGGCTCCTAGTGGTCTGGTGTCTTGTTGACTGAAAAGAGAAGTGCCTGTCCCCATGCTTGTACCATGTAATAGTGAGATGGGGACAGAATGATTATGATACACACCTGTTCAAAAAGTGAGGGAATGGGAAGCATGTAGTAGTCAGTGATCTAAAGCGATTTTGAAAGTCAGTCAAGCATCTGGTGATAAGCCTGTGGCTACCCTTGACTAGCAGAAAGAAGAGTGGCACAAGGTGTGGGCAGAGAGAGGACAAGCTGAAACCTCCTCGCACTTCTACATCTGTCTGAAATTCCTTCTAACAATGCCTCTCAGAGATCAATGCTCCCTGAGGGGTGGCAGGCCACAGTTTGTTACCAGTCTACAAGGACATAAGTGTAAAAGTTAGAATAAATATTTAGAAATTTTATAGTGACTTGATCACCCAAGGGTGTGACCAGTGGAGTGTGGGTGTTATCAAAGTTGTGTGGTGCATTATATATGCAAGCAGAGTGGAAACATTACACAACATATGACATTGTAAGTTTAGGGGGCTATATAACTATAATAGAGCCAATTTACTGTAACTTTTCAGTTATAGAAGTATTTAAAATTTTCATCAAGGTTCTTTAAAGAATTTATAGTTTAATATTATTAGTTACATTAGTTAAGTAAACATTGCGTTCTTCATTAATTTTTACCCTAATTTGCATACGGTAAAGCAAGCTTCAACTTTGTGAATGCAGCAGTGGGAATAAACCAAATCATAACAATAGAAATGATTCTGAAGAAATGGAGATCAAATGAGTTCATACCAGTTTTACTTAAAAGTATGACTCTCATGTATTGACCATAATTGATGGTAAATTGCTGAACCAACATTGTATTATTTGTGGAAATGTAATAGCTAATGAGGTAATTAAGCTTTCAAAAGTTAAATGGCATTAACATAAAATGCAAAAAGTATTAAGTTAAAAAACCAAAGAACTATTATTAAATTAAGAAGTCAACAGAAGCAAATGTTGAATATTTTACACTAAACATGAGTGCATTGCTGGCTTCTTATAAAGTAGCACTTTGGGTTGATAAGACTAAGGAAAACATAAACAATGCCAAAGACCTTAATGAAATACTGCAGCAAATGTGTTCGCTTGGAAATGTTCAGTGACTGCTGCAAAAAAAGGTAATTCAAATACTACGTTTCGATGACACACCATATTTGAACATATTTAGATACTGAGGAGTTAGAAGAATAAATAGTGCTAGCAAAGTATTTTTCATTGCAGCTTAATTGTTGCACAAATTTTGTTAAAAGGGCATTTCTTTCAGTATATGGAAAATTTAAGTTTGTTGATTTTACAGTGGAAAATTTCTCTCTTTTTTGCTTAATTTTTAACAAACACAACTACCACTGCACTATATGAAACTATGACTTCTTGCATTGCTGACAAATGTGGTTTGGAAGTTAAATTTTAGGTGCAAGTATATTCTAATGGTGCAGCTGCAATGGCAGGAAAACATCCTGGAGTAGTCCTCCTGATTAAGGAGCTTGTACCAGAATGTAAAGCAGCACAATGTTTCCTCCATCAAAAATATTATGTTTAAAAAAAAAGTCATTTTAACTAAAAAGTGTGTTTAGTGATGCAGTAAAATTATAAGTTATGGAATGGCTAATGGGTTAAATTTGATATTATTCTTCTTTAAGTGATTAAACAGAACATGATTATAAATAGCTATCAGTGCAAGCTGAGCTACTAAGTTCATTGAAGTTAAAGGGTCTATCAAGAACATGTGCACTAAGATCTCATAACGTTTCTGGCAGGTAAGAAACCAGTTTGATTGCAACTGTGAACCAGATGTGAACAAAGCAGCTGTATCTGCATATTTGTCTGATATATTTGTCATTTTTAATAACCCTATTGCTTATGCAAAAACGAAATACAACATTTTTTCAATGGTAGAAAAAGTAAAAGAACAAAAGCGAAAGTGAGAAGTTGGAGGCTTTCAACAAACTGTAATGACATGTTCCAAAATTTAATTGATTTTAAAGAGGTAAATGGTGACACTGTTATTATATATATATCTGCCAAATTTATCATGGAACACCGTATAAATTTTGTAGGCTATCTTAATTTTTTTTAATCCGGGGAAGATCTGTTCATAGGAGATTCATGGATCCAGAATCCACTTATTTCATTAAACAATAATATAAACTAAACCATAACTCTACAACATTAGAATTGCTACTAATGTTGCATTGAAAACACTTTTTGAGCACACAACATAACTTGCTTCCTTTTTAATAAACATGAAAAATAAATATCCTTAGTTTGCTGAAATTGCTTTAAAATTTCTTCCCAGAACAGAGCTTCTGGGAAGGGAAGCTTAGTAAGACTGGTTTCTCTACTGGGTACTATTAAAACAAAACATAGAAACAATTTAGCTATGGTTATGCCCTGTGAGTAGCACTGCCATTAATCCGACCTGTTTTAGAGAAACTAAATGAGAAGTGAACTCATTTGTCTCATTAAAAACTTTCAATATTGGTGGAGCAGTGTTCATTTAGTGTACCTATTAGCATCTAATATGGGATCACTATTTTATTCCTGAGAGTTTTCTTTTGTTACGAGGGGAGACTACATGTTGTGAAATTGTAATCCCCAATTTCATTCCCAAATGGACACTTCATAAACAGTGTGTATGGTTTTGTAATTTCTTTCCTATGCTATGTATATGTTCTGATTATATTTATTAAATTTAATGTTATTGCTATTGAACCAAAAAAACTTTTTAGAGAAGGATTTAAATAAAATGTTTTTTAAAATTCTATTCTAAACAGCTCGAATGACTAGAAGAATTTGGAAATTTATTAAAGTGAAATAGTGGAATCGAAATAAATTTAAAAAGTGGAAGATGCCAGCATGAAAAATAAATGGATAAAATAAAGTTTAAACAAGATTAAGGACACTGTGCAATGATGACTTCAAGTGTAAGAAAGAAGATTGAGGAAGAATGGCCTTCAAGTCAGAGACTGGAAAGTGATTCTGAAAGAGAATTTCAAGTCATTATTTCCTACTGGAGAAGCAGTGAGTCATCTGATTGGTCCACTTGAGGTAAGAAACTGGGTACGTGGAGATTAAGCTCTGTGCTTCCTTTCTCACTTTGCATCTCAGATGTGTACTCTTGTTCATTCCTTGCCATCCCATAAACTGAAGACAAACATTTGGTCCTCATGGAGTAAGGTCTCAGCTTTACAGCATAGCCTATGACTGACTGTATGATTCATAAGGTACAAACTTCCACTTTGGTCAGGACAAAGGCTGATGTTCTGGTCTCCATCTGCTTGGCCCCTTTGTCCATCTAATTTTGGACAGAAATCCGGCAAGTGGCATTTGTCACTGTCAAGTCCAAATGCTTACTAAGACAACTTTGCAAGTCAAAAGCTGAAAATCTGAGAGGGGAATTCCTCTTTCATCAAAATAGTTTTCTCTCTCTCTTTGTCACTTTGTCTTATGTATCTTTACATCTATTATTTATCTATCTATCTATATCTATCTATCATCTATCTATCTATCTATCTATCTATCTACCTATCTCTATCATCTATCTATTTACCTGTATCTGTCTATCTAATAGTATAGTCCTAAGACTGGTATCCATGCACTGAGTTATGTCATAAATACTTTTGATAACACTCTCATCCATATTTCACTATCAGAAGCAACATTATGTTTTGCAATTTAACCTGTTGTAAAAGAAGATATTCTTGTTATTCTGATTTCCTAAATATTTTTTTGTGTCACATGAAAAATTCTTCTGTACTTAAAAGTTACCGCAGGGATGGTCATAAAAGGGGGAAATAATGCCATCTTTCCAGCTACTTCAGCACACTTTTAAATACAAACTTTTCATACTCTGCTCCATTCACAGGAGTTCTTGTCAACATGCATTATACGTGAATAACACAAAGACTTAAAGACGTTCCCTCTGGTTAAATAAAACCTAACAGCTTTCCAGAGCATACAGGATTAATCACACATAATAATTATACAAAGTGATAATACACTTATTATAAAAGCATATACACACCATTAAGCAAACATTGGCATACACTTCTAGGAAAGGAGGGAAATAAACATTAATTGGTGATGATAAGGGGAAGAAAAAGACACCCAGAAATACAAATTCTCATTTTCACTTCTGAAATATTTTGGGTCTAGAGATTTTAAAGTTTGAGTTCTTCTGTGTCTGTGCTGGCTCCTCTTGTCAATGAATCATCTGCAGGGAAACATTTGGCCTTAACAGTCCACTGTTAGCCTGGCACATAGAGCAGATTACTAAGCATCTTGTCTTTCATTTTCAATTTTCTGCTTTTAAACACTTCTTGATGCCAAAAAAGTCCAGTGAGACTGAAAGCCAAAGGAGGAATTTTTTTTTTTTTTTTCGCTGTACGCGGGCCTCTCACTGTTGTGGCCTCTCCCATTGCGGAGCACAGGCTCTGGACGCGCAGGCTCAGCGGCCATG
The DNA here is from genome assembly GCF_008692025.1 of Phocoena sinus. Lineage (NCBI taxonomy): Eukaryota > Metazoa > Chordata > Mammalia > Artiodactyla > Phocoenidae > Phocoena > Phocoena sinus. The sequence goes on along the minus strand of NC_045769.1, from coordinate 85,191,851 downwards.
GCTCACGGGCCCAGCCGCTCCGCGGCATGTGGGATCTTCCCGGACCGGGGCACAAACCCGTGTCCCCTGCATCGGCAGGCGGACTCTCAACCACTGCGCCACCGGGGAAGCTCAAAGGAGGAATTTTTAACACCACAAAATAGATTTAGAGGAACAGACCATTTAATAGCGTGCTTCTATTTCCGAAAGCTGCCTTCACCATACCAGAAAGAGTGATGGGTAAGGGACTTCTTTGGTTAACTACATGTTATGCTAAAGGAAGCAGCCTTTTAAAATTTGATTTTGTCAGTCTAAAGCACCAAATCCAAACCAACGTGGCAAAGAAACTTTTGGTGCTCACCAATTATGTTTCTCTGAAATGAATCTTGAGTCACTTTATCATTTAGGTTGTCCATCACATTGATGAAATGACAGACTGTATTCCTTTTATATCCCTAGGTTTTCTTGGAGTGCTAGTAAATTCACCTCCTAGTTCCTCCCATCAAAAAAGTAAACACATTTATACATTACTGGTGTCTATACTGGTATCTTGCATATTTCTCCAGATAATTGCTGGGTGGATATAGCTGGAAGTGTTCACCCTCTCTGTGGTTCACTGGCATTTCTAGCAGTAAAAAAGCTACCGCTAGAAGGTGTAGTCATGTCTTATTAATCCCTTTGACTTGAGAGACAAGCTGCATCATGGTGTGTACTCTGGGACTTGAGCTTCTCTGTTCTCTGAGAACCCTCCACCAATATGCATGAATACATATTCTGAGAGCTCCAATATTTTGAGAAAGAAATCCAATTCATGTAATAATGCTATACTACATAATACTTTTATCACAGTTAAACTTTTAGAACAGTAAAAGCTCTGAGCTGAGAACCAAGAATTTTAAGTTATAAGCCCAGTTCTACTGCTAACTAGCTATATGGTTTGGGGCATGCTAATTATCTACTCTTAAGTCTCAGTTTCCCTCCTCATAAATAAGAAAGACATGCAGATAATGTTTCTAAGCAGTTCAAGTGAATGCATGACAAAAGGGCATGGGGGTTTTGGTAACTAAATGTGTGGAAATTCTTTTTTTTTAAAAAAACAGTCTGTCAGTCTGTTAGCTGAACAACACACACTTGATTTGGATTTAGCTTGGGGGGTCTTAGTCTGCAATTTTCACTTTTTTAAGAAGCTTTTTGGGGACTTCTCTGGTGGAGCAGTGGTTGAGAGTCCGCCTGCCAATGCAGGGGACATGGGTTTGATTCCTGGTTTGGGAAGATCCCACATGCCGTGGAGCAACTAGACCCATGCGCCACAACTACTGAGCCTGTGCTCTAGAGCCCTCGAGCGACAACTATTGAGTCCGTACGCCACAACTACTGAAGCCCGCACGCCGCAACTACTGAACCCATGTGCTGCAACTACTGAAGCCCCCTCACCTAGAGCCCATGCTCTGCAACAAGAGGATCCACCACAATGAGAAGCCTGCGCACCACAACAAAGAGTAGTCCCCACTCACCGCAACTAGAGAAAGCCCACGCACAGCAACGAAGACCCAATGCAGCAATAAATAAATAAATACAATTTTTAAAAAAGGCTTTTTAAGTCCTTTCCAATGCAAGTTCCTTTGATTCTATAAAAGTCCTCTACATTGATCTTCAGACTAATTTAGCACTACAAAACCAAAGGTAGACATGTCTTATAGAAGAAAAGTAACAGAGATCTGGAAGGTTATTTGTGTGACAGCTTTTGGCTGTATAGCCTGAATAAAACTTGTGTTTTTCCAAACTTTATAGTGCATAACATAAACAGGAACCATCAATACAGAATTTTCCCATTAGCAGCACACACAGAAGGCCATTAAGAGTGCCAACATATTGGTTGGTGAACCTCATTATCCATTCCCCTTTTTCTGCAATGATATTTTATTCTCAGTCTGCTTTCTGGCTCTCTATGCAGGAATCATTAAATTCATAAGAGGCTCAGATAGTTATATTTTAGCTTCTTGTCAAATATTTACATGTCATGGGTAGAGTCTTTCAGAGGAGTTGTGATTAGTTGCCAAGGAATATCAAAAATCAAATGCAATCGTTAGTATTTAAAGTTTTTTTCTGTTTATTTCTGCAAATGCAGAAGATAAACAGTGTCCGTTCAAAGTAAACTCCAGAGTACATATGATTTACAAAGATGGTAGTCCCCCAAAGTTTTGCATTGTTCAAAACACATGAAATAGTGCTGGGTTTTCAGCCAGCTCTTTGGGGTTAATAGTGCCATGTGTGAAGAATCAAGTAACTGCCTTGCCCTCTGGCCACTTTGAGACGAATTAGAAACTTCCACTGAAGAGCTTAAAATGTAATGGAGACTTACAAGTGAAGAAAATAAACCTAAACAGAACAAATGCAATCACAGTTGTGAAGGGAACAAATTCTGAATTCATATTTGGAATAAACAGGAAAACAGACAACTGGAATTTGAGAGAGAATAATAAAAGCACAGTATAAGGAATACAAGCTACTGTTCTACAAGATGCAGTCTTGAGTGATGTTCAGAAGATTGTGATTGAAAGCAACCATTTGTCTCAGTCACTTGAGAACTATTTACTAACATTACTCTCCCTGCCAAATATTTTCCCGTCATTCCCACTAATGTGATTAGGAAGCTAAATCCACCCAATGATGGTTCCCAGTTGTTGACAAACACTACTTGCTCTATGGATTTGTTAATTTCCCCCTCCCTTCTTCTAAGTCAAAGGTAGGAGTAGAGAACCCCTGTTTATTCTTGAAATGTGCTTTCTTTGTAAGAGATGGCATTAATATTTGCTCTATGGTTATTACCCCTTCTCTTCTCCCTCCTTCTTTTCCTTCCTCTGCTTCGCTCTTCATCTTCTTTTTTCTTTATCATTGTTTAGACATAATTTATTGCTGAGTATTGTTGAGGTTTTCACAAAATACAATAACAAATACTATCTCTTCTGCCAGTAAAATACAATCTGAGGGGATCCTGGAACAGAAAACTCATAAAAATATAAATAAAACAGTAAGAAATAAAAATCATAGAAATAGAACATCCATTTGACAGAGATGTAAAGGCAGCTTTTTGTAGTAGATAGACCACTGGACTGAGAGCTAACAAATCTGAGGTCTGGTCCTTGCTCTACAAGTAATTAACTGTAACACTGAAAAACTGATTTTCTTACCCTAAAGGTGATTGAAAGAAAGCAGTACAAAATATGGTGAGTGCTATAAGAGAAAAGCCAACTATTTGCTATATGTACAGGGAAAGGTTTTGTTCTTGCTTGGAAGAAACAAGCAAGATATAGAAGAATCATGGGGAAAATGGCATTTGAACTGAGCCTTGAAGATTAGGATGAATTCTAATTATCAGAAAAGGGAAAGAAGAGGGGAGGAAGAGAGGCATTTCAAATTGAGACCACAATATCAGCTGTGTGTGTGTGTGTGTGTGTGTGTGTGTGTGTGTGTGTGTGTGTGTGTATACACACACACATATATATATATGCTATTATTCAGTAACACAGAAAGGTCTAGTTCAACAAAAGCATAGAACGTTCTCCTCAAAATTTGTAATATTGACTATGGTAATTCCCAGTGGCCTCTTAAGTGATGCTAAATTTTCTTGGCAATTTAAAAATGTAGTTTAATGCATACAATGGCACAAATAAGTTTTCTGCAGAAATTTCCTTAGTTCTTAATATTTATATTTTAATGGCCATCATGGGCAAAGATTATGCTTTCAATCAGTATTTAGTGAATAGGGTTCAATTTCTTTCAACTGAGGTGTTTTCATGTCTTATCTATATTATTGTTAGATTTATTAAATTTTGGTTTTTGTTATTATTGTACTATTTTGCATCACCAATTAAGGAAAATGGATCAATGATTCAAAAGGGGGAAATGATACCTAAAAGTGGGGAATAAAGTAGTAAATATGAGAAAACATACCATGAATAGGACACTGGTGTCAGAAAACAATGGAAACCTATCAGGTACTAGACCAAGTAACTCTGAAAGTCTGAGGAATTTCTCAAGAACCCACAATGGAAGACTAAAAGTACGAATTGCAATGATGTATATTGGAAAAATAAGATTTTACTGGGCCATCAACCCACCAGTCTCTAATACTCACTGCCTTATCTGCTATGAAACATGGGCAGGATGCCTTCCATGCTTTCACAATTTTTTTTTTTTTAACAGAGCACAGTGACCTCTCAGAAACTAGCAAACGATTAAAGACAAAGTTATTCTAGGAGAGGAAAAAGAATGAAACATTGGAAAATCTTCTCTGTCACATGCCCCTTTGGGTAAGTAATGTATCATTTCAACAGAATGTAGTATAAAGGAACAATTACTGTCATGGATATGTACCGACACCTTGCTTTACAGCTGGAGGGAACCACTGAGGCTCAGTGCTTGAAAATGTACTGGTGACATGTAAGCCTCAGGAAGAAGGTTTTTGTTTTGATCATCACTAAAAAAATCATGCTACAGAAAAAGGAATATTTTATTTAGAATAAGGCAATTTTCTTAGCTGTCACATGGATTTCAAAATGCATTGGGATTAGAACTCATGGACCACTGCAGTACATGTTTGACAAGAAAGGGAAACTCAATAAAAGGGTTTACACCTGAATGATGATTCCTACATCATTTTATTTGCAGAGATCAATGTGCATTCAACAATGTATCTGAAAATCTTAATTCCATGTAGAATAGAATTTTGAAAACTGAGACTATGTACAACCTTGTTATTCTACACAATTGCACAATTATGTACAATATGTGTACTTCTTTGGGCAGGATGTACCTTTATTTTTCACCCTGAAGTATGCTATTTTGAGGGGAAAGTTGTGCATCAGGGATGAGACAAAAAGGTGGCCTTTCAAGGCACTGAAAATGGCAGAAAAAAATACTTGCTATGATTAATTTCAAGAAGAAAGCTCAAAAAGATGTAATGCACATCTTGAATAGCATGAAGCTATCATTTTCTGGACATCGTGTGAGTGTTTTTAGCTTGAGGATGAGCTCTCAGTATTACTTAGGACTCTATGGTAAAAATGATAATCACTTTTCTTTTTTTAATCTTTACCATCACCTAATGATATCCTTCACGCACTGAAAAAATAAATTAGTTACATATTATAAAAATGAGGTAACAGAATACGAAGAAATGTAGTTTAGTACTAAATGGAAGTAAATAGCATATTGAGTTCATTCTTTTTGTCTTCTTATAGTCTTTACTGCTCTCAAAAGTTGTCCATAGGGCTTCCCTGGTGCAGTGGTTGAGAGTCCGCCTGCCGATGCAGGGGACACAGGTTCGTGCCCCGGTCCGGGAAGATCCCACATGCCGTGGAGCGGTGCGGCCCATGAGCCATGGCTGCTGAGCCTGAGCATATGGAGCCTGTGCTCCGCAACGGGAGAGGCCACAACAGTGAGAGGCCCGCATACCGCAAAAAAAAAAAAAAAAAAATGTTGTCCATATACTATGTACTGTCTAGTTCAACTTGACAAAAATGTAGTTAAAAGATTACAAACTCTCTCAATATAGGTATTTTCATGACAATTACATGTTAATTGTGATTTTTATCATTGTGCTGTATTTCTTGAAAATGAAAATGATATGCTTCTTGATTTAGTATTTATTACTGCATTGAAAGTAGTCTTTTGTGAGAACTCCATTCTTCATCAAAATGTCTATTGTCTTATTATTTTTCCCCATTATCACTTTAATCCAGCCTCACTGCTTTTTGGACTTGCCAAGTCCAAAGCCTTTACTCTAGCAGTTCCCTGTGCCTGGGACACTCTTACTCCAGAGATATCCACTTGTCTAATTTCTCACCACCTTCATGGCTTTGTTCCTATCTCACCTTCTCAATGAGGACTGACTTGAAATTTCTGTCTCTATATGCTTCACAAAGCATTTGTTATCCCTCTTACTCTGTTCTACTATTTTATAACACATCACTTTCTAATGGACTCAATAATCTACTTATTCATTACATATATAATTTACTGTCTGTCTTTCCTCTTTAACTTACACGTTTTTCAAGGGCCAGAAATTTTGTCTGCTATATCCTATGGACTTAATGTATTTAGGTATCTAGACTGTAAGCAAATACTAGATATTCAATAATAATTGATTAGTTACCAAAGAGTTATAATCATGAGTTAAAGTTGCCTTGCTGAAAAAAAAATACAGAGTTATAAGAGAAGCTAACTGGACGTGGACACTGACAAATGGCCCAAGCTGTCAACAGGCCAGATGTAGAGACCTTTGTGAAAGACCAAAAACCAAGTAATCTTGCTCTCCGATTTAATAATGAATACTATTTATAATAATACTATGATATAACATCATGCTTTATTTTGATAAGTTTACATCATGATAACTTTTTTTAATTTGGATAAAATTGGCGCCCTTTTTTTTTTTTTGCCAAACATCCATAAAATTGTTTGCATATGCTAAATTATTGAGAAACCTTAGCCTACTGTATATAAGAAAAAGCCCTAAGAGATGATGTTAGAGAATAAAGTTTAGACAAGGTTGTAGACAGAAGTGCTTTCAAATAATCAGTAAGAATTAATGAGAACCAGCATCAGAGGTAACACCAAGCAGTTGACTGATATGAGAAAAGAGTTATAGATATTTCCCAAACCCCTAGTCTAACTTGGGCATTGAGATGGTTTCCTACGCAATTTTGAACAAATATGTGATCTTTTACACTTCTTTTTGCTTAATCATCTTTATATGCCAGGGATATCCAAAGATAACATGGAGGAGCCTAACAGATAAAGTTGAAAATATTAGCAATAAAAGACTATATATATTAATAGATGAGGAAACAGATACAAATACTAATATATAGGTAAAATCATTCCATTTTTATTGAACTCAGAATCTGGCAATATTTTACAGGAACAAAGTAAGCAGAAGTCTACTGGTAAAAGATCTAGTTGACCTAACTTTCACTATACTCATATTAACCTATCGACTTGGATTCATCGTTAGATAACTATTACCTTGCAAAACACAAACATTGTAAAGCACTGGCACATAGGGTTCATAGTGAGAGTGGAGGTAAACGTGGTGTAGGGTCACAAGAAGTACGTGGAAGAAAGAACTAGGAAATAAAGGAAATAAGCATAGTGTGTGTCCTGGATAGAAGATGTGAGTAAGCTTAGAAATATACAGGGCAACCTGATCCTCGTTATTTCAACAACTTATTATTCTTCCTAAGTTTTCCACTGTCTTCTTCACTTTAAAGAGGAGTGAAAATAACAACCCTGATAGCACAAAGTGAACAAGCTGCTCATAAAGAAATAGGACCAGCACTACTGGCATAATGGGGACTTACTGTGTAACAGGGCTGCTGTTCTGGTAGTTTGGGTGAATATAATAGTTTATTTGCATGACTGTGGACTGAGATGACAAGTCCTTATGTTAGCTAAGAGAATGATTGATTTTTTAAATTGGGTAAGAATTAAACAATTATACATTCCTGCTATGTGCTTGGTACTGTCCTGTTCTCTGTGAAAGGTATCTTATTTCATCCTCTCAAGAAACATGAGAGGGAAATTTTATTAAAACCAATTACAGACGAAACAACTGAATCTCAGAGAGGTTAAGTCACTTTTCTAAAGTGTATAAAAGCTTTCATAAATTACACTGTAGTGCTAATTCATTTGAAAATTTTCCCCTGAAACTCTGTGTTAAAGGACATAAAGCCTCTTTTAGAAGTTTTACTTGACTTACAGTCTGCGAATCCAGAAATTTCTCACAAATCCACGAAAGGAGAGTTTTCTTCTCATCCTTTATTTTTCGGTTTAACTGTTACTTTCTCGGGCCTTCATGAAAAGATGCTCAAAATTACTAATCACGAGAGAAATGCAAATCAAAACCACAATGAGATAGCACCTCACACCTGTCAGGCTGGCTCTCATACAAAAGAAAAGAAATAACAAGTGTTGGTGAGAATGAGGAGAAAAGGGAATGCTCGTGCACTGTTGGTGGGAATTTTAACTGGTACAGCCACTATGGAGAACAGTGTGGAGTTTCCTCGAAAAATTTAAAATAAAACTACCATACGATCCAACAATTCCATGTCTGAGTATTTACCCAAAGGAAAAAAACCCACTAATTTGAAAAGTTACATGCACCCCAATGTTTATTGCTGCATAATTTACAATAGCCAAGATATGGAAGTGCCCATCAATAGACAAATGGATAAAGAAAATGTGATATATGTACACACACAATAGAATACTACTCAGCCATAAAAAAGAATGAAATCTTGCCATTTGCAACAATGTAGATGGACCTAGAGGGTATTATGCAAAGTGAAATAAGTCAGACAGAGAAAGACAAAATAGTGTGTGTTTTCACTCATATACAGCATCTAAAAAAACAAAACAGGAAAAAAAATAACAAAGCTGATACAGAGAACACACTAGTGGTTGCCAGAGGAGGGGTATGAGAGAATGGGCAAAATAGGTGAAAGGGATTAAGAGGTACAAATGACAGTTATAAAATAAATAAGTCACAGGGATGTAATGTGCAGCCAGATAATCAATAATATTGTAATAACTTTGTACAGTGCCTAATGTATAAAACAATTGAGTCACTATGTTGTATTCCTAAAACTAATCTAATATCTAATATCATAAGTCAACTATATTTCAATAATAGAAAAAAAAAGACTGGGTTAGCTAACATATTTTACATTCCCATTGTACCTCTACTTTTCCTTTGTAGGATATACCACTTCAGTAATTATACAAACAAGTTTATGTTGCTTGGTTATCTAACCTCTCACCACACGCTTCATAAGGCCAGAGATTGGGCCTATTTTATTAATTTATTCCCAGCGTTTGCTGGAAGCTCAATCAAGCTTTACAGAAGGAAAGAAAGGAAGAAGCCTCTGCTGGAAACATCAGGACCATATTCTAGTCTAATCAACCAAGATAACTAGATTATCTGGGGAACTGGCAGGTTGTCCCCCTGTCATCAGCAAATTTATCTGCTGTACAGTAGCTTCTCTCCTCAGTGTTCCACTAGAGTTCGAGATCCTCATAATAGATTCTTACGCTCTAAAGAGACAAGATTAGCATGTATGGTAAATGAATATAATTTACTCTAACATTGTGTGTTTACTTTTTCCCCAAAGTTTCCTGTAAATTCTTATATTTATTTCTGTGGGGAATGTCAGAAAGGAAAAAAGGGGAAAATACATTGAAAATTGAATTCTCTGCATGCACACACACGTGTGTGTAGGTAAATTGAATCCTACTTCCCATTTCCACTATATTACATAGAATAGTATTTAAAAGATGTGTAGTCAAACTACCTGGGTTCAAATTATAGTGCCATTATTTACAAACTGTATTACCTTGGGCAAGTTACTAATGATTTCTTTGTCTCGGTTTTCTCTAATGTTATCAGTTAAATTGGGGTAATATTATTCACCTCCAAATAACAGAAGAGTCAATGTTTGTTAAGTCCACAGACCATTGCCTGGAAAACTATAAATGCTTAATAAGCCCTGACTATTATAGTGATTATTTTGAAGAAAAACTTGAAATAGAATAAGTGTTGATTTGAAGAAATCTAGAGCATCTTAGCTCCAAAGACTGTAAAAATACCCTGATATCATCTTCACTATACAAGTAAAAATATCTAACTCTAAACTGAATCATAGTGTGGAATGCAGAGACAAAGTAGGATCAGGAGTAAAAATACATCTCAATATGTGAGAAATGCCTTTTTATTCCCTTTCCTTTTTCAAAACTCATCCTAAAACTACAAGAAGAACAAGAAAGAGAAATAAAAACTTGACTTTGTCAAAGCTAGGAGACATCTTTAACTATTCAACCAATACTATCTCATGCCAGAGAACATGGAAAATAACAAGTGACTTAGCAGAGTGGGAGAAAGTCATACCTAAGGGCTGCGAAGGGGGTTCCACATGGGAAAGTTTTCTCAGGTTGCAGATCCCTATACAGTCCTTGGAAGTAATTGGGAGGAATTAGTCACCAAGTTAAGTTCTTGGAGTAAGCTAGATCCTTTTGAAACTTCATTTTAAGTTTTTAGGGAAGACACAGAAAAGCCTTTTGTCCATGGCTAATTTTGCCCCCCCACCAAAGTGACATTCTGTGGACTCTGTCTCATTTATTACAAGATTTTTGCCATGATGGTTTTTGAGATTATGACCCATTCCTTGACCAGAGTATGTCTACTCCATTCTAGTGGTTCTTTTCCTGTGGATTCTTCTCACAGTTACAGATCAATACTCAGTCAAAGACACAAGGGGACCCTTCTGTAGAACGTGATGATTTGAGAAATTCACTAGAATAAGGAATTAGACAAAAAGTGTCTCCTAATGGGAAAAGAGATACATAACATTCCTTTTGATGCTAACTTAAAATATATACTTAACCTCCAAGAATAATTTTCTGGTTATTATTCAAAGGCCATGATACTATATAAAGATGAAGAATCAGCTAGCATTTTAATTTTTTATCAATAATAAATTGTTCGTCCATCAGAAAGCTAAGCAAATAGTTACTTCCAACTTAATACTTATTTAGATTTGATTTTTTTAAGTTAACTATTGTGCTAGAATACCAGGATGCAATTGTGCTAAAAACTGTTTTTTTCTGTATATGAATGAATAATTTTTCTCATTATATTTAGGGAAAAAATTTCCTCTTTCCCAATAGGAGATATGAAATCATTCAGTAAGCTACAGGAATTTCTCAATATCTACCAAGTAATTCTGACAATGCTAGCTGACATTTATTGAGCTCTTAGTATGTGCCAAGAACTTTGCACACATTATTGTGTTGTGATGCAAAGAACCTTGGCGTTGATGCAAAGTACTTGGTTTTATTTCTCAGCCTGTCCATTTCTAAGTGTCAGTGGGAAAACTCACAAAGTTTTCCAAGCATTTGTTTACTTATCTATAAAGTGAGGAGAATGAGACCCAGAGAATCTGACCAGAAACAAGATGTGAAAACCCTTCTAAAACCCTATGATACAATATTATCTTTGAAAACATGCCATCATGACTTGTATATTCCCTTTGATATTCATATTATATGCAATATTTTTCTTTATTTCATAATACATGCTCCATAACATAATATGTGTATTTGCATATGTGTATGTATGCATATCTTGTGTTTATATATATATGTATGTGTGTATAAATGTTTACACAATATATACATATATGTGTGCACACATACACACAAACACACACATATTTCTTAACATATACTTCCAACTGGTTTTCAAGAATAGAAAACAATGACCAGAGTCTTCACTAAGACTGACCTATATGTAAACTCCTCTTTTCATATATAAACAACCTGCATATTATATTATCCATAATTGTAACAGAATTTATTAATTCAATAAATGGGAGAGTAGGTCCCACTTTAATGTGACACAGTCCTAATTTGTCCTTTTTCACTTACCAGCTTCCTCTTGTTCTAGTCTTCCAAACTTATACTAAAAAACATTGCTTATCTGAATTAAAAAGAATTCACAATTTTTCATACATCTCGAGTGCCAGCAGTAGAATGACAGAGTCTCTTGTGTTGCTCAAGAAATTACCTTAAATTCCAAGATCAACCCCCACGAGTTTAATTTTATCAAAGAATAGATGTCTTGTCAAATACACCCCAACCAACATAATCAGTAGCTTTCGAAGTATGTTTGACATTGAGAAGGACTGAAAAATAACATAGGAGTCAGAGAAACAGACATCGATGGCCTGTCAAATTTTTTGTAGACATCATGCTATTATCAAGGCACATCAGGATAAAATAAAATGACCTAGCTGACCACAAGCTTACAAATGTCTTGGGAAGGAAGGAAAAATGGTGAATCAAAAGGTAGCTTTGTTGCATGTCCCCCCAGGCCTTCTTATTGACAGGAATGACAATGGTCCCAAGATGCACCATTATCTATGACCAGCAAGCAGACATCAAATGCTCCTGAGCTGTATCTGTCAGAATAGAAAATTCTGCTCAAAACAGACAAGCTTGTTACATTTTGTTCAGCTAAGGTTTGTCAAAAGCCAGGGTCAGTCGGATGTGCCCTGCCCTGAAGGGGAATTGAAAAGCTAGAGAAGTACATTATTCCTCAATGTTTCTTCTGCGAGGAGACTTTGAGTCTGCTTGACCAAAATGTTTTGAAAGTCAAGTCATGACTCAAAGGAAGTGAAAGACAAAGTTAATAGTTTGTCTTTTAACTACTTAGGAATGAAGTTCACATGCAAAAGAGGCAGAGTTTAAAAAGATTCCTACATTTAGAGAACTTCTGTGCTAAGTGTGATTTGTTATTTCAAACTCAAAAGAGAAAATTCTACTGTTACTGAAATTAGAGAGAACAAGTTAATGTGTTCTGGCCAAGCATTTTTATGCCGTGGCATTATGGAGCTTATTACAGTCTGAAATATTTACACTGGTAAGAGGTTCCTCTAATTTGCTTCTTTTTGACTAAAGAGAGATTTTATATACAAATGTCCAGCCTCTGACACTTAAGTAAACTCACAAACTTGGGGAAACATCTGTTAACCACTCATAAGAAAATGCAAGTTGAGAGTATTTCTTTAATTGACTCCTTAAAAAATTAACCCAAACTTTTTTCCCCTTTTAACAAATTTGAGGGTGAAAATGTAGCCACCACACAGCCTCTGAACAAAGGGATTTTTTTCCTCCCCTCCCCTCCCTTATCTTTTTCTTCCCTTCCCTTCTCAAATCCTTCTTTCCCTCTCCTCCCCTCTTCTCTTCTTTTTATTGTTTTCCTTCTCAATTTATAGTTTAGCACTTTTCCTAGGTCCAAAAACAAGTTCAATTATCATCAAATTTGTAAGTGGTCTGGTTAAAAAATGTTATCACATGTTATAATTCCTAAACTTAGGTAAATTAAAAAAAATAATTTGCAAACCGATGGCCATGATTATTCTATTTTAATAATAGGATCTTTTCCAAAAGTCTGATTTGTCATCTTTAAAAATTGAGATTTCACACAATAACTTTAATTTTCAGATACTTAGAAAAGTTGGTAATTTGGCAGTACTGAGCTTGAATTTCTGCATAGCAATGCTCTGCAATGCAGGAGGGTGAGGAACATGGCCAGACAAGGACCTATGATCTCTAGTGCATCATAATTCTCACTAGGTTTAATTCTCTCACTTATCCAGAGAGGTTTGAGTTGTGAATTCTGCTCAAATTCAATTAACAAATTAAACTGATCAGTTATATTCCATATTCTACATGACTGTACAGTTCTACTTAGAAACTCACAGGTCAGAATGTAATTATCTAATTCTTTAATAAATGGAAATTCTATCTCTATCACTAGACTGTAAGCTTTGTCAGGAGCGAGATCATATTTTAGACCTGGTTTACTATTTAGATTCATACAATGAATCCCTGTGGAAAGAAGAGAGGAAGGAAGGAAAGACAGAAGGAAGGGAGGGAGGGAGGGAAGAAATAATTTTTAATAGAGAAAATCCACCTTTCATTCTTTTTTCATCTCCAAAAGTACCAATCATGCTGTAGGTACTTTAATTGATACTCTTGTTCAACTGGTTAAATAGGAAAAAATATGGGCCTTAGAAGTCTATATCACCCAACTAATATTATAGGGAAGCTCACATGAGATCTTATATTTCTCTAATTAATTTTAGAAAAGTTTCATGATAATAATTTATGACACATTTTTTGATGGTACCTTATTTCTAATATTATTGTGCAAGGTCATCTATCTGCCTTAAGTGTTTCTCAACTGTAAAGCTGGAAAAATTACCCCACTCTAACAATTAAGGCAAGAAAATGTTTCCGTGTTTAAAATAACAATGTCTTATGAATTGGACTATCTTTTAATTATTGATGGCTCTAAAACTCCACACAACATTCCATTCCTTTGCACTAATTAGAGAAAAGCAATACTAGATTTGGAGTCAGTAGTCCTTGAGTTCAACTCCTAGATATGTCACTTATTAGTAGTACTACAGTCAAAATTTACTTAATCCCAATGTGCCTTAATCTTTCCATCAGTAAAGTGGAGTCAAAGACACCTTCCTCACTTACATAACTACTCAATTGAAAGTGCTATGTAAAAATGTAAACATTTTATGTTTTTCCAATATCAACAGTCCTACCGTAAGAAACATAAAATTTAAAAACAAGTTTTTGCCTTTAAAATAAAACATACAATTTGATCTTTTCTATTTACCACTCAACCTGATAACTGATCTAACCAGTCAATTAATCTGATGGCCAGTCTGACTGAATTAACCAATTAATTGTGAAACAGAGCCAAACAGTTGATCAGTTCATCCTAGCAGAGGAATGCAACGTATCAAAATTTGTGTTTTAGGATAACCTAGAGTAATTTGCTCATTGATTTATTTTTGATTCTGAGATTTCTAACACTAAAGTAAAATGTGTGAGTCTCTGATAAGGCACAAAAAGTCCTATGGGAACACAGAAATTCTAGTCAGACAGTAGTAACCTGGTCCAATAATCTCTAAAATAATTTCGCTCACTTTACCTCGATACACCTTTGAAATTCCTATTGATCTCTCTTGAGCATGATCAAATGACCAACTCTATGAAGCTTTTATGGAATTCTCTAGACTAAGTTGAACACTCTATTCATACTATTCTATTCATTGTTATGGCCTTCAATCTATTACACTCTAGTTATCTGTTATCTGGCTACCTTTAATAAAATTGTGAGGATCTTGAACACAGAGACTGTGTGATCTTCATGTTGAAACCAAAAAAAATCTAGCATAGCATCTGGACTTTTCAAGTGTTCAGTGAACATTTCTTTAAAGAGAAATGTAAGAGTTATTATACTACTAATCAACATGTAAAATAAATGTCTAAACAATAAGAAGGAACAGAATATATGAAAGGGAATAATATATAGGGGCTTTAATTGAGGAATCTTCTCTTATCTCCATTCTCTGTCCTCTTGTAGCATCTTTTGGTCCATTGTACTTCCTTCTAACTTAGAGAGAGCCAATTTTTGTATTCTTACAGGTTGGTAGACACACTCTTGAATGGAGAATTATCTTGAGAGCCATGGCTTTTGATTGCAGGTGTGAGAGAATAATCTTTTCTGAAACTCTCTAATGATCAAAACTGAAAGCATATGACTGAGGGACTGGATTACAAACCATAAACTCTGTAATATGTGACAACTGAAAAGTTATTTTCCTTTCCAAAGAGAGAGAAGATTCTGACTAACCCGAAAGAAGCAAAGCATTGTAGGGAATATGACTATAATTTAGGTACTTGTCAGTACCTGAGAAAGGGTCAGCCTCTCAAGAGGGTAGATATTTTTTTAAAAGATTAACTAAGCTTAGAGGGATATAGCAAGCTAAAGTAACCTTGGTTCAATTCTCAAGTTGAACTCAGAAGTACTGGCCAACTAGAAGAGGAATTTGGATGATATTGTAAATGTAGACTGACAGAGCAGAGGCTATCAAAGAATGGAGGATATTATTAATGGATGCCAACATATGAGGATAACCAAAATCAAGACAGCCCAGCCACCAGGAAGCTGAAGCATGGCTAGAGAAAGTCATATAAAGCCATGGCCCTTTGCTCAATGCAAGAGATAGGTAAGCTTCTAGAAATTTACACTGTTCATAGGGAGAAGGGAGGAAGAAGACAGGAGAAAGAAAAATATTGTATTGATTGAGTTAAAATCTGAATACACTGAGCCTAATGCTAGCAGTGACTTTGTAATCTTGAATTAAAAATGGAAAATTTTCGTATGCTAATTGAAAAAGTAATATCAAGAAAACTTTGGTTGTATTTTTAAAAAAGTGACAAGGGGGAAAGGGGAGGGGGAGGGATAAATTGGGAGATTGGGACTGACATAAACACACTACTATATATAAAATAGAAAACTAATAAGAACCTACTGTATAGCACAGGGGACTCTACTCAATACTCTGTAATGACCTATATGGGAATAGAATCTAAAAGAGAGTGGATATATGTATATGTATAACCGATTCACTTTGCTGTACAGCAGAAACTAACACAACGTTGTAAATCAACTATACTCCAATAAAAATTAATTAAAAATATAAAGCATGAGGATAATAAAAAATAAATTAAATACAAGTGATACTTCTTTTTATACTCAAGTGTGTGTACTGTTGCAACCACACAATTTAAAGTGGCTACATACACTTCTGCATATAGTTAGGAGTTTAAAGTGTTCTAGTGGGTCATTTAGAATGATAATAGTAATAAATATTTGGTAGGAAAAACAATAGTTTTTACTAACTTGGATTATTAACTACATTATTTTCATTTAATTAACAGTTTGTGCTACATTTTGTCATTATTCATGATTATAACGTTATAATGTTATAATAATGACTATTAATATGTTCTATATTTATTTTAAATGTTTTATGGGAAACAAAACCTGGGCTTCCACTAAGAAAACAGCTATCCCTTCATTCTTTTTCTGTTTGGTTTATTTACAAATTTAAAATTAACCTGAGCCTAAGCTTAGACTCAGTCACTTACAAACTGTGCCTTGAGCAAGCTGATTAAAAGTTCAGGACGGCCTTGATTCTTTAGTTTGTGTGATAGGGATAAATCCTTTTGCCCTAGCTTTGGACAATTCAAAACCATTGATATGTGGGAAAGTGTACTGAAAGCAAAAGAGCTGTGCAATACAGTTTATTGTTTTATCAATGTGTTATAAAATATTTCTAAATATTTCAAAGGTACTATTTCATTTTTCATGACAACAGACTACTTCTTAATCATTCATGAAATAAAGTCACCTGACCATATAAGTTGGTTGGTTCCCTTGTAACACCTAATTTTCTCTTCATGATTGACAAGATACTTTAATAGGACGTCATTAGACATACTTGACTTAAGAACTACTTTAGTTAAGGATAAATATAATGTTAACATTTGCTGCTCTCTTAATCCTTATAAAAACAAACAAACCCCCCTAAACTTTTACTGGATATCTAGGATTAGAAAAACCCCAGAATGGAAAATTAACTTTCTAAGTCTTGGTCAATTCAAATAGGCTTTGAGAATCCCCAGAGGAGGCTACAGAAAGACTTGTGCACCGAGGATCTTTAGTAATTACCTTCAATTTTAGCCCAGGTTTGTACCCACCCATTTTGCCTGTTTATACTCAGTCTATGAGAAGGTAACAGCTAAGACTTTCATAGATAATGGAAGAGTTCATCATAGAACTGTCACCAAAATAAAAAATTAAATGTAAAACATTCAGCAAAATGACAGTAACATTTTCAGGTAGGAATCTGAACTGAGACTTCAGTCATTATCATTGTGTATCCAGAAGAGTAACTTTTTTCTCTCTCCCATTTCCGCCCTCAATAAGCCAAAAGAAGACACTTACTATTGCAGAAATTCATTTGCATACCAGAAAGCTGAATCTGTTATCTTTTATCATGCACAGATCTTACAAACTTATAGGAGGATGTGCATAAGAAACTGATGAAGTTGCAGGTGTGACAAGAGGGGTTAGAGAAAACGTTGGGTTGTATGAAGGGTACTGACTGTTCTGTGCACTTAATCGTTGTGCCTATATTTCTAGGTCTCTACTATAAGCCTCATTTAACCAAACTAGAACCAGGAAATGGTGATCCTCATGTCAGCTGCTACCAGCCAGAAGTACTTTGGGAAATAATTTTACTTTTTATCGCTGGGAAAAGAAAATAAATGTGGAATTAGAAACACTACAAGCCACTCTAACTGTGGTCCTTTACCTTACTTTTGCCAAGATGTATGAAGTCCTTTATCTCTCATTTTTACTGTTTGGTTTGAATTTTACCCATTGAGTAGCATGTAGAAATTCAATGACTATAAACATTGTTCTGAAGGAAGACAATTTTTTTAAAGTGCAAATTAAAAGAGTTTCTTGAGTTTTAGAGTTAAAATGCAAGATGCCATTAATTTTCCAATGGAGTAGGTTTTAGTAGAAGGCACTAATGAAATTTTTCATACTGTAATTCATCTCTTTTTTCCATTAAAATGGAAGGTATTCTAAAGCTTAGATTTAAACATCCCATCATCCTCTTAATTTGGAAAAAAAATAATTGAAAACATTATTGACTCCTGGGACATTGTGTTCCTGGTATTTGTTATACAGTTATAAGTGAAGCACTAGGAGATGCCATAAATAACACAAACTTGATCTCATAAGACATCTAAAAATGTGTAATAAGTGTTCTTGCCTTTATAATGGATTCTACAATTCATTTATTCTGAAAGTGTTTATTAAGTGCCTGTTATATACCAGGGCATACTTTGGAACTCAGAAAAATTGTATTAGCCTAGGTTCTGTCCAGAAAGCAGAACCTGAGACAAGGGTTTGAGTGCAGCCAGTTTATTTCAGAAAGAGATCCCCAGGAAGAAAGTAGAGTGAATACAAGATTGCATCACCAATAAGTTACCATCATTGGCAAATGGTTTGCTCATGCTGTGGACAGTTTGAGGCACTGTGTGAAATATGATTTAGACGGTTCATGGAATGGAAGCAGGGGCATTTACGCATCAGCAACCATCCCCTATTGGTCAGCTGTTGCCCTCTCAAGTGTTAATTCTCCCAGAATCCTAGGTTTGCCTGGGGATCAGAATATTCAAGTCAGTTTCCACACCAGTCTATCATGAAACCAGGGCAGGAAGTAAGATTTAACCAGTGTTGTTGAGGAAGTGCTGTCAGTAAAAGGGAGGCCAAGAAGCTATTGGTTATGTAAGCATATCACAAAAAATGGGGGAATGTACCATATTCTTATTAATAGACTTATTTACTTATTTACTCAAGGTGTTTACTGAGTATTTATTATGTGCCAGGCACTGTTTTAGGCATGGAGATACAGCAGTAAAGAAAACAGACTCTAATCCCTGTTTTCATAGAGTTAAATAGAGTGGGAGAGAAGGTAGAAAAATGAGAAAATTGTGTTTAATCAGATGATAATAAAGCAGCATGGGATAGGAAGCCCTGCAGGTATCTGGAGGTCTAGCTGACAGGATTTGCTGATGGATTCAATAAAGGGTATGAGAACTTTAAGAGGACTCATGGATAACAGTAAGAATTTCTATTTTGTTTTGCTTTGTTTTTGCTGGAAGAATGGAGTTGTCATGTACTAAGGGGAGAGAGGCTAAGAAGAGCAGGTTAAAACAGAATTCTGTTTTGGACATGTTTAATGTGAGAAACATATTAGTCAGCCACATGTAGACGTTTTGTTATACATGAGTCTGATGTTAAGCGGGAATGACTGGTCTGCAAATAAACATTTGAGTATCTTCACAGTTATAGTGGATTAGGACCCATCCTAAAGACCTCATTTTAATGTAATTACCTCTTTAAAGAGTTAATGAGGTTAGGGCTTCAACATATGAGTTTGGGGAAAGAACACAATTCAACCTATAACAAATGGTGTGTTTTGGTAAGTGAGAGGGAATGAAATTTAAAGAACAGGTGGAGGAACTGGCCTTATGGTGACACAGACAAATTAAAGAAAGGCAGAGAACAAGATGTGCTTGCTGGTAGGAAGGTAGATATGATGAAGAAGTGTGTAGATATTTCCTGGTTATTCATATTTTCTCAATGAAATTAGAAGCAGCAACTAATAATCTCACTGAGAGTGAAGGGAAGAAGATGGAGGTTTGAGAAACGAGGACACGGTGTAGTTACCTAGGAGAATAGGAAAATAAGAAGAATTAAAAAATACAGTGTGGTTACTGGCTCCCCACCTGAATATAGTCATCATGAATTTGAAGTAAAATCGGTCATAATGTTTTCCCCAGATCTGCTCAGTTGCCAAAGACCAGGCATGAGATTGGTGATGACTTTGATTTCACCGAGGTTTAGATTTTGCCAGGTGAATACAATGAATGGAGAGGGGGCAAGGAGTTATTTTAATAAATGATAGACCATGAAATCCAAGCTGGTAAAAGAGGAAATTGAGGAATGAAGTCAGAGAGAAAGAGTGAAAAAGTAGTAGAATCAACAGAATGTAAGTTAGAAGGGTAGAAGAGCTGTCGGAGGTGGGTGATTAGAGGCAGTGGTGCGAAAGAACAGGAAGTGGTGCTATGCTGGAAACTGAAATTTGGAGAAAATACAGTTGTTGTTAATGTCAAAATGTCAGTCAAAAGTGGAAGAGTAAAAGGATAAAGTAGGATGAAAGACTGTATGTATTATGGAGGAGTGAAAGTCAAGGAACTTTGAAGCCAAGGAATTACTGAGAGAATCATCTGCATGGATAATTTTAAAGAATTACAACAGCAGGACTTCCCTGGTGGCACAGTAGTTAATACTCCACACTCCCAATACAGGGGGCTCAGTTCCACCTCTGGTCAGGGAACTAGATCCCACATGCATGCCGCAACTAAGAGTTCCCATGCCACAAGTAAGGAGCCCGCGAGCTGCAACTAAGGAGTCTGCGAGCCGCAACTAAAGAGCCTGACTGCTGCAACTAAGACCCAGCACAACCAAATAAATAAATAAATATTTAAAAAAAAGAAAAAAGAATTACAACAGCACTGGAAAGAGTGACAATAAACCAGAGGTTAAAATATTACATGGATGGGGCTTCCCTGGTGGCACAATGGTTAAGAATCCGTCTGCCAATGCAGGGGACATGGGTTCAAGCCCTGGTCCAGGAAGATCCCACATGCTGCGGAGCAACTAAGCCCGTGCACCACAACTACTGAAGCCCACGTGCCTAGAGCCCGTGCTCCGCAACAGGAGAAGCCACCGCAATAAGCCCATGCACTGCAGCGAAGAGTAGCCCCTGCTCGCTGCAAGAGAAAAGCCCACACGCAGCAACAAAGACCCATCGCAGCCAAAATAAATAAATTCATTAAATTAAATAATAATATAAATAAATCTATAAAAAATATTAGATGGATGAGGAAAAGTGATCAGGGTCCTGTAAATAACTGCTCTAACAGGAAGGGAGTATAGTATTTTTTGATGGCATAAGCTTTAAAACTCTCTTTTTAAGTAAAAGAGAAGAAACAACGGTCAAAAGTGGCAATGAGCAACAAGGAAAATACCTAACTCACCGCTAAGCCCAAGAGTATGATGAATTTAGGAAAAGAATATGAAAACATGGATTCTCTCCCTGTACCTGGAATTGTGAAGGCTGAGGAAGGAGTAGGGTTTGTATAGTTACATTGGATAAATATGGATAGTTATGAAAGTGATCTATCAAAGCATGAGCAGCACATTTAGAATGGATTCACCCTTACACTATTTTTTTTTTTTAAAGGTATTTTTTTTTTTTTTTTTTTTGCGATACGCGGGCCTCTCACTGTTGTGGCCTCTCCCGTTGCGGAGCACAGGCTCCGGACGCACAGGCTCAGCGGCCATGGCTCACGGGCCCAGCCGCTCCGTGGCATGTGGGATCTTCCCGGACCGGGGCACGAACCCGTGTCCCCTGCATCGGCAGGCGGACTCTCAACCACTGCGCCACCAGGGAAGCCCCCACCCTTACACTCTTTAGAGCTCATATTACTTTCTCAGAAATCTCTGTTGAGGAATGACTTGTTTGTTCATTTATTTAGTACTCATTTAACAAATACTGGTAAAGGGATTACTTTATCTGGAGACTGTTCAAAGAGCTTTGAAAATGTTAACCAGTTAATTTTCATTAAGAACCCTAGGAAGTAGAAACTGTTTTCTCCACTTTAAAAATGAAAAACAACTGGGGCACGGAGAGGTTAAAGAAAATGTTCAAGGTTATATTTTAATGGTAATAAAAATATTTCATAATCTCAGATTTAAGTAAAGGAATTAGATATGAGAAGTAAACACTCCATCAGGGTTTATACCAAAAGCATTAACTATTTAGTTATTGTAATAATTAATTAGTAATGAAAAAATCATACTTCTTAAAGTAACCAGTTTTTAATTGATTTGAATCAACAGTTCAGGCCAACATTATTCCTCCTAAATGATCAGAATGAGGCCTGAAAGACTGAAATGATTCTTTAGTTTGGCAAGAAATGTTCATTGAGTACCAGGATTTTTCAGACACTTATCCTGTACACAAAAGAGTGAGAAGGGACCCAGGATTCTGAGGAGCTCACTGTCTCTTGGAATGCATTGTACATGGAGCTGTGGAGAAAGGAGTCAAAGGAAGTGGTGCAAGCCCAGAGGTGAAGATTCTCTGCTGTAGGAGTCACCAGTGGCTCAACTAGAGTGACTTTTTGAAATGCAGCAGGACCCTATGGTCCTTCCCCCCATGTCCTCCACCTGCCTTTTGTCTGTGGAAAAACTTTAGCCAAAGAATAAGTTTAATCAGAGAAGTGAGAAAATGCAGAAACAAAGGAAAATAGTCTAACAAGGCTAAATAATAATGTTTACTCAATAAGTGTAGTCAAGGACCTTTAGTTCCTCCTCAAGGGCTAGAGATAATCTTCTGAGCCTATCCTGTGAGCTGTCTGGTAGATACTGAAACCCCCGCCAGATGGAAGAAGTTAACTACTTGATGACCAGACCGTAGCCATGACCTAAGCTGCCACAATTCCGAGAACTGGCTTCAAAGAAATGGGAGCAAACTGACCCTTGCACTGAAGATTAACTGTACTTAAAACAATCAAGATGACACTGGTCAGACCACTGCACGCCCAATTTCAAGATGACTGTCGAGCTGACTGCTGTTTCTGCATGTAGCCCCTTCCCTCCATCTATAAAAGCTCTTGCCCACTGGTTGTGAGAGTGGCAGAGTCAGCCTTGGGACAGAAGTCTGCCCTCCCCCGCAGCTGCCGGCATCCAAAATAAAGCAAACTTTCCTTTCCACTAACCTTGCCTCTTTCTTGGCTTTAGAGCAGCGAGCAGCTGGACCTCACTACTGAGCAGAGGACTAGACTGTCAGGCTGGTAGCAGAACAATCCAGGGTCAAGAGGGTAACAAACTCAAAGGTTATTTAAAGGCAGGATGTGTTTTGTCAATGGGGTGACCCACACCGTGCCTGAGTGCAAGCTATCTCCATGGCGGGTGCTGGAAGGGGTTTACCATGGGGGGAGAGGATCATGTTTACTTTAGTAAAATACAGATGCCAGGACTGAATTGGAGAGAGACTAGTGTTATGCTGAACTGGAGCATGTCCAGCAATAATCCAGGAGACAAATAATCAGCCTCACCTAGCACCAAACTCCTCCCTGCTTTCCTTGATCTACCTGTTGGGAAAGCATAGTCTTTCACTGCCAGGTACCAAATGCCCAAGCTCAATGGAGTATAAGTCTGAAAAGAGCATACATCATATTTATCAGCAAGCATATCAGGACTAATACAAAATGGTTGGTTTGGAAAGGGGTTTAAGCTCTAAGTGAAAAAATCTAGCTAACGTTGAACAAGCCAGGTAGTTAACTTGCATACTTTTAATTTCTTTAGCTAAAGGTTACCCATACTTCTCTCTAGAGACGTGAGAAGTATGATGGCTTCCGTGTTAGTTTTCTTATTTATTTGTTTTTCCTATTTGTCCCTAGTCACTTTGCAGAAAGCTAGAAAACAGTGGGTTCTACACAGTGCAGCTCTTTGTAAAAGTGGTTTATTTTGGTCTCTGGAGAAAGAGGGGATTGCAAAGTCAATTTCTTGCCCCACAGAAAACACCGTTCCTATAGTAAAATAGTATAAAGAAGCTGCTATGAGGAGCTTGGCTCCTAACAGTGAGGACCAGAGCTTCGTACAGGAACTCCCAAGAACTGAGAGTTTTCATTCTGGTTTATCAGAGGGCATAAAGTTCCTATTTCAGAAAAGGTAAAACAGCCATTTACAAAAGAAAGTCAATCTGTATCCTAAGCATTTGAATAAAAAGTTAAAGCAAAAACAAAATCCAAGAAACCAACACCTGTCATAGGATGCTAGCAGTAGGCTGTATCAAGAATTGCAACGTCCTGAGGCTGTTTTTCAGGGAAAATACTTGAGGAATAGGCAGGGATGGTCTCCTGGGACATATTCTAGACATCTTGCTGCTGCCAGGAAGAACAACCACCCTGAGGAGAATGGAAAAGCAGGTTTGGGTTGCTGTAGCCTTGGATCTTGGCAGACTGAAACCAAGCAGGAACCTGTGGAGCTCCTGGACACAGAAACCTTTCTGTCCACCTGTTTCTTGACTTCAGCCTCCATGACCTTTCTTGAGTTCCAAAGGGCAGATTTGAACAGTTGCTAATCCAGAAAGGGAAGGGAAGGGATGCAAAGACAAGGAAAGGGCAGCCAAGAAACAGCAGTACAGCCTTGCGACAGGGTCCTCGTTCCACCTCAAGGGATACACATAACAAAGTCTTTAAGCTCTTTAAGATGTCAGCATTCTTCATACCAGAGAAAGACCACCTAAGGTTACATTAAAGGACCCGGAGAATCTCAACAAGAAAATTACCTGAGACCAGATTAGAGGAGTACAGGCTCTGAACACACCCTAATCTTATCAGCAATACCACCCTTGAACCATTGCTGCAACGCTCCTCAACAAATCAAGCCTGCAGTGTCCCCCTTTGCGTGACAAAGCAATAAAGCCATTCTTTTCTACTTCACTCAAAACTCTTGTCTCTGAGATTCAATTCGGCACCAGTGCACAGAGGCCGAGGTTTCTGCATTAAGATTTTGGATTAGGACTTCAGTTTCTGGACCAAATGCTCAGGTCACTGCCCCCAAGCCTCTGACTACTTGGCCTGAAGGCAATATGTTTTTGGCCCTTGTTCACACCTACCCCACCCTATTCTGGCCTCAAGTCATCTTGTCTCTGCACAGCTTTAGGGCCAGAGCCAGGTCCCCCACACCTGGCTCCCCCACACCTCCTCTTACTACAAACCTTTGCATATGGTTTGCCTTTCATATGTAATGCTTTTCCCTTTCTAGTTAATCTCTTCTCCTCCTTCAGATTGAAATTCAATTTTCAGTTCCCCAAAGAAGCCTTAACTTCCCTAACTAGGTCAATTCCCCCTTTCATATGCTCTGACAACACCACACACATCTTATTCTAGCACTAAATTCAAATATGGATTTACAGTAGTCCCTCCAGTCTGTGTTTTTTTTCTTTCCACAGTTTTAGTTATCCACCGTCAACCTTGGTCTGAAAATATTAAATGAAAAATTCCAGAAATAAGCAATTCTTAAGTTTTAAATTCTGGGCCATCTTGACTAGCGTGATGAAATCTTGCACCATCCTGCTCCGCGACCTGCCTGGGATCCCCAACTATTGACACTGTCTTCTCCTGACATCCAACCACGGACATCGTCATGGGCCAGCGATCCAGGATCACCCAAAGCAGATGACCCTTCTTCTGATGTATCATCAAAAGGTCAACAGTAGCCTAGCGCTAAGTGACAATGTCTAAGTCATTCACCTCACTTCATCTCATCACATAGACACTTTATCATCTCACATCATCCCACGAAGCCAAAGGGTGAGTACAGTATAATAAGATATTTTGAGAGAGAGAGACCGAATTTACATCACTTTTATTACAGTATATTGTCATGATTGTTCTATTTTATTATTAGTTATTATTGTTGCTCTCTTACTGTGCCTAATTTATAAACTAAACTTTATCGTAGGTATGTATATATAGGAAAAACTTAGTATATATAAGGCTTGGAACTATCCAAGGTTTCAGGCATCCAACTGGGAATGTATCCCCTGAGAATAAGGGGGGACTACTGTACATTTATTAATAGAATCAGTTAATTAATTTCTGCGTCCATTATTATACTATAAGCTTCCTGAAATCAGGGATTCCTGTCAGGTTTTACTCATTCTTATGTTCCCAGCACAGTGCCAGGCACATAACAGATACACGGAAATATTGGTTGAATAAAGGAAAGTATGGACTAAGGGAGTGGAAATGGGAAGTGAGATGTGGGTAGGAATTTTGAATTAAATGAATGTATGACTGAGTACTCCTTGATGCTATTTTAAGATTAACTCACATTTTAAAAGTAACTCTTCAAAATTATATATTAGCATGTTTTCATATTTATAACATTTGCTGGAATGAGAAAAGAAGGCAGGTATATTCAGTTTTTTGATTCTGAAAAAAAATGAGTAGACATACAGTTTTCTACAGTGAATAAGGAAATTATGGAAATGTCATCTTCCCTTTAGCTGAAATTTTTTTTGTATCCTTTTCTCACCCTATTGTCTTCTTGCCCTTCCCACCTTATGCATATTACAAGACAGAGTTAAAACGCATCTCCTTCATGATGCTTATTATAATATTCAATCAATATTGATTAATAGATTGCTATGCTCAAACCCCTAGGTCTGGTTAATGTGTGTTTAATTACCTTTTCGCCCTGATTTCACAGGTGACATATTCACAACAGTAATGGATCTACACAACTACCAGCAGGAAGCTAACTGGATGATTGATTAACAACACATGGAGTCATTTTTCCACTCCCAACAAATATTTTTCCTAGTGGCAGAATATCTGAATTTCAAATATAATAATAACTCTGTACCTTGCCTACACTGTTTCAGTGACAAAAAATTATTGTCACAGTGACCAATTATTTTACTATTTTTATATTGCTGACTTTTACTCTATGCTACCTTGGATTTTTTTTTTCTCAAATTTCTATGCAAGAATCAAAATTTGAAATCCTAAGTTCAACTTTAAGAGCTGGTAGTTGTATCATGAAGTCAATAAAGAAAAAAAACAGTTTGATTAAATTAACTAAATTGACTAAATCTGTGAATTGTTACGAACAGTATCTTTGTCTTTTCAAACCTGTGTCTTATAAATTTTAACGGGATAGGGCTTCCCTGGCGGCACAGTAGTTAAGAAACCGCCTGCCAATGCAGGAGACACGGGTTCTAAACCCTGGTCCGGGAAGATCCCACATGCCGTGGAGCAACTAAGCCCAGGAACCACAACTACTGAGCCTGCACTCTAGAGCCCACATGCCACAACAACTGAAGCCTGCGTACCTAGAGACTGTGCTCCGCAACAATAAAAGCCACTGCAGTAAGAAGCCCACGCACCGCAACAAAGAATAGTCCCCGCTCACCTCAACTACAGAAAGCCTGTGAGCAGCAACAAAGACCCAAAGCAGACAAAAATTAATTTAAAAAATTTAAACAGGATATAAGAACTTAATCTCATGTCATATTTCACCTACTCTGCCCCTGCTTCTTTTTTGTGTGTCCGACATTTTTCTCTGCCAGGTATCTAAGACGTAGCTATGAACAATACTTCTCTCTCTCTCATTAGGCAAGGAGCATGGATATTTTTTTAAAAGAATAAATAAAAGGCTTTTTTTTTTAAAGGCAAATAAGACATGACAGATCAGTAACAGAATATTCTTGTTGTTATTAATATTTCTTTTATCATTATGTCCTTATCAATGGAATTGAGTATAAAGTCTCAAGTTTAGAGTTCAAAGTTATTTTGCTATTTTTCCTCTTATGATTTCTGACAAATTTTTAATGTAATGAAACACACCCAATTAAAATATAAAAAACTGGAAAAATGGACTTTGCCAGACTAAAAGAAGTTCAAATCAATCAAGAGCTTTAGTAAAGAACCATAGGCTATGTGATAGATTGAAAATAAACAGGGATTTTATGAGTGTGTGTGGTGTGTGTGTGTGAATACATGTTATGTCTTAGGTAGCATTGCACAGTGTATCAAGGAAAATTTATGAGTACAACATCATAGCAAAAATTAAGAAAATCTTTTCAGTCTGAGATAATAAAATGAATACAGGCTTTGGTGAAAAATATGTAAATCTTTATATAGACTGAGACATTTACTTTCTTCCTGTTTCTCGTATCTGTAAGTTGAAGACAATAAAATCTTCCATTCTAACTTGGATAATTACTGAGGATGCAGTAAAAGAAAAACAATCACATGTGAAACACTTTATAAATAGGAGGGACATCTGGAACAGTAATGACATGATATGTTAAATAGTAGAACTAAGTACTACTACTACTACTATAATTGGCATTTATCTATAGAAATTTAGATTTATCTACTCACTAGGCAAGTCACATGTATTATTTCATTTAATCCTTACAACAACCTTATGGTATAGTTACTATTATGTTCCATATTTCAAGATGAGGAAACTGTGCATAAAGAATTAAATTATTTCCTCAAGGTCACTCAAGGAGGAAGTCAGGGTTGACCCATCACCCCATGACCTGCAAGCCTAAACCCTTTAACTTCAGGCTTACTGCTTTTTTTTTTAAACCCATGATATTCGTAAATTTATTCATGACATACATATCAGAAACAAATGCTGTGTTTGGTACAGCTTACGCATAGCTCTTTAAACGAGATTTTTTTCTTGTTGCTGTAAAATAAATATTGTATTTTAAAATCACCATACAAGAAAACAAAAGTCAATACAGATTCTGAAAATGAACTGGACAGAGACTAGAGGGTGGCATAAATGAAAAAGTCAAGGATTGCTGGTGAGATCGTGAAAGATTATTTTTCTTATTTAGATTTTTCTAATGTGCTGTACTGTGTCATGTGATTAAGAAGCCAGACAGACCTTCAGGCAGCAGCTTTTAAAGCAGGCAAGTATACATAGTCCTATGGGACTGCAAGCGTATGCCTCACTGGCCACCATCTCCGGGTGTCCCCTGGGCAGCAGTCCCCAAAATTGGGGCTCCAGATGAGTGTGCAAGCTCCTGTCTGGGAGACACCTGCGCGCTTATAGTGAGGGAGAGCGCAAAGACGACACGCACTAGCCTGCCTGCCCCGAGAGCACATCCACGTCCATAGCGCCCTAGACATGCCTGCCCCTCCGGCCAAAGCTCCAGGACCAGCAAAGAGCCTGCCCTCGCAGAGAGCCTGGGGGGCGCCTCAGACCGCTGTCTGCGCCCTGCCCTGGGTGGCAGTCGGCACAGAACCATCTCACAGATTACCACACTCCCATGGGACCCAGGAAGCAAGCCCTGCTGGCCATAGAGGGAGTAGCCCCCGGGCAGCAGCTGCAAAGATGGGGCACCAGATGTGCATAGAAGCTCCAATCAGGGATCCCGGCCCCTGGAGGCGGTGGAAGGAGAGTGAAGATGGCGGCCGCCAGGCTCCGCCGGAGAGCACCAGCAGGCCCCCAAATGCCTATCAGATCGGATGGCTGCCTCCAGCCAACACTCCAAACAAGCAAATGGGCCTCTTCCACACCAGGTTCGGGCACCCTGGATCCACGCTTTGCCCTGAGCCTTGGGGCTGGTGAGTCCCAGCAGGCGAGCCCTTTAAGAGCCCATGTCCCTATAGCCTCGTGGGGCTTGTGCACAGAGCCCTGTTGGTTTTCAAAGCTAGATGTTTTGGGGGCCCATCTCTCTCAGGTGCAGGTCTTAAAAGTCAGGGAGGCCCAATGTGGGGTTCAAACCTTTGGCTCCTC
Organism: Phocoena sinus; assembly: GCF_008692025.1. Lineage (NCBI taxonomy): Eukaryota > Metazoa > Chordata > Mammalia > Artiodactyla > Phocoenidae > Phocoena > Phocoena sinus. Next base: position 85,162,462 of record NC_045769.1, on the reverse strand, counting down.
AGTGACCAGCTGTGGGTCTCCACACATGGGCGGGGGAGGTGGGCGTGGTGAGGTTTACGGCGAGACTGTGTCCCAGCCTCTCTTACCCGCTCCGATGCGGACCTTCTCTCTCTCTCTGGATGCTAGGAGTGGCTCGGGCAGTTTTTAGGTTTTCTCTGAGGAAGTTGTTCCATATGTAGCTGGAGACTTGGTAGTGTGCCTGTGGGAGGAGGTAAGTTCAGGGTCCTGTTAAGTTGCCATCTTTTTTTTTTTTTTTTTTTTGGCTGATGCGGCTTATGGGATTTTGGTTCCACCACTAGACCACCAGGGAATTCACTTAGGTCGCCATCTTGAACCAGAAACTTTGGCTTATGGCTTTTTTCTCTCGTTTTAATCTTAGTGAGGACCCCCCAGAGCTCTAATTCATTGTGTACATGTTATCCTCCAGTACTTCCATATTGTATTGTAATTAATTGTGTACCTAAATTTCTTCCCCACTAGACTGTGAACACATGAAAAGCAGTGTTGGAACCTCACCCATCTTTGTATCCCCAGAACATAGCTTTATGCCAAGTTCCTAAAAAAGAGTAGTAAATATTGGCTTAATGACTGGTTAAACACATTTCCATTTATTGTTTTAATCAAAACCACATCATCTGTAAGTAATAATGATTATCAAAATGCACTGGGTAACTCAAATATGCATGACAGTCCTTATAAACATTTGGTTGTCAAAAGAAAAGAAATTAAACACATCTCCTTCTCTCAAAACAAACCATTACTTTACAATGTCCCAATATTTAGGGCTGCCTTTGATTTGTATTACTTAATTTTGTTCAGTAAATTAATGGATATGTTTGTGACAATGATTCATTTTAGTTCATAATATTTTTTAAACCACTTACGTTGTGTTTCCCATATGTCAGGCACTGATCTGAGTATTTTATTAGTTGAATCCTCATAACAATCCTACAAAGAAGGCACTACTATTATTATCCCTGTTTCACAGAGAGCAGTTCAGCAACTTGCCCAAGGTAACATCACTTGGAGTGGAGGTACCAGCATCTAAATGTCTGCAATCTGGACCTCAGATCTATATTCTTAAACATCACACTATCATTTCTCTGTTTCATGGGGTCTGTATTTCACTTGTAATTCACAGAGCTCCAGGTTTTCTCCCAATATTTTTTGAGAATTCTTTCTCCACAGGAGCTTCCCTTCCCCCTCCTTTTGTGGACGTTTAAAAAATAAGGTTCATTGACATACAATTTACAGTTAGTAAAATTTACCCTGTCTCAGTGTTCATTTCAATGAGTTCTGACACATGTATACAGTTGTGTAACCACTGCCACAAACAAGATATGAAACATTTCCATCATCACACAAATTATCAAGTCCCTTTGCAGTCAGTCCCCAATCCCATCCTCATTCCTTGAAAACCACTGATCTGATCTGTCCCTATAGTTTGCCTTTTCCAGAATATCTTGTTAACGTAATTAATATTTCCTTTCCCCATTAATAGCCTTGGCACCCTTGCTGAAAATGATTTGACCATATATGTGAGGATTACTTCTGGGTTCTCTGTTCTATTCCATTGGTCTATACGTCTGTATATTTATGCCAGTACCATATTGTGTTGATTACACGTTGTAGTTTTGTAGTAAGTTTTGAAATCAGGAAGTGTGGTACTTCCAGCTTTGTTCTTTTTCAAAAGCGTTTTGGCTATTTGAGGTCCCTTGAGATTCTGTATGAATATTAAGATGGATTTTTCTATCTCTGGAAGAAAACGTCATGGGAATTTCAGTAGGGGTTGCTTGGAATGTATAGATTGCTCTGGGTAGTATTGACATCTTAACAATATTAAGTCTTCTAATCTAAAAAACAGAATGTCTTTTTTTTAATTGGTGTCTTTAATTCTTTAAGCAGCATTTTGTAGTTTTAAGAGTCTTTTGCTTTGTGCCTTCTTGTTTATTCCTAAGTAGTTTTGATACTATTGTAAATGGAAATGTTTTTTCAATTTCCTTCTCATATTATTCATTATTTGTGTAAAGTGCAACTAATTTTTGTGTGTTGTTTTGTATCATGCAACTTTGCTGAATTCATTTATTAGCTCTAATGTGTGTGTGTGTGTGTGTGTGTGTGTGTGTGTGTGTGTGATCTCTACAGCTTTTTAAACATACAAGATCATGTCATCTGTGAGGAGAGATAATTTTACTTCTTTCTATTTTGAAAGTCTTTTAATTTTTTTCTTGCCTGATTTTTCTGGCTAGCACTACATTGAATAGAAGTGTTGAAAGCAAGCATCCTTGCTTGCTTTCCTGATCTTAAGGGAAAAGTTTTCAGTATTTAAGAATGCACTTATAATCTTAGATGTTTTGTCCTAACCCTCTTATATATCCCCCCACTCTCTGCCAAAGATTAAAGAGTCCATCTGTCCCATCTCTCCTCAGAAAGGCTTGCCACCGTTTGGAGTTCAGTTCTCCTGGTTACTCTACAACCTCAAAAAACATAATAATTTTGTAGATTATTTGACATTTTCTCCTTGGTTGGTGTTGAGGAACACTCTTTTGAAGCTTTCTATACCTTACTTGGAAGTAGAATCCCCTCTTTTTTTCCTGTTTTATCCTGAAAATTATCCAAATTGTAGTGATTTAATTTTAGACTCAAACATGTCCTTGGGGTTAGCAGCATATCAAGGGTTGGCAGAAACATACTTTTCTGGCTTCATTATTCTAATTCATTCAAATTCAATCAGAGCAATCAGAGTTATTTTCTCCCCTCTTCTGAGCCTTGTTCTTTTAAAACTAATCTCAACCAAAAATAAACTTGAGATAGAGGTAATGTAGAAATTATACTTTTGTTGCCCTCTCTGCCTAATTCTAATTATTTCCCTGATAGAAAATACAGTCTTCCCTTATTAGGTTATAAATGAGATATAGACTGTATTGAAATGGTCTTTTGGCTCTATATCTTATAATAGAAAAACAACTGAGTTGAAAATAATTTAAACAGTTTTTGAACTCTTTATTTTTTTATTAGGAAGAACATCAGAAATAGCACTAAAAGTTTAGTATAAGATTAGTAGCTGGGCTTCCCTGGTGGCGCAGTGGTTGAGAGTCTGCCTGCCGATGCAGGGTACGCGGGTTCGTGACCCGGTCCGGGAAGATCCCACATGCCGCGGAGCGGCTAGGCCCGTGAGCCATGGCCACTGAGCCTGCGCGTCTGGAGCCTGTGCTCCGCATCGGGAGAGGCCACAACAGTAAGATTAAAATCATTGTATACATAGTTCCATATGACTTCTTGTGTGCCTCAGGGTTTTCAATTGCTTTGACACAATTATGATTCACTCACTTGCTCTAACTAAATTCAAGCACATACAGTGTAAACATCCTCTGGACAGCTAATTTAATAAGGAGTTTCAAGTTTTTTAAGACAGAACAGCTATGAGGATATCACTTGGCTTACTGTGAACACTATATATATGTAGATATATAGTACCCTATGGACATTATCATAGACAGTAAGTAAACAAGTCACACAGAGCTTAAAGCAAGGAGTTGTTTAGACCTACAGGATTAAAATGAAAAATCTTTCTTTTCCTTTATTATATTCTAAATTAATTAATTTTTATTTTGTTATCTAAACTTATCTCTCCCCTTAAACAGTAAAGTAAAACAAAAGTCACAATCAATTCAGTTTTACTCTACAAGTCATTTTTTATTCAGCAAAGAGTTCCTGAGCATCTATTTTGTGTGAGTCAGCACTCTGTTAGATATTGGGGATTTAACTATGAACAAGGCAATGTAGTGCCTGACTCCCAAACTTCATTTAGAGTAGTAAAAATAAATAATAAATTAATATGAATTTAAATGGTTATTGAATCAGAAGAGGGGGGAAAGGATTTTGTAGGTGACAACATGGTAATTCAATTTATTCTAGGGATTTTGGAAAAATCTTGTTAGTATTTGACAAGTTGCAGACTTGCTATTCTGAATGTTTACAACAGTGCACATCACATGGGAAACACACAAAAATATTTATAGAATGAAAATGCAAAGCTATTGATTTGCTGGAGGTCAACTGACCTAAAAGTTTTGTTCAGTCATTAAATAGGATGGTTTTGCTGCAACATTTACCTTCATTTAGTAAATATGACCTAGTTCCTAGACTGCAGAACAAGTCAAACGAGGATTCTTTTTAGGCATCTTTCCCAGCATTACATTTGAGGTAGAGGGGCCACTGGGAATCTTGCAAGGCATGCGTGAAGAGTGAAAAGTTCCAGAGTAAGTACTTTGACCTCTGCACTCTCTTTCAACAAGTCTTATAACAAAACAGAATTACTTAGAATCAGAAGGTAACCATTTACATGTAGTAGGAAATCCATGGTGTCTGTAACTATAGCATAACAAAATATGATTGCCCAAAATATGAACCCAAAATATGATTGCCCATAATATGAACCCAAAATATGATTGCAATAATAAAATCTAGACTTTCTGTATAACACATACATCATTTAGGGGACTGATTTTCAAACTATGGCCCATGAATCACCGATAGTCTTAGAAATCACATCATGAGGTTCCCAGCTGGCTTATTGTGTTCAGAAGAAAATAAAAATCAATAATTGTTTTTGTTTACGTACATTTTATAAATTTGAAAAGCAAGATTGTTTTTCATTTTCATGGAAACTTCTATATTTTTAAATAATTATTTTAATCATAATATTTCTCATGAGCTAGTCAGTGTGCCTCAACTAACATTCAAGTAATAGAAAAAATTTCCTTAACATTTTATTTGTTGTAGTTTTAAATTTGCATTTTCTGTTATTCTTATTGTGCTTCATTGTATCTGCAATTCATTAAAATAGATCAAGAATTTAAAAGTGGTTCATTAAGGCAAATAGTAATTAATTTAATAAATATCTGAAGGTTGAATTTTATTAGAAAGCTGATCAGTTTGCTCTTCCTTGACTTTAAGACCAATGTATCACCAATTACAAATTCATATAATAGTGACAGAAAGTCGTAGACGATTTTGCAGTGTTTTGAATAAAGTACAGGGCCGTCTCTGATAATTCAAACTATTTTAGAAAATAGGCACCAAGTAAAAAATTTCATTGAATTGATTATCTTCACCTCACAAGAAAAAAAAAAATCACAACTAGAAAGATATCAGCCAACATTATCAATGACATGTGAAAATTCACTCTAAAACAGAAAGCAAACCAAACCATCAAATTTTAATCAGATTATTATATTAGACACTGCATGATATCAATGTGTTTTAATAGAGATTACCAATTAAATTCAACTATTTGTTTTAGCAGTTTGCTTTGTAGTGGAACAAATTTTCTGATGTTCAGTCTGTATGAGGAGAAAGGCTCGACTACTTTTTGTGCTGTACATCAGACAACCATTCTACAAGAGAAATAATAATTAGTTTACAGTTACTTTCTGAGCTGTTACATAGGCTGGGAAAAGTGTTGGGTTCATTACTGAAGGAATAGGAGCTATGTACATACCTGAATATCAATCCACATTCTGTTTTTGCTTAATTTTTAATAATGTATTGAGGTGAAATTCATATAACATAAAATTAACCATTAATAGTGAAAAACTGAGCAGCATTTGGTACTTTCAGAATGTTGTACATACACCATTTCTATCTAGTTTCAAAACATTTCTCTTACTCTAAATAAAGTCCTTCACTCATTAAGCAATCACATGCCCCCCCAAACCCCTGTAACCGATAAATCTGTTCTCTGTTTCTATGAATTTATCAATTCTGAACATAATATAACTGGAATCATATGATATGTGACCTTTTGTGTTTGGCTTTTTTCATTTAGCAAAATATTTTGGAGGTTCATCCATGTTGCACTTCATTCCATTTTATGGCCAAATAAATTCCAGTGTATGTACCACATTCATTTATCCATTTGTCTATTGACAGACATTAGGACTATTGTAAATAGTGCCACTCTGAACATGCATGCACACGTTTGAGTACCTGTTTTCAATTCTTTCGTGTAAACACTCAGGAGTGAAATTGAAGTGGAATTGTGGGGTCATATGGTGATTCTATGTTTAATTTTTTGAGGATCTGCCAAACTGTTTTCCACAGTAGCTGAACCATTTGGCTTTTCCACTAGCAATGTGTGAGAGTTCCATTGCTCATTTTATATTTTTAATATAGCTACCCTTGTATGTGTGAAGCGGTATCTAATTGTATTTTGATTTGCATTTTACTAATGCTTAATCAGCTGAGCATCTTTTCATGTGTTTTTTAGAGATTTGTATATCTTCTTTGGGGAAATGTCTATTCAATCTGTTGCCTGTTTTTTAATTGATATGTCTTTTTTGTTGTTGAGTTGGAGGAGTTCTTTTTATATTCTAAACTATTATCAGATATATAATTTGCAAATATTTTCTCCCATTCTGTAGGCTGAATGAGTTCTGAGTTAGGCAAAAGAGAGACAAGTGCTTTGCATTAATCCTTCAGGTAGCCCCCAAACAAGTTAGAACCAATGTATACAGTAATTTCCAAATAAGGCCTGTTCTGCTCCCTTTGGAACCAGGGACAAGGGCACCTTAGTTTAAGTGGGCCTTCCTTAAATTAATGTTGCATAACACCTGACATATGATAGGTAATAGATAAACATTTTTATTGAATTAGCTTAATGTATCACTGCTATCATTCTATCAAATCCTGTTTATAACACCCCCAATTTTTCTTGACAACCTGTACTTCACCTTACCTCTACATCCCTAACCAAAGGCACCGTTATTTTGAGCTTAAACTACTACAATTTTTTTTATAACTGGAAACTTGACCCACTAGATCCATTCACCACACAACTATTAAAATGATTCTTTTTTATAACACAGCTCTGATCTTTTTTCAAACAACTGAGTATGTTTCCCTATCTCCTAGTATAAAGTACAACACTCTCAACATTCTCAAAATGATCTTACAAGACACCTGAATTATCTCACCTAACCTTCCTCTTTATTTCCAGGTTTTTGCCAAAATAACTCACAAAAGCCAAGCTACACTGGGCTTCATTCACTTCTGGAAATTGCCAAGATTTTTCTGGTTTCAGCAGAACCACACTACAGGATATATAGCCATGCAAGTTAGTGTACTGCATAACTCTGGGAAGAGTACCAGGTAAATAGAACTTCCTCAGCCAATACCTACCTGCATCTTTGCCTTAGAGTTGTGTGTGTGGAGGTGATGAGCTACCATATGTTATATCATCTATATGATATTTCCATGCACCCTTCTCCCTTTATTTAAGTGTCTGCACTTATTCTTCAATTCTCAGCTTAAGTGTGACTCAATCGGGTGCTTAATAAGATTCTTTTGAATAAATGAACCAACAATCATATATAGAGAGTTTTCCAGTTAATAAAACTCTTGTCATAGACACAATTTAGTTAGCTCTTCTCAACAGTTTTATGTGATTATTTATGATTTTAATTTTATCCTTATTTATAAATGAGAAATTGAAGTTCAGTAAGTTTGTGGTATCCCACATCACTGACAGTAGGTGAAGGTACAGAACACATAATCATCTAATTGGTTTTTTCCCACCAAACCAAGATGATTTTTGCTTGGTTATATGTAATATTATTCCACAGTAACATTCTTTGTAAGATTATTGTTTCCCCAAAAGAATTATATGTTTCTTGAGAATGTGCATCATGCCATCTTTTAATTTAGTGATAGTAATTATATTTAATGTTTTAACATTAGTAATACCATTATGTAATAACTTAGAAAACAATTCAAAACAAGAAATCTCTTCTATCAATATTTTTGATGGTTTCATTTAAAAACATGGACCACAGTAGTCAATCTAATGTGATGAAGTAATATAAAGTAATGATAAAGTAATATAGGATGATAAAGTAATATAGGATACACAAAAAATAATTTCTTGAAAACACTATAGAAATGTACTACATATTTTTAGTAGTCAGGCAAGTTTTAAACACATAACCAATGCAAATAAGTTAATCAAGTTTTAATGACACAGCCGAAGCTTTTTGTTCACATCATATGTTGTATGAGTTGTCTTCTGATGGGATCATGGAACATTATTGAGAACACCAGCTAATTTCTTGTATATGAACTCAATTCACATGAAATTAACACCAAAGTGTAATTCCACCAATTTTTAAGACTGTATTTTGTGTTTGTTAGTAGTGGTTAATGGATTATTTATATATAAAATACTAATGTAAAACATTGAAATTCTGAAAATACGTGACCATTAAAGAAAACTGAGTCCCTTTTCATGAAGGCCCTCAACTTGTTACATCAGTAATTGAACCACTAGATCTAGTGTTTTCAGCAAAACTGGATTTTCCACCTTATATTTAGGTTATTGGTTTTCAGGAATTTGCATTGTGATATGTGCAAAGAATTCAATAAGTTGCAGTCTCTGCTGGTCACCCAACTTTCATGTTTAGAATTCATTTAGAGAGGTTAGTCTTTCTCTGTGTAAACATAGCAATATTGTCATGGTATTCATGTACCTTAGTACAGGCATCCTGAAGTTGTTCCCTTGGTTTCTTTGTGTCTAAGCTTTCCACTGATTTCTCTCCTGAAACAACAATGTTCTAATTGATTCCAGTATTCATATCACTGCTGACTTCTTATCTCTTCATTACAATCATGAAAAATAAAAATAAAAAAGCACATCAAATTGCTTGTCATCTATTTTAGTTCTGCCAAGAACAAATGCTTTATTTTGATGGAACAGCGTAAAGTATCTGTGGTAGAATACTTAAAACCAAAATGCAGTGGTTTAACATAAAGTTTTCAGATATTTAATCAAACATCTAGATTAAAAAAATAAATTCTCACTGACTAACAAAGACCAGATTCTTATTACCTATCCTTGAGAAAATGGGATATTTGAGAAAATTGTATGGTGTGTTTCACTGTTGTACCTGTCACACACTTTTAATTAAAAATGTATTGATGCATGACTAATCTGTGAAAAACACACCCATTTTAGTTCAATTGCAGTAATGTACACGTAACCCAGTGGAGTAAGCCCATGTAATTATAACAGCAAGACAGCTCAGGCGCAGTGAGCCTCTCACACCTCAATCTCAAAGCAGATGTAGATGCTGGGTGCCAAATATCACAAATCTTTGTGGACTCAGCATCAGTGAATTTACTAATCTAGTCTAAATACCTGTAATGAAGCCATTTTGCTAATCTATGCTAAATTAAATATATATAGAAATGAATGCTGAATAATGAGTAACTTTCCTTGTATTCCCCCCCCTAGTATTGAATGTCAGAATTCACTAAACCCATCGACTCTGACTATCTGTAATGTCAGTGGCTGGAACTAAATGCAGCATTTGCATATTTCAAATAGTGGTAGATGCTTGGTACCCTGTGTTTGGAAACTGGACCTAAAATATTCTTTTTATGTTAACTGATTTTTGTTTTTTTTAGTAATTTTACCCATAAAAACATAACACAATCAAGCTGAAGAAATGGAAATCAGAGACTAATGTTTGACGTACTAACCTTCATCAAACAGTTTTGAAATAGATGCTTTAGAAATCTCTGAAATCATAACCCAGTAAAGAAAACCATAAAATAAAAAATCATACCAGTTTGATAGTTCTTTTCTTTTTTTTTTTTTTGTGGTACGCAGGCCTCTCACTGTTGTGGCCTCTCCCATTGCGGTGCACAGGCTCCGGACGTGCAGGCTCAGCGGCCATGGCTCAGGGGCCTAGCCGCTCCGCGGCATGTGGGATCTTCCCGGACTGGGGCACGAACCCGTGTCCCCTGCATCGGCAGGCGGACTCTCAACCACTGCGCCACCAGGGAAGCCTAGTTCTTTTCATTTTTAAATCAAATCCAACAGTTGCATTTTTAATAATGGAGTAACACAATTAATTAGGCCAGTAATCACTAATTTATAATTCTCTATGAGAATCCACTATCCATGTGTTACACTGAACAGTGGGAAAAAGCAGAAAACACTTTATTTAGTTCTTTAGAGGAGAGACTTCACATTAGGTGCTTCCACAGATGGTATCTCAGTTAATCCTAAGGACACTTTTGAGAAGTAGGAATTGTTTTACTGATGAGATAACTGCCACTATAATAAATGAACTGAATTTTTTTACCACACCTGGTGAGTGACAGATTCAAACTTCTTATCCTCTCAAAACAAAGTCTGGTTTCTTCCTCACCATTGTGATTAATTGGTGTTCCTACACTCAAGTAAATTAACAGTTAAAAAAGGGGAGCTGTCTTTAAGAAGGTCCACTAACTTATGTGACCCTAATATTCTCCATGTGTTTGCATACTTCACCTTATTTTATTATCTTAAGGTTTTAGAGTTAACAATACAATCTTCATCTTCAAATAAGGAAATGGACTGAAAGAGATTATCTTCTCATCCAGAACTACTAATATGGGAGGCTTATTTCAAATTCAGGTCTCCCCGGTTTTCGTTTCAAACTCAGGTCTCCCCAGTTTTCAAAGTCCTGTTTTTTTCTGGAATTAATATATAGAAATGGCTTAAGTGGGAGATAAGTATGAGCATCCGACCATTCTGATTTTGGGAATTAAAGTTTAGGTTGAATTATCTAGATGTGGACAACTAATTGAAGGTTTTTAGGTTGGAGAATAATATTCACTGATATCTCACTATAAAGAATCAAGGTAATTATAGGCATATATCTGGCAGCAACATAAAGCTTGATTTAAAAAGGGAGAGAATTGGCATGGGGTAATGAAGTAAAAACTTCTGATGGCCCGAGAAATTGTGCAGTGGAGAAGTGAAAGCTGGGGTGGGGGTGATGGTTAAGGAGGTAGAACTGATTGGATCATTCTGACCCATTTAATGGCTGAGCAATATTTCAAACCTTGTTGAAAAGACACCGAGACAAAAATATGACACCAAGAAGGAAAAGCAGGAATGGGAAAATAAAATGAAACATCAATTTTGAGCATAATGAATTTGAGTCCTTATCTTGTGTGGGAATATAGGATTTCGTTAATGAAAGATCAGAGCAAGATATAATGATCAATGAGTATGAATCAATTTGTATGAATCTGAGGGCCCAACCTGTTGTTTGACAAGAAATGATAGATGTGGACTTAACCTTGGGGAAGATCTCTTTTTATTGGAAGGAAGAACAGTTCCATGAGTGTTCATAATCTTGGTGGAGAATCAAGAAAGGCAACATTAAGAATATCAAGAGATGAGAAAGTTTCATTTCAAACAAGCAATGGTAGGGCACTCAATTTATGCCAGGCTATAGTCTTATCTCAAGGAACCAGGAATTACAAGGGAACTTCTATATTTTCTTCCACAAAAACATATAGTTTGATGGCAGTGAAAAAACACAAATTGATGGGATATTGTAACATAGACTTCTTGAAATGTTGCATTTTTGAAGGGAGAAACTGGAAGTGCCTCCTCTTTCATGCCCTCAGACTTCCAACATGATAGTTTCCCCCGGTATCACAGATATCAAATGCTCTTTCTACATCTCCTTCATTAAAATCATTCGTTCGTTCATTCATTTGCTTATACATTTGTTAATTAAGCATATACTTTCTGGTAAAGTACATGCTAGATACTGTGTAGAATCATAAAAAATAAATAAATAAAGAGAGAGAAAACGCTTGGCCTCAGAGAGGATTAAAATAACTCTTTCTCTTGGGGCTTCCCTGGTGGCGCAGCGGTTGGGAGTCCGCCTGCTAATGCAGGGTATGAGGGTTCGTGCCCCGGTCCGGGAAGATCCCACATGCCGCAGAGCGCGGCTGGGCCCGTGAGCCATGGCCGCTGAGCCTGAGCATTCGGAGCCTGTGCTCCACAGCGGGAGAGGCCGCAGTGGTGGGAGGCCCGCGTACCGCAAAAAAAAAAAAAAAAAAAAAAAAAAACCTCTTTCTCATAAATGTGTGCCGTGGAAGAACAGGATGGCAGATCCATGGTACTTTATAATCTAATGACATAAAACTGCTGTGGGAAACCCAAAGCAAAGAAGCAGTGATTTTGAAGATGTTGCTATATTTCTCATTTCTTTTTACTGTGAGACTGCAGTCAAGCTCAGTAGGGTCTTATTTTTCCTCTGATTCTGCCAAGACTATTTCTTTAGTTGTGGTTTCCCTGTTTGGGGACAATGGAGATTTTATTCATTCAGTCATTCACATGTAATATGCTATAATTTGTCCTTAAACTCTGTGCCCTCCATCTAAGAGTCTGCTCACTTTTATGGAAGGCAAGATAAAAGAGTGAGATTATTCATTCCTCTAGTAATAGGATTTATTGAACAGATTAAGCAGCCATTTACTTATTCATTTCCCTGAACTCAGGGCTCCTGGAAGAATTAAAAGTTGTTTTTTTTTTTTTTTCAAGGAGAAAGAGTAAAACACTTGGCTTTATCCTGAAAGCATACCTCATGAATCTCTAGATAATGTAATAGAAGAGATATGAGTAAAAATTTCCAAACTGATACTATTTTGGTTATTATACTCACTGGTTTTTGTAGTCTCCCTTAGAAACAATTACTTTGGAAGAGGTTTTATCAACAAATTGCAACTTCAAACATCATCACAGTAATCAGTTTCTTCATCTGGAGAAATCGGATCAGCGTGGGTTTCTTAGAGCGCCAGTGGAATTAAAGGATGGGGCTGCCCCTTTTCCAAAGTGAATTGCCTCTCTAAGGACACGTGGAACCACTTTTGTTTGTAACTCCTGTGACCACTATTATTCATTTTCACTTATACAAATTATTCAGTAAAAGGGAGACAGCATATATGAATAGTGAACTTTCAATGTAGTGTGCTGGAAGAGATTTATTGCTAGGAAGAGTTGAGTTCTAGGAATGCTGAGAGCCACAGGGCAATGCAGATGCAGGCAGAAGGATTCAATCACAGTTTCAGGTGCCTTCCTTCACAAAGCTGTTTGATGACTGGGGCATCCCCATAGAAGCCGTCTGTTCAACATCTTGAGAGAACATGTGGTGTTCAGAGGGACATGCTTAAGATAGGAAGTGTTGTTGAGCAGCCCCTTTCCTCCTTACTATTTCATCCATTTCTCATTGCTACTATTTCAAAAACTGCAGGTTCACTTGGCCTCCCCAGCCAATTTTCAACATGCCAGCATTTTGGAAACATTCATAGATCTCTAAACCCACCTATAGGTAGTTTTGCTCTAATGTAGGTCCAAAAAACTCTTAAGTAGTGTTCCTAAAGTCTCATGCAAATAATTACACACTACTATATATAAAATAGATAACTAACAAGGACCTACTGTATAGCACAGGGAACTCTACTCAATACTCTGTAATGACCTATATGGAAAAAGAATCTAAAAACGAGTGGATATATGTATATGTATAACTGACTCACTTTGCTGTACAGCAGAAACTAATACAACATTGTAAATCAATTATACTCCAATTAAAAATTTTAAAAAATAATTAACAGAATCCAACGAGTTGTTTGGCATGTCTTTAATCTAATGTTCAGGTTGTGTTTCATTGAAAATAAGTATTTAAAAATACAGAAAACCTTACGTGGATCAACATAAAGCTCATTATGCATATCTGTTACAAAAAGATGTTAGGAAGCATGCTTCTTGAGTTCTGCTTCCCAAGGTATTATATTCCTAACGTTGCTCTAGTGGAAAGCGAAATATAAGCTTCATCAGCTTCTTCATTTAGGAATCATGAATCAAAAGAATAAAAAACTTAGAGCAATTTCTAACTATGAATAAAAACTAGAAACACACATATAAAGATATAATACACATAATGTAGTATAGTTATATGATTATAGTTCTACAATTACAATAAATAAATGTGCATGCTAATACATATTATATGTAAACATATATAATGTAAATATATAGTATATAATTGCTATTAGGTCTACTTGTCATATTAAAGTTCAGCTTATTTAATCATATTCAGTGGTCATGAAATGTGTAGTATAATTTTAAATACCTGCTGATTTGTATTTCTTAGGACAAACTTTATTACTATCTCATGCAAAGCATGGCTTTTTGTCTGGTTTCTCATGAATTTTTTTTTTTTTAAATACGGCTCCTTTCCAAAACACCTGCTTTTTTTTTTTTTTAATATTTATTTATTTAGTTAGTTAGTTTTTGACTGCGTTGGGTCTTTGTTCCTGTACGCGGACTTTCCCTAGTTGCAGTGAGCGGGGGCTACTCTTCATTGTGGTGCATAGGCTTCTCACTGTGGTGGCTTCTCCTGTTGTGGAGCACAGGCTCTAGGCTCGTGGGCTTCAGTAGTTGTGGCTCGCGGGCTCTAGAGCGCAGGCTCAGTAGTTGCAGCGCACTGGCTTAGTTGCTCCACGGCATGTGGGATCTTCCCGGACCAGGGATCGAACCCATGTCCCCTGCATTGGCAAGCAGATTATTAACCACTGCACCATCAGGAAAGTCCTCATGAATTCTTAAACTGTATTTACAGAATATTTATCCTGATACTTTTCACTTATCTTTAACAGATCAGAAGCCTCTATTGCAATCCCTTGAGAAAATTTTCATGTTTCCTTCACTAAGCATAGTAAATGGATTCATTCTGCTAAAAAAAAAAAAAAAAGCTGTCAACTTTATCAATGACCCTTAAATTTATAAGATGTTTTTCCCTATTTTTGTTGGGTGTGAGTCAAAAACAAACCATTTGAGACAGTTCTCCAATTACTCATTTAGAACAAACAAAAAATACAGTGTGAGCAACTTATTATTGAATTTCTTTAGTTTAAGGCAATCTCTGAGTATGCATCCAGTACTTTCCTGGCCATCTTTGCCTGTTATTTGCTCAAGCAGTGGTGAATTGGAAGCATGGTCTTTTGATATGTAAATATAATCACTCTTTTTCTTAGAGTATAAACTTTACAAAGAGGCTATGAATATACACTGTCAGGATTTATCACCTACAACCAAGTACCAAATAGAGCTAAGCCTTGAATTTTTAACTTTCAAGTGCCAAATCTTCAAACTCATGTATTAATTGTCAGGGCCCCAACAGTTGCTGCCCCGTTAATGAGATCAAATTCTCCATGGTTCAAATCTTGCTCAAAATGGAAAAGCTTTATGGTACTAACAGGTTTGGGCATATGTAAATGTGTTCTCCAGTTGTCAGCCTGTCTTTCAATCTTACTTTAGGAATAAGTCACTCTTTCCACAAGCTTCTGTGACTTTCCTGTTTCTGTCACTTCTCACTTGTTAGCCAGAAGAAATCCATCCTGCTGTCATGGGTAAAACATTCTTTATCTGTCTCAAAACAGCTTTCCCTATTATTTGCATTCTCAAACCTTTTTCTAAACACTTCCATGCAATTACTCAGCTGTTTTCAAAAAAATGTGCATTGGGGGACACCTTCATTGAACCAGCAGTAGTAGCAGTAAACGTCTTTTTCTTCAGAGAATTTGCAAGTTCAAAACCTCATAGTATACATGGAGAGTTTAGATTATAATTTTTCAATATTCCTTACTGTACATTTATCAAAAATGAATTTCATCTGCCACTGGGCTGCCCAATTCTCCAGTATGATTAGAGCCATCTGGAGTATCTCCCAAACCTCATTAGTTTTTAACTAACCCAAATAGTTTTGTGTTGTCAGAATATTTCACCATCTCTCTGTTTATGTTGTCTTCTTCATCATTAGCAAATACATTGAAAGACATAGGTCCCAACACCAAAAGCCACAATTCCAACTTTCAGCTCCTTACACTGAGGAGTATACATCTATTACTGAACATGGTTCTGATCTCTTAGTCGTTTCCGCAAAACATATATATTCTGATTCATTACCATGACATCTTCTGCAGATTAGTAAGAACTGGACAATTAGTATGATGGTAAAGAAAGCAATGTTTTATTTCCTACCAACTTTTTGGTAATTAGAAATCAGGAAACTGAGGACACAGTGGAAAGAGAAAGAGAAAATTTGGAAAACATTTACCAAATAATACTTGGTAGTATTTCACAAGGTCAAGTCTTTAGTAATGTCAAATAGCACAAGAGAATGCACCACGCCCTTCTCACCTCTAACAGCACGGCCTTCTATAAGAACTTTAAGGTTCTGCTTAGTTATGACTTTGACTTTGGTTTGGGATGTAGATTAAGTCATCTAAGCTGTGTTTATATTTCTTTTAGTATATGGTTGAACAATGCAGGGGGTTAGGGACCCCAACTCTCTGTGCAGTCAAAAATCCATGTATAACTTTATAGTTGGCCCTCCATACCTGCAGTTCAGCATCTGAGTGTTCATCGAACTAGGGATTGTGTAGTACATTAGTCTTTATTGAATACTTACTAATTTATTGAATGTTATTTATTGAGTAGTACATTAGTAAGTATTTATTGAAGATATCCATGTATATAACTGGACTCAAGCAGTTCGAACTGCTGTTGTTCAAGGGTCAACTGTATTTGTGATAATGTTAGCCCAGGATATTATCATATTAGCTATTAAATTGTGATAAAATATGTAACTATTAAATAGAATATAATAGTGTAATTACATTATTATTATATTAAAAATACACCTATATCACTAGCATAATACCATAAAGGAGGGGGAGGGTATAATTGAGTAATTATTTAAATCACCACTTAATTTCATTGAACTCATTTTGAAAGGATAAAATTTCTGACTTAATTTACGTAAATATTTTGGTTCTTTTATTTTTCATAATTTATTTGAAAAATAATAAATTGTTACAGTTTTCACTGTGTTTACAAAGTACAGTATTATAATATTATCACTTTTCTTTCTTTTTTTTTCCATAATTGTCATTTTCAGTGATAGGCAGATATAAACAAGTTTTTTAAATTACTTATAACTCCACCTGCAGCATTTGGTTGTGTCAGGATTCATTCTCCTTTCCTTAAATTTAAAAAAATTTTTTTAATTAATTTTTATTGGAGTATAGATGATTTACATTTATTATGACTTTTCTTGGATTATGTTTTTCTATATTTTAGGAAAAATATAATTGACTAATAACAGGCAAAGTTTTGCAAACACTGTATCAATCCAAAAAATATACGTGTATATATCTTTGTGTGTGTGTGTATGTATGTAATATTTACATGTGATATTCAACAGTGAGAGTTCACATATTTTGGATAACTCACACCTCTATGGAATCCAGGCCATATGGGCACTCCCGTGTAATGGGAAAATCTAAAAATCAAATGCTTACATGCCTTTTATATTCCAGTTAGTAAACTGTTTTGCACTAGGAATCAAAATGTTATATACCCCTTTGAACATATTCTTTCCTGCCACTCATTATTTACTATAGTATATGTTTAAGAACTGATGTCCAACTATCATGTAAAAACATTCATAGATAAAAGATTTAAGTAGTTTGTGAAATATTAAATACACACAAATTAATAATTGGCTAACAACATGATTTTGCTTTTTAAAGAAGTATCATCCAATAAAAAAAGAGAAATAAAAAGTAAAACTAAACATCAAAACCAGCAGTGCCTTAGGAGGAGATTTCCTTGTTTAGAAGTCTAAATATAGTTTAGTTGGATTTACAAAAGGAGAGCTTTAAAAGTGCCACTTATTGACATGCACAGTTTAGTCAGATTTTTTCATTTTCATATGCATTCTGATTTCCAGCACATCCAATATTCACTGCTAACCTGTTGTCTTTACCTCCTTAATTATAAATCTTTGCAATTAAAAAGCCAACCGTTACAATCATTAATTTAAATAAATTTAATTTAACCAATGCTCCTGAACTGGAAGGCTTAGAATTCCAAAAACAAGTTTTCAGACTACTTTTGATAGTGATGAGTATTATAATAATGAATGCTTAAAGATTCCTTTTCCCACCTCACATATTTCCAAAAATTTAATATATGTTGTAGCACTTGTTCTTCCTGTTCAAAGAGTATGCTATGCTATGTTACTTGCCTTTGACCACATGGAAGGTTCAATAGTTTAGTCATCTAGATAAACAGTATCTCCTGTATATTATAAAGAAATTAAGTCTTTCCTTCCAGAGGAACACCATAGATGACTTGAAAATTGCATGAATTTATCTTTTAAAACAGCATATTTGGATTAAACTTCCTATGGTCAAGTTTCTTAATTTGTTAAATAGTGAGAATAATCCATGCATTACCATATTATCAGGGATTATCAGTTAATGTGAGGATTATATAAGAATACATACATATATATTATTCTCCTCTTCCCAAAGGGTAAAACATTAATATTTTACCAAGCTATCATAAATATTTTTCTCTTGTAGGAACCTTTGAGAATATGGGTGAAATTACTGAGTGAGAACTTAGTTGACTGGAACCCAGTTAACCAAAATCTGTTTACATCAACTGAACTTTCATGCCCTTTATTTCTAATGTTGCTATGAATAAGACTTGTCATAATATACAAAATATTCTAGGCTCTTTCATAATGTATATATTCAGCTCAGTCATCTATACCAGCAGTCCCCAACCTTTTTGGCACCAGGGACCGGTTTCATGGAAGACAATTTTTCCACAGACTGGGGTGTGGGGAGATGGTTCAGGCAGTAATGCGAGTGATGGGGAGCAAGGGGGAGCAGCAGATGAAGCTTAGCTCACTCACCTGCCATTCACCTCCTGCTGTTGTGGCCCAGTTCCTAACAGGGGGTCCGGAGTCCCAGGGGTTGGGGACCCCTGATCTATATCTTCTTCATACTTTATGGTGAATATTAGAAAAGTTCAATTACATTTAGCTTACATAGTTCATACATTAGGAAAATATACATATAATACAATGGCAGAGATTGTTGTTAACATTTTTGATAAATATAATAAGATTTTTAAATAAACAGATTTTCTACCTGAAAATTCAATTAACCACACCTTTTCTCCTTCCATCTGGTTAGTAGCTTATTTTTTGGTGCTAGGCATGTGCTTTTAGCTGTGTTAGAATTGAATCTTTATTAACTAAGGTAAGCAGCTGGATTTCCTAGAACTTGAAGTCCTTATTTGTCCTCATTAGTGAAAAAATGTTAAAGACACCCACTGTTTTACATTTGCTTGGTAAATTTTATGCTTTTATATCCCCACTGGGGATTATCCAAATATAATTTTTATTTTTTTTACCCCAACTTTAATTTAGAAATATTTCCAACTCCACAAAAGTATTCTTTTCTTAGGTTCACCAACTGTTAACCTTTTATAACATTTGTTGAAATATTTGAGAGTTAAAGACGTGGTGTAATTTTACCCCTTAATATTTAACCATATATCTCCTAAGAATAATAGTATTATCCTATATGAACAGAGTGAAATTTTCACACTAAGGAAAGTTAACATTAATACATACTAGTTTCTAATGTATAGTCAACATTTAAAATTTCCTAATTGTCCAATAATGCCTTTTTCAGCTGTTTTTTTTTCCTTTTTGTTTTTCTCCTCCTTCTTCTTCTTCAGTCAAGGATCCAAAAGTATGTCATTTTTAAAAATTTTAGTTATCATTTCTTTTATGTTAGAAGCTAAAGAAGTGCTCAAAAACCAATTAATCATGCTAAAGAACATAGAAGCCATCCAGAAAGGACTTTTTTTCATTGGCCAAATTCAGACAACTTGTCATAAAATAAATATTGACAGAAATGGATTATAAAATGTTGGTTAAGCAAATGGTCCATGAGTCCTTACTGATACTAAAATCAAATCATTAAAATGGGTGACTTGAGATGCAGGGCTTTACCTAACAGAATACTGTCTACTAATATATGCAGAAGAAATAATAAAGATCGAAAATGATCGCCTTACCACAAATATAGAAATTTTTACTGTAAATGAAAATTGCCAATGGATGCTAAAATTGTTGGTGAAAGACTGTTAGAGAGCAGAATATTCAGTCTCAGTGTATCACCCCACAGATTATGTATTAGCACAAAAAGAGAAAAGAATTAGTGAATGGAGAAATTTTGTGGATTACCTGAGCCAAATGATTTAACTTACATCAACAATAAGTTAAATCAAACTGACATAATATGCCCCGATGTGAAAGGACATAATAATTTTATAGGAGATTCATGAAGGAACTACAATCTATTTTGCAATTTACACTAGCATAACAGAGTCCAAGAAGTTTATCAGAGATGGTATAACCTGCTGATTTAACTTCTTATGATCATTTTGTTTACATGGCATGTATATCTTGTCTTGATTCATAATTGAAGAGAAATAAAACCTCTCTCTAGTTGAATATCTGGCTCTCTGACTGAAAGGTTTAGCAAAATATTTAGATATTTCTGAATATGCAGATGTTCCCTATGGGAAAGCAATCCAGGTGTGACTCAAATTTTCAATTTCCCTGGATTGTTATTTTTTTAAAGCTTCAAATACATAAAGTTAGCAAGTTATGTGATTTTTGAAATCAGTTTTCCTTCTCACATAAAAGTATAGAAGCTTATGATTTTGAATCCTAAGCAATGGATGAGTGACAGGATGCTTACCAGTTTGTTTTATCATACCCGGCTATTTGCATATTAACTTTTTAAAAGATACTTGAAAAATAAATTGGTGTAACAAGCAGATATGTCTCCTTGCTTTTAAAACACATTGACTAGAGACAACTATAATCACATAATACACATTTACTACAGGAAGAAAATTCACACAGTTTCAAAATAGTCATCAAGGCATTTAAATTTTGGTTTCGTCTGCCTTTAAAGGACTTATTTTGTAGATACTCTTTTTTTTAATTGGAAAAAAAAATTAAAATCTCCCTTTTCCCAGGTTTCTTCAGTACTTTGACAGCTTAAATACAAAAAAATATTTTTTCATGGCAAAAAGACCATGTAACCCCATGAAAATGAGGGTTTATGATGGCCTTCAGCAACAGTACTATGCGTGGTGCCTCTATAATTTCATTTGATCCAGCCAAAACAGCTTAAGTTATATAACGGACATTCCCTTCAAATGTCCTTTCTTTGCAGGCTTGCACATGTATTGTTTTATATATGCCAACGTCAGCCTTTGTGATACAATGCTGCCAAAAATACTGTGTGATGAATGCTAATAAATTCAAATGCCTAATATTACCCTGTAGTTTTTAAGGTTGGGGGTGGGAAAGAACAAAAGCCAAGTCTAAATAAATTATAGTCTACATTTGACACTGAAATTTGGGCCAAGTACTCAAGGCTTCAAAAGATGGAATCTGTCCAGTCAGAATACCTTCTTCTCTCCCTGTCCATGTTAATAATCAATGGGACCGCTTAATATAAAAGCCTTTATAGCACATACCAGCAAATATGGGATCATATGTTATGACACAATAATCTATACAGTTAATGGACTTGGAGAATTTAGCAAAATTCCATGACACGTTGGAATGCATATTATAGCTATGTTTCTTACAAATGAAACTTGTAGTACATGATCTTGATTCTGAAATATTCATTTATTCTGGCAATAGAATTCTATCAAGGCTTTGCTCTTGATGAAGAGGGTAGAATTTTCCACTGTCTATTTGCTGTCAGTTAATTATATAAGATTATTATAAATCATTATCCATGTGAAAAAAGCCACATACTACATCACTAGTAACATGGTGAGTAACTATTGCTACTCTCCTCAGAGTATTTCATATCAGAATAGTCTGGCATTTTTTTCCTATTTTATTTTATTTTAAACAATTTATTTGAGCAAAAGTCCACTTGAGTCAGGCAGCAGCCAATCTAGCAGATAGAAAGGAGCTCTGAAGAGCTGAACAAAATGAGAGTTTCTACAGGCAGACGGGAGTGGGAACTAGGAAGTTATACTATACAAAAAAAGTAGGTTGGTTATTACAGAGTTGCTTTCCTTTAGGGGATGGCAAGGGTATCTCAGGCAGATTACCTAACTAGGGCTGATCAGGTGATTTTGATTGAATGGTTTAAGATTCCATTTCCTGGAGAGCTGAAACTGTAATTAAGTTTTAAGTCTTGGACAATTAAGTGTGGCTTAGCATAAGTGTCTCCATTTTGGGCCTGTTTTCTTGTTTTGAACACATCCTATTTATTTTCCTCAGAAACTTGGTGATCACCCCTTACAACTTGTTACCATGAAGAATTAGGTTGATGAATATAGCTGTCTTGGGTGCTTTTCCTTTGCTGCTGTAGACCTGTTTTCGTAGCAGTCCGTTCCTTTTAATGGAAGGACCAATAGGGTGTTTTTTGGAAGTTGGCCTAGGTGTGGGTAGAACAGAGAGGGAGCCAGGCTGAGGATCCCCACAGCTGCCAAAATAAAGGCTCTTCTAATCTCCAGGGAGAACACTTGCGTTTATTCCTGGGTAAAGCTGCCTTGGACATTTCTGTTACATGTGTATTTTTTTTTTCCAGCATCTGATATAAAGTCCAGAGTTCCCTTAAGCTTCGTTCTTTTATCTTGGGCTTGACAACCCCCACTGGTGTGCTACATAGAAAAACCACTTTCTTTTGAGAGTGGTTCTCAAGTTTTACTTAAAAAGTTAAAGTTTTTCTTTACTCTACAAAACCCAGGTATACGGAGAGGCAGCACCCAGGTGACCAGCTGTCATGAATCAAGGTTGGCCCGTGGTGCCCGAGATCCACACCTGCACCTTATATTGGAGGCTTCTCTGCTGTCATGAATCAAGGTTGGCCCGTGGTGCCCGAGATCCACACCTGCACCTTATATTGGAGGCTTCTCTGCTTCAGTTTGTTCCGAGCTCTTTCAGGAAGAACCGGGCTTTACGCTGCTCTCTTGGTTGAGTGTTTCCACTGTTTTTACTTTTTCGGTCAGTCTGTTTTTCAGTATCTTGGACTGTAGTTTTTCCATTTCATGTTTTCCAACTGTGTTATGGCTTTTCTGCTTCCCTTTATGTTTTCTTTTTGCTCTTTCATCGGGACCTTAAGAGATAGGGAAGGTAAGCAGACATACCAGTTGTCTTTCTTCGATTCACAATATTTATATGGTACCTTTTTTAGGGAAAAAAAGCAAACTAAAACAAGAGAAAAATCTCATTAGTCATGCTGATACAGTTTTGCGAAGTGTTGATAAAGTGTTTTAGAATTTAGAGAAATATTTAGCTACTGGAACCTTGTGAAATACGAGTCTTTTTTTTTTTTTCCCCGGTACGCGGGCCTCTCACTGCTGTGGCCTCTCTCGTTGCGGAGCACAGGCTCCGGACGCGCAGGCTCAGCGGCCATGGCTCACGGGCCCAGCCGCTCAGCGGCATGTGGGATCTTCCCGGACCGGGGCACGAACCCGTATCCCCTGCATCGGCAGGCAGACTCTCAACCACTGCGCCACCAGAGAAGCCCAGAAAAAATATGTATATGTTTTACATGGAAATATACTGTTTTATTTTTTTAAGTATTTTTAATTGAAGTATAGTTGATTTACGATGTTGTGTTAATTTCTGCTCTACAACAAAGTGACTCAGTTATACACATATATACATTGTTTTTTATATTCCTTTCCACTATGGTTCATCCCAGGATATTGAATATATTTCCCTGTATTACACAGCAGGACCTTATTGTTTATCCATTCTGTATGTAATAGTTTGCACCTACTAACCCCCACCCCACAGTGTCCCACCCCCACCTCCCACTTGGCAACCACTAGTCGGTTCCCTATGTCTGTGTGTCTGTTTCTGTTTCATAGATAAATTCATTTGTGCCATATTTTAAATTCCACAAATAAGTGATATCATATGGTATTTGTCATTCTGTTTCTTACTTCACTTAGTATGATAGTCTCTAGTTGCATCCCTGTTGCTGCAAATTACATTATTTCATTCGTTTTTATGGCTGAGTAGTATCCCATTGTATATATGTAGCACATCTTCTTTATCCACTCACCTGTTGATGGACATTTAGGTTGTTTCCATGTCTTGGATATTGTGGATAGTGCTGCTATGAATATAGGGGTGCATGTATCTTTTTGAATTAGTTTTCTCTGGATATATGCCCAGGAATGGGAATGCTGGATCACATGATAACTCTATTTTTAGTTTTTTTGAGGAACCTCCACACTGTTTTCCATACTGGCTACACCAACTTACATTCCCACCAACAGTGTAGGAGAGTTCCCTTTTCTCCACACCCTCTCCAGCATTTGTTATTTGTAGACTTCTTAATGATTGCTATTCTGACCGGTGTGAGGTGGTACCTCATTATAGTTTTGATTTGCATTTCTCTAATAATTAGCAATGTTGAGCATCTTTTCATGTGCCTTTTGGTCATCTGTCTGTCATCTTTGGAGAACTGTCTATTTAGGTCTTCTTCCCATTTTTCAATTGGGTTGTTTGCTTTTTTGTCATTGAGTTGTATGAGCTGTTTCTATATTTTGGAAATTAAGCCCTTATCAGTCACACCTTTTGCAAATATTTTCTCCCATTCTGTAAGCTATCTTTTCATTTTGTTTATGGTTTCCTTTGCTGTGCAAAGCTTGTAAGTTTGATTAGGACTCATTTGTTTATTTTGTTTTTATTTCTATTGCCGTGGGAGACTGACCTAAGAAAGCATTGGTACAACTTACATCAGAGAATGTTTTGCCTATGATCTCTTCTAGGAGTTTTATGATGTCATGTCTTATGTTTAGTCTTTAAGCCATTTTGAGTTTATTTTTGTGCATTGTGTGAGGGTGTATTCTAACTTCATTGACTTACATGCAGTTGTCCAGCTTTCCCAGCACCACTTTTTTCTATTGCGTATTCTTGTCTCCTTTGTCGGAGATTAACTGACTGTAGGTGTATGAGTTTACTTCTAGGCTCTTGTATTCCATTGATCTATGTGTCTGTATTTATGCCAGTACCTTGCTGTTTTGATGACTGTACCATACTGGGTTGTGTATCATAGCACAATGATAGCATTTATTGTTTCTTCTTTTCTAATCATTTGCCTTTGTTTATTTCTTTTATATTTTCTTTATTTTCTTTTTACTGTGCTGGCTAAGACATTTAGTACACAATTGAATAAAAGTGGTGATAGAGACCATCTTTTTATCTTATTTTAAAGGAAGTGCTTCAAATATTTTCAGTTGAGGATAGTGTTTGCTGTTTTTTGGTAGATTTCTCTAATGGATTACTTTGCTAACAGATTTAATGATAAATAGTTGTTGAATATTATCAAATACAATCTTCTACTTTTTAAAAAATTTATCATTTGATAGTTATCATATGTTTCTCCTCTTTTAATCATTTTATGTGGTAAATTAACATTATGATTTTTCTAATGTTAAACCAACCTTTAAATTTGGGGATAAATTCACTTGCTTATGATTGATAATTATTTTTTACACTGTAGGACTTGGCTTCTGAATATAAAGACTTCTGGTCTATATTCACAGCAAGACTGGCCTCTGAATTGGTTTTATCACACTATCATTGTCTGGATTTGGAATTAAGATTATACTGCTTTAATGGAAATGATTGTGAAATATTCTAACTTGTTTGTTGCTTATAACTGAAATGATCTGTTTATTGAAATGGTCTAGAATTTGCCTATAAAACCATCTGGACCTGAGATTTTCCCATAAGGTCTTTTAAATTACTAGTTCTATTTCTAACTAGTTGTAAGAACATTGATATGGGTGTTTTTAAAGAATAAATTAGCTTTGGTAAATTTTAGCATCTTATGTATTTACCCATTTTATCTAAGTGTTCAGAATAAATTTACTAATAATATTCTTCATTGTAATATATAATTATATTACCATTTTGTCATTAAGATTATTTCTGCCTTCTTTTTTTTCTTTATTAACCTTGTAGATGGTTTGTCTCTTTTACTAGACTCATCTAAGCACAAACTTGCTTTTTTGACCCTCTATGCTTTTTCTTTTCTATTTTACTTTCTAGTGTTACTTTATTTTACCTTAGTTTTTCTTAGATTTATAAGTTTATTTTTCCGTGTTTTTTTATTTTCCTCACTGCTCCAATAGAATGTTAGCTCATTTAATTTTCAGCCTTACTTATCTTCTAATTCATATGTTTAATGCTATAAATTTCCATTTAATATCCCTTTTGCTCAATTTCCCAAGTTGAGATACAGCAATTACATAATTTGTTACTAAGCATTTATGTTAAAAGCAATCCTAAGTATTTCTTAGAAAATACTTGCTGTGATGCTATTGTAAATGGTTTTGCTTCCTATTTCATTTTACAAATGTTCAACGTTAGTATATAAAAACAGTCAATTTTTGTTTATTGGCTCTATATCCTTGTATCAAAATATTTCAGAGTCTTTTTGTGATCTCCTTATTTTTGCACATGAGGTGTCTGAAAATATTTATTTACATTACCAAATGTATGGAGATTTTTTAATTTATATTTTAGTAACTTCCAAGTTAATTACATTTTGTATTCTTTATGTTTGTGGGTTTTTTTTTTTTTTCATTTTTGAGGACTGATACATGGCCAGTTTATATAAGTATTCTGCACATACTTGAGATGAATGTGTGATCTTTAACTGTTGTACACAACAGTATTTTCCATTTCACTTCCCATTTCTTCATTCCTAATATATTCTGTTATCAGTAAGTTCTTCAGATATAATTTTCAGATCTATAATTCTCTTTTGAATTTGTCTAATTTATTATGTATTGCCATCAATGCATTTTGAATTTATACTATATATTTATGATTTTTTAAAAATTTAGTCTGCCTAGTCATTCCTGAAAGTTTCCTATTGCCTTAACTGCCAATATATTTTTTAAACATTTTATAATTTCAATTCTATATTCTGAATTTAATCATATTAATATCAAATGGAAGTGGATGAATATACATCTGTTTTTGTTTCTGCTTTTGCTAACTCAAACTCATGTTTGGTGACTTCTGTGTATAGGTTTATATTTTCTTGGCTTTTATCTGTAGCCATCTTAGTCTGGCTTAACAAGGTCCTGTTTCAACTGGCCCAAGACATAGTATTTAATGCAAATCACTGCATTACGAGGGCATTTCCCCTCATGGCAACTGTGTTTCTTCTCCTTGCTCCTGGATATTTCGTGGGCACATAGTTGAATCCATTTTTACGGGATATCCTTGAGATGTTCCCTCTTTATTATGGTCCCAGCAACACATTCAAAAGGTAAAATTTATTTAGACCTAGTAATTTTGCACAAGGAGATACTCCTAGGGTGTCCTGTCTGCCATATTGCCAGAAACAGAAAACTATATATATATATATATATATATATATATAAAATCTTTTTAAGATTAGCACAATTATTTCTTTAACCATGTATATATAGTACGGTGCCCCAATACTTTGTAATGATGACGTGGACCCACATTATTTCTGTTTTCACCACAGTACCTCCTTACAGTAGTTATTCTGTAATTATGTATTGATTAACTTTAGTCTATTATTACAGCCTACTGTGGAAGAGTATTCTCATCTAGTAAAGCATTCCAATTTAAATTAATCTGTTACAAAGTATGCAAGCTTATTTATGCACCATTTAAAAGAAGGAAGACTGTTTTATTCATTTCTGGATTCCCTGAATCTAACAAAATTGCTGTTGTATAGGAGTCATCTAATAAATGTGTATTGAATTAATATAAATGTATAAAGGAAGGAAGGGTAAGAAGGTAGGATGGAGGGTTGTGGCATAGTCCTCAAATAAATAAAAGTCCTTATTTCCTACAATATATAGATTATATAGTAAAATTTCTGAAAGTGACTTCCAAGTTAATTGCTCAGATACAAAAGTTAAAGTGACCAGAGAGCATAATGACCTCTCTATTGTGCATGTATTAGTTTTATTGCATAATGATGCCTATTCCCCTTTGGATCTACTTGTGGATTATGTTGGTTGCAAGTAGGTTAAAGGTTATATAGATGCAAGTAAAAGCAAGGATTCAAAAAATTCTCATTAAAAATTGCTGTGTCCTCTGGTTATTATAGTAAATCCACATGGAACGATGTTGTAGTGTTAGAAAAAGTATTATAGTAAATAGCCCGACCTCTATTTTTTGTGAATCTACTACCCATCATTTGTCATTATAATCTCTTTATTCTCCTTAATTGTTTATTATATTCACAGTTCATAAATAATAGTTAATGATTTGTTTTACTAAATTGTGGCATATCTTTTAGGAATTAATTCCTGTAAATCATATATAAGTAGATTAAGGGTGATGAGAATCCTCAAAAATATTAAATAATATTAATAACACACTTAACCCATGTCTGTTAAACTAAAACAGAATTCTATAATTCCATCAATGCCAAAAATCAATTTAACGTTTTTGGGTGATGATGTAACCTTATTCCAGTGCTCACAAAATTATTTTACCAGGTATCAAGTCCTGGCTGATTCTGCAGTTGTGTTGGAGTGTGTCCTGATATACTGTTATTGCCCCATATATCTATGGATTAACAGTTCTGTACACATAGCTGGGATCCACCCTACTTTAAAGCTAAATATTGTCAGTGGATTAAGAAATTCCAGATTTTTAAAAGCCCAGATGAAAAGAGGCACTAAATAGATTAGTAAATGATACACGATAGATAGATAGATAGATAGATTAACTCTGGCATTTCTTTGATGTCTGTACTAATCTATTTCTAAGCTCTTATTCTAAACTATATGCTTTTTGAGGGCAGATACAATTCCTAGTGGAATAATAAGCAATCAGTCACTACCACTGCAGTTTTAATTCAGTTCAAGAATAATTTACTATCCTCTATTCTGTTGAATCAATTAAGAAATACTAACAAATTTACTTTTAAAGAACATTTTATTTGTTACCCCCTAAAAATTTAATCATAAATGTATGATCATTAGTCTTAAACACATCTTTCAATAATTTTAATAGAAACGCCTATTTAAACACCAATAATGTTGACCTACATTTGTAAACTATTTTTCAGCATTTACTAATCTCATTTATTTCTCATATTAACTCTGAGTTGGGCTGACATAACCAACCATTTCTTTGCTAAGGTTCCTGATACTTAGAAAAGTTCAATAATGTGTCCAAAGTCATAGGACCCTAAAGACAGAGTGATGACTTTAATTCAGGCCTTATGATTCTAAACCCCTTACACCTTCCACTACAACATGCTTATTACATTTCCCTCATAAGCCTCAATAATATACATCAGTCTACTGATTATATCCTTTGATCAGGAGCACCCCGAGCAAAATATGTATGGCCCATCTTTATGATAATCATTATTTAAATATTTTTCAAAAACTATATTTAAAAATTTTAAAACCAATGCATTTATAGATAGCACTTTTCTTTTGCCAATTACACCTACTATATTTATTACTACAATAGGGAATTGTATTTTTTATGGTTCTACTATCTACAACAATTAAGAGTTCAAATGCTTATAAAAAGCATTTAATACAGTCTGTAGTTTTCTTTCTTCTAAGAAAAACCTGAGTGATTTCTTCATTCAGTTACAAAGTCTGGAAAAAAGAAATATTGATTTCCATTCTGTCTTCTTAAATTTTTTTTCAAGCATTTGGCTTTAGAGGCTTTTCTGGAGTTTTGTTTCTATGGAAGCACTTTGGATCATAATTTATGAGGTAGGTTGAATCAGATAATAATGTATGCCATATACTTTATCATACTCACATAGCTTTATGGGTGTGTACCTTAGAGGCACAGAAGCAAATTTTTATTAACACATGTTTATACATAATTGACCAATTGGGAAGTGGTAAGAAGTAATGGCTGTGATTTACATAGACTAAGAAATGTCTTAGAGCACCTCACCCTGTCTGGAGCCCCCACTGTGACAGATGAGCCAATGCCTGTGGGGGATGACAGCATGCTATTTATGGCATTTCCTTCTGAGACAATTAAGTAACATATGCCAAGACCATAGGGATTATCTTTGAGCTACACAGTATGTAACTCTATCTGAAGAGAAATATAATATTTTACAAATTTGACAAACCGTAAGAAAGCTTAAATTGATTCACCCATTTTAATAAATGCACTAACTTTTTTGTGCCTTAGTTAAGATTTATTTCCTGATAAGGGTATGTTATAAAAGATTAACATGTTATATACATGTATTATTCAGAAAATATGGCATATTTCTTTTGTTAGGGTACATTGTTCATAATGAACTCTTACACAGGCTACTTATTTTAACAGCTGCTTTCCCTGCCCATGTTCAAACCAAAGTAAATGGAAAAGTTGGTTCACTATAGAAGTAAAAACTACTTTCTTATGGCTAGTACTGCACTATTACGCAGCATGCTAGTGTTTGGAAAATACAGTAGGTTGACTGGGGCTAATGAGGGGTAAGGAAGAGAGAATTTAGGTGTCAGCATGGATACGACTGTTGTAACATTGTCTTTGGTGACATAGTTGAAGCTGACTCAGTGCAGTGCTGGGTTCATTGGTTAAAATTATATGGTCCAAGCTATGGCCTCCAGGAACCTCAGGCTTATTGTTCCCATTTTATTATTGAAGTCATTGAGTCCTATAGAGATCTATCTAAAAATTTAAGTTCCTGTGGGAAGTTGATTATAAATGAGAAAGAATACATTAGAGAATTCTAGGAATAAAAGGTGGTCCATTAAGGATCAGTAAAGTAACTTGGGGCCTACAAATCTCCACAACCCAGCTCATATAGTAACCCAGTACAATATAGTAACTCAAGAAATATTGTTTAGATGAATAAACAGAAAGGAGTAGTATTTTTATATATATATAATTTTTAAGGTTAGATTGTTTATTTGAGATTTTTCTTGTTTCTTGAGGTAGGCTTGTATAGTTAAAAACTTCCCTCTTAGAACTGCTTATGCTGCATCCCATAGGTTTTGGATCATCGTGTTTTCATTGTCATTTGTCTCTAGGTATATTTTGATTTCCTCTTTGATTTCTTCAGTGATCTCTTGGTTATTTAGTAGCGTATTGTTTAGCCTCCATGTGTTTGTATTTTTTACGTATTTTCCCCTGTAATTCATTTCTAATCTTGTAGCGTTGTGGTCAGAAAAGATGCTTGATATGATTTCAATTTTCTTAAATTTACTGAGGCTTCATTTGCGACCCAAGATGTGATCCATCCTGGAGAATGTTCCGTGCACACTTGAGAAGAAAGTGTAATCTGCTGTTTTTGGATGGAATGTCCTATAAATATCAATTAAATCTATCTGGTCTATTGTGCCATTTAAAGCTTGTGTTTCCTTATTAATTTTGTGTTTGGATGATCTGTCCATTGGTGTAAGTGAGGTGTTAAAGTCCCACACTATTATTGTGTTACTGTCAATTTCCTCTTTTATAGCTGTTAGTAGTTGCCTTATGTGTTGAGGTGCTCCTATGTTGGGTGCATACATATTTATAATTGTTATATCTTCTCCTTGGATTGATCCCTTGATCATTACGTAGTGTCCTTCCTTGTCGCTTGTAACATTCTTTATTTTAAAGTCTATTTTATCTGATATGAGTATTGCTACTCCAGCTTTCTTTTGATTTCCATCTGCATGGAATATCTTTTTCCATCCCCTTACTTTCAGTCTGTATGTGTCCCTAGGTCTGAAGTGGGTCTCTTGTAGACAGCATATATATGTGTCTTGTTTTTGGATCCATCCAGCAAACCTGTGTCTTTTGGTTGGAGCATTTAATCCATTCACGTTTAAGGTAATTATCGATATGTATGTTCCTATGACCATTTTTCTTAATTGTTTTGGTAGATCCTTTTCTTCTCTTGTGTTTCCCACTTAGAGAAGTTCCTTTAGCATTTGTTGTAGAGCTAGTTTGGTGGTGCTGAATTCTCTTAGTTTTTGCTTGTCTGTAAAGCTTTTTTTTTTTGCTGTACGCGGGCCTCTCACTGTTGTGGCCTCTCCCGTTGGGGAGCACAGGCTCCGGACGCGCAGGCTCAGCGGCCATGGCTCACGGGCCCAGCCGCTCTGCGGCATCTGGGATCTGCCCACACCGGGGCACGAACCCGCGTCCTCTGCATCGACAGGCGGACTCTCAACCACTGCGCCACCAGGGAAGCCCCTGTAAAGCTTTTAATTTCTCCATCAAATCTGAATGACATCCTTGCTGGGTAGAGTAATCTTGGTTGTAGTTTCTTCCCTTTCATCACTTTAAGTATATCAAGCCACTGCCTTCTGGCTTGTAGAGTTTCTGCTGAGAAATCAGCTGTTAACCATATGGGAGTTCCCTTGTATGATATTTGTCGTTTTTCCCTTGTTGCTTTCAATAATTTTTCTGTGTCTTTAATTTTTGCCAATTTGACTACTATGTGTCTCAACATGTTTCTCCTTGGATTTATCTTGTATGGGACTCTCTGCTCTCCCTGAACTTGGGTGACTATTTCCTTTCCCATGTTAGGGAAGTTTTCGACTACAATCTCTTCAAATATTTTCTCTGGTCCTTTCTCTCTCTCTTCTCCTTCTGGGACCCCTATAATGGGAATGTTGTTGCATTTAATGTTGTCCCAGAGGTTTCTTAGGCTGTCTTCATTTCTTTTCATTCTTTTCTCTTTATTCTGTTCCACAGCAGTGAATTCCACCATTCTGTCTTCCAGGTCACTTATCTGTTCTTCTGCCTCAGTTATTCTGCTATTGATTCCTTCTAGTGTAGTTTTCATTTCAGTTATTGTATTGTTCATCTCTGTTTGTTTGTTCTTTAATTCTTCTAGGTCTTTGTTAAACATTTCTTGCATCTTCTTGATCTTTGCCTCCATTCTTTTTCCAAGGTCCTGGATCATCTTCACTATCTTTATTCTGAATTCTTTTTCTGGAAGATTGCCTATCTCCACTTCATTTAGTTTTTTTTCTGGGGTTTTATCTTGTTCCTTCATCTGGTACATAGTCCTCTGCCTTTTCATCTTGTCTATCATTCTGTGAATGTGGCTTTTGTTCCACAGGCT
Source organism: Phocoena sinus (assembly GCF_008692025.1). Taxonomy (NCBI): domain Eukaryota; kingdom Metazoa; phylum Chordata; class Mammalia; order Artiodactyla; family Phocoenidae; genus Phocoena; species Phocoena sinus. The sequence continues at coordinate 85,129,639 of NC_045769.1, read as the reverse complement.
TCAGGATTGTAGTTCTTCTTGCTTCTGCTGTCTGCCCTCTCTTTGTATATCTTTTCACATTTCTTGTCCCACTGAACTGATTCATGACCTCCATTTCTCCTTGTGTTCCTGAATTTCAGGCTGCATGGCCCTGGATTTCAATAGGTATGATGACTTCCTATCCTACAGTAAGGTGTACTGTAGCATTTTTACTGGAAATTAATTTTAACCATGACCTAGTTTTAAAAGACCTCTAGAAAAACCAGTTTCTAGAAATTGTAAAAGGAGAAAGAAAGATATAGCAATGGGGAGAGAAAGGAAGGAAGGAGAGGGAAAGGAAGAAAGGAAAACTGGATATGGAAAAGGCAACTTTAATGGACATTAACAGACTTTTCTGCCCCCCTGCCCCCAGGAGTTATTATTTGGTCTCTCAAATGGTAGCACAGTTTAGTAGAGTTACTTTATAGCAGCATATACATTATTTGACCCATAATGATGCATATACATGACTCCTTATGATACTATAGTGACATAACATTTCTGTTTTGCCAGTTGAACAGCTGAGAGGCCATGAAATTGGTCGTAAGACGATGATAATGTCATATTTAAATATTGGCCCCATAGACCTTACAGTGGGCTCTGCTGGATTTCTAAAAAATTAGCATGTAAGACTATCTTATATAATGCTTTCATGTTGAGAAATTATTTCAAAGATATCTTATTTAACCTCTGTTCCAGTGTCTTTGGTAGCAATTTATTCTAGAATTTATGCAGTTCCTAAACTTCCTCAAAGAACAAGAAAGAAGGAAATCTTTGTGATGTTCAAAAACCCACCTTGCATACATTCTTTTTCCTCCCTTCCTCTTCTTTCCTTTATTCTGTCATTCTTTTTTTTCTTTCTTCTCTCCTTCCTTCTACACATGCTATTGAGTTTCTTCTATGATCCAGATGCTACAGTAAACATTGCTCTTCTTCATGAGGGGCAGCTCTTCCTGGTTTCCTGAAACCTGTACCCTTAGAACCACAGCACCCTTTTGGCTCCACAATCCCAAACATCTTTATGTAAAGCATTAAGGCAAAGTAGCATGAGAAATATTTATTGGCTAAGCTTTATCCTCATTGATTTTCATCTCATCCCATCTTCTAGGTGGGTTAGGAATGAGAAAAAGTAGAGGCAAGCTAGCTATATTATTTTCTCTAAGAATTGTCTAATATTAATATATGACACATATAGTGAAAAAAAATAGAAGGTTGATTATACTAAGTGTCATATTTTTTGAAAATGGATATGTCAAGCAGAGTAGAGAACATTGTGGTACTTATTACAGTGGTGTGAACACAGGATCTTTTACAAATATTACTTCATGAATGTTGCCCTTCATATATTAGCCACTTAAGTAAGTAGGTTTTCATCAGTTATTTCTAATTATATGCACTTCCTTCCAATTAACAAAAACTGACAATGATGTAGTCTTGTAACATAGGGTTTTATTGTCCCAGCATTTTTCACTCTTCATTTTCACTCTTTTTCAATGGAAGTTTTCCTTATTTCCAATAATTACTCCTGTGTTAACAAGAATAGACTTCCTGAGAAACAATGAGCCACTGGAGAGGCTAGATATAATACTCAAGAATCCTCTAGATTACAAACAACAGACAGTAAGTTTGACTATTTATTGGAAGGGTATTGGGGGTTCTGAAGATTGTTGGGAGATTGGAGAAACAGCTTTGGAAAATAATCAGGAAAAAGTAGCTTTAAATGCTGTGAATTTGGAGGCTCAGCCATCAACATTAGTTGGAAAGACCAGATCAGAACAAAGGGGCTTCCACTAATTCATCACCCCTTTGACTTTGAGTCACTTGCTCAAGGCACAGAACCCAACTTGGGGCATTCAACTGGCTGATCCTAGATCACTGGTTAGTGCCTGGCTACCAATACTGGGCAGTAGAAGATTTCAGCTTCTAAAGAGGGATGAAGAGCATTGCCTTCAACCTACTATGGTAAGAAGTGGGGGCAGTGACAATCCCTAAAAGAGAAAGAAAGGATGAATGCTAACAAAAAGGATTACTTAGGAGAACCTATTAAAAATACGAATACCTAGGAGTGACAGTAAACTTACTATAATTTATAGAGGGTAACTAAAAGAGATAGGTCAGGGGACTGTGGAAGGTAGCAGAGACCAGAGTTTGCTAAGAGATCATAGCATCCTAAATTGTGGAGTCTTGGAGCTAGTGAGAACTGAAGAGAGCCTGCCATTCACAGTAGTAATTTCATTGATGATTAATCATTTGTTTGGAATGAAATGATTTTAAATTGTCAATAGATTGTTTCAAGACAAAGCTTGAGTCTAGTTTTGTGGCATCTCTCTTAAAGTTTATTCACATTTCCCCACAATATCAGTCTCACCATGATGCAAAGAACCACTCCCAGGGTCTCTCCTCACTCATTCAGTGCTGCTAATGAATCTGTAGTCTTACTTATTGAATCTTTAAGAATTCTTTTAAAGCAGCAACCAAAAGGAGATTTGCTGATTGTAATTAATAAACTTCTAGGGGGATATGTATAATGGTTAGGTTTACACACAAACCCAAGGTTTTATCATGTTGATTAACTGACAATTTAATAACAGGATATTACTGTTAGTAAACTATCAATTAAAATCAGACTCATGCTTTTCAACTGCTATATTGTAATTCCATTTATTTCTTTGGGGTATTAACATTGTTACCTCCTTTACAAGCCTTTCTTTATTCCCCTAAATAGACAACTTCTCCTGGAAGCTTCTTATTTTGTTTCTAGCCTGTGTATGCTTGAGTGCAGGAAGTATGTCTTACTTATGTCTGCATATTTGCATTTCTCTCCCTCTCGCTTTCTATATGGAATATAAGCAACTTTCCCAGCACCCCTTTCTATCACCACTATAAACTAGAGAAAGATACACAGACGCTGTTAAGAAATCCATCAAAACCCCCAGTAGTATTCAAGCATCAATTTCCTATGAAAATGGAAAACAAATGTTGGATTCTCACAGAACGTTAGCAAAGATCCAGGATAATTGTAAAATAAAGGGACAATTTGTACTATTGATAAAATTATTCATTTTTGACCCTTTAGTTGACCCAAATTTAAGCAAAACATTAAAAATATATGATGAGTAGAAAACAGGTCCTCTCATACTGTTTTATGACATGTAAATTGCTACAACAGTTTGGAGGGAGATTTATCAAAATTTAATGCAATTATAAATATGCTTCTCCCTTGACTCAGCAAATCCATTTCTAGGAATTCATCCTACAGAAATTCTGGTGTCAGTGCACAAAGATAAAAATATAAACAGATTCACTAAGACATTGTTAGTAATGTCAAAAACTGGAAACAATCCAAATGTCCAGAAATAAAGTAATAGCTTAATGAATGTGGTATATTCTCAAAATAATATGGAGCATTTATGGATAGATCTCAATGTACTGATTTGGAAAGATGAACAAAATATATTGTAAAGTAAAAACACCACAGTATACATAACTAGATAAAATCTATATGGCTATATATGTAAAGGAAATATTATGTGGACATATATAGAAAACTGAAACTTTCTTTGTGGAAAAGATTACTTGATTATATTTATTTACATTTTTGTATTTTGCTAAAATTTTTCAAATACATGGTATTACCCTTACAATCAGAAAAGTTTAAAAACAAACAAAAAAAGTCATAGATTATTCTTTTTCCATGTGTAAAGTCACACATGCATGAAGGTTGTTTTTTTTTTTTTTTTTTTTGTGGTACACGGGCCTCTCACTGTTATGGCCCCTCCCGTTGCGGAGCACGGGCTCCGGACGCGCAGGCTCAGCGGCCATGGCTCACGGGCCCAGGCGCTCCGCGGCATGTGGGATCTTCCCGGACCGGGGCACGAACCCGCGTCCCCTGCATCGGCAGGCAGACTCTCAACAACTGCGCCACCAGGGAAGCCCGACACTTATCTTTAATTATAGATTTTATGATAAAATCAATACATGTTCGTTACTGAAAACATAAAAAAAATACACAAGGAATATAAAATTCACTCTAGTTTTTTATTGCCAGCTAATGTCTTACTTTTTATATGCACATATCACATGCATCATATGTAAACATGCAAATGCTATATATATTTTTTCTGATTATAAATAAACAACTCTAAGGAGACTTGGTTCAAGATTATGAACTGAGTATTGGCATCTACTTCCCCTTCTCCTATGCCTTTCTGTCCCCAAATATCTTAAAATAATCTGGAAAAAAAATCCATGTATTAATTAATAGTCTAGAGAAATAAGTACTGTGCCAAGGGCTATTATGATGAGTTATTACAGATAGAAATAAAAGGGATTGAAAGAATAGAAGAGAAAAAAAAATTAAAAAAGAATAGAAGAAAAGCACAGCCCTCTATGCAGTATACACAGGAAAACTATTGAGAAGGAGGGACTATAACCAGAAAAGTTAAACATGTGAAATCAACAAATATACAGAAAAAGATGGATCCCAAAATAGAGAAATTGCTTTAAATTCTGTATTCAGAAGAGTAGTCCTACCTCTGTAGTCCTAATGACATCACTAACCAAAGGAGCAGCAGGCCCCAGAGACGTTTGATCCTGAGACCTGTGTGGACAAAGTGAATTGCTACTCAGGTTGTTACCCATGTGAGTGAGAGAGAATCTTTGGTCATAGATAGTACATGAAGAGAAACCTCCATGAAGGAGAGAAATACTTGAGTTTCTCCAATATCAAGACAAGTCATGGTCACTTTAAAATCTGAAGGATTCTAAGTGCTATCTGTCTCTATATCTAAGCACCCTAAAGCAAAGCCTGTAGGTCATGATGCCCACTCCATCCTTAGAAGGAGCCTTTAGGCACCCATCCCATTTATGGGATAGTCTATTTTGGAACACTTCAATAAACTTCAGAGGAAACCAACACCAAATACCCATGATAACCAACTGAGTTCATCATTCATAGCTATGAATATTATGGAAACAAATCTCTTTAAAAAGAGAAGGACCAAAATGAGCATATAGAATAGCAGATATGTGCATCAGGAAATATGCAATAATTAAAATGGGAGCAGAACACTATGAAAAGGAAATATTTAGAAAGCAAGAACGTTACTCGAAAATAAAAATTAAAACAAAATCTCAATAATAGAATGAACTTACTTGACAACATATATCTTTGTATTGAAATGGTTTCTTAAGTGCCAAGCAGGCTGAATTTAAATATGTACTTAAACATCTGAAATTTCTAAAGTTATTAAAAGCTTTCAAAGAAAGGGGAAATAGAATAAAGGTCAGACTTCTTATGAAGTAGTTGAGGCATGACAGTATCTAGAAATAAGATCCTGTGGCACAGTGCTTTAAAACTAAACACCACAGGCCTAATTCAAGTTAAATTAAAAGCAAAGGACAAAATAAAAACATTTACACCGAGATTGCAATAAAAGTATTTCCTTCCAAATTTATTTATCTGAAATAATTATTTAGGATGCACTGAAGCAAAGTGAAAAATACATACAAAAAATATAAATGTGTGACGTTCAAGAAGCAAAACAGAAGTACAAGTACTAAATGATTTCAGCATTTACAACAAAGGCACAATGCATGATTGTCTCTGCCACAGCTCAGGCAAATATATATGCCACAAATAAAAGCTAACTTTTACTACATAAAGAGTTTCCTAAAAACAACAAAAAGACAACCCAATAGATATATTCTTAAATGGTCAATGTAGCAATTTACTGATAAGGAATACAAATGACTATAAATAAATGGATATATGTTAAAATTCAATAGTAGGGGGCTTCCCTGGTGGCACAGTGGTTAAGAATCCACCTGCCATTGCAGGGGACACGGGTTCGAGCCCTGGTCCAGGAAGATCCCACATGCCGCGGAGCAACTAACCCCGGGTGCCACAGCTACTGAGCCTACACTCTAGAGCCCACGTGCCACAACTACTGAAGTTCGCACACCTAGAGCCCGTGCTCCGCAACAAGAGAAGCCACCGCAATGAGAAGCCCACGCACCGCAATGAAGAGTAGCCCGCGCTCACTGCAACTAGAGAAAGCCCGCACACAGCAACAAAGACCCAACACAGGCAAAAAATAAATAAATAAATTTTAAAAATTAAAAAAAATTCAATAGTAACTGGGATATGCAAACAAAAACCATGTTATTTCATATTATTCCATGAAAATGGACAAAAAAATTCACATATCTGACAATATCCAATGTAAAAGAAAAGGCACTCAATATGGTGGGAGAAGAAATTAGTTAAGATTCTCCAAATATCTACTAGTATTCAAAATATACATATCCTTGAACCCAGGAACCACTACTACTACTCTGTGTATCTACCTCAAGAAATATACATGCAAGCACCAGGATATTAATTTCTACATTGATTTCAATAACCAAGTATTGTGTGCCACCTAAGCATCTAACTAGTTAAATTTAAGCATTTACCAAGTTAAATTAATGATGTTTCATTAATAGAATTGAATAGTCCACATAAGTTAAAGGTAGATCTGTATATGCTAAAATGAAGATATCTTAAAAATGTCATTAAGTGAATAAAAACAATTTGAAATTGAATACCTTATAATGTCATGTAAAATAAGAAACAGAGCTATAGTTTTAAATGTACCTAGATACCTTCAACTAGGAATTCAGATCAGCTTCTTGCAACAGAAAACATAAATAACATTTGCTTAAGCAAGATAGGGGCTTACTATTCATTATCTTGTCTCATAGAACAAAATGCAAAGATAACCATTCAGTATTACAACAATATCAGCAAGAGTCCAGCTTTTTTTAGTTAGTTTTTTGTTGTTTTGTTTTGACTTATCAAAGGGTATGGCTCTTGTTATTGTGTTTGCAAAACAGGCTGCTGCCAGCAACCCCTGCCCCCCCAAGCACCTTGACAGCTCCAGACAGGAAAAAGGGAAAGATGAGGGATAGAGGGGAGTAATGCCCCTTTGGGTATGTCATACTTTAAGAAGTTTCCCAAAGCCCAACAGAAGGACTTCTGCTTCTATTTCATTGACCAGAGGATGTCATACCCCTGTCTGCAAGGAAGCTGGAGGAAAGATTTTTTTTTCTCTATCTTGAGAGACTGAATAAGGAATAGCTAACCTGTAGTCTCTCCACACATAGTATATATGAAAAAAAGTAGAAAATAAAGGTCTGGGTGGTGCTCACAAATAATTAACATCAGTTGCATCTGGGAAAACATTGGGTTATTAGGGTTAGAGGTCAGAAGGAGGATGGAAAGTGTAAAGACATCAAGAAAAATTACTTTAAGTTTTTACTGTATTTTTGTTGTTGAAAAATTTTGAAACATAAACAGATTTTTGTATTTCTTGCATAAAACAAAAATAATTATTCATATTGTATAGAATTTGAAGGCTATAGAAAAATCTAAAGAGGTAATTAGAATCCCACAAAAATCCACTGCATCTCAACGAACTGTTTTATGTATCATTTTAACATTAATCGTAGGTGTGTGTGCATACATGTAATGCACATGCTGGATTTTATTCATAATAAATGCATAGGCTTTTGAAAGAACATGATGTATAAAGGTTCTTGATGGCAGGTAATCTTTCCCAATTAAAAAAAAAACTATTTTCAATGATTTTTAAAGATGTAAAGTATCGTTCAAGCTTCCTGAAATAAAAAGTCATTATGTTGTTCTACGCAATTTTGCTTTGGGGGGAGGGGTAGATACTCATTGGTTTGGTAATTCCACATATAATGCCTAAACTGTGTAAATAGGTAAATTTTAGTTAATAATCATTTGGGACTACAATAAATATTTTAAAAAGCTAAATCTCATGCTATCAGGATGCAGGACACTCATTTTTTAAAAAGTGTTTTAAAGTTTAATTTTACATCAACTGCAAGGGATACATGGAAGAAATTTTAATTTAGTTTATCATGGACAGTTGTGATCACTTTAATGTAATTTGTTAATCCCAGCACTGGGGTATTTTCCTCCACCTTGGGCTCTACCCACTGTGTCCAGTATAAAGGAATTAAGGGTGTGATGGTTAAAGTATAGCAAGGTATTACAAAGTCACTGTAGCCTGTTTTCTTTCTTCCCTCTTATCCTGTTCTCTTAAAATTATCTACTAAAGATTTATTTTTAAATTTTCTCTTCCTCTTAAGCTAGCTAGTCATTTAGACTTCATTTGAATAAGAGATGTGAAAGTAAGAAAGTAGAACTGGAAAGATGTACTAAAACTCTGTCATATTTCCATCTATCATTCTACCCATCACCACCACCCCACCTAAGCCTCAGTAAGTAACAAATGGAGTGCTGGAGCTTAGCACAAGAATTGTCTTTCTACTATTAACCTAAGAGATGAGGATGAACTTAAAGCCAAAGGAATTTGAAGAGACCACGTACGCGTGCAATTTTTGATCTGGCCATGTGTGGAGGGATGAGCCCTCTAGGATATGGTTAATAAGGAATATGTATAAATTATAACTGTGTGATCAGTTCTTGGCAGGGTAGGACAGACTAGGCAGTTGATACACCTTTGGTTATTATATTAATTAACCTGAATTTTCATTATACATGTTAGCTTTTTGATTCTTTAGATGGGAGGTATGTCTGTGTCTGGGTCTGTGAACTGTTTATATAGGAGAGACATGGGAACTTAAGCCATTTCTTCCTACTGTGGTCATATTAAAAAACAAAAAATAAAAAAAACTAGCAATGCAATAGACTTGGGAAATATTTACTGGATGTTTACATAACATTGAAAACTTTACCTGTGTTTGCGTAGAATTCTCCTAAACTTAACAACAAATATTTCATTCACATGACTGCAATTAATTGGTATACATAGAAACAGTAAAGAAAATAGCCCCTGACCCTGATTCCTGACTGTCACTATTGTTTTTGTTCTGGATTTTAATAATGGATCATTATGGTTCCATGAGATAGAATATTCCTGAAAGGACATTTGCAAGTGTTTTTATTAGGGGAAATTTTAACTGCCATAGCAATACAAAGCATAAAATTCTTGCCAAGAAATTAGAATATATATTTTAACAAATTATTGACAAATCATGCTTTCACCAGTGTTCAATATTTTGAAGAGGAATCTGGGAGATAAAAACATATGATCTTTATCTTTCTCTGATTATTGTCTCATTCACAATTTTAAAAATAAACCCAGTAACTTCATGATTCAGAAAAACATTACCAAAAGTGAACTCATTTTTTATCTTTTAAACTTGGACAGTTCCTTCAATACATACTGTAAATATTGAGTTAATGCTTTTTATCTCATAGGTGAGAAAATGACATACTTTGCCAATACTATATTTTAACATGAGTTCAGTTACATCAATATTATTATAATTAACGATTACATCATGTTTTAGAAGGGAAGTACAGAGAAGGTTGGTATTAACATGCACAGCACACCATTGTGATATCAATACTCATTTTACTGTTCAGATTTTTTTTTAAGCTAATAGCTGTCAAAAATACCCATTATAGGCTAGTCTATAATTTGTAGAAGTCAAGTAATACATTTTTTCTGAAGGTATAATGGATGCTCCATGGAGCAATTATTTTAGAAAGACAACTTCATCTCAGCTGTCTCGTGCCAGCAGAACTATTTAAGAGCCTGAGATGCATAATTCAACATGGAAGGGCTGTCAGAGTTGAGAATACCTTTAAATTATAAAAACTTAGCACCACGAGTCAGTTATAATTATAATGGAAATGTAGTTTTCTGTCATTTTATCATGGCAAACATCTCTCAAGAGCAATTTCGCGTGTTAAAATATTTTGGCAAAGTGACTTTTGATTCCAAAGGGATACAGATTATCTGGTTTTATACCTGAATATTTTTCTTACAAATTGAGTTTAACAGCCTGTACTGCTTAAGATGGCAAACATAAGAGTATTACTAAAATCCCATTGGAAAATCTCAGGGAGACCATAAGCTACAGTAACTCACTAAGGCAGGTCTAGTTATGCACCGAAATATATTATTTTAATAGCAAAATATGACAGGCAGTTCCTCATCTGACATCCAATTATTTTACATGGCAAATATCTGAACATAAAAATGGCTGCTATTTAGATAGTCTTTTTTCCTAGCAAGTATTTTCATGATTAAAAATAAAGTGAAAGAGTAGTAGTTCAAGATCTTCCTGGATTCTTAGATTCATTGCCTTTGATGATGTACCTAAAACTTTCTCTCTCCAGATGGTAGCTCTTGTCTTCCTTTTGTTCCAAAAAACTTTTATTATTGTGGGAGATCAAAAGAATATTTATATATATATATATGTATATATTTAAATTATATGTATATATAGGAAATAAGAAGAGGGTAGCATAATCAAACTTCAAGTATGTCAATTGCAAAAGATGAAATGTTCATATGAGTTCAGAATCCACAGTTGTCTTCTATTATTTTGAACAACAAGGGTTATACTGAGCACTCAATTTTGCAAATTGCCAATACAAACTCTTCTTTGGACAATGAGTATATTAACTTTATGTTATCATTCTTCTCATATTGGTAAATATTATTTACCAATAAATATGGTAAACATTTATTGGTAAATAAACTGGCAAATATTATTCCTTTTTCCAAATAGTTTGAATAAACTTTGAATGCTTGATTTATTTCCAAAAAATGAGTAGGCTGATACGTTAATTTTCTACTATATACATCACCTTTTCCATTTTGTACTTTAAACTAAAATGAAGATAATTGTACATTATCATTGAAAATATTAAATTGTCTAGTTTTAAAAATTAAAAAAAATTTTATTGGAGTATAGTTGATTTGTGATTTATTAGTTTCAGGTGTACAGTAAAGTTAATCAGTTATACATATACATATATCCACTCTTTTTTTAGATTCTATTCCCATATAGGCCATTACAGAGTATTGAGTAGAGCTCTTGTGCTATAGAGTAGGTCCTTATTATCTATTTTATATATAGTAGTGTGTATATGTCAGTGCTAATCTCCAAATTTGTCCCTCCTCCCCTCATCCCCTCTGGTAACCATAAGTTTAACTTGTCTATTTTTAATAAAACCAAGTCAGGACAGTTATTTCCAATTAAAATGGATTGAGGGAAATGGGTAACAGCTCAAACTTGATTTTATTTTCAATTCTATAAATATTCCTTGAGTGCATATGTCTGAGGTGTTTTTTTCTAGCCACCAGAGACAAAAGACCAGAGACAAAAATTCTTTTTATCATGTGGTTTACATTACTCATTTAAAAGAAAAATAGAAAATCCATTTAGCTAAATACAAATCAGAGATAATTGATATATTTAATATATTTAACTTAGATTATTTTATCATAAGGCTTTTCTACTTTCTAGAAATGAAGGTATAACTCAATAGAACTAAAAAGAGTCATTTTTAAAAAGTTATTTATTTTTGGCTGCGTTGGGTCTTCATTGCTGTGCACGGGCTTTCTCTAGTTAAGGTGAGCAGGGGCTACTCTTCGTTGTGGTGCGTGGGCTTCTCACTGCGGTAGCTTCTCCTGTTGTGGAGCACGGGCTCTAGGCGCCTAGGCTTCAGTAGTTGTGGCTCGCGGGCTCTAGAGCACAGGCTCGGTAGTTGTGGCGCACGGGCTTAGTTGCCCTGCAGCATGTGGGATCTCCCTGGACCAGGGCTCGAACCTGTGTCCCCTGCATTGGCAGGCAGATTCTTAACCACTGCGCCACCAGGGAAGCCCGAGTCTTATTACTGTTATTTTAAGAGTTATAAGAAAATAATTACCTTAACACATGAATTCCCTGAAAATAAGGTCAAAATGATATTCTGAAAGAAAGGGGGCAAGAAAGAGAGAAAGGTGTGTTGTATATTCATGCTAGTTGCTTTAACTTTTATTATATCCTTTAATCCACACAATAACATTGAGGAGTGTAGTCTCCATTTTTTAGTTAAAAACTGAGAATCATCGGGCTTCCCTGGTGGCGCAGTGGTTGAGAGTCCGCCTGCCGATTCAGGGGACACGGGCTCATGCCTCTGTCTGGGAAGTTCCCATATGCCGTGGAGCGGCTGGGCCCGTGAGCCATGGCCGCTGAGCCTGCGCATCCGGAGCCTGTGCTCCGCAACGGAAGAGGCCACAACAGTGAGAGGCCCGCGTACAGCAAAGAAACCCCTGAGAATCAAAGAGTTAAGTAACATTCTCAAAAATTTTTAAGATTAAAAGTAGTAATTACATCCAAGTATTTCTAACTCTCCAACTTAAATTATTTTTAGGAAATTTTCACAGATAAAACAAACAAATGATATTTAGCGATGCGTTAATTCATTTCCCTGCCCTAGAGAAAATCCATCATTCCTAAGGAAAATGAGTTCTCCAGGAGAACATTTTATAAACTACTTCAATATTATTTTTGGTCACATCTGGAACATGTCCTTTTCTATCTTGTGTTGAACTTTTGCCTACACACACACACACACGTTCATTTTGAAAAACATGTCATCAAGGACTTAAGTTAATTTTGGAATGCCAGACTTTTTCCCACTATCCCCTACTTTGCCTATTGTAATTCAAGATAGTACGCATTTGCAATGAGTAACACATTTTTCCATATTAAGGTATAGAAAAAGGTATAAATGGTGTATTCTTCTTGTCCAGTTATGATACAGTCTTATAGATACTGTAATGCACTGATTTCTTATCATTACCAGAATTAAATGTATTTTGCTGAAAAATTGAATGTAGTGACAGTATTATATCATTGTATCACAGAGGCAATCATTATCTAGAAAATAGGAAAAAATGGATTACAGTAATGCACTACACATATGATTACTTCTAGTATGATGCAGTATAATGCTTAAATTAATTCTAAGAAGCTTCCTAATTTTATTTCAGTACAACCAGATCACAAGTCATAGGGAAGTAGAATATGAAACTTAACCAATATTTTATTTGATTCATTTTGACTGAATCACGAACTGCTATAATGCATGAAGTTTCTGAAAACGTTAACTGCTTTAGAAGGAAATGTAATAATTTGTCTTTGGTGATCCCTGTGAATAAATGAATGGAATTCAGAACTGACATAGTAATATGCAAAGTTCTACTTGTATGGTAGTAGGGTGGGAAAATTTTAAAAGGAATAGGGAGAAAAATTTTAAAGGAATAGTGGAAAAGAAAATGGAGAGAGGGCAACAGAGAGGGAAATAGATGAAAACGAAGTAAAAGGTTAAAGGAATTTAGAGAGGGGTAGATATGAGGCGAGAAGAGGAGAGAATATGTGTGTGTTCAGCAAATTGGAAAACTAGGCAAAGCTCTCAGTTTAATTTTTAGATTTACCTTTTTTTGTTTTCTTCTCTAATATAGCAGTTCAAATGGGGACTTAAAATTAATGCTATAAATACAGCCTCTTAATACAATGTTACATTGTGCAGATTAACAAATTAGGTCTTTCTAATGAGTCAACAAAATTTCTACATTGCCCACTAATACTCTAAAATTAAAAAATTTAATAATAATAAATATATGCATGTTAATAGAGGAAGATTTAGTTGTACAACTTTTATGATGCCAGGCTTTGCATTCAGCTTAAACTGCAAGGCAGAGTGTTTGTGGTATGAGATCTTGGTAACAGTATTTTTCCTTTAGAGGACACAGAGACATTTTGTAGTTGACTCATATTCACATCAACTAAAGGGACAGTGTGTCAAGCTTTTGATCCAGGCATAGGATTCTGCCTAATGTTGCTAGTGTGACTTTCTCTTTCTCTCTACCTCTGTCTCTCTCTCCATCTCTAACTCTGCCTTTCAATCTCTCCCTCTCTGTATCTCTCCTTCCCCTTCTTTCTCTGACTTAAAGATCACTAAAATAAAATCTAACGATTAATTCAGTAGAATTAAGTATTTACATTACTATTCTATGTCTGAAGTTATTAAGTGAGAGGTAAATATTTTTTTTATCCTGCTTTACTTGTGAAATTTGTTTTAAAGCTGTGACTTTGTGGTTAAATTAACCTTAAAACATATTTCGCCACAGTTTATTTAGTATTGTGGATGCCGTATATTGTAAGGTTTAAAATAGCAAATGATAAAAGTAACAAAGACATATTATTGATGAGAGAGTGATATTTAAATCACAGAAAATTTTAAAATGCTAAAAATGGTAGAAACTACCTGAGTAGTACCTTATTTTGGATGACCTGGTATCATAAAGCACTCATCTCCTATGACCTTATCACTGTACTCTACTATACATTTCTGTTAAAGTAATGTAGGCACTTTCAAAGTTTATTTCTTCACAAGAATATTTCTGAATTTTACGAAGCTCCAGAATAATACATATTCAAGCAGAAAATTGAGAAAACATACAAAAGCACAAAGGCAAGTATCCCCAAGTCATTTGATATCCCACTAACCTCCCAAATGTAATAATGTAGTCCTCTAATTGAGTTTTCTATGCATGTATCATGTATGGATATGGGCTTATACATAATATTTCTTACGTATCTAAGAATTTTTTGAAAACTGGAATTCTGTAGTGCATAGAGAAAAATCATGAAAATAAAATAATATTTGTCCAAAATCAGCATTTGAATGAATGTAAATGAGATGTTGAATGGAAAATATTGAGAAGAATTAATACTCAAACCAAGTTTAAAGTGTATTCAACAAATAGGACATAATATGGATGGGAAAGGAGTGGAGCTTGGTTAGAAAGAGAAGACGGTAACAGATACAAACCTTGGATTCTTAGTTTACTATGTTTTTTTTGTTGTTGTTGTTTGATTTAAAGATACCATTTTGTAAATGAAGCAAATGTGGCAAATGTTCTTTGTTGTACTTCACTTTCTTTATATCCCAGAATTTTCCCAGGCTCAGTATGATGTTTAGAACGTTCTCCCCTTCCAGATTCCACTTTCTTTGTCTCTCCCCATATACATACACTTCATAAGTCCATGTAACTTTTTAATATGAACTGTAACAAAAGCTACAAATATCTAACTCCTTTGTAGCCCAAGGACTGATAAAACAGTTATGTGGGCTGCATTGAGAGAGCAGACCCATCCATCTAAAGAGAACTCTATGCCAATCTACTGTTCTAAAGTCAGTAGTTTTAACCTGAGTTTCATTTTATTAGACTGTGTTAAAGCCAAATCCCATCCTAGTCAGGTCTAGCCTTTCTCTTTCTTTCCCTTTTCAGAGAGCCTTTATGATCTAAAAAATGTCTTGGTCCAATATTCGTGAATTCTATTAGTGAAGGCATTCTTGCAGTTACGTCAAGTTATACTGCATATAAATGGAGGATAAAAGGATTACCAGATTATAAATCAAATGAGAGTTTCTGGCAATATAAATCTCAGCTATGTCAGGCTCTTGTGTTAATGGAATTGCAGAATTCCATTGGCCACTAAGAATTTAAATTTTGTGTTAGAGACCTTGGTAATTTTTCACAGGACTTCTTCAGTAAAACACTAAAAAGTAAAATGGGAGGTTTGCAAGCAAATTTGTATTAGGTCTTAAAATTGTTTTTTAAGATAGTGCCAAAATATTATTGGCATTTGAAAATGTATTATAATACCCATATTATACAATTCTAAGGCTTGGAACTTATCAGCACTTAAATCACTCAAATAAATGCAGCCAAATTGTGTTAAATGCAAAATAGATAGTATATTTAACATTGAGATATATGATGTGATTTGACCAATGAATTAGAATCCAATAAGATAGTGTCTGGCTCAGTTAAATGATAAAACTACTTATATTCAAGCTAATCAATCGATTCAGTCAAATAACTGGTAAACTTTGTATTTGTGATAATGCATTTTTTATAGACACAGAAGTGCAGAATTAACTAGTTGGAATTAACATGGGTTAAGCAGTTGTATTTGGTTAAGTAGTAATTAGCTTTATCTATAAATATCTAATATGACATGCGTGGAAATATTAACTTGATTCATATTTAATATGTGGTGGTTATATATGGGAATGGATTTTTAGGTATGAAAACATTCCTTTTATATGGTAACTTTGAAACATTAGTTTTTCTTCAATATAGTTTGGGTATATTCTATATGTTGAGTATTGATTCCTTCATGCGACTAATATTTGTTGAGCATCAAGAATGGACATAGAAATGTGTTAAGGATGGAGTTTTAAAGCATAATAAGGTAAAAGGTCTGCCTATGCAAAAGGGCAGGGGCAGATTATTAAGGTTGCCTCAGTAGGTATTGAAGGAATTATTCTTTCCATGTAAGTAGTGATGGTCAGAAACAATGTCTCTTCCACTCAAACTTTTTAATCCGAATTTCCTCTAAGGCTAAGCATGTGACAGTCCACTGTTGATCAGCACAAGGTTACTCCACATCTTTTCATTTTATTTGTCTTAATATATTTCTGCCTTTATTTTCCCTCTGATTCTTGATGCTATATCATATGTCTGACCAAGATGTACACTATAACCCAGATCTTTTAGTGCTTAAGGAACAGTGTCACAGATGTCAAAAATTCATTTATCTCAGAATAGATCTCAGAATAAAAACTTTGCTGACTCCTTGCCTCACAATATCCCTTAAAAAAATTTTTTTTTAAGCCTGTTTAAAAATTTGGGCAGGAAACATTCATTACTTTAGGTCCCACGATGAGTCATGGATGTCAAATGCTTTAAGAGACTCCCTCTGACCTAGTGCTCTATCCCAAGTCCCAAAGGACCATTCCTCCAAAAGTGGATGTTTCAAAACAGTTTCTGTAAACACTTAAAATGAATTTAGAAGTATAGATTATATTTTAGTAGACTTTAAATGGGACTTTTGATATGGACATTCAAGAGTACACCAGACACTGAAAATGGGGAAAGCATTGTAAGCCAAGGAAAAAGAGTAAGCAACAACGTGGAGGTAGGTGCCAAATTATGGAGGACTGTAGTATGTGAAGGAGCCATCATGTGGATGGAACAGAAAGGGATATGTTACAATTCGTATTTTACAGAGCTGAATCTGGAAATAATATAAAATTGACATCTGAGGAGCTTGACCCAAAGAGCAATTGGGCAGTTATTGCAAGAATTCAATAAAAAGGGCTGACAGTTGGACTGCAAATGAAAAAGAAGTTAGATTCAAGAATTAATTCAAAAGAGGAACTGAGAGTGATACTCTCACTGTTGTTCTATATTGTTATTTGTCTGTGAGAATGCACCTGACATAGGAGTCAACTTAATATATTGATGGTACTGCTTATTAGATGTGTAATTTTGGGCAAGTTATTTAATCTTTCTAAAGTTTCAGTTTTATTATAAAAATGTGAAGAAAATAATAAATCCCTAATTCATATAATTTTGGAAATTTCAAACAAATTCCATAAATGGTAGATATTAGATTTAGATATTAGATGTTTTTAGATATTAGATTAGATTTTTTTCCTACTATGAGTATCCAAACTTGAATAGTAGTAGCAAGAAAAGTTATAACTGTTTTTAAACTTAGTAAGTTTATAAACAGTATATTTTTGACTTATTACTTTTTCAGAGGAATCATACATACTGATATATGTGTGTGTATATACATATACACACATACATAGAGAGAGATTAACTTTAAATAGAATATTTGATAGAATTTTAATAGAATATTTAAATAAAATTTATACATATATATTTTCTACTTAGTGAAAGTTGATTTTAATCTGGAAACATTGGAGAACACACATTTATGTAATGGTATCATTTAGGCTCCAAGTTATTGGTTCTCAGTCTTAGTTACATATTGGATTTACTGGAAAATTTTTGAAAATAGAATTCTTAGGATAAAAGCCAAACCAATTGAATCAAAATATCTGCAGATGGAGTATAGGTGTCGTTGTTTTTATATCTCAGGTGTTTCTAGTACACATCTTAAATTAATCACCACTGCTGTGCTTCAGGTCAGAGCTTCTCAAAAAAAAATTTTTTTAACATCTTTATTGGAGTATAATTGCTTTACAATGGTGTGTTAGTTTCTGTTTTATAACAAAGTGAATTAGCTATACATATAATCCCCATATCTCCTCCCTCTTGCGTCTCCCCTCCCACCCTCCCTATCCTACCCCTCTAGGTGGCCACAAAGCACAGAGCTGATCTCCCTGTGCTATGTGGCTGCTTCCCACTAGCTATCTATTTTACATTTTGTAGTATATATAAGTCCATGCCACTCTCTCACTTCGTCCCAACTTACCCTTCCCCCTCCCAGTGTCCTCAAGTCTGTTTTCTACATCTGTGTCTTTATTCCTGTCCTGCCCCTAGGTTCTTCAGAACCATTTTTTATTTTAGATTCCATATATATGTGTTAGCATACGGTATTTGTTTTTCTGTTTCTGACTTACTTCACTCTGTATGACAGACTCTAGGTCCATCCACCTCACTACAAGTAACTCAATTTCGTTTCTTTTTATGGCTGTGTATATCCCATTGTATATATGTGCCATGTCTTCTTTATCCATCCCATCTGTCCGATGGACACTTGGTTGTTTCCATGTCCTGGCTACTGTAAATAGAGCTGCAGTGAACATTGTGGTAAATGACTCTTTTTTTAACATATTTATTGGGGTATAATTACCTTACAATGGTGTGTTAGTTTCTGCTTTATAACAATGTGAATCAGTTATACATATGCATATGTTCCCGTATCTCTTCCCTCTTGGCATCTCCCTCCCTCCCACCCTCCCTATCCCACCACTTCCAGGCGGTCCACAAAGCACCGAGCTGATCTCCCTGTGCTATGCCGCTGCTTCCCACTAGCTATCTACCTTACGTTTCATAGTGTGTATATGTCCATGCCTCCTCTCTTGTTTTGTCACAGCTCACCATTCCCCCCCTCCCCATATCCTCAAGTCCATTCTCTAGCAGGTCTCTGTCTTTATTCCTGTCTTACCCTAGGTCCTTCGTGACATTTTTTTTTCTTAAATTCCATATATATGTGTTAGCATATGGTATCTGTTTTTCTCTTTCTTCCTTACTTCACTCTGTATGACAGACTCTAGGTCTATCCACCTCATTACAAATAGCTCAATTTTGTTTCTTTCTATGGCTGAGTAATATTCCATTGTATATATGTGCCACATCTTCTTTATCCATTCATCCGATGATGGGCACTTAGGTTGTTTCAATCTCCAGGCTACTGTAAATAGAGCTGCAATGAACATTTTGGTACATGACTCGTTTTGAATTATGGTTTTCTCAGGGTATATGCCCAGTAGTGGGATTGCTGGGTCATATGGTAGTTCTATTTGTAGTTTTTTAAGGAACCTCCATACTGTTCTCCATAGTGGCGTACCAATTCACATTCCCACCAGCAGTGCAAGAGTGTTCCCTTTTCTCCACACCCTCTTCAGCATTTATTGTTTCTAGACTTTTTGATGATGGCCATTCTGACTGATGTGAGATGATATCTCATTGCAGTTTTGATTTGCATTTGTCTAATGATTAATGATGTAGAGCATTCTTTCATGTGTTTGTTGGCAGTCTGTATATCTTCTTTGGAGAAATGTCTATTTAGGTCTTCTGCCCATTTTTGGATTGGGTTTTTTTTTTTTTTTAATTGAGCTGCATGAGCTGCTTGTAAATTTTGGAAATTAATCCTTTGTCAGTTGCTTCATTTGCACATATTTTCTCCCATTCTGAGGGTTGTCTTTTGGTCTTGTTTGTGGTTTCCTTTGCTGGCAAAGCTTTGAAGTTTCATTAGGTCCCATTTGTTTATTTTTGTTTTTATTTCCATTTCTCTAGGAGGTGGGTCAAAAAGGATCTTGCTGTGATTTATGTCATAGAGTGTTCTGCCTATGTTTTCCTCTTAAGAGTTTGATAGTTTCAGGCCTTACATTTAGGTCTTTAATCCATTTTGAGCTTATTTTTGTTTATGGTGTTAGGGAGTGATTTAATCTCATTTTTTACATGTACCTGTCCAGTTTTCCCAGTACCACTTTTTGAAGAGGCTGTCCTTTCTCCACTGTACATTCCTTCCTCCTTTATCAAAGATAAGGTGACCGTATATGTGTGAGTTTATCTCTGGGCTTTCTATCCTCTTCCATTGATCTATCTTTATGTTTTTGTGCCAGTACCATACTGTCTTGATTACTGTAGCTTTGTATTATAGTCTGAAGTCAGGGAGCCTGATTCCTCCAGCTCCATTTTTCATTCTCAAGATTGCTTTGGCTATTCGGGGTCTTTTGTGTTTCCATACAAATTGTGAAAGTTTTTGTTCTAATTCTGTGAAAAATGCCAGTGATAGTTTGATAGGGATTGCATTGAATATGTAGATTGCTTTGGGTAGTAGAGTCATTTTCACAATGTTGATTCTTCCAATCCAAGAACATGGTATATCTCTCCATCTAGTTGTATCATCTTTAATTTCTTTCATCAATGTCTTATAATTTTCTGCATACAGGTCTTTCGTCTCCTTAGGTAGGTTTATTCCTAGATATTTTATTATTTTTGTTACAGTGGTAAATGGGAATGTTTTCTTGATTTCACTTTCAGATTTTTCATCATTAGTGTATAGGAATGCCAGAGATTTCTGTGCATTAATTTTGTATCCTGCTACTTTACCAAATTCATTGATTAGCTCTAGTAGTTTTCTGGTAGCATTTTTAGGATTCTCTATGTATAGTATCATGTCATCTGCAAACAGTGACACCTTTACTTCTTCTTTTCCAATTTGTATTCCTTTAATTTCCTTTTCTTCTCTGATTGCTGTGGCTAAAACTTCCAAAACTATGTTGAATAAGAGTGGTGAGAGCGGGTAACCTTGTCTTGTTCCTGATCTTAGTGGAAATGCTTTCAGTTTTTTTTGTACACAGACCTCTCACTGTTGTGGCCTCTCCCATTGCGGAGCACAGGCTCCAGACAACGCAGGCTCAGCGGCCATGGCTCACGGGCCAGCCACTCCGCGACATGTGGGATTTTCCCAGACCGGGGACACGAACCTGTGTCCCCTGCATTGGCAGGTGGACTCTCAACCACTGTGCCACCAGGGAAGCCCAATTCTTTCAGTTTTTCACCATTGAGGATGATGTTGGCTGTGGGTTTGTCATATATGGCCTTTACTATGTTGAGGAAAGTTCCCTCTATGCCTACTTTCTGCAGGGTTTTTATCATAAATGGGTGTTGAATTTTGTCAAAAGCTTTCTCTGCATCTATTGAGATGATCACATGGTTTTTCTCCTTCAATTTGTTAATATGTTGTATCACGTTGATTGATTTGCGTATATTGAAGAATCTCTGCATTCCTGGAATATATCCCACTTGATCATGGTGTATGATCCTTTAATGTGCTGTTGGATTCTGTTTGCTAGTATTTTGTTGAGAATTTTTGCATCTATGTTCATCAGTGATATTGGCCTGTAGTTTTCTTTCTTTGTGACATCCTTGTCTGGTTTTGGTATCAAGGTGATGGTGGCCTCGTAGAAGGAATTTGGGAGTGTTCCTCCCTCTGCTATATTTTGAAGAGTTTGAGAAGGATAGGTGTTAGCTCTTCTCTAAATGTTTGATAGAATTCGCCTGTGAAGCCCGCTGGTCCTGGGCTTTTATTTGTTGGAAGATTTTTAATCACAGTTTCCATTTCAGTGCTTGTGATTGGTCTGTTCATATTTTCTATTTCTTCCTGATTCAGTCTTGGCAGGTTGTGCATTTCTAAGAATTTGTCCATTTCTTCCAGATTGTCCATTTTATTGGCATAGAGTTGCTTGTAGTAATCTCTCATGATCTTTTGTATTTCTGCAGTGTCAGTTGTTACTTCTTTTTCATTTCTAATTCCATTGATTTGAGTCTTCTCCTTTTTTTTCTTGATGAGTCTGGCTAATGGTTTATCTATTTTGTTTATCTTCTCAAAGAACCAGCTTTTAGTTTTATTGATCTTTGCTATTGTTTCCTTCATTTCTTTTTCATTTATTTCTGATCTGATTTTTATGATTTCTTTCCTTCTGCTAACTTCGGGGTTTTCTTGTTCTTCTTTCTCTAATTGCTTTAGGTGCAAGGTTAGGTTGTTTATTCGAGATGTTTCCTGCTTCTTAAGGTGGGCTCGTATTGCTATAAACTTCCCCCTTAGAACTGCTTTTGCTGCATCCCATAGGTTTTGGGTCGTTGTGTCTCCATTGTCATTTGTTTCTAGGTATTTTTTAATTTCCTCTTTGATTTCTTCAGTGATCACTTCATTATTAAGTAGTGTATTGTTTAGCCTCCATGTGTTTGTATTTTTTACAGATCTTTTCCTGTAATTGATATCTAGTCTCATGGCGTTGTGGTCAGAAAAGATACTTGATACAATTTCAGTTTTCTTAAATTTACCAAGGCTTGATGTGTGACCCAAGATATGATCTATCCTGGAGAATGTTCCATGAGCCCTTGAGAAAAATGTGTTTTCTGTTGTTTTTGGATGGAGTGTCCTATAAATATCAATTAAGTCCATCTTGTTTAATGTATCATTTAAAGCTTGTGTTACCTTATCTATTTTCATTTTGGATGATCTGTCCATGGGTGAAAGTGGGGTGTTAAAGTCCCCTACTATGAATGTGTTACTGTCGATCTCCCCTTTTATGGCTGTTAGTATTTGCCTTATGTATTGAGGTGCTCCTATGTTGGGTGCATAAATATTTACAATTGTTAGATCTTCTTCTTGGATCAATCCCTTGATCATTATGTAGTGTCCTTCTTTGTCTCTTCTAATAGTCTTTTTTTAAAGTCTATTTTGTCTGATATGAGAATTGCTACTCCAGCTTTCCTTTGGTTTCCATTTGCATGGAATATCTTTTTCCATCCCCTCACTTTCAGTCTGTATGTGTCTCTAGGTCTGAAGTGGGTCTCTTGTAGAGAACATATATATGGGTCTTGTTTTTGTATCCATTCAGCCAATCTGTGTCTTTTGGTGGGAGCATTTAGTCCATTTACATTTAAGGTAATTATCGATATGTACGTTCCTATTCCCATTTTCTAAATTGTTTTGGGTTCGTTATTGTAGGTCTTTTCCTTCTCTTGTGTTTCTTGCCTAGAGAAGTTCCTTTAACATTTGTTGTAAAGCTGGTTTGGTGGTGCTGAACTCTCTCAGCTTTTGCTTGTCTCTAAAGGATTTAATTTCTCCATCAAATCTGAATGAGATCCTTGCTGGGTAGAGTAATCTTGGTTGCAGGTTTTTCTCCTTCATCACTTTCAATATGTCCTGCCACTCCCTTCTGGCTTGCAGAGTTTCTGCTGAAAGATCAGCTGTTAACCTTATGAGGACTCCCTTGTGTGTTATTTGTTGTTTTTCCCTTGCTGCTTTTAATATGCTTTCTTTGTATTTAATTTTTGACAGTTTGATTAATATGTGTCTTGGCATATTTCTCCTTGGATTTATCCTGTAAGGGACTCTCTGTGCTTCCTGGACTTGATTAACCATTTCCTTTACCATATTAGGGAAGTTTTCAACTATAAACTCTTCAAATATTTTCTCAGTCTCTTTCTTTTTCTCTTCTTCTTCCGGAACCCCTGTAATTCGAATGTGGGTGTGTTTAATGTTGTCCCAGATGTCTGTGAGACTGTCCTCAGTTCTTTTCATTCTTTTTTCTTTATTCTGCTCTGCAGTAGTTAGTCATTTCCACTATTTTATCTTCCAGGTCACTTATCCGTTCTTCTGCCTCAGTTATTCTGCTATTGATCCCATCTAGAGTATTTTTAATTTCATTTATTGTGTTGTTCATCATTGTTTGTTTCATCTTTAGTTCTTCTAGGTCCTTGTTAAATGTTTCTTGCATTTTGTCTATTCTATTTCCAAGACTTTGGATCATCGTTACCATCGTTATTCTGAATTCTTTTTCAGGTAGACTGCCTATTTCCTCTTCATTTGTTAGGTCTGGTGGGTTTTTATCTTGCTCCTTCATCTGTTGTGTGTTTTTCTGTCTTCTCATTTTGCTTATCTTACTGTGTTTGGGGTCTCCTTTTTGCAGGATGCTGGTTCATAGTTCCCATTGTTTTTGGGGTCTGTCCCCAGTGGCTAAGGTTGGTTCAGTGGGTTGTGTAGGCTTCCTGGTGGAGGGGACTAGTGCCTGTGCTGTGGTGGATGAGGCTGGATCTTGTCTCTCTGGTGGGCAGGTCCATGTCTGGTGGTGTGTTTTGGGGTGTCTGTGGACTTATTATGATTTTAGGCAGCCTCTCTGCTAATGGGTGGGGTTGTGTTCCTCTCTTGCTAGTTATTTGGCGTAGGGTGTCCAGCACTGTAGCTTGCTGGTTGTTGAGTGAAGCTGGGTGCTGGCGTTGAGATGGAGATCTCTGCGAGATTTTCACCATTTGATATTATGTGGAGCTGGGAGGTCTCTTGTTGACCTCCTGAAGTTGGCTCTCCCACCTCAGAGGCACAGCACTGACTCCTGGCTGTAGCACCAAGAGCCTTTCATTCACACGGCTCAGAATAAAAGGGAGAAAAAGTAGAGAGAAAGAATTAGTAGAAGTAGGATGAAAGAAAGAAAGAAAGAAAGGGAGGGAGGGAGGAAGGAAGGAAGGAAGGAAGGAAGAAAGAAAGAAAGAATGAAAGAAGAAAAGGAAAGAAGGAAAGAAAGAAAGGGAGGGAGGGAGGGACGGTGGGAGGAAGGAAGGAAGGAAGGAAGGAGAGAAGGAAGGAAAAAAGAAGGAAGGAAGATAAAATAAAGTAAAATATAATAAAGTTATTAAATTAAAAAAAATAAGAAAAATAATTTTAGAAAATGGACAGACGGACCTTAGGACAATGGTGGAAGCAAAGCTATACAGACAAAATCTCATACAGAAGCATACACATACACATTCACAAAAAGAGGAAAAGGGGAAAAAATCATAAATCTTGGTCTCAAAGTCCACCTCCTCAATTTGGGATGACTCGTTGTCTATTCATGTGTTCCACAGATGCAGGTACATCAAGTTGATTGTGGAGCTTTAATCCGCTGCTTCTGAGGCTACTGGGAGAGATTTCCCTTTCTCTTCTCTGTTCTCACAGCTCCCAGGGGCTCAGCTTTGGATTTGGCCCCGCCTCGGCGTGTAGGTCGCCGGAGGGCGTCTGTTTTTCGCTCGGACAGGACGGGGTTAAAGGAGCCGCTGATTTGGGGGCTCTGGCTCACTCAGGCCAGGGGGAGGGAGGGGCACGGAGTGTGGGGCGAGCCTGTGGCGGCAGAGGCCACAGTGACGTTGCACCAGCTTGAGGCGCACCATGCGTTCTCCCGGGGAAGTTGTCCCTGGATTCTAGGAACCTGGTAGTGGCGGGCTGCACAGGCTTCCCGGAAGGGAGGTGTGGAGAGTGACCTGTGCTCGCACACAGGCTTCTTGGTGGCGGCAGCAGCAGCCTTAGTGTCTCCTGCCAGTCTCTGGGGTCTGCGGTTTTAGCCGTGGCTCGCGCCCGTCTCTGGAGCTCTTAAAAAGCGCTCTTAATCCCCTCTCCTCACGCACCAGGAAACAAAGAGGGAAGAAAAAGTCTCTTGCCTCTTCGGCAGCTCCAGACCTTTTCCCGGACTCCCTCCCGGCTAGCCATGGTGCACTAACCCCTTCAGGCTGTGTTCACACCGCCAACCGCCGTCCTCTCCCTGCGCTCCGACCAAAGCCCGAGCCTCATCTTGCAGCCCCACCCGCCCCAGCGGGTGAGCAGACAAGCCTCTTGGGCTGGTAAGTGCCGGTCGGCACCGATCCTCTGTGCGGGAATCTCCCCGCTTTGCCCTCCGCACCCCTGTTGCTGTGCTCTCTTCTGCAGCACTGAAGCTCACCCACTCTGCCACCCGCAGTCTCCGCCCGCGAAGGGGCTTCCTAGTGTGTGGAAACCTTTCCTCCTTCACAGCTCCCTCCCACTGATGCAGGTCCCGTCCCTATTCTTCTGTCTCTGTTTTTTCTTTTTTTCTTTTGCCCTACCCAGGTACGTGGGGAGTTTCTTGCCTTTTGAGAGGTCTGAGGTCTTCTGCCAGCGTTCAGTAGGTGTTCTGTAGGAGCTGTTCCACGTGTAGATGTATTTCTGGTGTATCTGTGGGGAGGAAGGTGATCTGCACGTCTTACTCTTCCACCATCTTCCCCCGGAGGCCCCATGACTCTTTTTGAATTATGGTTTTCTCAGGGCATATGCCTAGTAGTGGGATTGCTGGGTCGTATGGTAGTACTATTTTTAGTTTTTTAAGGAACCTCCATACTGTTTTCCATAGTGGCTCTATCAATTTACATTCCCACCAACAGTGCAAGAGGGAATAAAAATCACCCAGGGAACTTGTTGAAATGTAGATTCTGATTCTGTATGCGTGGGTGGAGTGTGAGATTCTGTGTTTCCAAAAGGATCCCAGTGGATGTCTTACAACTGATGAGTAGTAAGGATCTAGATGATTGAGATCGGATAGGCTGCTGTAGACAGGTGAATTTTTCTGAAGCTTGGGTCAAGAATGGCTTGTATTTCAATGCTTGATAAAGGATGAGGATTCCATTTCAGTTACCTAGACCAGGAAGAACAAAAGGGCAAACATAGAGGATACATGGAAGACTACATAATTGATTTACAATTAGATTTGAGGAGCAGTAGAAGTTAAAGCCGGAGCATGAAAGATGTGTGAGATGTAACTGAGATCTTGGAAGCTCTAGAGAGATACACCAGATTTTACTTCTGATTTAGACAGAAACTTGGAGGGAGCCTTGAAACACACTGATATGGAGGGAGAGCTGGGGTTTAGGAAAATGCCTCTGTGGGCAGGTTATGTATAACAGAGTCAGAGTAAAACTGAGCAGTACCCTGTGGGGCCTTCCTCGGACAGACCCCCTCCCCCTGGTGTCACCTGTCTCTTGTTTGTATTAAAAAAAAAAAAAGCTTTAGCTTCCTAGGCCTTCCCTGGGTTCCAAAGAGCAAATTTAATCAAAGAAGTGAGAAAAATGCAGAAACAAAGGAAAACAGTCAAGCATGACAAAATAATAGTAGTTTAGCCATAAAACAAAGTCAAGAGTCTTTAGTTCCTTCTCAAGGTATATAGATAATATCCTGAGTCATATCCTTGAGTTGTTTTGCAGCCACCAGGTGGAAGAAATTAACTACATGCTGACCACAAGCATGTAGACCCCAGACCAGTTGGAACTAGAAGGTAGATGATGTTATATCACCTGGTTACCTCCCACCAACCAATCAGAAAAGTGTCCACGAGCTGATCAGGCACCCTTCCTTCAAAAACCCTTCTCTGAAAGCCATTGAGGAATTCAGGTCTTTTAAGCATGAGACGCTTGTTCTCCTTATGGCCCCATGTTGGGTGCTTTGCAAAAACTGCTGTACTTTCCTTCGCCACACCCAGTATCAGTAGACTGACTTTACTGTGAGTCCGGTGAGTGCATCCAAGTTTGGTTTGGTAGCAAGAGCTGAAGAATGGAGTAAGGGATGGGCAAAAGGCAGTCCTGACCCTAATAACAAAGGGCCTAGGGCAAGAGTACAAATGGAAGTAAAAATTTAAAAAACTAGTTGTAGTAGTTATAATAATAAATATCAGTAATTGGTTTTATATATGCCAAGCACTCTGCTAAATACTTCATGCTGATTATACAATTTCTTTCTCATAATAGTCCTATGAGGTAGGTATCAATACTATTGTCCCATTTCATTGGTTGTAAAATTTAAATAGAAAATTAGTATCTTGCCCAGGATCACAATACCAGTAATAGAGAGCTGACTAGTCTGCTCTTTCATTTGTTAGTTTTTCAAAATCATCACACTACTCTTCCTACTTTAAAAAAAACCAAGTTGCCATGTTTGTAGTTGTATATTTGTGTATTGCTGAAACAAAGTTTTAGTGTGTTGATTCACAACCTTTTCTGGTGAATTCTGAAACCAACCTCCGTACTCAGAGGTGGGGTAGAGTCCAAAGAAAGAAGAAGACCATTCCAGATAGGTAGGTGGCAGGTTTAATAAGCATGAGAACATACTTACAAGGTTTATCTTGGGTGGCTTCAAGATTAGTAGATTCTCACCTGTCCACCAAATCTTACAAGTTTATGTAGAGGCATAGCTGAGTTCAGTCAGTATACCATCCAGATGGTCTCAACAACACATTGCTCACTCAACGTACATTCCAAGTACAGGGGAGGGAGTCAGGAGCTTTTGACTGACCAGTTTTAGTTCTTGGGTCAGCAGGTAGTCACCTCCTCATTACTTTCTCCAACACTCGATTTGTTGTGACTGGCTTTTATAATCTCTATATGTCCTCCTCTTTTGCAATACATCCTGCGTCGTCAGCAAGGGGTTTCACTGGCATGGAGATGGTTCACTTGGTGGCTATCTGGCTGCATTGGAGACAGATGCCACAGCAACAATGCAAGCATGTGTAAGAGAAAACAAAGATTGAGACAACAATTTTTTAAATTAGTGGTACCTTTTTTTAATATATTTTACCAAAAGCCCAATGAGCCAAACCATTGATTTACTAAGTCCCCTAGGCTGGGCCCCAGATCACTCAGGGTATTCACTTGTGGTCTTATGTGATTTAGTAAAAATAACACATTAATAGACTCATCAGGGATGAAAACGCAACATTTTTATTGGGATAATGGTTCAGATGGCTCCTTTTGAGGCACAATAATGTCCAAGGCCATTTTATTTTGGAGGAGAGCTCCAGTGTTCAAGAAGAACAGGCTTCGCTGGCCATAATTTAAGCCTTTTTGTGAATGTAGGAAGGGCTATCATGTCCTCCAGGCCAATGGAGGGAATAAACATGGCAGCCAAATGGTCATACCAGTGGGAAACCAAACGTGCCCACCTGGCCTTGAGGAGAGGAAGGTTGGCAGCTTTAGGAACTTGACTTGGTTGTATGTACCATACACATTGGTGGGGGTAGGCAGCACTGCCAGGCAGGAGAGAATGGACTGGAAGCAGGATATGCCAGGCCAAAATTTCTTGTCCTCTTTTTTAATGATGTGTGCTCTACTCCAGGTGTAATGTGTTTTGATAGGTCCAGCTTGTAGCAGGACAACGGGATACCAGTGGAGACTGAGTGGTTCCCCCTCATCCAGGGGTGCCAAGTAACTCATCCATCCTGGCAATGTCTCACTGTAAATTTTAGTAAATAAATTTTAGTAGATAATTCCTTTTCCAGGTATGACAGAGCTTGGTGTTCTCAGCAGCATAACACATTGATCTACGGTGAAATTCAGGGCAATGGCTATTTCCCATGATTTTTATATTTTATGGTATTAGGTGCCTCAGCAGGGTCTTCAGTCTGGCATATGGGGCAGCAGGCCCTATTGGTTGATGATTCAAATGTATTAAAGCCTGAGACATTATTTTAGTCCACCTGGCTGAGGTGATTTTACCTGTTAGGAATTTAATCTGCTGTTTTAATATAGTATTCCATTTTCCTTTCTATCAATCCTGCCTCTTTCAGGTTACAGGGGAGATGCAACCTCTATTTAATGTCATGTTCATTTTTTTTCCCCAGTCTTGCATATCATGACTTTTGAAATATGACAGTCACTTCCATTTGATGAACGTATTCATATATGATACTCAGCCTCTCTAATACCCTAATAGTGGCAGCCTGGTTTGTACAGTGACAGGGTAAAACTTGGGCTAGGCAAGATTTGGTGTTTGTACAAACCAGGGTATATTTAGAACCTTCACTCAGAAGGAGCGGGTCAATATAATCAATTTGCCAACCTCTCACTGGTTGGGAACTCCAGTGAACGGCCCCAGACTCCCTTGGAAGTTGCGTTGGGTGTTGTTTCGAACACACAGGGCAGGGAATTCCCTGGTGGTCCAGTGGTTACGACTTAGTTCTTTCACTGCCAGGGCCCCAGGTTCAATCCCTGGCTGGGGAACTATCCTGCAAGCTGTGCGGCACGGCCCCCCCAAAAAAGAACACACAGGACATATTGTTAACTGCATTAACCAAGTCACTGTATTTTAAAGGTAATCCAGCATCTTGGCAATATGCCATCCTACCTGGGCACTGGGATGGTAACTTTTTTTATCTACCCAAGTTTTTGTATCCACTGAAGGGTCAGTTGCTAGGACATCAGCTTCCTGATTGCCAGGGAGTGTCAGTGCCCTGTGAGCCAGGCTATGGAAAACAGTGAGGGCTGCTCAGGCTCTTGCAGGCTAACCTAAATGTCCCTCCATATATCTTGACTCCATAAGGGCCCACTCATGAATCATCTATCCCTTAGCTTCCCATTGTCCCAAGCATAATCTCTTTAGAACAGCCCAACTGTTAGTGTAAAGGGTTAATGGCCAGGGCTCGTGAGTGATCACCAGCCAAACCGCTCTGAGTTCAGCCTATTTGCTGCCGTGGTGTTCCTGAGAGGTTCAACCTTCCTGAGAGGTTCCGCCTGTAGGAGTGCCGTGTACACTGCTAGGAATTGTTGCTCTCTGTGGGTATATTCGGTTTTTGTCCCCTTTCAGAGCTGGGACCAAAATTCCTGGAGTATCTCCCCGTCTGTTGTCTCTGCCACAGTGCCTGACTCATACGTTTCAAAGTCACAGACATGCCTAACTCGAACGGGAACCCTGCTTGGGGGAGATGCCCAGAGGTTTAATTTGCTTTACTAGTATTTTTGCCTTCTCAGAGTGGTTTGCTGCTTTGATTCTCTGTCCCGTATGTCCCCTTTCTTTATTAGGGATGGAGGCAGTGTGCCAGGTAGAGAATAAAAGTCCTTTAAAACTCCCAAATCCCTGTAAAGGCTTGCATCTTCTTTACTTTTTTAGGGGTGGGATAGGCTTGTATCTTATTAAACAGGTTTTGGGACAACACATGTCTTAGCTGACAAAATGATTTCTAAAACTTACAGTAGTGCCTGGGCCTTGAATTTTCTGTGGTTTTACCACCCATCTTCTCCCTTGAAGGTGTTCTAGCAAAGTCTGCAGAGTGTCCTGTTGCAGGGGCAAGTCTTTACGTGTTAACATTATACCCTCAAATGTACTGATGTGGTGAAGGAGAACAAGGACAGCTCTCAGATTACCACCCCATGACATATGGTGGGGCTGGGCAGCTTGGGAGCTTGGAGAAGCACTTGAAAGGTCCATTGTTGCCTCTCCAGAGGACACTCTGTTGCAGGGGCAAGTCTTTACGTGTTAACATTATACCCTCAAATGTACTGATGTGGTGAAGGAGAACAAGGACAGCTCTCAGGTTACCACCCCATGACATATGGTGGGGCTGGGCAGCTTGGGAGCTTGGAGAAGCACTTGAAAGGTCCATTGTTGCCTCTCCAGAGAGAAGGGAAATTTATCTTGTGACTCAGTGGCCAGGGGTGTACTGAAAAAGACATTTGTTAAGTCCAGTATAGCATAGTACACTCCTAGGACCATGGCCAAGGTATCTAAGATGGTGGCAGTGTTGAACACAGCCCCATGGATGGGGGCGGGTGGGTACTACCTTGTTCAGTTCTTGGGAGTTCACCATTATATGTCATGAGCCATCTGTTTTTTTTTTTTTTAACTAGGTTGTTGAAAGCACGATGGGAAGGGTATACGATACCCACTTAGTGCAATTCTTAGATAGTTTCTCCTACTTCCTTATTCCCCCAGACATTTATATTGCTTGAGAGCTACCATTCTTCACAGGGGTACCAGGTTTACTGGTTCCCAGTTGGTGTTCCCCTTCAGCACTGGTTTGATTAACCTGGAGCTCAAATTCACTGATAGAGGTTTGCAGAGTTGACCTTGTAGGATATCAATGCCCAATATGTTCTCTGGTATTGAAGAGATTAAAAACCTCATATTTTTGGCAGTGGGGTGACCCGCAACTTGCAGTGTCAAAAGTACCTTCCTGGTCATAGCTGTTTGCCCTCCATAACCATCAGTGTTGCTGAGGGGACCAGAAAACTCTTGAGGGTTACCTTGTATTAAAGAACATTCAGCCCCAGTGTCAACCAGAGTCATTACCTTTTGTGTATGTCTGGAAGACCAGTGAATAGTGAGCTCAACATGAGGTCTCTGATTGCCTCCAGTGGGCCTTACCTAGAGGCAGTCTTGGCTGGCATCCTATACCCCTGGGCAAGGGGGGAACCTATCCTGAATAGGACTGTATCCCTGAGGCCTCTTCTGAAGCAGGTGGGGATTAAGGATGGTAGGGGCAGATGAGGAAGTCTAAACTATTGTTCTGGTTTTAAAACATTTCAAAAGCTGACCAACACAGCCTTGGGTTGTTAGTCTACCTGTTCAGGTGTAGTCCCCACAGTAATGAGGTCAAATCATATTTGCTTTCGGGTTATTTTTCCTGGACCTCCTATAGTCTATTGAGATGGTTCCTTGGCTTTCTGAGCTCCTTCCCTCTTTCCCACATACCTGTTCCCAGGATTTGTTAGTTTTCCCCAGATCAGCAGTGGATTGCCCAATATCATAAATATCTTTTCCCATAGCTGGGCTCAGCATGGATATCAATGCCCCGCTTCATATCAGTTGTTGGGGGTGGACTGGAGTATCTCAACTTTCATTTCTGTAGTGAATGTGGCCCAATCAGGTTCTTCAAAGATGGGGTGTAGGTTGCCTGTTTCATTCCCAATTCCAGAGTCCCACATGCCCAGGGAGATCCCCCTCATTAGGCCAAGCCTCTCTTCAGAATAGACTAATCCAATCTATAAGGGAGTGAGTGTCTTGAATCCCCTAAGCACCCTGCAGACTCTATCAGTGGGTAGGGTATGGTGATGTTGCTCTTTTTTTTTGTTTTTTTGCCTCCTGCCTGGTCAAAGAAATGTCATGGCCCACCGCATCTCATAGTCACACTAACTATGCCTAGATACTTTTCCTGGCCTTTTGTTGCAACTTGACAGCTATGTCAATAAGCTCAGCAAAAGTAAATTCTATCATCATAAATGTTTCCTCAATTGGGGGCTGCCCGGCTGGCTCAGAATGTGATTTTGCTTTTCTTTGTATTAGTCGTCAGATGGCATGGGGCGTTTTGTCCATTTCCTCAACAATCAATATAATAACATTTTCTTCTTTTTTCTCAACAGTCTTTTAGGGATTCTACCTTAGGTCCCTATCAGGCTTTGTCACAAGCACTCTAACCTTAATCTAAGGCATCATACACTGCTCTAGTTTTGCATAATGGCACACTAAGGTCTTGTCTACAGGCTGCGAAGCTAGCAGAATAGTGGACAAAAGGAACGTCCTTCTCCAACCTCAGCTCTTTCAACATTTTTATTTGAGCTCATCCTCTCCTTGGGCTTTGGTTGTGGGTGAAACACCCACAGTAGAGCCAAGTCCACTGTGCAGCCATTCGTTTTTCTTTTTGGCCACGGTGCACTGTGCATAGTTCCTCAAATAAGCACATTAAAGCATCTGGTGTATCCCCATACTTATGCAGTGCT
The DNA here is from genome assembly GCF_008692025.1 of Phocoena sinus. Lineage (NCBI taxonomy): Eukaryota > Metazoa > Chordata > Mammalia > Artiodactyla > Phocoenidae > Phocoena > Phocoena sinus. The sequence goes on along the minus strand of NC_045769.1, from coordinate 85,096,373 downwards.
CCACAAACATCTAACAAATGGCCCACTCCTCCCAACATAGATGTTGATGGCCAGCTTGGCATTTCCCTGAGGATGCCTCTTTCCTAAAGCCCATTTCTTTGGTCTCCAGGCTGACTCTCCAATTGTTGGTTCTCAAAACTATCAGGAACTTTCTGGGTGAAATCTGAAACCAGCCTCTATACTCCAAGGGCAAGCACAAACCAAGAAAGAGACAGGCCAGTCTAGATTGGTAGGTGGCAGGTTTAATAAGCAAGGGGACTTTGAGGTTTATCCATGTTGTAAAATATTTGAGTACTTTACTTGTTTATATTGCTGAATAATATTTTACTGTATAAAGGCGTTAGGTGTATCCATTCATTAGTCAATGGAAATTTGGGTTCTTTACACATTTTGGCTATAGAGAATAATACTGCTAGGAACATTTGTGTATAGCTTTGTGTGTGGACACATTTTTTTCATTTCTCCTGATATCTATGAGTGGAAATGATGGGTTATATGACAAACTATGTTCAAAATTTTGAGGAACTGACAAACTGTATTCCAAATTTTACATTCTCACCAGTAACATATGAGAATTCTACTTTTTCTACTTCTTTACCAACACTTGTTATTATCTGTCTTTTTGATCCAAGGCATCTTAGTAGGTGTGAAGCAATAGCTCATTGTGGTATTAATCTGCAGTTTCCTAACAACTAATGATATTAAGCATTTTTTCAGTGACTATTGGTCACTTTTAGATCTTCTTTGGAAAAATGTTTATTGCCCATTTTTGAATTGGGTTATTTCTCTTTTTATAATTAAATTGTAAGTGTTCTTTATGTGTTCTGGTACAAGTTCCTTATCAGATATATGATTTGTAAATATTTTCTCCCTGTGGATTGTCTTTTCACTTCTTTGGTGGTATCCTCAATGTACAAAGGGTTTTTTAAATCGATAAAGTCCAACTTGTCAATCTTCTCTTCTATCATTTGTGCTTTTGGTGACACATCTAAGAAATTGTTGCCTAATGCAAGGTCACAAAGATTTACTCTTTTTTTTTCTAGGACATTTATAGTTTTAGCTCTTACATTTAGGCCTATGATCCACTCTGAATTAATTTTTGAGTATGGTGTGAGATAGGGAGAAAGCTTATTTTTTTAAGTTTGTACTCACGATGTGCAAAAATGTCAGTGACTTTATGATAAAATGTAAATTTATTACTTTATTCAAGAGCAAGGCTTGAAACAACCTAGTGCCCTGGAGAATGTATCCTTAAATTTTCAGCATGTGTATATTGACCCAGGAATGTGATATTACCCAGAATAAGATAAAATTACCTTGAATAATTTCATTTGATTGGTTGCAAGACCCAGGAATCCAAAGGAGTTCTTTTATGAGAGCCCTGTGCAAATAATATGGTACTCCCCAAACCTACTTTGAGAAAAACTAATTAGAGTGAATGAATTATAGCAAAGAGTGAGAACTTTAAGATACTTTTTATAATATTTTTTTGAAAAACTTGATAAACATAAGGGGGCTGTAGACATCCTGGCCCTGAGGATTAATTTTTTTAAATGAGAAAAAAAAAAAGACCTTTAACTACACAAAGTGTACCCTCTGTCTGCCTAAATCTTGCCTTCAGTGGCTATACAGCAAGAATGTAACCAGTGTCATTTTCCTATACTAGAACAGTCCACAGACCATTCTGGCTCAGGATTACAGGGAAAACAATTTTAGAAAGAAATGTTTCCAGAGAACTGCAGAACATGCCAGCACAATGCACATATTTTTATGAAAAATTTCTTTTGATCAATCCAACTCTGTCATTAAAATGCAATTTTACTATCCAAATATTATGTATTCTATATGTTTTCTTGCCATTTCCCACTATCCCCCAACCTCCTTCAGTATGGTCTTAGTCAAAGACAACATGCTGGGAAGAGCTGTCTTGACAATTGTCATTAAACTAAAATCTGCATGCTGTGGATCTCAGGCAAAGCAAACGTATTATTTCTAACTGCTTTTGAGGGATGTGTATGGAAAGGAAAGCAGTCCCCAGAAAGCCCCCCCAAAAACCAAAATGGTAACATCATAACTATGAAATTGGAGAGAAACTTTCATTTATTTAATAATGTACAACATAAGACAGATGCTGGTCTAAGGGCTGAGCAGGTGTGATTCTGTAGTGTACTTTGCCAAATGTAGGACAAGACAATTGTTAAACTCTTTCTTCACTGTGAACAATTTATGTGGAAACAGTAGGATTTTCTTTATGAAATGTATCCATTATTTTTGACAAATGGGAAGAAAGAGACGAAGCTGAAAACTTTTTGCCTGTCTCACAGCAATTGTTTTAAAAATATATAATTATTTGAAACTTGAAAACGGCAGAGTACAGGAAATTGTCATCAAACTGTGAGCTATACCTTTCTCGCAACTCACAAGGCCAAGTAATATCAGATGTTGAAAACCCAAAAATAAAAATAAAAGGGAAATCAGTGGATTTCTTTTCAGGAAATTCTCAGGATAATAAATTTGACATTTCTCAAAATCACATCGTAGGGTTTTTAGGAAAATATCTGACAGCTTAAATGATACTTGAAAGAGGAAAAAAATGGAAAATATCCCCAGGAAACAGAAAAAGACAAATATAAAGTAGTGACTCAAGGGCAACCTGAACTTATTGCCTTCTGATTTTCTTCACAAGAATACTTTTTTGCTGATTATTATAAGAAATAAATGTCAATGAGACAGTATGGCAGAAGTTGATTCTGCTAGGTTGGTAAAAATGTGAAGGATATTTTGTCTCTGAAATGTTGGCTGATAGTTTATAAATATGGTTTCTGGACAGATTGAAAACAAATGAACTTCGGTGTAATATGTTTCAAGGTATGTTTTATGCTTTCTGAATCTATGAACAATCAGGTATTTAATGTTTAACCAGCCATGTACTATTTATTGGGGTAGAGGGGAAAAATCAAGTCTTTAATTCTGCTTTATATATTATTTTTAAAAAGGAATGAGAAAGCCCTTTGAGTGCTGTAATATGTACAACATATTTCCAACAAAAGGGTTTGGGTATGAACTTATAAACATGTGCTATACGTCAGGATATCCTATTTGAAATAACAGGAATGCATTGAGAAAAGTGACACTAAGCAATTCGGGGGAGGGGAGTGGAAGAGAAAGGTGGCATGGAAGATATTAAATCATGCTTCCTTCAGTCATTGCCAATTACATATTCAATTTCCACGTCAATGTTTAATATATCATCAGAGCAATGCATTATAATTCTAGGATCGTTGGTACAGTCATAGTAACATCACTCTGATGTCATCTTAGACTCTGGCAAAGAGCCACATGTGCATGAGAGTTTAGCTATCCTGAGAAACATTTATTGTATTTTTTTAATAATTAATGATTAATATTAAGCCAAACTAAAGAAACAACTCATTTGAAGAAGTGGAGGTCATTTTCCAACTGTTACTTCATAGTATACACTGGCATCATGCCGGGGAGACAGAGGGAAAGTCCTGTAATAAAATATGTTTTAATAAATTTTTAATTTTTCATAGCCAGGCTAAAGATTTAGAGGGAGGATGGCATTTTCTAACTAGGGCACAGGTTTTTTGAGGTTAAAACTTTTTCTTTTGCCCAGCATTGCAATATGGATGAGCTTTTGCTCTAGCTTATTGTAACTGCACTGCACAATCGATATTTAAATCCTGAAAGATCAGCAATAATGGATGCAAACTGAACAGATCAATATTTAGCCTTTTGTGGACTATAACTTTTATCTTAGCCCCCAATTACTCTGTGGCACAGGGGTTGATTTTTAATGTCTTGGGTGTTTGGCATCTTACTAATATTAATTATTTTAAAAGGTAAAAAATGCATTGTGAGACACCTGTAGAGAGAAGTGTGGATAAAAATTATTCTAAAAATATGCTTAAATAGGTTCATTCTTTCAAGATCATTTGGTAATGATAAATTTCAATTGCGACATATATATTGGATTTTTAAAAAATTTACAAGGGATCAGATAATTTTAAAATTCATGAAAAGATATTTCCTTGGAATGTCCTTCAGCAATATTGCATGACCACTTGAGAGATGTTTGGCCAGTTTATCTTTTTAGAATAAAAGCTAATTACAAATCTGATAAAATGTTGGCATTAAAATATTGTTTAATTTATTCAGATATCACAGTTTAATCAATTATGATAATTTGTCTCTGAAGTTCTATAAAGGGTTTCAAGGAAATCAAGATTCTGGGAAAAAAAAAACCACATGCTTTCTTTAGAAATAGCAATTTCAATTTATCACTCTTGAGACAATAAGTGCTCATAAACATGATCTCTGTTCCCAAAAGCCCAACCTGATCTAATGCTAACAACAACAACAAAAACTGTATCTTTAGCGACTAAGTAAATTAGAACATTTACTCTTTAGAAGTATACAGGAGGAATCCTATTTTGTAGAACTTCTTTTTTTTTTTTTTTTTTTTTTTTTTTTTTTTTTTTGCGGTACGCGGGCCTCTCACTGTTGTGGCCTCTCCCGTTGCGGAGCACAGGCTCCGGACACGCAGGCTCAGTGGCCATGGCTCACGGGCCTAGCTGCTCCGTGGCATGTGGGATCTTCCTGGACCGGGGCACGAACCCACGTCCCCTGCATCAGCAGGCAGACTCTCAACCACTGCACCACCAGGAAAGCCTGTAGAACTTCTATTTTTAAAGTCTCTGTGTGTGTGTGTGTTGCCTCAGAAATAAAAAGGGAGAAGGTAAAACTTCTACTTGGAGTAAGCACACTGCAGTTGATTACTACTTAAAACTGGACAAAATACAAAAAGCAATTGCTTGAGGAATCTGAAAAGTAAATAAGAACAAGAAAATTGGGAAAGACATTAAAACTTGAAGAACAACGAATATGGTCTTTTTATGTTTCTCATTTTTGTTTCTTCTTTATCTCCCCACTGTGAGACATATTAAACTGTATGATGGATACCATCATCAATATCTCCTATAATCCCTCTTTCTGGCCAGAAGTCCAGGAAAAAAAGCCACCTGTGAGCTCAAGAAAGTAGGGATAATTCTTCTTTTTCTCCTTTTTGAAATTCTTATAGCCCTGCTCCATAGCCAGCCCCATTGCAAAACTATGATACTGCAGAGCAGAAGTGGCACAGGTACCTAAAGACTGGAGATAAACTCTCAGCACTCTGGATTCAGGAACAGAGAAGAGGGGTCCTTTTATACAAAGAGTGTAGGAGAATTTCCAACATATGTTTTTTCTATCTCTTCTCTCTTTACTTTGCCCCAAGGGCAGGCCCAGATGTATGGAACTGCACAAGAACATGAGAGGCCAAAACACTGAGAGAATCTCATCTTTTTGTCCAGAGGAATCAAAAACAATACCCCCCAAAACAAACAAATACTAGCCCACAGAAGCTGCAGAGTGTCAGGGAAATCCCGCAGAGGAGTGAGCTGGAGAACCTGTATTTGGGTATGAACTAATATAAGTCCTAAGCTCACCCCCAAGTGTCTAAGTACAGAACACACCCAAGAAGCATAGCCAAGGGTTTGAAACGTGAACTACTATACAAACCACTGCCCAAGTCCCAACTCATGCTCTGAGTTGCTAAGGTAAAATGTACACTCAAAGAACATAGTAAAAAACTTTGAAAACTCAACATTAGAATCACCACCTGCAGAAGGCAGTCTGACTGCATTCTGTACATGAGTTAGTTGACTGCCTATTAAAAGAAACAAACAAAAATCAGTTGTCTCCTGGATTTTAAGAAGACCCAATTTCTTACAACATAGTTTCCAAATGTCCAGTATACAATTGAAATTACCCAAAATATCAAAACCCAGGACAATATGACCAAGAGCCAGAGAAATCTGACCAATTTTCAACAGAAAAGGCAACCTACTGAGGAAAATCCTGAGATGACACAGATGTTGGAATTACCACATAAAGACTTTAAAGAGGGACTTCCCTGGTAGTGCAGTAGTTGAGAGTCTGCCTGCCAATGCAGGGGACATGGGTTTGGGCCCTGGTCCAGGAAGATCCCACATGCCGTGGAGCAACTAAGCCCATGAGCCACAACTACTGAGCCTGCACTCTAGAGCCAGCGAGCCACAACTACTGAGCCCGCGAGCCACAACTACTGAGCCCGTGCACCTAGAGCCCGTGCTCTGCAACAAGAGAAGCCACCACAATGAGTAGCCCCTGCTCGCAGCAACTGGAGAAAGCCCACGTGCAGCAACGAAGACCCAATGCAGCCAAAAATAAATAAATAAATTTATTTAAAAAAAAGACTTTAAATAAGTTATTATAATCATGCTTAATGAGGTAAATGTAATCATTATTGAAATGAATGGGAAATTAGACAATCTAAGCGGAGAAATAGAAACCATAAAATAGAAGCAAATGGAAATTTTAGAAAAAAATTTCTGAAATTAAAAAAATCACTGGAAGGAGTCAATAGTAGAATGCAGATGACAGAGGAAGGAGATAGTAAAATTGAAGCTAGAACAATAGAAATTATTCAATGTGAACAAAATCAAAAACAAAACAAAACAAAATGAACAACACCTTAGGGTCTTGTGAAATAGTACTTAAATGTTTAATATTTTTGTCATTGGAATTCCTGAAAGAGGAGAAAGAGTTACATAAAACATATCTGAAGAAACAGCAGTTGAAAGCATCCCGAAATTGGTGAAAGGCAAGCATTCACAGATTCAAGAAACTCAGTAAACTCTAAATTCATGACAGTCTTAAAAGTATACATAGAGAGCTCCAGAATAAAATAAATATTAAAAACTGATATAAAAAAGGAGAAATAGGGGCTTCCCTGGTGGCGCAGTGGTTGAGAGTCCGCCTGCCGATGCAGGGGACACGGGTTCGTGCCCCGGTCTGGGAGGATCCCACATGCCGCGGAGCGGCTGGGCCCGTGAGCCATGGCCGCTGAGCCTGCGCGTCCGGAGCCTGTCCTCCGCAACGGGAGAGGCCACAACAGTGAGAGGCCCGCGTAACGCATTAAAAAAAAAAAAAAAAAAAAAAAAAAAAAAAGGAGAAATAGAAAAATCTACAATTATATTTGAACACTCCTCTGTAATTGATAGAGCAGGTAGAGAGAACATTAGCAAGGATACAAAAAATAATCTTAATACCATCAACTAACTAGAAAAGGAGTTGACAAACTATGGCTTACCAATAAAATTGGGACTACCACCTTTTTTGGTATGGCCCATGAGCTAAGAATTTTTTTTATACTTTAAAATTGTTGCATTTTAAATGGTTACAATGTTCTCAATATTGCTCCCTGGTCTGAAAAGTCTAAAATATTTACTACTTTTCACTTTAATAAAAAGTTTGCCAATCTCTGAACTAGAAATTAATTGACATTTATAGAACCCTCTATTCAACAACTACAGAACAGATATTGTTCCAAGTGTTCATGGAATATTTATTAAGACCATATTTTGGACCATAAACCAAACCTTAAAAAAATCTAAAAGAATGGAAACTATACAAAGTATGTTCTCTGATAATGTCAGGACTAACATAGAAATTGATAACAGGAAGATAACTGGAAAAACTTCAAATAGGTTGAAATTAAACATTCTACTTCTATATAACTAATGGTGATAAGCATGAGTCACAAAGAAAAATAAAAACATATTTTTAATAGAATTACTATACATCAAAATTTGTGGAATGCAGCTAAAGTAGTTCTAAGAGGGAAATTTATAGCAATAAATATTTGTATTAAAATAAAGATCTTAAATAATCAGAGCTTTCACCTTGAGAAATTGGAAAAAATAACAAATTAAATAAAAAGCAAGCAAAAGGAATTAAAAAATAAAGATGAGAACAAAAATAGAATCAGTGGAGATAAAAGATGGTTCTTAGAAAATATCAAGAAATGTGTAAACCACTACTTTGACCAAAAAAAAAAAAGAAAGGAAAAAAAGACTGAAATTAACAATAATATTAATAAAAGAGAGGATATTACTACAGATGCTAAAGATATAAAAGGTGAATATGGGAATAAAACAAACAAATCTAGGAATCATTGTTGGAAGAAATTAAAAATCTAAATATTTGCCAAAAAGGCCATGTCTGTAGATCAAAAGACTTAATGTTTAAGGTGGCAATACTACACAAATTGACATACAGATTCATTGCAATATCTATCAGAATTACAGATTTTTTTTCAAAGAAATTGACAAGATTATCCTAAAACTCTTATTGAGAATCAGAGAACTCAGAATAGCCAAAATTCTGAACAAGAACAGAGGTGAAGTACTCCCACTTCCCAATTTTAAAATTTGGTATGAAGACACAGTAGTCAAGACAATGTGGTGCTCGTATAAGGGTAGACATACAGCTAAATGGAGTAGAATTGAGAGCCAGAAATAAACCTTCACATATATAGTAAATTGATTTTGACAAGTGTGCCAAGACAATTTAATTGGGAGAGAATAGCCTTCAAAAATTGTGTTGGGAAAACTGGATATCCACATGCAAACAGATGAAGTTGAACTCCTTACACAATACATAAAAATTAATTCAAAATGAAACATGGATTTAAATTTAAGACCTAAAACTATGAAGTTTTGGAAGAAAATATAGTAAATCTTTGTGTCCTTGTTATAATGAAAATCTTCATCTATAGACACCAAAGGACAAAAGAAAAATATAGAAAAATTGAACTTCATCATAATAAAATTTTTTTGCTCCAAAGGATACCATTAAGAAAGGGAAAAAGACAACCCATACAATGGGAGAAAATACTTGGGTATTTTATACATTTGTATCTGATGAGACTTGTATCTGGAATATTAAAAGAACTCTCACAAATAAATAATAAAAAGACAAAAGACAAACAGCCCTTTTTTTAAAAAGTGGGCAAAGATTTAAGTATATATTTATCCAAAGAAGATATAGAAATGACTAAAAAGTATGTGAAAGATGCTTTACATCATTAGCCATAGGGAAATACAACTCAAAACCACAATAAAATCACTTTACACGCACTAGGATGGTTACATTAAATAACTCAGAAACAAACCAGTTGTTACAGAGAAACTGGAACCATCATACGTTCCTGATGTGACTGTAAAATGTGGCACCTCCTTTGGAAAACAGTTTGACAGTTCCTCAAAATGTTAAACATAAAGTTACCGTTGGGTGATGAAAATGTTCTAAAACTTACTGAGTTGATGCTTGCACAACTCTATGAATACACTGGACATCAGTGAACTGTACATCTTAATGCATGATTTGTATCTATGTGCATTATCAATAATGTTCTTATATAAAAATGAAACAAAATCTATACATGGTGTGTATAGAAGTTTCATTTGCAATCACTAAAAACTGAAAACAACCCCAATATCCCTGAACTAGGGAATGCATGAAAAAACAAAAATAGACAAAATAAAAATAGGAAGAAACTATTGATACATGCAACCATACGGATGAATCTCAGTGAATTAGGCTACATGATAGAAGCCAATCACAAAAGTCAGCATATTGTGTGAATTGATTTATATGGCACTCTGGAAAAGACAAAGCTACAGTGATGGAGAATAGATTAGTGGCTACAAGGGTTATAAATCAAAAGAAGCTTTGATTGCAAAAGGGTAGCATGAGAGATTTGTGGGGAGGTGATGGAACTCCTCTGTGTATTGATTTTGTATTTGTATTTTGTGTATTGATTTTGGCGATTACACGACTTTATGCATGAGTCAAAAATTATAGAACTGTACTCCCCAAAGAGTTTATTTTATCATAAATAAATTTAACAAGTTAATTAAAAAATACATGGTAAGTAAGTAACACATGGGAATGTAATATTCTTCTGTCCTTAATACGTGCCAGGCATTCTGTTAGGTTCCTTAGTGTTGCTAGTCCTAGTGATGACCATATAGTGTTAGATACTATTATTGTCATGTTCCTTTCACAGGTAAGAAACTGTGAGAGTTTGAGAAACTTAATCAAAGTCACAAAACTAATACCTGTTGGAACAGGGGATTTGAATCCAACCAATGTGATACTATGTCTTAGTCTATTTGGAATTCTGTAACAATATACCAGAGACCAGGTGGCTTAAAAACAACTAATATTTATCACAGTTCTGGAGGCTGGGAAACCCAAGACCAAGGTGCCATTAAGCTCAATGTCTGGTGAGACCAGTTTTCTTCACTGATAGCCCGCTTCTCCCTGTAACCCTACATAGAGGAAGGGGCAAGGGAGCGTTTTTGGGCCTCTTTTACAAGGGCCTAATCTCATCCATGAGGACTCCACCCTCATGACCTAGTTAACTCCCAAAGACTCCACCTGCTAATACCACTTGGGGGTTGGTATTTCAACATATGAATTTTGGAGGGACACAAGCATTCAGAACATACCACACTAGACATGAGACTCTTAAGCCTTATCCATAATGCCTTTCCATACATTGTCTTTTTTTATTTGTTCAGGAAAATAAAATTCCCATGGAGTAAGTGGTTGGAATAATTACTGCTCTATGGTTAGGAACTACAAAATCAACAAGAAAATCTGTAATTTTGATAACTTATATAAAGAACCTTGCAAAGAATGCAATTGACCTGTGTCTGTGTGCTTCTCTGTCCAACAAATTGATACAGATGTTCAATGAAGAATAAACATCTACTGATGTGATGCTAAGATCACAGAGTCCTACCCCCTTTTTTAATTAAATTTTTAATTTATATTATAGTTGATTTACAATGTTGTGTTAGTTTCAGGTGTACAGCAAAGTGATTCAGTTATACATATACATATATCCATTCTTTTTCAGATTCTTTTCCCATATAAGTTATTACAGAATATTGAGTAGAGTTCCCTGTGGTATACAGTAGGTCCTTGTTGGTTATCTGTGTTATATACATTAGTGTGTATATGTTAATTCCAAACTCCTAATTTATCCCTCCTTCCCACCAATGTTTCCCCTTTGGTAACCATAAATTTGTTTTCAAAATCTGTGAGTCTGTTTCTGTTTTGTAAATAAGTTCATTTGTGTTGTATTTTAGATTCCACATATAAGTGATACCATATGGTATTAGCCTTTCTCTGTCTGACTTATTTGACTCAGTATGACAATCTCTAGGTCCATCCATGTTGCTGCAAATGGTGTTATTTTATTCTTTTTTTATGGCTGAGTAATATTTCATTGTATATATGTACCACATCTTCTTTAGCCATTCCTCTGTTGATGGATATTTAGGTTGCTTCCATGTCCTGGCTATTGTAAATAGTGCTTCAATGAACATTGGGGTGCATGTATCTTTTCAAATTATTGTTCTGAGGAGTGGGTTTGCTGGATCATATGGTAGTTCTATTTTTAGTTTTGTGAGGAACCTCAATACTGTTCTCAATAGTGGTTGTAGCAATTTATATTCCCACGAACAGTGTAGGAGGGTGCCCTTTTCTCCATACTTTCTTGAGAATTTATTGTTTGTAGACATTTTGTTGATGGCCATTCTGACCAGTGTGAGGTGATGCCTCATTGTAGTTTCGATTTGCATTTCTCTAATAATTAGTGATGTTGAGCATCTTTTCATGTGCTTTTTGGCCATATGTATGTCTTCTTTGGAGAAATCTCTATTTAGATCTTCTGCCCATTTTTTGATTTGGTTGTTTGTTTTTTGATATTGAGCTGCATGAGGTGTGTGTGTATTTTGTAGATTAATCCCTTTTCGGTCACTTTGTTTGCAAATATTTCTTCCCATTCTGTGGGTTGTCTTTTTGATTTGTTTATGGTTTCCTTTGCTGTGCAAATGCTTTTAAGTTTAATTAGGTCGCATTTGTTTATTTTTATTTTCATTACCCTAGGAGGTGGATGCAAAAATATAATTGCTGCGATTTATGTCAAAGAGTGTTTTGCCAGTGTTTTCTTCCAAGAGTTTTATAGTATCCAGTCTTACATGTAGGTCTTTAATCTATTTTGAGTTTATTTTTGTGCATGGTATTAGGGAGTGTTCTAATTTCATTCTTTTACATGTAGCTGTCCAGTTTTCCAGCACCATTTATGAAGAGACTGCCTTTTCTCCAGTGTATATTCTTGACTTCTTTGTCATAGATTAGTTGACCATAGGTGTGTGGGTTTATTTCTGGGCTTTATATCCTGCTCCATTGATCTATATTTCTGTTTTTATATCAGTACCATCCTGTTTTGATGTCTGTAGCTCTGTAGTATAGTCTGCACACAGGGAGTCTGATCCTTCCATCTCCGTTTTACTTCTTCAGTATAGCTTTGGCTATTCAGGGACTTTTGTGTTTCCACACAAATTTAAAATTTTTGTCCTAGTTCTGTGAAAAATATAATCAGTTATTTGATAGGGATTGCATTGAATCTGTAGATTGCCTTGGGTAGTATAATCATTTTGATTGTTCTGGTCCAGGAACATGGTACATCTTTCCATCTGTTTCTTTCATCTTCTATTTATCAGTATCTTATAGTTTTCATAGTATGGGTCTTTTGTCTGCTTAGGTAGGTTTATTTCTAGGTATTTTATTCTGTTTGATGTGATGGTAAATGGGATTGTTTTCTTAATTTCTCTTTCTTCTCTTTCATTGTTAGTGTATAGGAATGCAAGAGATTTCTGTGTATTAATTTTGTATCCTACAACTTTACTGAATTCACTGATGAGCTGTAGTGGTTTTCTAGTAGCCTGTTTAGGATTTTCTAGGTATAGTATCATGTTGTCTGCAGACAGTGACAATTTTACTTCTTTTCCAGTTTGGATACCTTCTATATATTTTTCTTCTCTGAATGCCTTGGTTAGGACTTCCAAAACTGTTGAATAAAAGTGGCGAGAGTGGACATCCTTGTCTTGTTCCTGATCTTAGCAGAATTGCTTTCAGCTTTTCACTATTGAGAATGATGTTAGCTCTGAGTTTGCATTTTTGGCCTTTATTATGTTGAGGTAAGTTCCCTCTATGTGCACTTTCTGGAGAGGTTTTTTTTTTTATATCATAAATGGATGTTGAATTTTGTCAAAAGCTTTTTCTGCATCTGTTGAGATGATCATATGGTTTTTATTCTTCAGTTTGTTCATGGGGTGTATCACACGGATTGATTTGTGGTTATTGAAAAATCCTTGCATCCGTGGGATAAATCCCACTTGATCATGGTGTATGATCCTTTTAATGTATTGCTGGATTCAGTTCACTAGCATTTTGTTGAAGATTTTTGCATCTATATTCAACAGTGATATTGGCCTATAATTTTCTTTTTTTGTGGTATCTTTGACAGGTTTTGGTATCATGGTGATGGTAGCCTCATAGAATGAGTTTGGGAGTATTCCTTCCTCTGCAGTTTTTTGGAAGACTTTCCAAAGGAGAGGTGTTAACTCTCCAAATGTTTGATAGAATTTGCCTGTGAAGCCATTGGGTCCTGGACATTTTTTAATCACTGTTTCAATTTCAGTACTTGTGATTGTTCTCTTCACATTTTCTATTTCTTCCTGGTTCAGTATTGGAAGGTTGCACCTTTCTAAGAATTTCTCCATTTCTTCTGGATTGTCCATTTTATTGGCATATAATTGCTTGTAACAGTCTCTCATAATGCTTTGTATTTTGTGGTGTCCATTGTACTTCTTCTTTTCCATTTCTAAATTTATTGGTTTGAGCCCTGTCCCTTTTTTTCTTGATGAGTCTGGCTAAAGGTTTATCAGTTTTGATTATCTTTTCAAAGAACCAGCTATTAGTTTTATTGATCTTTGCTATTGTTTTCTTCATCTCTATTTCATGTATTTCTTCTCGATCTTTATGATTTCTTTCCTTCTACTAATTTTGGGTTTTGTTTGTTCTTATTTCTCTAGTTGTTTTAGGTGTAAGGTTAGATTGTTTATTTGAGATTTTTCTTATTTCCTGAGGTAAGATTGTATTGCTATAAACTTTCCACTTAGAACTGCTTTTGCCACATCCCATAGGTTTTGGATCATCATGTTTTTGTTTTCATTTGTCTTTAGGTACTTTTTTATTTCCTCTTTGATTTCTTCAGTTATCCATTTTTTGGGGGTAACATATTATTTAGCTTCCACATGTTTGTGTTTTATAAAGTTTTTTTCCTGCAGTTGATTTCTAATCTCATAGCATTGTGGTTGAAAAAGGTATTTGATGTGACTTCAATATTCTTAAATTTCCCCAGGCTTGATTTTTGGCCCAGATGTGATCAATCGTGGAGAATTTTCCATGTGCACTTGAGAAGAAAGTGTATTTTGCTGCTTTGGGGTGGAATGCCCTATAAATATCAGTTAAGTCTAGCTGGGCTAATGTGTCATTTAAGGCTTGTGTTTTTTTATTCATTTTCTGTCTAGATGATCTGTCCATTGATGAAAGTGGGGTGTTAAAATCCCCCACTATTAATGTGTTACTGTCAGTTTCTCCTTTTATGGCTGTTAGCATTTGCCTTATATATTGAAGTGCTCCTATGTTGGGTGCATATATATTTACAATTGTTATATCTTCTTTCTGGATTGATCCCTTGATAATGTAGTGTCCTTCCTTGTCTCTTGTAACAGACTTCATTTTAAAGTTGATTTTGTCTGATGTTAGTATTGCTACTCCAGCTTTCTTTTGATTTCCATTTGCATGGAATAACTTTTTCCATCACCTCACGTTCAGTCTGTATGTGTCCCTAGATCTGAAGTGGGTCTGTTGTAGACAGCATATATACAGGTCTTGTCTTTGTATTCCTTCAGCCAGTCTGTGTCTTTTGGTTGGAGCATTTAATTCATTTATATTTAAGGTAATTATTAATATGTATGTCCTTATTGCCACTTCGGTAATTGTTTTGGATTTGCTTTTGTAGGTTTTTTTTTCTTCCCTTCCTCTTTTGTTCACCTTCTCTTTTGATTTGATGACTGTCTTCAGTGTTGTGTATGGATTGCTTTTGTGTGTGTGTGTGATTGTAGATTCTATTGTAGATTTTTGGTTTGCAATTCCCATGAAGTTTTGCTATACTAGTCTGTATATATACAAGATCATTTTAAGTTGCTGGTCTCTTAATTTCCAATGCATTTCCAATGTCTTGCATCTGTACTCTCCTGTTCTCATGATTGCTGGTTTTGATATTATATTTAAATGTGGATGATTTCCTACCTTTACTTTATGTTTGCCTTTAGTAGTGAGCTTTTCCATTTGTAATTTTCATGTTTCTAGTTGTGGTCTTTTCTTTTCCACCTAGAGAAGTTCCTTTAGCATTTGTTTTAAAGCTGGTTTGGTGGTCCTCAATTCTCTTAGCTTTTGCCTGTCTTTAAAGCTTTTCATTTCTCTATTAAATCTGAATGAGAGCCTTGCTGGGTAGAGTATTCTTGGTTGTAGGTTTTTCCCTTTCATCACTTTAGATATATTGTGCCACTCCCTTCTGGTCTGCTGAGATTCTGCTGAAAAAATCAGCTGATAACCTTATGGGGATTCCGTTGTGTATTATTTTTGCTTTTCTCTTCTTGTTGCTTTTAATATTTTCTCTTTGTCTTTAATTTTTGTCAATTTGATATGTGTCTCAGCATGTTCCTCCTTGGGTTTATACTGTATGGGACTCTCTGTGCTTCCTGGATTCGAGTGTTTCCTTTCCTATGTTAGGGTAGTTTTCAGCTAGTATCTCTTCAAATATTTTCTCAGGCCCTTTCTTTCTCTCTTCTCCTTCTGTGAACCCTGTAATGTGAATGTTGGTATATTTAATGTAGTCCTAGAGGTCTCTTAGACTGTCCTCATTTCTTTTCATTCTTTTTTCTTTATTCTGTTGTGTGGCACTGATTTCCACCATTCTGTCTTCCAGCTCTCTTATTTATTCTTCTGCCTCATTTATTCTGCTGTTGATTCCATCTAGTGTATTTTTCATTTCAGTTATTGTGTTGTTCATCTCTGTTAGTTCTTTAAAGCTTCTAGCTCTTTGTTCAACATTTCTTGTCTCTTCTCAGTCTATGCCTCCATTCTTTTTCTGAGTTCTTGGATCATCTTTACTGTCATTACTCTGAATTCTTTTTCAGGCAGATTGCCTATCTCTACTTAGTGTTATTCTGTGGTTTTATCTTGTTCCTTCGTCTAGAACATATTTCTCTGCCATCTCATTTTCTCTAACTCTCTGTGTTTGTGGGCTCCATTCTGCAGGATTTCTATCCCTTTTTTTTATCTTACCTCATGATAGGAATTTTTTGAAATTGTACAAATTCTAATTCATAGCTTGGGATACACTCTGCATTATTTATGAATTTTTCTAAGGTCATCTCCCTAAACCCTACAGAAAATCTTTTTTTCTAATTCAGAAATATTTCATCTCATAATCTATACAGTCAGTCAAAAGTTCTTCGAAAGAATTAAACTGGCACATATACTAGCTTTTTATTCTGGATGGGTTTTTTTTTTTTTTTTTTTTTTTTGCGGTACGCGGGCCTCTCACTGTTGTGGCCTCTCCCGTTGCAGAGCACAGGCTCCGGACGCACAGGCTTAGCGGCCATGGCTCATGGGCCCAGCCGCTCCACGGCATGTGGGATCTTCCCGGACTGGGGCACGAACCCACGTCCCCTGCATTGGCAGGCAGACTCTCAACCACTGCACCACCAGGGAAGCCCCTATTCTGGGTGTTTTGACAAGCACGTATTACTACAGTTACCCTTAGTTAGTTGAACAATACTAACCACTATAGCAAACTGTATCCTCCTGTTAACTTACCAGTAGTGAGAAGAGAGAAACTTTCTGTCAACCAAAGTTAATGTCTTCAGTCATTCAGGAAAATAATATTTGATTCCTTCTTCTGTTAGGCTGAATTGAATACAAGTTATTTTAATTGTTCATTTATATGAACCCATTGTTTCCAATATAATTTGGCCCTTAAGTGGATTAGACGTTTGTTGTATTTTGATCAACATATAAGTGTTCAGAACATATTAGCATCTTAATCAAAGTTGAGGAGAGAATAATTAAAAAGAAAACTTCAGAACTGATTTTTATGAGAAGTTTCTGACCTGTATTATTTTCCATTCCACACTCTTAATCTAATATAATCCTGATTGAAAAAACCTATATCATTTTCACATTTCTGGAGATGAACTACACCAAAATCAAACAAATGTTCATGGGAAAGTCTAATGTTTGTTTTCTTCCACCAAATAAAGTCATTCATATTTTGTCAGTAACCTCTTTTTCACTTTTGGGTTTACATTTCATTTTTCAACAAGCTTCTTTATGTGTCAGTCAGTGGAACATTAACATGTGGAAGTGAATTTCAATAACTGCTAACCTTAAATAAGGAAGATGATGCATTTTAAGGAAATAAATTTTAAAAATTATTTTGAATTTCTTATCACTTTATGGAATATAATATTAAAGGATTATTTTTGAATGATTTACCACCAACAAAAATGTTATATGTTCTTGAATATTTTTTATTCATTTAATGCTAATTAGATGAGTAATGCTCCCTCTGTATTCATTGGGTATATTACAGATCTTTTAAAATTAACTCTCACTTTCTAATATTCTAGTAATTTAACCATGAATCAATTCATACATTCTTTTATTTGCCAAAACAGCATAGTTCTTTCCATCCAATGAAAGAAGACTAGCTTCATTTATATATCTTACCACTGGATTTCATTGATCATAATTATTTTTTTATGACTAAATTCAAAATCATTTCTTAGTTTTCCACATTTATTTTGTGGTCATTTGGAATTTCTCAAGCAATGTAACATCCAAGTGTATCATTGATCCTGTGGGAAACCATCTTCAATTTTCTTAAAATAAAAAGCTAGTACATTTAAATAAGAGCGATATGGACTGTAAAACTTGAGCTTGCCTTTATAACTAAATATTCTGCCTCTGTGGTTACTAAAACCAGGTGGTATCCATTCTCAGAACTTAGTACTTTCTCTTTTCTCCTTCAGCAACATGTCTAAATGTTGTATCACCACATTTTATTGTGTTTACTCCATAAGCTGCCAGTACAGTGAAGATGACAGGCATACACAAGGAAGAGGAAAACAAAAGAAATCTCTAATCACCTGAATATTTAAGGCAAAAAGGAAGTTGTGGTTAAGTATGTTTTTTTATAATTATCAATTCCCACAGAGTCCCTGATGCCTCAGCTTACTGATGACCATCATTTACATTCTATTACTCATTTGGATTTCCCATTAGGGTAATTCACATTAGGGTTACTGAAAGACCCTCTTGTCTGTATCTCCAAGAGTTCTGTGGTTAGAGCATATCATGAATCTCTCTCTCCACTGATTACTCCCTTTACGGTCTAGGCTGGAAATTTTTTGAAACTTGAGAATGTTTCATTCCACAAACCACAACTGTCATTAAGTAGAATAAATAGGAACCAGAAAATCAAGCACTGAGATTTTCTTGAACGTGTCTCAGAGTCTGGTTCTTAATATACTTGTCAGTTTCTTTTAATTTTCTAGACCTTAATAACTTGAAACTCATATACCAGTGAGAATATTAGCAGCATGAAGAAATGTTGACTGTGATAAGGTAACTGAGTAGCTGGAGCCTCTTTTGTGTAAGAGTATTGTATTCCTTATGATCACCCTGATTATCAATGTAATTGGCTTATGTAGTTATCCTGTAGTATATAAAAAGTCAGAATTCTATTCTATATCTCCATCTTCTGTAGTTGTTGGAGAGAAATGTACTATAAGCTCAAGTTTCAAATCTTCAATTTGAGAGCTGTTACATATTATTTTTAGTTTGAGCTACAGTTCATATTACCTTAAACAGTATTCTTTAAGGATATAAGAGGTTTGAGGGACTGCTGGAATGTCTTCCTTGAAACCCTGAAACTTTCTCTATTTCTCTCTCTCTGAAACAAAATCCTTTATCACATTTTCCCAATTAATTATAAAAGTTAAAAATTAAATCTTACTTTTGTCCCCCACATTAATCCTAAGTAGATCAGTTATTTTGTCCATATTAATGGAAGCATAGCACTAGTGAGATTTAATTTCAAACTTTTGTAATTATAGCTAAAATTAAATTTTACCATGGATGAATTGTCCACGTCCTAGATGAAAGCCGACTAGGAGGATTAGCAACTGGACCTCCAGGATGACTTATGTTATCTCTGATAATTAATTAAAATCAATGTGTAGAGGCCTATATTTGGAAATTTAAGGAGTTTCCAAGCAGGGATTTTTCAAATTCCCTTACAAGTTTAGTGTAAGGGGTACAAGAGGGAGTAGTAGTACTTTGAGGAAACTCCAAAAGATCATAAAGTAGTATGGTGAACCTTTGGTCCTTATTCTGCTTACTGAATTACATAGGATTAAGTGCTCTTTCTCATGTACTGGAGAAATCTCATAAAGTTGACAAAAATGATTTTTACTGCCCTTAAGTCTAAACAGTTGAGATGCCACTACTGGGAGTAAGAAGATTGGATAATTTGTCCTTAAATTTGAGCCTGTATAGAGAAATATAGGAAAATGGGGAGGATCCTCATTAACCTTGAAGAATCTAAGTGAAGAAAAATACAAAAACAAATTTCTGGTTAAATCTTAAAACATAAATGTTTTAATTCTAATGCCAAAGTAGAGAAAGGTGCAATGTAGTTAGAGTGTAGACACCTACTAGCAAAACAGGTTATTATGTTAAAAGCAATGCCCAGAGAAAGTTTTTGAAACATTCAAAGAAAAAGGTCTTATAAATTTCCAAATTAGTAATCAGAGCAAACATTAACAAGTCCAGTCACCTAAGCAACTGAAAGTTTTCCTGGGTTTTTTGCTTTTTTATAAAAGCCATACCAGATCTCAGTGCTTTATATAAAAGTGTCACACCATTAATAAGTCCAGCAGGGCATCTGTTTCCTTTCCCCTGGCAGCCCTATGTTTCCAAGTGCAAGGTTGTACTTAGAACAGCAGCTTCCCCTTTTACAGCCAGTTCTGACATGTTCATATGTGTGTCTCCCTTTCAGTGATAGCACCTGTAATGTGGATGGAAGTACTTTCTTGCCTTTCTCCTCAACATCTGTCTAGTCTTGTAGGATACACTCATCCTGATTGTATCTTAAGAGAGAATATTTTTGACACTCCTAATGAGAAATTGAGTGTGTTTTTTCTATAAATTAAATAGACTATGAATGAGAAAAAGTGTAAGATTTATGCCTCACCTATAATCTCATAGCAGTTGTGTTTGTGTGGGAAAGGGATAGAAAAAACCTTTATTTTGCTTATTCTATCCTAATACATATTTACTGTAGATTTCATGGATTTCTTTCCTTCACCTCCTTCCTTAATATTTTCTTTATGTTTAGCTCTGATCGTTTGAGTTTTCAGAGGGGGTTCAGCCACCCTCTACTACCAACCAGGCTAGCCTTGAATTTAACTTGAAAAATAGGTAAAATGTTACACATGCTACTTGTAAGCCCAGTCTTCTGTTAATCTGGCCTACATTAGGAAGCTTGTCCTGCACTCTTTTGCCTGAGCTTGTGCTCATGATGTCCATTCTCTTCTTTTTCTCCCGGTCCTATGACAGTTGTAGCCTCAGCCCACTCCATGCACTGCAGTCTTCTCTGCATTCATAGCATTTTATGCCCTGGTTCTTCAAATAGAAATTATTTTGAATTGCTCTGTGGCCTTTCTTGTGCTGTTGAATTAATATGTGATGTTGGCATTTTACAAAGATTTCAAAGTACATTTAGTTCATCTGTATAACTAGACTATATTGTGCACAAAATGCATTTTTGTCTCCTTCCCATCTTTTGCCCTCTCACCTGATGCATTAAGATAGTATCTTGACTGAAATAGTTGCTCAGTACATTTTTTTTAACAATATCCAATTTTTATTTATTTTTATTTTTTTAACATCTTTATTGAAGTACAATTGCTTTACACTGCTGTGTTAGTTTCTGCTTTATAACAAAGTGAAACAGTTATACATATACATATGTTCCCATATCTCTTCCCTCTTGCTTCTCCCTCCCTCCCATCCTCCCTATCCCACCCCTCTAGGTGGTCACAAATGACCTAGCTGATCTCCCTATGCTATGCAGCTGCTTCCCACTAGCTATCTATTTTAGGTTTCGTATTGTATATATGTCCATGCCACTCTCTCACTTCGTCACACCTTACCCTTCCCCCTCCCCATATCCTCAAGTCCATGCTCTAGTAGGTCTGTGTCTTTATTTGCGTCTTACCCCTAGGTTCTTCATGACCTTTTTTTTTTTCTTAGATTCCATATATATGTGTTAGCATACAGTATTTGTTTTCCTCTTTCTGACTTACTTCACGCTGTATTGCAGACTCTAGGTCTATCCACCTCACTACAAATAACTCAATTTCGTTTCTTTTTATGGCTGAGTAATATTCCATTGTATATATGTGTCACATCTTCTTTATCCATTCATCTGTTGATGGACACTTAGGTTGTTTCCATGTCCTGGCTATTGTAAATAGAGCTGCAATGAACATTTTGGTACGTGACTCTTTTTGAATTATGGTTTTCTCAGGGTATATGCCCAGTAGTGGGATTGCTGGGTCATATGGTAGTTCTATTTGTAGTTTTTTAAGGAACCTTCATACTGTTCTCCATAGTGGCTGTATCAATTTACATTCCCCGCAACAGTGCAACAGGGTTCCCTTTTCTCCACACCCTCTCCAGCATTTATTGTTTCTAAATTTTTTAATGACGGCCATTCTGACCAGTGTGAGATGATATCTCATTGTAGTTTTGATTTGCAGTTCTCTAATGATTAATGATGTTGAGAATTCTTTCATGTGTTTGTTACCAATCTGTATATATTCTTTGGAGAAATGTCTATTTATGTCTTCTGCCCATTTTTGGATTGGGTTGTTTGTTTTTTTGTTATTGAGCTGCATGAGTTGCTTGTAAATTTTAGAGATTAATCCTTTGTCAGTTGCTTCATTGGCAAATATGTTCTCCCATTCTGAGGGTTGTCTTTTTGTCTTGTTTATGGTTTCCTTTGCTGTGTAAAAGCTTTGAAGTTTCATTAGGTCCCATTTGTTTTTTTTGTTTTGTTTTTATTTCCATTTCTCTAGGAGGTGGGTTAAAAAGGATCTTGCTGTGATTTATGTCATAGAGTGTTCTTCCTATGTTTTCCTCTAAGAGTTTGATAGTGTCTGGCCTTACATTTAGGTCTTTAATCCATTTTGAGTTTATTTTTGTGTATGGTGTTAAGGAGTGATCTAATTTCATACTTTTACATGTACCTGTCCAGGTTTCCCAGCACCACTTATTGAAGGGGCTGTCTTTTCTCCACTGTATATTCTTGCCTCCTTTATCAAAGATAAGGTGACCATATGTGCGTGGGTTTATCTCTGGGCTTTCTATCCTGTTCCATTGATCTATCTTTCTGTTTTTGTGCCAGTACCTTACTGTCTTGATTACTGTAGCTTTTTAGTATAGTCTGAAGTCAGGGAGCCTGATTCCTCCAGCTCCGTTTCTCGTTCTCAAGATTGCTTTGGCTATTCGGGGTCTTTTGTGTTTCCATACAAATTGTGAAAGTTTTTGTTCTAATTCTGTGAAAAATGCCAGTGGTAGTTTGATAGGGATTGCATTGAATCTGTAGATTGCTTTGGGTAGTAGAGTCATTTTCAGTGTTGATTCTTCCAATCCAAGAACATGGTATGTCTCTCCATCTAGTTGTATCATCTTTAATTTCTTTCATCAGTGTCTTATAATTTTCTGCATATGGATATTTTGTCTCCTTAGGTAGGTTTATTCCTAAATATTTTATTCTTTTTGTTGCAGTGGTAAATGGGAGTGTTTTCTTAATTTCACATTCAGATTTTTCATCCTTAGTGTATAAGAATGCCAGAGATTTCTGTGCATCAATTTTGTGTCCTGCTACTTTACCAAATGCATTGATTAGCTCTAGTATTTTTCTGGTAGCATCTTTAGGATTCTCTATGTATAGTATCTGCAAACAGTGACAGCTTTACTTCTTCTTTTCCAATTTGGATTCCTTTTATTTCCTTTCTTCTCTGATTGCTGTGGCTAAAACTTCCAAAACTATGTTAAATAAGAGTGGTGAGAGTGGGCAACCTTGTCTTGTTCCTGATCTTAGTGGAAATGCTTTCAGTTTTTCACCATTGAGGATGATGTTGGAGGTGGGTTTGTCATATATAGACTTTATTATGTTGAGGAGAGTTCCCTCTGTGCCTACTTTCTGTAGGGTTTTTATCATACGTGGGTGTTGAATTTTGCTGAAAGCTTTCTCTGCATCTATTGGGATGATCATATGGTTTTTCTCCTTCAGTTTGTTGATATGTTGTATCACGTTGATTGATTTGCGTATATTGAAGAATCCTTGCCTTCATGGAATAAACCCCACTTGATCATGGTGTATGATCCTTTTAATGTGCTGTTGGATTCTGTTTGCTAGTATTTTGTTGAGGATTTTTGCATCTATGTTCATCAGTGATATTGGCCTGTAGTTTTCTTTTTTTGTGACATCTTTGTCTGGTTTTGGTGTCAGCGTGATGGTGGCCTCGTAGAATGAGTTTGGGAGTATTCCTGCCTCTGCTGTATTTTGGAAGAGTGTGAGAAGGATAAGTGTTAGCTCTTCTCTAAATGTTTGATAGAATTCGTCTGTGAAGCCATCTGGACCTGGGCTTTTGTTTGTTGGAAGATTTTTTTTTTAAATTTTGCGGTATGTGGGCCTCTCACTGCTGTACCCTCCCCCGCTGTGGACGCGCAGGCTCAGCGGCCATGGCTCATGGGCCCAGCCACTCAGAGGCATGCGGGATCCTTCTGGACTGGCGCACGAACCCACGTCCCCTGCATCGGCAGGCGGACTCCCAACCACTGCACCACCAGGGAAGCCCCTGGAAGATTTTTAATCACAGTTTCCATTTCAGTGCTTGTGATTGGTCTGTTCATATTTTCTATTTCTTCCTGGTTCAGTATTGGCAGGTTGTGCATTTCTAAGAATTTGTCCATTTCTTCCAGGTTGTCCATTTTATTAGCATAGTGTTCCTTGTAGTAATCTCTCATGATCCTTTGTATTTCTGCAGTGTCAGTTGTTACTTCTCCTTTTTCATTTCTAATTCTATTGATTTGAGTCATCTCCCTTTTTTTCTTGATGAATTTTGCAAATGGTTTATCAATTTTGTTTATCTTCTCAAAGAACCAGCTTTTAGTTTTATTGATCTTTCCTATTGTTTCCTTCATTTCTTTTTCATTTATTTTTGATCTGGTCTTTATGATTTCTTTCCTTCTGCTAACTTTGGGGTTTTCTTGTTCTTCTCTCTCTAATTGCTTTAGGTGCAAGGTTAGGTTGTTTATTTGAGATGTTTCCTGTTTCTTCAGGTAGGATTGTATTGCTAAAAACTTCCCTCTTAGAGGTGCTTTTGCTGCATCCCATAGGATTGGGTCATCGTGTCACCATTGTCATTTTTTTCTAGCTGTTTTTTGATTTCCTCTTTGATTTCTTCAGTGGTCACTTCGTTATTAAGTAGTGTATTGTTTAGCCTCCATGTGTGCATATTTTTTACAGATCTTTTCCTGTAATTGATATCTATACTTATAGTGTTGTCGTCGGAAAAGATACTTGATACGATTTCAATTTTCTTAAATTTACCAAGGCTAGATTTGTGACCCAAGATATGATCTATCCTGGAGAATGTTCCATGAGCACTTGGGAAAAATGTGTATTCTGTTGTTTTTGGATGGAATGTCCTATAAATATCAATTAAGCCAATCTTGTTTAATGTATCATTTAAACTTTTGTTTCCCTATTTATTTTCATTTTGGATGATCTGTCCATTGGTGAAAGCGGGGTGTTAAAGTCCCCTACTATGATTGTGTTACTGTCAATTTCCCCTTTTATGGCTGTTAGTATTTGCCTTGTGTATTGAGGTGCTCCTATGTTTGGGTGCATAAATATTTACAATTGTTGTATCTTCTTCTTGGATCGATCCCTTGATCATTATGTAGTGTCCTTCTTTGTCTCTTATAATAGTCTTTATTTTAAAGTCTGTTTTGTCTGATACGAGAATTGCTACTCCAGCTTTCTTTTGGTTTCCATTTGCATGGAATATCTTTTTCCATCCCCTCACTTTCAGTCTGTATGTGTCCCTAGGTCTAAAGTGCGTCTCTTGTAGACAGCATATATACGGGTCTCATTTTTGTATCCATTCAGCCAGTCTGTGTCTTGTGGTGGGAGTGTTTAATGCATTTACATCTAAGGTAATTATTGATATGTATGTTCCTATTCCCATTTTCTTAATTGTTTTGGGTTTGTTATTGTAGGTCTTTTCCTTCTCTTGTGTTTCTTGCCTAGAGAAGTTCCTTTAGCATTTGTTGTAAAGCTGGTTTGGTGGTGCTGAACTCTCTCAGCTTTTGTTTGTCTGTAAAGATTTTAGTTTCTCCATCAAATCTGAATGAGATCCTTGCTGGGTAGAGTAATCTTGGTTGCAGGTTTTTCTCCTTCATCACTTTCAATATGTCCTGCCATTCCCTTCTGGCTTGTAGAGTTTCTGCTGAAAGTTCAGCTGTTAACCTTATGGGGATTCCCTTGTGTGTTATTTGTTGTTTTTCCCTTGCTGCTTTTTTTTTTTTTTTTTTTTTTTTTTTGGTGCGTGGGCCTCTCACTGCTGTGGCCTCTTCCGTTGCGGAGCACAGGCTCCAGATGCGCAGGCTCAGCGGCCACGGCTCACGGGCCCAGCCGCTCCGCAGCATGTGGGATCTTCCCGGACCGGGGCACGAACCTGTATCCCCTGCATTGGCAGGCGGACTCTCAACCACTGTGCCACCAGGGAAGCCCCCTTGCTGCTTTTAATATGCTTTCTTTGTATTTAATTTTTGACAGTTTGATTAATATGTGTCTTGGCGTGTTTCTCCTTGGATTTTTCCTGTATGGGACTCTCTGTGCTTCCTGGACTTGATTAACTATTTCCTTTCCCATATTAGGGAAGTTTGCAACTATAATCTCTTCAAATATTTTCTCAGTCCCTTTCTTTTTCTCTTCTTCTTCTGGGACCCCTGTGATTCGAATGTTGGTGTGTTTAATGTTGTCCCAGAGGTCTCTGGGACTGTCCTCAGTTCTTTGCATTCTTTTTTGTTTATTCTGTTCTGCAGTAGTTATTTCCACTATTTTATCTTCCAGGTCACTTATCCGTTCTTCTGCATCAGTTATTCTGCTATTGATCCCATTTTGAGTATTTTTCATTTCATTTATTGTGTTGTTTATCATTGTTTGTTTCATCTTTAGCTCTTCTAGGTCCTTGTTAAATGGTTCTTGCATTTTGTCTATTCTATTTCCAAGATTTTGGATCATCTTTACTATCATTATTCTGAATTCTTTTTCAGTTAGACTGCCTATTTCCTCTTCATTTGTTAGGTCTCGTGGGTTTTTATCTTGCTCCTTCATCTGCTGTGTGTTTTTCTGTCTTCTCATTTTGCTTATCTTACTGTGTTTGGGGTCTCCTTTTTGCAGGCTGCAGGTTCGTAGTTCCTGTTGTTTTTGGTGTCTGTCCCCAGTGGCTAAGGTTGTTTCAGTGGGTTGTGTAGGCTTCCTGGTGGAGGGGACTGGTGCCTGTGTTCTGGTGGATGAGGCTGGATCTTGTCTTTCTGGTCGGCAGGTCCATGTCTGGTAGTGTGTTTTGGGGTGTCTGTGGCCTTATTATGATTTTAGGCAGCCTCTCTGCTAATGGATGGGGCTGTGATTCTGTCTTGCTAGTTTTTTGGCATAGGGTGTCTAGCACTGTAGCTTGCTGGTCGTTGAGTGAAGCTGGGTCTTGGTGTTGAGGTGGAGATCTCTGGGAGATTTTCGCCATTTGATATTATGTGGAGCTGGGAGGTCTCTTGTGGACCAGTGTCCTGAAGTTGGCTCTCCCCCCTCAGTGGCACAGCTCTGATGCCTGGATGGAGGACAAAGAGCCTTTCATCCACACAGCTCAGAATAAAAGGGAGAAGAAATAGAAAAAGAAGAGAATAAAATAAAATAAAATTATTAAAATAAAAATAATTCTCAAGGAAAAAATTTTAAAAGGTTAAAAAAAAAAAAAAACGGATGGACAGAACCCTAGGACAAATGTTGAAAGCAAAGCTATACAGACAAAATCTCACACAGAAGCATACACATACACACTCACAAAAAGAGGAGAAAGGGAAAAAATAATATATCTCGCTCCCAAAGTCCACCTCCTCATTTTGGGATGATTCCTTGTCTATTCAGGTATTCCACAGATGCAGGGTACATCAAGTTGATTGTGGAGATTTAATCCGCTACTCCTGAGGCTGCTGGGAGAAATTACCCTTTCTCTTTGTTTGCACAGCTCCCGGGGTTCAGCTTTGGATTCGGCCTGGCCTCTGCGTGTAGGTCACCTGAGGGCATCTGTTCTTCGCTCAGACAGGACGGGGTTAAAGGAGCCGCTGATTCGGGGGCTCTGGTTCACTCAGGCCGGGAGGAGGGCGGGGCACGGAGTGCGGGGGGAGGGGCTGCAGTGTCAGAGGTCAGCGTGACGTTGCACCAGCTTGAGGCGCGTGTGCATTCTCCCGGGGAAGTTGTCCCTGGATCCCGGGACCCTGGCAGTGGCGGGCTGCACAGGCTCCCAGAAGGGGCGGTGTGGAGAGTGACCTGTGCTTGCACACAGGCTTCTTGGTGGAGGCAGCAGCAGCCTTACTGTCTCATGCCCGTCTCTGGGGTCCACGCCGATAGCCGCGGCTGCACCCATCTCTGGAGCTCCTTTAAGCGGTGCTCTTAATCCCCTCTCCTCGCACACCAGGAAACAAAGAGGGAAGAAAAAGTCTCTTGACTCTCTGGCATGTCCAGACTTTTCCCCGGACTCCCTCCTGGCTAGCCGTGGTGCACTAACCCCTTCAGGCTGTGTTCACGCAGCCAACCCCAGTCCTGACTGAAGCCCGAGCTTCAGCTCTCAGCCCCTGCCCTTCCCGGCGGGTAAGCAGACAAGCCTCTCGGGCTGGTGAGTGCAGGTCTGCACCGGTCCTCTGTGGGGGAATCTCTCCGCTTTGTCCTCCGCACCCCTGTTGCTGCACTCTCCCCATGGCGCCGAAGCCACCCCCCTGCCTCCGCCACCCACAGTCTCCGCCCACGAAGGGGCTTCCTAGTGTGTGGAAACCTTTCCTCCTTCATAGCTCCCTCCCACTGGTGCAGGTCCCATCCCTATTCTTCTGTCTCTGTTTTTTCTTTTTTTCTTTTGCCCTACCCAGGTACGTGGGGAGTTTCTTGCCTTTGGGGAGGTCTGAGTCTTCTGCCAGCGTTCAGTAGGTGTTCTATAGGAGCAGTTCCACGTGTAGATGTATTTCTGGTGTATCTGTGGGGAGGAAGGTGATCTCTGCGTCTTACTCTTCCGCCATCTTCTCAAATCCTTTGTAATTTTTAAATGAATGAAATTCAATAAATCAGAACTTCAAGAAGTTAAGATGGACAGTGCTCTTTCATCTGAACTTGAACTTCTCTGTTCTCTCTTACGGAGCAGTCTTTGGTACCTAGATGTCTAAATGCTGAGCAATGAGGTCCAAAATTGATGTTGAATTCTTCTCTCTGCTAGTGTTGGAGGGTCTCCTGCAGAGGCGGGGGGTGGCTGTGTCTCACCGTGAGGACAAGGACACTGGCAGCAGAAGTTCTGGGAAGTACTCCTTGGCGTGAGCCCTCCCAGAGACTGCTCAGTACATTTTTGTTAATGCACATTTTGGTTGCCACTTCTAAGTAGAGAGATCAAATCTAATTCCTCTTTTATAATGGCTTAGATGTTTTTAATAATTTGATCAGAACTAGCAGATATGTGACCAAGGAGAATTGAGGGAATGAAAGTTGAAAAAATATTCTGTTGTGGAGCACTAACTGAGTTGGTGTCTGCTGCTATTTTGTCTGAGTGGATGATGATTCAGTGATCATCTGTCATTCCGGGAAAATAGGTTCACTCATTTTGTCCTAGAGTGTAGTAATAACATAATAGCTTCAATAACATTTTTTTTTTCCAAAGGGGAAGCAACATGTTAAAAGCCAAATTCACAGTGGAGAGACCATGGCCTTCCATAATTATCATCCACAATATGATCTAAATTATCAATGTTGCCACTATTAGGCCACTAATAATCAACAGTTCATAGTCACAAATTTCCTTTGACAGAACCGCATGTTGGACATCTGTTACAACTGCATGCCATTGCTTCTGCATATTTATATTAACCTCCTTACTGACCTAATATCTGTCTTCTGCTTCCAGACACAACATAAGGAGGTACTCTGAACTCCGTTCTGAGAGCTGCAGGGCTCACCACCATGTTAGGCAGCAGTGTATGTCCTAAGAACCTATGCCCATCAGCCAGTTGAACTCATGTTAGATTTTACACCACATAGCTAGAATTTCACTCAAAAGTTATTGATTGCATTAGAAAGGTTACTTTGCCCCTTCTGACTCTAGCAGAAACAGTAATCTAGAACACTCTGGAAAGGCTATGAATTGATAGCCCCTGAGCTTAACAGTTGGAAATAACAAAGGACAGCCTGGCTATTATGACAGTGTCCAACACTGAAAGTCCACAGGTTCTCAGGTTCTCTGTCTGTACAGTTTTACTTAGAGCACACATCTTCCTTTTCAGTCATAAGAGAGCATTGACTTTATGCTTGTCTTTGACTCTACAAGCCCCTTGGTCATACTAACCAGTAAAATACACACCCCCAAATGCTTCTTTTAGGTTTTTCTCTACCCTTTCCAGAGGTTTCTAAATGCTCTTAGATTGGAACTGACTCTACCATGAAGCTTTCATTTATTTTTTAAACTTTAACTCTTCTGCTTTTGTCAGCAGAAAGGGAATGTGATATCTGTATTTTAAAAAGTGACCTATGGAATTTTCTTTTAGGTATCTGAATAAAATTCCTGAGTGGGATTATCATTTTTATCATTGTCTTAGTATATGACCACTCTCTTACATTTGCCTAGAAATGCATATAATAAACGATAACTTTCTGTGCTAATGCTATTATTTCTTCTTTTAACCTATTGAACATTCCCTGTATGCCAGAAGAAAGTTCACTGTCTCTCAGTTTTTCCCACCCTTCTCAGTTATTCAGATTGTATCACAACTGTAGACTATGTTTATGTCCTTACACCTGAAACTCTCTCTCCTACACATTTCCCAGGCTGCTTTGTCCTTTATAAGAGTCTCATTGTGTCCCAGATAATGGAAGGAAAACGGTTGGGAGGACGGGGGTAAAACCTCCAGACGAAATGTGCAAAGAACTGATTTTCATGGTTTAATGCAGTTGTCTACACTATGCATCCCTAAGACCTATCACAGCTTTGGAATGAGGTCAGAAATGGGATGACACAGAGAAATATCATAAGCCTCCAAATAGAGATAAGAAATATGTGGCAGTCATTACCACCCTCCATTCTGCACCAATAATTATCACTCTTGTTCAGAGAGCTACTGGGAAAAGAAACATCGACTTTGTGGCAGGAAGGTGAGCACCATATGTAGGACATTTTTCTGAGTTAAATAAGGTGGGAAGGATGGGGTTATCTCTAAAGGAGACAATAAGCCTCTCTTGGTGAGATAATGTAATCAGTTTTTCTAATCATAGGAATTTGGGCAGAGGTAGGTGTAAAATGTTTAGTAAGAGAAGAATTTGCTAAATTGTATGGCATTTTAGAAGGGGAAAGTTTAATAATAAAAGGAGTGCTAACTTAAAAGCACCTCTATTAGTATAGTTTATGAAGTAAGATATCACCTGACATGAAGAATTTCTTGGATTCCATTAGGCATATAATAATCACTCCTTTTGATACTCTCCTATGGGAGAGGGGCTAGGGACAGTTAAAAAATACACATGTAGTACGAAAATCACACCACAACTTTAGGAGGTGGGTGCCCCATTTTGAAGAGGAGGAAAATTAAACGTGGGGACGTTTGGTAATTCATTTAAGGTCACAGAGCTAGTAAGGTGGTGGAGTAAGTAAGTTTCCCCTGTCACCAATGCTTTCCATTGAACTAATGCAATCGCATCTTGTGATTTAAAGCCAGCTAATGGCTGTTTGTTTTCACTTTAGGGCATTAACATGTTTTACATGATTCTTTTGGATTAAAATCGTGTAGATGAAACAATATGCTTGCTTTGGTGCTGGCATGGCATTAGAAGATCTTTTATTTCCTCTGCACAGTCTAGGAAGTGTTAAGGGAAGGGAAGATATTTTCCCACGCACTGTGTTATTAGGTGCACTGTCTTTGGAGACCAATAAAATTTTTTTGTTTTCTCCAGAGAAGACACAATGATGCAGGATTTTCAGTTTGAACAATCCACACACAAAAGAAACAACAGTGGTTTCCATCTGTGTAAACTAGATGACAAACAAGAATCATTGGAAGCCAGGTACTTCCCAGGTTTAAATCACTAGAAAAGTAAGATTCTGTCATGTCTTGATAAAGTGTGTCTTTAAAAATAACAAATGCAGTAGCCTCTGAAGAGAATTATATTAGAGGAAGCTCAAAGAGATAGGATCTAATACAAAGCCTAAAACACTGAACCAGGAATGTACCTTGTGTAGGTTGACAAATACACTAAAAGTTGACACTTTGTTTTATTTGCTCACCCTATGTGAGAGTATATATGCATCTCAGTTGTATGGGTTTAGCTGAGTTTTTATCCTTTTTAATTTTGTCCCAGTATTCTCTCTAGATGAATAAATTTTGTGTGTGTGTGTGTATCCCTAAGGGACCTGGGGGTACACACAGCTTTCAGTGATAGATTTAAATGGCCATGAATTTACATTGACCTTACCATGTCCCTGTTTATCCTGAAGTGCACATACCATTTTCCCCCTTTGGTGCCTTGATTAATGACTCTTTCTTCTTTTCTGTAGTTTCTCTTTTTTTTAACTTCCCTGTTGATTGCTATGTTTCAATTGAAAGCAAAGTGTCACCCTAGAGTTGGGGGTCACTTCCTGTTGGTCTTAGTTACTTGGAATTGCCAGCCCCATGGGTTTAGCTTTTACAGTGCTACAAATATTTCATCTGGTGATGTAGTCCATGTGACTGGGCCACATTGTCTATTATTTTAGATTGAGTGGCCCATGTTTCCTTTTTTGTATGGCACTTGAGTAACATTGTGACTGCTGACCCTAAAGAAAATGAGATGTGTCTCCCACAAGACAAGAACTGAGCAGGAAAACTTCTAAATAATATTTAAATAGAAGTCAGTGCACTAACTCTGGCTTGTAAATCTCCGCATGCTTTCTAAGTTCCCAAACTTAATTTTCCTGATATGCCCCCTGTGCCAGTTTCACTTGTGTTCAGTCCTGAAAACTATATGATCTTTAAGTACTCTGTCCCTTTTAAGCATTCAGGGGCACAGACCTAATTTTATCAGAGAGTTAACGCCTCTCTAAAAAATTAAAGCTCAAAATGTGTCTCTAGCCTGGCCAGATTCAAGTACTTGGTTGAAGCTGTTTTCCTTATGTATAACAGAAGCACCACATCCCTCAGGTAAAACTTGAGGTTTCTGGTATTTTTCATAATCGGATAAAATGAAAATGAACTGCAAATTCTTGTTCCTTGTATTATCAAATACAGCATTTGACGTAACTTGAGAATAACAAAGGTAGCCTATACTTGGCTATGGAATGCCTCTCTCTATATATACCCCACCCCCAGCCCGCTATCCCTCCCCTCCATGGAATATGCAGTAAGAAAACAAATCTCCACTGCAGTTTGTAACATTTTTTCCCATGATGCAGTCCATCATTATTTGGATGACTAAAAGCTTTAATTGTTTACTTTTGGGAGTCCCTGACACTCATGTCATTGCAAATACTGAAGAATTTTCTGGGAAGGGGTTTGAAACACTTCCAGTTAAAATCTTGACTTAATATCTCAAGAAGGAAAAAAAATAATGTTTCCACCACACATTTTATTAAACCCTTTAGGTCCTTTTACAAGAGAGGAAATACCAATTAACATATAATTTAGCAGAGCAAAATATTATCCCATTTCAACCAGTACCCACTTCCTTGAAGTTTATTCAAGCATTAATAACCATTTAATGCAATTTAACTACACTGAGGTATCCATTACATTAATATAATATATCCATCAGGAAATTGGAGTTTTGTTTCCATGAATTTTGTATTACAAGAGGGTTTTTATAATTCTGCATTTTATGTTGCTTAATTTCAACTCCTCAGTCTGTTACAATGTGAGATGATCAAAATGTTCCTAATGTTAAAAGATTACAATTACTTGATTTATTGAGCCACAAGTCACAAATGATTTGTGTGTGTGTGTGTGTGTGAGAGTGTATGTATACATATATATAGTTAACATATTTAAGAATTTAACCATTTAGATGTGCAGGATCATCAAATCTCATTAGGAATATAACAATGTGACTATGTTCTTGAGAACTGATCATTAACAGTGATCCTTTTAAAGCATATACATTGTGATGATGTCCATCTTACATTGTATGATGTAACATCTTCGTGGTCTGGTGTCCTATACAGTGTTTTCAAGGATAAGTTATATTACCTATGTGGACAATTGTATCAGTAGATATACTCACATGCTTTAGCTCAGGAAGTATCTGATCATGGAACTTTAGTTATGTTTCAATATGCAAGGAAACTGTAATCACAAGACAGCATAGGTTAGAATATTAGAAATTTGGGGGACTTCATAGGTCTTTCATTGGACATCTTTAAGTGCTTAGGGAGCTAAAAAAAACTTGATCACAGCAACTTGTCTACTTAGTGTCAGGATGAGAGCACAGGGCTCTGTGTCCAGGTTAAAGCATTCCCTACAAACTAGTAAGCTCTCATTTGGATCAGTAATAACATGTGCAAACAGCAATGGAACACACAAATTTGTCTTTGGAGTGCCTCTGCTTTCAGGTTCAGAGGATTGAGGGGATATTCCATCAGACTTCCTGGACCCTTTGCAACGTTTCTCCATAGCACAACAGCATAGAAACACACTACATTGTCAAGGGATCACCCTATCTCTGGGTAGAAAGGGTTGTGAACCCAGGTGAACCATATTTGTCCTTTCAAGTAAAATTTGAGTCTTTATCTGAGGATTTTTATTCTTTTTGCCTAAAAATAACCTACTATTCACCTTTTCTATGATTACATAACATTAGCTTAAATGGTGTCTACAAAAAGAATTTGAAAGTAATTGTCTGGAAGGAAAAATAAAAGAGGGGGAGGGAAATCCTAGGAAAAATAAAAGGAGATGGGGGACTCCTAAAATCTTGCTAAGCGAATTTCTGAGGTCATAATTTGGTTAACTCAAGAAAAATTTCCTGTTACTGAGGAGGTCATAAATGTTTACATGGAGAAAGTGAATATAAAGCCAGGCAGATATTCTACAAATTTCAGCACCAACCATATGAAACAATCCGATCAATCATCTGTTCTAAAGTTGAAACTTTAAGAAACAGAATAATTTCCTAAGTTTTCCTGCCTTCATTTCCTAATTGATTCAGTTCAGGAGGTTACTCATAAGCACTGTTCTGAGTGCTAAAAGGCAAACAAGTGTAAAAAAGATAAATGTATTTTCCCAGTGATTTTTCGCTAAGTCCATATGAATAAGTGTTATATGTCCTAAGCTATCTTTTCCTGTTCCATCTTTGTAATGTACATGCCTTGTAATGAAATAAAGTGACATCGTAAACATACGTTGTTGGGCTCTATTCATCTTACTGATCCAACAGTTAGGATGAGGTCCTTAAGGAGTAATGCCTCAGCAAGACTAGATCAATAGCTTTAAATTCAATGAGTAGGGCTTTCTTCCTAGAGGACAACACTAAGGACAGAAGAGAATGAAGGGAGGCAGCCAAAGTATTTGCTTCAGCAGAGAAATGGATCCTGGAATGGACTCCTGATCGAAGGTGACTAATCTGTTTTTGTCATTCTTTCCCTGTTGTTTCACATTTTCTTTCCTTGCTTTTTTTTTTTTTTCTATTCTCATATCTAGCTTCAGGTAGATAAGCATAGAATTTCTTCCCTTATTATTCATTTATTTAAAATCTGTGTTTTTCAAACCTGTAAGCAAATTTTCATATTCATTCAGTAAACATGTACTAGGCACCTACTATGTGCCAAACATTGTGCTCTGCATTTATCTTCTGGCCCTGGCACCTCTCCTTGGTCTCCGCATCGGCCTCCTGGCTTCCCTCCATCCTGGGTATGCGCTAGGATGCTGATGCTGGATCTTCCCTCTATCTAAACTCCTTGTCCAGGAGTCCAGGCACTCAGGCGCTGTACATGAACCAGAACACCCAACTCCAAAATTTTCCTCACACTTTATCAATTTCTCAGTTGTACAGAAGTTAACCTTAGACTAAAAAAAGAAAATTGTGACTTATTCATCTAAAATAAGGTGTGAATGGCATATAAAAATCCTTATGAAGGATATTTTCATTTTAAAATAAAAAGTAATTGTCTCAAACCATTTTTATTTGTTTTATTTTTTGTTTTAACTGTTTATTTTAAACTGGAGTAGAGTTGATTAACAATGTTGTGTTAGTTTCAGGTGCACAGCAAAGTGATTTGGTTATACATATATATGTATCTGGTTTTTCAGATTCTTTTCTCATTTAGGTTGTTACATAATATTGACCAGAGTTCCCTGTGCTATACAGTAGGTCCTTGTTGATGAATCTTTAATTAATTATCACAAAGTTTTAGAATCTCTCACCCACTCACCTGTCAAATCCTAGACTCCCTTTCCTAATCTTTTGAATCTGTCTCCTCTGCTCAAGATCAAACTTGACCTACTAAGTCAGCCATTTTGGCCGGCTACACACAGAATTGACAAAACTGATTACCAACCTATCTGATTATCTCACATGGGGATGGTATAGTCTCAATTTGATAGGAGGTAATAAAAATAGATACCAGAATTAGTTTCTTATATAGAAAACAAGGATCGATGAGGAAAACAAAACACAAATGTACAAATATTGGTCATATTGATAAAAATGTCCTCTCACATGACTGTTTTTTTAAGAATGTCTGTGTGACTATATACCAGTAACACTCATGTTACAAGGATTGCGTATTCTTTTTCATGACTCGTTGCATTTCTTAAGACAAGTTTATTGGAACCCGCTGATATGTATTTAATATTTATTATTTCAGTGTTTCAGAATGCTGACAATTCTGAATTCAATCACTTGTATTCACCAAGAAAAAATATTTTTTTTTAAACATCTTTATTGGGGTATAATTGCTTTACAATGGTGTGTTAGTTTCTGCTTTATAACAAAGTGAATCAGCTATACATATACATATGTTCCCATATGTCTTCCCTCTTGCGTCTCCCTCCCTCCCACTCTCCCCATCCCACCCCTCCAGGCTGTCACAAAGCACCGAGCTAATATCCCTGTGCCTTGCGGCTGCTTCCCCCCAACTATCTACCTTACTACGTTTGTTAGTGTGTATATGTCCATGACTCTCTCTCGCCCTGTCAAAACTCACCCTTCCCCCTCCCCATATCCTCAAGTCTGTTCTCCAGTAGGTCTGCGTCTTTATTCCTGTCTTACCCCTAGGTTCTTCATGACATTTTTTTTCCCTTAAATTCCATATATATGTGTTAGCATACGGTATTTGTCCTTTTCTTTCTGACTTACTTCACTCTGTATGACAGACTCTAGGTCTATCCATCTCATTACAAATAGATCAATTTCATTTCTTTTTAAGGCTGAGTAATATTCCATTGTGTATATGTGCCACATCTTCTTTATCCATTCATCCGATGATGGGCGCTTAGGTTGTTTCAATCTCTGGGCTATTGTAAATAGAGCTGCAATGAACATTTTGGTACATGACTCTTTTTGAATTTTGGTTTTCTCAGGGTATATGCCCAGTAGTGGGATTGCTGGGTCATATGGTAATTCTATTTGTAGTTTTTTTTTTTTTTTTTTTTTTTTTTTTTTTTTTTATGCGTTACGCGGGCCTCTCACTGTTGGTGGCCTCTCCCGTTGCGGAGGACAGGCTCCGGACGCGCAGGCTCAGCGGCCATGGCTCATGGGCCCAGCCGCTCCGCGTCATGTGGGATCTTCCCAGAACCGGGGCACGAACCCGTGTCCCCTGCATCGGCAGGCGGACTCTCAACCACTCGCGCCACCAGGGAAGCCCCTATTTGTAGTTTTTTAAGGAACCTCCATACTGTTCTCCATAGTGGCTGAGCCAATTCACATTCCACCCAGCAGTGCAAGAGTGTTTCCCTTTTCTCCACACCCTCTCCAGCATTTATTGTTTCTAGATTTTTGGTGATGGCCATTCTGACTGGTGTGAGATGATATCTCATTGTAGTTTTGATTTGCAGTTCTCTAATGATTAATGATGTAGAGCATTCTTTCATGTGTTTGTTGGCAGTCTGTATATCTTCTTTGGAGAAATGTCTATTTAGGTCTTCTGCCCATTTTGGATGGGGTTGTTTGTTTTTTTGTTATTGAGCTGCATGAGCTGCTTGTAAAATTTTGGAGATTAATCCTTTGTCAGTTGCTTCATTTGCAAATGTTTCTCCTATTCTGAGGGTTGTCTTTTGGTCTTGATTATGGTGTCCTTTGCTGTGCAAAAGCTTTGAAGTTTCATTAGTCCCATTTGTTTATTTTTGTTTTTATTTCCATTACTCTAGGAGGTGGGTCAGAAAGGATCTTGCTGTGATTTATGTCATAGAGTGTTCTTCCTATGTTTCCTCTAAGAGTTTGATAGTTTCTGGCCTTACATTTAGGTCTTTAATCCATTTTGAGCTATTTTTGTGTATGGTGTTAGGGAGTGATCTAATCTCATACTTTTACATGTACCTGTCCAGTTTTCCCAGCACCATTATTGAAGAGGCTGTCCTTTCTCCACTGTACATTCCTGCCTCCTTTATCAAAGATAAGGTGTCCATATGTGTGTGGGTTTATCTCTGGGCTTTCTACAGTGTCTTGATTACTGCTGTTTTGTAGTATAGTCTGAAGTCAGGGAGCCTGATTCCTCCAGCTCCTTTTTTCGTTCTCAAGATTGCTTTGGCTATTCGGGGTCTTTTGTGGTTTCCATACAAATTGCGAAATTTTTTGTTCTAGTTTCTGTGAAAATGCCAGTGGTAGTTTGATAGGGATTGGCATTGAATCTGTAGATTGCTTTGGGTAGTAGAGTCATTTTCACAATGTTGATTCTTCCCATCCAAGAACATGGTATATCTCTCCATCTATTTGTATCATCTTTAATTTCTTTCATCAGTGTCTTATAATTTTCTGCATACAGGTCTTTCGTCTCCTTAGGTAGGTTTATTCCTAGATATTTTATTCTTTTTGTTGCAATGGTAAATGGAGTGTTTCTTGATTTCACTTTCAGATTTTTCATCATTAGTATATAGGAATGCCAGAGATTTCTGTGCATTAATTTTGTATCCCTGCTACTTACCAATTCATTGATGACTCTAGTAGCTTTCTGGTAGCATCTTTAGGATTCTCTATGTATAGTATCATGTCATCTGCAACGTGACAGCTTACTTCTTCTTTCCGATTTGGATTCCTTTATTTCCTTTTCTTCTCTGATTGCTGTGGCTAAAACTTCCCAAAACTATGTTGAATAAGAGTGGTGAGAGTGGACAACCTTGTCTTGGTTCCTGATCTTAGTGGAAATGCTTCCAGTTTTTCACCATTGAGGATGATGTTTGCTGTGGCTTGTCATATATGGCCTTTATTATGTTGGAGGAAAGTTCCCTCTATGCCTACTTTCTGGAGGGTTTTTATCATAAATGGGTGTTGAATTTGTTGTCGAAAGCTTTCTCTGCATCTATTGAGATGATCATATGGTTTTCTCCTTCAATTTGTTACTATGGTTTTATCACATTGATAGATTTGCATATATTGAAGAATCCTTGCATTCCTGGAATAAACCCCACTTGATCATGGTGTATGATCCTTTTAATGTGCTGTTGGATTCTGTTTGCTAGTATTTTGTTGAGGATTTTGCATCTATGTTCATCAGTGATATTGGCCTGTAGTTTTCTTTCTTTGTGACATCCTTGTCTGGTTTTGGTATCAAGGTGATGGTGCCTTCGTAGACGGAATTTGGGAGTGTTCCTCCCTCTGCTATATTTTGGAAGAGTTCGAGAAGGATAGGTGTTAGCTCTTCTCTAACGTTTGATGGAATTCACCTGTGAAGCCATCTGGTCCTGGCTTTTGTTTGTTGGAAGATTTTTAATCACAGTTTCAATTTCAGTACTTGTGATTGGTCTGTTCATATTTTCTATTTCTTCCTGATTCAGTCTTGGCAGGTTGTGCATTTCTAAGAATTTGTCCATTTCTTCCAGATTGGTCCATTTTATTGGCGTAGAGTTGCTTGTAGTAATCTCTCATGATTTTTTTATTTCTGCAGTGTCAGTTGTTACTTCTCCTTTTTCATTTCTAATTCTATTGATGTGAGTCTTCTCCCTTTTTTTCTTGATGAGTCTGGCTAGTGGTTTAGTCTATTTTGTTTATCTTCTCAAAGAACCAGCTTTTAGTTTTATTGACCTTTGCTATCGTTTTCCTTCATTTCTTTTTCATTTATTCTGATCTGATTTTTATGATTTCTTTCCTTCTGCTAGTTTTGGGGTTTTTTTGTTCTTCTTTCTCAAATTGCTTTAGGTGCAAGGTTAGGTTGTTTATTCGAGATGTTTCCTGCTTCTTAAGGTGGGCTTGTATTGCTATAAACTTCCCCCTTAGAACTGCTTTTGCTGCATCCCATAGGTTTTGGGTCGTTGTGTCTCCATTGTCATTTGTTTCTAGGTATTTTTTTATTTTCTCTTTGATTTCTTCAGTGATCACTTCATTATTAAGTAGTGTATTGTTTAGCCTCCATGTGTTTGTATTTTTTACAGATCTTTTCCTGTAATTGATATCTAGTCTCATGGCGTTGTGGTCAGAAAAGATACTTGATACAATTTCAGTTTTCTTAAATTTACCAAGGCTTGATTTATGACCCAAGATATGATCTATCCTGGAGAATGTTCCATGAGTACTTGAGAAAAATGTGTATTCTGTTGTTTTTGGATGGAGTATCCTATAAATATCAATTAAGTCCATCTTGTTTAATGTATCAATTAAAGCTTGTGTTACCTTATCTATTTTCATTTTGGATGATCTGTCCATGGGTGAAAGTGGGGTGTTAAAGTCCCCTACTATGAATGTGTTACTGTCGATCTCCCCTTTTATGGCTGTTAGTATTTGCCTTATGTATTGAGGTGCTCCTATGTTGGGTGCATAAATATTTACAATTGTTATATCTTTTTCTTGGATCGATCCCTTGATCATTATGTAGTGTCCTTCTTTGTCCCTTTTAATAGTCCTTATTTTAAAGTCTATTTTGTCTGATATGAGAATTGCTACTCCAGCTTTCTTTTGGTTTCCATTTGCATGGAATATCTTTTTCCATCCCCTAACTTTCAGTCTGTATGTGTCTCTAGGTCTGAAGTGGGTCTCTTGTAGACAGCATATATAAGGGTCTTGTTTTTGTATCCATTCAGCCAATCTGTGTCTTTTGGTGGGAGCATTTAGTCCATTTACATTTAAGGTAATTATCGATATGTAGTCCTATTCCCATTTTATATATTGTTTTGGGTTCGTTACTATAGGTTCGTTTCCTTCCTCTTGTGTTTCGTGTCTAGAGAAGTTCCTTTAGCATTTGTTGTAAAGCTGGTTTGGTGGTGCTGAACTCTCTCAGCTTTTGCTTGTCTGTAAAGGTTTTAATTTCTCCATCAAATGCTGAATGAGATCCTTGCTGGGTAGAGTAGTCTTGGTTGCAGGCTATTTCTCCTTCATCACTTTCAGTATGTCCTGCCACTCCCTTCTGGCTTGTAGGGTTTCTGCTGAGAGATCAGCTGTTAACCTTATGGGGATTCCCTTGTGTGTTATTTGTTGTTTTTCCCTTGCTGCTTTTAATATGCTTTCTTTGTATTTAATTTTTGACAGTTTGATTAATATGTGTCTTGGCGTATTTCTCTTTGTATTTATCCTGTATGGGACTCTCTGTGCTTCCTGGACTTGATTAACTATTTCCTTTCCCATATTAGGGAAGTTTTCAACTATAATCTCTTCAAATATTTTCTCAGTCCCTTTCTTTTTCTCTTCTTCTTCTGGAACCCCTATAATTCGAATGTTGGCGAGTTTAATGTTGTCCCAGAGGTCTCTGAGACTGTCCTCAGTTCTTTTCATTCTTTTTTCTTTATTCTGCTCTGCAGTAGTTATTTCCACTACTTTATCTTCCAGGTCACTTATCCGTTCTTCTGCCTCAGTTATTCTGCTATTGATCCTATCTAGAGTACTTTAATTTCATTTATTGCGTTGTTCATCGTTGCTTGTTTCATCTTTATTTCTTCTAGGTCCTTGTTAACTGTTTCTTGCATTTTGTCCATTCTACTTCCAAGATTTTGGATCATCCTTACTATCATTATTCTGAATTCGTTCTTAGGTAGATTGCCTATTTCCTCTTCATTTGTTAGGTCTGGTGGGTTTTTATCTTGCTCCTTCATCTGCTGTGTGTTTTTCTGTCTTCTCATTTTGCTTATCTGTGTTTGGGGTCTCCTTTTTGCAGGCTGCACGTTCGTAGTTCCTGTTGTTTTTGATGTTTGTCTCCAGTGGCTAAGGTTGTTTCAGTGGGTTATGTAGGCTTCCTGGTGGAGGGGACTAGTGCCTGTGTTGTGGTGGATGAGGCTGGATCTTGTCTCTCTAGTGGGCAGGTTCACGTCTGGTGGTGTGTTTTGGGGTGTCTGTGGCCTTATGATTTTAGGCAGCCTCTCTGCTAATGGGTGGGGTTGTGTTCCTGTCTTGCTAGTTGTTTGGCATAGGTTGTCCAGCACTGTGGCTTGCTGGTCGTTGAGTGAAGCTGGGTGCTGGTGTTAAGATGGAGGTCTCTGGGAGATTTCCACCATTTAATATTATGTGGAGCTGGGAGGTCTCATGTTGGCCCGTGTCCTGAAGTTGGCTCTCCTACCTCAGAGGCAGAGCCCTGACTCCTGGGCTGGAGCACCAAGAGCCTTTCATCCACACGGCTCAGAATAAAAGGGAGAAAAAGTAGATAGAATTAGTAGAAGTATGAGGAAAGAAAGAAGGAAAGGAGGAAAGGAAAGAAGGAAGAAAGAAGCAAAGAAGTAAAGAAAGGAGGGAGGGAGGAATGGAGGAAGGAAGGAAGGAAGGAGGGAAAG
The DNA here is from genome assembly GCF_008692025.1 of Phocoena sinus. Taxonomy (NCBI): domain Eukaryota; kingdom Metazoa; phylum Chordata; class Mammalia; order Artiodactyla; family Phocoenidae; genus Phocoena; species Phocoena sinus. Next base: position 85,054,250 of record NC_045769.1, on the reverse strand, counting down.
AAGGAAAAAAGACAGAAAGAAAGAAGATACAGTAAAAATAAAATAAAGTATAATATAGTTATTGAATTAAAAAAATATTTAGAAAAAAAAGGGACGGATAGAACCTTAGGACAAATGTTGGAAGCAAAGCTATACAGAGAAAAGCTTACACAGAAGCATACACATACACGTTCACCAAAAGAGGTAAAGGGGGAAAAATCATAAATCTTGCTCTCAGAGACCACCTCCTCAATTTGGGGTGATTCATTGTCTAAAGGAGGGAAGGAAGGAAGGAAAGAAAGAAAGAACGAACGAAGGTAGAGTATAATAAAGTTATTACAATTAAAATTAATTATTAAGAAAAAAAATTTTTTTAAAAACCATGGACGGATAGAGCCCTAGGACAAATGGTGGAAGCAAGAGTATACAGACAAGATCTCACACAGAAGCATACACGTACACATTCACAAAAAGAGGAAAAGGGAAAAAAATCATAGATCTCGCTCCTAAATTCCCCCTCTTCAATTTGGGATCTTTCCTTGTCTATTCAGGTATTCCACAGATGCAAGGTATATCAAGTTGATTGTGGAGCTTTAATCCGCTGCTTCTGTGGCTGCTGGGAGAGATTTCCCTTTCTCTTCTTTGTTCTCACAGCTCACAGGAGCTCAGCTTTGGATTTGGCCCTGCCTCTGCGTGTAGGTCGCTGGAGGGCATCTGTTTTTTGCTCAGACAGGACGGGGTTAAAGGAGCCGCTGATTCGGGGGCTCGGCTTACTCAGGCCGGGAGTTGGGGGATGGGGGAAGGAGGGGCACTGCGTGCGGGGCGGGCCTGCGGCGGCAGAGGCAGCGTGACGTTGCGGCAGAGGCCGGCGTGATGTTGCCCCAGCCTGAGGCCCGCCGTGCGTACTCCCAGGGAAGTTGTCCCTTGATCCCGGGAACCTGGCAGTGGCGGGCTGCACAGGCTCCGCGGAAGAGGGGTGTGTAGAGTGACCTGTGCTCGCACACAGGCCCCTTGGTGGCAGCAGCAGCAGCCTTAGCGTCTCCCGCCCGTCTCTGGGGTCCGCGGTTTTAGCCACAGCTCGCGCCCGTCTCTGGGGTTCCTTTAAGCAGCGCTCTTAAACCCCTCTCCTCGCACACCAGGAAACAAAGAGGGAAGAAAAAGTCTCTTGCCTCTTCGGCAGTTGCAGGCTTTTCCCTGAACTCCCTCCTGGCTAGTCGTGGTGCACTAACCCCTTCAGGCTATGTTCAAGCCGCCAATCCCAGTCCTCTCCCTGTGCTCCGTCCAAAACCAAAACCCGAGCCTCAGCTTGCAGCCCCGCCCGCCCCGGCGGGTGAGCAGACAAGCCTCACGGGTTGGTGAGTGCCGGTCGGCACCGATCGTCTGTGCAGGAATCTCCCCGCTTTGCCCTCCGCACCCGTCGCTGTGCACTACTCCGCGGTCCCGAAGCTCCCCCCTCCGCCTCCCGCAGTCTCCGCCCGTGGAGGGGCTTCCTAGTGTGTGGAAACTTTTCCTCCTTCACAGCTCCCTCCCACTGGTGCAGGTGCCATCCTTATTCTTTTGTCTCTGTTTTTTCTTTTGCCCTACCCAGGTACGTGGGGAGTTTCTTGCCTTTTGGGAGGTCTGAGGTCTTCTGCCAGCCTTCAGTAGGTGTTCTGTAGGAGTTGTTCCACGTGTAGATGTATTTCTGGTGTATCCGTGGGGAGGAAGGCGATCTCCGCGTCTTACTCTTCCGCCATCTTCAAGGTCCCCCGCAAGAAAAAATATTAACAATTTTGCATCCACCAATAGAATAAACAGGTAGAAAGGGAATAACAGACCAATACTTGAATCTATATTTGACCAAATCAGTGGGGAGTCAATGATTTACTAATAGTTTTATAGATGATGAAATTGTCTTTAACAAATGTAAAATAAGGATATTTACCAGTAAAATATTTCTTTTTAAAAATCAAAAGGCCTGAAATTTTAGTTTTAAGAGGCAGAATATTTAGAGATTTTATGTTTAATTTGTCATGGTCTGTTTTGATTTAACTGTAAATTTCCAATTAAATTTAACACTGAAACTTCCTTCCTCCATGACCCAAAACATAAGGTTGCAGTTTGAATTGTGTGAATTTCAGCTTGTCCAAATTAAACAACAAATTATATTCTAAAAAAAATTAAAAATAACATTGGTACAATGTCTCTTTTTTTTTAACCAATAGCATTGGTAAAAAGTAAACTTTTTACGCTAGTAAATACTAGCCTCCAAAATTAACTCAACTCCTTTTTTAGCATGTTAAAACCCATTCATTTTGTCAGATAACAGATATTAAGTTCACAATAGCCTAAATAAAGCCCTTCACAATGCACTGTATAACCCTAGATCAAAATACAGATTATAAAAATTCAGAAACATTCTTTGTCTTCTGATATAATTATCTGAGAATTCCAGTTTCTTCCGTTTTCAAAATAGAGGCTAAGTACTTAGTAAACATGGTATACATTAATTTTATATCTGTTTAGGGAAGGGTTACCTATATTCTTCCTGAATATCTGTGATGAAGTTTTTATTTCAAACATGTCAACTGATATTAATGATTTCTATTGCTTTTATGAAGATACATCGGGATTTCTTTTTATATTTGATATTTAATGAAATACCTACTTTCTCTGAAACTATTTGGCACATTTGGAACTTCCTTTGTAGCAGTCATCAGTTTCTTCCTTGTGTTGGCTGTTTTTGTTTTATTGGAGTATAGTTGATTTACAAAGCTGTGTTACTTTCAGGTGTACAGCAAAGCAATTTAGTTATACATATATTCATTCTTTTTCAAATTCTTTTCCCATATCAAATATTGAGTAGAGTTCCAGGTACTATACAGTAGGTTCTTGTTGGTTATCTATTTTATATGCAGTAGTGTGTGTATGTTAATCCCAAGCTCCTAATTTATCCCTCCATCTCCCCCACCACTATTTTTCCTTTAGTAACCCTGTTTGTTTTCTAAATCTGTGAGTCTGTTTCTGTTTTGTAACTAAGTTCAATTGTATCATTTTATAAATTAGATTCCACATATGAGTGATGTCATATGATATTTGTCTTTGTCTGACTTACTTCGTATGAAAATCTCTGGGTCCATCCATGTTGCTGCAATGGCATTATTTTGTTCTCTTTATGGCTGAGTAATATTCCATTGTATATATGTATCACATCCTTTTAATCTATTCCTCTGTTGATGGACATTTAAGTTGCTTCCATGTCCTGGCTATTGTAAATAGTGCTGCAGTAATTATTGGGATGCATGTGTCTTTTTCATTTATGGTTTTCTCTGGATATATGCCCAGGAGTGGGATTGCTGGATCATATAGGAGCTCTACTGTTAGTTTTTTAAGGAACCTCCATACTGTTCTCCATGGTGGTTGTACCAATTTACATTCCCACTAACACTGTAAGAAGGTTCCCTCTTCTCCATAACCTCTCGAACATTTATTATTTGTAGACTTTTTGATGATGGCCATTCTGACAAGTGTGAGGTGATATCATGGTTTTGATTTGCATGTCTCTGATAATCAGTGATGTTAAGCATCTTTTCATGTGCTTTTTAGCTGTGTGTATGTCTTCTCTGGAGAAATGTCTATTTAGATCTTCCACTGCTTTTTTGATTGGGTTGTTAGTTGTTTTTTGGGTTTTTTTTTGACATAGAGCTACATGACGTGTGTTTGTATATTTTGGAGATTAATCCCTTGTCAATCACTTCATTTGCAAATATTTTCTCCCATTCTGTGGGTTGTCTTTTTGTTTTGTTTATGGTTTCCTTTGCTGTGCAGAAGCTTTTAAGTTTAATTAGGTCCCATTTATTTATTTTTGTGTTTTTTAAAAAATTTTTATTGGTGAATAGTTGATTTACAATGTTGTGTTAGTTTCAGGTGTACAGCAAATGAATCAGTTATACATATCCATATATCCACTCCTTTTTAGATTCCTTTCCCATATAGGCCATTACAGAGTCAAAGTATTGAGTAGAGTTCCCTGTGCTATACAGTATGTCCTTATTAGTTATCTATTTTATATTTAGTACAGTGTATATGTGAATCCCAATCTCCCAATTTATCCCTCCCCTCCCCTTCCTCCTGGTAACCATAAGTTTGTTTTCTACATCTATGACTCTATTTCTGTTTTGCAAATAAGTTCATTTGTACCATTTTCCAGATTCCAAATATAAGCAATATCATACGATATTTGTCTTTCTCCATCTGACTTATTTCACTCAGTATGACAATCTCTAGGTCTAGCACTGTTGCTGCAATGGCATTATTTCATTTTTTTATGGCTGAGTAATATTCCATTGTATATGTACAATATGTACCATATCTTCTTTATCCATTCCTCTGTCTGTGGATGTTTAGGTTGCTTCTATATCCTGGCTATTGTAAATAGTGCTGCAATGAACATTGGAGCATGTGTCTTTTTGAATTATAGTTTTCTCCAGATATATGCCCAGGAATGGGATTGCTGGATCAAATGGTAGTTCTAGTTTTAGTGTTATAAGGAAATTCCATGCTGTTCTCCATAGTGGATGTACCAATTTACATTCCTACCAACTGTGTAGGTGGGTTCCCTTTTCTCCACACTCTCTCCAGCATTTATTATTTGTAGATTTTTTTTTATAATGACCATTCTGACAAGTTTGAGGTGATAACACATTGTAGTTTTAATTTGCATTTCTCTGATAATTAGTGATGTCGAGCATCTTTTCATGTGCTTTTTGGCCATCTGTATGTTTTCTTTGGAAAAATATCTATTTAGATCTTCCACCTATTTTTGGATGGCGTTGTTTGTTTTTCTGATATTCAGCTGCATGAGGTATTTGTATATTTTGGAGATTAATCCCTGTCAGTTGCTTTGTTTGCAAATATTTTCTCCCATTCTGTGGGTTGTCTTTTTGTTTTATTTATGGTTTCCTTTGCTGTGCAGAAGTTTTAAGTTTAATTAGTTCCCATTTGTTTATTTTTGTTTTTCTTTTCATTACTTTAGGAGGTGGATCAAAAAAGATCTTGCTATGATTTATGTCAAAGAGTATTCTGCCTATGTTTTTCCCTAAGAGTTTTACAGCATCCGGCCTTACATTTAGGTCTTTAATCGATTTTGAGTTTATTTTTGTAAGTGGTGTTAGGGAGTGTTCTAATTTCATTTTTTCACATGTAGCTGTCCAGTTTTCCCAGCACCATTTCTTGAAGAGACTGTCTTTTCGCCATTGTATATTCATGCTTCCTTTGCCATAGATTAATTGACCATAGGTGTATAGGTTTATTTCTGGGTTTTCTGTCCTATTCCATTGATCTATATTTCTATTTTTGTGCTAGTTCCATACTGTTTTGATGGCTGTAGCTTTGCAGTATAGTCTGAAGCCTGGGAGCCTGATTCCTCCATTTTTGTTTCTCAGGATTGCTTTGGCTATTTGGGGTCTTTTGTGGTTTCATATAAATTAAAAATTTTTTTTTCTAGTGCTGTGAAAAATGCCATTGGTAATTTGATAGGGATTGCATCGAATCTGTAGAGTGCCTTGGGTAGTACAGTCATTCTTCCAATCCAAGAACAGGGTATATATATCCATCTGTTTGTGTCAACTTCAATTTTTTCATCAGTGTCTTATAATTTTCATAGTACCGGTCTTTTGTCTGCTTAGGTAGGTTTATTCCTAGGTATTTTATTCTTTTTGATGTGATGGTAAATGGGATAGTTTCCTTAATTTCTCTTTCTGATCTTTCATTGTTAGTGTATAGGAATGCAGGAGATTTCTGTGTATTAATTTTGTATCCTGCTATTTTACTGAATTCATTGATGAACTGTAGAAGTTTTCTGGTAGCCTCTTTAGGATCTTGTAGGTATAGTGTCATGTCACCTGCAAACAGTGATAGCTTTACTTCTTGTTTTTCAATTTGGATTCTTTTTATTTCATTTTCTTCTGTAATTGCCATCAGTAGAACTTCCAAAACTGTGATGAATAAAAGTGGCGAGAGTGGCCATCCTTGACTTGTACCTGATCTTAGAGGAAATGCTTTCAGCTTTTCACCATTGAGAATGAGGTTAGCTGTGGGTTTGTCATATGTGACCTTTATTATGTTGAGGTAAGTTCCCTCTTTGCCCACTTTCTGGCAAGTTATTATCATAATTTTGATTTTGAATTTGGTCAAAAGCTTTTTCTGCATCTATTGAGATGATCAGATGCTTTTTATTCTTCAGTTTGTTAAGGTGGTGTATCACACTAGTTGATTTTCAGATATTGAAAAATCCTTGAATCACTGGGATAAATCCCCCTTGATCATGGTGTATGATACTTTTAATGTGTTTCTGGATTTAGAGTGCTAGTATTTTGTTGAGGATTTTTGCATCTATGTTCATCAGTGATACTGACCTGTGATTGTCTTTTTTTATGGTATTTTCATCCGGTTTTGGTATCAGGGTGATGGTGGCCTCATAGAATGAGTTTGGTAGTGTTCCTTCCTCTGCAATTTTCTGCAATAGTTTCAGAAGGAGAGGTGTTAACTCTTCTCTAAATGTTTGATAGAATTCACCTGTGAAGCCATCTGGTCCTGGACTTTTGTTTGTTGGCACTTTTTAAATCACTGTTGCAATTTCAGTACTTTTGATTGGTCAGTTCATATTTTCTATTTCTTTGTGATTCAGTTTTGGGAGACTGTACCTTTTAAGAATTTGTCCATTTCTTCTAGATTGTCCATTTTATTGGCATATAATTGCTTGTTGTAGTCTTTTATGATCCTTTGTATTTCTGTGATATCTGTTGTAACTTTTCCTTTTTCATTTCTAATTTTATTGATTTGTGCCCTCTCCTTTCTTTTCTTGATGTGTCTGCCTAAAGGTTTATCAATTTTGTTTATCTTTTCAAAGTACCAGGTTTTAGTTTGATACTTTCTATTTTTTTTTTGTTTCTAGTTCACTTATTTCTACTCTGATCTTTATGATTTCTTTCCTTCTATGTACTTTGGGTTTTGTTCGTTCTTTTGCTAGTTGCTTTAGGTGTAAGGTTAGGTTGTTTATTTGAGGATTTTCTTGTTTCCTTAGGTAAGATTGTGTTGCTATAGCATCCCTCTTAGAACTGCTTTTGCTGCGTCCCATAGGTTTTAGATCATCATGCTTTCATTTTTGTTTTTCTCTAGGTATTTTTTAATTTCCTCTTTGATTTCTTCAGTGATCCATTGGTTGTTTAGTAACATATTGTATAGCCTCCACATGTTTGTGTTTTTTATAGTTTTTTTCTTGTAGTTGATTTCTTTTTTTTTTTTTTTATTAAACATCTTTATTGGGGTATAATTGCTTTACAATGGTGTGTTAGTTTCTGCTTTATAACAAAGTGAATCAGCTATACATATACATATGTTCCCATATGTCTTCCCTCTTGCGTCTCCCTCCCTCCCACTCTCCCCATCCCACCCTCCAGGCTGTCACAAAGCACCGAGCTAATATCCCTGTGCCTTGCGGCCGCTTCCCCCCAGCTATCTACCTTACTACGTTTGTTAGTGTGTATATGTCCATGACTCTCTCTCGCCCTGTCAAAACTCACCCCTCCCCCTCCCCATACCCTCAAGTCCGTTCTCCAGTAGGTCTGCGTCTTTATTCCTATCTTACCCCTAGGTTCTTCACTGACATTTTTTTCCCTTAAATTCCATATATATGTGTTAGCATACGGTATTTGTCTTTTTCTTTCTGACTTACTTCACTCTGTATGACAGACTCTAGGTCTATCCATCTCATTACAAATAGCTCAATTTCATTTCTTTTTAAGGCTGAGTAATATTCCATTGTGTATATGTGCCACATCTTCTTTATCCATTCATCCGATGATGGGCGCTTAGGTTGTTTCCATGTCCTGGCTATTGTAAATAGAGCTGCAATGAACATTTTGGTACATGACTCTTTTTGAATTTTGGTTTTCTCAGGGTATATGCCAAGTAGTGGGATTGCTGGGTCATATGGTAATTCTATTTGTAGTTTTTTAAGGAACCTCCATACTGTTCTCCACAGTGGCTGAACCAATTCACATTCCCACCAGCAGTGCAAGAGTGTCCCCTTTTCTCCACACCCTCTCCAGCATTTATTGTTTCTAGATTTTTTGATGATGGCCATTCTGACTGGTGTGAGATGATATCTCATTGTAGTTTTGATTTGCATTTCTCTAATGATTAATGATGTTGAGCATTCTTTCATGTGTTTGTTGGCATTCTGTATATCTTCTTTGGAGAAATGTCTATTTAGGTCTTCTGCCCATTTTTGGATGGGGTTGTTTGTTCTTTTGTTATTGAGCTGCATGAGCTGCTTGTAAATTTTGGAGATTAATCCTTTGTCAGTTGCTTCATTTGCAAATGTTTTCTCCCATTCTGAGGGTTGTCTTTTGGTCTTGGTTATGGTTTCCTTTGCTGTGCAAAAGCTTTGAAGTTTCATTAGGTCCCATTTGTTTATTTTTGTTTTTATTTCCATTACTCTAGGAGGTGGGTCAGAAAGGATCTTGCTGTGATTTATGTCATAGAGTGTTCTTCCTATGTTTTCTTCTAAGAGTTTGATAGTTTCTGGCCTTACATTTAGGTCTTTAATCCATTTTGAGCTTATTTTTGTGTATGGTGTTAGGGAGTGATCTAATCTCATACTTTTACATGTACCTGTCCAGCTTTCCCAGCACCATTTATTGAAGAGGCTGTCCTTTCTCCACTGTACATTCCTGCCTCCTTTATCAAAGATAAGGTGTCCATATGTGCGTGGGTTTATCTCTGGGCTTTCTATCCTGTTCCACTGATCTATCTTTCTGTTTTTGTGCCAGTACCATACTGTCTTGATTACTGTTGCTTTGTAATATAGTCTGAAGTCAGGGAGCCTTATTCCTCCAGCTCCTTTTTTCGTTCTCAAGATTGCTTTGGCTATTCGGGGTCTTTTGTGTTTCCATACAAATTGCGAAATTTTTTGTTCTAGTTCTGTGAAAAATGCCAGTGGTAGTTTGATAGGGATTGCATTGAATCTGTAGATTGCTTTGGGTAGTAGAGTCATTTTCACAATGTTGATTCTTCCCATCCAAGAACATGGTATATCTCTCCATCTATTTGTATCATCTTTAATTTCTTTTATCAGTGTCTTATAATTTTCTGCATACAGGTCTTTCGTCTCCTTAGGTAGGTTTATTCCTAGATATTTTATTCTTTTTGTTGCAGTGGTAAATGGGAGTGTTTTCTTGATTTCACTTTCAGATTTTTCATCATTAGTATATAGGAATGCCAGAGATTTCTGTGCATTAATTTTGTATCCTGCTACTTTACCAAATTCATTGATTAGCTCTAGTAGTTTTCTGGTAGCATGTTTAGGATGCTCTATGTATAGTATCATGTCATCTGCAAACAGTGACAGCTTTACTTCTTCTTTTCCGATTTGGATTCCTTTTATTTCCTTTTCTTCTCTGATTGCTGTGGCTAAAACTTCCAAAACTATGTTGAATAAGAGTGGTGAGAGTGGGCAACCTTGTCTTGTTCCTGATCTTAGTGGAAATGCTTTCAGTTTTTCACCATTGAGGATGACGTTTGCTGTGGGCTTGTCATATATGGCTTTTATTATGTTGAGGAAAGTTCCCTCTATGCCTACTTTCTGGAGGGTTTTTATCATAAATGGGTGTTGAATTTTGTCGAAAGCTTTCTCTGCATCTATTGAGATGACCATATGGTTTTTCTCCTTCAATTTGTTAATATGGTTTATCACATTGATAGATTTGCGTATATTGAAGAATCCTTGCATTCCTGGAATAAACCCCACTTGATCATGGTGTATGATCCTTTTAATGTGCTGTTGGATTCTGTTTGCTAGTATTTTGTTGAGGATTTTTGCATCTATGTTCATCAGTGATATTGGCCTGTAGTTTTCTTTCTTTGTGACATCCTTGTCTGGTTTTGGTATCAAGGTGATGGTGGCTTCGTAGAAGGAATTTGGGAGTGTTCCTCCCTCTGCTATATTTTGGAAGAGTTTGAGAAGGATAGGTGTTAGCTCTTCTCTAAACGTTTGATAGAATTCACCTGTGAAGCCATCTGGTCCTGGGCTTTTGTTTGTTGGAAGGTTTTTAATCACAGTTTCAATTTCAGTGCTTGTGATTGGTCTGTTCATATTTTCTATTTCTTCCTGATTCAGTCTTGGCAGGTTGTGCATTTCTAAGAATTTGTCCATTTCTTCCAGATTGTCCATTTTATTGGCATAGAGTTGCTTGTAGTAATCTCTCATGATTTTTTTTATTTCTGCAGTGTCAGTTGTTACTTCTCCTTTTTCATTTCTAATTCTATTGATTTGAGTCTTCTCCCTTTTTTTCTTGATGAGTCTGGCTAGTGGTTTATCTATTTTGTTTATCTTCTCAAAGAACCAGCTTTTAGTTTTATTGATCTTTGCTATTGTTTCCTTCATTTCTTTTTCATTTATTTCTGATCTGATTTTTATGATTTCTTTCCTTCTGCTAGCTTTAGGGTTTTTTTGTTCTTCTTTCTCTAATTGCTTGAGGTGCAAGGTTAGGTTGTTTATTCGAGATGTTTCCTGCTTCTTAAGGTGGGCTTGTATTGCTATAAACTTCCCCCTTAGAACTGCTTTTGCTGCATCCCACAGGTTTTGGGTCATTGTGTCTCCATTGTCATTTGTTTCTAGGTATTTTTTTATTTCCTCTTTGATTTCTTCAGTGATCACTTCATTATTAAGTAGTGTATTGTTTAGCCTCCATGTGTTTGTATTTTTTACAGATCTTTTCCTGTAATTGATATCTAGTCTCATGGCGTTGTGGTCGGAAAAGATACTTGATACAATTTCAGTTTTCTTAAATTTACCAAGGCTTGATTTGTGACCCAAGATATGATCTATCCTGGAGAATGTTCCATGAGCACTTGAGAAAAATGTGTATTCTGTTGTTTTTGGATGGAGTGTCCTATAAATATCAATTAAGTCCATCTTGTTTAATGTATCATTTAAAGCTTGTGTTTCCTTATTTATTTTCATTTTGGATGATCTGTCCATGGGTGAAAGTGGGGTGTTAAAGTCCCCTACTATGAATGTGTTACTGTTGATCTCCCCTTTTATGGTTGTTAGTATTTGCCTTATGTATTGAGGTGCTCCTATGTTGGGTGCATAAATATTTACAATTGTTATATCTTCTTCTTGGATCGATCCCTTGATCATTATGTAGTGTCCTTCTTTGTCCCTTTTAATAGTCCTTATTTTAAAGTCTATTTTGTCTGATATGAGAATTGCTACTCCAGCTTTCTTTTGGTTTCCATTTGCATGGAATATCTTTTTCCATCCCCTTACTTTCAGTCTGTATGTGTCTCTAGTTCTGAAGTGGGTCTCTTGTAGACAGCATATATAAGGGTCTTGTTTTTGTATCCATTCAGCCAATCTGTGTCTTTTGGTGGGAGCATTTAGTCCATTTACATTTAAGGTAATTATCGATATGTATGTTCCTATTTCCATTTTATATATTGTTTTGGGTTCGCTACTATAGGTCATTTCCTTCTCTTGTGTTTCGTGTCTAGAGAAGTTCCTTTAGCATTTGTTGTAAAGCTGGTTTGGTGGTGCTGAACTCTCTCAGCTTTTGCTTGTCTGTAAAGGTTTTAATTTCTCCATCAAATGTGAATGAGATCCTTGCTGGGTAGAGTAGTCTTGGTTGCAGGCTATTCTCCTTCATCACTTTCAGTATGTCCTGCCACTCCCTTCTGGCTTGTAGGGTTTCTGCTGAGAGATCAGCTGTTAACCTTATGGGGATTCCCTTGTGTGTTATTTGTTGTTTTTCCCTTGCTGCTTTTAATATGCTTTCTTTGTATTTAATTTTTGACAGTTTGATTAATATGTGTCTTGGCGTGTTTCTCCTTGTATTTATCCTGTATGGGACCCTCTGTGCTTCCTGGACTTGATTAACTATTTCCTTTCCCATATTAGGGAAGTTTTCAACTATAATCTCTTCAAATATTTTCTCAGTCCCTTTCTTTCTTTCTTCTTCTTCTGGAACCCCTATAATTCGAATGTTGGTGCGTTTCATGTTGTCCCAGAGGTCTCTGAGACTGTCCTCAGTTCTTTTCATTCTTTTTTCTTTATTCTGCTCTGCAGTAGTTATTTCCACTACTTTATCTTCCAGGTCACTTATCCGTTCTTCTGCCTCAGTTATTCTGCTATTGATCCTATCTAGAGTGATTTTAATTTCATTTATTGCATTGTTCATCGTTGCTTGTTTCATCTTTAGTTCTTGTAGGTCCTTGTTAACTGTTTCTTGCATTTTGTCCATTCTACTTCCAAGATTTCGGATCATCCTTACTATCATTATTCTGAATTCTTTTTCAGGTAGATTGCCTATTTCCTCTTCATTTGTTAGGTCTGGTGGGTTTTTATCTTGCTCCTTCATCTGCTGTGTGTTTTTCTGTCTTCTCATTTTGCTTATCTTACTGTGTTTGGGGTCTCCTTTTTGCAGGCTGCACTTTCGTAGTTCCCGTTGTTTTTGATGTCTGTCTCCAGTGGCTAAGGTTGTTTCAGTGGGTTGTGTAGGCTTCCTGGTGGAGGGGACTAGTGCCTGTGTTGTGCTGGATGAGGCTGGATCTTGTCTCTCTAGTGGGCAGGTTCACGTCTGGTGGTGTGTTTTGGGGTGTCTGTGGCCTTATTATGATTTTAGGCAGCCTCTCTGCTAATGGGTGGGGTTGTGTTCCTGTTTTGCTAGTTGTTTGGCATAGGTTGTCCAGCACTGTGGCTTGCTGGTCGTTGAGTGAAGCTGGGTGCTGGTGTTAAGATGGAGGTCTCTGGGATATTTCCACCGTTTGATATTATGTGGAGCTGGGAGGTCTCTTGTTGACCAGTGTCCTGAAGTTGGCTCTCCTACCTCAGAGGCAGAGCCTTGACTCCTGGCTGGAGCACCAAGAGCCTTTCATCCACACAGCTCAGAATAAAAGGGAGAAAAAGTAGGGAGAATTAGTAGAAGTATGAGTAAAGAAAGAAGGAAAGGAGGAAAGGAAGGAAGGAAGAAAGAAGCAAAGAAGGAAAGGAGGGAGGGAGGGAGGGAGGGAGGAAGGAAGGAAGGAGGGAAAGAAGGAAAAAAGACAGAAAGAAAGATGATACAGTAAAAATAAAATAAAGTATAATATAGTTATTGACTTAAAAAATATTTAGAAAAAAAAAAAAAAAAAAGGGACGGATAGAACCTTAGGACAAATGTTGGAAGCAAAGCTATACAGAGAAAATCTTACACAGAAGTATACACATACACCTTCACAAAAAGAGGTAAAGGGGGAAAAATCATAAATCCTGCTCCCTGAGACCACCTCCTCAATTTGGGGTGATTCGTTGTCTAAAGGAGGGAAGGAAGGAAGGAAAGAAAGAAAGAACGAAGGTAAAGTATAATAAAGTTATTACAATTAAACTTAATTATTAAGAAAAAGAATTTTTAAAAAAAAGTCATGGACGGATAGAGCCCTAGGACAAATGGTGGAAGCAAGAGTATACAGACAGGATCTCACACAGAAGCATACACGTACACATTCACAAAAAGAGGAAAAGGGAAAAAATCATAGATCTCGCTCCTAAATTCCACCTCTTCAATTTGGGATCATTCCTTGTCTATTCAGGTATTCCACAGATGCAGGGTATATCTAGTTGATTGTGGAGCTTTAATCCGCTGCTTCTGTGGCTGCTGGGAGAGATTTCCCTTTCTCTTCTTTGTTCTCACAGCTCACAGGAGCTCAGCTTTGGATTTGGCCCTGCCTCTGCGTGTAGGTCGCTGGAGGGCGTCTGTTTTTTCGCTCAGACAGGACGGGGTTAAAGGAGCCGCTGATTCGGGGCCTCCGGCTCACTCAGGCCGGGGGTTGGGGGATGGGGGTAGGAGGGGCACTACGTGCGGGGCGTGCCTGCGGCTGCAGAGGCAGCATGACGTTGCGGCAGAGGCCGGTGTGATGTTGCACCAGCCTGAGACCCGCCGTGCGTACTCCCGGGGAAGTTGTCCCTGGATCCCGGGAACCTGGCAGTGGCGGGCTGCACAGGCTCCGCGGAAGAGGGGTGTGGAGAGTGACCTGTGCTCACACACAGGCCCCTTGGTGGCGGCAGCAGCAGCCTTAGCGTCCCCCTCCCGTCTCTGGGGTCCGCGGTTTTAGCCGCGGTTCGCGCCCGTCTCTGGGGTTTGCGCTTTCAGCCGCGGCTCGCGCCCGTCTCAGGGGCTCGCGCCCTCAGCCGCGGCTCGCGCCCGTCTCTGGGGTTCGCGCTTTTAGCCGCGGCTCGCGCCCGTCTCTGGAGTTCCTTTAAGCAGCGCTCTTAAACCCCTCTCCTCACGCACCAGGAAACAAAGAGGGAAGAAAAAGTCTCTTGCCTCTTCGGCCGGTGCAGGCTTTTCCCCGAACTCCCTCCCGGCTAGTCGTGGTGCACTAACCCCTTCAGGCTATGTTCAAGCCGCCAACCCCAGTCCTCTCCCTGAGCTCCGTCCAAAACCAAAACCCGAGCCTCAGCTCGCAGCCCCGCCCGCCCCGGCTGGTGAGCAGACAAGCCACTCGGGCTGGTGAGTGCCGGTCAGCACCGATCGTCTGTGCAGGAATCTCCCCGCTTTGCCCTCCGCACCCGTCGCTGTGCACTACTCCGCGGTCCCGAAACTCCCCCCTCTGCCTCCCGCAGTCTCCGCCCGCGGAGGGGCTTCCTAGTGTGTGGAAACTTTTCCTCCTTCACAGCTCCCTCCCACTGGTGCAGGTGCCGTCCTTATTCTTTTGTCTCTGTTTTTTCTTTTGCCCTACCCAGTTACGTGGGGAGTTTCTTGCCTTTTGGGAGGTCTGAGGTCTTCTGCCAGCCTTCAGTAGGAGTTCTGTAGGAGTTGTTCCACGTGTGGATGTATTTCTGGTGTATCCGTGGGGAGGAAGGCGATCTCCGCGTCTTACTCTTCCGCCATCTTCAAGGTCCCCCTGTAGTTGATTTCTTATCTCATAGTGTTGTGGTAGAAAAAGATACTTGATATGATTTCAATTTCTTAAATTTATTGAGGATTGATTTATGGCTGAAGATGTGATCTACCCTGGAGAATGTTCCATGTACACTTTAGAAGAAAGTGTATTCTGCTTCTTTAGGATGGAGTGTCCTAAAAATGCCAATTAAGTCTGTGGTCTGATATGTCATTTAAGGCTTATTTCCTTATTAATTTTCTGTCAGGATGATCTGTCAATTGGTGAAAGTGGGGTGTTAAAGTCCCCCACTATTATTGCATTACTATTGATTTCTACTTTTATGGATGTTAGCATTTGCCTTGCATGTTGAGGTACTCCTATGTTGGGTGCATATATATTTACAATTGTTATATCTTCTTCCTGGATTGATTCCTTGATCATTATGTAGTGTCCTTCCTTGTCTCTTGTAGCAGACCTTATTTTAAAGTTGATTTTGTCTGATATTAGTATTGCTACTTCAGCTTTCTTTTGATTTCCATTTGCATGGAATAACTTTTTCCATCCCCTTACTTTCAGTCTGTATGTGTCCCTAGATCTCAAGTGGTTCTCTCATATACAGAATATATACAGGTCTTGTTTTTGTTTCTATTCAGCCAGTCTGTGTCTTTTGGTTGGACCATTTAATCCATTATATTTAAGGTAATTATTAATATGTATATTCTTAGTGCCACTTTCTTCATTGTTTTGGATTTGTTTTTGTAGGTTTTTTTCTTCCCTTCCTCTTTTGTTCATTTCTCTCTTGATTTGATGATTATCTTCAGTGCTGTGTTTGGATTGCTTTTTCTTTTTTGTGTATCTATTGTAGATTTTTGGCTTGCATTTCCCATGAGATTTTGATATAGAAGTCTATGTATATACAAGATTGTTTTAAGTTGCTGGTCTCTCAGTTTCCAGTGCATTTCCAATAACCTGCATTTGCACTCTCTTCATGATTGATGGTTTTGATATCATATTTGTGTGTGGATGATTTCCTACCATTACTGTATGTTTGCCCTTACTAGTGTGCTTTTCCATTTGTAATTGTCTTGTTTCTAGTTGTGGTCTTTTCTTGTCCGCCTAGAGAGAAGTTCCTTTAGCATTTGTTGTAAAGCTGGTTTGGTGGTGCTGAATTCTCTTAGCTTTTGCTTGTCTGTAAAGCTTTTGATTTCTCCATTAAATCTGAATGAGAACCTTGCTGGGTAGAGTATTCTTGATTGTAGGTTCTACCCTTTTTTCACTTTCAATATATATATATATGCCATTTCCTTCCAGCCTGCAGAGTTTCTGCTGAGAAATCAGCTAACTAACTTATAAGAATTCCCTTGTATGTTATTTGTTGCTTTTCCCTGGTTGCTTTTAATATTTTCTCTTTGTTTAAAAATTTTTTCAGTTTGATTACTATGTGTCTCAGCATGTTCTTCCTTGGGTTTATCCTGCCTGGGACTCTATGCACTTCCTGGATTTGGATGACTGTTTCCTTTCCCATGTTAGGGAGGTTTTCAGCTATTATGTCTTCCAATATTTTCTCAGGTCCTTTCTCGCTCTCTTTTTCTTCTGGGATCCCTATAATGAGAATGTTGGTGTGTATTAATGTTGTCTCAGAGGTCTCTTAGAGTGTCCTCATTTCTTTTCAATTTTTTTTTCCTTATTCTGTCCTGTGGCACAGATTTCCAGCACTGTCTTCCAGCTCACTTATTCCTTCTTCTGCCTCATTTATTCTGCTATTGATTCCTTCTAGTGTACTTTTCATTTTAGTTATTGTGTTGTTCATCTCTGTTTGTTTGTTCTTTAAAGCTTCTAGGTCTTCGTTAGACATTTTTTGTATCTTCTCAGTCTGTGCCTCCATTTTTTTTTTTCTTAGGTCTTGGATCACCTTTACTATCATTACTCTGAGTTACTTTTTAGGTAGATTGCCTATCTCCACTAAGTTTTTCTTGTGGGTTTTTATCTTGTTTCCTTGTCTGGAAGATATTTCTCTTCCATCTCATTTTGTTTAACTTTCTGTGTTTGTGTTCTCTTTTCTGCAGGCTGCAGGATTGTAGCTCCTCTTGCTTCTGGTGTCTTCACCCTGGTGGGAGTTTAGTCAGGTGAAGCTGGTTCTTGTCCCTCTGGTGGCAGGGCCATGTCAAGGGATGTGTTTAGAGATGGCTGTGAGCTTGGTATGGCTTTAGGCAAACTGTCTGCTGATGGATGGGGCTGTGCTCCTATCTTGCTGGTTGTTTGGCTTGAGGTTTTCCAGCATTGGAGCCTGTAGGTTGTTGGGTGGGGCCAAATCTTGGTGCCCAAATGATGACCTTCTGGAGAGCTCATGCTAAACAGTATTCCCTGGGGCCACTGCCACCAGTGTCCTTGCCTCTCAATGAGGCACAGCCAACCCTTGCCTCACCAGGAGACCCTCTAAGACTCGTAGATAGGTCCAGAAGTCTGAGTTCTTATGCTGGTGTTCAGTACATGTGCCATGTGAGTTGTTCCACTTCTAGATGTATTTTTAATGTTTGTTGTGGGAGAAGGTGAACTACACGTTTGCCATGTTGATCATGGGCCCAAAGTTGACTCAACTATTAAGTCATTTTTATAAAATAGTAACTTTTATTTATTAGAAGTATAGTTGATTTACAATGTGTGCCAATCTGCTACACAGCCAAGTGACTCAGGTATACAAATATATATGTTCTTTCCCATTATGGTTTATCCCAGGAGACTGGGTATTGTTCCCTGTTCTATACAGTAGGACCTTATTGTTTATCCATTCTAAATATAATAGTTTGCATCTAAAACCCCAAACTCCCAGTTCATCCCTCTCTCTCCTTCCCTCCCCCTTGGCAAACACAAATCTGATATCTATGTCGGTGAGTCTATTTCAGTTTTGTAGACAGGTTCATTTGTGCCATACTTTAGATTCCACATATAAGTAAAATCATATGGCATTTGTCATTCTCTTTCTGTCTTACTTCACTTAGTATGATAATCTCTAGTTGCATCCATGTTGCTGCAAATGGCATATGTCATTCTTTTTTACAGCTAAGTAGTATTCCATTGTGTATATGTGCCATATCTTCTATTTCCATTTATCTATTGATGGACCTTTAGGTTGTTTCCATGTCTTGGCTATTGTGAATAGTGCTGCTATGAACACGGGGTGCGTGTATCTTTTTGAATTATGGTTTTGTCTGGGTATATGCCAAAGAGTAGAACTGCTGGATCATATGGTACTTCTATTTTTAGTTTTCTGAGGAACCTCCATACTATTTTCCATAGTGGCTGCACCAACTTACATTCCCACCAACAGTATAGGAGAGTTCCCTTTTCTCTGCACTGTCTCCAGCATTTGTTATTTGTAGACTTCTTAATGATGGCCATTCTGACCAGTGTGAGGTGGTACCTCATTATAGTTTTGATTTGCATTTCTCTAATAATTAGCAATGTTGAGCATCTTTTCATGTGCCTTTTGGCCATCTGTCTGTCATCTTTGGAGAACTGTCTATTTAGGTCTTCTTCCCATTTTTCAATTGGGTTGTTTGCTTTTTTGTCATTGAGTTGTATGAGCTGTTTCTATATTTTGGAAATTAAGCCCTTGTCAGTCACATCTTTTGCAAATATTTTCTCCCATTCTGTAGGCTGTCTTTTCATTTTGTTTATGGTTTCCTTTGCTGGGCCAAATCTTGTAAGTTTGATTAGGTCTCATTTGTTTATTTTTGTTTTTATTTCTATTGCCTTAGTAGACTGACCTAAGAAAACATTGGTACAACTTATGTTAAAGAATGTTTTGCCTATGATCTCTCCTAGGAGTTTTATGGTGTCGGTGTCATGTCTCATGTTTAAGTCTTTAAGCAATTTTATTTTTGTGCATGGTGTGAGGGTGTGTTCTAACTTCACTGATTTACATGCAGCCTTCCAACTTTCCCAGCACCACTTGCTGAAGAGACTGTCTTTTCCCCAATGTATATTCTTGCCTCCTTTGTCAAAGATTAAATAACCGTAAGTGTGTAGGTTTATTTTGGGGCTCCCTATTCTGTTCTGTTGATCCACATGTCTGCTTTTGTACCAGTACCACACTGTTTTGATTACTGTAGCTTTGTAGTATTGTCTGAAGTCTAGGAGAGTTAGGCCTCCTGCTTTATTTTGTTTCCCTCAGGATTGCTTTGGCAATTCTGAGTCTATTATGGTTCCATATAAATTTTTAAATTATTTGTTCTACTTCTGTGAAAAACGTTATGGGTAATTTAATAGGGATCACATTAAATCTGTAGATTGCTTTGGGTAGTATGACCATTTTAACCACATTAATTCTTCCAATCCAAGAGCCTGGGATATCCTCCCATTTCTCTGAATCCCCTTCAATTTCCTTTATTAATCTTTTATAGTTCTCAGCCTATAAGTCTTTTACCTCCATAGTCAGGTTTATTCCTAGGTATTATTTTTTTGGTGCTATTTAAATTTTTTTTTTCTTTTACATTTCCTGATATTTCATTGTCAGTGTAAAAAAATGCAACAGATTTCTGAATGTTAATCTTGTATCCTCCTACTTTGCTGAATTTATTTATTAGATCTAATAGTTTATGTGTGGAGTCGTTATGGTTTTCTGTATATAGTATCATGTCATCTGCATGTAATGACAATTTTACCTCTTCCCTTCCAATTTGGATACCTTTTATTTCTTTTTCTTGTCTCATTGCTGTGGCTAGGACTTCCAATACTATGTTGAAGAGAAGTGGTGAGAGTGGGCATCTTTGTCTTGTTCCAGCTTTTAGTGGGGAGGCTCTCAGCTTTTCACTGTTGAGTATTATATTGGCCATGGGTTTGTCATAAATTGCTTTTATTATGTTGAGATATGTTCCTTCGTACCCACTTTGGTAAGAGTTTTTGTCATGAATGGATGTTGAATTTTGTCAAATGCTTTTCCTGCATCTATTGAGATGATCATGTGGTTTTTTACTTTTATTTTGTTTATGTGGTGTATTACATTGATGTGCATATAAAATAATAACTTTTATTCTCTGAATGTTTCCACTTTATCTAGAATTGTGGAAGATACTATCAACAAATTAATCCACAACATGTGAAAGAGTTATTATGATCTCTAATTTCCAGCATTCAAATATAGAACTTCAATGATATAAAATAGGTTAACCTAGTTTAAAATGTTATAAAGTGCAGAATCTAATAAGTCATATCTGAACCAAATTGATTCTACAGCTTGTGTACTTTCTATCAAGGCAAACAAACTTGGAGAATTTGATGGCTGTGGCTATGGAAAGTTAGGTCCTGTTTTTATTCTAATTCTAATATACTTTTTATTCAATGTAAATCATGAGTGCATATGTAGCCAAGCTATTCTTTATGAAGTTGTATGAAATTGCAAGTGTGAAACACTGATGCAGAATGTATCTTCTATCACTTGAAATCATTTTGAATACAGGTGTTGGGATTTATGCTTTCTTAATTTATGAAAATATATAATTGAGACGTTTATAATTTTCTATAATGTTTAGTAAATGAGTCAATGCATATCTTCTAGTCATGTTTATTGATAAAAAAGAATTTAGGTGAGAAATTCTGAGGAAAATATGATCACAACTCGCAATGGCCAGGTATAGACCATTTCATAATACATCTTAGCTTGAAAAGGATCATTTATGGCAAAAGCAATTGCCCTCATGATTTGATGGTAACAAGCATATTAAGTGGAAAAGTAATCTGAGAAATGCATGGGTACTGTTTGTTCATACTCTCTGTACTCTTTCATCAAGTAAGTGGATATTTGTTCTGTAGCCTTTAGCAACTTTTACGAATTGCCTTTACTACTTAGACACCTCACCATTTTTTTAGTGTATTTTACAATTGTGCCCTTAATACACATAATTCATTATTGTTCTCTGCTTCCTACTTCTTGTTTCAACTAGATAATAAGTTCCTGGGGGGCAGAGACTGTGTCTTATCCATGTTAATCCAGTGTAGACCACAATCTCCACAGTGTCTAGCAAAACACATGCAACTAGTATTTAGCTAAGAAACTTAAGATTTCTAGCCCTAGTAAAACCTGTGGGCATATGGACTCTCTGGAGCACTTTAGTGAGAATATAAATTGACACAGCCTTTCTGGAGGGTAATTTTTCATTATGTATCAAAATATAAAATGTCCAAGCCTTTCAACTTAGAGATCCCCCACCACCAGAACACTTTTCTTAGGGCTTTTCTCTGTGCATCATTTTCTCCTTACTACCACCACCTCATTTCCCACTTCACCATACTTTTCAGTTGGCTAACTCCTGTTATTTCTTAAATCTCAGGTTCAATGCCACATCCTATGAGAAGCTCCTCCTAATGTTAAAAATGTTAAGTGGCTTTATTTTGGATTCCCAGAGCCCCCAGTATATCTCAACCTAGCATTCATTTACACAAATGTTGTATCCTTATGCCCAAGAGCGTCTGCCAAATTGTATGTACTTAATGGGTGTCCATTAATGAGTAAATGATTAAGTAAATGAATGAATAAATTACTGTGTTTGGACCCATAATGTAGAAAATGTTTGTAAGTATTTAAAAAATTACATCATTAAAATTTACCAGCTACCATAACAATATTTTTTCATAGTAGAATATCCTCATTTCTTTAAAGAATTATTAAAACACAAAAGCAAAGAGAAACCTAATTTGATATTCTCATTCTATAGTTCCTGCATTAAAGAATGATCCATATGCTTACTATAAGCCTCCTCTCAAAGTATGATACGGAGCTCTATTAAACAGAAAATGTATACATCTGGGGTTTCTATCAGGGCGAATCATAGAAACTGAGAATAAGCTACCCTGTGATCTCTGAATATTATATCCATATTCTATTATAGTCCAAATTAGCTTGAATTTATTCCTCAAGAACACTGTACAGTAGCATCACTAAGGAAAGAATCCTCTTGGATCATTCCAGCCAAAAAAGAACATTTTCTTTCTACCACATTTTTATCTTACTAAGAATCCTTTAATAACTAATACTTTCATAAATATGCAGTAAGGATAAAAAGGAAGAAATCAACTATATGAGGGGAAGTTCGTTTTGTCCATTCATTTAATTTGCTGTTTATTTGCTGTACATATTGAAAAAGAATCAGTTAATTATTTCTGTTTTCCCCTAAAAGGAATATAAGATTCCATGTTGCAATATATTAGTCTATCACTCCTCATATACATATACACATTTATGTATAGTTTTTTTTTTATGTATAGTTTTCAAACAAAAATTAAACTTCTCTCATCTAATCATTAGCCAATTAATTTAAATGACTTTAGATCTATCCAGCCTCTTAGTATTCATTTCATGCAACTACCTAAATACACAACTGGAGGGACTAATTACAGAGAGGATTTTTTGTGTCTTCTACAAGGACTGAACATAAGCAATCTGACAGAGCCAGCAGTGGAAACACCTCTTCACACCCAGTCCAAGGCTCCCAGCCCCCTTCAAATCACCTCCCACTTCATTCAGTGTATTACTTTAAAGTGGTGTTAATGACATTTTGGGCCCTAAACTGTAAATATCAACCAGGTAATCACTTATCCCTTAACTCATTCTCCAAAAAGCTCACAAGTTGAAAAATAACATTTTACAATTTGTATTATATCTATTTGCCAAAAATAACACAGCGGTAACCAAAACACACACACACACACACACACACACACACACACACACACACACACAACTAAACTAAGGCTAGTAACAGTTCCTGTCTAAAAGAAAGAAAACAAAAAAAAAAGTCAGTGATTTTGCAGGCAAATATTTCCTATGACTCTCTCATGCCATTCCCCCACCCTCCCCTACCCCTTGGTGAGATTAATCGTGTGAGAAATGACATGAGATGCCCTTATGAAATTTCATCTGGAGCAATTTTTACTGCTAATGGAAATTATAAATAATATGTGCCTTTCGTCAACTGCATTCTTCAGTAATCTAATTGTATCAAGCTAATGAGACCTGGGTTAGGAAATGTTCTGAGGTTCCCATGCCCCAGGTCAGGGAATGCAGAAAACATCTCTGAGCAGATGTGCTTAGTCTCACGCGGATGGCAGCTGGAGCACTTGGTCACTCCACAGAGTGCTGGCTGTGTGGGGGCCTGTGCACTTGACCTTGTTGCTAGAGGTAAAGAGCCTTCCTGTTGGTTAGCTGCAAAATCGAAGAGAGAAGGAGGGCGGAGGGAGATAAAGGTCTCCTCTTCACCCTCTGTCCCCCCCCACCACCTTTTCTTTCAATAACGGTGTAGAAGTTTCTCTTCCTTTTCTTCCAAGGGAAAATGGCTATAAATGATGCCTGTTCAGAAACTAGCACATGTGTTGGCATCTGCCTGTGTTGAAGGTGGCCAGAGGGCCTGCGAAGGGTTGCATGAGAATGAAAACACCTCTTTTCTCTGTTTCCCCAAATCAATATTGTTTACTCCACATTTACAAAGGTTGATGTGACACCACTCCAGGCTGTTATAGACTTAAACTGCTTCAAAGATGATTTTACATTATGGTTGGATGAGAGGCGTTTAAATAAAAAAACTCCAACGTACTCCAAAAGTGGCATATGCTATGACCACCCACTCCTAACCTTGAGGTTAGGAACTGTGGGTGGCAGACCTGAGATATAATCACCTACATCCTCTGAATGATGTCATGAGAGGGCAAGACAAACTTAGGAGTTGATTCTAATATTTTGGGCAATCTCCAAAATCCAATAGGAGACTTGTTTCCCCTTAGTTACTCATAAGTTTTTTTTTTTAATTGTCCATTTTAATGCAGCTGGAAAATATTTTTTCTTTTATCTTTTTCTTTGTCTATTTTTTAACCAAAGTTCGACTAAACTCACTCCCCCATTCTTGCCCAATTCCATATACCATGTAAGTGAGTACACACTCACACACACACTCACACACACACACATCTGTGCTTCCTCTTTTCCCTTGATCCAAGGGACCACTGATTCCATAGCATCACACCAGCAAAGAATTATTCCTTCAGGAAGCCTCCCTGAGGTTTTATTTAGGATGTTTCCAATGTGCCAAGAATGAGGAGGCTCACTGATTTTCTGAGGATGTGATCGGTTCTCATAGTGAGCATTTTCCCTCTCTTTTTATGTTTAACTCAAATTCTTTCCTTTTAGTCTTTTGTGCTGTCCATTTGCATCCTGCCAAATTTGCATCCTGCCAAATTCCTCTCCTGAGGTGTTTACATCTCTCACATATTTGGAGACTGTTATCATGCTCCGTTTAGCAATCACTTAGCCAAAATATACATTACTCTGTGCTCTTTTAATCTCTCCACATAAATCAAGCCCTCGGTCCCCAAATCATTTTGTTGTTCTTCTATGAAGTCACTCCAATTTGGCTTTGTGTTCTGAGGTGACAAAAATGGAAGACAGATTTCCCTGTTTATACACAATTCTGTTATGTTGAGAAACCATCACCTTCTGCTCATAATATGAAGCTTTTTCATATGCCAACTAACTCAACGCTCCTCTCGTATTGTTGGATTATGTGGCTGTTACATCCTTTTCTCCCTGGAGATCTAATCTGGTGGGAACCTTGAAGTGTTTTATGATGTTATTTTTGAACAATAATGGGAGTAGAAATTACACTTATTTTTGATAAAGTCAGCAGAAGCAGGCCTCCATGTCCCCACCCAAAACGTCCCAAGCATTTACTGGATGTATGGATTTTTCACAGTTTTCCAGGGAGTTTCCATTAAGAATAAAATGAGACACGGAAATTTCTAGGCCCGAAAAGGAAAAAAAAACTTAGAAGAGGAAAGCAGAAGTTTATAGTGAAAATACCTCTTACAACTTTACCAAATATGCTTTGATATAGGCACAGAATCAAAAGTAGTTTATTTTATAAGCCCTAGCTAAATTTCAGAAAGAAAATCAAATGAATCCTGAATACTTAGAAGTTCTTCAGAGGCATTTTCTTCCAAAAGTGTATCAGGTTGCTGTTTTTAACTTTGTGTCATTTAGTGATAATCCTACAGCTTCCTGATTGGCTAAGGTATTTGGAACTGACTGGCCTTTGAATCACTCTTTATGTTGAAGGTGCGTGTGGATGTTAATCCATAGGTCATTAACACCTCATATATGTTAGTTCAGAGATCTGGGGTGTGCCTGTGTTTGCACTGCCAACACGCATAGCATTTCTTGGAAATTCAGAGGCTTTGTTTTCTGAGGGTTTGATTTGAAATATTTTCCACATAGGCATTTTCACTCTCACTCGGAGTAATCACTTTTTTGGAATATGGTTTTATTTTAATTCTTCTTTTCTGAACTCATCGATTAGCAGTGATATGCATCAGCTGGAAAGTCAGAAGAGGAGGTACGAGGTTTGCTTAATTGCTCTCTGGAGATGATATCTTGGGTAAAATAAGCACATCACCCTTCCAGCTCCATATTAATCCTGATTCCTAATCTTTATCTACAACAATATTTCCATGCTTATGAAATTTACAAACTCCCAATCTGACTCTCTTGATAAATCTCAGACTTTACTTTTCTATTAACATTAGAAAACTGAGTAAATTATCCTTCTTATCTTCTCTTTAGCATTTGACCTTAGATGCCACCTCCTAGATCATCATACCTTTAATCAAAATATTATATGTAAGAAAGATGTATTTATATATGTATGTATGAATATGTTCCTTAGTTTGACACTGTCATATATATTCATACATGCAGAAATGTATGTATGTTTGAATATATATATATAGCCTTGTTTTTGTAACTCATATGTATGTATATTAATGTATAATTTTTATTTCTTATTAGAATATATGCTCAAAAGCAAAATGGTCAGTGCAAAACTCTTGCCTACTTTGCCTATCACTTCTCAAAAAACAAAAATTATTGGGAAAACTATCTATTGGAAAAAAATCAAGATAATTAAAGTTGAACACGTTAGAGAAAAGATTGATTTTAGAATTTTCAGTGGTCCATTTGCTTTTTATGATGTAGGTAAGTTTTATAATACCAAAGGAAATAATACAAAAAAGAACAAATAAAACCTCAAATCCTCCTTGTAGCAAGGTAGTAATCCCAGGCACTGAGTCTTTAAAGCAGTGTTTCTGCCACCAAGCCTTTGCAGTTTCTATTCCTTCTACCTGAAATGTTCTTCCCTCAGGTACATGCATGGCTTATCATTTTTGCTTCCATCACATTTTGTTGAAACCTTCCTTTCTTCCTGAGGCCTCTTTTGATCAATCAGTCTAAAATTGGAGCACTCATCCAAGCACTTGCTATCTACCTTCCATGCTTCATTTCTTTTCTCTATCATTTATTAACATTGAATATGCCAGACATTTCACATTTTCATGCTGCTAAAATGTAAGCTTATAAAGGCAGACATTCATGTCTCATTGTCATATCTTCAGAAACTACAGTAGGCATTGTTATATCTTCGGCCTACCATAGGCATTCAGTGAATATCTGCTGAATAAATAAGTTAAAATAAAATTCCAACAGAACCAAACAAAATAGAAAGTACTTTGCAGTTTATTATAACAGACTGATGTTTACAATATACCTTTCTATAAAGCAGAATTAAAAATGAGGTAAATGTAATTGAAATAGCAGTGTTGAATTTAAGGGAATTAATGTGTAATAGGAAATTTTTATGTCCTGTTTATGTTTGCGTACATGCACACACATATATTCAACTTGCAAATATATCATTAATTTCTAACTGATATTGTAATAGAAAGAGACATGCAGTTCACCCTTAATGTCATCTCCACGAAGGTTCTGTAAGATATAAAATAGAGAAGAGTATTGGTTTAATTAGGAGCACTAACACAAAAGTAATGTTTTCCAAATCCTCTCTGTGCTTGAAGGACTAAATTAAATCATGTTTCTTCCATAAAACCACTGCCAACTGTTCTAGTCCATATACATCACTCCTGTCTTTACATTCATATTTCCAGGTTAATAGTTTTTGAGAATTGTTTTATGCCAGACACCACCCCAGTGCTGGAGAGACACAGCTAAGGAGATAATGTCAAAAGACAGTCTTGTTTAGTCCAATTTTGCCATGATCATTTACAAAAATAATCTCACTTCCAATTCACTTCCCCTGCTCCTTTTTTTGTTTCTTCCTCTCTTGCACATACTACTATTCAACCACATATTTTACTTATTTATCCTATTTGTTGGTATCTCTTCTACCAGTATGGAAAGAATGCAACCCCACAGCATATAGGACAAAGTTAAGCACACAGGAAGAACTTCTTATCCTGCCTTTCTTTGACATCATCTAAGAATATAAGTGGACTCCTGTATGTTAGAATCCATCAGAAAAAGATGAACCATTCTGAGCAGCTAAAACAAAAGAAATTTAAGGCTGGTTATTTGTTACATCAGGATTTGGAAGAGGCTGGAAAGGCAACCAGGGTAGAGTTAAGCAACTCAGAGATTATCTTGGACCAAGAGCATAGTGATTTTCTGATCATGAGGAAGAAACTTCTGTAGGCTTACAGTTTTACAGGGAACTTAACAGAAATTGATGTTGATGAATCAATTTTTTTCCTACGGCTAATACACTTTATTATTACTTAATTTATTAAAACACATTCTATGTATAGTATCATGTCACCTACAAACAGTGACAGTTTTACTTCTTTTCCAATTTATATTCCTTTTATTTCTTTTTCTTTTGTTTACTGATTTCACTAATTTTATTTTTCTTACTTTTTGTGAAAGCTTCTAATTTTGGTGCAAGAGCCTGGAGTTTATGATTACTAATCAATATTTAGATGTAATGAAAAATCCCATATTTTTCCCCCAGTGTATCATTTATTGATCATTTTTGTAGCTCAGACAGTGGCCTGGGTGGCTTCCAATGGATTGTTCTGTCTACTCATATTATTCCCATTTTACCAGTGAGGCAACTGTGTCTTCATGATGTGAAGTAACTTTCCCAGTGATTTGGGTATTAAGTAAAAGCAAAATTCCCACCCAGTTTTGTCTGGTTCTACCATCCATTCTGTAAGCACTAATATCTTAGTTCCAGACACTTGATGGCTAATGAAATAATGAAATGTAGTTGAGTTTGAGATGACTGGTCTGGGAATAGCCCTTATTTTGGTTGATACTGTTGGGTGTCTTTCACAGTTGCTCAACACGTTATCTGTTTCAGATTTATTTTGAGATTAATTAATTAATCCTTAAGGGCTTTTCCCATTGTGTCAAGTTCAAACAAAAGAAAGCAATATACCCTGAGAAAACCATAATTCAAAAAGAGTCATGTACCACAATGTTCTTTGCAGCTCTATTTACAATAGCCAGGACATGGAAGCAACCTAAGTATCCGTCGACAGATAAATGGATAAAGAAGATGTGGCACATATATACAATAGAATATTAATCAGCCATAAAAAGAAACGAAATTGAGTTATTTGTAGTGAGGTGGATGGACCTAGAGTCTGTCATACAGAGTGAAGTAAGTCAGAAAGAGAAAAACAAATTCCATATACTAACACATATATATGGAATCTAAAAAAAAAAAAAAAAATTGGTCATGAAGAACCTAGGGCCAGGACGGGAATAAAGACACAGACCTACTAGAGAATGGACTTGAGGACATGGGGAGGGGGAAGGATAAGCTGGGACAAAGTGAGAGAGTGGCATGGACATATATATACTACCAAATGTAAAACCGATAGCTAGTGGGAAGCAACCGTATAGCACAGGGAGATCAGCTTGGTGCTTTGTGACCACCTAGAGGGGTGGGATAGGGAGAGTGGGAGGGAGGGAGATGCAAGAGGGAAGAGATATGGGGATACATGTATATGTATAGGTGATTCATTTTGTTATAAAGCAGAAACTAACACACCATTGTAAAGCAATTATACTCCAATAAAGATGTTAAAAAAACTCATTAAAAACAGTAACATTAAAAAAATTAAAAATGGGGCTTCCCTGGTGGCGCAGTGGTTGAGAGTCCACCTGCCGTTGCAGGGGACACGGGTTCGTGTCCCGGTCCGGGAAGATCCCACATGCCGCGGAGCGGCTGGGCCTGTGAGCCATGGCTGCTGAGCCTGCACGTCTGGAGCCTGTGCTCCGCAACGGGAGAGGCCACAGCAGTGAGAGGCCCACATACTGCAAAAATAAATAAATAAATAAATAAAATAAAATAAGAAATAAATAAATAAAAATGAAACCGACACACTCCCATTATAAATTGAAAGTATGGAGCAGATAAACAGCACAAACCGCAACAAGAACTAATAGTTGGCAGGTTTAGCATTTGCTCCACTAAAGCCTGGGCTGGTGTCAGCAGTTACTTGTGTTCTCAGAAATATCATGGAAGTGGGGGAGGGTGATGGTGTGGTTACATGTCCAGGTTTACTACTGGAAAACCATGGCTGTATTTTCCTTCATTCTGAAAGGCATGGAGGAGATTTAGTGTTTTTCTGGTTTTTGTTTTATTTTATATGGGAGTGTAGTTGATTGACAGTGTTGTGTTAGTTTGAGGTGTACAGCCAAATGACTCATTCATATATTTACAAGTATCCATTCTTTTTCAAATTCTTTTCCCATTTAGGTTATTACAGAATATTCAGCCGAGTTCCGTATGCTATACCATAGGTCCTTGTTGGTTATCCACTTTAAATATAGCAATGTGTACATGTCAATTCCAAACTCCTAATCTATCGACCCTCTTTTCCCCTTGGTAATCATAAGTTCCTTCTCTAAGTCTGTGAGTGTTTCTGTTTTGTAAATAAGTTCATTTGTATCATTTATTTTAGATTCCGCATATAATCAATATCTATGATATTTGTCTTTCTCTGCCTCACTTACTTCACTTAGTATGATAATTTCCAGGTCCATCCATGTTGCTGTAAATGTCATTATTTCATTCTTTTATATGGCTGAGTAATATTCCATTATATATATTTACCACATCTTTATCCATTCCTCTGTTGATAGGCATTTAGGTTGCTTCCACGTCTTGGCTATTGTAAATAGCACTGCAATGAGCAATGGGGTGCATGTATCCTTTCAAACCATGGTTTTCTCTGGATATGTGCCCAGGCGTGGGATTGCTGGATCATATGGTAGCTCTATTCTTAGTTTTTTAAGGAACCTCCATACTGTTCTCCATAGTGGTTGTACCAGTTTACATTCCCACCAACAGTGTAGGAGTGTTATCTTTTCTCCACACCCTCTCCACCATTTATTATTTATAGACTTTTTGATTATGACCATTCAGACCAGTGTGAGGTGATATATCATATTGCACTGATTTGCATTTCTCTGATAGTGATATTGAGCATATTTTCATGTGCTTTTTGGCCATCTGTATGTCTTCTCTGGAGAAATGTCTATTTAGATCTTCCACCCATTTTTTTTTATTGGATTGTTTTTTTGACATAGAGCTGCATGAGGTGTTTGTGTATTTTGGAGATTAATCCCTTGTCAGTTGCTTCATTTGCAAATCTCTTCTCCCATTCTGTGGGTTGTCTTTTCATTTTGTTTATGGTTTCCTTTGTTATGCAAAAGATTTTAAGTTTAATGAGGTCCCATTTATTTTTGTTTTTATTTTCATTGCTCTAGGAGGTGGATCAAAAAAGATCTTGCTGCGATTTATGTCAAAGAGTGTTCTGCCTATGTTTTCTTCTAACAGTTTTATAGTATCCAGTATTACATTTAGGTCTTTAATCCATTTTCAGTTTACTTTTGTGTAGAGTGATAGGGAGTGTTCTGATTTCATTCTTTCACACGTAGCTGTCCAGTTTTCCCAGCACCATTTATCGAAGAGACTGTCTTTGTATTGTATATTGTATTCCTACAATACAATTCAGTACCCATTTATGATGAAAAAAACTCTCCAGAAAGTTGGCATAGAGGGAACTTATCTCAATATAATAAGGGCCATATATGAATTTCCTACAATTCCCATTGTATATTCCTACTTCTTTTATCTTAGATTAATTGACCATAGGTGTGTGGGTTTATTTCTGGGCTTTCTATCCTGTTGCATTGATCTATATTTCCATTTTTCTGCCAGTACCATACTTTTTTGATGACTGTAGCTTTGTATTATAGTCTCAAGCCATGGAGCCTGATTCCTCCAGTTCTGTTTTTCTTTTTCAAGATTGGTTTGGCTATTCGGGGTCTTTTGTGTCTCCATACAAATTTTAAGATTTTTTTGTTCTAGTTCTGTTAAAAAAAAAAAGAAAAAAGATGCCATTCATAATTTAATAAGGGTTGCATTGAGTCTGTAGACTGCCTTGGATAGTAATTTCGACAATATTGATTCTTCCAATCCAAGAACATGGTATATCTTTTCATCTGTTTGTGTCACTTCCATTTATATCATCAGTGTTTTATAGTTTTCAGTGTACAGGTCTTTTGCCTTCTTAGTTAAATTTATTCCTAGGTTTTTTATTCTTTTTGATGTGATGGTAATAGGATTATTTAATTTCTCTTTCTGAGCTTTCATTGTTAGTGTATAGGAATGCAAGAGATTTCTATGTATTAATTTTGTATCCTGCAACATTACCAAATTCAATGATGAGTTCTAGTAGTTTTCTGGTAACATCTTTAGAATTTTCTAGGTATACTATCATGTCATCTGTAAACAGTGTCAGTTTTACTTCTTTTCCAATTTGGATTCATTTTCTTTTTCTTCTTTGATTGCTGTGGCTTGGACTTCCAGGACTATGTTGAATAAAAGTGGCAAGAGTGGACATCCTTGTCTTGTTCCTGATCTTAGAGGAAATACTTTCAGCTTTTCACCATTGAGAATGATGTTAGCTGTGGGTTTGTCATATATGGCCCTTATTATATTGAGATAAGTTCCCTCTATGCCAACTTTCTGGAGAGTTTTTTTTCATCATAAGTGGGTACTGAATTTTGTCAAAAGCTTTTTCTGCATCTATTGAGATGATATGATTTTTATTCTTCAGTTTGTTAATGTGGTGTATCACACTGATTGATTTGCAGATATTGAAGAATCCTTGCATCACTGGGTAAAATCCCACTTGATCATGGTGCATCATTCTTTTGATATATTGCTGGATTCAGATTGCTAGTATTTTATTGAGTATTTTTGTGTCTATATTCATCAGTGATATTGGCCTGTAATTTTCTTTTTTGTGTGGTAGTTTTGTCTGGTGTTGGTATCAGGGTGATGGTGGTCTCATAGAATGAGTTTGGGAGTATTCCTTCCTCTGCAATTCTTTGGAAGAGTTTGACAAGGATGGGTGTTAGCTCTTCTCTAAATGTTTGGTAGAATTCACCTGTGAAGCCATCTGGTCCTGGACTTTCGTTTGTTGGCACTTTTTAAATCACTGTTGCAATTTTAGTACTTTTGATTGGTCAGTTCATATTTTCTATTTCTTTCTGGTTCAGTTTTGGGAGATTGTAACTTTCTAAGAATTTGTCCATTTTTTCTAGGTTGTCCACTTTATTTGCTTGTTGTATTCTCTTATCATCCTTTGTATTTCTGTGATGTCTGTTGTAACTTCTCCTTTTTCATTTCTAAACTTATTGATTTGAGCCCTCTCCCTTTTTTTATTGATGAGTCTGGCTAAAAGTTTATCAATTCTGTTTATCCTTTCAAAGAACCAGCTTGGAGTTTCATTGTTCTTTTCTATTGTTTTCTTCATCTCTATTTCATTCACTTCTGCTCTGATATTTATGACTTCTTTCCTTCTTACTTTGGGTTTTGTTTGTTCTTTCGCTTCTTGGTTTAGGTGTGATGTTAGGTTGTTCATTTGAGATTTTTCTTGTTTCCTGAGGTACGATTGTATTGCTATAAACTTCCATCTTAGAACTGCTTTTGCTGTGTCCCATAGGTTTTGGATCATCGTGTTTTCATTGTTATTTGTCTCTAGGTATTTTTTGATTCCCTCTTTGATTTCTTCAGTGATCCACTGGTTGTTTAGTATATTGTTTAGCATATTGTTTAGCCTCCACATGTTTGTGTTTTTTTACAGTTTTCTTTAGTTGATTTATAGTCTCATAGCATTGTGGTAAGAAAAGGTGCTTGATATGATTTCAATTTTCTTGAATTTACCGAGACTTACTTTGTGGCCCAGCATGTGATCAATACTGGAGAATGTTCCATGTGCACTTGAGAAGAATGTGTATTCTACTGCTTTTGGATAGAATGCTCTATAAGTATCAGTTAAGTCCATCTCACGTAATATGCCATATAAGGCCTGGGTTTCCTTATTGATTTTTTGTCTGGGTGATCTGTCCATTGATGAAAGTGTGGTGTTAGAGTCTCCCACTATTATTATGTTACTGTCAATTTCTCCTTTTATGGCTGTTACTATTTGCCTTATATATTGAGGTGCTCCTATGTTGGGTGCATATATATTTACAATTGTTATATCTTCTTGGATAGATCACTTGATCATTATGTGGTGTCCTTCTTTGTCTCTTGTAACAGTCTTTATTTTAAAGTCTATTTTATCTGATATGACTATTGCTACTCCAGCTTTCTTTTGATTTCTATTTGCATGGAATACCCTTTTCCATCCCCACACTTTTAGTCTGTATGCGTCCCTAGATCTGAAGTGGTTCTCTTGTAGATGGCATATATACAGGTATTTTTTTTGTATCCATTCAGCCAGTCTATGTCTTTTTGTTGGAGCATCTATTTCATTGACATTTAAGGTAATTATTGATAAGTATATTTTACTGGCATTTCTTTATTTTGGATTTGTTCGTATAGGTTTTTTTTTTTGTCTCTTCCTCTTTTGTTCTTTTGTGATTTGATGACTAACTTTAGTGCTGTGTTTGGATTCCTTTTTCTTTTTTGCCTGTGTACCGATTGTAGATTTTTGGCTTGCAGTTACCATGAGGTTTTGTTGTAGCAGTCTGTTTATAAACAAGATTGTTTAAGTTGCTGGTCTTTTAAGTTCAAGTGCATTTCAAATATCCTACATTTGTGCTCTCCTCTTCTCACAGTTGCTGGTTTTGATACCATATTTATGTATGGATGATTTCCTACCTTTACTGTATGTTTGCCTTTACTGAAGAGCTTTTCCATTTGGAATTCTCCCATTTCTACTTGTGGCCTTTTGTTTTCCTCCTAGATAAGTTCCTTCAGCATTTGTTGCAAAGCTGATCTGGTGGTGTTGAATTCTCTTAGCCTTTTCTTATCTGTAAAGGTTTTGATTTCTCTATCAAATTTGAATGAGAGCTTTGCTGGTTAGAGTATTCTTGGTTGTAGGTTCTTCTCTTTCATCTCTTTAAATATACCATGCCATTCCCTTCTGGCCTGCAGAGTTTCCTTTGAGAAATCAGCTGATAAACTTACGGGGGTTCCCTTGCATGTTATTTGTTCTTTTTCCCTTATTGCTTTTAATATCTTTTCCTTTAATTTTTGTCACTTTTATAACTATGTGTCTTGGCATGTTCCGCCTTGGGTTTATCCTGCCTGGGACTCTCTGTACTTCCTGGACTTGGCTGACTGTTTCCTTTCCCATGTTAGGAAAGTTTTCAGTATTATCTCTTCATTAGTCAATATTCAATATTTTCTCAGGTCGTTTCTCTCTCTCTTCTCCTTCTGGGACCCCTATAATGTGAATGTTTGTGCATTTGATGTTGTCCCAGAAGTCTCTTAGATTGTCTTCATTTCTTTTCATTCTTTTTTCTTTATTCTGCTCTGTGGCAGTGATTTCCGTCATTCTGTCTTCCAGCTCACTTACTCGTTCTTCTGCCTCACTTATACTGCTCTTGATTCCTTCTAGTGTAATTTTCATTTCACATATTGTATTCTTCAGCTCTGTTTGTTTGTACTTTAGTACTTCTAAGTCTTTGTTAAATATTGCTTGTATCTTCTCTATCCTTGCCTCTATTCTTTTTCCAAGATCTTGGATCATATCATTATTCCTTTTTTTTTTTTTTTTTTTTTGCGGTACGCGGGCCTCTCACTGTTGTGGAGCACAGGCTCCGGACGCGCAGGCTCAGCCACCATGGCTCACAGGCCTAGCCACTCCGTGGCCTGTGGGATCTTCCCAGACCAGGGCATGAACCCATGTCCCCTGCATTGGCAGGCAGACTCTCAACCACTGCACCACCAGGGAAGCCCTGAATTCTTTTTTGGGTAGATTACCTATCTCCATTTCACTTAGTTGCTCTTCTGGGGTTTTATCTTGTTCCTTCATCTGCAACATAATCCTCTGCTCTCTCATTTCTCTATCTTTCTGTGATAGTGGTTTCCATTCTGCAGGCGGCAGGGTTGTAGTTCTTTCCACTTCTATCTGCTCCCTGGTGGATGAGGCTGTCTAAGAGCCTTGTGAAGTCTTCCTGGTGGGAGGAACTGGTTCTTCGTCATTGGTGGGTGTAACTGGGTCTTGTCTTTTTGACAGGTATGGCCTTGCCAAGGGGCATGTCTAGCTGGCTGTGGGCTCAGAAAATCTTTAAGCAACATGTGTGCTGATGGGTGGAGCTTTGTTCCCACCCTGTTGGTTGTTTGGCCTGAGGCATCCCAGCACTGGAGACTGCAGGCTGTTGGGTGGGGCCAGGTCTTAAGAAAATGGCAACCTCTAAGAGGCTCACGCCAATGAATACCCACCAGAACTGCTGCTGCTAGTATCTTTGTCCCCAGAATGAGCCACAGCTGGCCCCCGCCTCCACAGGAGACTCTCCAATACTAGCATGTTGGTCTGGCCCAGTCTCTTATGAGGTTCATGCATTTTTCCCTAGGTCCTGGTGCACAAGAGGCCTTCTGTGCACCCTCCAAGAGTGGAGGCTATGTATCCTCCATTCCTGTGGAATTCCTGCAATCAAACCCCACTGTCCTTCAAAGCCAGAATCTCTGGAGGCTCCTCCTTTGGTTGCCAGACCCCAGGCTGGGGAGCCTAATGTAGGGCTCAGAACTCTCACTCCTGTGGATGAGCTTCTGTGGTATAATTATTTTCCAGTTTGTGGGTTGTCCACCCAGCAGGTATGGGATTTGATTTTATTGCAGTTGTGTCTGCTCTACCATCTTGTTGTGGCTTCTTCTTTGTCTTTGGATGCAGTGGATTTTTTTGGCAGGTTCCAGCATTTTTTTTGGCTGAGTTGGGTCTTTGTTGCTGTATGCAGGCTTTCTCTAGGTGCAGGAAGTGGGGGCTACTATTCATCGCAGTGCATGGGCTTCTCATTGCGGTGGAGTCTCTTGTGGAGCATGGGCTCCAGGCACACAGGCTTCAGTAGTTGCAGCGTGCGGGCTCTAGGGCGCATGGGCTCAGTAGTTGTGGCTCATGGGCTTGATTGCTCCATGGCATGTGGGATCTTCCTGGACCACGGATCAAACTTGTGTCCCCTGCATTGGCAGGTGGATTCTTAACCACTGCGCCACCAGGGAAGTTTCAGCAGTTAGTTGTGATTTTGGTGTTTTTGTAAGAAATGATGAGCTCACATACCTCTACTCTGATATCTTTTTTTTCTTTTCCTGTTTTGTTTTTTTTCTTCTCTGAGTGCCATGGCTAGGATTTACAAAACTATGTTGAATAAAAGTGGCAACAACGGACATCCTTGCCTTATTCCTGATCTTAGAGGCAATGATTTCAGCTTTTCACCACTGAGAATGATATTAGATGTGGGTGTGCATATATGGCCTTTATTATGTTGAGGTGAGTTCCTTCTAGTCCCACTTTCTGGCATATTATTAACATAAATGGGTGTTGTACTTTGTCAAAACCTTTTTTCTGCATCTATTGAGATGATTGTATGATTTTTATTCTTCAGTTTGTTAATGTGGTGTATCACACTGATTGATTTGCAGATATTGAAGAATCCTTGCATCACTGGGTAAAATCCCACTTGATTGTGGTGTATGTTCCTTTTAATGTATTGTTGGATTCAGTCTGCTAGTATTTCGTTTAGGTTTTTTGTGTCTATGTTCATCAGTGATATGGGCCTGTAATTTTTTTTTTGTGGTATCTTTGGTTTTGGTATCAGGGTGATGGTGGTCTCATAGAATGAGTTTGGGAGTGTTCCTTCCTCTGCAATTTTTTCAAAGAATTTCAGAAGGATAAGTATTTTCTGTATATGTTTCATGGAATTCACCTTTGAAGATATCTGGTCCTAGGCTTTTGCTTGTTGGAAGTTTTTAAATCACTGTTTCAAATTCAGTACTAGTGATTATCTGTTCATATTTTTTATTTCTTCCTGGTGCAGTCTTGGAAGGTTGTATCTTTCTAAGTATTTATCCATTTCTTCTAGGTTTTCCATTTTTTTGGCGTATAGTTGTTTGTAGTAGTCTCTTATGATCCTAATGATGTTATCAGAAAACTGCTAGAGCTTATCGATGAATTTGGTAAGGTTGCAGGATACAAATTTTATGACCAGAACTCTCTTTCATTCCTATACACTAACAAACAAACAGTTAAAGATCAGAAAGAGAAATTAAGAAAACAATCCCATTTACTATTGCATCAAAAAGAATAAAATACCTAGGAATAAACTTAACTAAGGATGCAAAAGAAAGACTTTTACACCAAAACTATAAGATGCTGATGAAAGAAATTGAAGATGACACAAAAAGATGGAAAGATATACCATATCCTTGATTGGAAGAATCAATATTGTCAAAATGACTACACCACTCAAGGCAATCTACAGATTCAATGCAATCCCTATCAAATTACCAATGGCATTTTTCACAGAACTAGGACAAAAAAATTAATTTATATGGAAACACAAAAGAGCCTGAATAGCCAAAGCAGTCTTGAGAAACAAAAATGAAGCTGGAGAAATCAGGCTCCCTGACTATAGACTATACTACAAAGCTACAGTCATCAAAACAGTATGGTACTGGCACAGAAACAAATATAAATCAATGGAACAGGATAGAAAGCCAAGAATTATACCCACACACCTATGGTCAATTAATCTATGATAAAGGAGGTGAGAATATACAATGGGGAAAAGACAGTCTATTCAATAAATGGTGCTTGGAAAACTGGACAGCTACATGTAAAAGAATGAAATTAGAACATTTTCTAACACCATACACAAAAATAAACTCAAAATGGATCAGAGACCTAAATGTAAGGCCAGATACTATAAAACTCTTAGAGGAAAACATAGGCAGAACACTCTTTGGCATAAATTGCTATAATATCTTTTTTGATTCACCCCCTTGAGTCATGAAAATAAAAACAAAAACAAACGGGACCTAATTAAACTCAAAAGCTTTTGCACAGCATAGGAAACCATAAACAAGATGAAAAGACAAGCATCAGAATGTGAGAAAATATTTGCAAACAAAGCAACTGACAAGGGATTAATCTCCAAAATATACAAACACCTCGTGTAACTCCATGTCAAAAAAAAAACCCAACCCAATCAAAAAATGGGCAGAAGATCTAAATAGACATTTCTCCAAAGAAGACATACAGATGGTTAAAAAGCACATGGAAAGATGCTCAACATCACCAATTATCAGAGACATGAAAATCAAAACTGCAATGAAATATCACCTCACACTTGTCAGAATGGCCATCATCAAGAAGTCTACAAACAATAAATGCTGGAGAGGGTGTGAAGAAAAGGGAATTGTCCTACACTGTTGGAGTGAATGTAAATTGGTACCACCACTATGGAGAACAGTATGAAGGTTCCTTAAAAATCTAAAAATAGAACTACCATATGATACAGCAGTTCCACTCCTGGGCATATATCTGGAGAAAACCATAATTTGAAAAGACACATGCACCCCAATGTTCATTACATCACTGTTTACAATAGCAAAGACATGGAAGCTACCTAAATATTCATCAACAGAAGAATGGATAAAGAAGATGTGGTACATATATACAATGAAATATTACTCATCCCTTAAAAAGAATGAAATAATGCCATTTGCAGCAACAAGGATGGACCTAGAGATTATCATACTAACTGAAGTAAGTCAGAGAGAGAAAGACAAATACCATATGATATCTCTCCTTTGTACAATCTAAATTTAGAAAATGATAAAAATGAACTTAGTTACAAACAGAAACAGACTTACAGATCTCAAAAACAAACTCATGGTTACCCAAGGGGAAGCAGTGTGTGTGTGGGGGGATAAATCAGGAGCTTGGGATATAAGATAGATGGCCAACAAGGACCTACTGTATAGCACAGGGACCTCTACTCAGTGTTCTATGATGACCTATATGAGAAAAGAAAGAATGAATATATGTGTATGTATAACTGAATCTGTTTGCTGTACACCTGAAACTAGCACAACATTGTAAATCAACTATACTCCAATAAAATTAAAAACAATTTTAAACATTTAAAAAATTTGTTTCATTCATGTGGGATGCCCAAGGGTCCAGTAGGGGCCTGGTCTAGGTTGGTGGAGTGTAGGGTTCTACAGGAAGGTATACAGGGCACAGCTGGAGCCCACAACGTGTGCTTTGTGACTTTGGGTGTGTGGGGGGAGTAAGTCTGGATCCTGATTGAGGGGCAAAGCAAAGATGGGCTGAGATGCCCTGAGTGTTAGAGGTGGTTCAGAAAGTAGAGGAATCAGGCCCCAGGCACTGGAACCACTAGCACACTTCTCAGAGGAAGCTGGATCTCACATAATCTATGGGGGCTGCACACACCACATACAACATAAACCGCAATGCTGGTGGATGCCTCACCCACCGCACCCACCCTCAAGAGTCCCAGTGTGGTGGCACCTGGCCCCAGAGTTCAGGCAAGGCCTGTGGAAGGGCTCTGGCCCAGTCTGTGCAGGGGAGGAACCACCCGAGACAAGAAAGGGGCCTTAAGCAACAACAGAAGTTGTCCGCCACCCCTACCCTTGAGGGACAAGGGGACCGACAGATTACTCGAGCTCAAGACCGCATTCACGTGGAGGAAGCTGAAACCATTTCCCACTCATCCAGTAAGAAATGAACCACAGAAGGGTCAGTGCCACTGCAGAAGATACGTTTCAGGGAAGAGCAATGAAGTCACTCTGCTTTCCCCACTCCTGCCCTCCAACCTTTCAACAGTGCCTGCCACTGGTGAAACCCCGTCTGAAGTCAGCTATGAAAAACATCCTGCAGGAGTCAGGCCCCATTGCAAGACAACAGAGCAGACCAAAGGGGTGGGGTGGATGCCTCTGAG
This sequence comes from Phocoena sinus, assembly GCF_008692025.1. NCBI lineage: Eukaryota > Metazoa > Chordata > Mammalia > Artiodactyla > Phocoenidae > Phocoena > Phocoena sinus. Next base: position 85,014,259 of record NC_045769.1, on the reverse strand, counting down.
GGCAAACAGGCCTGGCAACTGGAAACACCTACTAAGAAAAATCTTCTGACAGAACACATTTTTGAACATTTAATTCAATAAAGCTTTTTTTCTGTTTTTTTTGGAGGTATTTTTTTGCTTGTTTTTTGTAGGATTCTGGAAACTGGGACCAGCGAATATTTTAAGTATGAAATGGTGATTCAAACATGGAAAAGGCTTTATAAGGAATTCTCTGGTACATGATTGAACTAGATATTGGCACTTATTCATGTGGATAAAGAAGAGGTTTGATTCAAAAGGGTAAAGTTGTGGCAGTGGAGGAAGGGAAATACTTATTGGAAAATTATCAGAGGATAATTTAGGAATTGACATTAAGAAAGAAATCTTATGGTTTAATCTCTTATATTTTTTGAAAAGCCCAACATTACCCAAGGAACAAATTTGTTTAAATTGGTAGTTATGTTTTCTATGTAAGATAAATAAGGAATAAATAGAAAACGATTGCACTCATTCAACTTTTTAGCTGAATTAGGAATAAAAAGGAAATGTTCTCTCTGTCCTCCTGAGAAGACAGTGCCCTTCAGGTAGAGAGAAAGAGAGAGAGAGAGACAGATTGGACAAAACCATATCAAATAAGAAGCCTCTGTAAATATAAAAGCTTAGTTGGTATTTTTCAAACTGCTTAATGCTGCTGACTGGACATCTTTACATGACAAACACCAGATGGAAAAATCAGTTGAGAGTCACAAGCCAAGGATGATTTCATTATAAAATGATCATTTACTCATAATTATCCAGAAAAGCCCAAAACCCTATAGTGCTTTCATAATAACGTTTATGTTACCAAAACATAGCAAGAGTGTACTTTTGCTAAAAGTTTACATTCTAATCTGCAGGAAAGAATTATTCTAATATGATAAACACGTAAAATCCCTAATTTTAAAATTGGAATTTCAATTTCCAGTAACACATTTCCCCATAACACCATTTGCAGTATTTCTCCTAAACTACTGTCTACAAAAATACTGTAATAACACAGCTTTTCTGATTAACCAAACAACTGATGATCAAGAAGACAAAGTGACTGATTTACTCTCATCCTTATGTAAATAAAATCTTATTTTTTTCTCTATAGCTGCACATAACAATGAGATGCTTTTAATAAGTTTTAAAGACTTAGAACCAAAAATCAGTTTAGCAAATGCCTCTTCCAGTGACCACACATCATGACGTTTGCATTGTTATTTGGTGATAAACAAAATAAAAAGATTTGTCATTGAAACTTAAATAAGGGAGATTGGTTTCATAAACTGCAACATTCTAAACTTTAGTACTGTAAAATCAACAGCTTGAGGCACCTCTCCCAGCTAACACAGTTGGATTGTGAAAGATTAATAGCTACAAATCATGACCTTTCACTTTTGACATAAATTCTAAGAAGTGAAATGCAATTGGAAAAACCAGTGAAACCTTAAATCATTGCCATAGAGCAGAATAATAACCATAGATCTACAATAACTAACTAAATATATACACCCAATTTCGGGTCACACATTTCCTCTTGAGCTTATATTATAGCAGACGCAATGAATGTACAGTTTCATGCTTTCATTCCCACTGTACTTCTACAAAATAAAGCCTCAGTTGCTGACTCCCTAGATAATGCAAATTGTTTACAAGCATGATTTCCAGAGAAAATAAACCTTTATAAATAAAGAAAATTCGTTTCATCTGACATTTTAATAGCCCTTACCTAGAAGCCACTTTGTACAGGCATTACTTCATAATATTACAATTCCAAATCTTCTTGAGGAACATATACCAATGACTTCCACTATATGTTTAAGTTGATAAAATTAGAAAATGATCATAATATGTTGGCATATGTGTAAGTTTTTCGAAATAGAAATGTGTATCTTTTATTATGGACCATGACCTTTAGCAGTAATTTATCACTACTAAAATACAAATGAATTTATAACTTAATTATAATACAATATAATGCCATTATATCATTCATAATCCATTTATGATTATAATAAAATATCAGACATGCAACTACCAGAAACAAGTCAAATCAGTAATTTTTTTAATTGCCTTCAACCATGCTTCTGATAAAGGAATAATTAAATTAATACCTGTGTACCAAATGTGTTTGCAATAAAGAGTTAATTGCCCTTTTCATGATAATGTGAAAATGGAAATCCAAATAGTGTTCAGTGGCACAGAAGCAGCTCATCAAGCTTCACTCTTCATAGCCCTTTAGGAATAAGAGCTATCATATTATAAATTCTGGAGAAAAAAGATCCCGGGATGAGAGAACTGATGAGTAACAAGCCATATTCTGATGTATCAGATAAAAAGCTTCCTATAAAACACCCTTTTTCATAAATCCCATAATCCTGGCTAAACCTTTGCAATGAAACATGAAAAGTATCTTTAGTTTCCAAAACAAAGGGGAAACACACACACAGACACACACTCATTTAGTTCATCTTTATGATCCTCAGATTCTAGCCCTGAAACATGATTCAGCCTTTGAACTTCAAATATCATGTCCATTCATTGGTTACGGGCATGTCATCACATCTGTTTACTGGCTATGGGCATGTGTCAGTTTTAAAATGAAAAGAAAACCTTAAAGATGAATTTCTGTTTGTTGGCCTTCTCTTAAAATTTATCATTTTGTTCACAAGAGAATTAAGATAACTCGTCATAATTCTCTTAGGAAAAAGAAATGTTTCACTGTTGTTCATTTTAAATGTGCGTGTCATTACTTCAAGATAATGAGCTGTTAGAAACCTGAGCATTTGCCTATCTCTTTTGACTTTCAAGATGATATACTTGAAAATGGACTAATATTTTTTTCTTCCTGAGGGCTATATAAAAAAAGATACAACACATACAAAATGAATAAATGCAGAGAACCAAAGAGGACACATGGATATCAATATCATCACAGATATTTCAATGAGATTTGGGGAGACTGAAAGTAGAGGGAAATGTGTAAGTCAAAGAGTAGAGCAGAATTTGCTGTGAAAAGGCTCCTGTCTCTGAGAGATGAGAGTTGATTTTCCCATCAGACCATTGAAGTGGCTTTGGACTCTGAGGAGATTATACAGAGGGAGAAAGTGACAAGTAGGTCTGGAAAAAAGCAATAATTTAAGGGTCAGTATTTGAGATGGCTGTGCCAAGTAGCACTGTAAGGCCCCACACAGAGCCTGGACAGTCCAGAATTTACCTTTGTGGGAAAAAAAACAGCAGGATACTTTTTAATAAAGATATTAAATGAGATCTCTCGGGGGAGAAACAGTAAAAAGACTATGGGGATATTGAAACCCTGAATAAAGCTCTGATTGTTTTGATATGTGACATGTAGCCCAATACCTTGCTTGGTAAATCTATGAAGATGCCTGCCAGTTGACCTGACTTACTCACGTACACAAGTCCTACTGTCTGTTTAAGGGAGGGGCATGAGTAGAACTATTTGTATGTTTACAAATTTGCCAAAGAAAACCATATCTGCTAACCGTTCTTTGTTCTTAAATATGAACAAATAAGATCATCAGATCTGTAAAACATCAAGAGCATCAAAGAGAAATACCAAGATAAATATAAAAGCTGACTGCAGAGGAAAGAAAGATAACAGGTAATTCAATAAATGAAAGAGGAACAAACAACAAAAACCTCTCTTGTATAAATGGAGAAATTAAAGGTGATGCTATGTCAGTATAACAGAAACATGATAATATGGAAAGGGAAAGAAAAAAAATCTGAGAATAAAATAAATTTGCTTAGGTGATTAGAGATTTAAAATTTGGTACACAAAGAAGGAAGAAGAGGAGAAAAAGGACGAGGAGGAGGGGGTCTGTCCCAATATGTAGAGCAGAAAGATTAACAAAAACTGCCAGAGAAAAAATACAGAGTTCTAAAAAAATTAAATTGAGAAAAAAGCTGGGAAAAAATTATCCAGTATCAGAAGGAAAAAGGGAGAGAGAATTTAAGTCAGGAATCTAGATTTACTGATTCAACAAGTGCCCAATATCCAATGAAATGTATTTTTTCAATTATCCTTGTGAAAATTTAAGAATGCCAAGGCTAAAGGTACTGCAGTTTTCCAAAAGCATGAAACAGCTTATTTAAACAAATAAAACTGAGACTGAAACAAGAAAAATCTCAAACAACCTTACCTACCCCTTAAAAGAATTAGAAAAAGAAGAAGAAAAGGAAGAACAAACAAAACATAAAGTCAGCAGAAGGAAGGAAATAATAAAGATGAGAGAGGAAATAAATAACAGATTTAAAAACAATAGAAAAAAATCAATAAAACCAAGAACTGGTTCTTTGAAAGGGTAAACAAGATTAGCAAACCTCTGGCTAGGCTCACCAAGAAGAAAAGAGAGAGAACCCAAATATATAAAATAAGAAATGAAAAGGAGACATAACAACCAATACTGCAGAAATACAAAAAACAATAAGGGAATACTATGAACAATTATATGCCAACAAATTTGACAACCTAGACGAAATGGACACGTTTCTAGAAACATATAGCCTACCAAAATTGAATCAAGAAGAAATATATAATTTGGACATCACTAGAAGCAAAATAAAAACTCCCTACAAAGGGTGAATTCTGCCAAATATACAAAGAAGTACTTATACTGATCCTTCTCAACTCTTCCTAAAGATTGAAGAGGAGAGAACACTCTCAAAGACGTTCTATTAAGCCACCATCATCCTGATACCAAAACCAGACAAAGACATCACCAAAAAAGAAAATTACAGGCCAATATCTTTGATGAATATAGATGCAGAAATTCTCAACAAAATATTAGCAAACCAAATCCAACAACACGTAAAAAAGATCATACTCCACGGCCAAGTGGGATTCATCCGAAGTTCACAAAGATGGTTCAACATATGCAGATCAATCAATGTGACACACTAATGAAAGAAAAAACAAAAGCCACATGATCATCTCAATAGATGCATAAAAAGCATTTGACAAAATTCAATATCCATTCATGATAAAAACTCTTACCAAAGTGGGTTTAGAGGAAATATATCTCAACAAATTAAAGCCATTTATGACAAACCCACAGCCAAGATAATACTCAACAGTGAAAAGCTGAAAACATTCCTTGTCTGGAACAAGACAAGGAAGCCCACTCTCACCTCTTCTATTCAGTATAGTACTGGAACTCCTAGCCTCAGCAATCAAACAAGAAAAAGAAACAAAATGTATCCAAATTGGAAGGGAAGAGGTAAAATTGTCATATGCAGATGACATATTATATATAGAAAACCCTCAAAACTCCACACAAAAATAGAACTGATAAATTCAGCAAGGTAGCAGTATACAAGATTAACATATAGAAATCAGTTGCATTTCTTAATATGAACAATGAAATATCAGAAAGGAAATGTAAAAAAAAAAACCTTCTAAAATCACACCCCCCAAAATAAAATACTTAGGAATAAACCTGACCAAGGAGATGAAAGAATTATATGTTGAGAACTATAAAACATGATAAAGAAATGGGAAGATATCCCATGCTCTTGGATTGGAAGAATTAATATTGTTAAAAATAGCCATACTACCCAAATCAATTTACAGATTTAATGCAATCCCTATCAAATTACCCATGACATTTTTTCACAGAACTAGAACAAATAATCCAAAAACTTATATGGAACCATCAATGATCCAGAATTGCCAAAGCAATCCTGAAGAAAAAGAATAAAGCAGGAGGCATAACCCTCCCAGACTTCAGACAGTACTAAAAACTACAGTAATCAAAACAGCATGGTATTAGCATAAATACAGATACATAGATCAATGGAACAGAAAACAGAGCCCAAAAGTAAACTCATTCACCTACAGTCAATTAATCTCCAACAAAGGAGGCAGGAATACACAATAGAAAAAAGTCTCTTCAGCAAGTGGTGCCGGGAAAGTTGGACAGCTGCATGTAAATCAATGAAATTAGAACACACCCTCATACCATGCACAAAAATAAACTCAAAATGGCTTTAAGACTTAAACATAAGACATGACACCATAAAACTCCTAGGAGAGATCATAGGCAAAACATTCTCTGACATAAGTTGTACCAATGTTTTCTTAGGTCAGTCTCCTAAGGAAATAGAAATTAAAAACAAAAATAAACAAATGAGACCTAATCAAACTTACAAGATTTGGCCCAGCAAAGGAAACCATAAACAAAATGAAAAGACAGCCTACAGAATGCAAGAAAATATTTGCAAATGATATGACTGATAAGGGCTTAATTTCCAAAATATACAAACAGCTCATACAACTCAATGTTAAAAAAAAGCAACCCAACTGAAAAATGGGCAGAAGACCTAAATAGACATTTCTCCAAAGAAGACATACAGATGGCCAAGAGGCATGTGAAAAGAGGCTCAACATCGCTAATTTTGAGAGAAATGCAAATCAAAACTACAACGAGGTACCACCTCACACCAGTCAGAATGGCCATCATTAACAACTCTACAAATAACAAATGCTAGAGAGAGTGTGGAGAAAAGGGAACCCTCCTAAATTATTGGATGGAATGTAAGTTGGTACAGCCACTATGGAAAACAGTATGGATGTTCTTCAAAAAACTAAAAATAGCATTACCATATATCTAGAAATCCTATTCCTGGGCGTATATCCAGACAAAACCCTAATTCAAAAATATACATGCACCCCTATGTTCACAGCAGCACTATTAACAATAGCCAAGACATGGAAACAACCTAAATGTCCATCGACAGATGAATGGATAAAGAAGATGTGGTACATATGTAAAATGGAATACTACTTAGCCATAAAAAAGAATGAAACAATGCCATTTGCAGTGACATGGATGCAACTAGAGATAATCATACTAAGTGAAGTAAGTCAGAAAGAGATAGACAAATACCATATGATATCATTTATGTGTGGAATCTAAAATATGGCACAAACGAGCCTATCTACAAAACAGAAACAGACTTACGGGCATAGAGAACAGACTTGTGTTTGCCAAGGAGAGGGTGTTGGGGCAGGGATGGAGTGGGAAGTTGGGGTTAGCAGATGTAAGCTATTATTTATAGAGTGGATAAACAAAAATGTCCTACTGTATAGCACAGAGAACTATATTCAATATCCTATGATAAACCATAATGGAAAAGAATATAAAAATAGAATGCATATATGTATAACTGAATCACTTTGCTGTACAGCAGAAATTAACACAACATTGTAAATCAACTATACTTCAATTTAAAAAATTGATAAGAAAATGTTGGAACTAGAAAAAAAATGAGACTGGCATTGGAATTCTTCTTAGCAATACCAGAGTATAGAAAAATTATTACTCAAATGTAAGGGCCAAATAAAGATATTTTCAAGAAAACAGGGTCTCTAAAAATTTACCTTCCATATATCGTTTTCTATATAGTTATTGGAGTATGTGCTCCAGAAAAAAATACCTGAAAAATAAAAGGAGGATGATACTGGATGTAGGAAAGGGTGGTTAGAGCCCAGGCAATCCCTCTGTGCAAGTCTGAGCTGATGGTTGTCCATCAGGTCTAAAAATAATCTGGTCCAAACTGGAGCATGTAGGTAGAGGCCCTCAGGAAAGAGGCTTCTAGGAAAACAGAAAAGGGACTTCACAAAAGGTAGTATGTGTGAGAGGATGGAAATCTTGAGATTTTGATAAATACGAAGAGTGTCATTAAAGTTTTCAAGAAATAAAAAGATGACAAAATACCAGGGTGCAAATATTAGCCAAAAATAATGCACCATGATTTTTAGCACTTGACAGCACACAGAAAATAAGAATCCAGGTGACCTTAGTATTAGAAGTATTTTCCTTTAAGTGGCCCAGGCATCATAGCATTAGACCTTTAGGAAAAGAAATTTAATCCTATATTCTCTGGCAGTGAACATTATTTACATGGTCATATTGATGCACACAGTATAAATTCACCTCCAACTTTAAAAATCAACCTTTGGACAGAACATACAAGCATTGCTTATGTGTTATGAAGAGAATCTAAATATTAACCAACTTGCTAAATTAAAGTAAATGAGAAGAACTTCATTCTTCTAAGGAAAGGTGGAATAAAGGGTAGTGTAAAATATTGACTGGAGTTGATGGCTTAATAAGTATAAGTACATGCATATTATTCAAAGTTACAACATAAAGGATGGAAGAACTCAGAGTAATGATAAAACTGTCAAACTCTGGGAGGAGGATACGGAGGGAAAATGACATAGAATGAGATAAATCCTATCTTTCTTAGGAAGTGAACAGACATTGTCTCAAGTTGGAAAATTAAGAAATGAAGATAAAAAGATATAGTGTTAGGAAGATAACCTACAGAAGAATGAAAACAGAAATGGTCAGAAAAAAATTGTCCCTGGAGATTGAGGATGGGAATAAGAAAAAAATGAGATGGGTGACTGCTTTTTGTTAGAAACCTGTCTGCACACACAGCCATGATAAAATTTCAAAATAAAAATAAACATTGCTTCTTTTAGAGCACTTCCACCTAGTTGTTAAGTGACCCAGGAAAAAAAATGTTTTTTAATTCTTAAAAATAATTTACCAATTAAAAGAAGTCTTTGTCAAAGCAACCATTACCTCCAACTACAATATTATTTCAACTAGAAACTTGTTTCAGAATGTAGAAGAGAATAATAATACAGGAACACCAAATTTAGCAATGAGTTCAACAGAGTGTAATTTGTTTGCATGCTTGGAAGCATGGTTGAAATGGTTAATTTTTTCCCCCAACATCTATTTGCATACTTGTAAACTTTTTAGCAAAACTGTGGAAATTATTACATTATGTGAAATTATTTCACTGTACAAACTTTGCTTCTCAATTGACAGAGAAGGCTGTGATGATTTTCAAGGATTTGTGATGATTGCCAAGATCTTTAATTTGTGAATTAAAGCGGATTTGTGAGATACATTAGCCAACTAAGCCTAACAGGCCAAAAATGCACTCCTTTAAAAATTTCTAAATTTGGAATTAATATAAACATTTTCCACATTGAGCACACAGCTGTTATGTGGTCTTTGAATCAGGAACATACTGTTAAGTGAATGGAGCAAATTTTCAAATAAGCAAAATATAGAAACTTAATACCATATATATTTTTAAAATACATACTTCATATACTATTAACTGCTTTAAGCCAATGGCCACTCTAAACTGGATCCATGTAAATGATTTCAAGAACTGTCCTAACTATGATGTTTGGTCAAAATTATTGGTCTAGTACATGATACAATGAGTGTTACTGATTCATTTCCAGTCTCTCCTGATTTCACCAGTGGTTAGAAGAAATGGAGTTCATGTATGTGTTGACCATTAGTCCTATTTTATATATAAAACATGATCCTATTATCTATTTAACAATTTCCTGTTAATCTGCTGCAGTGACTCTGGAATCCATATATGAGGCTTGAGAATTTACAAAGTAGAGCCTAGTTGCATAAAAACTAGTGTTCTACAGAGCAGAGCTGCTCAGTGCACTTTTTTTTTTTTTTGCAGTACGTGGGCCTCTCACTGTTGTGGCCTCTCCCGTTGCGGAGCACAGGCTCCGGACGTGCAGGTTCAGTGGCCATGGCTCACGGGCCCAGCCGTTCCGCGGCATGTGGGATCCTCCTGGACTGCGGCATGAACCCCTGTCCCCTGCATTGGCCAGCAGACTCTCAACCACTGCGCCACCAGGGAAGCCCTCAGTGCACTTCTGTAGTATGTAAGGTATGAGAACAATTATAATCCAATGGTATATTTGAAGAAATAAGGACTTTTTTTTTTCAGTTCTGGCTTCTTTTCACTTTTCTTCCACTTTGTATTATTTATTTTTTAATGTTTTCTTTTTTTTTAATTTGAATTTTATTTTTTTATACAGCAGGTACTTATAGGTTTTCTATTTTATACATATTAATATATATATGTCAATCCCAATCTCCCAATTCATCCCACCACCACCACCCCTGCCACTTTCCCCCCTTGGTGTCCATAAGTTTGTTCTCTACATCTGTGTCTCTATTTCTGCCCTGCAAACCAGTTCATCTGTACCATTTTTTCTAGCTTCCACATATATGCATTAATATACAATATTTGTTTTTCTCTTTCTGACTTACTTCACTCTGTATGACAGTCCCTAGGTCCATCCATGTCTCTACAAATGATCCAATTTCATTCTTTTAATGGCTGAGTAATAGTCCATTCTATATATGTACCACATCTTCTTTACCCATTCGTCGATGGGCATCTAGGTTGCTTCCATGACCTGGCTATTGTAAATAGTGCAGCAATGATCATTGGGGTGCATGTGTCTTTTTGAATTATGGTTTTATTTAGTGGGATTGCTGGGTCATATGGTAATTCTATTTTCAGTTTTTTAAGGAACCTCCATACTGTTCTCCATAGTGGCTGTATCAATTTATATTCCCATCAGTCGTGCAAGAGAGTACCCATTTCTGTATACCCTCTCCAGCATTTGTTTGTAGATTTCCTGATCATGCCCATTCTAACCAGTGTGAGGTGATTACCTCATTGTAATTTTGATTTGCATTTTTCTAATAATTAATGATGTTGAGCAGCTTTTCATGTGCTTCTTGGCCATCTGTATGTCTTCTTTGGAGAAATGTCAGTTTAGATCCTCTGCCCATTTTTTGACTGGGTTGTTTGTTTTTTTAATATTGAGCTTCATGAGCTGTTTATATATTTTGGAGATTAATCCTTTGTCCGTTGATTCCTTTGCAAATATTTTCTCCCATTCTGAGGGTTGTCTTTTCGTCTTGTTTACAGTTTCCCTTGCTGTGCAAAAGTGTTTAAGTTTCATTAGATCCCATTTGTTTATTTTTGTTTTTATTTCCATTACTCTAGGGGGTGGGTCAAAAAAGATCTTGCTGTGATTTATGTCAAAGAGTGTTCTTCCTATGTTTTCCTTTAAGAGTTTTATAGTGTCCAGTCTTACATTTAGGTCTTTAAGCCACTTTGAGTTTATTTTTGTGTATGGTGTCAGGGAGTGTTCTAATTTCATTCTTTTATATGTAGCTGTCCAGTTTTCCCAGCACCACTTATTGAAGAGACTGTCTTTTCTCCATTGAATATCCTTGCCTCCTTTGTCATAGATTAGTTGACAATAGGTGTGTGGGTTTATCTCTGGGCTTTCTATCCTGTTCCATTGATCTATATTTATGTTTTTGTGCCAGTACAATATTGTGTTGATTACTACAGCTTTGTAGTATAGTCTGAAGTAAGGGAATCTGATTCCTCCAGCTCTGTTTTTTCCATCAAGATTGCTTTGGCTATTCGGGATCTTTTGTGTCACCATACAAATTTTAAGATTTTTTTTCTAGTTCTGTAAAAAATGTCACTGGTAATTGATAGGGATTGTATTGAATCTGTAGATTGCTTTGGATAGTATATTCATTTTCACAATATTCATTCTTTCAATTCTAGAACATGGTATCTCTCCATCTATTTGTGTGATCATTGATTTCTTTTATCAGTGTCTTATAGTTTTCTGAGTACAAGTCTTTTATCACCTTAGGTAGTTCTATTCCTAGGTATTTTATTCTTTTTTTTTTTTTTTGCAATGGTGAATGTGATTGTGTCCTTAATTTCTCTGATCTTTAGTTGTTAGTGTATAGGAATGCAAGAGATTTCTGTGCATTAATTTGTATCTTGCAACTTTACCAAATTCATTGACTAGCTCTAGTAGTTTTCTGGTGACATCTTTAGCATTATCTATGTATAGTATCATGATATCTGCAAACAGTGACAGTTTTACTTCTTCTTTTCCTATTTGTATTCATTATATTTCTTTTTCTTCTCTGATTGCTATGGCTGGGACTTCCAAAGCTATGTTGAATAATAGTGGTGAGAGTGGACATCCTTGTCTTGTTCCTGATCTTTGAAGAAATGCTTTCACTTTTTCACCATTGAGAATGATGTTTGCTGTGGGTTTGTCGTATATGGCCTTCATTATGCTGAGGTTGCTTCCCTCTATGCCCACTTTATGGAGCGTTTTTATCATAAATTGGTGTTGAATTTTGTCAAAAGCTTTTTCTGCATCAACTGAGATGATTGTATGGTTTTTATTCTTCAGTTTGTTAATATGGTGTATCACATTGATTGATTTGAGTATATTGAAGAATCCTTGCATCCCTGGGATAAATCCCAATTGATCATGGTGTATTATCCTTTGAATGTGTTGTTGGATTCTGTTTTTTAGTATTTTGTTGAGTATTTTGGCGTCTATATTCATCAGTGATATTAGTCTGTAATTTTCTTTTTTTTTGTTGTAGTATTGTTGTCTGGTTTTGGTAACAAGGTGATGGTGGCCTCGTAGAATGAGTTTGGGAGTGTTCCTTCCTCTGCAATTTTTTGTTAGAGTTTGAGAAGGATCAGTGTTAGCTCTTCTCTAAATGTTTGATAGAATTCGCCTGTGAAGCCATCTGGTCCTGGACTTTTGTTTGTTGGAAGATTTTTAATCACAGTTTCAATTTCATTACTTGTGATTGGGCTGTTCATGTTTGCTATTTCTTCTTGGTTCAGCCTTGGAAGGTTATACCTTTCTAAGAATTTGTCCATTTCTTCCAGATTGTCCATTTTATTGGCATAGAGTAGTAGTAATGGCTTGAGTAGTCTCTTATGATGCTTTGTATTTCTGCTCTGTCTGTAGTAACTTCTCCTTCTTCATTCCTAATTCTATTCATTTGAGTCATCTCCCTCTTTTTCTTGATGAGTCTGGCTAAAGGTTTAACAATTTTATTTTCTCAAAGAACCAGCTTTTAGTTTTATTGATCTTTGCTCTTGTTTTCTTTGTTTCTATTTCATGTATTTCTGCTCTGATCTTTATGATTTCTTTCCTTCTACTACCTTTGGGTTTTGTTTGTTCTCCTTTCTCTAGTTCCTTTAGGTGTAAGGTTAGCTTGTTTGAGATTTTTCGTTTCTTGAGGTAAGATGGTATTGCTGTAAACTTCCCTCTTAAAACTGCTTTTGCTGCATCGCATAGGCATAGGTTTTGGATCATCATGTTTTCTCTGTCATTTGTCTCTAGGTATTTTTTGATTTCCTCTGATTTCTTCAGTGATCTCTTGCATGTTTAGTAACGTATTGTTTAGCCTCCCTGTGTTTGTTTTTTACATTTTTTTCCCTGTAATTGATTTCTAATCTCATAGTATTGTGGTTGGAAAAGATGCTTGATATGATTTCCGTTTTCTTAAATTTACCAAGGCTTGATTTGTGACCCAAGATGTGATCTATCTTGGAGAATGTTCCATGTGCACTTGAGAAGAAAGTGTAATCTGCTGTTTTCTGATGGATGTCCTATAAATATCAATTAAATCTATCTTGTCTATTGTGTCATTTAAACCTTGTGTTTCCTTGTTAATTTTCTGTCTGGATGATCTGTCTATTGGTGTAAGTGAGGTGTTAAAGTCCCCCACTATTATTGTGTTACTGTCGATTTCCTCTTTTATAGCTGTTAGTAGTTGCCTTATGTATTGAGGTGCTCCTATGTTGGGTGCATATATATTTACATTTGTTATATCTTCTTCTTGGATTGATCCCTTGATCATCATGTAGTGTCCTTCCTTGTCTCTTGTAACAGTCTTTATTTTAAAGTCTATTTTATCTGATATGAGTATTGCTACTCAGCTTTCTTTTGATTTCCATTTGCATGGAATATCTTTTTCCATCCCCTCACTTTCAGTCTGTATGTGTCCCTAGATCTGAAGTGGGTCTCCTGTAGACAGCATACATATGGGTCTTGTTTTGGTATCCATTCATTGAGCCTGTGTCTTTTGGTTGGAGCATTTAATCCATTGACATTTAAGGTAATTATTGATATGTATATTCCTATTTCCACTTTTTAAATTGTTTTGGGTTTCTTTTTGTAGGTCCTTTTCTTCTCTTGTGTGTCCCACTTAGAGAAGTCCCTTTAGCATTTGTTGTAGAGCTGGTTTGGTGGTGCTGAATTCTCTTAGCTTTTGCTTGTCTGTAAAGCTTTTGATTTCTCCATCGAATCTGAATGAGATCCTTGTCAGGTAGAGTAATCTTGGTTGTAGGTTCTTTCCTTTCATCACTTTAAATATGTCATGCCACTCCCTTCTGGCTTGTAGAGTTTCTGCTGAGAAATCAGCTGTTAACCTCATGGGAATTCCCTTGTATGTTATTTGTCAGTTTTCCCGTGTTGCTTTTAATAAATTTTATTTGTCTTTAATTTTTTAAATTTGATTACTATGTGTCTCAGTGTGTTTCTCCTTGGTTTTTTCCTGCCTGGGACTCTCTGTGCTTCCTGGACTTGGGTGGCCAGTTCCTTTCCCATGTTAGGGAAGTTTTTGCCTGTAATTTCTTCAAATATATTCTTGGGTCCTTTCTCTCTCTCTTCTTCTGGGACCCCTATAATGCAAATGCTGGTGCATTTAATGTTGTCTCAGAGGTCTCTTAGGCTGTCTTCATATCTTTTCATAATTTTTTCTTTATTTTGCTCCATGGCAGTGATTTCCACCATTCTGTCTTCTAGTTCACTTATCCATCCTTCTGCTTCAGTTATTCTGCTATTGATTCTTTCTAGTGTATTTTTCTTTCAGTTATTGTATTGTTCATCTGTTTGTTTGTTCTTTAATTCTTCTAGGTGTTTGTTCAACATTTCTTGCATGTTCTCGATCCTTGCCTCCATTCTTTTTCTGAGGTCCTCGATCATCTTCACTATCATTATTCTGAATTCTTTTTCTGGAAGCTTGCCTATCTCCACTTCATTTAGTTGTTTTTCCGGGGTTCTATCTTGTTCCTTCATCTTTGTTCCTTCATCTGGTACATAGTCCTCTGACATTTCATTTTGTTTATCTTTCTGTGATTGTGGTTTTTGTTCCACAGGCTGCAGGACTGTAGTTTTTCTTGCTTCTGCTGTCTGCCCTCTGGTGGATGAGGCTATCTAAGAGGCTTGTGTAAGCTTCCTGATGGGAGAGACTGGTGGTGGGTAGAGCTGGGTGTTGCTCTGGTGGGCAGAGCTCAGTACAACTTTAATCTGCTTCTCTGCTGATGGGTGGGGCTGGGTTCCCTCCCTGTTGGTTGTTTGGCCTGCAGCAACCCATAGTTTCCTTGGTGGGGCTAATGGTGGACTCCAGGAGGGCTCATGCCAAGGAGTACTTCCCAGAGCTTCTGCTGCCAGTGCCCTTTGCCCCACAGTGAGCCACTGGTGCCCCCTGCCTCTGCAGGAGACCCTCCAACACTAGCAGGTAGGTCTGGTTCGGTCTCCTATGGGGTCACTGCTCCTTCCCCATGGGACTGTATTTTTGTTTTGTTTTTTTTTTGCGGTACGTGGGCCTCTCACTGTTGCGGCCTCTCCCATTGTGGAGCACAGGCTCCGGACGTGCAGGCTCAGCGGCCATGGCTCATGGGCTTAGCTGCTCCGTGGCACGTGGGATCTTCCCGGACCGGCGCACAAACTTGTGGCCCTTGCATCGGCAGGTGGACTCTCAACCACTGCGCCACCAGGGAAGGCCTCCCCCTGGGTCTTGATGCACACGCTACTTTGTGTGTGCCCTCCAAGAATGGAGTCTCTGTTTCCCCCAGTCCTGTTGAAGTCTGCAATCAAATCCTGCTAGCCCTCAAAGTCTTATTCTCCGGGAATTCCTCCTCCCATTGCTGGAACCCCAGGTTGGGAAGCCTGACACAGGACTCAGAACCTTCACTCCAGTGGGTGGACTTCTGTGGTTTAATTGTTCTCTAGTTTGTGAGTCACCCACCCAGCAGTTATGGGATTTGATTTTATTGTGATTGTGCGTCCCTTCTACCATCTAATTGTGGCTTCTCCTTTGTCTTTCGATGTGGGCTGTCTTTTTGGTGAGTTCCAGTGTATTGCTGTCAATGATTGTTCAGCAGTTAGTTGTGATTCTGATGCTCTCACAAGGGGGAGTGAGCGCACGTCCTTTTAATCCACCATCTTGAAGCAATCTCGTAAAGACATTTAAAAAGAAGAATTTAGCCCTTATAGAATTCATTTTTTTTAATGATTCCACATTAAGCCTGATGTAAAGATGTTAGCAGACCCTTTCAAACATGAAGGATTTTCAAATACAATGTCTTCTTTTTGGAATCCATACACTGCTATGTAGATGAATTTTGTGAAGACATATTAAAACTAGAATTCCAGTTTAGGAAACCAGACACCTTCTTATTCAGTGAGATGGTTCACACAGTAACAAGAAGTTATTTCCAGTATGTAACTGACCACTCTCATGTTTTGGTAATCTACCACTAAAAACTGGGACAATGGAGGGCTTATAAAAATGAAATAGGGAGCTTCCAGGAAGATGGCGGAAGAGTAAGACGTAGAGATCACCTTCCTCCCCACAGATAAACCAGAAATACATCTACACGTGGAACAACTCCTATAGAACACCTACTGAATGCTGGTAGAAGACCTCAGACCTACGAAAAGGCAAGGAACCACCCATGTACCTGGGTAGGGCAAAAGAAAAAAGAATAAACAGAGACAAAAGGATAGGGATGAGACTTGCACCAGTGGGAGGGAGCTGTGAAGGAGGAAAGGTTTCCACACATTAGGAAGCCCCTTCACGGGTGGAGACTGCGGGTGGCGGAGGGGTAAAGCTTCAGAGCCGCGGAGGAGAGCACAGCAACAGGGGTGCAGGAGGCAAAGTGGAGAGATTCCCACACAGAGGATCAGTGCCGACCGGCACTCAGCAGCCCAAGAGGCTTGTCTCCTCACCCACTGGGGCGGGTGGGGCTGGGAGCTGAGGCTCAGGCTTCGGTCAGAGCACAGGGAGAGGACTGGGGTTGGCAGCGTGAACAGAGCCTGCAGGGGGTTAGTGCGCCATGGCTGGCCAGGAGGGAGTCCGGGGAAAAGTTTGGACCTGTTGAAGAGGCAAGAGACTTTTTCTTCCCCCTTTGTTTCCTGGTGCACGAGGAGAGGGGATTAAGAGCGCTGCTTAAAGGAGCTCCAGAGATGGGCGCGAGCAGCGGCTAAAAGCGCGTACCCCAGAGACGGGCATGAGATGCTAAGGCTGCTGCTACTGCCACCAAGAAGCCTGTGTGCGAGCACAGGTCACTATCCACACCCCCCTTCCGGAGAGCCTGTGTAGCCTGCTACTGCCAGGGTCCCGGGAACCAGGGACAACTCCCCCTGGAGAATGCATGGTGTGCCTCAGGCTGGTGCAACAACACACTGGCCTCTGTCGTTGCAGGCTCGCCCCGCACTCTGTGCCCCTCCCTCCCTACGGCCTGAGTGAGCCAGAGCACCCGAACCAGCTGCTCCTTTAACCCTATCCTGTCTGAGCGAAGAACAGGCGCCCTCTAGCGACCTACACGCAGAGGCGAGGCCAAATCCAAAGCTGAGCCCCTGGGAGTTGTAAGAACAAAGAAGAGAAAGGGAAATCTCTCCCAGCAGCCTCAGAAGCAGCGGATTAAAGCTCCACAATCAACTTGATGTACTCTGCATCTGTGAAATACATGAATAGACAACGAATCATCCCAAATTAAGGAGGTGGACTTTGAGAGCAAGATTTATTATTTTTTTCCCTTTTCCTCTTTTTGTGAGTGTGTATGTGTATGCTTCTGTGTGAGATTTTGTCTGTATAGCTTTGCTTCCACCACTTGTACTAGGGCTCTATCTGTTTTTTTTTTTCTCTTAATAATTATTTTTTCATTTTAATAACTTTATTACATTTTATCTTTATTTTATTTTACTTTATCTTCTTTCTTTCTTTTCTCCTTCCTTCCCCCCTTCCTTCCTTCTTCCCTCCCTCCCTCCTTTCTTTCTTTCCTTCCTTTCTCTCTCTCTCTCTCCCTCTCTCTCTCCTTCTTTCACTAATTCTTTCTTTCTACTTTTTCTCCCTTTTATTCTGAGCCGTGTGGATGAAAGGCTCTTGGTGCATACAGCCAGGAGTCAGTGCTGTGTCTCTGAGGTGTGAGAGCCAAGTTCAGGACACTGGTCTACAAGAGACCTCCCAGATCCACATAATATCAAACGCCGAAAATCTCCAAGAGATCTCTATCTCAACACCAGCAACCAGTTTCACTCAATGACCAGCAAGCTACAGGGCTGAAAATTCTATGCCAAACAACTAGCAAGACAGGAACACAACACCACCCATTAGCAGAGAGGCTGCCTAAAATCATAATAAGGCCACAGACACCCCAAAACACATTACCAGATGTGGACCTGCCCACCAGAGAGATAAGATCCAGCCTCATCCACCACAACACAGGCACTAGTCCCCTCCACCAGGAAGCCTACACAACCCACTGAACCAACCTTGCTCACTAGGGACAGACACCAAAAACAAACAACGGGAACTACGAACCTGCAGCCTGCAAAAAGGAGACCCCAAACACAGTAAGATAAGCAGAATGAGAAGACAGAAAAACACACTGCAGATGACAGCGCAAGATAAAAACCCACCAGACCTAACAAATGAAGAGGAAATAGGCAGTCTACCTGAAAAAGAATTCAGAATAATGATAGTAAAGATGAGCCAAAATCTTGGAAATAGAATAGACAAAATGCAAGAAACATTTAACAAAGACCTAGAAGAACTAAAGATGAAACAAACAATGATGAACAACACAATTAATGAAATGAAAAATACTCTAGATGGGATCAATAGCAGAATAACTGAGGCAGAAGAACGGATAAGTGACCTGGAAGATAAAATAGTGGAAATAACTACTGCAGAGCAGAATAAAGAAAAAAGAATGAAAAGAACTGAGGACAGTCTCAGAGACCTCTGTGACAACATTAAACACACCACCATTCTAACTATAGGGGTTCCAGAAGAAGAAGAGAAAAAGAAAGGGACTGAGAAAGTATTTGAAGAGATTATAGTTGCAAACTGTCAAAAATTAAATACAAAGAAAGCATATTAAAAGCAGCAAGGGAAAAACAACAAATAACACACAAGGGAATCCCCATAAGGTTAAAAGCTGATCTTTCTGCAGAAACTGCAAGCCAGAAGGGAGTGGCAGGACATATTGAAAGTGATGAAGGAGAAAAGCCTGCAACCAAGATTACCCTACCCAGCAAGGATCTCATTCAGATTTGATGGAGAAATTAAACCCTTTACAGACAAGCAAAACTTGAGAGAGTTCAGCACTACCAAACCAGCTCTACAACAACTGCTAAAGGAACTTCTCTAGGCAAGAAACACAAGAGAAGGAAAAGACCTACAATAACGAACCCAAAACAATTAAGAAAATGGGAATAGGAACATACATATCGATAATTACCTTAAATGTAAATGGACTAAATGCTCCCACCAAAAGACACAGAATGGCTGAATGGATAAAAAACAAGATGCATATATATGCTGTCTACAAGAGACACACTTTAGACCTAGGGACACATACAGACTGAAAGTGAGGGGATGGAAAAAGATATTTCATGCAAATGAAAACCAAAAGAAAGCTGGAGTAGCAATTCTCATATCAGACAAAATAGACTTTAAAAAAAAGACTATTAGAAGAGACAAAGAAGGACACTACATAATGATCAAGGGATCGATCCAAGAAGAAGATATAACAATTGTAAATATTTATGCACCCAACATAGGAGCACCTCAATACATAAGGCAAATATTAACAGCCATAAAAGGGGAAATCTACAGTAACACATTCATAGTAGGAGACTTTAACACCCCAGTTTCACCAATGGACAGATCATCCAAAATGAAAATAAAAAAGGAAACACAAACTTTAAATGATACATTAAACAAGATGGATTTAATTGATATTTATATGACATTCCATCCAAAAACAACAGAATACACATTTTTCTCTAGTGCTCTTGGAGCATTCTCCAGGATAGATCATATCGTGGGTCACAAATCAAGACTTGTTAAATTAAGAAAATCGAAATTGTATCAAGTATCTTTTCTGACCACAATGCTATGAGACTAGATATCAATTACAGGAAAATATCTGTAAATAATACAAACACATGGAGGCTAAACAATACACTACATAATAACGATGTGATCACTGAAGAAATCAAAGAGGAAATAAAAAAAATACCTAGAAACAAATGACAATGGAGACACGACGACCCAAAACCTATGGGATGCAGCAAAAGCAGTTCTAAGAGGGAAGTTTATAGCAATACAATCCTACCTTAAGAAACAGGAAACATCTCGAATAAAGAACCTAACCTTGCACCTAAAGAATTAGAAAAAGAAGAACAAAAAATCCCCAAAGTTAGCAGAAGGAAAGAAATCATAAAAATCAGATCAGAAATAAATGAAAAAGAAATGAAGGAAACAATAGCAAAGATCAATAAAACTAAAAGCTGGTTCTTTGAGAAGATAAACAAAATTGAAAAACCACTAGCCAGACTCATCAAGAAAAAAAGGGAGAAGACTCAAATCAACAGAATTAGAAATGAAAAAGGAGAAGTAACAACTGACACTGCAGAAATACAAAAGATCATGAGGGATTACTACAAGCAATTCTATGCCAATAAAGTGGACAACCTGGAAGAAATGGACAAATTCTTAGAAATGCATAACCTGCCAAGACTGAATCAGGAAGAAATAGAAAATATGAACAGACCAATCACAAGCACTGTAATTGAAACTGTGATTAAGAATCTTCCAACAAACAAAAGCCCAGGACCAGATGGCTTCACAGGCGAATTCTATCAAACATTTAGAGAAGAGCTAACCCCTATCCTTCTCAAACTCTTCCAAAATACAGCAGAGGCAGGAACACTCCCAAACTCATTCTACGAGGCCACCATCACCCTGATACCAAAACCAGACAAGGATGTCACAAAGAAAGAAAACTACAGGCCAATATCACTGATTAACATAGATGCAAAAATCCTCAAGAAAATACTAGCAAACAGAATCTGGCAGCACATTAAATGGACCATACTTCATGATCTAGTGGGGTTTATTCCAGGAATGCAAGGATTCTTCAATATATGCAAATCAATCAACGTGATACACCATATTAACAAACTGAAGGAGAAAAACCATTTGATCATCTCAATAGATGCAGAGAAAGCTTCTGACAAAATTCAACACCCATTTATGATAAAAACCCTGCAGAAAGTAGGCATAGAGGGAACTTTCCTCAACATAATAAAGGCCATATATGACAAACCCACAGCCAACATCATCCTCAATGGTGAAAAACTGAAACCATTTCCACTAAGATCAGGAACAAGACAAGGTTGCCCACTCTCACCACTCTTATTCAAGATAGTTTTGGAAGTTTTAGCCACAGCAATCAGAGAAGAAAAGGAAATAAAAGGAATCCAAATCGGAAAAGAAGTAAACTGTCACTGTTTGCAGATGACATGATACTATACATAGAGAATCCTAAAGATGCTACCAGAAAACTGCTAGAGCTAATCAATGAATTTGGTAGAGTAGCAGGATACAAAATTAATTCACGGAAATCTCTGGCATTCCTATACACTAATGATGAAAAATCTGAAAGTGAAATCAAGAAAACACTCCCATTTACCATTGCAACAAAAAGAATAAAATATCTAGGAATAAACCTACCTAAGGAGACAAAAGACCTGTATGCAGAAAATTATAAGACACTGATGAAAGAAATTAAAGATGATACAAAATTGATGGAGAGATATACCATGTTCTTGGATTGGAAGAATCAACATTGTGAAAATGACTCTACTACCCAAAGCAATCTACAGATTCAGTGCAATCCCTATCAAACTACCACTGGCATTTTTCAAAGAATTAGAACAAAAACTTTCACAATTTGCATGGAAACACAAAAGACCCCGAATAGCCAAAGCAATCTTGAGAACGAAAAATGGAGCTGGAGGAATCAGGCTCCCTGACTTCAGAGTATACTACAAAGTTACAGTCATCAAGACAGTATGGTACTGGCACAAAAACAGAAAGATAGATCAATGGAACAGGATAGAAAGCCCAGAGACAAACACACGCACACATTGTCACCTTATCTTTGATAAAGGAGGCAGGAATGTACAGTGGAGAAAGGACAGCCTCTTCAAAAAGTGGTGCTGGGAAAACTGGACAGGTACATATAAAAGTATGAACTTAGATCACTCCCTAATACCATACAGAAAAATAAACTCAAAATGGTTTAAAGTCCTAAATGTAAGGCCAGAAACTATCAAACTCTTAGTGGAAAACATAGGCAGGACACTCTGTGACATAAATCACAGCAAGATCCTTTTTGACCTACCTCCTAGAGAAATGGAAATAAAAACAAAAATAAATAAATGGGACCTAATGAAACTTCAGAGCTTTTGCACAGCAAAGGAAACCATAAACAAGACCAAAAGACAACCCTCTGAATGGGAGAAAATATTTGCAAATGAAGCAACTGACAAAGGAATAATCTCCAAAATTTATAAGCAGCTCATGCAGCTTAATAACAAAAAAATAAACAACCCAATCCAAAAATGGGCAGAAGACCTAAATAGACATTTCTCCAAAGAAGATATACAGACTGCCAACAAACAAATGAAAGAATGCTCAACATCACTAATCATTAGAGAGATGCAAATCAAAACTACAATGAGACATCATCTCACAGCAGTCAGAATGGCCATCATCAAAAAATCTAGAAACAATAAATGCTGGAGTGGGTGTGGAGAAAAGGGAACCCTCTTGCACTGTTGGTGGGAATGTAAATTGATACAACCACTGTGGAGGTTCCTTAAGAAACTACAAATAGAACTACCATATGACCCAGCAATCCCACTACTGGGCATATACCCTGAGAAAACCATAATTCAAAAAGAGTCACGTACCAAAATGTTCATTGCAGCTCTATTTACAATAGCCCGGAGATGGAAACAACCTAAGTGTCCATCATTGGATGAATGGATAAAGAAGATGTGGCACATATATACAATGGAATATTACTCAGCCATACAAAGAAATGAAATTGAGCTATTTTTAATGAGGTGGATAGACCTAGAGTCTGTCATACAGAGTGAAGTAAGTCAGAAAGAGAGAGACAAATACCATATGCTAACACATATATATGGAATTTAAGAAAAAAAAATGTCATGAAGAACCTAGGGGTGAGACAGGAATAAAGACACAGACCTACTAGAGCATGGACTTGAGGATATGGGGAGGGGGAAGGGCAAGCTGTGACAAAGCTAGAGAGAAGCATGGACATATATACACTACCAAACGTAAGGTAGATAGCTAGTGGGAAGCAGCGGCATAGCACAGGGAGATCAGCTCGGTGCTTTGTGACCACCTAGAGGGGTGGGAGGGAGGGAGACGCAAGAGGGAAGAGATATGGGAACATATGTATATATATATATATATATATATAATTGATTCATTTTGTTTTAAAGCAGAATGTAACATACCATTGTAAAGCAATTATACTCCAATAAAGATGTTTAAAAAAAAAAGATGTTAAAGAAAAATAGAAAAAAAAAAAGAAATAGGAGGAATTATTAAAATGGTCTACAGTTTGCAGTGTGCTAAGGACAGTGCTATGCCCTTTGCATGCTTTATCTTATTTAGTCCTCGCAACAAACTCCTGAGGTGAATATGGTTTCAATATTTCACACATCACGGAAAAAGGCCACAGACTAGTAAGTGACTTGCCCAGGCCGTACACAGTATGTGTCTGATACACGATTTTTAAATTTATTTTTACAGTTGAATAGCCATGGACAACACCTTTAAACCAAACCAGATATTGATGCCAAGTGGAAATGGTTGGGAGAAAGTGGTAAGTTCCCCCACAATGTATCACAACTCTGGGAAAGAAATACTTGAAGACTATACCTAACAAAGGCATACAGAGGGAGCAGGAGGTACGTCAGTTTGCAATAAAGGCAGAACGTTTATTCTAAATCCTTGTATGTCTTTACATTGTGGCTACAGTAGCCAGCAACATGATTTTGCATTATCATATCTATGTAAAAATGCATCTCAATTCTTTATACTATTAGAAGGATCTATCTCAGCACCAGCCTAATATTAAATATGTTATTTTCCTTCCTGTTTCCCACTCTTTTTTAGAATTTGCTGCATTTTATACTTAGTATTGAAGGTTTCTTAGAACATGCCCCTATAATGGAAAACTATATTCTGTGCAATTTTTCTTTGTACTGGAATGTTTTAAGTGTTTAAAATATTGAAAATACATTGAAAGCCTATGCTAGCATATCATCACACAAGATAAGGCCACTGGGACTGTGGATTTTTGTTTTTTCAAAGATGTATCATATAGCAATGGTACATGGAGGACATAATTTCTCACACAGTAGAGACTAAAGGATTTGAAATGAATACTGCTTTATGGTGGGACTTTAAGTACCATAAATGTAACTAAGATTTCTATTCCATTTGCCCAATTTGATCAACTGGTGAAATTTACTAGCTGATCAGAGAGCTAAGAAAGAGTAATAATTACTATTAACAGCAACAAGAAAGTTTCCGAGAAACTAAACAAAATGAAATACATTTTAAATTAATTTGATGTTGCTCTAGAGTCTGGAAAAGTAAGGAGTGTATATTTATGCTGGCTAAAAAATGAGACAAAACACCACAACCTTCCTCAGTCAACTACATTATAAAACTGAATATATATAGTAACATTAAGATGCCACTTAAATTAAAATCTCACATTGTTACATGGTACCACAATCCGTAGCCCTACAGCAAAACAACGAAAGGTAAATAACTAAAATCTCCAAGAGTCAAGATGAAGAATTACATGGTGAGGTTCATGAGAACCTGTACTTTGTCACCTCAAGAGTTATGATTTCATTCCTACTGCTAGGTCTGGAAGCAAGTAGGTGTGCAGTAGACATACTGTGTGAATGAGTGTTGACTGCTATAGTCATATGTCTCATAACCAGAGTGTCAATGTACACGTAGGTCCGATTCCTGAACTCAGGATTCACCATGATTAACTGTGTGACTTTGAGGAAACAAATGAACATTTATGGGCCTTGGTTTATTGTAGAAAAGAGAACATAACAGTTCCTACTGCCTTGGGTTGCTGCGAACATTACACAACAAAATCCTCAAAAAGTTCTAAATTCATACCTTGCACAGAGTAAGCACTCAAAGAATGTTAAATGCCATTTCTATTCATACCCAAGGCCAGATATTCTCAGCGCATTCTCTGAGTTGTATACTCCATCTTTCGAGTTGTTTATTTAATGATAGTGGTTAATGATTTTGCTTTGGCCCTGATACCTTTGTCCTATTATATAGAAACATGCTTGGAAACTCCAAAAACATCCCATGCCTGCGTTTAGGTTCACACCAAATTTGGTTTGTCTATATGGGCATTCTCTTTCAGTTATCTCTTTTAGAATTGACACTGTGACTACTTTTACTGCCACTAGACACCTTGGTGACCTAGTGTAGAACATATAATGACAGGATTCTAGATGAATGGAAAATTTCAGTTTTAGATACTTCATTGCTAAGTGTCCATCTATAACTAAGATATAGTTAAGTAGGATGTAACTAATCCTTAGAGGTACTTTTTTCTTTTTTTCTGGCCACAAAAACTTATCTACTCTCAATTTCCATTGCTGTGCCCATTTTTCCATCTCTTTCTTTCTTTACTCATTCCTTTCATTGCTCTACACGTATTAACTGAAAACAACTATTACCATATCAACCCATAATTAAGACAATTCAATAACTTCCCACTGCTCTAAAGCTAAACAACAAAGTATTTAGTTGATCCTATAAGACGCTGCAGGTCTGCATCCTTCCAGTTGCTCTGGTTTCTGGAACGAGGATCCCCACTGCTTCCTGCTCTTAGCCTCACTAGCTCCCCTTTAATTCCTTTGGCCCACTGTGACCATCATGCCACCAGATTTTGCAAATGCTCTTCTTTCTTTTCTAAGTTCTCTCACAGCTCTTTTCTTCCTCTTCTACAAGGTCATATTCCATAAAACAAGCAGTGGAACACTCTCTGACTCATATATATATATATATATATATATATATATATATATATATATAAAATTTATTTTATATTTAATGTACTTTATTTAAAAGATACCATCACTTGTAAAACACACTGCTATTGTAAGCAAACACCAAGAAAGAGAAAAGACCACTAATTATAGTTGCAAGACTCCATGGATTGTAAGAAGTATCCCAATTTCAGAAATGTCAAAATGTAAAAATAATTGCATCTTAAAAATAATGAAATATGGTGTTTCTGTAATCATCTGATTGATAGTGGTCCCTCCGCCCTGCCCTATTAAACTGTAAGCTCCATGAAGGCAGAAAGTGTGTCTATCTTTGTGTTGCCTTTTTATATTCATCACATGGCATACTCCTTGGCAGGTATCAATACTAGCAGTTAAAAAACTGTATTGAATAATCTGACAATATATGCTAGACATGTTAATTGCTTTTGTTTTTTTCTTAACATGAAATGTAAAACACCTCCAACTGCCTTCTAAATATCTTCACTTATAAATTCCTCAGGTAGAATGTATATGTTATTTACTTTTGTTTACTCCACATCAGCTAAATAATATCTTTCACATAGCAGATCTTTGTTAGCTGCCTTAATTATGTTCCAAATAATGTAGGGGTAAATATATAAGCAAAACAAAACTCAGTGCATGGTAAATTTTAATGAATACCTTGCAAATTTGAAGTGCATTTTTTGCCACCACAACTTGTTAATAAACATATTCCAGAAAAGCTGCCTTATCAATTTCCTTATACCTGCCAAATTACATCACCATTTGCCTGGTCAATTAGAATTCTGAACATTAAGTACTTTTTACTTTTTGTCTTGTATTTAGCCTCATAGACAATAATTATGTTCAAACATGATTTCTCTTGAAAAAATTTTATCTTTCTCTTCATCACCACTTTGTCACTTTATAGATGCTCAACACCTCACACTTGGATTTTTGAAAGTCTTTTTTTTTTTAATCTCTTAGCCATAGGTTGTACCTATTCATAGCTATTATTTTAACCACTTCAGTTTAAATTTTCATAGAAGTCAATTTCAACATGCTATTCTGCTAGGAAATGTTCACGATGTCTTATATCTAATTTCAGAAAACCAAAACATCTTTTGCTGATTTTTAATGCCCTCTGAGTCGTCTTTGCTCATGGTAGATACCTACCACTATTCAAGACAGAATTTTTACCAACATGCTACTCCTATTCATGTATCTATGACTTCACTCCTATCTACTTATTACCAATGTTCTCCTTTTCAAATCCTTAAGGGTACAGATTTATGTCTTCTGCAAGAGTTGTTCTCTGCCCCCTACAATCCTCACTTCAGTCTCCTCTGAATGTTCAGAGAACAAATCTCACTCTATTATATGTTATTATCTTTTCAAAATTGTCCCTCTTTTATCAACCATTCATAATCATGATTATAATATAACTTGTTATTACCATTAGAACGCATCTGTAATCTCAATTTTCAGCACCCAGCCCTAAAACCATCACATCCTGTATCTTAGCTATCTCCCATTAATATTCTTCTCCAACAATTGTTCAACCTCACTGGGAACTAAACTCCATGAGTCCAACCAATTTTTCATGGGCTATCACTTTGCCTCTGTGTTTACCTCCTACCTTCATCTATTAAATTCCACCATTTGTCATTATAATTTACCCTGGGAATCTAAGAATGTACTCTTGTCTTAATCTTCCTTGCAGTACTAATCTGGAAAAACCTCAAACTTGATTAAATCCAAACCTCTGCTAAGTCTTCGTGTGGTAGATTAAAGAGATCCCTATGTTCTTCCCTTCCCTTGAGAGAACCTTGAGTAGTTTGCTTGCCCAACAGAAGTGTGATTCTTAGTCTTCTGAGGCCAGGCCACAGGAAACCTTGCAGCTTTCCCCTAGGTCTCTTGGAATACTTGCTCTTGGAAGCCAGGTGCCATGATGTGAGAAAGCCCAAGACACCCTCTGGAAGAACCCACGTGGAGAGGAATTAAGGATCCTACCATCAGCCCACTGAGATCCTGGCAGGAATCATCTACTCACCAGTCTTGAGTAAGCCACCTTGGCAATAGGTCCTCTGCACCATTTGGACTACCAAAGTTGATGTTGCATGAAGCAGAGATGAGCAATACTTTCTGAGCTCAGCTTAAAATTCATGTCCGTGAGCAAAATAATGATTGCTGTGGTTTTAAGCCATTAAGTATTGAAGTGGTTTGTTTGGTATTAATCAATAACCAGTAGTACCTTGCCTGCACGCATGCAGATTAACACCACTAGAGAAAAGCACAATCATGCTGACTTGCTTTGATCTACAGCTTGCTCACAAAACTCAGGCAGCTCTTAAGGCTTTCCAGCAGTCATACTATATTTACTCATCCATTCACTTTCTTACTTTCTTGGAAGAATATATCTTTCATTTTCCTCTTTCCTCAAACCTAAAACACCTTTCTCCATCTTTTCCTTCCGTTGCTAACCTTGTTTCCTATTTTCTGATAAAGGAAAAGCAATTGGGATATAATTTCTACAACCTCCGATCATAACTTCTACCTCCTAGTTGCTTGTAGAACAAAATGATCTTCTTCCTCTTAATATCTCTGCTCCTTCTCAGTCTGCTTTTTTGTTCCACCCCATCTCCCTTAACTTGTATCTTTAGAATTCCTCAAGGATAAATCCATGGACTCATTTTCTTCTCTATTTATACTCACTCCCTTGGTGTCCCCATTCAGTCTTATGGTTTTAAATGCCAATTGACTGACACAGCTTCATTTACAGACATGCCATAATTAAAAATACTTCAGTGCTAAAAAATGCTAACAATCATCTGAGTCTTCAGCAAGTGATAATCTTTTTGCTGGTGGAGGGTCTTGCCTCAGTGTTGATGGCTGCTGACTGATCAGGGTGGTAGTAGCTGAAGGTTGGGGTGGCTGTGGGAATTTCTTAAAACAAAACAACATTAAAGTTTGCCACATCAATTCATTTCACAAAAAATTTCTGTGCAGCATGCAAATGCTGTTTGATGGCATTTTACCCACAGAAGAACTTCTTTCAAAGTTGGAGCCAATCCTCTCAAACCCTGTCCCTGCTTTAGCAACTGTTTATGTAATATTCTAAAACCTTCGTTGTCATTTCAACAGTCTTCACAGCATCTTCACCAGGAGTAGATTCCATCTCAAAAAACCAGTTTCGGGGCTTCCCTGGTGGCGCAGTGGTTGAGAGTCCGCCTGCCAATGCAGAGGACGCTGGTTCGTGCCCCGGTCCGGGAGGATCCCACATGCCGCGGAGCGGCTGGGCCGGTGGGCCATGGCCGCTGAGCCTGCGCGTCCGGAGCCTGTGCTCCGCAACGGGAGAGGCCACAACAGTGAGGGGCCCGCGTACCGCCAAAAAAAAAAAAAAAAAAAAAAACCAGTTTCTTTGCTCATCCATAAGAAGCAATCCCTAATCTGTTCAAGTTTTATCATGAAATTGCAGCAATTCAGTCTCATCTTCAGGCTCCACTTCTAGTGTCTTTCCATTTCTACCACATCTGCAGTTACTTCCTCTACTGAAGTCTTGAACCCTTCAAAGTCATGCATGAGGGTTGGAATCAACTGCTTCCAAACTCCTGTTGATGTTGATATTTTCACTTCTTCCCATGAATCACAAATGTTCTTAATGTCATCTAAAATGGTGATCCCTTTCCAGAAGGTTTTCAATTTACTTTGCCCAGATCCATCAGTTATCGCTAGTTATGGCAGCTATAGCTTCACAAAATGTATTTCTTAAGTAATAAGACTTGGAAATCAAAATTACTCCTTGATCCATGGACTGCAGAATGGATGTTGTATTAGCAGGCATGAAAACAACATTAATTGGGTTGCACGTCTTCATCAGAGCTCTTGGGTGTCCAGGTGCATTGTCAAAAAGCAATCATAATTTAAAAGGAATTTTTTTTTTCTGAGCAATAGGTCTTAATAACGGGCTTAAAATATTCAGTAAACTATGTTGTCGACAGATGTGCTGTCATCCAGGCTTTGTTGTTCCATTTATAGAGCACAGGCAGAATAGATTTAGCCTAATTCTTAAGTGTCCTAGGATTTTTTAAATTGTATTAGAGCAATGGCTCAACTTAGTCACCAGCTGCATTAGCCCTAATAAGAGAGTCAGCCTGTCCTTCGAAGCTTTGAAGCCAGGCACTGACTTCTCCTCTCTAGCTCTGTAAGTCCTAGATGGCATCTTCTTCAATAGAAGGCTGTTTTGTCTATATTGAAAATCTGTTGTTTAGGGTAGCCACCTTCGTTAATGATCTTAGCTAGAACTTCTTGATACCTTGGCTGCAGCTTCTACATCAGCACTTGCTGCTTCACCTTGTACTTTGATGCTATGGAGACAGCTTCTGTCCTTAAACTTCAGGAACCAACCTCTACTGGCTTCAAACTTTTCTTCTGCAGCTTCCTCACCTCTCTCAAGCTTCATAGAATTGAAGAGAACTAAGGCCTTGCTGTAGATTAGGCTGTCTTAAGGGACTGTTGTGGCTCGTTTGATCTTCTATCCAGACCACTAAAACTTTGTCCATATTAGCAATAAGGCTATTTCTCTATCTTATTATTTGTATGTTCACTTTTAATTTCCTTCAAGAACTTTTCCTCTGCATTCACAACTTGGCTGTTTGGCACCAGAGACCTAGTTTTTGGCCTATCGCAGCTTTTGACATGCCTTCCTCACTAAGCTTTATCACTTCTAGCTTTTGATTTAAAGTGAGAGGTGTACAACTCTTCCTTTCACTTGAACATTTAGAGGCCATTGTAGGATTATTAATGAGCCTAACTTCAATATTGTTGTATCTCAGGGAATAGGGAGGCCTGAAGAGAGGGAGAGAGATGGCGGAATGCAGTGGCCAGTGGAGTAGTCAGAACACACACAACATTTATCAATTAAATTTACTGTTTTATATGGACGTGGTTCATGGTGCCCCAAAACAATTATAACAGTAACATCAAAGATCACTAATCACAGATCAGCATACCAAATGTAACAATAATGAAAATGTTTAAAATATTGCAAGAATTACACATGACACAAATATGACACAGAGACATGAAGTGAGCAAATGCTATTGGAAAAATGGCACTGATAGATTTGCTCTAGGCAGAGTTCCCACAAGCCTTCAATTCCAAAAAATGCAATGTCTGTGAAGTGCAATAAAGCAAAGTACAATAAAAGGAGATATGCCTGTATATCTCCAACCCTGATCTTTCCCCTAAATTCCAGCCTACTGAAATATATACACTGTCTACTTTACATCTTCACTCTGATGGCAAACCTGCAGCTAAAACTCAACATGCCTTAGCGCAAACTCTTCATGATATGCCTCTCAAAACTTGGTCCACCAGCTTTCCCCATCTCAGTCAACTACAAATTCTCTTCTCATTTCCTCAGGCCTATCAACCTTGCCGCCATCTTTGACTCTACTCTTTCTTTCCTGTCCAGTAATAAATCTATCAATGAATCCTGTTGGCTTGATCATAAAAATATATACAGAATTTCGCCATGTCTCTCTATGTCTACAGCTACCACTCTGTCTTAAGGTACTGTCATCTTTGTCTCCTCATTGGTCTCTGTGTTTCCTGTCTTAGGCTGTTAGTAAGGGGTTGAGGAGAAGGCAAGGTTTTTCTCAACACAACAGGCCATGAAATCCTTAAAAAATTGTTAAGTCAGATCAGATCAATCTTCCTAACACCCTCCAGTAACTCCCTAACTTGGTAAAAGCCAAAGTCCTAAAATGTCCAAAGAGACCACATGATCTGTCCCCTTCTGAGTCATATCCCACTTAGGCTTCCCTTCACCCACTCAAGTCTAGCTCTGTTGGCCTCCTTGCTTTCCTAGAATTTCCAAGTTCTATATCTTGAGCTTTTGTGTTTGCTATCTTCTACTCAACCCAGAATCTTTTATTTGCTGCTGGCTTCCTCACCTTCTTCGGGTCTTTGTTCAAACATAAATTCCAATCACCCTATTGCAAATCAGAACATCCTCAAGCCTTGCTCTCTCTAGTAGCCTTCATAGGTTAGTTTTCTCCACAACCCGTATCCCCATGTGGTATTAAATATTTTATTTTATTTTTCATCCTTCCAACTCCCTAGAATGCAAGCACCATCATCTGTTTAGTCTGTTCTATTAACTGCCAAATCCCCATCATGCAGAGCAGTGCAGGTGCACAAAAGTATCTGCTTAATAAATGAATGTACATGTATCAGTCTTACATTCCTCCTAATTACAAATCAAGCTCCATGAGGATCGGTCCTATGCCACATGCTTCACCAGTACCCTCACGCTATCTAGCACACATTTAAGGTTATGGTAGTTTTATTAAAAACCCTTGATGACTGATTGCAATTAAACGAAAGGTTCCTCAGCAAATTGGTAGGGCCCACAGGACACTATTAATAGGCTTTGAAGGCGTTTAGTACTGCATCAGTGCTCATTTCCAAGCAAAATTATTATCAAAATCACAAAGCATGATGTCTGATTATAACATTTCTCAAATTAACCCCAAGACTACTGTGAGAGTACAAAGTAATGAGGGTGAATTTTGTTTCAAAAATCAAAAATTTATACTTTTTACTAAAACAATGTGAGATTATTCCCGTTTATTTGAATTATTGAGACTTAGATCTTTGACAAATTAAAAATACTGAGTAATTTTTATACATATGAAAAACATTATTCTCATTTGTTTCTAAAACTTTCCATCACTTGGATTTTAGATCTTAAATACTATAGGAAATTATAACCCCAAAAAGTATTTCTCACTATATACCTGTCTAATAATAGGTAGGCTTAGAAGTAGAATTGAGTATTCATGGATACCTTATGTTTTTAAAGGAATTCAAAAGTTTCCTGTGTTCAATTTCTGGGCAGATAGAATTTATTTGTGCATATCTGCTCTCTTCTTTAGAGACAGGGAATGGACATAATGGAAGGAGTAGAGTTTGGTAGATTACTGAAAGCTTGGTCTAAGATCACAGAAGAAATTAGTAGTAATAGTAATTGATAACATTTAAATCATAAACACAAATGTGTTTGTTATTGTGTGTTATTTTGTTTTGCTGCAGGGTTGTAAGCACCTGTTATGTCTTAACTCGTTGAATGCTCACAACAACATAGAAGAAAATACTATTCCTATCCAAAACTCACAGATGAGGGAACTGAAGCACAAAGAGTTGTGTACGTTATTCAAAATCACAGAAAATGAAAAAAGGCTAGGTTAGAATACAAACCTAGAGAGCATGGCTCCAGAGACAATGATCTTAAATATTATACTACGTTGCTACTCTAATAGTAAATACACACACAACACACCTCACACACACATGAACACAAAAGTATACAAAGCTACAGTCATCAAAACAGTATGGTACTGGCACAAAGCAGAAATACTTTTGTGGGGTCAATGGAGCAGGATAGAGAGCCCAGAAATAAACCCACCCCTCTATGGTCAATTAATCTACCATAAATGAGGCAAGACTATACACTGGAGAAAACACGGTCTCTTCAATAAATGGTGCTGGGAAAACTGGACAGCTACATATAAAAAAAAGAAACTAGAACATTCTTTAACACCATACACAAAAATAAGCTCAAAATAGATTAAAGACCTAAATGTAAGGCCAGATACTATAAAACTCTTAGAGGAAAACATAGGCAGAACACTCTTTGACATAAATTGCTGTAGTATCTTTTTTGATCCGTCTTCCAGAGAAATGGAAATAAAAACAAAATAAACAAATGGGACCTAATTAAACTCAAAAGCTTTTGCACAGCAAAGGAAACCACAAACAAAACACAATGACAACCCACACAATGGGAGAAAATATTTGCAAATGAAGCAATGGACAAGGGATGAGTCTCCAAAATTTACAAACAGCTCATGAAGCTCAATATCAAAAAAACAGACAACCCAATCAAAAAATGGGCAGAAGACGTTAAACTGACATTTCTCCAAAGAAGACATACAGATGGCCAAGAGGCACATGCAAAGATGCTCAACATCACTAATTATTAGAGAAATGCAAATCAAAACTACAATGAGATATCACCTCACACTTGTCAGAATGGCCATCATCAAAAAAATCTACAAACAATAAATGCTAGAGAGGGTGTGGAGAAAAGGGGACCTTCCTACACTGTTGGTAGGAATGTATACTGGTACAGCCACCACACTATGGAGAACAGTATGGAGGTTCCTTAAAAAACTAAAAATAAAGCTACCGTGTGATCCAGAAATCTCACTCCTGGGCATATATCCAGAGAAAACCATGGTTTGAAAGGATACATGTACCCCAATGTTCACTGCAGCACTGTTTACAATAGCCAAGACATGGAGAACAGATAAAGATGTGGTACATACATACAATAGAATATTATTCAGCCATACAAAAGAATGAAATAATGCCATTTGCAGCAACCTGGATGAACTTGGAGATTATCATACTAAGTGAAGTAAGTCAGACAGAGAAAGACAAATATCATGATATCGTGTATATGCAGAATCTAAAAAAAAGTGATACAAATGAACTTGTTTACAAAACAAAAACAGACTCCCAGATGTAAAGAATGAACATATGGTTACTGGGGGGAAGGGTAGGGAGGAGGGATAGACTGGGAGTTTGGGATTGACAGGTACACACTGCTATATTTAAAACAGATAACCAACAAGGGCTTACTGTAACAAAAAATAAAAATAAAAAGTGTATAATTTTTAGGAATATGTAAAAGAGATATTTATAAATATTTTTTCTAACTGCAGAGTTACTGGCATTTTAAGACGGGCAGAAATGGCCCATGCACACAGGATATCCTCTATCCATGGTGACTATCCACTGCATGATGGAGTTTTCCTTCAGCCATCATCAGAGCTGACAGCCCCCTCATATTTACAAATGCTTTGGGGATGGAAAATGCAGTGGAGCCCCAAGGGTGGGAGCCAGCTCATTTCTCCATTCCTTATCAAGAAATTGCCCAAGTGAAATGTACAAGTCAACATGAGTCTGTCTTAATTTTTGAAAACTATAAATTTTTAAAAACTATAAAAAGCAAAGATTTCCCACATAAATACTACTCAATGTTAAATAATCCTCACAGTTGGGTATTTCCAGTTTCTCTATTGAGTCCATTCTACTGCAGCTAATTGCACTTCCTTCTCCTCTATTTGTAGTGAGATGGAAAACATAAGATGAGCATTGTCCTTTCATGAATTTCATACCCATATCATACTGTCTAATCTTTGCATCTATTGTAAATCCATATTTCATATGAAAACTTTCTATAATCCATAATCCCTCTATTAAAAAATAGAACAGCTTATCAGAATAAAGAATAGAATTGTATTTGCAATTAAGCATCAATCCAATTAGGTAAGTGGGTTCTGGAAAGAAATATAGTTTAACAAACACCTCATACGGTGCTTAAAACAGATTGGGCTGACAGTTCTTACTACCTTGGTGTCTCATTCCAAGATTTACAATGGTATAGCTCCCCTTTTTAGCAAATTAAACCTTATGTCAAGGCTTCAAATTAAATCCAAATCCCCTCTCCTTCCCCTGCAGAAGGAACAAATTCGCCCCACATGCCGGTAGTCGAGGGGGGCTGATAGGAAACAGAGTAAAGTGAGAGCTCCCCAACCTGGAAGGCGTCACACGGCCAAATCAACTGGGATAAGCAGTCAAGTCCACTTAAGGTTTTACATAAAAAGACTGGTAAAATACAGAGAATTTAAATATAAGAATTTTTTATACCACATGAAACTGACGGGGTGCCAACATTTTACATTTCTGTGCTGTGCAAGCACTTTATGGGGAATGTGCTTTTTATTCCATTTTTACATGTTTGTTATGGGTCTGTTTTGCAAAGATTGCTGCAAGCCTAGGTAATAAAACTAAAAAATGCACACAAATGGCCATGATTAACGCATAGAGCAATCTAGGCTTCTCTATGTATGAAATGCGTAATATCCGTCTCTGGATATTTCAATGTAGCAAAATGTGTGGAGGTCACTCTAAGTTTCACAAATTTATTGTAACAGCAGACCTTGCTGTGGAATTATTCTAAAATCCTAGAACACAAAGTGCTTAGTTTTGTATACTTATTTTGCCTGGAAAATATTGTGAATCTCTTTCTTATATGTTGCTTGGCATTAATGTCTGTATCAAGGATTAACAGGAATTGCTTCCATAGGAATCTGAGGATATAGCATGCATATGAAACATTTCAAAATATATTATTAGAATATTATCTTAATATGAGTTGTAGTATATTGATCACTACCCAAATAAAACTTTCTGATTTTAGAGGACACCTTGATTACCAAATATTTGTGACGCTTTCCAATGCCAGTGGAACAAAATCTGGTTCAAAATGCTCTGTAACCAGTGGGTAAAGTGGTGAATTTCAGGATTAGTCATTACTTTGTAGAGGGTTTTATTTTCAGGATATACTTCAAAATATGAACGTGTTTCATCACCATTAAGACAGTAGGGAGAGATATGCAAACTCTTCATGGAAAACCTGAGTTATAGAAAAGTAAACAGTCTAAAACAGCTTGACACTGGTATGGTTGTCCAAATTAGGTACTGCACAATTCTAGGAAACTGTGTGTGAAAACACACCAGTATGTGTTTTCAGGGAATTCCCTGGGGGTCCAGTGGTTAGGACTCTGTGCTCTCACTGCCAAGGGCCTGGGTTCAATCCCTGGTCAGGGAACTAAGATCCCACAGGCCGCATGGGTGTGGCCAAAAAAAATGTGTTTTCATCATAGATTTGTATGTTTATTAAGTGTCTCGATAAGGCAGGCATTTCAGAAGTGAGACAGCGATCCTTAATGACTAAATGGATGGTGATAGATGAAATCAGAACACACAAATTATTGTTTTGTTTGTTTGTTTGCTTTTGTATGGAATGCTTTAAATAATCTGAGTAGATACTTTTTAAAATTCTCTCAGTGGCACTTTGGGATTCTGAGCTAAATTGTAAGAAACCAGTATCTAAAGGTGAGAGTTTAGGAAACAGATATAGAAGAGAAAAAGGCTTTCAGCATATTATAAACATGAATTCTTACCCAGTTTCTTCTTTCAGAT
Organism: Phocoena sinus; assembly: GCF_008692025.1. NCBI lineage: Eukaryota > Metazoa > Chordata > Mammalia > Artiodactyla > Phocoenidae > Phocoena > Phocoena sinus. The sequence continues at coordinate 84,977,196 of NC_045769.1, read as the reverse complement.
ACTTTTGGCTTTCATTTGTAATTAAATTCCAGGTTTAGTTTATCCCAGCTCCATAACTGGCAGCATATTAAAAAGAACATGCCACTTGCCAATTTATTTTGCAGCTATTTGGTTCAGAGTTACACATGGATTGCTATAAAGGTTGATATCTTTGTGTTATTGTATGGTCTAAATTCAACTTCAGTTTCACAAACTCTTGGATAGAAAGCAACGTTGGGTTTATTTTACTAAAGAAATTTCATTTTTAACAGATAAGTAGCAAGATGTTTGGAGAAAATAAAAAGAAATCTGATTCACCTCAAATCATGCAATTTCATGGGTATGTACACACACACACACACACACACACAGGACAAATAATTCAATGACGATATATTTGTTGTGGTCCACAACTTAAATCAGCAACAAAGAAGTCATCCTTTGGGGTTGCACCAATTTCTGAATCATTCTTGAACAAGTTACCCTGCAATTTCTTCCAGTCATTGCAGGGAATCCTGTGATTGAAACTGTCAGGAGTTCTGTGAACGATTATTTTCTGTGGCTCCACATCCCTGTACCCACTAAGCCAATTTTTTGTTCTTAATATTGGATCAGATCTTTTACATATGAACCAAAACTGCTTTAGAGGATCCATTTCAGTATAGTCCATAAGTTGAAATGAGAAAAAAACTTGTTGCCCTACTTTCTTCTCTGTATTTTAGCTGGATAAGTCCTTTTAAAATCTTTCTTACTTAGGAAGAAGGTTAAAAAAAATCAAACCACATAGCAGAAAATAAACTCTTTACATTCCAATTAATTGGGTAGAAAAATGTCAGAGGATGTGTCCCAACAGTATTAAAGAACAGGACGTCAAGAGAAAACCAGAAAATGTGAACTTATGAATGAGATGCACCGTCTGCTGTTTCAGCTGGTTTTCCTCTGGATATTCTTCCAAAGCATAAAATTGCTATGTCCCACCAATACAACGCACTGGCACAGAAATTACTGGTTCAGTAAATCTTAATTTTGGAACAGATTCTCATTTGACAACTACATTATTTCAGCTTATTTTAGTTCCATCACAAAAAGTGAAGCAAAAAGCTTCCTTCAAATGAGACACAGGCCCTTAGATTTTTTTAGTATTTCCAGAAGTCTGTGACTTTTTTTTGAATTAATATCAATTTAGTTTCAATATTCATAAAACTTCCTCCTATATAGCTACATCCCACCATTATGTTGTTATTGTCTTTATACATATTTATACATATTTAGCCTTTATACATTGTATAATCTATCAACCTAGATTTATAATTATGTTTTTTTATAATTGGAGTATAATTGCTTTACAATGTTGTGTTAGTTTCTGCTGTAAAACAAAGTGAATCAGCTATCTAACTAGACATCATCTTCTTGATTTCAAAGGGCAGTGAGTGACTGCCTACTTGGACTTTATGGATCTGGGAGGGAATCTTCTAAGTAAAAATCTCATTTAGGTTTGCATTCATTGTCTGAAGTACATAAAAAGAATATTTTTTCAGAACAGTCACAAAAAATGTCTTCCTCTATAAGACCTCAGGAATTAAAATATATGTTGAGTGTAAAGATTGGTGGCCACTTTCTGAAGGGAGGCATATCTATGAAGTAAAAATTTGCATAGAATTTTTCTTAAGACTAGTTGTTTTAGAAGAAACTTCAAACTTTATTGTTATTCATTAGTTCATTAAGATGTGTTTTATATTTTTAATTACTCAGATTTTGTTTCTTTATACAAAGCAGCAAAGCTAATATCGTCAACAAAAGACTAAAAAGAAATGCAATTTATGAATACCAAAGAGTTAGCTATAGGATATATGTGGGATAGGAGTCTCTGAGTTTATCTTTCTAATATAACTATTAATTTTCTCAGAAATATATTGTAAATGGACATAGCAGTTATTATAACTGCAAGTATAAGTTGTCTTAATATGTAATATTCAATAATTTTGCTTTATTAATTATCACAATAAGGACTTTTTTATATGTTCTAGTAAATGCTCTACTTTAAAATAAACGCACTGTATTCCCCATTTTACAGATGGATAAATACAAATCATTTCAATGCATTTACCAGAACAATATACTTGTAAGTATAATCAGAGCAACAAAATTTTCCATGACTCAAAAAATCTCAGACATCAAATTTATCATTTTCTTGTTCTCCCATAAAAGTACAGTAATGGCAAAAGGATAGGTAATAGGATTTATCCTCTTGGTATTCCCCCAAGGTGTTTCCCTCTGCGAAACTTTTATCCATATACTCCCCACTCTGGTCACCCAACTTTCTTCAATGTCCAATTAAAACAGTTTCTACTTGAAAAGACCACCACATTGTTTTGAGTGAGCTGCCAAAATAGGCAAATACATTTCTGTAAATACTAAAATTCTATTTTAAATATGTTCTGCCAGGATCCAAGTAACAGTTTTAGCAGCTAAGTTTCCAGGCAAGACAATACACAACTATTTAATTAGTCTCTGTAATATGACCCTAATATCAGGAGAAGGCTGCTTTAGTTTCAGTGCCACCAGAAAAAAAATTGCCTTTCTCAATTTGTCAGCTTAAAAAAAATTGATTTCCATAGGGACTTCCCTGGTGGCGTAGTGGTCCCCAGTGCAGGGGACACGAGTTCGATCCCTGGTCTGGGAAGATCCCACATGCTGTGGAGCAACTAAGCCCATGTGCCACAACTGCTGAGCCTGCGAGCCACAACTACTGAAGCCCACGTGCCCTAGAGCCCCTGTGCTGCAACTACTGAGCCCACATGCTGCAACTACTGAAGCCCACGCACCTAGAGCCCATGCTCCGCAACAAGAGAAGCCACCGCAATGAGAAGCCCGTGCACCGCAACGAAGAGTAACCCCTGCTCGTCGCAACTAGAGAAAGCCCGCGTGCAGCAATGAAGATCCAACACAGCCAAAACATAAATTAAAAAAAATTTTTTTTTTAATTGATTGCCATAAAGTGAAAATAATATTTTGATGAAATACAATTTAAATAGCCCGTTGTAATGACCATGATAAAAATAATAAAACTATTTTGGCGATAAGGGTGTTTGAATATCTTTGACAATAACGAAATATAGTAGACAAGCAAAATAAGTTATGATATGATTTTGAAATCAGATTACTTCCTTTAAGTAATATTTGGTCGAGGTCCTTGCAGGAAATTGAGAACATTTAAGGAGAGTTTAATAAATGAACTCATTTCAAAGATGTAGGCAAAGAGTAGTGTAACTATCAGGAATAGTAGAGCCCTAGGGATGGTAAGAGCTAGTGAGATGCCCACAACCCCAGGCCTGAGGTGTAAAGGGGACAAGGTGGCTACTATATCTCAGAGGTGGGGCGCCATACGGAGAGGATCCCTAGACCTGCCGACCTCAGGGTCTGGAACCCCATCAGCCATGGTGCCAGTGAAATACATTTCCTGAGCACACTCTCTCCCCACTGGCTGACCTCACCTCAAGCCAAAGGGCAGAGACCCTGTTGATGTTGTCTGCATGGGCCATTTTGTTGGGCCTTAGAGCAGAGGGGAGAAAATAAAAGATTGGATCGGGAGGAACAAAGAAAGACACAGAGAACTGTTTGTTTTAGGCTTATAGACATTTATATTCATAGATAGTTTAAGATCACTGAGAGTGATTGTTTCTTCTGATGTATGTATCTGAGGTTGATATAAATGCTCATTTTCATATAGAACTTGCTACACACACTCCTGAGAAATTTACATCTATTACTCTATTAAATCTTCTCTAGTAACCATGTTTGCTTATCCCCATTTTCACCATCCCCATTTGGCAGATAAGGAGACTGAGGCACTGGACAGTTAGGTCAGATTTCACAGCTTGGCTGTCCAGCTAGAACTCTTAACTATTACATAATAAATCCAGTCCATGCTCTGTAGTAGTTGCCAAAGCCCCGTGATTATTCTATTAACCTAAGTGGATGTGATGGTTCAACATACTATCTGCACTTTTAGTCACTATTAGAAATACCTATATATGTTAACACAGTATTAATAATACATAAAATACATTTTTATTCAACAAAAAGTATTAATTACTTTTTATGTGCCAGAGTTTCCACTGGCTAATACAATTAAAAACTGAACACACAAAAAGTTCAAAGACTTATTCATAGGAGAGATATCAAATTTTATTTTAATTATTTGTTTTAGTTATAACTGGGAGTGTGTAAAATCATTGCATGGGACATACTTATATACTAAAAAAAATTCAGTGTTTACCTGAATTTCAAATGTACCTGGATTTTTATTTGCTAATCTGGCAACCTGAAGATTAATAGAAGTCTGACCCTTGGGAAATGTGGGGGGGAAAAAACCCTCCAAGCAGAGGGAATACGAGCAAAGAGACCTGCACATAAAAGTGTAGGTGTAGGGCTTCCCTGGTGGCGCAGTGGTTGAGAGGCCGCCTGCCGATGCGGGGGACGCGGGTTCGTGCCCCGGTCCGGGAGGATCCCACGTGCCGCGGAGCGGCTGGGCCCGTGAGCCGTGGCCGCTGAGCCTGCGCGTCTGGAGCCTGTGCTCCGCAACGGGAGAGGCCGCGGCGGTGAGAGGCCCGCGCAACGCATAAAAAAAAAAAAAAAAAAAAAGTGTAGGTGTATGCTGAAGTGTGTGTTTAGAGAATAAAGAAGCAGTTTGGTTCAGTGAGGGGGGTTCATAATGTCCACAAGATGGAAAATCAGAAAATTTGACTGCAAATGTACTTTGAGGTCAGATAATTAAAGAGTTATACCCTGTCAAAAAGAATCAGTATGAATCATGGAGACATTTTAACTAGGGACAGGTCGAGATCATATTTGCATTTTTAGAACCATAATTTGATGGCAGTATGAAAGGATTAACCAAAGCAGAAAGGGGGAGACATTACAGAAAGCTCTTGGAATCATCCAGAAAAGAGATGTAAAAAGCCTATAGTAGAATGAAGAGAAATTAATTTATTCTTTATATCAAACATGACAAAAGGCTTTCTCCTTTTCCATTTCGTATTTTTGCCGCCACAATTTTACTTCACATAATGTCTTACAAGGATTATTTTTTTGGTTTATTTTTTAAAAATTTTATTACCACAAGTCTTATAAGATTTGGGAACAGGCCTCCAGTGACTATAGGGACCCCTGAACTTTCTTGGAACCCTGAAGGACAAGACAAATCATCCCTTGATAGATGCACTTGGCCAAGGTGCTTGGTGAGTGCCATCTATCTGAGAGACAGTCCAGAGGCTATTACAGCAAGATGAAAATCTAAACAAATGATCAAATCTGTCAGTGTAGTTTTATCTCTGTGATATTTTAACTGTTAAGATGATTTCTTATAAATCCGTTCTGTAAAGGTAGTCTCACTCTTGTCAAGTATACCAAAACCTAATCCCCATTATTTCCACCACATGCCTTCTTGAATGGTCACAAAATAAGATATTATACTTAAATATAAAATTGATCATAAGAAAAATATTTTTAGAAAGAAATCTTTCATGTGAAATGGAAGCAGTTTTCCGTATTTTCATTTTCAATGAAGTAATCATTCAGGCAAAATACATGCTCTTTTTATATTACCTACACAATTGTGAAAAAGTCATAATTGGAGGCAAAATACAGAAGTTGTTACAAAAACTTTATGTACTTACTTCATATAATATTAATTTCCACTATTGTTGGTTTTTCTTTTTTTTTAAATTATTTATTTATTTATTTATGGCTGCATTGGGTCTTTGTTGCTGCTTGTGGTCTTTCTCTAGTTGCAGAGAGTGGGGGCCACTCCTTGCAGGCCTCTCATTGCAGTGGCCTCTCCCGTTGTGAAGCATGGGCTCCAGTTGCATGGGCTCCAGTAGTTGTGGCCCACGGGTCCAGTGGCTCCACGGCATGTGGTATCTTCCCGGACCAGGGATCAAACCCGTGTCTCCTGCATTGGCAGGCGGATTCTTAACCACTGCACCACCAGGGAAGCCCTATTGTTCTGTTTTAAATGGTGCTTTTAAAAAAGAATCAGAAATCAATGAAGGTCTTCTCAATGGTGAAAAACTAAAAAAGCATTTCCTCTAAGATCAGGAACAAGACAAGGATGCCCACTCTCGCCATTAATTGGAAAAGAAGAATTTTTGCAGATGACATGATACTATACATAGGGAATCCTAAAGATGCCACCAGAAAACTACTACAGCTAATCAATGAATTTGATAAGTTGCAGGATACAAAATGAATGCACAGAAATCTCTTGCATTCCTATACACTAACAATGAAAGGTCAGAAAGAGAAATTAAGGAAACAATCCCATTCACCATTGCAACAAAAAGACTAAAATAACTAGGAAGAAAACTACCTAAGGAGGTAAAAGACCTGTACTCAGAAATCTATAAGACACTGATGAAAGAAATTAAAGATGATACCAAGAGATGGAGAGATATACCATGTTGTTGGATTGGAAGAATCGTGAAAATGACTGTACTACCCAAAGCAATCTACAGATTCAATGCAATCCCTATCAAATTACCAGTGGCATTTTTTACAGAACTAGAACAAAAAATCTTAAAATTTGTATGGAGACACAAAACACTCTGAATAGCCAAAGCAGTCTTGAGGGAAAAAAATGGAGTGGGAGGAATCAGACTCCCTTACTTCAGACTATACTACAAAGCTACAGTAATCAAGACAGTATGGTACTGGCACAAAAACAGAAATATAGAGCAATGGAACAGGATAGAAAGCCCAGAAATAAACTCACGCACCTACGGTCAACTAATCTGTGACAAAGGATGCAAGAATATACAATGGAGAAAAGACATTCTCTTCAATAAGTGGTGCTGGGAAACCTGGACAGCTACATGTAAAAGAATGAAATTAGAACATTCCCTAACACCATACACAAAAATAAACTCAGAATGGATTAGAGGCCTAAATGTAAGACCAGACACTATAAAACTCTTAGAGGAAACCATAGGCATGACACGTTAAGACATAAATCACAGCAAGATCTTTTTTGACCCACCTCCTAGAGTAATGAAAATAAAAACAAAAATAAACAAATGGGACCTAATGAAACTTAAAAGCTTTTGCAAAGCAAAGGAAACTACAAACAAGACAAAAAGACAACCCTCAGAATAGGAGAAAATATTTGCAAACGAATCACTAGCAAAGGATTAATCTCCAATATATATAAACAGCTCATGCAGCTCAATATTAAGAAAACAAACAACCCAATCAAAAAATGGGCAGGGCTTCCCTGGTGGCGCAGTGGTTGGGAGTCCGCCTGCTGATGCAGGGGACACGGGTTCGTGCCCCGGTCTGGGAGGATCCCACATGCCGCAGAGTGGCTGGGCCATGAGCCATGGCCACTGAGCCTGCACGTCTGGAGCCTGTGCTCCACAACGGGAGAGGCCACAATGGTGAGAGGCCTGCGTACCACCAAAAAAAAAAAAATGGGCAGAAGACCTAAATTTACATTTCTCCAAAGAAGACATACAGATGGCCAAGAAGTATATGAACAGCTGCTCAACGTCACTAATTATTAGAGAAATGCAAATCAAAACTACAATGAGGTATCACCTCCCACCGGTTAATCATCTGAAAATCTACAAACAACAAATGCTGGATAGGGTGTGGAGAAAAGGGAACCCTCTTGCACTGTTGGTGGGAATGTAAATTGATACAGCCACTATGGAGAACAGTACGGATGTTACTTAAGGAACTAAAAATAGAATTACCATATGACCCAGCAACCCCACTCCTGGGCATATACCCAGAGAAAGCCATAATTAAAAAAGACGCATGCACCCCAATGTTCACTGCAGTACTATTTACAATAGCGAGGCCATGGAAGCAACCTAAATGCCCATCGACAGATGAATGGATAAAGAAGATGTGGTACATATATACAATGGAATATTACTCAGCCATAAAAAGGAACGAAATTGGGTCATTTGTAGAGATGTGGATGTATCTAGAGACTGTCATACAGAATGAAGTAAGTCAAAAAGAGAAAAATATCGTATATTAATGCATATATGTGGATCCTAGAAAAATGGTACAGATGAACCGGTTTTCAGGGCAGAAATAGAGACACAGATGTAGAGAACAAACGTATGGACACCAAGGGGGGAAAGTGGCTGGGGGTTGGAGGTGGTGTGATGAATTGGGAGATTGGGATTGACATATATACACTAATATGTATAAAATAGATAACTAATAAGAACCTGCTGTATAAAAAATAAATAAAATAAAATTCAAAAATTCCGAAAAATCAATGAAGGTCTAATTCTTCTTTCACATCATAACAGAACAAGAAGCAATATAAAAACAAATGGATCAAGAATGTCAAATAGGGCTTCCGTGGTGGTGCAGTGGTTGAGAGTCCGCCTGCCGATGCAGGGGACACGGGTTGGTGCCCCAGTCCGGAAGATCCCACATGCCGCGGAGCGGCTGGGCCCGTGAGCCATGGCCGCTGAGCCTGCGCGTCCGGAGCCTGTGCTCCGCAACGGGAGAGGCCACAACAGTGAGAGGCCCGCGTACCGCAAAAAAAAAAAAAAAAAAAGTCAAATAATAGTAATAAAAGCATGCACTGCATTCAATCAATAATGGGACCGAGAGAGTTTTGTGTATTAAGAGCATGTAGAAAGAAGGAATTATATCCTATTAGTATAAAAGAAGAGCTGAGCTTTCCTCCACACAGTCAAAACCAGTTCAGATTCATTGAAAATGACCTTGACCTTGTTGAACACATAAATGTTTCGCACAAGAAAAGAAAAATCCATAGTCCACCTATACAAACACCTGTCCATTCATTAAAAGAAACAAACAAAATAGGAACATATTTTGATATGATTCCATAAAGAATGATCCCTTGTTCTAGCCTGTCACGTAGCCATTTCTGTATGTGATGCATAAAAACATTAAGGATTCTGTACTAACTTCGGGGTGCTTACTTTCCTTCAACAACAATTGTCTTAATGCCTGTTTTAATCAGTATTAACTGCTAGCAATAACATGCTTTTAATTATGTTTTAAATGAGTCATTTATTAGGCTGTTTTGGGAAGCAAATTAGTCAAAAGGAGCTGTTAATCAAAAACGTGTTACTGGCACAAAATAAATGTTCATTTAAGGAGCCATTTGAAATAAACCTGGCTCATTGCCTCTGACAACCTGCAAGGACACCAGGGCCTCCGGAGGATAACTCCTTCAGTACTTGCCAGGATATGCCTTGCTGCTCAGAAGTTATAAGGAGAAACATTAAGCAGTTTAGGTCATTCATCAGCTAACTTTTACTACTGTACTCAAGAAAATGAGCCTCCTAGGAACTTCACAGCAGATCTATTCTTTCATTAGCTAAGTAATATTGAGAGAGATGTTCCTGTCACTGTGAATGGAGAAATCTATTGCACTGAATTTTAGTGGTATCCGTTTTGTCTATGAGCTGTCTTTGCAAATTCCAAGGTATTTAGGCTGAAAAACTAGCATAATTATCTCTGAACATTTTTCGTATATATTCATTCCCTTTTATTGAACGATCTCTGGCTGAAATGTACCACTGGGCAAGATTATATATTTTATGTTACACTCCAGCCTTAGGACTGGGCTTTCTCACTATTATCCTCTATTAGCAAGATGCAAATTGAAATACACCTTTGGAAAATATCTCAGAGCAATTGTTTTGATGATTTAATTCCTCAATTTTAAAATAACTTAAAACTATGTATTGTTAACTAGACTTTTTGTGGGGATCATTTTGCAATGTATACAAATATTAAATTATTATGTTATACACCTGAAACTAATATAATGTTATATGTCAATTATACCTCAATAAAAACTATTTGAAAACATTTGCCATTTTGCACTGAAAACAATTTTAAAGTCTATGTATATTCATTTGTTGGCTAGTCTACTTGCCCTTAGGATTTTTGCTTACAATTTACTATTCTTTTCTATCTTTCATGTTTGAAGATTAAGACTACTAAAAATTAGATGTTCTTCAGTAAATATTTTTCCACCATATCATAATACAGTTTTGGAAATCCAACCTTCAAAGAAGACCTACTCCTTTTTGAAAAGCTTATTATGTATGTGGCCAGCAAGGTGATCTTTGCACAGCCAATTAGCTCACCACAAGGCTTGGCATGCAGTAAGCAAGAATAAATGTTACTGAATGTCTGTTCAACATATACATATATCAAGCACCTGCTATATGTCAGACACTGAGTAAGGCATAAAGGATCCATAAGGAAAAAGACATGGCAAGCTCTCCTCACTGAGTTGTACAGTCTGATGTAGAGTTTAACAGTTTCCTACTTTATACAACACTAATCCAATATAGCACTAAGAAAGCTGAACAATACTGTCTGAGGGTGATACAGTCTGTCGTATCTACCACTTCCTGGATTTCTAGAAAGTATTGATATATTCAGAGACTTTCCACCATGGATTTTTTTTCTTTTCTTTTTTTAATCGTTATTTTGCATTTGTTTTAGTTTTTCTGTTTTGATATTCGGTCTTTGAAAGAAAGGAGTCAAACAAGAGTGAATGGTCTCCAATATCCCCAGGTGTGGTTCAGTATGCTGACTGGAAAGGGAAGGTTGAGAGTCCTGTGTGGGAGATAAAAGCTTGGCTGGTATCCCAACATGGCTCCCTTTAAGGAATATAAAACATCAAGGCAGGTCTTATTCATTTTCTCATCAGGAAGGTGAGAGGAACCTAAGGCAAAGATACTCTAAAATGATTCCAGGACATGAAGATGTAGTCTGATCAAAAGATGGAGTCTGAGATGCTTAAATTCCCTGAAGTAATTTCCCCAGTCATATGAGGAGAAAAAAAAAAAAATCAAGAGTTACTCTGAAAAAAGGAAAGGCAGTCAGGCCAAGACATCCCAGGGTCTGCCACAGAAATGACAGGTATGACAAGGAGAGAAAATCACTAACAGTATGTCCAAAGTACATCACAGTTGTAAAGAATGAAGTTTTTCATATTGACAATCAGGCACCAGCGGCTCGGTGAACATGAGCTGGCCTGCGGGGATCAGGGATAGAAGTCAGGGGTAGGGGTCAGGGGTGGAGTTGGGGTGGCTGTAAACCTGGATGAAGTTTTGCTCCCATAAAGACTAGAAGTGAGAGAAATACTTGAGACATCCTAAATGGGTTTATTATTACCTTACATCCTGGCTGTTCCCAGAAAAACAATGACTCACATTAATAGAGCTCATGCTGTGTGCCATTTTGGTGCAGAGTGCTTTATATACATTATCTCATTTAATTTTCTCTCTAGGTAGCCCCTATTTTTATCCTCAAATACAAGTGACAGGACTGGTAACTTAAAAGATTAAGTAGTTTCTCAGTCACACCTCAGAGATAGGACTTGAGAACCTGGGTCTCAATATCATAGCTTGGAGAACAGTCAAGGGAAGCTGCCAGACCTGTATCAGCCTGTGAGGTGAGTCAGAAATAAATTTTGACTGGGTTACTCCAGTGGGATGTTGTAGTTGTTCTGACTGGAACACAGGCTATCTTATCCTGGATAATGTAGAAACTTCCACCAGATCAGATCACATACAAAATACCCTATAAGTATTTGTGAGCTGAATGGGTGGGTGGATAAATGAGTAAATAAATATAGGCACCTACCAGGAGTTTAAATCTTTATTAGCTAATATATTGGCTAAATTTAATTATCATAACAACCCCGGGGGTGCAAACTAGTCCAGACTCTGTACTCTAAAGATTTTTTCTTAACGCCTTACATCGACATAGCATTTTTCCCATAAAAATCCAGTGATGTAAATTTTGCTATTAGTTATTGTTTGTTTTGTTATTGCTGGTGTGGAAACTGAGGCTTAGGAATGTTAAGTAACTTATTAAAACTCACATAATTATTAAATATCAAAGCCTAATTTTAAATGCAAATTTTCTTATCCAAAGTATTTTTTTAAATTTTTTGCACTATTAGAGCCTTCTCCAATTGTAGCTCTTGATAATCTGAACATCCTAGAAAATAAATGAAGCAAAGGTTCTCTTTTTCAAGCCTGGTCTCCATTTATTAACTTGCTAATGTTGCAATGTGAATTTGAGTGATTTAAAAATCATTTCTGTATATAATGGACAATTAATATATCAGAGGATTATATACTGAATCTGTACCATAACAGTTATTTTAATGAAAATATATGTTTCAATTTAAGTTATGTCAATTTAAATCATGCTATCTATTGACTAACTCCTGACATAAATGAGGTACTCCTATCATAAGATTTTTTTAATAGTAGAACTCATTTCAAACTCTTCTCCCATAAGGCTATATTCAGATGTGAAAGGAGGCAGAAAACTCAAGTCAGACCAGTGAGAAATGGAAGGAAATAATCATAAAAACTCTATTAACTTTCCTTCTTGTTTTCATTGGTCCCAATTCTGACTTGTGCATGCCTCCCTCTCTCACAGCTGTCCAAAATGGTGGAGAGGGAAAGGAGGGAAAGGGTCCTCCCATTCCTTCTGCAGCAAACCACATATGAGCGAAGGAGAAATGCAAAGTTGAGTTATTTTGCTGGTACCATGTATCTGCTCAATTAATATTAGTTAAGTGACTCAATATGAAAGAGTTAAGAATGGAAGGTCTGGTTTATCATGGGTGAATTGAGCAATACTGATTTTATTGATTCCCACTAAATTCTATCACTCTGTATCCAGTTGGAAAAAAACGCTTTTCATTATAAAACATTAGAAGTTTAATTCAGCATTAAGAATGACTCCATTTTACTATGTATTTAAACCCTTTGAAACATCTTCTCAGCCAAATATCATAATAAAATTTAAAAGTACTGATAGTATCTTACTATGAGTTATTTAATTTTGATTTTTATGAAAGATTCACATTTTTTAATTTGATATTTTAAAACTGATTGCTTTTGGGGATGAATACTTGAATATATCAAAAAGTGTTAGGGTTGTGTGGGTCTCTGCATGATGACAGAGACTGGCCACTTAACTTTTCAAATGACCATCTTCCTCATTAAGTGCTATGTTAGTGCCTCTCCACTGATTATCATGTTGCACAAGCCACAATAAGAGATTACTTCTGACCCCACTCCGTAACTAAAGGATTTTCCAGTTAACGATACAACCATGGTCTGCCTGTCTTAGAGTTCTGGAGTTGCAGAAATGTGATCTTTGCAAAACAAATTAATTACCAACCTCCCTGTCTATATCATCTGGTACATTTATTTCAATCAGCACTGATGGTAACTTTCTACTGGTTCTAAACTTCTATCAAACTCTCCTTTTATTTGTTGTGGGTATAGAGTCAAACAGTTTTCACCAGAAGAAGAAGATAGGAAACCAATGACTAGACCCATAAATGTCTTAAATCAGAACCACCTAGCATCCATTTTTATAGCCAAGTTGAAACAAAACCTTATTTGGGAGTTTTTAATAACAAAATAACAGCTTTAGTTTTCAAAGATAGATGTTTTGGCCCTTCTACATGTCACTTAGAATGGAACCAGATGTTATAGAAATTCATTTGTGAAAATCCTATACAGAACATTTTTTTCAGGCTGAGAAATTAATTTTTTAAATCTTAATGGGATAACTTGAATCACTTTTTAAAATGTAAACATCCATGGTTTTGATGCCCTAAAAAGCTAAATTTAACTCTCAGGTTTAGAGTTATTTCAGGGATTTTCAAAGAGGGTGATATTGCCCTGAACGGGCAATAATTAGTTATTTGGGGATTGGGAAAATGATCATTTTCTCAGTGTATAAAGTACAGATATACATACAGTACATAATGAACAGTATATACACTAAAATGTCATGGGAGGATTAGATAAAGATGTGTAAAGGCTTCTAAGGAAAGCAATAATAAACATGAAGCTGAGAAACACTATGCTATTCTAATGCATTTGAAGGTCAGGAGAAAAGTCAACATATGATATAATTTATAGAACTATTCAGAGAAATTTATAGAACTATTCAGTTTCTAGTTGCTGTATTTTATAAATGAAGACAACTATTACTTCAGCTTCTTTCATTTTAAACTATTATTTAACAAGTTACGTTCCAGGAACAGAAACCTGCCAGCTCTAAACTATCCATAAATATCTTCCTATTTTCTTCTATAGAACTTGGAGTTATAAGTGATATGTTTAGCCACCGTGAAATGTTTTGCTCATATACTACTCTTTTAATTGAGATATAATTGACATATAACTTTGTGTAAGTTTAAGGTGTACATGTTAATTTGATGCATTTATATATTGCAATATGATTACCACTGTAGCGTTAGCTAACACCTCTATTATGTCACAGAATTATTTCTTTTTTGTAGCAAAAGCAATTAGTCTCTTAGCAACTTTGATGTTCCTAATACAGTATTGTTGACAGTAATCACTATGCTGTGCATTAGATCCCCAGGACTATTTTATCTACTAGTTACAAGTTTATACCCTTAAACAATATCTCCCCAATTCCTCTGTCCCTCAGGCCCTGGGGACCATCATTCTACTCTCTGTTTTTACTAATACAGCTTTTTAAAACTCTCTGCCTTTTAGTGATAATTTAGAGTTTATAGGCATTTCCCCATCACCACGCTTTTTCCTAGATGGGTCACTTATTGACCCCAAATAAACACTACACAAATGCACTTGTGGGTACCACTATTCTCTAACTAGGTGAAATCACTGATTCAGTATTCGGTTTTAAGTGATATGCTTACATGGGTGTCAATGACATCTTTACAATTCTTAGGCAATAGACCTATGCTTGCTTACTTCACAGAGAAAAGTCAAATATCAAAATAAAAACATGAAGGAGATCTGTTACTACTACTAACTCTTTTATTTACTTACCTCTCAATATTTAAGCTTCTATCATGTCTCAGAACAACCAAAACTCCAAGAGTAAAAATATCAAACAAGGAGAAATAAAAACCCTGCCTATCACTTTGGAAATGTTACCAATACTTATTCTAAGTCCAGGGATGAAATAGCTTAAATTCTAACCTAAAATCATAAAAAGCAGAATCAAGAGTGTCTTATTTTATGTGCAATAGAAACATTAATACAAATAGCAACAAAAATATATATCACATAAAATGCTGTAAGTGATCACTTACAATTTCTGTTAAAGTTAAGAAATGAGTAATTATGGGAAACACCTGAAGCTTATCACATCAAAAACATTTATAATATTCTCATAGCAATGCTGATTTGAGGAAATAGCATGTTGTGGTTGGGGGGTGATTCAGAATAAAACATTATAGTGTTTTCTATTCTAAGTCCATATTTAAAATATCTAAAAGTAGTGTTGGTTGTGGATAAAATAATATTTTAACTCACAAAATTCTGAAAAGAACATTATTAAATGACTACTAACTGTATACATGGAGTATATAATAATTATATTAATAGAATAATATTAAATACAGTAATCAAGTCCAAAAATAATAAGAGCTCTCAATTAACCTAACATGCTTGTACCTAGTCTTACATGAAAAAAGACAAGGAATTAAAAAAAAAGAAATTTTGGGGGGCTTCCCTGGTGGTGCAGTGGTTGAGAGTCTGCCTGCCGATGCAGGGGACACAGGTTCGTGCCCCGGTCCGGGAAGATCCCACATGCCGCAGAGCGGCTGGGCCCGTGAGCCATGGCCGCTGAGCCTGTGCGTCCAGAGCCTGTGCTCCGCAAGGGGAGAGGCCACAACAGTGAGAGGCCTGTGTGCCACCAAAAAATAAATAAATAAAAAAATTAAAAAAAATTTTTTTGACTTTGTAACATATATTATCAGTCTAGGATATGCCACACAGTCACAGACTAAGAAATGTGCTGTCTCATTTCTTTTACCTTTTATGTCTGTAATACACCATATATAAATATATAATTAATAAATAGGTAATATAATTAACATTATTTAAAAAGTAGGAGCAATAAGTATTATATCTGGTCAATAAAAGAAAAATGAAGATGAAAAAGTTGTGAGAATAAAAAGATTCAGTGTCTTAAAGACTGAAATGATCACAGGTCAATGTGTTTTTTCAAATATCAAATCTTATACATGAAACTGTTTAAAAATCTAAAAATTAAAGAAAATGCATTGTTACCTCTGGAATTTTTGGAAAAGAATTTCTAAAAAGATTCATGTAAAACATTTTGCACCATATTATGTAGCAAAACATAAAGCACTTAAAATTGGGGGGAGGAAAGCCATTGATAAGATCAAAAACTTGGCAAGAAAGCAAGAAAACACTTTCCATGAGGTTCAATCTCATTTCATGATAAGCAGTATAATTTCATGGCTATAGTTTCTACACACAGCAGCTCTGTAGAGTTAATAATATTGTAGTATCTCTTTAAAGAAAAAACGGACACATGACAAAATGCTAAGTGACTTTTGGTCTCTTTTGGACTCTTTTTCTTCAAACGTTCATTACTTACTCTAGGCCATAATCAGGTTC
Source organism: Phocoena sinus (assembly GCF_008692025.1). Taxonomy (NCBI): domain Eukaryota; kingdom Metazoa; phylum Chordata; class Mammalia; order Artiodactyla; family Phocoenidae; genus Phocoena; species Phocoena sinus. The sequence goes on along the minus strand of NC_045769.1, from coordinate 84,960,742 downwards.
AAGAACTGATGTAGGTGTCAGAGGTGGACAAGAAATAACAATAGAAACAAATATCCATGAGTAGTAGTTGTAGGCAAAATCATCTCTTTTTCATTATTAAATTCATAGGCTTGAATTTTCATGGACTGATTTTGTGTATGATAAAGGAAGGTGATTAAAGGAAATCTCAATGGAACCATTAACTTTAGTGTAGGATTTGGTAAGACTTGGACACCATCCATAGTGTTTTACTGACTCAAGTACCAAAACTGCTCCCATATTTTGTACCATCTCATTAGTCACTAGGGATAACTTCAGAGGGTCCTCAGGGTATTAAGTAGGGACATCAGTTCAGTAGGAATAGATCTATTACATATATTGATTGAATAAGCAATTTATAATACACCAGAAAAATTATTACATATTTGACAATAATATTCTTTTGAATAATATTAGAAAATTAAATCAGAAAAATAAAGTTATAATTTGATAAAAGTACCAACATATATTCTAGGCTTTATAAAGCACTAATATCTGAAATAGCATTTAATGTAACAATAAATAGTATTTCAGGGGATAATTTCTTAAATTATTACCATGATATAACTAGTACTCCAAAATTATTCAGGGAAGTGATTTTTAGGAGGAAAACACAATAATCAAAAAAAGCCTTATGTTTCTATGTATCCTTATTTAGTTATTCTCATAATCTTGGAATCATATATATCATAATTTTAAAAAATTTTAAATTCTTATGTTTACACATGACAGACTGACCAATACTTTACAGTCCCTGGTTATGGTAAATAATCTCCAAATAATTTAACTGTTAAAATAAAATTATGAGTAGGTTCAGTAGAAAACTGACTTACCATGTTATAGACCATAGCCATGTCATGTAAGAAGCTATGAAAAGTTTATTCCAACCATAGTGGTGCCATATTGAATTACATTTTACTTAGTAAATTTTTCTGCCTAAAGCACTATTTTCACTTTGTATATACACTGTATTCTAGGTCTTATTACCATTACATTATCTCACATAAATATTAGGACTAGGTATACTCAATGAGACCTTTTTTACTGAATGACATAATTTTTCAATCAAAATTTAATCACAATTTTCTGAGTTTGTTCTGATGGAAGAAATTAATGGAAAACTAATTTATTGGGAAGAGATACTGCTTGTTTTATTTACTTTGATTTGAACTGGAACTTCCTATGTCACTAGTTAAACTTTTAAAGAAAAACAAGGTATTAGAGAGGGAGGATAAAGTAAAAATTAGTTTCTGCAATGTACTGAAGATAAAAATCCAAGTTTTCCTTTTTCATACCTAGTTTAAATGTTTTGAAAAATAAAAAGAATTGTATTTTCTTCATGGTAATCTCCATTTTCATCCCTCTTTAGCTGTACTTAGTTCTAGCTGAAAGCAACTCAAATGTAAGTATAGTTAACCCTTGAAAAGCATGAATTTGAACTGTGCAGGTCCACTTATGAGTAATTTTTTTCCAATAAATATATTGGGAAATTTTGGGGAAATTTGTGAGAATTGGAAAAACTCAGAGATGAATTGTGTAGCCTAGAAACATCAAAATAAAACGTAGAAAATTAGGTATGTCATGACTGAATAAAACATATGAAGATACTAGTCTATTTTATTATTCACTACCATAAGATACACAAATCTATTATAAAAAGTTAAAATTTATCAAAACTTAATGCACACACTTGCAAAGCATACATGGCACCATTTGCAGTCTAGAGAAATGTAAAAATTAACTGTAGTACGTCCTGTACTATGGTAATAATTTTGTAGCCATCTCCTGCTGCTATTGCAGTAAGCTCAAGTGTTGTGAGTATCCACTTAAAATGGCTTGACTCTCAGCATCTCAACATGAGCAGTTTCTCCAGTAAATTGCATATCACAATAAAAAGTGATCTCTCTCAGTTCCTGTGTATTTTTCATTGTGCTTAGTGCAATACCATAAACCTTGAATAACACTCCAGGACCCATGCAAAGTGCCACTAGTGATGCTGGAAGTGCTTCCACGAAGCAGAGAAAAGTCATGACATCAAAAGAAAAAGTTGAATGTTTGATATGCTGTAGATAGAGGTCTGCAAATGTGGTTGCCAGCCATGACAAGATAAATGAATCCAGAGTAAGGACCATTGTCAAAAAAAAAAGAAAAAGAAAGGAAATTCATGAAGCTATCACTGTAGCTATGCCAGCAGGCATGAAAATCTTGACTTTCTGAAAAATACATTTTTATCTCACATTGAGAATGTAGCTTTTATGTGGGTGCAAAATTGCTATAAGAAAGGCATACCTATAAACTCTAATATGATTTGAGAAAAAGCAAAACTTAAGGCAAAAAGAAGGTGAAAGATCTAAAGGGGGAGAATTTAATGCCAGAAAAGGATGGTTTGATAATTTTAGAAAGAGGTTTGGCTTAAAAAATGTCAAGATAACAGAAGCAGCTTCTGCCAACTAAGAGGCAGTAGATGAATTCCCAGACATTACTGAGGAGAAAGGAAATCTGCCTGAACAGGTTTTTAGTGCAGATGAAAGTGCCCAATTCTGGAAAAAAAAATGCCACAAAGGACATTTATTAGTAAGGAAGAGAAGCAGATGCCAGGATTTAAGGCAGGAAGGGACAGGCTAAATCTACTGCTTTGTGCAAATACAGTCGGGCTTATGATGAGGACTTCCCTTATCTATAAAGTTGGTAACACCTGAGCCTTGAAGGGAAAGATAAATACCAGTGTCCTGTCTTTTGGTTGTACAACAAGAAGGCCTAGACCACAAGAACACTTTTTCTGGATTGGCTCCATCGGTGCATTGTCCCTGGTCAGGAAGTACCTTGCCACCAGTAAGAGACTGCTTTTCTTAAATTTTCAACATCTTTATTTGAGTATAATTGCTTTACAGTGTTGTGTTAAGTTCTGCTGTATAACAAAGTGAATCAGCTATATGAACATGTATGTCCCCATATCCCCTCCCTCTTGCGTCTCCCTCCCACCCTCCTTATGCCACCCCTCTAGGTGGTGGCAAAGCACCGAGCTGATCTCCCTGTGCTATGCAGCTGCTTCCCAATAGCTATTTTACATTTGGTAGTGTGTATATGTCAATGTTACTCTCTCACTTCATCCCAGCTTACCCTTCCCCCTCCCCGTGTTCTCAAGTCCATTCTCTATGTCTGTGTCTTTATTCCTGTTCTGCCCCTCGGTTCATCAAAACCATTTTTTTTTTTAGATTCCATATATATGTGTTAGCATAGGGCATTTGTTTTTCTCTTTCTGACTTACTTCACTCTGTATGCCAGACTCTATGTGCATCCACCTCACTACGAATAGCTCAATTTCATGTCTTTTTATGGCTGAGTAATATTCCATTGTATATATGTGCCACATCTTCCTTATCCATTCATCTGTCAATGGACACATACATTGCTTTCACATCCTGGCTATTGTAAATAGTGATGTAATGAACATTGTGGTACATGACTCTAAGTAGTGGGATTGCTGGATCATGTGGTAGTTCTATTTTTAGTTTTTTAAGGAACCTCCATACTGTTCTCCATAGTGGCTGTATCAATTTACATCCCCACTAACAGTGCAAGAGGGTTCCCTTTTCTCCACACTCTCTCCAGCATTTATTGTTTGTGGATTTTTCGATGATGGCCATTCTGACCGGTGTGAGGTGATACTTCATTGTAATTTTGATTTGCATTTCTCTAATGATCAGTGATGCCGAGCATCCTTTCATGTGTTTGTTGGCAATCTGTGTATCTTCTTTGGAGAAATATCTATTTAGGACTTCTGCCCATTTTTGAATTGTGTTGTTTTTTTAAATATTGGGCTGCATGAGGGCTTGTATATTTTGGAGATTAATCCTTTGTCAGTTTGTTCATTTGCAAATATTTTCTCCCATTCTGAGGGTTGTCTTTTCATCCTTTTTATGGTTTCCTTTGCTGTGCAAAAGCTTTTAAGTTTCATTAGGTCCCATTTGTTTATTTTTGTTTTTATTTCCATTTCTCTAGGAGGAGGGTCAAAAAGGATCTTGCTGTGATTTATGTCATAAAGTGTTCTGCCTAAGTTTTCCTCTAAGAGTTTGATAGTGTCTGGCCTTACATTTAGGTCTTTAATCCATTTTGAGTTTCTTTTTGTGTATGGTGTTAGGGAGTGTTCTAATTTCATTCTTTTACATGTAGCTGTCCAGTTTTCCCAGCACCACTTTTTGAAGAGGCTGTCCTTTCTCTATTGTATACTCTTGCCTCCTTTATAAAACATAAGGTGACCATATGGGCATGGGTTTATCTCTGGGCTTTCTATCCTATTCCATTGATCTATCTTTCTGTTTTTGTGTCAGTACCATACTGTCTTGATTACTGTAGCTTTGTAGTATAGTCTGAAGTCAGGGAGCCTGATTCCTCCAGCTCCGTTTTTCTTTCTCAAGATTGCTTTGGCTATTCAGGGTCTTTTGTGTTTCCAACCAATTGTGAAATGTTTTGTTTTACTTCTGTGAAAATGCCATTGGTAGCTTGATAGGGATTGCACTGAATCTGTAGATTGCTTTGGGTAGTGTAGTCATTTTCACAATGTTGATTCTTCCAATCCAAGAACATGGTATATCTCTCCATCCATTTGTATCATCTTTAATTTCTTTCATCAGTGTCTTACAGTTTTCTGCATATTGGCGTTTTGTCTCCTTAGGTAGGTTTATTCCTAGGTATTTTATTCTTTTTGTTGCAGTGGTAAATGGGAGTGTCTCCTTAATTTCTCAATGAGATTTATCATCATAAGTGTAAAGGAATGCAAGATATTTCTGTGCATTAAGTTTTTATCCTGCTACTCTACCAAATTCATTCATTATCTCTAGTAGTTTTCTGGTAGCATCTTTAGGATTCTCTGTGTATAGTATCATGTCATCTGCAAACAGTGACAGCTTTACTTCTTCTTTTCCGATTTGGATTCCTTTTGTTTCTTTTTCTTCTCTGATTACTGTAGCTAAAACTTCCAAAACTATGTTGAATAAGAGTGGTGAGAGTGGGCAACCTTGTCTTGTTCCTAATCTTAGAGGAAATGGTTTCAGTTTTTCACCATTGAGAACGATGTTGGATGTGGGTTTGTCATATATGGCCTTTATTATGTTGAGGTAGTCTCCCTCTATGTCTACTTTCTGGAGAGTTTTATCATAAATGGGTGTTGAATTTTGTCAAAAGTTTTTTCTGCATCTACTGAGATTATCATATGGTTTTTATCCTTCAATTGTTAATATGGTGTGTCACATTGATTGATTTGCATATATTGAAGAATCCTAGCATTCCTGGGATAAACCCCACTTGATCATGGTGTATGATCCTTTTAATGTGCTGTTGGATGCTGTTTGCTAGTGGGTTTTTTTTTGAGGATTTTTGCATTTATGCTCATCAGAGATATTGGCCTGTAGTTTTCTTTTTTTGTGACATCTTTGTCTGGTTTTGGTATCAGGGTGATGGTGGCCTCATAGAATGAGTGGGAGTGTTCCTCCCTCTGCTATATTTTGGAAGAGTTTGAGAAGTATAGGTGTTAGCTCTTCTCTAAATGTTTGACAGAATTTGCCTGTGAAGCCATCCGGTCTTGGGCTTTTGTTTGTTGGAAGATTTTTAATCACAGTTTCAATTTCAGTGCTCGTGATTGCTCTGTTTATATTTTCTGTTTCTTCCTGTTTCAGTCTCTGAAGGGTGTGATTTTCTAAGAATTTGTCCGTTTCTTCCAAGTTGTGCCTTTTATTGGCATATAGTAGCTTGTAATAATCTCTCATGATCCTTTGTATTTCTGCAGTGTGAGCTGTTACTTCTTTTTCATTTCTAATTCTGTTGATTTGAGTCTCCTCCCTTTTTTATTGATGGGTCTGGCTAATGGTTTATCAATTTTGTTTATCTTCTCAAAGAACCAGCTTTTAGATTTATTGATCTTTGCTATTTTCTTCATTTCTTTTTCATTTATTTCTGATCTGATCTTTATTATTTCTTTCCTTCTGCTAACTTTGTTTTATTTTGTTCTCTCTCTAACTGCTTTAGGTGTAAGCTTAGGTTGTTTTTTTTGAGATTTTTCTTGTTTCTTGAGGTAGGATTGTATTACTATAAATTTCCCTCTTAGAACTGCTTTGGCCGCATCCCATAGGTTTTGGGTCATTGTTTCTCCATTGTCATTTGTTTCTAGGTATTTTTTGATTTCCTCTTTGATTTCTTCAGTGATCTCTTGGTTATTTAGTAGCGTATTGTTCAGCCTCCATGTGTTTTTATTTTTTACAGTTTTTTTTCCTGTAATTGATATTTAGCCTCATGGAGTTGTGGTCAGAAATGATACTTGATATGATTTCAATTTTCTTAAATTTACCAAGGCTTGATTTGTGACCCAAGATATGATCTATCCTGGAGAATGATCCATGAACACTTGAGAAGAAAGTGTATTCTGTTGTTTTGTGATGGAATGTCCTAAAAATATCAATTAAGTCCATCTTGTTTAATGTGTCATTTAAAGATTGTGGCTCCTTATTTATTTTCATTTTGGATGATCTGTCCATTGGTGAAAGTGGGGTGTTAAAGTCCCCTACTATGATTGTGTTACTGTCAATTTCCCCTTTTATGGCTGTTAGCATTTGCCTCATGTATTGAGGTGCTCCTATGTTGGGTGCATAAATATTTACAATTGTTATATCTTCTTCTTGGATTGATCCCTTGATCATTTTGTAGTGTCCTTCTTTGTCTCTTGTAATAGTCTTTATTTTAAAGTCTATTTTGTCTGGTATGAAAATTGCTACTCCAGCTTTCTTTTGATTTCCATCTGTGTGGAATATCTTTTTCCATCCTCTCACTTTCCATCTGTATGTGTCCCTAGGTCTCAAGTGGGTCTCTTGTAGACAGCGTATATACGGGTTTTGTTTTTGTATCCATTCAGCCACTCTATATCTTTTGGTTGGAGCATTTAATCCATTTACATTTAAGGTAATTATCGATATGTATGTTCCTATTACCATTTTCTTAATTGTTTTGGGTTTATTTTTGTAGGTCTTTTCCTTCTCTTGTGTTTCCTGCCTAGAGAAGTTCCTTTAGCATTTGTTGTAAAGCTGGTTTGGTGGTGCTGAATTCTCTTAAGTTTTGCTTTTCTATAAAGGTTTTAATTTCTCCCTGAATCTGAATGAGATCCTTGCTGGGTAGAGTAATCTTGGTTGTAGGTTTTTCCCTCTCATCACTTTAAATATGTCCTGCCACTCCCTTCTGGCTTGCAGAATTTCTGCTGAAAAATCAGCTGTTAACTTTTTGGGGATTCCCTTGTATGTTATTTGTTGCTTTTCCCTTGCCGCTTTTAATATTCTTTCTTTGTATTTAATTTTTGATATTTTGATTAGTGTTGTGTCTCAGCGTGTTTCTCTTTGGGTTTATTCTGTACTCTCTGTGCTTCCTGGACTTGATTGACTATTTCCTTTCCCACGTTAGGGTAGTTTTTGACTATAATCTCTTCAAATATATTCTCAGTCCCTTTCTTTTTCTCTTCCTCTTCTAGGACCCCTATATTCTGAATGTTGGTGAGTTTAATGTTGTCCCAGAGGTCTCTGAGACTGTCCTCAATTCTTTTCATTCTTTTTCTTTATTCTGCTCCCTTATTTCCAACATTTTATCTTCCAGCTCACTTATCCGTTCTTCTGCCTCAGTTATTCTGCTATTGATTCCTTCTAGAATATTTTTAATTTCAGTAATTGTGTTGTTCATCACTGTCTGTTTGCTCTTTAGTTCTTCTAGATCCTTATTAAATGTTTCTTGTATTTTTTCCATTCTGTTTCCAAGAGTTTGGATCATCTTTACTATCTTTACTCTGAATTCTTTTTCAGGTAGGTTGCCTATTTTGTCTTCATTTATTTGGTCTTGTAAGTATTTACCTTGCTCCTTCATCTGTAACATTTTATTTTGTCATTTCACTTTTTTTTTTTTTTTTTTGATGGGTGGTGCTGTATTCCTCTTACTGGTTGTTTGGCTTGAGACGTCCAGCACTGGAGTTTGCAGGCATTTGGTAGAGCCCGCCTTGTTGCTGAGATGAGGACCTCTGGGAGGCCTCACTCCGAATGATATTCCCTGGAGTCTGAGGTTCTCTGTTAGTCCAGCAGTTTGGACTTGGAGCTCCCACCACAGCAGCTCAGCCCCAGCCTCTGGCCTGGGAACCAAGATCCCGCAAGTTTTGTGGCACGGTTAAAAAAAAATAAAAAAGAAAGAAAGAAAGGAAGGAAGGAACAAAGGAAGAAAGAAAGAAAGGAGCAGCACAATATCAAAGAATAAAATACAAAATAAAATTAGAAAGATAAAACATATATTAAGGAAAAAAAACTATAATTGAAACAACTGGCTGCTGGGGGTTCCTCCCGGTCCCCTTAGGTGTCCGTGGTCCCCCACCAGTGCCTGGTAGGTGCCCTAGTTGTGAGGAGATGCGAATTCTGCATTTTCATAGTATGCCATCTTTTCTCCGTCCCTCTAAAATTCGATGTCTTTTAATTGAAACTTTTTCAAGTATTTTCAAGAATATGAAGTTTTATAAAATTGTCTTTTCAAATTTTTCAAATAGAAGTCTTCACATAGGATTAAAAACTTGCTGTTCAGGAAAAACATAAAGCATTACCAGGAGCACGTGTCTTCAAGGCTGTGCTTCCAGGCTTAAGGATCTTTGTAGGGGCCTTAAGCCCACTTGGTTTTAGCATACTCATTGTCCTTAGTATGTCAGAGCTGTTTTTCCTTTTCCTGTTGCCACTATCTTTCCCCAGTCATTGATACAACTGTGGGTGTTTCTATAGTGAAGTCAGTCTCTGGGTTAAATCACTCGCCGCTGCCTCGGTTACCATCAGTCTCCACCACCTGCCACACTGCAGCAGCAGCAACAGCAGCTGTGCAGCCGCGACCTCCCACCTCCTGGCTCATTAGCTCCGGGCCAAGAGACTACTTTTAAAGTTCTTTTGATGTTGGACAGTGTCCCCTGGCCACCCAGAATTGCATGAGTTCAACACCAAAGGTGTTGGTGGTCTACCTACCTCCAAATACAACATCTCTAATTCAGCCTCTAGATCAGGGGGTCATAAGAACATTTAAGGCTCATTACACACTGTAATCTATGGAAAGGATTGTTAATGCTATGGAAGAGAACCCTAACAGGGGGACCATCACAAAAGTCTGGAAGGATTACACCATTGAAGATGCCATTGTTGTTATAGAAAAAGCTTTGAAAGCCAGTAAGCCCTAAACAATAAATTCCTGATGGAGAAAACTGTGTCCAGATGTTGTATGTGACTTCACAGGATTTCTGACAGAACCAATCAAGGAAATCATGAAAGATATTGTGGTTATGGCAAAAAGGTGAAGGGTGAAGGTTTCAAGGTATGGATCTTGGAGGAATTCAAGAGCTAACAGACAGCACAACACCACACCAGAGGAATTAACAGAATTTGAGTTGATGGATATGAGTGCTTCTGAACCAGTGCCAGACAATGAGGAAGAAGATGTAGAAGGAGCAGTGCCAGAAAACAAACTGACATTGAACAATCTGACAGAAGGATTCCCATTATTCAATACTGATTTTGACTTCTTTTATGCCATGGACCTTCTATGATGCAGGCACTGAAACTAAAGCAAAAGGTAGAAGAAGAATTGGCGCCATAATGATACATTTTTAGAGAAGTGAAAAAGCAAAAATGTCAGATAAATTATGATGTAAAGTTACATCAAGGGTGTATGCCTCTGGTGCCTCCCCTTCTACCTTCTCCACCTCCGCCACCCCTGAGACAGCATGACCAACCCCTCCTCCTCAGCCTGCTCAATGTGAAGATGACCAGGATGAGCACCTTTATGATAGTCCACTTCCACTTAAAGAAAAGTAATCATCATGCCTACAGTATAAACTTATCTGTTGTGTATGTGTGTGTCTTTGTGTGAAAATCTATGATTAGGTTGGCCAGAAAGTTTGTTCAGGTTTTTGCATAACATCCTATGGAAAAACCCAAACAAAACTTTTGGCCAACCCAGTAATTATACGGCAAGAACTACATGAGAGGTTTTGTGCCACCATCACCATCACCACCACCACCACCACCATCAACATCACCCAAGTATTCATCATGTGCAAGACTTGTACTGAAGTGGATAGCCTATCCTGACATAGACATAAAGAGAGTGATATTTAATATAAAATTAATAATGTGTTAGCTTTCTTACTGTTTTATAACTTTGCTTTCAAAGAATTACATGACTATACAGTATGCCTCTCTTCTAATGGGAGAAACTGAGTATCAGCTGATCATCACAGGTAAGTGGTTTAAAAAAATGTAACAATGTTTCCAATACTGTATTATGAATATGACTGTAGTACTGTATGCCATAAAATTTTTATAATGATTCATTCATTAGTGTATAGGCTAGGCTATCATGAAGCCATGGTATTGATTACACTAAGCTACCATAAAACAATTGTATTGCTGTTTCTTTGTTCTCAGTGAATGAATCATTTTAACTGTAAATAAATATAAATTTCTTTTTCACATTATCTTTTCACTTTTAATGTCTAGTTTAGCAATACATAGTATATCTACAATGCTTGGTATCATGTAAGACACTATTGATATAGGTACTGATAGACAGACCATTCACCTTGTAAACATACAATGTAAACTTATGGTATGTATAAATACAATGGAGTACTATAAATTTATTTTCCTTACAATTTTCTTAATAGCATTTCTCTTCTCTTAGCTTGCTTTATTTTAAGAATACAGTATATAATACATATGATATACAAAATATGTGTTAATCCACTGTGACATTATTATGTAAGGCTTCCAGTCAACAGTGGGCTATTAGTAGTTGTTTTAGGAGAGTCAAGTTATATGTGGATTTTCAACTGTGCAGGAGGTCAGCACCCTTAACCCCTGTGTTGTTCAAGGGTCAACTGTACTTTGATCACATCATGCTTTCACATTCTTTTAAGACATCAATTTCCACACTTAAAGAGTGAATATCTCGCTTAAATTATCGCATGTCCTTTTTGTGCTAAAAAGTCCATATTCATGCAACCTTTATGCTGTCTTCAAACACAAGATAATCACCTGAAAACAGGCATTTACTTCATACACCTCACTGAGAAGAATGCAAAAATCTACCAAATCCATAATATCAAGAATGGAGTTGAAGAGCATAAAGAGACAAAAGATTTTGATGAATTTTTGAAAGACTTAAAGCAGATAGCATATTACTGTAAAATAAAACAGAGTTGAGAAAGTTGAACCCCACACAAGAGAAGACTATAGCAAAGATGAGAATGTGACAACTGGAAAGAAAGAAATGTATTCTCAAGAGAGACAGTGACTTTATCTTTTAAGGTGGGAGACACTTGAGCATGTTTAATTATTGATGAGAAGCATCCAACTGCAAGAGCATGTCCAAATAATCAGAATGCAAATTGAAAACCATTTGAGATTAGTGTTAAAGATGTTTGTGGTGACATTAATATATTCTGTTATACAAATTTCTCCACTTACACTTAGATACTCAGGGATGGGTGCAGAGAATAGAGATAGCAGGGTTCATCCAGGTTTGAGTTTTCACTGAATAAGTGTGATGAAAAGACAGAAATTAGTTACTGGCGGAATGTTCCTAAAATGATGGATCATGAGACCTACAGTGGATAAGATATGTAGGAAAAAAAAAAAAAGAAGGGGTGATGGATTTGGACAAAGTAAAAGGGTTAATTAACTGAAGGTTTTGCATGTGTCATTAAAGATTGTAGTTACGGAGCAACTGAAAATGCAACTGAGAAGTTTCCATGACGTTTTCAATCATGTATGAAGGCAAAATAGTGAGTTTCAAACATGCAACAATTTAGGAATTTTGACCTAGTTTTACCTTGCTAAGAAACTCATTGGATGTCCTCACGAACATTACATAAGGAATATGTGGAAGTTATTATCGTAGGTTCCATGAAAAAATGGAACTCACCCAGAAATAAAAAAGGAAAAGAAATCGCAGGCTGTTGGTTTGACCACAGGTCTAAAATATAAATGAGAACAGGAAGCCAGGGGACTCTTAGTTAAATGTTTTCATGAAGAAAGAGGAAACTTAAAAAAAAAAGTGTGATTAAGAATCTGGACATTCTTAGTTATATTTTGAGCAAGACAACTTTCTTGTCTTAAAAATTACAAAGAGAAAGAAAATAATTAAAATTACAGTCAAAAGAGTTGCTCAAGATGAATAGAATATGAATTGGATGGAAATATGGCACATTTTAAAACATTTAACATACTGCTTGTTTCTGTACTGAATAATAGGTAGAGAAACAATATCATACATAATATATACAGTTTTTCAATGTCTAGAAAGTTAGAGTAACAAAATAATATATATGGTATAAAATTTGATAGGGTAAAGCTTTATGCTGAAATATGTCTGGAGATGAAGAGGAGAATATAGGTAGATGAGTTTGTAGTGGAAAATTTAAAAAAAATAGAGGTTTGAATTATGACCTAATATATAGATAGAGTTACCAGAAAATTTGAAAATAGTAACATAACTAACCAAACATGAAGTAAGGGAGTAATGAAAGTAGGAAGTAACATATTCCATTAATCTTCCATGTAGGTAATGTATAACATTAATCAACTGAATTCAGAGGTAAAAGAATAATATTTAGAGTTATTTTTGTAACTGACAGAAGAACTAAAATGAGAAAATGCTTAAAGTTTTAACATTTTGGACACACAAAAGGAGACAAGGTGTGACAGAGACTACTACTTTCAATTAATATCTTTTGTACTCTTTGGGCATTTGTTTATAATCTATTTGTTTATACTCTAGTATAAAGATAACATACTCTTTATTTCCTGGTTCCTTGAAACATTTTCACTCTATTTTAATTTATTGCAAGACATTCTCTGTGGGACCTTCCCATGAAGACCATCCAAAAATCAAAGGCAGGAAATGAAATGACTAAGTAATTGCTCAATGGTTTAAGTTTCGTTAAAGCTCCACATTCCTTCATAATTGCCCATTTTACTCTAGATACAATTCAAGGTGTAAAACTATGTTTCATAAAACTCTAAATAACTGTGTACTAACAAGTTTTGAGATTGTGCTCCGCAGTAGGCTCGTTCGGAAAATTATGATTAACTATGCTGACAGAAATTTCCAAATTTCATCCTTAGGGATATATACATACATGTGAGAGAGAGAGAGAGATTGAGAACGATTTCAAGGAATTGCTTCATGCCATTGTGAAGACTAGAAGTCCCAAATCTACAGGGCAGGTGATCAGGCTGGAGACCCATAGAACAGTTGATGCTGCTGCTTTAGTTAAAGGAAGTCTGGAGGCAGAATTCTTTTTTCCTCAGGGGAACTTCAGTCTAAGACCTTCAACTGATTGGACGAGGCCCACCCACATCAGGGAGCATGATCTGCTTCACTAATATATACTGGTAAATTGTTAATCTCATCTAGAAAATATCTCCACAGTGACATCCAGACTGGTGTTTTACCAACTGGTGTCTGACCAACTGGGTACCATGGCCTAGCCAAACTGAAACATAGTTAACCATTGCAATGACAACTATTACTATATATGACTACTTTAATTTTTAAATTACCATTTAAAATATCCACCATAAAACTAAAATACTAAAAGATAAATTATTGCAAATAGGGCATTTAATTTCAACAGCTATCATAGACAGTATTAAAATACCACATTCAATTTATATAAGGCTTGCTCCTGAATCTCCAATAAAGTATTTTTTTTCTACCCTCCAAAATTATATTAGCCCTACTTCTAAAGGATTCTGGATAAATCTGTAAAGGTTGTTTGAAAATGAACAACCTTTCTTGCTGTAACTTTCGTAAGATTCCCATTTATTTCTTGCTGTAACTTTCATAAGATTTATTTCTTGCTGTAACTTTCAGAAGATTCCCATTTTTGATTTATCAATCTCTGTTTCTATACTGTGTGAAAAATTACCTAGTAAAAATATGTCCTCAGATCAATTCTACCTTTTGACTTTATCTGTTCTCATATAATGCCACCTTAAAATGTATGTACTTAAACCAGAATATTTCTAGTATAGCTTAACTAACATATTGTTCTAATGTACATTGTACAAATAAATTTTCACTGTAAAATTTTTACTTATTAATGTGAAATGAACAAAACTGTTCCAGCAACAAGTGGCCATTTTTTAAAATCCATTTTACAGTAAGACTGACAAAAATTCCCACTGACATGCTGGCTTCGTTTTATGTGCTAACACTGAAGCAGAGTTTGATTAGAGATTCTGAATTTATTTACTTTCCCTCATTGTTTATGTCTGTGTACACTTAAATGGCTGCCATGTTCTGATTCTGGCTCAAGGGAATATGAGTTTTAGGAGAGTTAATGGGAGAAGAATGTATGTGCATGCAGCCAATGTACACACATTCTGTGTGTGTATATTTATACACATATCTATGAAATACTTGTGTAACTATACTTATAATTTACTTACCTACTCTCTCCAGCCTCTATCAGAAGATGCACGTGATCCATCTGTGTGTGCACATTTGTGAAAAAAGTCTCCATTCATTGTTCCACATGATTCAAGAAAATATGAAATTAGTGTATAAACCTGTGTGAAGAGAAAAATAGAAAAGGCATCCCATGAGTTTCCTAATCTGGGTATGACATAACTTGAGAGATAAAATTATTCAGTGATATATTTATAAAAGGTGGAAGTTTGCAGAAAATACACAAAATATCTTGGGGAAACCATTCATCTGAAGCAAAGATTCTGAATCTTATCAAAGTTGCGTGATCATTTATGGAGTTAGTGGTAAAACTGAAATTAGAGGTCAATTTTCTTGAAGATTAGCTTAGACCCACATCCTTGTTCTACTGAGACTCAGTTTTCATATTGTGCTTCACACTAGGTAGATTCCTTCTGCAAAGAGACTTAGAATAATTCTAAAAGAACTTGGGAAGAAAGAAAATTTCCATAAGAACAGACAGGTTTTGGTTTTAAAAATAAAACGCAGAACTCTAGCTACAAAAGTGTTCCAGAAATGTAGTTTTCAAATTTCTAAGCCTCTGTGGTATAGAAAGGCATCCTAAAAGGAGTGTAGAATAGAATATCTCAATAATTGCTACAACCTATATCTTGGCTGCTCAAAATCCATGCACATCCCTCTACTTAAACTTCAAAAGAGAAACAGTACCAGTAACTATGTTTACCTACTATGCATAATTACATAATTATGGAAACACACCTAATCTTTTATCAGTAGGAGAGATCCATAATCATATCAGGAATTTTATCCATCTCTAAGTGAGATTCAATACTCTTCTAGGTATCCTACGTTACTATATTATAATATTCAGATAATTTTAGGTCACCTCTACCAACTAGGTGACCTCTGATTAAAAAAAAAAAGATTGGCCAGATATATGAGACATTATTAATAGAAACTAGTGAAACTACTTGAGACATAACTAATAGAAAATATCCAAGTGGAAAGATTAAAACAAATCTTTTGTTTATGTTGTGTGTTCCTCTGTGTTACATAAACAGCAAAGCATGTTCTGACTCACAAAACAATGATACCATCCATTGCACTGAGCCACAGTCAGCTCTTTCATAAGAGGCATGATGTTTTCAGTTCTACAGCCAAAAATTCATCTACAGTCAGAAATTCATCAGAAAGCTATAAATGCTATGATTAGTCAACAAATATATCTTACGTAGATTTTAAGCTCTGGATAAAACTTTCAGGAGTGATTTAATAATTATAGCTTTCAAGTAAACCTAGGGCTCTCATGAAGAAAATGGTGACCAGGTGTTTTGTAATACCATTATAGGGCACATTTTTTTTGTAAATATATAACATAATAAAACATGTTTAAGCAATACCCTGAGGGCTTTGTCAGTTACATGAAGAGATCACTAAGAGTGATATTTGTTATATGTTGACTTCATTGAAGAGAGATGATTCTTCTGAGCTTTTCAAAAATGGGAGAGAATTTTGGTGTGAGGTGGCATAAAATGATTTGCTGGAAAATGGTATGACAGATGCCTGCTCAGGGTCCTTTTGACTTTACATTTGTGCCATCCTTTAATAACACTATGTTTCAAGAAATGCTTTGCAAAGGTCTCAAATGGAAATTGAACTTAGTGTGAATTCAGGCAAGTTCTTAAAGTTTCTAAGTCCTGGGTTTTTCATCTGTAAAATGAATAGATCGAGCTAGACTGGGATTTTCAAAATGTGTCCTATTTATCCACAGACTGAGGTATGCCACGGGGCCACATGAGCGAAGTTCGCACACTCTCTCCTTTACCTTTACAGCCTGATTCTAGCTACTGGAAAAACTGATGTCTGAATTTCATTTGAGCAAAGATCTCCACGTTCCATTCTAGAAGCAGTAAAGTACAGTGAAATGAGTTCAAATGTACTTTTCAATGGCCTGAAATAGGGCAAGAGACTGAACCTCTTTAAATCTTGGTGCCCTTGCCTATAGATTTTCATGATAGCATCTCTCGATGGCAAAATGCCATGGCAAACTGAGAATCTCTTGACTTCCAGCTTTATGATCTATGATGCATTTCTTCTGCCTTTTTCTCTGCTGAATCACTAACATTTTTCTCAAATGTGCAAGGAAGAAGTCTTTTTAGTCAACTGAGAAGAAATAAAAAAGGGATTCAACACCTTCTATGATTACAAGATATGGAAAACTCTTTCAGTTGGTATAAGAGTATATACCCAACCATGTTAGAACAGCTTTAAAATACATTCTTTGAAGTACTTTGGGGCCATCTCAAATATAATACAAAGAAAATCTTTGACTTAGCTATTGCAAACATTTATTCAACTGCAAAGCAGTTATTACATGTATTATGTTACTATTTTATGTCTGTGTTTATACATGTAATATATTGGTACACATACGTATGCTTCCTTATTATCTTTCACTTTATTTTCCTAATTATTGCTAAGTTGCCTAAAAAGCTAGACCTCAGCTTTTAAGTACCTGAAACAAAAGATAAGTAGACAGGGGAAAATGTATGTTATTGGTAAAAGTGGAAACCCTGGAGGAACTGTGCTCATCCATCCTTCTTGTTATGGTTCTTCCTATCTCAAATCAGCTCTTAATCACTAGTTGTGCTTCACTAAAAGTCTTCTACCCCTGCTGAAGCTTGAGTGAGCCCTGAATAATCAGTGGATGCATTCTCAAACATGAACTGACAATGCAGAGGCTTCAAAGTTCTGAGCCACATGTTAAGTTTTAGGGAAAAAAAAGTCACTCCGAGCATTTTATAGACAGCAAAACTATCCTAAATAACTCCAAAAGATCATCATAAAAAACAAACGAAGAGTCCAAGGACATTTTTTGTTTGCTTGTTTCCATGAGGGCAGATATTTAATAGAAAATTAACAGAGGGCTGAATGAAATAGAATTCCTTTAGAACATCTAAGTTTTCAGAAGTGTAATGGAACCCTGGGTTTTTGGGACAACATACACTGGAATATTGGAATATCTGTTGACTTAGAATTGAATTGTGGTTTTATCTCCCCTACAGTCCATCTCACTATTGCAGATTGCTGGACTAAAATTTTTATGTGAATATGTTGATAAACATTTTTTGTTTGTTTGTTTTGTTTGTGAAGATTGAGTGTAGACAGATTTCATTAATAATATCTGACATAAGACAATTTTAACAGGATACTCTCATTTCTCTGTGTTTCCTACCTGAATTCTGAGGAGAAACTGATGTGAAAGTATTCGCAAATTCTTGCTGATAGTTCAGCTAAAAAGTCACTTCCATGGAAAACAGTATGGAGAATCCTCAAAAAATTAAATATAGAACTACCAAAGGATCCACCTATGCTACTTCTGGGTATTTATCTGAAGAATATGAAAACACTAACTCAAAAATAAATATGCATCCCTATGTTCATTGCAGCATTACCAGCAATAGCCAAGATATGGGAACAACCTAAATGTCCATTGATGGATGAATGGATAAAGAAGATGTGGTACACATGCATACAATGGAATACTACAGAGCCATAAAAAGAAGGAAATCTTGCCATTTGCAACAACATGGATGGACCTTGGGGTATTATACTAAGTAAAATAAGTCAGGTAGAGAAAGACAAATACCGTGTGATTTCACTTATATGTGGAACCTAAAAAACTAAACAAACGAACAAACCAAACAAACAAAAAAACAAACTCATATAGATACAGAGAATGGATTGGCAATAACCAGAGGGGAAGAGCATTAGAGGGGGGGTGAAATGGGTGAAGGGGGTCAATTGTTTGGTAATGGATAATAACTAGACTTATGGTGGTAATCACTTTGAAGTATATACAAATATCAAATTATAATGTTACACCTGAAACTTATATGATGTTATAAACCGATTTAACCTCAATTTTAAAAAAAGTTCCCTTTCCTACAACCACTTCAAACTCATAAAAACCACATATTCCTTGTTTCAGCACTGGAAAGCTCAGAGCCTGGCATATGTTAAGTGCTTAAAAACATAATTGTTGAGAATACAAGAAATTATTATTTTATCAAAGTTTCACATTATCTTTCCTTGCAAAGAATTCAAAGCTAATTTTATTATATAAAAACTATATAACAACATCACAAAAAGAATTTAAAATAGAAAAAAGGAGAGAAACCATTCATAATCTTGTTTGAATAAAAAAGTAGTGCACTTTTTGTTATTTGACTGTCAGTATTTTTTCATATGGCTATTTCCAGAGTTGAAGTGATAACACAGTAATATTTTATATTTCTATTTTCTCATGTTGTGATATAATTTCTATTGTTATCATTGAAATAAATGTATATTACTTCATTTTTATTATGCTAGTGGTGAATATAAGGTTGTTTATTTCACCATTTCAAAGAATATTGCAATGGATAGATATGTTCTTAGTTTGTCCCATTTTTACTGGTTTTTCCATTGGATATATTTACAGAAGTGGAATAATTAGGTTAAAATGTATAAAATTTTATACAATTGATTATAGATCACTGAATTATTTCAAAAAATGTACACATGATTCATCAGCAAGGTACAGAAATTCCAATTTCAGAGCAACTTCACAAGTACTGGAAATAATAAACTTTTCTAATGTAATTGAAAGAAACTGTACTTTGTTTTGTTTTTTTTTGTTTTTTTTTTTTGCGGTACACGGGCCTCTCACTGTTGTGGCCTCTCCCGTTGCGGACCACAGGCTCTGGACACGCAGGCTCAGCGGCCATGGCTCACGGGCCTAGCCACTCCGCGGCATGTGGGATCTTCCCGGACTGGGGCACGAACCTGTGTTCCCTGCCTCCGCAGGCGGACTCTCAACCACTGAGCCACCAGGGAAGCCCTGTACTTTGTTATTTTAACTATATTTCTAGGATTGCTATAGAAGTAGAAAATATTTATGTTGTTATGAGTTATACTTTGTCTATGATAATTCATATGAGCGAGTGGTGTGTGGTTACCAGAAAACAATAGTTAATATTTATGGTAGGAGTTTGGCATGTATTCATTCAATCTTTAAACCCTATAATGACAGCATTTTAAAAACTCATTTTAATATATATGGACACTTAGACTTAGGGAAGAAAAATCACACAGTTCATACATGTTTCACCTAAAGTAATTCAAAATTATCCAAATATCTAGAGGATGGGATGGGAGATGTGAGTGAAGACACGCAAACTGAATGAGACTGCTTAATTCCTGTTGGAGTCCTAGAAGTCTCCCAACTTGACTTGTATTGTTGTTGTTGTATTTGGCTTGTTAGTTTCATTGTTTTAAAATTCCTGAACACTATACAATCATTTCTTGAAACTAATATGTCACTTGATATTTTGAAGAGTCCACAATACAAAATTCTCTTTGTCTTCATAAGCAATACTGGAACAATCTATAGTGAACTTCTAGGTGACAGAAACCTTATGGGATGGTTAAAGGTCAAGGTCAATGTAGTTATGAATTTTTAGTTGAGTAACTTGAGACCAAGCAGGTCAAATGATTGGCCCAAATCTGAATTAGTAAGTAGCAGAGCTGTGACATTTTGTTACCCTACATTTCCTTGTACTATCTTGCTATTGATTCTTTGTATGGAAATGTTTGCTTTGAGGGTGGTAAACATAATGTCAGAGTCCTTTCTCTATGGCAGGAATTAAATTTTATAATCACTTCCAAGCAAGGTGTTAAATTCCTGTTATTCCAAGCCCTCACCTGTGCATTAAATCCTCACGCTGAGACAGAATGTGAGAGTGCAGTACATGCTTCCAAGGATACAATTAACCCTATTCCTATTTGTACTGCCTGTCACGTGGTCACATTAAAAGATTTTATTGTTTTGCGGATAAAGATTGTTTGAGGCATCCTCTGTTCATCTTGAATTATTCATGAAATATCATTATTTATTCATTAGTTCCTGAGCAATCTTGCTTAGTCCAAGTACCTCTACTCTTGTTTCTTACATGAAGATGTGTTAGGATAATAGCTTTATATGAGATGTACGGTATTAAAGGGCAGCTTCTAACCATTTAACCTAGCATGGACATTTAGAGACAGAACAGCTCACTGGTAAAGAATACATAAGAAAATTAAGATAGGGGATGCTAATCAGAAACAAAGTCAAATCATTTTACATTAATGGGCAATTGTTCAAATGCTAGTGTCTCACGATTAATAGTACTTATTTAGAATCTATCATCTGAGTCTCTGAAAGAACTCAAGAACTTAAAACACTAGTTTTGAACGAGTATTCAAAAGCCTTAGCTTAGAACGTATCTAAATGCTCTCAAATAATGCTTTATCAACCTGTTGATTTGGAAGTAGCAAAGGAACTCCCTGGGGAGAATATAAAGTAGAGTTTTATGAAGCATGATATACCAAGAAATGGTCTATGTGAATGATGAATTGAACAGTGAGAAGGAAGAGGATGAAAACAGAAATACAGAAAAAATGAGGTGGGTGGGGCTTCCAAAAGGTGTTTACGAGTTAGAAGATACCCCTGCTTTTGGGAATAGGAAGGACTTGAGAATGACTTACCCAAAACTAAGCAGATGAGCTTATAGATGGAATACCCATATCATATATTTCCCAAACTAGTCCCTTTTAAGAGTGAAAGTGGGTTACACTAGGACAAGAAACATAAACTAAGACTGTATTAAGTAAATCAGGGCATGTCATTATCCTAAATATAGAGGACTTAAGTGAATACTTATAATGAAAAGTATTTCCTGTTTATCAGGCCACACTAGAATCTACTCAGCCCTTTGGGGATACTGAGAAATAATGCTCAGTAGAGTGTGTAAAGTCTAAACAAGGATATATGTGAAATGACTGAAGGAACTCAAAACATTTAGCTTGTGTAAACAAAGGTATCAATAACTTATCATGATAGTTATTCTTAAGTAGTTGAAGGCATATCACATTATCTATGAGTAAGACTTACTTGGCCTAGCTGCACAGAACAGAACTAGAACTAATGTGTGAGTGATGACTGGAATATAAAAAGAGTTTATGACATGGTGTCATGTTTTAGGAAGTTTGGGTTTACCTAGGTTGGAATCACAACTTGGTTGCCAATTATTTAGAGGAACTTAGAGAGTTCTTACCTCTGTGTCTCAGCTTTCTCATACTAAGGAATGACTTCTCTAAGGTTATACATGTGGCCATCTCAGATTCCTCACTGCTAGTTGTGCAGGGAATGTTCTTATATAAAGAGAGATAGTTAGAGCATCAACCCCCATTCTTGGTTAACGAGATATCTCTGGGAGGTCTCGCTCTACTTTCAGTTATCATCACACCTCTTTAAAGTTGGACGTATTGCTCTTCCTTTCACATTTTATCCTACGTATAGGTACATAGTTCAGGTGATACTGGTTGCACATCTATTCAAAACTCAAGTAAGGGGTAGATGTTAAAACAGGAAAAGGGAGTAACATGAACCAAGGCAATCCGGTTTTAGGAAATTGGATATAAGTTCAACTTGGAGTCTTACAGTAGAAAATTCATGACATGGCTTCATTGGGCAAGTGCCATCTTTAGCAAGCCTACGTCTACCTCTGGCAGTGGGCCCTTGCCCTCTAAGCTAAAGAAAGGGGCATTATTTCAACATATTATAAGGCACAAACTTTTCCAACTAAGTATCTCTGATAGAAAGAGCAAGAGAAATGGGGCTGTGTGTTTGTGTGCTCATACAAACTTTGGGGAAGTGACAATATGTGTCACATATGTGACAATATGTGTGTTTATTTATGTGCTATCAGGCTGAAATGGTCTATCAAAAGCATAATATTTCTTTGGATTCTTACAATTTTCTTTAAAATCCTTAAAAATATTGCATGTACTCTATATCTACCTTATTTTCAAATAAATATAGCAGTATAAAATGACTACAAAAAAAGTTGATAATGCAAGATGTGCAGTTTTTCCCAGGAAATCTCATATACTTTATATTCCTCATAACTTGCATAATATCTGCTTAGTAAGTTAGGGTTGCTGTAACAGAATACCATAGACTGCGTGGCTTATAAACTACAGTTTTCACAGCTCTGGAGGTTGAGAAGTCCAATATCCAGACACCAGCAGATTTGGTGTCTGGTGAGAGTTCACATCCTGGTTCACTGACAATCATTTTCTCACTGTGTCCTCACATGGTTGAGGCAGGAAGGAGCTCACTAGGGTCTCTTTTACAAGGGCCCTAAACTTATTCTTGAGGATCCCACGCTCATGACATAATCACCTCCTAAAGGCCTCACCTGCAAATGCCATCACACTGCACATTAAAATTTAAGATATAAATTTGGGGAGGACACAAAACATTCACTCTATAGCAATATCCCCAAGGTTTTGTTTTTAACTGTGCATTTATGAAACAGGCATGTACATTAACAACTGAAGAGGGCAGAAAAATCCCCCAAATGACATAAGCAAATATATATATACCCAACTATCACTATAACTGTATTTTAGAATACTTTCATGATGCTAAAGTGAAACCTGTACCTCTTAGGTATCACTTCTCATTCCCACCTCCCACCAGCCCTAAGAAACTACTAATCTATTTTCAGCCACTATGAGTTTGTCTATTCTGGACATTTCATATATTTTAAAAAAATCATACAATGTGTAGTCATTTTTGACTGATTTCTTTCACTTGGCATAATGTTTTCAAGGTTCATCTAGGTTGTAGCATGTATCAGTACTTTAGACATTTTCATTGCTGAATAATATTCCATTGTATGATTATATCACACATTTTATTTATATATTCATCAGATGATCATCTGGGTTGTTTCTGCTTTACACAATTATTAATAATGTTGCTGTAAATATTCACATACAAGTTTTTACATGGAAATAAGCTGTTATTCTCCTGGGTATATATCAAGGAGTAGACTTGCTGAGTCATATGTTCCAAATTTAACATTTTGAAGAAATCACAAACTGTTTTCCAAAGCATCTGTCACAATATAAATTTCTATCAACAATGTATGAGAATCCCAATTTCCCCACATTCTCATGAATATGTGTTTTAAAGCATCTCTTTGAGAAGAGCCAACCTAGTGGGTGTAAAGTGGTATCTCATTGTGGTTTCGATTAGCACTTCCCCAAAGACTACCGATTTTGAGCATTTTTTCTTGTATTTATTGGTCATCTATATATCTTCTTTAGACAATACCTATTTAGATATTTTCCCCATTTTTCCTTATCAGATATATAATTTGAACATATTTTTCCCACTTTGGATAGCTTTTTACTTTATTGATGATACTATTTAAAGCACAAAAGTTTTTATTTTGATAAAATCCAGTTTTTTTCCTTTGTCACTGTGCTTTTGGTTTTATATCTAACAAGACATCACCTAACCCAAGACAACAAATATTTACTTATATTATGTTTGCTTATAAGAGTTCTTACATTTAGGTCTACAATCCATTGAGTTCACTTTTGTATATTGTGTGAGATAAGAGTCCAGCTCCATTTTTTTGCATGTAAATATACAGCCCCTTGCATTGATAAGCCTATTCTTTACCCACTGAATGATCTTGGCACTTTTACCAAAAATCATTTGACCATATATTTGACAGTTTATTTCTGGACCCTCTGTTCTATTCCATGGGTCTGTATGCCTGTCTTTATGCCAGTACCACAGTATTTTGATTATTGTAATTTTGTATTAAGTTTTGAAATTAGGAAATGTGAGACCTCCAACTTTGTTCTTGACTTTAAAGGTTGTTTTGGTTGTTTGGGGTCCCTTAAAATTCCATGTGAACTTTAGATGGAATTTTCTATTCTTGTAATAAATGATGTTGGGATTGGAATAAATCTATTCCATTAAATCTGTAGATCACTCTGGAGAGTAATGGCATCTTAACAACATAAAGTCTTCTAATCCATGAACAAAGGATGTGTTTCTATTTATTGGGGTCTTCTTTAAGTTTTTTCAACAACTTTTTGTAGCTTTTAGTGTACAAGTCTCTTGCTTTTTTGGGTTTTTGCTATATATATTTTTTTATGTCATTGTAAATGGAATTGTTTCTGTAATTTCTTTTTTTCTTTTTTTTTTTTTTGCGGTACACGGGCCTCTCACTGCTGTGGCCTCTCCCGTTGCGGAGCACAGGCTCCGGACGTGCAGGCTCAGCAGCCATGGCTCACGGGCCCAGCCACTTCGCAGCATGTGGGATCCTCCTGGACCGAGGCACGAACCCGTGTCCCCTGCATCGGCAGGCAGACTTCTCAACCACTGTGCCACCAGGGAAGCCCTGTAATTTCTTTTTTATATTGTTCATTGAAGTATATAGAAATTGAACTGATTTTTAGGTGGGGATCTGTATCCTGAAACTGCTAAATTCATTTATTAGTTTTAATAGATTGGGGGAGAATCTTTAGGTTTTTGTACATAAAAGATCATGTTATCTGCAAACAGGTAATCTTACTTCTTTCTAATTTTGATGCTTTTTATTTCTTTTCTTGCCCAATTTCTCTGGCTAGGAATTCCAGTATTATGTTGAATAAAAGTGGTGAAAGCAGTCATCCTTGTCTTATTCCAGGTTCTAGAGGAAAAACTTTCAGGTTTTCATCATTGAGTATGATATTAGCTCTGAGCTTTTATATATGGTCTTTATTAGATTAGTTAAAAATAAGAAAAAATGTTTTCATTTTACCTTCTCTTATTCCTTCTGAAATGGTCTTCCTTATTTTATGCAGAACTGAGTTTCTAACCTATATTCTTTTCTGCCTCTCTAAAGAACTTCTTTTAACACTTCTTTGAAGGCAGGTATGCTAGAAACAAATTTCCTCAATTTTTGTTTGTCTGAAAGAGTCTTTATTTCTCCTTAAGTTTTGAAAGATAATTTTGGGAATTCTTGGTTGGTGTTTTTTTCTCTCAACCCTTTAAAAATTTTACTCCACTCTGCTCTTGCTTGAATGATTTCTGAGGTAAGTTGGATAAAATCCTATCTTTGCTCTTTCATAGGTAAGGTGCTTTGTTCCTCTGACTTCGTTCAGGACTTTTCCTTTCTCTTTAATTTTCTATATGTTGAGTATGATGTGGCTAGATGTATTTTTATTTTATTCATTTATTTTTTTGATGTTTATCCTGTCTTCTGTCCTCTGGAGCTTCCTGGGTCTGTGGTTTGGTGTCTGACATTAGTCTGAGGAAATTCTCAGTCATTATTATTTAAAATATTTGTTCTATTATTTTATATCTTTTCTCTGGTATTCCAATTACAAGTATATATACCTTGTGTAGTTGTACCATAGTTTTTGGATATTCTGTTCTATTCCTTTAAGTTCTTCGTTCTCTTTTCTTTTCAGTTTTCAAGAGTTCTACTGACTCTAGCTCGGAGATTCTTTCCTCATCTGAGTCCAGTCTACTAATGAGCCCGTCAAAGTCATTCTTAATTTGTGTTACGGTGTTTCTACCTATAGCATTTCATTTTGGCTCTTAGGATTTTTATCTTTCTGCTTACATTGCCCATATGCTCTTGTATATTGTATACTTTATCAATTAGGAGCCCCTAGCACATTAATCATAGTTGTTTTAAATTACCCATCTGATAATTCTAATATTCCTGACATATCTGGATCTGATGCTTGTTTTGTCCCTTCAAATTATGTTTTTCTTTTTTTTTCTGCCTTTTGGTAACCTTGTGCTTTTTTTCTTGATAGCTGGACATGTTGTATTGGGTAAAAGAAAATTATATAAAGAGACCTTTAATAATCTGGGGGTGAGGTGTGGGGGTGGGGGAAGAGTTCTGTAGTCCTATGATTAGGTCTCATTCTTTTTGGTGAGCCCATGTCAGTGGACTGTGAACTTCATCAGTGTTTCTCAGTCTCTATCGCCCACCTTAGGTGGAACAGGATGGATAGATAGAGTGGGCTGGAGTTGGGTATTCCCTTCTCCCATATAGAAGGCTAGAGTAGGATGGAGTTGAGTATTTTCATTCCTCCAAATCAATTAGTGTCTGATAATACCCCAACAGGTTAGTCTCTGATTAACTGGATTCCCATGAGGGCAGGCCTTATTTAGAAAAGTGCTGTGGTTTATTTCATAATGCTTTTTTTCCTCTCCCCCTCCAGGAAGGACGAGGGGATTTTCCTCTAATATTTACTGTAGGAACCTGGTGAAGCTCTTGAAGATAAATCTCATAATAATGTGGGGACACCCTTATGATTGGTTTTTCCTGGAGTTTTTAACCCTCAGAGCTGTCCTCATTAAGCTTCTAGCAATTTGTCAATTCAGGTTTTCCTACCCTGGCACTGGTTCCCATGATAAAACATTTAATTCTGTACTCTGGTAAGCCATGACTCCCTGCCCATCTTCTTTGCCCATGGTTTCCTTTAGCTCCTTGTGCACATTTAAGACAGTTGACTTAAAATTTTGCCTAGTATGTCCAATGTCTGGGCTTCCTCAAGGACACATTTCTGTCAATTTGTTTTTCTGTAAAATTTCCCGAGTTTCCTGTTGTTGATTGTTCAGTGCTGTCCTTTTGTCGTGACTTTTCTAAACAATTTTTCAAAGAATATATTCACTGCATTTGGAGTCACTAAAGTGTTTATTCCTTTAACTCAGTGGTTAGCCAGTGGCCAGGCAGAGATTTTCTTAAATGCTTGAAGTCAAAAAGAGAAGGAAAAGAATTCTACCCTTCCAATCAATCATAGCATCGATACAGACTGGAACATCCCTTCAACGCTAAACAGGCTGCCTACAGCTTTGCCTTTTCTTGCACCTCCTGCTTGTTTGGAACCTGCAGATCAGTCAAGGGTGCAAGCCTAGAGGTATTCCTAGATCTCTTTATGCATGCGTCTGGTTCTGGGCATGAATGTTGTCCTCCCTCTTCCCATGGTGTATGTGAGGGCCTCTAAGTGCTTATTCCTAAAAAAAGAGACTTCCTCTTTTTGCCACCTCCTTCCATGGTCTTGGGTCTATATCCATCTTATCAAGCAGTCCTCTGATTGCTGTAAGTTTTGGATTAAATTTCAGAGTTCTGAAAAATCAATTATGTCCATCTTTGCCAGTTCATGGTTGTTTCAGTGGAGTTCCCTACTCTACGATATTTTGTGACATCATTCACAGTACTGTTTTTGATTTACTCTCTTGGGAAAGGGAGGGATCTGGATAGTCTTAGAGTATTCCATTTGACCTTTCCCACTATGATCACTCTTTCTCAACAGATTAGTGGCCCAATATAGGGTTACACTAACTGATAAGCACATAGGTTCTAATTAAGTTTTCAAGGATTGAGGAAATACCAGTATATAGGTGGTGGATCCAGTGGGTTTACTGGAAGGAGGACTTACTGCAGTCCGGTGTGAGTACTGGAAATAAATACTATATTTATTATCTACCTCCTATAGGTCCCCATTCTAGGGGAACTATGATAGTTCTTTGGGTATCCAGATAAAAATATCAACTTAGAACATATGTTCAATAATCCTTGAAATGTCTGGACATTCCTCCTTTTCCAATGTATAGTTACCCAAATAAATGATAAGTACTGAGGCTCCTTTGGGTAAGAATGGGGTAATCATCATTTTATATACCTGCCATGGTGTTGCCGGGTCCTTCCTTCTAGAGATCCAGTGGGCTCTGCGTATGAAAACTGGCTCATATTCAGAAACTGAGCAAAGGACCATGACTTTTAACTTAGGAGACTGATCTCACCCTCCTCATCCTCCATTTTTTTTTTTTTTTTTTTTTTTTTTGCGGTACGTGGGCCTCTTACTGTTGTGGCCTCTCCCGTTGCAGACCACAGGCTCCGGACGCGCAGGCTCAGCGGCCATGGCTCACGGGCCCAGCCACTCCACGGCACGTGGGATCTTCCCGGACTGGGACACGAACCCGTATCTCTTGCATCGGCAGGCAGACTCTCAACCACTGCACCACCAGGGAAGCCCTTTTGTTTTGTTTTATTGATCAAAGATGTTAAGCAACACCCTTGTTGGACACCTATCACTTTATTCCCTAGATGTTCTATGATCCTTTTCCATAAAGATGTCTCTACAATCTTTCCGGTCTTTACGGTAATTGTGTCCTCTTGACTCTTCGTATTTAAGCACAATTACTTCCCCTCTATTACTTTGTTATCACGGATGTTAACAAGCACAGCTTTATCTGACTGACTTTCCAACTATCCTCGCCTGCAGAAGAGAACCATCAACAAACTTATCAGTGATGCAGGTGCCTCTATTATCAGCATATTCCTTATGAATTCCTTAGTGAATGTTGCATCCACTCAGTCTTCCTATTGAACATAATTTTTGGTGAATCTTCTGCCCTTACATAATATAGTCATTCTAGCATTTCCACCTACCCCAGCCTATTATTTTTTCTACCATCTCTCAGGGTAACATAGACATTTCCACTTCACTGAAAGCTGACCATTATTTTTCCAAGATTCTAAGAGCAACCCAAATGGCAAGTTTGACCCCATCCTGTGGGGTTTTTCTCAATGTGCTGAATTCTGTGTCCTGAAAAAGTGTCCCTAATTCAATGAAATCTTGCTGATCTAATCTTACATTCTGATCCTCTTGGTCAAGTAACCTTGAAGAACCAGTCTTAGGAGGACTTTCTTCATCCCTGTCAATACATGCCACGTAAACCTTGCAATTATTTAGAGTTATAGTCTCTATCCTCCCTTATCAAGCCCAGCACACCCTCAAGGCAAATTATGCTGCGATTTAACCCTATGTTGTTGGTTTTTTTTGGCCTGGCAGCAATGAGAGCAGGTAGGAACAGCTCCTGAGGGGCCACCTTTTGTCTGTGGGAGAGAGACTTCTGCAGAATCTTCCAGCACAGCTAGATGCTACATCATTTTTTTTTAAAAGGATGGACCATTTCTGGAAGCCTGAAAAGTCCAGGCAAGTTGTAGAGTCAATATCCTTGGGGATATCCCAACTTGTATCTCCTTATCATATTTCAGGATATCAGATTCCTCTCACCCTTCACATAACAGATCTGCTTTGCTGAGCAGTCAAATGTCTTTAGAGTGCTTGAGCTCTTACAATTAGGTCTTCAGTCTGCTGCTCATCTGTGTCAGCCCTTCCAGTGCTGGAGATAATGCCTTCTGTGATTCTTACATTAACTGCTTGTTAAGAGGTCTCAGTCTTTCATTATCCTCTACAGGGCTTAAATACATCACAGCAGTAACCAGCCAACTCTGCTGTCTTTGTAGGCATTGTTACTCCTATATATTTCAACTTTCCACACTTTATACCTACCACTGTATTCCCTCTATGGAGAAAATTTCCCAGATTACTGTTGGTAAAATTTTCAGCAATTGAAGCACCACATTTTTCTAAGTAAACTGCATGCCCTGCCTACCAACCAAATTGCCATCCTGCCTGTGAATGAGTCATTCCCAAATCCCAATCTTGTAGCCTCCTTTCTCAGACTATCCCAGTAGCAGTACCATTTTTATTAAATTTAGGTCTTCCAAGAAGCAGGCATCAAGATGGGATTAAACATACAAGAATTTCAATAGGGGAAATGTCTGTGAGAGAAAACAAGGATGAAAATAGGAAAGGCTGATCCTGAGCGAATGAGATAGGGAAGGAAGGTTGGATGAAAGCATCATATAATACCAGGAAGTACAAGAATGGTTTGGCAAGAATTTCAGGGAGAGTTTGAGCGAAAGTCCACCATCAGAGGAGTCTCCTGTTTCCAAGATTGGTCCAGTGTTATGATTGTATCCCTGCTACACTAATCATTGGTTGGTAAGAACCTGTGGCCTATGTGAAGCCTGTGCTTGTTACAAACGAGGCAATGAATTTCAGAGTGCAACTCAACCTTTAGACAATATTGTTCCCTGGAAGTTGGAGGTCTGTAGGTATACTCATGGCTGCCACTCTATGTAAGATATCTTCAGTTCAAGTCTAGCAATTTATTTTTTAAATTGATCAGGTTGGATTTATCATAAAAGTATGAGCCTATTTAAATTCTAGATAATCTAGTAACATATCTAATTAAATTCAGATATTAAAGAAACAAGAAAAGAATTTCTGCTACCATTATTTAGTGTAACAAACACTGTAAGAATAAAGAAAGTGAATATATATGGAAAGAAATAATTACATGTCATTATTCATAGAGGATCAAATCATCTATATAGATTATTAGGTTAATAAGAAAATTTAGCAGTTTTCTATTAGGCCTACAATCAAAATTTAAACTTGTTCCTTCAGACAAAAAACAATTAGAAATTGTAATTGAAATGCATGGAGAATTTTCAAAGTAATATATAAATAATAAGTAATAAACACTAGAAAAATATTCAGAAATTTTATAGAAAAAATTTACAAATTTATTGAAAGATAAGAAGACCTAAATAAGTGGAAAGGGAAACCGTGTTCATGAATGGGAATTTTTCATATTTTTAACTTCCTCAAATTAATCTCTAAATTCAATGTAATTCCAAAAAAAATTACAATGGGCATTTTTTTATAAACTAACTTTAAATTTTATATAAAAACAATAGGGTTATGAATCAATGAAACAAAGTTTGAAGGAAAATGAAAGTGAAGAAATTTTCTCTATAAGTTACAAATATGTTTATAAATCTATAGTATGAAGAGAGTGTGGAATTTATGCAGAGATACATAAAGGGATCAATGAATCAGAACAGAACACCATACATCTATAGAAACTTTAAACATGAGCAATCTTCCACTCCTGGCTAAGAAACAGTACCAGGGAGTGGATTTATCCTCTGTGCCTAAAACAACCATAACACTGAAAAATTTATGAGAAAACTACTTTCAGACATTAGGCAGTGCAGGAAATCGATCACTGAGAAAGAGGAAAAAAACAAGGTGAGCCCTTTGATTGTCTAAACTTACTGCCTGGAGAAAATATGTAAGTCACAGAGGCATCAAAAAACAAAAACAAAAGCAGAAACCAAAGGAGACCCTAGTAGATCCTAGAAGTCTCCCTGACTTGAAGAAATAAAGTTGTGAGTCCTAAGCGACCAAAGCAGTCTGAGTTCATAGGTCAGAGGACCAGAAAGGAGAATGATACAAAAGATAAAGTTCTATAAGTCTATAGAAGGTCATTCTCAAGTCTTCAGCTGACTACTGATTAGACTTTCTGAACAGAAATTTCCTGAGGTCCCAGAAATATCCATCTAAAAAGATTAGAGGGAAAAAAATCCCTAGAGCTGGACAGAGACTAGAAGTAGTTTGTGTTTTCCACCAACCAGAATGGAAAAACCTTGTAATTAATGAAAAACCAGGGGGTCAGGGAGTCTACTTAAGTATGGCTTAATAGTAAGTCAAATTTAGCCAAGAATATAGGCTTCCCTTATCTTGATCCTAACAGTAAACTTAAATAAAGGAACTTGAAAGGAGCAAAGTATTTTCAAGTAACTTAGCTGCATACCAAAAACAAAAGCTTAATAGTATTTGTAGGAATATGAAAATACCTGGCACCCAACAAGGTAAAGTTTACAATATTTAGAATCAAATAAAAAATTTCCAGGCATGCAAAGAAATAAAACAATATGACCCATAATAAAGAGAAGTTATTCAATAGAAATTAATTATTAGTTAAGAACATTAAAACAAAAAATATGAATTATATACTCCAAATGTTCAAGAAGTTAAAGATTGACCACGTTAAATTCAGACATAAAAGATATATAAAATATGACTAAATCAAATTTGTAGAGATGAAAAATGAATGAGATTAAAGAACACAGAGAATGAGATTAACAGTAGATTAGACTTGCAAGAGAAAAGATTAGTGAAACTGAAGATAAAGCAATGAAAAGTGTCCAAAATGAGACACAGATAAAAGGGACTGAAAATAAATGAACGGATCATAATGAGCTGTAGGACAACTTCAAGCAGCCTAATATACACATAATGAGCTTCCAAGAAGATAAGATAGAAATTGGGAAACAGAAAAAAGTATATGAAGTGGTTGCTTAGGGGCAGAATGGACAATGGTGGTCTTGAGAGAGAGAGTACAAAGGGACATGAAGAATTTTGGGGAGACAGGTTCTTTTTCTTGATTGTAGTGACGATTTTATGAATGCATATATATATATAAACTTATCAGTTTATACAATTTAAACATGTGCATTTTGTTACATTTCCTTAAAACCTTCATAAAACTGAAAACTTAGTGGGGAATAAATGGTCTAATGATTTTGGGAGAGCTTGTCATAAGGAAAATAAAGATTTACTCACTACGTTACATAGTATATGAAAATAAGTACTAGACATAAGATCTAAGATTTAAAGGTAAAATTTGAAACATCAAGAAAAAATGTTTTTATGACTACAAAATAGAGGTCAAGTTTTTAATAAGACCTAAAAACTAAATACCATAAGAGTGAAAGACTGATACATTGAGTTATATGAAATAAGGATATCCCATGCATCAAAAAACTTCACAAAAACATGAAAAGATAGATTGCATAAAAACTATTTATAATCCAGAGGATTACTATATAGAAGACAACTTCTGTCCAATTAATAAGACAAAGAAAACTTATTAGAAAAAATGATAAAATATTAAAATAGTTGATACACAATAGAAGAAATTACATTTCCAATAAACATAAAAAAGACCCCTGCAACCTCACTAGTAATCAAGAAACTGTAAGTAAAAATGACAGTGAGAATGAATCTGTATTTTCAGTAAGTAACAAAATGTTAAAAATCCTGATGTTACACATTGTGAAAAGAATTTAGGATAACTATAACTGACATTATTGTACACTGCTAGTGGGAATGTAAGTTGTTTAAACACTTTGCAAAGCAAACTGTTATTATCTATTAAAGTCAAACATTTATAATACTTACACTTTAACTAGAAATTCCACACTTAGTCTTTCACCACAGAGAAAATCTCATGCATTAATTACCAGAAGATACTTATTAAGAATGCTACTCCAGTAATATTTAGAATAGAGAAAAATTATAAAAACTCAATGTCCATCAGCAAAAACTGGATTTTAAAATTGAGTTCATATATATAAAAAATGTTATATGATAGACAAACTAGATGAACCAGTTATGTATAACAACACAGAAGTCTCAAAAACATAACAATGAGTTCCCATAAACAAGTAACATAAGAATATGTAAGCAAAATAACAAATAAATAATAGTTTACATTTTTCCCTTTATTTTTTGAAAGATATTTTTGCTAGGTATAGAATTTTGAATTGACAGGTTTTTTTCATGTTGGTACTTTAAATATTCATTTATTGTCATTGGGTTTGCATAGTTTCTAAGAAGAAGTCAGCTGCATTTCTTATTTTCATTTTCTCTCTGGCTGCTTGCAAGGTATTCCTTTTATCTTTTCCTTTTTTAAGCAATTTGAAAATTTGAATATTATGTTTCTAAGAGTGTGTATGTGTGTTTTCCTATTTATCCTGCTTGGGTTTCCCTGAGCTTCTCAGCTCTGTGTTTTAATACCTTTCATTATTGTTGGACATTTCTTAGCTACTATTTCTCAAACCTTTCTTCTTCCATGTTCTTTCTTCTCCTTTCCTTGTGAGACTCTAATAACGTGTGTTAGACTATCTGATATTGTATTACAGCTGTGTATGCTTTTGTTTGTTTGTTTTTTCATCTCATTACAGTTTTTGGATGCTCTGTTTTTTCTTTTATCTTTGTGATTGTATTTTGATAATTTTATTGGTTAGCTTTCAATTTTGATTACCTTCTCCAGCTGTTTTGAGAGTGAGCTCTTTGAAGTCATTTTTCACTTTTGTTGCCTTTTCATTTCTATTTTTTTTTTTTTTTTTATGCGTTACGCGGGCCTCTCACTGTTGTGGCCTCTCCCGTTGCGGAGGACAGGCTCCGGACGCGCAGGCTCAGCGGCCATGGCTCACGGGCCCAGCCGCTCCGCGGCATGTGGGATCCTCCCAGACCGGGGCACGAACCCGTGTCCCCTGCATCGGCAGGCGGACTCTCAACCACTGCGCCACCAGGGAAGCCCCTCTATTTTTTTATTTAACTCTTTTTCTAGTTTTCAACTCTGTTGAATTCCCCATTTATTCCTTCATATTGCCCATTCTGTGAAATCCTTTAAGATATCACTCATGGTTATTCAGTTCAATAATATCTGGATAATACCTGTCTGACTTTATAACTTTCTCTCTTCACAGTGGGTGAAGAAAATTTTTAAATTTTTTCTTCCTTCTTTTGTCTTGTAATTTTTATTAAATGTTAATGATAAGGTATAAAAAAGTAGAGAATGAAGAAAATAGTATTCATTCCTGCAATGGGCATATCTCTTCTTCTACCAGGCTGTTGGTATGGGGATTTAGCTGGTTTCTCTCTCTCTCTCTCTCTCTCTCTCTCTCTATCTATCTATCTATCTTGCTATGATAACTTAAGGACACAACAGACTTCAAATTTCTTTAGTGGTGAGATTCTATTGGTTGAACTTAGGGTGATGGCTCCAGAGTTAGAAGGATTTTCTCATTGTCCTTGCTGTATCCTCAGCTTTACCCTTAACTACATGCTGTGCCACAGATGTGGTCTCCCCACTCTCTTGTCCTCCCTCTGTTGACACACTTTGCTGCTGCTTGTTACTAGATAGGTTACTCAGCTGATGATGTGGGTCAGGACCTTTTATCTGTTACCCTCATTCAACCTGAGTCTAAGGCAGGCCATGTGTTCTTATGCTTTGAAAGGGTGGTTTTATACTTTGAAATATAAAACATAACACTACATGCTGTTTGTTGATAAATACACATATTTTGATTTATATAGCCATAAGTGAGATAGATTAATACTAAATATAGGATTATAGTATACTTTTGCAGAAAGAGGATGGAGAATAAATTGGAGCAAGGAACACATAAATATCAATAATATGTATGTGATTTCCTAACCTGGTTAGTTGTTACAAGAACATTATTTTATTATTATATTTTATATTTTATGTGAATATTGGGCACACATAATTTATGTTTAATGAGATAAAAATATCCCAAACTTAGCTTGAAATTTTATTCTAATTAGCTTTATTTTTCCTTTCTTCAACGATAGCCACCCATTATGCACAGACATAATACTTCTTTACCAAGACCACTCAGATTTTTGTAATGTGACAATTAGTAGAACATAAATTTAAAAAAAAAATTAATCATCTGGAAGAAGAATTATTTCTCTACAAATATTTATAATTTTATTAAATTGAGTTCTATTAATTGGGTAGGAGTCATAATTGCCACACAAAAAATGGGAAGCTATGACTAGCTGAAAGAACTATTTGGGACACAAAAAACTAGACCAATTAAAGGCTATATATATTTAAAGAAGAATAGCCTTTAAAATCAGCCTTAGCCAGGTTAGAATCTCATATTGCTAGTTGCATAAACTTGGGCAAATTGAATAATGCTAAGCTCTTTTTTCCTCAAATATAAAATGAAGATAATATGCCTACCTTGGCAGAGGGATTAAATAAACAGGGTACTTATTTTAATTTGTACAGAATAAAAATGTGTTCTTAAAAATAAGAAACTACTTCTGTGATTTTAGGAAAGTCACATGCCTTTTATGTACCAGTTTCCATTTTTCCAACTAACCATAATTGCTTTTACCACCTACCTACAGAATTAAAAAATAAGGATAAAGTAAGATAACATATAAAACTTGCTCAGAAAAGGTATGGTACTGTAAAAAATTATTATAGTGACTGGGTGTTTGCTTTCTTTCAGACAATTTAGTACCAGAATGGAAAAGCACTAAATTGAGTGAGATTAGAGATTTACCATTCTTCAGTGATGAGGTAAGCACATAATAACATGTTTATCAGTCCAAAGGAAACAGAGCTGTGAACAAAGTTTTAAAAATTAATGGTAACACACAAATCAGAAAAATAGCAAAATAACATAAATTTGGGGTTTTATTGCTTTTCTTGGCTTTTATTTTCAATATCATGATTTTACTTTTTGCAAACAGGATTAATTGGAATGACAGTGTGATGTGTAAACAGGTCTATAATAAATATAAACCATGGATCAGACGATCATGTGTATGGAATTGTGAAACATAGTATGCACAACTCAAATATACTGCAAACTTAAACATTTTTGAGCATCAGAAAAAGTTTTGACTGTATGGAATCAGTAATAGATTTATTTTAGAAGTAGTATAGATATACATCCTCCACACTTTTAATAAATTAATACTTAATAAAATTTGTGATAATTTTTCCACCTTATTCTATATTTAGTCCCAACAATATTTGAAATCTATCCTACAAGACTTTTTTTCCTTTTTCCTACTTAAAAGACTGAAATTGTTCTTACAAATCCAAATTAGTGTGTTTACAGAATTTATATAGTTTGTTTGCCTTGCTTGGATGTTTGGCAGTTGTCCATAAGTGGCTATTCTGAC
The DNA here is from genome assembly GCF_008692025.1 of Phocoena sinus. NCBI lineage: Eukaryota > Metazoa > Chordata > Mammalia > Artiodactyla > Phocoenidae > Phocoena > Phocoena sinus. The sequence goes on along the minus strand of NC_045769.1, from coordinate 84,923,833 downwards.
TAATCTCAATTCTATTCCATCTAAGATTTATAATGGTGGTGCTGAAAGAGTTTCATGAGGCACACAGAGAGAATTGTTTTCCTTTTCTTAAAGTTGAAAAAAATCAAGACACACTTGCGATTTCACAAGATGATAGTATTGGTCATAACATGAGCTCATAGCTTCTCCTAAATGCAAACAATACATGCAATGACTGACATGGATACCGTTTTTTAAAGAAGAGATAACATTTGATTGAACCTTGGATCAGATTTCAAACCAATCTGATTTATTCCACTGCAGAAAAACCCTGACTCTTGACGGGAAGAATTTAGTTTAATTATCTACCACTTATGTCAGGGGAAAATTATTATGAAAAATACGAACCTGTTTCTAAAGTTCACCATGAGGCTACAGTTGTAACAGGAAGAAAGCATTAGTGATTTGAAGCTCGACTTACTTAGTTTTCACTTATGGTGGGAATGTGTGCTGAAAGTTGAGACATTTGTTACCCTTTCAGCAAAATAACTGAGGTGCTGGCTTTTTGACCCTATTTGGGTACCCATAGATGGAAAGAAGAAAAGGGATTTCAAATCAGAGTCCCAACATGTGAGTATGTTTTTCTCCTTTCCCTTTTTGGTTCAAGGCTCTCAGGCATCAAAAGCATAAGGTATCTTGGCCTCTTCTTTTCACAGCTTGAAAGTCAGTAAAGCTTTCAACAATCTCCTGTCCTTAATTGCTTTCTTTTCCATATATATTATATATAATTTTTCCCAAGCCCCAAAACAGCCATTAAAATTCACCCTCAGCTATCCAGTTATAAAAGTAGCACAGAAAAGAGCTGAAGAGAACTATTAGTCGTTGGCACAGAGCCAGGAATTCAAGCCTGATTTTCTACTTCTATTTCTTGAATTTAAGAGAATATGTCTCAAAGTAATTGCAGCTTAAGAGAAACTCTCAAGCCACACCATATATGTGTGTACAAGGAGAGAAAGAAATACATGTGAAATGGATTAAAAACTACCTTGATTCTCAAAGTTTAAGACCCTTCAACAAAATGGATGAAATTTCAAGCTTCTTTGTCCTTTCACACTAAAGTTTCACAGTGTTGCAGTGTTTGTCCGCACTTGCTACAGAACAGGTTAAACCCAATGATTCAAAGTAAATTCTTTAGCCATCTTCAAGTTGGCTAAATAGCAGCTCTTTTAAATCAGATGAATACCCAGTAATCTATACCATCCCTGGAGCATGAGACAAAATGGTACTAAGGTTGACAGAGGGTCCCTTAAATATTCCTCAACTTTCCTAAAGATCTGTGGTTCTGCAACAAACTTGGCTCTATTTCCTGTCAAATTTTTGCTTGTCTTTTTTAGTGCTGAATTTATATTTCCTCAAAATATGCATCATTTGGACTCCCCTGTCTCTGACGTCCATTTGTTCTAGAGCATCATATGTGCCAGACATGATCATTTGTGTTTTATTTTGCTGTATGTGTATGTACATTGTATTGGCCCTTCCACTACCTACCAAGTATAACACTATCTTGAACATAAGAGAAATAAGGTACTTCTAAACTCTGTGCATTTATAGATATTTTCCATGTTTTAAAAACAGTGTGATAATATTACTTGTTATAAGAAAAATAATTAATTCTAACCTAGGTATTTCTATATTAAGGATCAGTTACTTCCCCAGTGATCAGTGCTAGTCTATAAGAGAAGATTTCAGGTTGCCTAATCCTCTGAGGATTGAACAATTTTCAGCCCATATATACCAGCATCTAATCTGATCGTCAGTGTGTTTTTTCATACCAAGTGCTCAGTAATGTGATTAATCTCTTAGAAATACTCATATTTCTCTACTATTCCCAATCCCTGGGCAGCTATGGGAATTATTAGTGTATTACTTTGTTGTTGCAAATAGTCCTAGTCCATTTGACCCTAGATTGACTCAAAACCATGTGTATTTGTTTAATGGGCACAGTACCAAACTGAGAGTTTTATTCAGTGTTTCATCCATATGGTGACATTGAAGAACAATTGGTAAATATCATGAAAGAGAAAATCAAGCAAAAACATAGAACATTATCAAGTAGACCAGTTTTTAAATTTATCCGCCAAATAGGTCCAAATTTTATACTCCAGGGAATATAACTTAATCACATATAATTACTGAGGCACAACTACTCATGTCTCCCCACATGACATATGGAACATATGAAAGACTGCTAGTTTAGTCAATCTGGCCTCTTGTTTCTGAGCTATAACCTTAGAGGTCATTCTGTAAGATTTTCATACTCTAGGTAACATGCTTTATTCTTCTTATATGATATTAGGGCTGGATTTTCCAGTAGAGTATATAAACTACAACATTTTTAAAAGAAGAACAAAAATCTACATACAGTAGGGGAATTTTTTCCCAACTACTTTCTCAACATTAAATGTATGTTTTAACCCACTACAAAAACATTCAATTACTATATTGTATATCAGAAACTAATATAATATTGTAAATCAACTATACTTCAGTTAAATATTATATTATTGAAAGTCTAAATATTTCTTAATTAAAATATTTCTTTAATTGAAAATACATCATTACGTGAAAAGAACTTAAATTTACAGAATACTTTCACATAATGAACCTGTCACTTGATAATAAAAAAGAAGGAGGAGACCAATTTGATGAACACAAATCCATGCATACAGAATGATGGTAAAGCTTATTTTTCCTTAAAAATTATGGCTAAAAAGTAAATCTTTCTACTCTAGTTAAGAAGTCATTATAATAAATTGTTAAATTTAACTGTTCTCTGTAAAGATTTCATTTAAAAATTTTTAAAATAATTGTCAAAAATGAAATTAACCCAGTTAACCATATAGAACAAATCTACCAAGACCAAGTAATGTCTCATTCAAAGTCTGAATTTATGTTTTCCTCAGGTGCTGTAAAACATCTCCAATATATATATTTCATTGCTTCCCACAAAGCTATATTATAAATTTAAAAGACTAAAGCAGCTAAAGTCTAGTTTTGTTGTTTTACGTGACGTATTTCAAGCACATGCTTTGAAGTGACAGCTTGGGGTAGAGTGAAAAGAAATTAGAACAATTCCCTGGAACCAACATTTGTTTTGTATTCTAATCCCAGTTATAAAGTTAATAAGTCTTCTTAGGGAACTGGAGTTCAAAAAGTGGGTTAAAAGTTCACTGAAAGAACAAAGTTCAGGGGAAAATTCAAAGGCAGTCAAAAGAAGAATGAAGAAGAAGAGAAGGTGAAATGGAAAAGTCTAAAGGGAAAGGATGCTCTGAAATATGTTACACACACTTAAGAACAAGACTAAAAATCTCCAAAAAGAACGGAAAATGAGGTCATTTACCATTGTTCTCCATGGCAAGCACTATTGATGGAGGTTGCTTAGATGAATATCAAAAGCTATTATTTTTATTCAAAATGCCCTCTCATCTTAACATGAATAGTCACCTCCCCTTAATAACATTTTAAAATTAATTATATCAGTTCATTCAATTAAGGGGATGCAATGACCATTTCTTTGGTTTCACAGAGGATATGATGAAGATAAAACACTATAATTTCTGTCTACGTATTCTTTACATAAAAAAAATACACATGAGTTTTGGAAAATGTAAATTAATAAGCTACATTTTTAATTCTAAAATTAGCTATCAGCACAACTCCCTGCTCCTTAACTAGAAATAGTTTCATTGATTGTTCTCCTGGGTTGATACCGGCTCCTCCACTTTGGTTTGTCTTAATGGTGGATCTTGACTGCCTGAAGAAGGAGCAAAGGACAGTGCCAGGAGTACTGAATTCAGCCTTGTGTTAGAGTTAACTGGCCCCAACTTGTGTACAAATCCAAAGGAAATTAGCTACATGTGAGGAAGAACTCTAAATTGTTGTGACTGATTTTGAAAAATAATTCATATTTCATATATCCAGATCTGTTACCTTCTTAAAAAGTGTGGTTGTACATTTTTTCCAATTATCTTGCCATTGTTCAAATATTCTAGTGCTTTCTTAAGGAACTGAGATAAAATTAATGCCAGAAACTATAGTCTAAGTGAATTGTGATAATGGGCATTATTTTTATTTCTTTTTTTAGATAAAGAGATTGATACTCCATGAGGTTAAAACCTGTGATTTCTCTACCTTATAATGCTGAGTAACTGGGGACAAAACAGCTATATGACAGAGAAAAAGGAGAAGAAAAAGTGATAAATGAGATCTGAAGAAATTTACAAATGAAGCTCTAGCATTTTGATTGTACTAAGTATACCTAAAATACCTATATTGAAGGTTAACCCTATCTAAACTTTGTAAAATTTGTATATCTTTAAAAAAAAACATCATTGCTATTTCATAGTCACACCTATTTAAGAATTAACTTGTTAGGAATTATACATTTTTATTGTATCTATAAGGTAAATATAACTTAAATTATCATGAAGTAAAGTAAAATACCCTGATTAATGTTTTCCCTCTTACACAATGTATCATTTGTTTAAAATTCAGGTCAATATGTTTTATTCAGAACACAGTGAATCTAATTTTAAAGTAGTATTATTTGCCTAACTTCCATGGACAATTTCCAATATTGTTCCTGCCCACTATAGATCCAGGACCATCAAAGATGCAATCCTGGGAGTATCTTCTGATTTTCTGATTAAAAAAAAAAAAAGCTGTTTCCATATCATCTCTGCCTCTCTTATCCTTGTCTTATAAAGCAGTAGTTGCTGGGATTATATTCCTGCATTTCAAGGAAAATGAGGTACTGAAATGTCTGTTTGCTTCCTCTGACAAATTAGTTTACTGTCTTCAGACTTTCTGAGTGGGCCCTCAATAAATACCGACCTGAAGTAAATTAAACTTCAACACATGGAATAATGTGTTTTCAGCAAATGAAAAAAAAAAAATTCTGTAAATTTCAAGAGGGCACTGCATATAATGAAGTACCTTATGTGGACTTAAAGCAATAAGCGTAGCTATGGCAAAGACCTTCATCTAGGTATGAAGAAAGCAGTGAAATGTGATACTAAATTTTTAAGTTCAAATCTAGGAGGGCTTCAGTTCCAGGACACCAAGTCATTCAGAAACAACCTGGACATCAGCACACACAAAATAACCCACATGCCACCCAGAAATCTGAGTCACAAATTTTTAATATTTTATGATCTATAGATGTTATGAGAATGTTTTAACTAATTATGTAGAATTTTCAGAATATCACATTTTGGAAGATTTACAGAATACAATATGCACACCATAGACACTAGGAAAAACTTGCATTAAATACTCTTTTCACTGTTAGAAATTTATTATAAATGCCAAATGATGTTTACCTACGCCCCTGAGTTTATTGATTATTATCCTGGCTATCTGCAAGCTAATTTTCACTGTAACAGAGATGGCCTCTTATCCCCCAATTCTCCAAATAACCAGAAATCTGGTCTTTGTAAGACAGAAAAATAAAACACATGACAGACATTAGGGAGGACTGTGAGATTCACTGATTCAGTATTTAAAAAATGGTTATTTACAGGTGTGGGCAAGTGTGGCCTAGAACCCATGTTCTTGTGATTTGGAGGGTGACAGAGTCTTGCATTCATCTAAATTGCAGAGAAGGTTAGCCTCTATTTACCTTAGTCTCTGCCTGATAGAAGTGTCCACTGCTTAGAAGAATCCAAGTGTACAGGACCAATATTTACTTCTGATGTGCTGAGAGGTGGGGAATTACAAAACTTGTCCCAGATGAAAGCAATTATCCAGACATTTAAACTCAGTGTTAAATTCTTTATATATGACTATCTTCAACTACTTGAATATTTCATCCTGTCAATAAGGTTAAACACTTTGTTTTTTTTTTTTTTGGCTGTTCAAGTTTTAAGTTTACTTGGTCAATACAATGACATTCAAATCCAATATAAGAATTATATTATTTCATGTAACATCATAATTAGAATTTAAATTTTATATTAAAGTAAACTAGGTTAGAAAAATATTTATTGTCAGAATAACTGAAGTATCCCAATAACTGTTAAACATTTTTCTAAGGATACATTTTGAACAAGTGAAAGTTTGGTATTCTGTAAAGTTTAACAAACTGGATATTGACCATATGCAAAATACAGTATGATTTGTTTCAGAGAACTATTTCTTCAGTTTACTTAATTACCTAAATATCTATAAATGTTTTTGGAGATGTGAGATTAACTAGATATCTACAGACTGAAATAAAAATGTGTGCAGCTTGAAAATAAGGAAGAAGTTAGCATGCCTTGTCTCTTAGCAATTTCTCTTGAATACCTACCTACAAGTGATGATCATTATCATTCATCAGTTTCTGAGTATGTGCACCAATTTCAGATTCTCTATTTTGCCAGATAAATTTATAAAACTTACAAAAGGGAAGAGGAGGTTCCTGCATTGAGTAGAAAATTAGAATTAGAGTTCTATTTAGCTTGCATATCCAGGGAAATTCACATTAATTTGGAGAGAGATTCATTTGTGATATACGTTGTCATGGGTTTTAAAAGATACGTTTGAGGATGGAGAAAAGATTAAAATAGACCTCATATTTTACACTAAATGAAAGACATGTTTCCTAGTTATAGGCTACTATTAATTTCCTTGCTTCTGATATACCCAGAAGGAAACTACAATCTAAAGGAATGTTTTAAAAACTTCTATATCCAATATTAATGCAGTGAAGTAAGCTGAACACTCAATGTAAGGAAAACTCACACCTACAAATATTGCTGAAACTCCAGCTAGTCAAGGAATCAAAGAAGTTAAAGCATTTATACAGATTTTATTGAAAATAAATCACTATCATATACTCAAATGTATGCATGATTTGTTCATGGAGATTATTTTTGATCCTCTGTAGATTTCTTTTTGTAGAGTATCTCCTGCCCTCTTTAGTCCAGATTTTATAACTACATTTAGGAAAGAGATCTAATTCTACAGCATAATTCTGACTTCAGCTTCTTCTATTACTTGGTGAAAATAGGTCATTATTAGCCATTTCTGGCAGGAACAGTTGACAGGAAACAGGACAGGAAATGATATAATGATTCCAGAATTGTATATTTCCCCTATGCCCTGCTGTTTGGGGAATGACCTTACAGTTAACCAGGAAATTGGGCGGTGGTACTGAACCTCACTCATACTATTGAACTTTTTTGTCTCTCGCTCTTCTTTACTTAAAAAAATAGATTAAAATTCTAGGACCAATAGACATAAAGAAAACAAAGAAAATATTTATCTGTTAAATTACATATACTTCTAGATTTTTGAGCAGACTATTCAAAGCAGACATTAATATCCAGTTAGCTAATAACAAATACAGCATATAAACCACTTAAATATTAAAACAAACTTCTAAATGCTTTTATATTTATAGAGTTTATTTTCTCATGAAAATGCAACTTTGATGCCATTTATTATTAAATACATAGTTTTTTATTTACAGTTAAATCATTACATTTTAAAACTGCTTTTTAAGATGTGTGCTTTTATATGCCACACAATGATAAATTACATTAATATGTGTGTCCGTTGTTATTTTTTTCTCTAAGATAGACGATATCTCCTACATGAAATATACCCAATAAAAATTACATACCTAAAACTCAGACAAACACATAGGCACAAGGATACCTATTTAAAATGTAAACTCCTCCATTTAAAATTGTATGCAAATGCAGTCAAATCAATTCCATTTATACTTTTTGTGTGGTATAAATTTACTTTATATCTTTTAAAACAGATATCCAATTCAGGACCTCACCTAAGATAATTAATTGCTCCACAAACAAAAGTGCAGATTCTAACACAGGAGGTCTGATGTTCACAGTGTGATCTAAATATTTTTTGTTACTCCAGCGTGGTATTAAGCCCTCTAAATATTTTAAAACACTTAACTATTTTATTTACATTCTTTTAGTCATTAACTTCAACCTGTTTTAAATTTATGTCACTGGAGAATTGAGAATAACAAAGCTGTACAAATTTAACAATTAGCCTTACTCTGTAATTGCTCAGAATAAACATCCTGATTAGTCAAATCACTATTAAATTTTAATCAATGTGAGTGGGTGTTTCTATTTTTGATTGGGGATTTCACATGGATTTTCTAAGCAACTCCTTTTGTATGTGAAGTTGAGATGTTTTCTCTCTTCGTATTATGCCTAATGGATTGTGTCTCAATCTTACATAATGCACTGTTAGTGAGTAGTCAAAGACATTTTTCTTTCATATAAGCTTTCTCTTTATAATGCTAATGACACATTTTTCTTTTCTAAATGTATTTATTTTCTCTTGATGTTTAAATAAATAAAGGTGTATATATAGAAATGTTCCAGTTTGTCAATGAAAAATAATGATATTTTCAAGAAATAGAATTTAATTTCATGCAAATATTATTTGTGATTTTAGGTAAAAAAATGACTTTTAAAAAAGAACAATGCTAATTATTTGGAAGATGAGCATTTATTTTTTAAAAAGAAAATATGTCGTGATTTCACCCACACAAAATACAATATCAGAAGTTGAGTTAATATCTAACAATTCCTAAAATTCAGAAAACAAGTAATTTTTTTCTAGGAAGATTTATTCTATTAAATAGACATATAACTGTAGTTTTGTTTTTTGTTTAGTTTGAAAACCTTCCAATCAGAAACAACCAATTAATACAGAATAGCATTTTTGTATTTAATATGCTGCAGACTTCCTTTCTATTGATTTCTTAAATGAATGCTTATGAAGTCTTCAGGTGTTCTGAGATAACTAACTCATTTCCTACATATTCTCTTATGCCATCATTGTGAGAGCATTATCCCTGCAGTCAAATGTTCAGAACTACTTCATCTCTTTTAGCATTCTCTGATAATTCAATATAGTCTACCAGGGGACAGGTGGAATGGCTTTTGGAGTAACAGGTTCTATTACAAATGCAATCAATTCTGTGAAACAACAGGTTTCATTTTTTTTCAGCAATGTATTTAGTTAAAAGACTGAAATAAAATAACACATACACAAACATTGCATTTATGAAAATGAATAAAATATTTTCTTCCAATCACAGGAATCATATTTTCTAAATGCAATCTTTGTATTTTCTTGTCTTTTACAACCCAGCCAGTTCTGAATATGGTATTACTTTGAAACTTATCAGAACAAAGCACTGTTGAAATGACATTCTGCTTTTTTCTTGCTCAATGTACAGTTTGTGTTCTACAATTTCCATTTAGTCTGTTTTCCTTAATTAAATAATTATTCTGCTTTTTGAGAAGCTACATGTTTAATATGTGACTATGTAAATCTCCAGATAACTAAATGTACTTCCACTGTAATTTACCATTTCTAAGAAACATTTGAATGGGAATAATAGAGATCTCATCATTTTTAAAGTAATGATGACAAAATTATGAAATTGTATTACTTACTAAAGTTAAAGACAAGTTTAAATGTGCCTTTGCTTTTCGTTTGGATCATTAAATGGTTAATCTGAACAAGCACGGGAGGAGGAAAAGAAATGAACTAAAGTAAGTCCCTTGTGATACAATGACACTTGCTCTATGCTCTTACGGAGAAAAAACATGATGATAAAACAGCACAAAGTGGAGTGTTATGAATTTTATTAATGACTAGGAGACAGTGTGCAAAACATCAAAGGTCTGTGGAAAAGATTAATGACCCCGTGTGAGACTGTTTAATTACCTCCAGCTAATTAGATTCTTGACCAAATTTTTAATATCTGCATTCCTTCTACAGCCTAATTGAGATTCCACATTATTTATCAATCTTTCAAAAAGCCCTTAGTGGACTGCTTTTTTAGTTTTTCCCTTTGCACTTTGACTCCATTTATGGTCAATTATTAAATAAATAGCAAAGTAACTATTCACTACAAATTGTATATGTGGATCACTTTATGCCTGTTTATTTTGACTAGGAGACTATCACTGGCATCTTTTATACATTATGAAGCACTCCAACTAATAAACTAACTCCACCGTAAACAACGTGGATAATATTTTTGTTATCTGGGCTGTGCTCAGGAACTCCTCATGCTGTTTCTGTAAATTAGCCTTTGCAATAGTCAGTTAATCCTTTTTTCAGTTTACCTTGGTTGGGGCCCAGAGACCCGTGGAATGTTATCATACAAACTAGAGAGAACAACTCAATCAATTCTTTTTTTGTTTTTCTTTTTGGTAAATTTAGATTGCCTTTTAGTGTTCAGAAAGTCTTAATTGCATGACAATTTGCATCAATAAATATCAAGCTGTTCCTTTTGAAATACTGGTATCCCAAATATATATACAATATACTGTATATTGCATTTTATATATAGTTATTTATCACATAGCATTTCTGAAGGAGAAACATTTGATATAGTACCATAATGGAAGGAAAGGGCACTGTTATGGACAACCCACCATTCACCTAGAAAATGCTGATGACTTGGATTGTCCTTAACGCACAGTGAGTAAAACAGGAAGTCCAAACTCAGCAAGGACCAGCCGAATTATCTTTGTCTAGGCAACAGCTTTTTCTAAATGATGTATAGATCTTACCTTTTTAATTCATTTATTTTTAATATAACAAATTCATTAACATGACAGATCAAATATTATTCTATCATCTATGTACTTACAGAACCAATGGAAAAAAAAGAAAAACTGTAGCAGTGCAAACACATCAAAAATGTCAACCCAAGACACATGAATCTAACAATGTGATTCTATTGAGGGATTCCAAGTATGTTTTGTCTTGGGTTCTAAAATCTAGAAAACATACATTGGGCTTCACAAAGCAAAACAAATTTTCAACTATTAATAATAATAATCTTCTATGTGTTTTTAGTATTATTCTTATGTTCATCGTTTCATCCAATATTTATGAGCCATCAATTCATCCAACATTTATAAAGAGGACAGGGTGATTTTAACTATTTCATGGGAGGTGTAATTCTCCACCATAACACATTTAAGCATGGCAGAAGAGTCATTCACCATTTTTTTTTGCTCACTTTTAGTACTTGGTACAGTTCACTGTGCCCAATGTTGCATTTATTCATACTGTTAATCATCTTTAAAATTAAAAAAAACCCAAAAAACAAAATCCTGACAAGATGATTTCCAAAGTCACTTCCACTTCTAAAGTTCTATGATTCCAAAAGATTCTCATATCTCTACAACTCAAATACTTTCTTCCAGTGTAGTACCAAGTTTCACACCAATGGCCAGAGTCTAGAATCCCCATAAATAACTTCACTGTAGGCCTGCCGTATACTCATGCTTGAGATTCACATTTAGGTTAGATTAATATTAATAAGAGGAGCACCAACCTCCTATGAAATCTCATGAGAGTGAAAACAAAAGCAAAGCCTGTTATGCACCCCTAGGGAGATAGAGCCCAATAACAGTGATGAGATTTGGGGAAGTCCAAGGAGGATAGAATACATGACCAAAATAGCATGGAGCAGAGATAATCTCCCCACTCCACTCAAGAGAGCTGTAGATCTGAGACCAGATCCAGGACCCATGAATGAACAGAGAGAAGGTAAAAATTTACATCAGTTAAGTCTCTGAACTCCAAGACACCACCAACCCCATGTCATAGATACCTGGATTTCAACATGAAAACTCTGGCAAAAGGCAAACAAACAAAAAAAGTTAGCTGTTAATGGTAAAAATAGCTATGAGAGGGACAAAGCCTTATCTGTCATTTGTGCCCGTACGAAAATAAAATTTCCAGATTCTTTCCCCAGAGAAAGTTTCAATGAGAGGGAGGCAGCATGAGGAGATTGGCACCTAGATTCCAAACACGGGAAGGAAAGCAAGAGAGAAAGTACAAGATACACCAATGTAAACCTTGATTTCTTCTTTATATCCTTGACTAAGATTGATCCAAGGACTTCCTCACAGGAATCTCTGGGACTCAGTCAAGGTAGAGGAAAGGGATATAATTGCACCATGCCTCAGGCAACTCCTTTATTTTTAACATACTGATCAGATGATCTAGTCAGGACATTCCAGAAGGTTTTAGACTAATAGAGAAACCTCAATACAGCACCACATTCTTAGTTCCGGCCTTAGCTAATAGCATTCATTCACCATCTTAGTCCACACATTCACTCATTTACTTATTGTTTTAAGCAAGCATGTTGTGAGTGTCAACTCTGTATGTGATGGCATGTAATGATTAATCAACCATGGTTTCTGTCTTCCAGGAGTTTGCCATCTAGTACAATCTTATGTAGTATCTATAAATGTGGAACAAATCTGGGGGCAGTCTACTATAAAAATGCATCCAAAGAAATGCAGAGATACTTAGTAAAAATGAGGGCTCACTCTCCTTCCCCAGAAGTCCCAGGAAATCTTATTCATGTTTTTGGCACTGGGTTCACATTGAAGATTGAGGCTGAGATTCCTATACTTTTAAAATCAAGGCAAAAGACACCTGGCCAGCAGCAAAATTCAGATAATTTTGACATGATAATGAGGATAAAGGTCCCCTTTCCTTAATCCTACATCCATCTGGAAAAAACCTGTGGAGGACTTCATGACTAAAGCAGAGGAATCATCTAAGCCAACTTTCAGATCCTTATAGTAAAATCCATTTTACGGCATCCTTGGTAGGCTTTCCTTTCAGAGCCTTACCTCCCAAGAGTCAGGCCACTTCTAGTTACATTTTAACACATCATTAGTTGTAATGCTGCCATTTATGCTTATATACTGTATAGCAACTATTTAAGCAAACACTCTAAATTTCTCCATATCATTGTTATAATTGTAAATTCTTGTAATTATGTTCTCAAAAACTGCAGGACTAATCTGGGAATAATTTCTTACCATTAGTTTTCTAGCTGCCATGCTTTTGCTCCATACTAAATCACTCAATAATTTGTTGGAAATACCAGTAGATTTTGGTGAGAATTAGGGTGAAACTCTTAGCAAGAAGACCTTTTTTCCTACCATTTAGTGCAAATTAAAAAGGAAAACTTATCAATAAGACCATCTAAGTATGAAATTTCAGGGAAACAAGTACTCTTATCCACTTTAGTAAAAAAATTTTAGTTTAACTTTTTATAGTATTGAGTACTTACTTAATATAAAAAAAGAGTCTGAAAATTTCTGTATCTTTGGTCCAATATTTCCCATTGATACAGTTCAATAAGAAGAAAAAGGGGATGATGATGATGAAAGTTACTCAAACTGATATCAAAATTATGGAGGTGTTTATTTCTAAATAGTACACTGGTCTATTATGAAGTTAAAAGAAAATATTGTGAAAATTTTACATAATGATGAGAAATTATTCTAGCTCTAATTATGAGTAAAAAAAAATGCATACAAGTTTATAAGTAACCATGATCCAATATGTTAAAAATACACACAGAATATACTTACCTAGAAGTCTATATATTTTGTTTATTTTTAAGGGAAAAGAAGTTTTGAAAGGACATGTATAACATAGATCCACTTCTTTAGCAATACTTAAAAATGACTTGCTATTTTATTATATACTTTTAATTCATGGGGAAAATCTGTAAGACTATACAAGCTCTTAACATTTACTAGCTCTGAAATTGAAATGTTTAGAAATGTTTATTTTTTCAGCATGTTTTTGTAATGTTTGAATGTTTACAATAAATATTTTCTATCCATAAAATACATATATATGAGTAGAAAAATTAAAACACATAGACATAAGCTGGGAAAGATAAACAATAAAATGTTATAATGGATTTCTTTGTCTCTATTTTTTTGTATTTGTCAAATTATCTAACATAACCATATATTATTTTATAATTACAAAAACATAAAATAAATTTTAATTAGGATGAAATTATCCAAATAAACATGCCAAATGGACTTAATGAATTAAAATCTAACTTCAGATAATATGCAATAAAACCTTCAAGTAATAAAGCACATATCCACTAATACCTAAAATATAACACTAACATAAAATAAGGATTTTTATTTTCTGATACTGTTATGTATTACTTTAAAAAATGCCATACCATTAAGTTTTACACTACTAAAATGTTGGTCAATCAAATGTGAAAAGATGAGATTATACATTTATGAAGCAGTCAGACAATTTTAGATCTTCCTTTTTCAAGACTTGCTAGAACTGACATCACATTGAATGTAAATTACACGTAAAATATAAAGCATTCTCTTAATTTAAATTGCTCTTGATCATGCCTGTTCAACTTATCAATTGTTCCTACATTTTCCCTTAGATATATAAAACAATAAAACGCACACTTGCAACAAAGCAGATATTGAATTTAGATCACTAATATTGTTGTTGACATTACTATTTAAAGCAGTCAAAGGAAGGTATGTGTGTGCATGGGAGTGTGTAACATGCCAGTTTTTCACTGGTTGTTACATTACATGGAACGAATATTCAATTCTATAAATAGAAAGAATATAAAACCTTAATCAATAAACTTGATAAAATGCATGTCAGTTATTTTATACTATTTGCTCTCCAGTTTGGATAATTGCTGCTACCTGTAGCCTAAACCATTAACCTCTCAACCTCAGTAAATTGAGATTTCCTAGCACAAAACCACAGCACCAAAAGGAAACCACATTTCTAACAGGAGAGAGAGTCTGTACCACACTGAATTTGAGAGTTAAAATTGTGTTGGCGTTTTGTATTTTCTTTCAAAAACAGCTTCTTATAACTCCTCAATAGGCTCTACTTATCCCCAGCCATGAAAAACAGCAGTGTTTCCAACTTTTCACCTTTCAACCAATGTGTCCCTGCAGTATTCACAGTACTAATGAAAGAGATTCTTGACAATGTCACTATGGACCACCCCAGAAGTGGAGTCCTGCCAATGTAAACCATTATTACAGAACTGACCACTCATCTCTTGCTGTGAGGTCATTCAGAAACTTCCCCTGCTTCCCTATTGCTCACACTGTCTCTAAAGAGTGACATCCTCCCTTGAACCATAGACACTGAGGCAAGCCCCCTGCTACTGATTCCCATCCAGATCGCTATGGACAACATCCACACTTTGATGCTACTGAATGGACTTTCTTTCTTTGGGGGGAAAATCAAAGAACATTCAAAGAAAAAACAACTTGGTGATGACAAAGAAATGTCCACAAACTGATGCAGTCTTTGCTTTGGAATTTTCCTCACATCCTGAGCTTATAACAAGCAATGAAGCTCCTTGAGCATAATTATTTACTAATAAAAGCACCAAATAATATAAGAGCTGTGTTTTTGCCAGGATCACATTTAACTTCTAGGGGTGAAAATGATTTGGGTACAAATTTAGTCTACAGTTACTGACATGAGAGGAATTCAGTGATATGGATTATGAGACATGGGGACTATTAGACTCTATTAAATAATAGAGTGACCTGTCACACACAATTTGTGTTGAGTGCACAGAAAGTTTAGGTTGCTATAGGTTTGGAAATTGCTATGCAAGGATAAGGGAACATAGATAAACATCCAGTGTTGCTAAGAAACAACTCATCCAATCATTTTTTCCCTAAAATAACTACCAAGTATCAGGTATCTTCATATACATGGCCAGACATGCCAGGTTGCCCTTATAGAATCAAAGATAAATACATCCTCAATGTTTAATTGGGTGTTTAAAGTGCCTTCCCCTTTGCCAAATTGGAGAACTTAGTCCTCCATGTCCCTGTCTTATACCTTTGCCTTTTGATTTCTTGCCTTTACTAATTGACAGTACAATGCCAAGAATGAAGGGTTAGTTGTCGCTTTACTCATTTGCCAAGAGATCAGCTTGATTTAGGCTCAGCAGTCCCTTATGTTCCACCTGTAGTGGATAACCACCACAGCATTGGATGGAAAGATTCACTCAAGCGTATATCATCAGGAGAAGAAAAATATTTTGTCCTTGCTCTCATGAAAATAAATCATGATATAGACAAATAGAGAAATGTAAAAAGTTAAGTAAAATACAATGGGGTGGGTGTTGATATAAATTATGAAAAATTATTTTTGTTTAAAATTGGAGAAGAATGTACAGGGGAGCTGACACAAAAAAGGGTTTTAATGAATAATTAGGAGTTTTCCAATGGAGGACTTGGAAGGCGAGTTTCAATATGGAAGGATAGACAACAGCACATGTGAATGTACAAAGCCATGGAGAGAAAGCCAGGCAGGCTTTAGTTGGAAGTGACTCAGTGATGTTCTGGTAAATGGTTAACAACCAGCTCTTTGGAAACAAGCGAAAAACATGATGTCAGTGAGTACACAGTTGGGAAAAGGCACACACCGTTTCCTGTTATGAGCAAGCACTAGCACCTTACTGAAGCTGGGTGATATGGTAGGTCCCCAATCTTCTTATACAGAAGTTATAAACATAATTGAGCATTTATGAAAATAGAGCATTATGAAAATAGTGAGTAGAAAATTACTACTCACCAAGTAGTAATTCTAAATTTTTAGTTTTTGTTCGTTTTGTTTTTGTTTTTGTCCTTTTGGCAGGAGGGAGTCTCCTTCAAGCATCAAAGTCTGTTTTGCCAGTTTTCCTTTTACAACTTTGTTTGTCTTTAACAATATTTCTACTCTTCTCTGGGCTGAAGAAAAGATAATCAAGCCTGTTAAAATATTATGTTAAGTAAGAGTCACTAGGACCCTCATTGAGGTCAAAAGATTTACAACCCAAGACTAAAAGACAGTGGTTTCTGACAGCTGTTGCAAGGCCAAGCCTCATTTCCAGATTCAGGACTATGGGTTGAAGGGTTAAGATGTCCTGAATATTAATCTCCTGGTGAGTAGAGTTGTAATATATGGATAGAAACATCGTAAACAAGTAGGTTACTTTTGTGGTTTAAGCTGCAAAAGATCAGCTAGTTCCTTCATGTTAGAAAGAAGCAAAAGCAACAACAAAAATGTCTGCCATTATTTTATTAATAGAAAAAAAATAGTGAATAATGATGACTTATTTAAGTAAATTGCTCATCTTATTAATGCAGGAGCCCCAAGTAAAATCTTTATAGTGTCTAGCAGGTCATATAAATGAATTCAACAGGGCCAAGTAAAATATAGGAGAAGTAAAATAGAGTATCAGGGACCACGACAGACTGGAAAAGGAGCAGCTACCACCCGTGCATTTTGTCATGGAATAGAGGTCCCTTTAAGAAAAACTGAGATTTCATGTAAAATTTCCTGATTCTTAAACGTTGGCAAGTAATTCATATTTTAAACACACTGTGTGGGCCAAACAAAACATATCAGCGGGCAGGATTTTGCCTGTTAGCCACCAACTCGAGACCTTTGCTTTCATTCATTCTAAACAGTGCAATGTGGTTTGTATTATGTGGTATTGGCAGGCAGGTAGTATGTGGAGCTAACGTGCCTGGATTTATTTTACTTATTAATTACTTTATATCCTGCCTTGTTCCCAGATGTATTTGAGATAGTTATTAAAAAAAAATCATACAATAATATGATAAAGTAATTGAGGTGAAGGGAGAAAGGACTAAAATCATAAGAAGCATCCTAGGGAGAGGTAATATAAAGAAACAAAGGACATAAAGTTAATAAAATAAAAGAAATAAAATTATGTAAGATAACAATGCTTCATTGAACTTCATAGCAGCCAAAGTAAAGAGTGAAACAAATTTCCTTGTAAAATTCATGTCCATCATGTGTCAGATAAACTATGCTAGATCATTGAGAAAAATGGAGCTTTACAAAGAACTGAGGTCAGACAAAAAAATTCTGCAAGGGCTTTTGTATTTTCCAGCAATGGAAGAACCTTCCTCCTCACACAAATGGCCTGGTCGCCTCATCTCCAGTAACTCTTGACAGTGAAATCACAAACTACACTAAAGGCACAGTATTCACACATGGTTCTTAGGGGCCTTTGTCAAAAAATATTATTTCCTCCTTCCTGCCCATATGTATACCCCAAATGAGGAAAGTTCTCCTGTGCTCACTGACAGATTCACTGATCCCAAATATCAGTAAACTTTGTGGCCAAAACTTTAGTTAAAATCAGGACAGTTTTCAAAATTAAATTCCATTCAATATTTATTAAACACCCATAATATGTCAAATATGGTGCTAGATACCTGGTCATTTACAAAAATGAATAAAAAATATAAAAGTAACCTGCTTTTAATGAACTTCCCTTCTAGTGAAGGAAACAAACAGGTTTTCAAATAATTATAAGATGCTGTGCTAAGTCATGTTAAAAATATATACAAAGCGCAGAGGTAACAGAAAGAACGTGATTATTTCTCTCTTAGAGGCATGAGAAAAGGCTCCCAAGAATATATAAAGAAGGCTCTTTAATATCATTTTGAATGATGATTAGAAGATTGCAGGTATCTCTGGGAAAGGCAAGTAGCCTTCTTGAGATATGCAAAAATATTTTATTTTTTGCCCAGAGAGACTTTTCCACCACTCTTTTTCTGAGGTGTTCACATCATTGGTAGTATCTCATTTTCAATTATATTCACATCACTGCATTAAACAATACATTCTGATCCCTTCTTTTTATTACTCCCAGTGTGTCCATATGACTTACACCTGCTGCCCCACATTTAAGAATTCTATTCATTCCAACCAGCTATCATGCCTCTAGCATACATATAGATCCAAGAAAATTGGTATTTTCTATGCTGATTCCCATATCCTATCCCCTATGGCTTCAGGTTACCTAGCAGTCATACTCTCTGATATTGCCCAATACCTTGGAAACTCTGACCAGCTGCAACTGTCAATTTACTACTGCCTTTTTGGTCAGATTCCCTGGCTGTTTTGATCAGATTCACTGACTCTCTTTTGTTCTCTTCTTACATCTTATTTGTTGGGTACTTTTTCCCTTACTGATCATGTTATTCCTTCTTTATGGCTAAAGGAACTCGCTTCACTTCATTTAAAGCCCCTAACATTATGAAAATCCCATTAATTCTTTGCAAATACTTTCACTTGCCCAGTGTGATGGACCTTACTCCTCCTTGGGAAACAATGCATCTGTTTCTCAGAGAATCCTCTAGTTTAACTAAACAACTATGATTTTCCAAAATAGTAATGATTCCAAACATCCTATCTATTGCTTTATACACGTAGTCTTCCCACGCTTACCTCTGTAGTATTGATGTAAACTCTACTTATGACAGAAAATGGTGTTAGTTAGGAAGAAAAGATATCTTAAGTATAGCACTCAATTGCATTTTAGCTCCACATCCTGAGACAGGAAAATTAGATTTAGCAAAAGAGTATTAGAAATACTTCTCTGATTACCTACATATATTAGATTCTCTCTCTATATATATTCAATTCCACAAAGGATAAAAAACATCAGAAGAGAACAGCAGACAAGTATTAGTAGACCGCACAGACAAGTAAATATAAAGTTTTGGGAGGGCCCTAAATGTTGAAAAGAAAATAGACAATCCTAAAAGCACAAGTTCAGTCCTATGACCTCCATTTTTGAGGAACCAAGGTAGTTCCCACTCTAAAATTTGGTTATGTGCATTGTTCTCAATAAGAAGCACAAGATCTCACAGGTAGGTATTTTTGGAAACAAAGAGGCAGAACCTTCTAGGAGCTGGTATATATCAATTTTTGTCAGGGTCAGAGGTCTAAGCTTAACAGGAGTATCTTCCTTTAAACCCAAAACATACACAGAAGCACCATGCTCTAGTGAATAACAGTACATGTTTAAGTTATCAATTTTTGCATCTCTTGATTTGGATTTGCGCTCTCCCTTATACACTGTCTCTCACTGTCCATTAGAGCACAATAGAACTTTCTCCTGGAAAAAAGTTTCCAAAGAAGAAGAATATTTCCAAAGAGGAGGAAGGTTGTCAGAAATAGCAGGAGGGGGCTTCCCTGGTGGCGCAGTGGTTGAGAGTCCGCCTGGCGATGCAGGGGACACAGGTTCGTGCCCCGGTCCGGGAAGATTCCACATGCCGCGGAGTGGCTGGGCCCGTGAGCCATGGCCGCTGAGCCTGCGCATCCGGAGCCTGTGCTCCGCAAGGGGAGAGGCCACAACAGTGAGAGGCCCACGCTCCGAAAAAAAAAAAAGAAATATCAGGAGGACAATAGGTAATTTCTCCTACCTCAAAGGAAGAGATCAGAAGAGGAAGAATCAAGAAGTTACAAATTGAGAAAAAAAAAGTTATGAATTGCAAAAGAATGTAAAACCCTTAAAGTATAGAGGAATAAGATTTCTCATCAAGTGTTGGACAATAAAACAGTGTAGAATGTGAAAGAATTCAAGTAATAGTTGATGTCCAGTAGCCTTCGATAATTCTTTCACTTTTACTAAGAATTCATTTTCATTCCCTTTACAAAATCACTTATTATTATCAAAGTCAATGTCAGACATTTCTATATAGAGTTAAGAACCCAAGAGAAGCACAATCTTTGAGATAACACCTACTCTCCATCGCTATTAATAGATCAGCCTCAGATCCTTGATTTGCACCCTGTTGGTGAACAAGTAGGTATACCAGTGCTGTTGCTCCAATAACTTCAAAAAGGGAGTGAGGAATAGAAAAGAATGCTGAGTCAGAGTTAGGAGAGACATAGGTTTTATTGACCTGGGACTTTGCATTTATTTTTTTAAAATTGGTTAAAAATAAACCCATTAATTTATGTCTCTAAGAACATTTTGGGTCTTTACAGAGTTGGCAAAGCTGTAGTGAGAGAAACAAAAAGAAATAAACTTGGTTTTCCTTTTAACATACAATTATTGTCCTGTTAAACGTAAATTTAATCCCTATTTGAGACATGCAATTTAAATTGTGACCAAAAGTATTATAAGCATGCGGACTACTTCTAATTAAATCAGGTGGCCTTATTTTAATGAATGGAGAATTTCGAGGCGATACCAGTTGCAGTAACAAGCCGATGACTTGCTTTTCACAGTCAACATATCATTAGCATTTGGACCCAGGAAAGAGAGTAATTATTTTTTTTTAAATAAACCTTTAAAATTAAAGACTAGGTATACATAACATAGTCCACCCCTGAGTTTCTTTCTTTCTTTTTTTAAGTGCTATTTGAAATAGACATAGACTAAACAAATTAAAATGTGCAAAAACACACCTGGTCCTTATCTGACCAACAGCTAAACCTTGGTACATGAACTGCATAAACTTATCAGCTGCTTCCTTTGCTCAGTTAGCATTGTCTTCTGGGTTTATTTTTTAAGACTTGGATCTGCATGGTAACCACTTAAACGTTTAAGGCTTGTTCAGCTTTATGGAATAAAATATAAATTGTTTACTATATCAGGGTATGGAGAGAAGAGCTAAATTCTCTTACTTTTAATATTTCTCTTTGATATCTGCCCTCCTGGACAGAAATTTCAAGCAACAGTTCCCAGCAAACATATGGGAAAACCCATTGGAAATATTGTAAGGTAAATTAATAATGGCAGATGCTGGCATGTCTGGATGTTGTTTATGCTGAAGAGTCCTGCATTCTTTATGTTTTGAAATTATTCTGTTGTAACCGTTTTCATATTCGTTTAGTTTGGCGGTGTATTCCCTCTCTAAAGGTGTCTGCATTTATTTGACTACAGAAAATATTTACTTTAGTAAAGGGCAGCTTAACCTTTCTTTAAATTTGAGGTGAGTTAAAGGTCACTGTAATTATTTGCTGTATTATTTGTGTCAGATTTGAATTACTATGAATACAGCCCATGCATTGCCCTTTATTATGAAATAAGCTAAAAGAAACTCAACTTCTGCATCCAGCCAGCATATTTTATGGAACCAATCAGTGTTGCAGAACATTTTCAAGGTTCTCTCTTGGACTGTGATTGACTGAAAGTGCTTGAGGTTAAGGTCCTTTCCCAGAGGGAGGGAAAGAGACGATTTAAAATGGCAACTCACTCTCCCCGCCCCCACTCCCAGCTATGTTTTTGATGGCTAGCAGCCAGAATATGGACAGAGTGGGGTTCAAGGCTATTAGTGAAACACTGCAAGCAGTCACATTGGAAAAAATATATAGACAGGGCACTAGAAGGGTGGGACTGCTGAGCAGAGGAGGATTTCAGAACAGATAGGTTTTCACTGAGTGAAAATTCAAAGTTAAAACATGAATATTGGGATAAGAAAAGTCAGGGGAAAGTAAGGAGAAAATGATGGAAAAGTTTTGAACTCAAATAGGTTAAGGCATAAAAGTAGGTGAGCCTTCATTCTTTACCCTTCAGTCATGGAGAGAAAATAATGTAAGGTAACATGGTGACCCCACCTTTAAGCGCGCACACACACACACACACACACACACGCACACACACATGCACACACACATCAACCAAAGATATTTATGTATGATTCTGGTGACAAAGAAATATCAAAGTTCAAATAGCAACTGAGCTACACTAATAAGTGTAGTTTGTTTACTTGGGAGGTTGCATGATGGGATGGAAATGAGTAGCACATTCAAAATAGTGAAAACAATGGGATTTATACTCCCAAATTAATCAGATGCTGCAAGTAAAGAATATCCTTATTTTCTTCATATAAAGGTAATATTACCCTTTTGTTGTGTGTTCTAAGAATACTAATACCTGTATAGTACATAGGAAGTGCCTGTAACATAGCAAGCACTCAATAAATATTAGCTCTTATTTATTTTCACTATCACTATCATTATTATTACTCAAATACTTAGGACAAAAAACTTACCTACAGCAAACACACACCTTTGGCACAAGCTAAAGTGAAGGTAAAACTGAAATCGAATTCATACCTCTATAGCAAAGGCATTCAGTATTGATAAGCTACGGTGAAAAGTGTCTTTCAGGATAACCTACATAATTATAACAGTATGGTCACAAAAAATGGAGATAATAAGAGTCAGAGCAGGAAGAAAAAATTCCAAATATTCAAAAGCATCTGTAAGTGTTGGTGATGATTACGATTACTGCCCAATAGCTAGCCAGGATTTTATTTCAGTTCCAGGATATTCTGTATTCAGTTCTAGCCAAAATTTCTGCCTTTTAGATTCTTCATCTACCACTTCTTACCACAATAAATAAATTCTGTAAAACTAAATTAATGGTCATTAATAGTGCATGTGGCTTTCAAAGCAACCATTTTGAGGGTTTTTTACATACCATAATTTACATACCATAATAGTCACCCACTCTAAGTGTATAATTCAATGATTTTTAGTACATTTACAGGGCTATGCAACCCTTCCCTCAATCCAAACATTTTAATGGCTTTATTGAGAAGCAATCCACCTACTATTTAATTCATTCACTTAAATTTTACAATTTAAAGGTTTTCAGCATACTCACAGAAAGCATTTTGCTGCTATCAGGACAATCTACTTTTTAGAACATTTTCTTCATCTAAAAAAGTAACTCCGTACCCATTAGCAGTTACTCCCCATTTCTTCCAAATTTCCTCTTCCTAGACAACTACTAATATGCTTTCTGTCTCTATAGATTTGACAATTACGGACACTTCATTGTATACAGAATCACATAGTATGTGGTCTTTGTGACTGGCCTCTTTCATTTAGTATGTTTTCAAGGTTTATCCATATTTATCAGTACTCCATTCCTTTTTATCTGCAAGTAGTATTCAATTGGATTAATATATCACTTTTTGTTTATCTATTCATCAGTTAATGAACGTTTAGGTTGTTTGCATTTTTGGCTCTTAAGAATACCGCTGCTATGAAGGTTCAAGTGTAAAATTTTGTGTGAACGTATGATTTCATTTTTCTTGTGTAGATGCTCAGGAGTGGAATTGCGAGGTCATAAGGCAAATCTATGTTTAATATTTTAAGAAACGATAAAATTGTTTTCCATAGTATTTACAACATTTTATATTCCTATGAGTAGTACATAAGGTTTCCAATTTCTCCTTGTCAATACTTGTTTCTTTGTTTTCATCCATTTTTGGTAATAGCCTTTCCGGTGGGTGTGAAGTGGTATCTCATTGTAGTTTTGATTTGCATTTTCTTAGTAAGTAATGATGTTAAACATCTTTTTATGTGCTTATTGGCCATTTGTATACCTTCTTTGGAGAAATGTATATTCAAACCCTTTGCCCATTTTATATTGGGTTGTCTTTTTACTGCTGAGTTTATGCATTTTCTACATTTTCTAAATTATTTATCAGATATATGATTTGCCAATATTTTCTCTCGTTCTGTAGGTTGTCCTTTCACTTTTTGATGGTGTCCTATGATAAACAAACGTTTTTAATTTCGAAAATTTTATTTTTTTCTTTTGTTGCTTGTGCTTTTGGCGTCGTATCTGAAGAAACCATTGCCTATCCAAGGTTATGAAAATTTACACCTATGTTTCCTTCTCAGAGTTGTATACTCTTAGCTCTTACTTTTTAGGTCTGTGATCCATTTTGGGTTAATTTTCATATGGTGAGCAAGAAGTCCAACTTCATTCAAGTTTAGAGTCAGTTGTCCCAGCATCACTTTTTGAAAATATTTTATAGTCAGTTGTTCCAGCATCAGTTTTTGAAAATATTATTCCCTTCCTATGCCCCCCCACCAAAGGACTTGTCTTGGCATTTTCGTTGAAAATTAATTGACAATAAATGTAACTTTATTTCTGGACTTTCAGTTCTGTGTCATTAATCTATATGGCAATCCTTATGCCACTGCCAGATTATTTGGATAACTGTAGACTGTAGTAGGTTTTGAAATTGGGAAGTGTGAATTCCAACATTGTTCTTATTTTTCAAGATTGTTCTTACTATACTGAGTACATTGAATTTCTATGTGAAGTTTAAGAACAGATTATCAAATTGTGAAAAAAAAAGACAGCTGGGATTTTGATAGGAATTGCATTGAATCTTTATCTCAGTTTTGGGTGTATCTGCCATCTTATCAATATTGATTCTTCCAATCCATGAACATGGAATATGTTTCAATTTATTTAGGTCTTCTTTAATTTCCTTCTTTATAGTTTTTGGAGTATAAGTTTTATACTTTTTACAGACTATATGGTTAAAATTATTGATTTTTTTCCTTTTGATGTTATTGTAAATAAAATTGTTTTCTTAATTTTATTTTTGGGTTATGCATTGCTAGTGTATACAATTAAATTTTGTATATTGATCCTAAACTCTGCAATTGGGCTGAACATGTTTACTAGTTCTAGCATTTAAAGTGGATTCCTTAAAATTTTCTACCTACAAATTATGTAATATGCAAAAAGAGATAGTTTTACTTGTTCCCTTTCAATCTGGATATCTTTTACTTCATTTGGTTGCTTAACAGGCTTGACTAGAACCACTGGTACAATAATGAATAGAAGTGGTGAGAGTGGACATCCTTGTTTTTTCCTTATTTGGGGTGCAAAGTGTTCAGTCTTTTATTATTAATTATGATATTAGCTGGGAATTTTCTGTAGATGCCCTTTATCAGTTTGATAAAGTTTCCTTCTCTTCCTAGTTTATTGTTTTTATCATTAAAGGGTGTTAATAGAATCATGTGATTTTTGTCTTTTTTCGTTGATAATTTGTATTACATTGACTAATTTTCATGTTGATCCAATCTTGCTTTACTGGATAAATCCCATTTGATAATGATGTATAGTCCTTTTTATTTGTTGCAGAGTTGGTTTGCTAGTGTTTTGTTAAGGAATTTGTGTGTCTAGAGTCATAAGAGATATTGATCTGTAGTTTTCTTGTCATGTCTTTGGTTTTAATATCAGAGCACTGATGACTTCATAGAATGAGCTAAGGTATATTCTCTTTTCTTCTGTTTTTTGGAAGAGTTTGTAAAGAAATTAAATACTTGGTAGAATTCACCAGTAAAGCCATCAAGCTGGGTTTTTCTTTGTTTGAAGTTTCTTACAATTACCAATTCAATCTCTTTACTTCTTATAGATCTATTCTTATTTTTTCTTGAGTCTATTTCAGTAGTTTGTGCCTTTTTATAAATTCCTTTTCATTAAATTATCACTAGTAATGGTGTCTCCCTTTCATTCCTGATTTATTGTCTCTCCTTTCTCTCTCTCTCTCTCTTTCTCTTGCTCACTGTCTACCTAGCTTAAGATTTGCCAGTTTTATGAATCTTTTCAAAGAGCCAACTTTTGGATTTTTTAAAAAAATTTTATCCTTTATTTTATTAATTATCTGATCTAGTCTTCATTAGTTTCCTTATTTTGCTTTCTATAGACTTAGTTTTACCTTTTTTATCAATTGTATTAAAATGAAACATTAGATTATTGATTTTACTTCTTTCATTATCTTTTTATTCTTTTTTAATATGGACATTTACAGCATGAATTTCCCTGTAAGCCATGCTATAGCTGAATCCCAAAAGTTTTTATACATTGTGTCTTCCTTTATGTTCATCTCGAAGTAGTTTCACATTAATGTTCTTTGTGATTTCTTCTTCAACACACTGGTTATTTAGGAGCACATTTTTAAAGTTCTACATATATGAGAATTTCCCCAAATTTTTTCTGTTATTGAACTGTATTTCATTCCATTATGGTCAGAGGACATATGCTGGATAATTTAAATAATTTTAAATACACTAAGGTTCGTTTTATAGCCTAGCATATGGTCTATCCTGGAGAAGATATGCCCTTGAGAAGAATTTGTATTCTGCTGTTTTGGGGCAGAGTGTTTTGCAGATGCCCATTTTCTTATTAATCTTCTGCCTAGTTGTTCTATCCATTTCTGAAAGTGTAACACTGAAATATCCAACTATTATTGTTGAATTATCTTTTTCTCATTTCAGTTCTGTCAATTTTTGTTTCAAGTATTTTGAGGCTCTGTTGTTAGCTGTATATAAGTTTGCAATTGTTAAATATCTCTGATGGATTGACAATTTTCATTAAACAAGTTATAAAAGTTATAATTTTCCTCATTATCTCTAGAATATTTTAAAAATCTATTTTATCTGATACTGGAGTATAGCCACTCCAACTTTCTTATGTATACTATTTGCAAAATTTATTTTTTCCATTTGTTTACTTTCAATTTATTTGTATCCCTAAATCTTGGTGTGTCCCCTATAAACAGTTTAGAGTTGGGTTTTTTAAAAATTGCAGTTCACAATCTTTTTGATTGGGTTTTTAATCCATTCACACTTAATGTTATTATAGATATTTAAATTTGTCTGCAAATTAACATTTTGTTTTCAATATGCTTCATGTTTTATTATTGCTGTTGTTATTGCTTCTCTGTTCCTCCATTACTGCTTTTTTCTAGGAAGAGATTAAGTTGACATTTTCTAGTGTAATATTTAATTTTATAAATGTTTTCAAAATGTTTAAAAAAATTGTAGTGGTTGTTCTAGGGCTTACCATATTCATCTTATCACAATCTACTTCATATTTATACAAATATAATTACAGTGAGATATGGAAAAGCTATTCTCATAAAGCTCTATTCTCTCCTTACACTTTTGATGCCATTATTATACACCTATATACGTAAAAATCCAAACATTACATTAGTATAACTATTATTTGGTATAACATTATGGCTTTTAAAGATGCTGAGAGAATAGAAATTCTATATTTATAGAATCTGTTATAGTACTTACCATTTCTGTTTCTCTCCCTTTGTTCCCATGGAATCAGTTCATCATCTAATACAATTTCCTTATTCCAATACAACTTTGCTCCCATTCACTTCCTTTGTATTTTATTGTCAAATTTCTATATGTTATGTCAACATACAATTGTATACATTATTTTTACAATTATATTTAAATCAGTTAAAAAATAAAGATGTATACATTACATTCTCTTTTTTAATTACATAATTACCTTTACTGGTTCTCTTGTGCGCATGCGCGCATGTGTGTGTGTGTATTTGCCTATTTGTGTATGCATTCAAATAAGTGTCTGGGGTTACTTTCTTTCAGCCTGAAGAACTTCCTTTAGTCCTTCTACCAAGGTGAGTCTGCTAGCAACAAATTCTGTGTTTTTGCTTATCTGGGAATGTTTATATTTCATCTTCATTTTTGAAAGATAAGTTTTGCTGGATACAAGATTCTTGACTGACACAGTTTTTTGTGTGTGGGTTCTAAATATGTCAATCTTCTACCTTCTGGTTCCATTGTTTCTGCTTAGAAATTAACTCTTAATCTTACTGGGGTTCAACTACCTGATAAATTGCTTTTCTCTTTGCTGCTTTCAGTATGTTCCATGACTTTGTCTTTCAATATTTTTACTATGACGACCCTGGGAAAAGATCACTTTTTATTTTTCTTACTTGGAGTTTGTTGAGCTTTTTGGCATGTAGGTTAGTATTTTTCATCAAATTTGGGAAGCTGTCAGCCAGATTTCCTTAAAATATTTTCTTCTCTTTTCATTCTTTACTTCTGGCACTTCCATTATATGTATGTTGGTGTACTTAATAGTAAGCTTTTCATTTTCTTTCTTTTTTTCCTGTTCATCTTTATAGATGTATCTTTAAATTTGCTGATTCTTTCTCATGTCAGATCAAATCAACTGTTGAGCCCCTCAAGTAAATTTTTCATTTCAGTTTGGTACTTTTAAATTTCAGAGTTTTCTTTTTCTAAAATTTCTTTCTCTTTCATAATAGTCTCTATCTGATGAGACATTGGGATTATATCTTTCTTTAATTCTTTAAGCATGTATTCCTTTAGTTTATTTTTCCAACATATTTATAATATGTGCTTTGAAATCTTTGTCTGCCTGAATTTGCACATTTTCAAGGGCAGTTTCTATTGATCAATATTTTTCTTCTGTGTCACACTTTCCTGTTTCTTCTCATGTTTTGTGTTTTATTTCTAATTTGGACAATTGTATAATATATACAAACTGTGGCTACTGATCCACTATTTCCCACCTCAGTGTGTAGCCTCTAATGTTTCTCCTCAGAGGGTAAAGCTTTGGGAATCTGTATAGTCACCTAAGGATGACAATGGTTTTAGCAGGACTCTCTTTGCTCTTTCCCTGCCTCTTCTTTAAGTTTGGTGTCTCCCTCTAAAACAAGTTATTTTTCAACACTTAGACTTAAAGGATTTTTTTGAATTGTAAGAATACATTTCCTCTACTCTCCCTTTAGAAAAATCCATAGATCAATTTTCTTTTTTAAAAGATATTATAATAACATGGAAAATTTTAAAATAGAAAGTCGCTATTAAAACATCCTAGGTAAATTGCTTCCTTCAATAATACAATCTGCTTTAGTCGCATAGCATTTATTTTGCAAAGATTGCTATAAATCCAGTGACTTGATGGGCACTATATACTCACATTGTATTATATGCGACTAAAGTGTCTATCATTGGTTTCAAACATATTGGAAAATAGCAATGTTGTGCTTAACTGTAAATTTTTTATTTGTATTAATCACAATTGCATGTTTCCATCTATCCAGACTTGGAAGCTATAAACTCAATGAATTTATATCCTGTTTCATTCACAAATGAATTGTGCTCCTGAATTTTAACATGCTATTCCTAAAACTATTAGCTGTGTATATGCTTTATGGGATGTTCCTACACAAGCTGGCTGTTCATCAATTTGGTGTCCATACATTTCTTTGAAAGCTATATTATAATTAGAGTTTAGGGTACTACTATTCAGTAACCATAAAACAGACATAAAATAATTATAACTCATTTAGTGAAATTAGAAAAGGAGCAATTATTAGACTCCTATTGTGAAGCTTTGCTGTGAGGGATAAATAATCTATCTGCAAGATATACTTTAAGAACACCATTTTCAAAGAAATAAACTAGATAGATGACTGCTTTGTCTTTGTGCACTTGAGGCAGAAGGGATGGAACTGAAAACTTCTGTTGTGTATGTGAGTTTCCTGAACTTTCTTGAACGTAGACAGGAAAATTAAAAAAAAAAAATTCTAAGGATAGTAAATGCTTAAGACAGATTTCTGCTCATTCTAATTTGTGAAGCTGAGAAATTACGTGTCTCAGATGTTGTAAATATGTTACATAAATTAATTTTTATTTGTAAAGTACACTTCCCATAAACTGCCAAAAATAAAATACCGCACACATGTTGTTTTTTTGTTTTTTTACAGTCTAAGGCACTGAAACCCTGTCTGAAAATCTTAATGATCAAGTTTTCTGGTGTACTCTATTGGGCTTTATAATTTGCCTTTTATTATTCAATCATCCACCCCCTGGCAAAGGTACGTTCATCCATTCAGAGATAAATGAGAAGAGACAATGTCTAAGACTTTCTCTGCACTTCATTTCATTAAACCTTGCTTCATCTAAATAATTTTACAGTGATACCAGACCTCCAATGTCCAATGTCCGATGTGTATATACATATGTACACAAGCATATATGTGTATACATATGATATAGAAAATAATCCACTTAATAGAATACTAATGTTTTATGGAAAATAAATCGACAGATCTTGTAAATCTGTACATTTCATTTCTTTCAACTGTTGCTGAGAAGAATGCCTGGTGGCAATAATTCATATATCTAGGCTGGGTGAAATGGCACAGTCTATGAAATGAAAGGACTTAGTGACATATCTCCATTAAACCCCATGTGACAATGAGAGAAAAAATGAAATCTCTTGGCATTGGCTTTAAGGAAGACAAGATGAAGGTCTATTATTTCTTTCTTTTTACCCTTAATGATTTATTAATATTTGCCTTATGTAATAATATTGTCAAATCTAACATGTAATACCCCCCAAATTAAATTTTGACACATATTGCAATTGTGAAGGTGTTGGTTGAAAAAGCAAAAAAATAAAAAAGGCATATACTGTTAAAGTGCTGAGTCCATCACTAATTTTACTTGTCTAATAACATAAATTTTGTTTTTTTTTACAGGCTAGTTGTTTTAATATTTTATTATTTTTTTTAAATTATTTATTTATTTGGGCTGCGCTGGCTCTTAGTTGCGGCACATGGGATCTCTTTTTTTGTTGTTGTTAACATCTTTATTGGAGTATAATTGCTTTACAATGGTGTGTTAGTTTCTGCTTTATATATAACAAAGTGAATCAAATTATACATATACATATGTCCCCATATCTCTTCCCTCTTGCATCTCCCTCCCTCCCTCCCTCCCTATCCCACCCCTCTAGGTGATCACAAAGCACCGAGCTGATCTCCCTGTGCTATGCAGCTGCTTCCCACTAGCTATCTATTTTACGTTTGGTAGTGTATATATGTCCATGCCACTCTCTCACTTTGTCCCAGCTTACCCTTCCCCCTCCCCATATCCTCAAGTCCATTCTCTAGTAGGTCTATAAATTCTGTTTTGATTCTTGTTCAATGAAAGCAGAGATACATTCAGAGAATTATCTCTGACAGCTATGAACAAAAAGAAAGAAAAGGTTTTCTTCTGAGAGTATTTTTCTGTCATTTAAGCTGTTTACATGTTTCTTTACTTTTACCTTTCTTTCTTGCTTTCTGACCACTAGGGACCCAATGTTAGCACAGGGTCACTGGGGCTCTGTCCAGCTCTAGACACATGTTGTTATAGTCAGGGTTTTATGATGACAGAAGGAGATTTCCAGAATGAGTTCTGTGACAATTGTTAAGCTTGTCATTTACAGGAAATAAAAGGTAAGTCATTGATTACCTTCAACACTCACTACCTTTTTTTTGAGTATGTGAAATGCTTTTGTTTTTCCCATTCAAAAATACCAGTTAAAAAAAAAAAATAGCAGTTAGCGGCCCCCCAAAATAGACCACATGATTCATAGTCCAAGACTCTCAGGCATCATAATTTACATTGAGCCAAAAGGAATTAAGACTTTTAAGATGAGTTCAGTCTTGCTAGACAAGTAAGGGGAATTAATTGAATGAAAATGCAAAATTAAAAGCAAATGATGAATCTGGCTAATTTCTTCCTCTTCCAATGTTCCAGTATATTCCTCTGACCATTCTCCAGGAACATTGCTTGAACTAACAGCTGTGAATTATAGGTTTCCAGTAAAGTACGGAGTTTTTTTTCCTTTTAAGAAAAAGTATCTGATGAACAGTTGTCTCAAAGATTTAGAGGATTCATTTCAGTTTTTAATAATCCCATGTGGCTTTAAAATATTGTAATACTTTCTCTCAACATGTTTCCCACTATACAGCTGTGAAATTAGTAGGACAATTTAAATAGGAAGAACAATGTTTTAATTTTTCTGTATCACAAGTAATTTTAGGGATCAGGTAAGAATTTAATAGCAATAAATATTATTATTCCATGTGTATAATAGTTTGGTAATTTAATCAAATTGATCAATTCTTTATTAAACATAACCAACTTGTCTGATTTCTTTGATTTTAAAAGTTAAAAGCATACTTACCTATCTGTATTTTATGTGCCAAGTCAATTTATTCAAAAACATCAAACAGACCAAGTATGCAAGGTACAGCATAGAATTAAGAAAATAATTCATCTCTCACAGACTGTTTTACATTTGCCATGGATGTTTTCCCTGCCACATTTCTCTTGCATAAATAAGATAAATGACATTTTAATACTGATAAAATTTAATCATCAGGTGGAGAGGAATTTAAAAGAAGGAGGAAAGAGGAGATTATATTGATCATCCAAATAGATTTATTAATAACCTCATATAAATCAGTGCTAAAAACCTTTAATAAGATATCTAAATTTAACTCATATACATATTTGAGATATTAATAAGAAAGAAAGATAGCTAGATATTAGAAAAAACAGACTTTAACAAAGAAAATAGTTTTATGAAATATGTAAAAGATGATTATTACTATAGGTGTAGCATATATGGACTCAATGTCACCTTACGCATCATTTTAATGACAGTAAAAATGAAGAAGTATTCACTTTTTTCTGAAAATGAAAACAATCTTCAAAGAATTCTATACTTTGGGGAAGTTATTTTGAAAATTAATACAAGTGGACCTATCCAAATTTTAGGTAATTTAAATATTTCCAATTTAAAGACAAGAATATGAATGCTTATATGAAAATATTTATCTAAAGGTTTTAGACATGACACTATAATTTCCTTTTTTATGCTGCTTTGATTAAACTTTCAAATGCAATGCCTCTCCCTTAGTATAACAAATTATCTAAAATATTTTAGAAACTTTATGTGTAATACCCTTTTGTATAATTTATAATATGTATAATTGATTTGTAATAATATTAGCTTTTAGGCACACAGATGCTCCTTTTAACTATTCATGAAATTTATATGGAAAAAGAATGTTTATATGTAACATATATTTCTAATGAGCATAGAACCTTAGTATATTCTCAAAATTTTGAAATGTTGATGTTTGTCTTCAGAAAAATCTGAAAGATTTTAGCATAAAACAACCTTAGTGTTCATTGTGAATATGTGAGAACTGTGATCTGTATATTTTAACTGTAATCCTAATATGATAAAATAAGTGTGCCCCTCTGTCCCTTCCCTCTATTTTCAGACCACTTCAGAGCCCTGTGGAGCCCTTCAACCTCAACCTGATCCTTTGAAAGACTTGTTGTTAATTGTTTTATTTTCATGATTTTGGTTATTTTTACTCTCCATTACACCTCAGTAAAATATTTTGAGATTTTTAAGATGAAAAATAACACAAACTCATGAAGAAATCTGTAATAGTAAGCTGTAAAAGTTGGGATGATATTTAAGTCCCAACCCTTGATGTCCTTTGAAATCATTAGGAATAATATTGTAAGAATACAAATCTAAGCCTATGCCATCCTTGAAACCAAACAGCATGCTCATCCTTTTGGTGTTAAGAAATTCCTTTTCCAAAAAGAAGCTTATTTTCTAGCTTACTTAGTCAAAGCAAAATGTTAGATTGAAGTCAAAAGTAACCAAGATGTAACTTTAGTCATGATGCAAACAAAACTCCAACTGCCTGCCTTTATAGTTAATTACCAGTTTAGAAAGCTACATTTTTCTATCAGAATTAACTTCAGCTACAAGAAGGATAACTGACACAACAATTTAAAGTTTTTCAGTTAACCTAAATGCAAAACTTTAAGTTTCTTCTGGTTTAAAGAAAAGCACAGACAAATGCGGAATTTTTTTCACACACTATCATAGAAATAATACAAACATTATGCAAAATGTAGTTAAATTTGCACATATGAGGTGACACAATGAATTTTTTCTCCAGTCCATTATAACATTAATTATTTGAATCCAAGTCACGTCCAGAGAAAACTAAAGAAGAGAAAGAAGTGAGGGTGGGAGTGAGGGAGGGATATAAAAAGGGAGAAAAAGAAGAGAGAAAAATTGATAATGTGAGAGATGAAGCTAAACAAAATCCAGTATTGCTATACTTTTGATATAATATTAATACGTTGATCAGTTGGTCAGGTAGATTCTTTTGTTACATCCAACTCAGAACGTTAAAACTTGTCTTTGTAGGATGATAATTCTGATAATATTCAACTAACATTCTTTCTCTAAATCAAATTTGTAAACTTTGTTTACCTTACCATATTCTTTCTGTAACCTCTCTCAATTTTTATAGCAGTAAATTAGCACAGATGCCAGTAACAGAAGGAGGCTCTCCAAAAAAATGAAGACATCTGTCTTTTTGAAG
The DNA here is from genome assembly GCF_008692025.1 of Phocoena sinus. Lineage (NCBI taxonomy): Eukaryota > Metazoa > Chordata > Mammalia > Artiodactyla > Phocoenidae > Phocoena > Phocoena sinus. Next base: position 84,889,346 of record NC_045769.1, on the reverse strand, counting down.
AGGGACAGAGAGCTTACAAGAGGAAGACAGAAAAAAAAAAATAATAAATGAAGATTCCCTTATGTAGGCAGAGCAAAGTGAGAGGCTGAAGTGATTCTGACTTTAATCTATTCAAAGTCAAGGTGGTTACTGTTGCATCAATACTATTATGGGAAGGAGGGAAACATTAGGTGGCATGTCACACACACACAAAGTATCCAAGATAAGACAAGTACTGAGGAAAATACTTGAGCACAAATGTAGATATCACTATACATCTTAAAATTGCTATGAAATGCATGAATTCTATCCAGATTAAAATATCAGACAGAAGCCAGATATTCAATGTGCATAGAGTTCCAATAATGTATTTATGCCAAAAACCAGGTGCTGGACAGTGGTGAAAACAACTCAATAAAATCAGCATTGATTGGCAATACCGAAAAAGACTTGGTTTAAGCAATAGAATTTCTTTACCATCATCAAATAAAATTCATTTGTAAGAACTAGATACTCATGAAAGGTTGTTGCAATACAAGCTGTCTTAGATAAATATCAAATTTCAAAGACTTTTGAAGTGGAAAAGGACTTTGAAAATCATGTAGCCCATCTTCACTATTTTACATATGAGAAAACCAAGACCCAGAGGTATTAAACTTTCTTATCCAGAAATTTCTTAACCACTGGTATAGATTGATAGATAGGACACAGATACATAAAATGGAAAAGATATAGATGGAAGATATAGATACAGATGGGATATAGTTACAAATATTGTATCTACAGCTATATCAACATATCTATGTCTGAGCTTTATCTATCTATTTACCTAACTACCTATTTACCTATTTATATGGATCAATTATAAAGTTCTATTTTAACATGGTGTTAGTTCTTCTAAAGAAGAAAGATTTCTAATTATGTGATAACCCACCATTTCTTTCGCAGCAAATATTCAACCTGATGTTTCTTAAAACATTTTCTATGTCATGAATCCTGAAAGTTAAAATAGCCCTCCTTTGGAATAACTTACCTCAGTCTCTTAAAAATGTTTTGTAAGAGTGAAATCAGAAGGTGAATGTCTTTTCAGTCATAGGTGTCATTTGTTTCTCTTTTTCTGAATAATTAATATATACAGATTATTTTTCATATCCCAATGTCTCCAATCCATTCAAAATAAAAATAATTATTCATAGTATTTCATTTAAACTTGAATTAATGTATTTGAAAGAGTGGATAGCTCTTCTGTGTAGAGAATATATTCATCAGCCTATTAGAGAGAGTATTAAATTCCAGTTTCTAATATTATTTACATTTCTTCTGACTCTATCTCTGTAATGCCTGGTCCAATCTATATTATTATCTCTTACCTTTTGCCTATTAACATCAACAGCACTTCTTTTTCTTAGTCTCTTGGTACTCACAGATATTTTATGCCTAATGATGCTTAAATTTAATTGAGCTGTAAGTTTCTCTTTAATTATGAGGCTCTGTGATACCTTTAGCACTTTTCCTTCTATAGTAAAAAATTCTTTAAAACCCCTTTAAAATCCTTCATATATTAAACCCCTAGTAGACAAGCCATTTTAAAGAGAAAGACTTTGCAATTATGTTAATGTATTTTTTTGAATTTTATCAAAATCCTTTATTTCTTTTCTTCCAGTTTTATTGAGATATAATTGACATACAGCACTGTACAAGTTTAAGGTGTAAAGCATAATGATTTGACTTACATACTTCATGAAATGATTATCACAATAAGTTTAGTGAACAACCATCATCTCATATAGACAGAAAATTAAAGATATATATATGTGTGTATATATATACATGTTTGTATACACACTCCCCACACACATAGTGATGAAGTGTCTAAACGTTGGCCTTTGGTGTTCTAGTTCTCACCAGAAAAGTCTTTGGCTTGAGAACCAAATATATATTTAACAAAAAAAATGTTGTTTTTTTTTTTATGTTTCAATTATGTTTTGTTTTCACCCTAGTTTAGTTGTGTTCAAGTGGTACTTACTATTTTCCACAGTTGGTATATCAGTATAAAAGATATTCTGATGAGTCAGAGGTGCATAATTTTTTTTTGTGACAGGTATTCAATCAGCCACTTAAACTTGTGAAATCTTCACTGTGTGTGATGTCCACAGGTAAAATTTCAAAACTATTGGTTAATTATCTAGATAACATATCTCTACATTAAAACATTCCCAGCCGGGTTTCCCTGGTGGTGCAATGGTTAAGAATCTGCCTGCCAATGCAGGGGACACAGGTCCAAGCCCTGGTCCAGGAAGATCCCACATGCCACAGAACAACTAAGCCTGTGCACCACAACTACTCAACCTGTGCTCTAGAGCTGACGAGCCACAACTACTGAGCCTGTGTGCCACAACTACTGAAGCCCATGCACCTAGAGCCTGTGCTCCACAACAAGAGAAGCCACCACAATGAGAAGAGCGTGCCACAATGAAGAGTAGCTGCCGCTCGCCACAACTAGAGAAAGCCCGTGCACAGGAACAAAGACCCAATGCAGCCAAAAATAAATAAATAAATATGTTGATTATTAATTGATGTTGATTATTAATTGATGCAAAAAAAAATGACCCCAAACACAGTGGCTTAAAATAATAATATTCATTATCTCACAGTTTCTGTAGATAAGGAATCTGGGTGAAGTTTAGCTGAGTGCCTGTGTCTCAAGGTCTCCCACAGGCTGCAAGCAAAGATATGGCCATAGCTGTCTCAAGGCTCAACTGGGAAAGGATCTGTTATGGTCTGAATGTCTGTGTCCCCCCAAAATTCATATGTTGAAATCCTAACCCCCAAAGGAGATGGTATTAGTATGTGGGGGCCTTTGGGAGATGATTAGGTCATGAGAATGAAGCTCACATGAATGGGATTAGTGCTCTTATAAGAGACTACACAGAGCTTTCTATCACCTCCTGTCATGTGAGGATACAAGAAGTCTGTGACCCAGAAGAGGGCTGTCTCCCGTCTCAGGTTTCCAGCCTCTAGAACTGTAGGCAACACTTTGTCTTTTGTGCTTTTTATAAGCTACCCAGTCTGTGGTGTTTTGTTACGGCAGCCTGAACAGACTAAGACAGGAACTGCTTCAAGCTCTCTTACATGGATGTTGGCAGAATTTAGTTTCTCACAGGCTGTTGGACAGAGGGTTTCAGTTCCTTATATGCTACTGGCCAGAGGCTGGTCTGAGTTCACTGCCATATGAGACTTTTCCACTAGAGAAGGTCACAAGATATCAGACAGAGATGGGGGAAGAGAGAGAGAGAGAGAGAACAAAAAGGAAATTATAGTTTTGTATCCTAATCATGGGAATGACATCCTATCACTTTTATGGTGCTCTATGCATTAGCAGAAAGTCACTAGGTCCAGCCCACACTCAAGAGGAGGGACTACACATGGGTATGAATACCTGGAAACAGGGATTACTGAGAGCCATTTTTAGAAGCAGCCTACCACAGTCCACCCTCTGGCCCTCCTGATTCATGTCCCTTTTGTGTAAAACTACATTCACCCCTTCCCCAGATTTGTAGAAGTTGTATCTGTTACTGTAGCAGCTTAAAGTCTTATCACTTATATTAGGACCAGATGTGGATGAGGCACCTCAGGTTTAGTTCCTTAAGTATAACTCCTAGAGTATAATACCACTTAATCAGGCCTATAAAATTAATGATAAAAGTTATCTGCTCCACAAACATTCAACATACAATGGTGGGACAGGGATAGGATAACTGCTGGAAATGACCACCACAATATAGGGGACAAAAAAGGAACAGCTACGCTCACCTTTATCTTGGTAAAATATATAACAATTCGTTCAAAGTAGATCATAGACATAAATGCAATTGGTAAAATACAGAAATTTCAGAATGAACGAGGGTAGAAAATCCTAATATCACTCTGCTAGGGAAAGATTGTTTAGTACATGTATTTACATTTTTTACATTTGTATGTATATATGTATGTACATTTGTATGTATACATTTGTATGTGTATATATATGTATATATATATATTTTACATTTGTATGTATATATATACATATATATGTATATATATATGTATATATACACACACACAAAAAAAACTTTATACACATATATATGCATATAAATTAAACTTATCATCAAAATGAGAACCTTCATACATACAAAGACACTGTTAAGAAAATGTAAAAGCCAAGCTATAGATAGGGAGAACATTTTTATAAAGTATATATCTGATGAAAGACATATATGCAGAACATTCAAAGGATTTTTACGACTCAATAAAAAGAAGTCAGAGTCCAATAAAAACAGGCAAAAAAAATGGACACTTCACTGAAAAAGATATATGGATACTAAATAAGCCATGAAATAATTCTCAACATTGGTAGACATTAGGAAAATGTAAATTAAAATCACTACATACTAACAAGAATGGTTAAAATTAAATGGAAAATACCAAGTGTTAGTGAAGATGTGGAGCAAGTGGAACTTGCATACATTGCTAGTGGGGAGTGCAAAATAATACAGCTCTGTTGGAAAACAGTTTGTCAATTTCTTATGAAGTCAAACATACACACAACACAGTAATTTCACTCCTAGATATTTATGCAAGTGAAGTAAAAACTTGCTTACCCAAATACCTGTATGCCAATACCAGCTGGAAACAACATAAACGCCCTCAACCCACTCCTAGAGGCCTGGAAATATATGTCCCGATATAGTGACTTTATTCATAGTCACCAAATCTAGAAACAGGTCAAATGTCTGTCAACTCATGTACAATAAAATACTCTTCAGCAATATTAATGAATGAACTACTGATGCATGTAACAATGTGGATGAATCGACAAAACCTTAAGCTGAGTGAAAGAAGCCAGGCACAAAAGACTGCATACTCTGTGATCCAGTTTATATTGTATTTCCATTATGGAATAGGCACAACTACAGGAAGAGGACTCAATGCCTGTTAGGGTCTAGTAGTAAAAGGAAGTCATTGACAGAAAAATCCACAGGAAAACTTTCTGAGGTGCTGGGAATACTCCATATTCTATATTATGGCTGTGGCGGTGATTACATGGCTGTATGCATTTGTCTAAGTTTATTAAAGCACTTACTTAAAGACAGTCGATTTTAAACTGCATTAAATTGTACTTTCAATACATCTGACTTAAAAAAGGAAAAGAAACTACACTGAGAGCTCCCACTATGAGAAGGATGCAGTAGGTTGCAATAGGAATGCTTTCCCTGAAAGAATTTTTAAAAGCTGAATGTATTTCAAAAATTATTTTTACAGACATGAGCTTTTATTTATTAATTTATCTTTTAAAATGTATTTATTTTTGGCCGCGTTGGGTCTTCACTGCTATGCACAGGCTTTCTCTAGTTGAGGTGAGCAAGGGCTACCCTTTGTTGCGGTGTGCGGACTTCTCATTGTGGTGGCTTCTCTCATTGAGGAGCACAGGCTCTAGGCGCACTGGCTTCAGTAGTTGTGGCACGTGGGCTCAGTAGTTGTGGCTCGCAGGCTCTAGAGCACAGGCTCAGTAGTTGTGGTGCACGGGCTTAGTTGCTCTGTGGCATGTGGGATCATCCTGGACTGACCAGGGCTTGCACCCATGTACCCTGCATTACAAGGTGGATTCTTAACCACTGTACCACCAGGGAAGTCCAGGCATGAACTTTTAAAGAAACAAAAATTAGATGAACAAAAAGCCCAGAAAGCAGAGAGTGTCTCCAAGGGGATTTCATGTTCATCAGATATTTTTCCCTTGAGGAATTTACTGAATTGTGGGATTTTTCTAATCATAGGTTGATGTTCCAGCTTACCTTAAACTTACTTGTTTGGAGCAAAGAGAAATCAGCTAAACTCTTAAAGTTCAAGCATCACAGGAGTAACAATTTTAAAATTTGAGAAGCCTCATCACTAGACTAGTGTTCCCTAAAACATACTGTGAATTTCAAGACCACAGAAGAACTGGGAAGTTACTTAAAAGTTTCTAAAAGGCAGCAAAAGTTTTCCTAGAGTCTTATAGACTCTGCTGGGTTGGGAAACTCTAGAGGGTAAAACTCAGTTTGCTGTAATCTCATCAAGATAAAGACAGAGGAAAATACAGGCTTTCAATCAAATCTCAAGAGGGACAGGCCCAAGAAACAAAGCAAACAAAAGATAGAATGAGTCATTAAAGTTACAACCAAGTTCTGCAACAAATCAATTATGATTTCATTGAGGTTTCAGCTTTTGCCTATCTGTCTAGCAGAGGGAAAAGGTAGAGAGTAACAACATCTTGAACTTCTGTGTTTCCTTTATACATAATATCTGCCATACAATAAAAATATTATACACTAGACCTGAGAAGAGGCAGAGACTTAAGCAAAAAAAATCAAGAGAAAACAGAAGACATTTACCAAGAGATTACATAGATGTTAGAACTTGCAAGCATATACTTTAAATATTCATGATTACTGTTTAAGAGAATAGAGAATAAATATAAAAAAATAAGTAAAGTAAAAGAGATTTCAACAGAATATTAAAACATATAAAAACAGAAAAACATTCTATAACTGAAAAATACAATATCTGGAATTTAGAACTAAATGGGTGGATGGAACAGCAGACTGCAAGTAGAAAAACACAGGTTTTGTAAACTGAAAGAGAGGTCAATAGAAAATGTAAAAACGTATGCAGAGAAAGAAAAAATAACAGAGCATAAAAGTCATGTAAAACGTGTTTAAAAATTCTAATATACCTGTAATGAGAGTTACAGAGGAAGAGGAAAAAAAAATGTGGCAAACTATTTGCAGAGATAAAGGCAAAGGATTTCAAATTTACTGGCAGATATCCATTTATAGATTTGTGAAGATTAGCAAAATCAAAGAAGGATAAATACAAAGGAAACCACACCAAGAAAATGACAGAAAACATTTTTTAAAAATCTTAAAAGCAACTAGAGAAAAAGTAGATACATTATCTTAACAGGTGCAAAACAACAGAGAGATGACTAATCAACATAAATTATGAAAGACAAAAGAGTGGAACAACATCTTACTCCTCACAGAAAATAAATGCTAACCTAGATATCCATGAAAATATTCTTGTGAAAGAGAAGGTAAACAGAGGCAATTTCTGACAAAGGAATAATTTGCCACTATCAGGCTTTCACTAAAAAAAAAGGCTAAATCTATAGGCAAAGGAAAAGGTCCTAAAAAGAAACATAAATGGGGGAAGGAAAGAAGGATTTTTTAAAAAGTGAATATGTGGGGAAATATAAATAATTAGCGATTATACAAAACAATAACTGTAAGGTTTTATGTGATTTTAACTGGAAATAAAACTAACATGTTTGACAATAATATTGTAAAATGTTGGGAATTTGTGGAAGACAGACTGTAAATGCTCTGATGTTCTAGCAGTATTTTACAGATAAAGTAACTATTTTGATAGTGAAAATCAATACCAAATATTGTTACATAGAGTAACCACTATGAGAATAATTAAATAATTATAATGATATAATTGAAGAAAAATAAGAAAAAAATTTGGTTAATCAAAAAGAAGGCAAGAGAACAATTACAAAGTAAAAATTAAGTGAGTCTGAAAATTAATAGTATGATTGTGGGTATATATAAATAATAATTTAAATATAAATGGACTAAAATACTTCAAGTAAAACTCTGGGATTTTCAAATCTACTAAAAAATATACATATACATTTAATTTGCTTACAAGATGTAGGGAGAGAGAAAGTTTGAAAGTGAAAGGAAAAAGAACTTACTAATAATAACCAAAGGAAATACTGTATGATGCTACTAATATCAGACAAACACACCTAGAGTCAAAAGTATTATAGAAATAAAAAGGACTATTTCATCATAAAGGGGTCAATCCAATTTTTTAAAATATTAAATATATTGTACCCAATAACATACAGTCAAAATATATAAAACAAAAATTTAGACAACTGAAATGGGAAATAAATGAATCGACAATAATGGGAGAGGTTTTTTTTTTTTAACATCTTTATTGGAGTATAACTGCTTTACAATGTTGTGTTAGTTTCTGCTGTATAACAAAGAGAATCAGCTATACATATACGTATATCCCCATATCCCCTCCCTCTTGGTGTCTCCCTCTCACCCTCCTTATCTGAGCCCTCTATGTGGTCACAAAGCACAGAGCTGATCTCCCTGTGCTATGCAGCTGCTTCCCACTAGCTATATATTTTACATCTGACAGTGTCTATATGTCAATGCCTCTCTCTCACTTCGTCCCAGCTTACCCTTCCCACTCCCTGTGTCCTGAAGTCCATTCTCTATGCCTGCGTCTTTATTCCTGTCCTGCCCCTAGGTTCTTCAGGACCTTTTTTTTTTTTTTTTTTTTTTTAGAACCCATATATATGTGTTAGTACACGGTATTTATTTTTCTGTTCCTGACATACTTCATTCTGTATGACAGACTCTAGGTCCATCCACCTCACTACAAATAACTCAATTTCATTTCTTCTTATGGCTAAGTAATATTGCATTGTGTATATGTCCCACATCTTCTTTATCCATTCATCTGTCGATGGACACTTAGGTTGCTTCCATGTCCTGGCTATTGTAAGCAGTGCTGCAATGAACACTGTGGTACATGACTGTTTTTGAATTATGGCTTTCTCAGGGTATATGCCCAGTAGTGGAACTGCTGGGTTGTATGATAGTTCTATTTTTAGTTTTCTAAGGAATCTCCATACTGTTCTCCATAGTGGATGTGTCAATTTACATTCCCACCAACAGTGTAAGAGGGTTCCCTTTTCTTCACACCCTCTCCAGCATTTATTGTTTGTAGATATTTTGATGATGGCTATTCTGACCAGCGTGAGGTGATACCTCATAGTAGTTTTGACTTGCATTTCTCTAATGATTAGTGATGTTGAGCATCCTTTTATGTGTTTGCTGGCCATCTGTATATCTTCTTTGTAGAAATATCTATTTAGGTCTTCTGCCCATTTTTGGATTGGGTTGCTTGTTTTTTGATACTGAGCTGCATGAGCTGCTTGGATATTTTGGAGATTCATCCATTGTCAGTTGCTTCATTTGCAAATCTTTTCTACCATTCTGAGGGTTGTCTTTTGGTCTTGTTTATGGTTTCTTTTGCTATGCAAAAGTTTTAAGTTTCATTAGGTCCCATTTGTTTATTTTTATTTTTAATTCCATTTCTCTAGGTGGGTCAAAAAGGATCTTACTGTGATGTCATAGAGTATTCTGCCTATGTTTTCCTCTAAGAGTTTGATAGTTTCTGGCCTTACATTTAGGTCTTTAATCCATTTTGAGCTTACTTTTGTGTATGCTGTTAGGGAGTGTTCTAATTTCATTCTTTCACATGTAGCCGTCCAGTTTTCCCAGCACCACTTATTGAAGAGGCTGTCTTTTCTCCATTGTAAAGTCCTGCCTCCTTTAACAAAGATAAGGTGACCATATGTGCATAGGTTTATCTCTGGGCTTTCTATCCTGTTCCATTGATCTATCTTCCTGTTTTTGTGCCAGTACCATATGGTCTTGATTACTGTAGCTTTGTAGTATAGTCTGAAGTCCGAGAGCCTGATTCCTCCATCTCCATTTTTCTTTCCCAGGATTGCTTGGGTTATATGGGGTCTTTTGTGTTTCCATACAAATTGTGAAATTTTTTGTTCTAGTTCTGTGAAAAATGCCATTGGTAGTTTGACAGATGCAGTTTTTGTGCATCTATTGAGATTATCATATAGATATTATCCTTCAAATTGTTAATATGGTATATCACATTGATTTATTTGCATATATTGAAGAATCCTTGCATTCCTCGGATAAACCCCATTGATCCTGGTATATGATCCTTTTAATGTCCTGCTGGATTCTGTTTGCTAGTATTTTGTTGAGGATCTTTGCATCTATGTTCATCACTGATATTAGCCTGTAGTTTCCTTTCTTTGTGACATCTTTGTCTGGTTTTGGTATCAGGGTGATGGTGGACTTGTAGAATGGTTTGGGAGTGTTCCTCCCTCTGCTATATTTTGGAAGAGTTTAAGAAGGATAGGTGTTAGCTCTTTTCTAAATATTTGATAGAATTCACCTGTGAAGCCATCTGGTCCTGGGCTTCTGTTTGTTGGATTTTTTTTTTTTTTTTTTTTGCAGTACGCGGGCCTCTTACTGTTGTGGCCTCTCCCGTTGTGGAGCACAGGCTCCAGATGCGCAGGCTCAGCGGCCATGGCTCACGGGCCTAGGTGCTGCGTGGCATGTGGGATCTTCCCAGACTGGGGAATGAACACATGTCCCCTGCATCGGCAGGCGGACTCTCAACCACTGCGCCACCAGGGAAGCCCTGTTGGAAGACTTTTAATCACAGTTTCAATTTCAGTGCTTGTGATTGGTCTGTTTATATTTTTTATTTCTTCCTAGTTCAGTCTTGGAAGGTTTTGTTTTTCTAAGAATTTGTCCTTTTCTTCTAGGTTGTGTATTCTATTGGCATATAGTTGCTTGTAGTAATCTCTCATGATCCTTTGTATTTCTGCAGTGTCAGCTGTTACTTCTCCTTTTTCATTTCTAATCCTGTTGATCTGAGTCCTCTCCCTGTTTTTCTTGATGAGTCTGGTTAATGGTTTATCAATTTTGTTTATCTTCTCAAAGAACCAGCTCTTAATTTTATTGATCTTTGCTATCATTTTCTTCATTTCATTTTCATTTATTTCCAATTTGATTTTTATGATTTCTTTCCTTCTGCTAACTTTGGGCTTATTTTGTTCTTCTTTCTCTAATTGCTTTAGGTGTAAGGTTAGGCTGTTTATTTGAGATGTTTCTTGTTTCTTGAGGTAGGATTGTATTACTAGAAACTTCCCCCTAAGAATTGCTTTTGCCGCATCCCATAGGTTTTGGGTCGTCATGTTTTCATTGTCATTTGTCTCTAGGTATTTTTTGATTTCCTCTTTGATTTCTTCAGTGATCTCTTGGTTATTTAGTAGTGTACTGTTTAGCCTCCATGTGTTTGTATTTTTACTTTATTTTCCTGTAACTGATATCTGGTCTCATAGCATTGTGGTTAGAAAAGATACATGATAAAATTTCAATTTTCTTAAATTTACCAAGGCTTGACTTGTGACCCAAGATATGGTCTATCCTGGAAAATGTTCCAGGAGCCCTTGAAAAGAAGGTGAATTCTGTTGTTTTTGGATGGACCTATAAATATCAATTAAGTCCATCTTGCTTAATGTGTCATTTAAAGCTTGTGGTTCCTTATTTATTTTCATTTTGGATGATCTGTCCATTGGTGAAATTGGGGTGTTAAAGTCCTCTACTATTATTGTGTTACTGTCCATTTCTCCTTTTATGACTATTAACATTTGCCTTATCTATTGAGGTGCTCTTATTTTGGGTGCGTAAATATTTACAATTGTTATAGTTTCTTCTTGGATTGATCCCTTGATCATTATGTAGTGTCCTCCTTTGTTTCTTGTAATAGTCTTTATTTTAAAGTCTATTTTATCTGATATGAGAATTGTTACTCCAGCTTTCTTTTGATTTCCATTTGCATGGCGTATCTTTTTCCATTCCCTCACTTTCAGTCTGTATGTGTCCCTAGGTCTAAAGTGGGTCTCTTGTAGACAGCATATATATGGGTCTTGTTTTTGTATCCATTCAGCCAGTCTATGTCTTTTGTTGGGAGCATTTAATCCATTTACATTTAAGGTAATTATCGATATGTATGTCCCTATTACCATTTTCTTAATTGATTTGAGTTTGTTATTGTAGGTCTTTTCTTTCTCTTGTGTTTCCTGGCTAGAGAAGTTCCTTTAGCATTTGCTGTAAAGTTGGTTTGGTGGTGATGAATTCTTTTAGCTTTTGCTTGTCTGTAAAGGTTTTAATTTCTCCATTGAATTTGAATGAGATCCTTGTTGGGTAGAGTAATCTTGGTTGTAGGCATTTTCCTTTCATCACTTTAAATATATCCTGCCACTCCCTTCTGGCTTGCAGCATTTCTGCTGAAAGATCAGCTGTTAACCTTATGGGGATTCCCTTGCGTGTTATTTGTTGCTTTTCCCTTGCTGCTTTTAATATTTTTTCTTTGTATTTAATTTTTGATAGTTTGAGTAATATGTGTCTTGGCGTGTTTCTCCCTGGAATTAACCTGTACGGGACTCTCTGTGCTTCCTGGACTTGATTATTTCCTTTCCCATATTAGGGAAGTTTTCAACTATAATCTCTTCAGATATTTTCTCAATCCCTTTGTTTTTCTCTTCTTCTTCTGAGACCCCTATAATTTGAATGTTAGTGCATTCAATGGTGTCTCAGAGGTCTCTGAGACTGTCCTCAATTCTTTTCATTCTTTTATCTTTATTCTGCTCTGCGGTATTATTACCAGTGGTATCATAGTAATTTCCACTATTTTATGTTTCAGGTCACTTATCTGTTCTTCCACCTCAGTTATTCTGCTATTGATTCCTCCTGGAGAATTTTAAATTTCATTTATTGTGTTGTTCATCACTGTTTGTTTGCTCTTTAGTTCTTCCAGGTCCTTGTTCAACGTTTTTGTATTTTCTCCATTCTTTTTCCAAGATTTTGGATCATCTTTACTATTATTACTCTGAATTCTTTTTCAGGTAGACTGTCTATTTCCTCTTCATCCATTTGGTCTGGTGGGTTTTTACTTTGCTCCTTCATCTGCTGCATATTTCTCGGTCTTCTCCTTTTGCTTAACTGACTGTGTTTGGGGTCTCCTTTTCGCAGCCTGCAGGTTTGTAGTTCCCATTGATTTTGGTGTCTTCCCCCAGTGGGTAAGGTTTGTTCAGTGGGTTGTGTAGGCTTCCTGGTGGAGGGGACTGTTGCGTGTGTTCTGGTGGATGAGGCTGGATCTCGTCTTTCTGGTGGGCAGGACCACATCTAGTGGTGTGTTTTGGGGTGTCTGTGAACCTATTACGATTTTAGTCAGCCTCTCTGCTAATGGGTGGGGTTGTGTTCCTGTCTTGTTAGTTTTTTGGCATGGAGTGTCCAGCACTGGAGCTTGCTGCTCGTTGAGTGGAGCTGGGTCTTTGCGTTGAGATGGAGATCTCTGGGCGAGCCCTTGAAGAATGATATTATGTGGGGCCGAGAGGTCTCTGGTGGACCAGTGTCCTGAGCTCGGCTCTCCCACCTCAGAGGCTCAGGCCTGACACCTGGCTGGAGCACCAAGACCCTGTCAGCCACATGGCTTTCTTTCTTTCTACTCCTCATGTATATTTATAGACTTCTAATGGACTTCTCCTTCTTCACAATGAGTTCAGTTTTCATACCAAGCAGAGGGAAAAGACATCTTTTAATGTAGCAGCAGTGAAATAGCTCTGAGAGGCTCCATTTCACAGATTTCTTTTCCTTTTCTTTTGTGATTCGTCTAGTTCCACTTGCTCATAGGGTATTGTGTGCAGAGGCCTTGCACCTGGCACTTCAGAACAGAGTTCCTTGTGGGAAACTGCTGCGCCCAACGTCTCACTTTGGGGGCCGTAATAATGGGAGAGTTTAACACTTCTCTTTCAGATAAAGAAAATTCCCAAAATATGCAACCAATGTACCAGATGTGGACACATAATTTACTTGATGTTAACTCAATAAATCTTGTATTCATTTGCAAAATATCTGAAAATTTACCTCAAAGTTAGGGAATAAAACAAATATAATAGAGGCTGACTTCATTGCTTAGGTTTGACTGCTGAGCTATTTCAAACCCCACTTCCCCTGCTTCACTTTCTGCCTCATATTTGGGCAAGCTGATAAGAAAGCCCCAGCGCTCTCTCCTTTGGCTCTAATGAGGAGTTCAAGCTACCCAAGACCCAGTCTGTGTGAGGGAGCCCTCACTCCAGCAACACCCACAAATAAATATAATGCTTTAAACCAGTCACTTCTCCCAGCTCTCTCTTAAGCCATTTTCAGACCTGCATGAGAGTCTTCCCTACTTTCCCTATAAAGCATCATTATATGTTATACACCTTTTCATAACCTCTTGGTATGTGTATGGCATCGTCAGTCTCAGCATCCAAATCAAATATTGGGTGGGGTGTCCATCTGCTTCTATGGGGTGCTAGCACCACTTCTATTAAATATCGTACTAGTGGACACACACACACACACACAAAAGAAAAGAAAGAGAAAAGAAGAAAGAATATAATAATTGGAAGGGAAGAAATAAAAACTTATAACTCAGGAATGAAATTATTTTGTACCTAATAAATTTTTTTTTAATTTACAGAAAAACCTTTAGAATAAATCTGTGAATTTTACAATTTTGCTCTACACATGATTAACAAATAAAAATTGTATCTCTAAATACCAACAAACAAACTGAAAATAAACTTCTTTAAAAAGATAACAACTACATTAGCATCAAAACCATTGCATCCTTTTTTTTTTTTTTTTTTTAGATTCCATATATATGTGTTAGCATATGGTATTTGTTTTTCTCTTTCTGACTTACTTCAGTCTGTATGACAGACTCTAGGTCCATCCACCTCATTACAAATAACTCAATTTTGTGTCTTTTTAGGGCTCGCTAATATTCCTTTGTATTTATGTGTCACATCTTCTTTATCCATTCATCTGTTGATGGACATTCACGTTGGTTCCATGTCCTGGCTATTGCAAATAGTGCTGCAGTAAACATTGTGGTACATGGCTCTTTTTGAATTATGGTTTTCTCAGGGTGTATACCCAGTAGTGGGATTGCTGGGTCATATGGTAGTTTTATTTTTAGTTTTTTAAGGAACCTCCATACTGTTTTCCATAGTAGTTACAGGGCAGGAATAAAGATGTAGACATAGAGAATGGACTTGAGGACATAGGGTGGGAGGGGGAAGCTGGGACGAAGTGAGAGTAGCATCAACATTATATACACTACTGAATGTAAAATAGTTAGCTAGTGGGAAGCAGCAGCATAGCACAGGGAGATCAGCTCTGTACTTTGTGATGACCTAGAGGGGTGGGATAGGGAGCATGGGAGGGGGCTCAAGAGGGAGGAGATATGGGGACATATGTATGCATATGGCTGATTCACTTTGGTGTATAACAGAAACTAACACAGTAATGTGAAGCAATTATACTCTAATAAAGGTCTGTTAAAAACAAACATTGCATCCTGCCAAAAGCTGTGTTCTATTTCTCTAAAGATACAAAATATTATTAAGATACAATTTTTAAAGACTTAAATAAATGGAGTACCATATAATGAATGTAGATTGGAATGGAAGATTCAATATGCTAAAAAATGTTCTTTTGTGTCAAATTAATCTATGATTTCAACCCAATTTTTCTCAAAATATAATTGAGTATTTTTGTGGAAACTGAAGCTGACTCATAAATCCATATGAAAATACAAAAGGCCAAGAATAGAAAGGCAGTGATATAGAAGATGAATAAAGCTAGAGATTTCTCAGCTATCAAGCATTAATAAAAAGCTTTAGTAACTAATATTAATTAATATAGCAGGGTTTTAGCCAAAGGACAAAAAAACAGCCAGTGGAATAGAATAAGAAGGCCAGAAACAGATGAATATATATCCAGTCACATGATTTATGACAAAGGTGGCATGGAGTTTAGTGGAGATAAGATGGTGTTTTCTCAGTAGATGGAGCTAAGTTGATTATTTATCCATATGGGAACAAATGAATTTAGACCCTTTCTTACAGCAAAAACACGAAGATATTCTATATAGACTGTAATTCTTAATGGGAATGTAAAGCAATTAAATTTTAATCAAAAACATAGAAGAACATCTTCATGACTTCAGAGTAAGCAGAGAATTTTTAGCAGAACCCCAAAATGCTAACCATAAAATAAAATATTAATTAATTAGAATATGTTTAAGAATTTATGTTAATTTAAAGTATTAATGAGTGAAAGACCATATATGGGTTTGAAGAATGTATGTGCAAAAAAACATATATCTTAATAAAGCTGTGTTATATTGTGTACAAGATATAAAAGACTAATAATTTATAAGAAAAATACAGCCCATCTTTAAAAAAATGGGCTAATGGCTTGAACACTTAACCAAAGAAATATTTCCATATCCAGTAAAAGTAAGTAAAAGTATTTAATTTCATTGGTTATTACTAAAATGTTAAATAAAACTATTTAATGCACCACTACCTACCCACCAGGATGGCTGAAATTAAAAAGAAAGAAAATGCTATGTGTTAGCTAGAATGTGGACCAATTGAAAATTCTGATAAACTACTGGTGGAAACACATTAGTAGAAGTTCTGCAACAATTTGACATCATCTGCTTTAGCTAGCCAAATACACTGTATGACTTAGTTTATCAGTCTACTTGGGCTGCCATAACAAAGTATCACAGTCTGGGTGGCTTGAACAATAGGAATTTTTTTCCTCACAGTTCTAAAGAGACTGAAAGTCTAAGGTCAAGTTAGTGAAATCTCTCCCCCTGGACTGCAGACAGCTGTCTTCTTGCTGTGTGCTCACATGGCCTTTCTTTGCCATGTGCAGGTGGAGACTGAGAGAGAGGTGAAGGGGCAATGTTCTCTGGTGTCTCTTATAAGGACACTAATCCTTTTGGATCAGGGCCACACCTTATGACCTCACTTAACCTTAATTACTCTTAGAGGTCCCCTCTCCAAATACAGCCATACTGAGCGTTAGGGCTTCAGCATATAAATTTTGGGGGAACACAAACATTCAGTCCACAACATTCTGCCCCCAAAATTCATATCCTTCTCACATGCAAAATATATGAATTCCATGACAATAGCCCCGAAATTCTTGACTCATTCCAGCATCAACTCTAAAATCTAAGGTCTAAAGTCCCTACTAAGGTGAATCATGGGTAAGACTTGAGATCCAGTTCATCCTGAGGCAAAATCCCACTCTAGTTGTGATTTTGTCAAACCAGACCAGTTACGTGCTTCCAAGATACAATAGTGGAAGAAGCATAGGCAGTCTCTAAAAGGGAAAAATTGTGAGGAAGAAAGGGGTTATGGGCCCTAAGTAAGTCTAAAAACCTAAATCCATCAGATATTGAGGGTCCAGAAAATTCCCTTTTTGTTGGATGCCCCCACCTTCTAGGCCCCACCTCAACAGCCCAGGATGGGGGTCAAGTCCCTGTGGTTCTATGAATAAGATGAGATATCACTCTTGTGATTAGATTATGTTATATGGCAAAGGTGACGGGATTTTTCAGACAGAAGTAAGGCCTCTAATCAGTTTACTTCAAGTTAATAAAAAGTGAGAATATTAAGTTTGTGCAAGATCTAATCAGATGAGCCCTTTAAAAGGTCTAGAAGTCAGAGTCAGGAAGAAGTCAGAGAGACTTCACATGTCAAATGTGCTCTCCCGTTAGCCCTGATGAAGAAAACAGTCACATTTCGGAGAGAGTCACATGGTAGAGAATATGGGTACCTGCTCAGAGCTGAGGGCTTCAGCCCTATAACTGCAACAACTGAATCCTGGCAACAAATGAGCTTGGAAGAGGCCCCCAAGCCTCAGATGAGATCACAGCCCTAAATGACACCATGATTTCATCCTAGTGAAAACCTGAGCAGAGGACCCAGTTCACCCATAGCAGGAATCCTGACCACAGAAACTGTGCTCTAACCTAGCAGACTATGACTTTTGTTCCTTTAAACCCCTAAGGGTGTAATAATGTGTGACATAGCAATAGAAAACAAATACATATGACTTCCCACATATCTTATTAATAAAGAGATCAAATCTATTCTAAGATGCACGCATATTTTCTCAAACCCCAACACTGAATATGTGCAAAAAGATATTAAAGAAATTCATGAACACAGACCTACAACACACAGGTTTTAAAATCTATTGTTTTGCTCAGTTAAGAATAAGTAGGTGGACTAAAAGTGTTGATACACCTTCCTACCATGCCTAATACAATATCTTAACTTACACTGTACAGTGAACATTCATTCAAATATCAGAATTCAGAAGAAGGCCATCGCTTACTCTAACTTACTAAAAAAGCATAGAGATGACATTGCATATTTTATCAGCAATTCAGGACCTTAGTTGATACCTTAAAACATTGCAGCAATGTCCAAAAAAGAAAATTTTACTTTTTTGACAACTTGTTCTCTAATTTTTATTATTGAATTTTTCTAGAAATAATTTATTATATCAAATTTTAATTAATCCTTAATGTTATTTCAAAAAAAATTAGGTTAATGGAATGATTCTTCTGAAATGGATCTGGTAGCTACCATTATTAAAATCACTTAAAAACTCACACTTCCAATAAGTAAAATCTTGTCACATAATGTTCAAGGATTTTTTAAAGAAATAGGAAACAAACTGTATTCTGGTAGTGCAAATCATAAGGAACAGGGTGGCAAGAGGCAGAATATTAGCATGTCCGAGAAAATACGTATATTTTGTAAACAAATGATCAATTCACAATACAAACTCCAGAAAATAAAGCTTGACAAAATACTCCTGTTTGTGGAAACTATAAGGAGCGAGTCAAATGCCATACAGAGACCAGGATTTTTTTAAAAATGAGAAACACCAATGTGAAGTTTGATTTTAAAACTTTCTCCTAGGACAGATCAGATGGATAGCCTAAGCCTAAGTTATGTCCTTTTGCACTTTTAGACCCTAATTCTGAAATGTGAGCTCCCTAGAAGTAGTGCTTATCTGGTTCTGATAAGGGACCTTTCTTCCCCTGTGTCTAAGTGTTGTTGTCATAAGGGAAGAGCTTTGTGAGCCTATGTGTGGTGTGTGAACCAGTAGCACCTGGGAGCTTGGTAGAAATGCAGGCTCTCAGGCCCTGCCTCAAGCTACTGAGTCAAAATACGCATTTCTACAAAATCCCCAGTAGCTCTGCACACACTAAGGCAGTAGCTCACAATCCTGGTTGTACACGAGAACCACCAAGAATCTAAACCAAACAAACTAAAACCAAAATATACACAAACAACATCAAACAACAACAACAAACACCTAACTAATGTTCAAATCCCGCTCCAGAACAATTAATTAAACTACAATTTAATTGGTCTAGCATTGGATTCTGGCCATGTGGATATTTTAAAGTTCTGCCAGGTGACTCTAATGGGCAGAAGTATTCTGAATCAATGTTCATGACCCTCTAGGTAGAGAACCCAGCTATGTCCATGAACATTTCCCTCTTAGATAATGGATTTCTGTATCTGAGTCACAGTCCAAGATCAAGGCCTTCTTACTTTATGGACAGTCCAGACACCAACTTCTTGCTTGAGCTTTAAATAGTAACTTCCCTGGGACTCCCTGTTGCCCTCCTTTTTTTGTCCATTAGAAAATAAGTTGTCATATATACTTGAAATTAACTGCTATCCTGGAATATAATTATATATTTCCAGACACTGCCTACACCATGGACTTTCTCTCACTATCTATAAACAATACAAAAGAAGAATTAAGTCTAGACTTTGGCCCTGCCCAGACCTTTCTCATGCCCCTTCTTCAGTAATTAGCTCAGATATTTATTCCATGTGCTAGAAGATGGTCATCCATTTTTACTTTTCCTCTTCTGTGTTTTTGTTTTCTTATACTGTTATCTTAAATTGCTGAGTATAGGTTATTTATGAATCACATCATTGTTTATTACTTTACATGCCTTAATTGCTTAATTAATCTCTCCAACAAAAGTACCATTGTTGGTATTGGTTTGGAATCCAATGCCTAATCATGAAAATTGATCATTCTTCCTTGATAATCAATGAATTAAATACTTTATAATATTTTTTAAAATAAAAATGAACCTCTTTCTTCTAGTCTTCTGCAAGTGCTCATTCCTTACAGGCAAAGAAAAAACATACTCCATTCACTCAATAGGTAAAATATTTTGTTTCTATTTCAAAACAATTGGCCAAATGTGTGATCAGAGGGCCTGCCCTGAGATAGTGGATGATTGCACTGTGATTCTGCACAATTGGTCCATATATGGGGAACAATAACAAGAAAACCACCCCATCATGTTAGATGTTAGGGCTGACTTAAACTGAAGAAAAATGAACCTACATAAGTAATGAGATAGCGTCTTTTACTTACAAGAGGCTGCAAAGACAGGCACTGATGATGCAGTCAGCCAGGTAAATAACTCATCCTCCCTACCTTTTAGAAACTCCTAATTTAGGGAGTAAGACCCATAAATAAAATATTCAGTAACTTAAGATAACTTAAGATAGCAAAACTATATTGTATGGAAAGTAAACACAAACTTTGGCAAACATCTCTACCAAAATATAAGGTTTAGATTAGGAACCGAATAACAAATCCAACTAATGATCTTTTCCCTACAAAACTCTAAAGCCTTGTGGTTTACGGTACATTAGTAGAAGACTGAGAATATATGCATGGTAATCAAAAGTTTAATGTTGGCATTTGTGAATCTATGATAGTTTAAAAGAGAAGCTCTGGTTCAGATTGCCTGGATTTGATAAATCCACCACTTATTAGCCGTGTGTCCATGGGTGAGTTTCTTAATTTATCTGTGCCTATATTCCCTCAAATGTAAAATAGATATATCTGTAAAACAGACACTTCTTGGGATTGTTTTAAGGTTAAATGAATTAATATATGTAAAGACCTTAGAATTATGCATGACATACAACAAAGGCTATAAAAAATATTTGATATTTATCCTTGTTATTATCTAGTAGAAATAATGAGTACCAACATTACCACAGAATTCTTTACTTCTTCCTACAAAACCCTCGTTTTTGGTAATATCTTGAAAATTATTTTCCTATTAACATTAAAAACTACTAACACTCCTTATAACATTAAAATAGTGTTTCTCTAAGCAAATCATGTCACAACATAATATTATTTATATTGAAATTGAATTTCCATAAAAACTTGATAAATGTACATGCTGGACAGTCAAACACAGGACTGGTATCGTAATGCACAGATATCTGAGATGCAAATGTGAATTAATTAAGACATGCTCAGAAACATAAATATATAAAAATAAAACCTGTATAAATAGGAACATGCTTTAGAAAGTTTCAGGGTTTCTTATTTCAAAGGTTTAGGTTCAACAATACAGAAGACCACACTGGTAGTAGCATTATTTGGCATAATAGAAAAAAAAGAAAAAATTTTCATAATTTATCCATGCAGGTCCTGCCCTTTTTGACACCTTAAAAGCCTCTGACAATTCTTCCTAATGTACATTCTTGGGTAATGTTGCAATAGTACAATTTGAATCTTTAGATTTGATGACCAGTATTTTATCTTAGTTTTCTTTGTGTCAAGTTCAGTATGGTGGATGAGCTAACCTCATTATAAGCTACATTATCAAAAGGTGAAAACAGTTGGAAGGCTGCTTTGTAAAATACATGAGCTATTCAAATGCCAAAGATGAATCGTGTGGACAACTCAAAAAGCAAGGGAACCTTAACATTACCTGAGACTGTTTTAGAGAAAACAGATGAAAGTGAAGGAATACCTCCCCTGGTCAAGAAAATGGTTGCATTTTAATACAATAATAGGTGTGGTCATCAATATGGATGGCAGCCAGTGTTGTATAAAAGTTGAAAGGATGAAACCTGTACTTTGGGGCTTCACTTAAACATCCTCCCATATGTCTTAAACTGTGGAATTAAGAAACCGTTGGCTGTATCTTGATTTTGACCTCTCTTTTCTCCATTACTTGGCCTTGTCATGCATCCAAATTATCGTAGGTAATGCCCAGCTGTTTTCCTTAATATCTCACTGGCAAATGCCTTCGTTATCCTTTTACACCCTTACCAAACGTAAATGGGAAAGGAAAAATGGAGTTTAAAATACTCATTTAACGCTCAGCTTTTCCAAGGTGATCCCTTCAAAGCTCAGAATATTTGTAGTAACCAAAGTTTACAGCTCACTCCTGTTACATATTGGTTATGTGTCAGATGTGGTTCTTCTTCGCTTCTCAGGTCTACATTACAGGATCCAGACTGAAGAAGCAGCTGCATTCTGGGACATACTGCTCTCAAGGCAGAAGAAAAAGAGAGTGGCTCTTTTTCTGCATGGCTGCAGCTCAGATATGGAGTGAGCATTTCAGCCTTTATCGCATTGACCAGATTAAATCAGATGGCTGTGCTTCATATCAATGGGTCAAGGACATAAATGCCACCCAGAGGGATTCACCTTCATTCACACGGCAATAGGAAGATATGCACAGCCCTTTTACTGATGGGAAGCCAGTAATTGGGAACAATAATACAATCTATTATATCTCGCCCTCTTAATTATATATATTCACTCACTTTCTATCTGCACACAAAATAAACACATTCTACCCCAAAGAAGGCATCCCAATCAACCATGACATTACACACCAGTCTAAGGTCGTATGCTTTTCTCTACATCATGAGTACAGCTTCTCTTGATTCAAAGGTGTGTGAACTACAAAGACAAGTTATTTGCTCCCTGCACACCAAATATTTAGTAGTGGAACAGGGACATATTAGTCTCAATAAACACTGCATTAGGAAAAGAGAATGGGAAGCACAAAAAAACTGGTACATAGGAAGCCTGAAATAATTTCAGGAACATTTTTGAGTGCCCACCTACTTCAGGGATAGGGAATCTTCCAGGATTAGTCCTCAGTTCTTCTTTATGATTATATCACCAGGTTCTCTTGGTTACAGTTCCACCTCAAACAGATCCTTCCTTTTTCAACCTCC
Source organism: Phocoena sinus (assembly GCF_008692025.1). NCBI lineage: Eukaryota > Metazoa > Chordata > Mammalia > Artiodactyla > Phocoenidae > Phocoena > Phocoena sinus. The sequence goes on along the minus strand of NC_045769.1, from coordinate 84,866,695 downwards.
CTGGACACATCTAAAGAAAGTATTAAATTTTATACCCTCCTTGGGGGCTAATTAGTATTAATAGATGTATCTTGCCTATAGTAGGTTGGGAGATCAAGGTCATTTTAAGTCTCACATTTAGTTTTGGGTCTTTTGCTGTATTTTGGATTTTGGTCCACTCTAGGAGTTATTTCAGCAGTACAAACTTCTAACTTCTAGAATCTTCATCTATATGATCCTAATAAGCTCCATGTTCCAGTAAATATGCCCATGATTCTTTTTGAAATGCACCTTTCTCTCCCTAGACTTAACTGTCAATACCTTGAGATTATCAGGTTTCAGCAGAGAACCTGTTTGGGTTTTGTTTTTGTTTTTTTCTGTAAGCCACTTTGTCCAATGGAAAGATTTTCTGAAAGCCAATTTAATCCCTTCATGGACTTGAACTGAGGAGTTGATTTGATCTTTGCCCTAGGCCAAACTTCAGTCAGCCTTTGTTATTCAAAGCATTTCTCAATTTTATTTTTACTGGTTGAAGAAAATAAAACAGTTGCATCTTTTGAACCTGTAAATTTTGAAATTTCTAGATCTATGTTTTCCTTTCATTATTTTTAAACCTCAGTTTTCTAAGCTCATGGTTTTCTTTTAATAACATTTTAATGTTGCCAAAAGCAAACAAATCACGTCACATTTTTTTTTCCAACTTCTTCATCTAAAACTCTAAGTTTTTAAAGTACACTATCTGTCTTTCAAGTTATTGCATGAAGCAGATTTACCAACTATACCACCACTCCACAAAGTTTCATTTTTCCAGTCTCTTTTTTTTTAAACATCTTTACTGGAGTATAATTGCTTTACAATGGTGTGTTCGTTTCTGCTTTAGAACAAAGTGAATCAGCTATACATATACATATATCCCCATATCTCCTCCCTCTTGCGTCTCCCTCCCACCCTCCCTATCCCACCACTCTAGGTAGACACAAAGCACCGAGCTGATCTCCCTGTGCTATGTGGCTGCTTTCCACTAGCTATCTATTTTACATTTGGTAGTGTATATGTGTCCATGCCACTCTCTCACTTCGTCCCAGCTTACTCCTCCCATTCCCCATGTCCTCAAGTCCATTCTCTATGTCTGCATCTTTATTCCTGTCCTGTTCCTAGGTTCTTCAGAACAATTTTATTTTTTTAGATTTCATATATATGTGTTAGCAAACAGTATTTGTTTTTCTCTTTCTGACTTACTTCACTCTGTATGACAGACTCTAGGTCCATCCACCTCACTACAAACAACTCAATTTCATTTCTTTTTATGGCTGACTAATATTCCATTGTATGTATGTGCCATATCTTCTTTATCCACTCATCTGTCGATAGACACTTGGATTGCTTCCATGCCCTGGCTATTATAAATAGAGCTGCAATGAACATTGTGATACATGACTCTTTTTGAATTATGGTTTTCTCAGGGCATATGCCCAGTAGTGGGATCGCTGGGTCATATGGTAGTCTTGGGTCACATATCAAGCCTTGGTAAATTTAAGAAAACTGAAATCGTATCAAGTATCTTTTCTGACCACAATGCTAAGAGACTAGATATCAAGTACAGGAAGAAATCTGTAAAAAACACATGGAGGGGGCTTCCCTGGTGGCGCGGTGGTTGGGAGTCCGCCTGCCGATGCAGGGGACACGGGTTCGTGTCCCGGTCCGGGAAGATCCCACAGGCTGCGGAGCGGCTGGCCCCGTGAGCCATGGCCACTGAGCCTGCGCGTCCGGAGCCTGTGCTCCGCAGCGGAAGAGGCCACAGCAGTGAGAGGCCCGCGTACCGCAAAAAAAAAAAAAAAACACATGGAGGCTAAACAATACACTACTAAATAACCAAGAGATCACTGAAGAAGTCAAAGAGGAAATCAAAAAATACCTAGAAGCAAATGACAATGAAAACATGACCACCCAAAACCTATGGGATGCAGCAAAAGCAGTTCTTAGAGGGAAGTTTATAGTAATACAATCCTACCTCAAGAAACAAGAAACATCTCAAATAAACAACCTAACCTTACACGTAAAGCAATTAGAGAAAGAAGAACAAAAAAACCCCAAAGTTAGCAGAAGGAAAGAAATCATAAAGATCAGATCAGAAATAAATGAAAAAGAAATGAAGGATACGATAGCAAAGATCAATAAAACTAAAAGCTGGTTCTTTGAGAAGATAAACAAAATTGATAAACCATTAGCCAGACTCATCAAGGAAAAAAGGGAGAAGACTCAAATCAATAGAATTAGAAATGAAAAAGGAGAAGTAACAACTGACACTGCAGAAATACAAAGGATCATGAGAGATTACTACAAGCAACTATACGTCAATAAAATGGACAACCTGGAAGAAATGGACAAATTCTTAGAAAAGCACAACCTTCCGAGACTGAAACAGGAAGAAAGAGAAAAAAAAGACAGAGCAATCACAAGTACTGAAATTGAGAGTGTGATTAAAAATCTTCCAACAAACAAAAGCTCAGGACCAGATGGTTTCACAGGAGAATTCTATCCAGTCTCTTTTAAGAGTCTCTGCACTTCCAACCCCAGAGCTCTGGAGCCAATGCCATACACTTTAAGATTTTTGCCATGGCTGTGTCCCATTTATAGGTACCAATTTTTATATCAGTTGTCTCTTCCTAGGTATGTTGTGAACAACAACAAACTACACATGTAAAGACTGTAAATGTAAAGATTTAAAGAATGTAAAGATTTAAAGATTTAAAGAATATAAAGATTTAGGTCTTGCTTGCATTGCATCTAAGTTGGAAATCATCTCTGGTTCACTGGTCTTTTTTGTGTATGATGAAAGGAGCAATCTGAAGGAGTCATACAGGCAGAAGGAGTAATCACCATCTAGGATATGCCACTCTCATGGCACAAAGAAAATGAAATGACCTAATAGTTCTTAAAGCGTCTGCTCAGACACAATGGACACCAATTCTGGCCACATTCAATTGGCTAAATAAAAAAAGTCACATGACCAAATCCCCCAAATGGGCTGGAATCCTATGTGTCTGGCCAGAGATAAGCAAATGATTTCAAATAGTAACACAATCTATCATAGCCCATGGTTTCAAAATTAATGTGAAACAGTGTTAACACTAGATCCGAAGTTTCCAGGCAGGATGAGTGAGTGAGTGTGTGTGTGTGTGTATGTGTATTTTATCTATTTATATAATAAACAACTATTAACCCTTTTAAGAATATTATAATCAAGTTGAAAGCTTAATAAAAATATGTTTGTGGGCTTCCCTGGTGGCGCAGTGGTTGAGAGTCCGCCTGCCGATGCAGGGGATACCGGTTCGTGCCCCGGTCCGGGAGGATCCCGCATGCCACGGAGTGGCTGGGCCCGTGAACCATGGCCGCTGGGCCTGCGCATCCGGAGCCTGTGCTCCGCAATGGGAGAGGCCACAACAGTGAGAGGCCCGCATACCGCAAAAAAAAAAAAAAAAATTGTAAAAAAAAAAAAAAAAAAAAAAATATGTTTGTGAGAAAAGGTCAATAATAAAAAGAAGACAAATTGTGAAATCAAGCAAAAAAACCTGGGTGCTATATGATACCCTTGAAAGGGAGTCATTCAAAAAATGATTATATTACTTGCAATAGATTAAGTTTTCTTGTTTTCTCATGCTAGGATAGTGAAATTGCAGACAAATATGTAGTTGAAACTGTGTAACTCTCAAAACAAAGAAAAAATAGAATCATTCAGAATTAACAAAGTTAAAAACTCAAAACTCCCCATGTTTGGTGACAAAATATGTATGAATCTTGTATTTGGGGATTTAAGAATTAAATGATACATTTAATAATTGATAAGTCAAAAAATTGATTTTTTACAGAAAATCTTACAAAATTCAAAATGTTTAAGATGTTAAAAAATGTATACACTGTGTCACCCAAACAGATGTGCCATAGAAATAGAGCATTCATATCTGGATTAAATGAATCTTGTTCCAAGTAAAGGAAATGCAGAACTCTCTTGTTCCTGTACCAGCTGCCTCAGCTGTTAACAATGTTAGCAGCTAATGGAAAAGGTGACTTAGAAGTCTGAGTGTGGGGGGAACACCTGTGGGGCTTATTCTACCCTTGATAACCACCACAGAAAATAGTCTTCACGTATTAAACACAAACTGAATGTAGAATCCAACAAAAGAACATACTCAATTATATCAAATTAGCATCTGAGTATACGTAATCACAGAGTTTAGACCAGAGTTATTAAGCTGTCCTTTGTAGCACAGTAACGATTGAAAATGATCTCATATTATAATGTAAGGGGTTTTATGAATGCACAGTGACATCCTTTATAATGTTTTGATGCTGACACTGGAATTTTACAGACTATTTCTACACATGCAGGCCTGCGAGGAAAGAGCAGGTTTCCTCTTTTCCAAAGTACTTTCAGATCATTTAAAATTTTGCCATCTGACAAGGTTTGTATTCTTATGGCAATTCTAGATTTAGAAGAATAGAAGCGTGAGTATTATCAATGGAGATGAAGTTCACACCACCTGGAACTTCAAAGACAATAACAACAACAACAATAGTCTAAAGATTCCGAAGTTGAAGTAATGGTAGCCTCCATCAATTTTCCCCAAATGCCAAAATAAAAACTACATTTCTGGACATAGCAGGAAGAGAAGGTATGGGACTAAGAAGCCTGATTTCCTCTTGCAACCAACATGAAATGAATAGCTGCAACACTTAAGTGATGCTCCTCTGATACCTTCTCAAAGTTCTCACCTGGGCAGAGGGTCAATTCTAAACCCATTCACAGATTAAAGGAATTGGTCGTTCCTCCTCCTAAATCTTTGAGGGGACAAAGGTAAGCCATGGTCATGGGCTGGGAAACCTACCTGACATCTTGATACTGACGACACCTGTGTTGTTCTTTCCTCTGTAGTTTAGCCTCTTCTTTACAATACTGCAAGTCCCTTGAGAGCAGAAGTCATTTTTATGACATTCCTGCAAGGTAGAAAAAGCTCTGGAATCAGGCAACTTGGCTTTGAATCTTGGCTCTGCCACTTACCAGTTATGACTTTTGTAGTTTCCTCATCTGTAAATTGGATATAACCATTGTGCTAGATGTCTTATTTTCCATTCTCCCTCCACCTTTCTTCACTTTGCCTTCTCAGGCTGATCTTAAAGACCTGAATGAGCTCCTTTGCCCTCTGTCTTCTGGTTACCTTTAACCATTGGATTTTGGAGATTGGGTGGCAGAGGGAGGGGCACGAGGAGTGCTTTGCAGGGTCAAGAGGGCTGGTATATTTTGGCACCTGAAAGGTGTCCACCTCCACAACAGCCCTTTCTGACTTTAAATTTGGCAACCACTCTCTCCTCTTGCTCTTTAACAGCTAAGGGTGGCAGACCTACCCACCATGCCCCATGCAGAGTTTGGATTATCTAAACTCTGCCTGATCCTTTGAATTAATCTGTTTATTAATTAATTGAATAATCTTAATTCGAATGTGCCATCTGTTTCCTTTGGAGATGCTCACAGAGCATTACATTCCTCCCTAGATTTTTTTTTTTTTTTTTTTTTTTTTAGGTACGCGGGCCTCTCACCGCTGTGGCCCCTCCCGCTGCGGAGCACAGGCTCCGGACGCGCAGGCCCAGTGGCCACGGCTCACGGGCCCAGCCACTCCGCGGCACGAGGGATCCTCCCGGACCGGGGCACGAACCCGTGTCCCCTGCATCGGCAGGCGGACCCTCAACCACTGCGCCACCAGGGAAGCCCCTCCCTAGATTTTTAAAAGATACTAAATATACAATGTGTTTTTATCCTTAATACCTAGGGCAATTGTTGACATAAATTATGTTTTCAATGAATCAATTAATTAATCAATTAAACCAAGTTTGCATAACATAGTTTGTTTTCAGAAATATCAGTAAAAGTTATATGCTAATGATGGATCCAAAGAATACAGCTTTTCCTCCTAAAAATAATCATCTGCATGTAGCCAATATATGTGTGCCACATCAAGAGGATCATTTATGGATTCTTAGATGAGGCCCATTTCTGTTTAATAAATTAGTCCAGAATTACTTGTGCAAAATTTATTAGAGAGTGTTCTGCCTTTATTCAGAAATCTTACCAAAAGCAATAGAACAGTGTCAACATCAGTACTGAAAATTCAAATCCATATTGACAACTTGTGATTGATTCTCATAAACTTTAAGGCCTGTGATATTTCATCCTAGTTTTAACTCAAGAGTCAGATAACTGTCATTGCCATATTTAACCTCCAGTCTGGAAATCTTGTCTCAATTTTGAAAAATTACAAATTTGCTCCTACTCTTTTATTACCTTGAATAACCAGAGTCATTACATGATTTCTTTCTTATCTTAATATCCTGTAGTAGATGTTATGTTTGCTTACTATCAAGAGAATTGACTAAGTGAAGTAAGCCAGAGAAAGACAAATATCATATGATATGGCTTACCTGTAAAATCTTAAAAAAATGATATAACTGAACTTATATACAAAACAGAAATAAGCCCATAGACATAAAAAATAAACTTAATGGTTACCAAAGCGGGAAGGGGGTGGAGGGATAAATTAGGAGTTTGGGATTAACATAGACACACTACTATATATAAAATAGATAACCAACAAGGTCCTACTGTATAACACAGAAAACTATACTCAGTATTTTGCAATAATCTATAAGGGAAAGGAATCTGAAAAAAATATATACAAATATATATATAACTGAATCACGTTGCTGTAGACCTAAAACTAATACATCATAAATCAACTATACTTCAATAAAAGTAATTAAATAAATTGAAAAAGAAAACAGAGTAAACTAGTAGAACTTCAGTTTTTAGTAAACATTCATGCATAATAAAAAATCTTCTGTCAAAAGCAATCCAGATTTTTCATAAAATTACATCTCATTCTTTTTTTGTCATAGCATCTTGTAACCACAAATGTATTATAGAAAAAAAAGTCAATGAGACTATCCCTTCTTCTAACATATTTCATTACCTGCTTTATAAGTCATTATGTGGAAAAATTATAAATGCTTTAAAAAAAACCTTACAAGTAAAAGTGAGATATTAAAACCCCAAAGAAATTATAAAATAATTGCTTAAGTTATTTTTAAAAAGACGTAATATCTTTAATCACAGGATGACTTGGATCACTGGCAAAAGTCTTAGATAAATCCTGTGGTCAAAATCTTTCATGACCACAGATGAACTGACAAAATCACTGAGATAACTGACTTGAGTTGAGAAAAGTGAAATTTATGTATCAATAGAGAAACCAATATTTAATACATAAATTCTGCCTTTCACTGATGGAGACCTCCACCTTCAGTATTGATATGTTCCCTTTTGCCTGAAAACATGCTATCCATTGCTTGAAAGTTGGATGATGTTCTTGAAAACAGAAGACATTTAATTGCATGAAAGCGACATCTCTTTCTAGCAGCACCTGTTCTTTCAAAATTCAAGAAAATACTCTAATTCATCATACTACAGTCAATGATCATCTTCACCCATCACTGTTTATATGCAATATGACACAATTTTGTCTATTTATACCCCTTGGAGCTTTAACTGAATCTCTGAGACAAAGTATCATCAATGAATTGTATAGAATCCACCAATTTTTATCAATTCCCCGGTCAACTTTCAAGATAGACTTTACAATTAAAATATACAAGTACTTGAAAACTGGATACTGTGTTGAGAATATACAGTTGAAGAGGAAATAGTCTCTGTTTTTTAGGAGATGAACACAGAAAAACTATACTAATTCCTATGATATAGGACATGGCTAATAAATGCATTTTTTTTTTCCTGTGGCAGGAAATAACTCTTAGTATTTGTTTTGAGAGAACAATATATGCAGGATATGGCAGAGTTAAAGAATCAATAGGTTTTCAAAAAGTTGAGATGCTTTACCGGAATGGAGAATAGAATAATCAAAGTCACAGAAGCTGAAAATTTCACAGTATTAGAGAAACTAAGCAAGCATTTTTTATTTACAGAATGTGTAGTAGGAAAGTGGCAGAAATGCAGAACATTTGATAAGGGCTTTGAAAGGTATACTAAAGATTTTTAACTTTATTCTGTAGGCAATAGGAAGCCACTGAAGATTTTTTGAGCAGTGAAGAAACAGAGAAAAGGCAAGTTTATAGAAAATGTCACTGACTAAGAAGAAAATTTATTGGAAGAAGACGACTATATTAGGAAAAGTAAACTCCTGTAATAAATAGATCCCATAACAGTGGCTCAAACACAATAGAACTTTCTTTCTCTTTCCGGTAACAGTGCAGGGCAGGTGTTCCTGATAGTGCTTAGGCACAGGGGGGGAGGCTCTGCCACATTCACAAACACAGGCTACAGCGGCTCTTCTATCTTCAACATGTGGCTTTCAAAGACAGCATAATCATTTCTTTCCATCTTCAGTGAAGGGGGGAGGGAAAGCAAGAAGGAGAACACATGGGAATTTTTATGTAAACAGATACGAAAGTGGCAGGCATCACACCTCCAAATATTCCATCCTAGAGAGCTTAGTCATGTGGCCTGTTTAACTGAAGAGGAGGCTGGAAATTCAGTTGCCTGCCTGGCAGTTACATCCCAGGGGCAAACTGATTACCACGGAAGAAAACGAACAGAGATTATGCTGAGCAACTAGCAGGCAGCACCACAGATACTAACAACTCCACTCTTTATGGGAAAGTGAGTCCCAAAAGTCTTCCTTGGTGACTTCTTTTGATTTCTCCTTTCCAGTGGTTTTGTCAATGAAATTATCAACACTGCTTTCCAATCTCCCCAACTCTATTGTATCTCCCACCTCCCACCCAATCTCATGCTTAGAATAAAACTATATTGGCAATGATTTTTTTTGGATATGACACTAAAAGCACAGACAACAGAAACAAAAATAATCAAGTAAGACCAAATAAAATCTAAAAATCTACTGTGGATAAAAAACAAAAACAAAAACAACTATATCTGCAAAATCTGATTGAAGAAAAAAAAACTTTGCAATTAGACTCTTATGTCAAAGCTTACTAACGTGGTAAATTATATTATTGTATTTACAACATAATACATTTTGTTATTGTCCCCAAATTATCCCTTATTCACCATAAAAGGGTTATTATACATTGCAACCCATTTTCTAGCTATTTGCAGAATCTTCTTGTGGGATGCCACAAGCTTACCCTGTGACCTTCTCTGACTAATAAAATATGAGATGATTAGACAGAAGGATTTAAGAGTCATATTATTGTTTCATACTGACCTTTCAACCTGGAATCTAAGTCAGAGACACAGAAAATGGACAATTGCAGACTGTAATATGGTAAGAAATATATGTTTGTATAAATTTGATGGTGATTTGTTAATGCAACATAACCTAGCAAAAGCTAACACAGTAGAAGAGCTCTCACTCTATAGGGTGAGTACATTGATATGTAAATTCTGCAATGTGAATTTCTTCACATGGACATAACCCAAACTTAAGATATCATTCTTTGCTGAATAGAATAAACATTTCATTGACATAGCATCACTATGATATGTATTAAAAAGAATGGATATAGCAGATGACAGAACAACATGAAAATATTTCTCAAAGGAAAGCAATCTCATCTACTTATTCTTGAAGCATAGATAGCATTCTTCATTATTTCCGTTTATTTTCAAATTCTACCTGCCTTAAAGATGAATCAAAGTCTGAACTTACTCTACTCTTGTCATTTATAGCCTGCCAGTGCTCTTCATACGCTGGTTTAATTGTGGTTTATTTTTCCCAAAGACTTAGCATTGCCGCATCGTCTTTATTTCAATTCACTGACTTTCTCCCTCTCTATTTATCCTATCTCACTCTAACTGGGTTAAGTATAACACAGACTATATCACGTCCTTTTCCTCTGCAAATACTTTGCAACTCAGTCTCACTCTATTTCTTTCCACTGTAATCTGGTTCCTGTGTCTATATAACCTCTAGTTAAAAAGAGTTTGAGCACACTGAGAATGGTTATTTTCTCGGTCCTTGTAGTTTCTTCATCTTGTCTCACATGAATTCCCTATCACTGGGTCTTTTCGTTTTCCCTGCAGCAAATTAACAAATGCAATGAAAACTACTTACTTCATGATTCTGCAATGGATTGTGGACTATCGGTCAAATTACTGCTATGGATGACTACTGCTCTTTAAAGAAGATGAATATCACTTTCATGTATCTGAAAGCATTTTGAATATATCACAAAACATTTAAAATAAATACTCATAACAGAACAATATAAGCGATAGCTATGAATGAGAAGGCATTATTAAATAAATCAGTAGCAGATATTATTAAGATGGTGTCTATTACACAAGCTTAATATCTTATGGAAATCCTTTGCATTTAATTAATCTAATTTTAAATGATCCTGAACTGTCATTCTATCAAATTCTATATGCTTTCTACTTGGACACACTTTGCCGAGCAACAGCTCATTTATTGTACGTGCCCAAATAATAATATTCTTATACATTTTTAAAAGTATATTTCTATAATAATATGTATAAAATAAAATTATAAGATTAAATACATATTCTTAGAAAGAATCCTGGAATAGTACATATGAGAATGTTAAAAGTGGCTACGTTTGTTTTGTAGAAAAGTTATTCTTTATGCTTGTTTATATTTTCTTATACCTTCTACAACAATTTTTACTTGTATGCAAAATGTGTTTCTGATGTTGCATTGATATAAATTTGCTTTGACTCGGATTATAATGTATTTGAGGAGTGTTTGCTGTTCTAAAATTATGCTTTATAAAATTTGTGTTTTACAACTCATCACCCTATTCCATAAATGTTGAAACATATTATTAGAAAGAAAAAATGAACAAGGAGCAAGTTTTCTCCCCTTAACTTGGCAAGATTTGAGTTCCACCTAAATAATTATGCAAACACACAGGTTTAGCTCAAAACTTCTAAAACCAGACTTTCGAAGGAAGTCTTAATTGGTAAAAATTAATATTTCACCCATAATCTAGATATTCAGTTCCAAATTAATACACGCATCATCAAATACTTTACCTTCTTTACATAAATAGTTCTTTAATGTCCATTGATAATTATTGGTTCTTGCCCTTCTCTAAAGTATAAATTTTCACCAATTTTGTCACAGAGCTACTAATAAAACCTCATCATTTAGTTATAAATTTTTCAATATTCCAAGAAGCCTAAATCTTTTACTAATTTAATAATTATGCTAGCAACATTGGTTTACCATCAACGTCATCTAAGCAACATTCTGTATTAAAAGTAAGCTTTAGTTCTCATGTACTATTTTATTCTGGACAAGTAGAACTATTTTGGATAGGTCAGTCCCCATTCTTTGTGTATCACGTTAACTCATCAAATTGCTAATTTAAAAGAACAAGCGCTGTCAGTAGGCATTATTTATACCCACTGGCTGATAGTGAGCAAAGTTTTATTTACCCTTTGAAATGATACAGACTTCCCTGAGAAGTCACACACACAACACAAACACACAAAGTCAGAAGAACGTGCCTCTCCCTGAAAATCTTATCTGATAATAAACTTTCCTAATATTTTCCTGCTAAAGATTAATAAACTTCTCTTGAAACTTATATCTAATTTATGTGACTTTAAGGGTCATGCTTTAATAACAATGATGAAACACGATTATTACTTCCTAATGCTGAAATTACAGTTTTTACATTGTAAATTTTCCCTGCTATGCGCCCTGTGGCACTGACATCTTTATCACTCCATGTGTTTCTAGTTTTAAAACCTTTACCCCTGCTGTTTGAAAAATATTTCTCATTTTCGTCCCCTATGGAGTACAGCAATCCCTAAAGGCAAAGCCATTACTGATTCCTCTGCCTCTCCCCAAACACGTATTGTGATCACCAGTGCTGCTCCCACTGCCTCATTGGCTTCTGGTAAAGTATGCAAATGAGATGTTCAAAATACACACTTCTTGCAACTGTGCAAGTTCATACTGATTTATAAAATGGGCAGGCTATTAAAGTGACTAAAAATGTCAGCAAGATTTATGCATGGATGACAAATTGTATTGGAAATGTTCATTTTTAACATGCTGCCCTAGGTTTTTTTTTGTTTTTTTTAACAACCTAGATATTCCCTGTGATACATTTGTTTTAAGACCATTTTTTCCCTCCCCAAACATACTTTTGACAGTGACTTTTTGACTGGAAAAATAAACAATGCTACTTCACAATCATACAAATTGTATTTTATCACAGAAAGCAGTACTTGGAAGATATAATAAATTTCCTTTTGACACCCATTTTCCCCATGTACCATTAGTCCACTATGGTTAAATAGCTTCCCTTTATAACAGATAACTTGAATTGCATGCATAAATATTTCATCACTAAGATACAAAATTATGTAACTATCAAAACAATTACCCAGTCACCTCTGAGGAAAATATTTCATTCATATTAAAAATGCACAACTTAGGGAACAAAAGATAGGAGTGACAACTAACATATATCTTCTGGAGTTTATGATTCTATCTTTGGAAAATTTCGTGTTAAAAATGGTCTAAGCAATATTCAGATGACTTTTCTCTATTATTTGTGAATTTGTTCCCGTATGCTCCAGCTCTGTCTGTGATTCAACTGGGCAGTTGTGGCATTCTTGCCAGCCCAAGTGTGGTCTTTGGGTAGAGGTCTTGATATTTTACATCTCTGGATGACAGCCATTCATTAACTAAATGAAGCACAGGAATAGGAAAAATAATAATGGAGCCAGTTTACCCAAAGTATTTAAGAAATTAACTAGATCATCCTGGCAGATTGCAAGACATATACACACAACAGAAATATCACAAGTATAAGTGTGGTGTATCACAGTTACGGAGGAATGGATTGTAAAAATCAAATTCAGTAAATAAAGAACTGCCTACGATTAATTTCACAAAGAAAAGATCTTATCAACAGTATTACGTGGTCTTTCTAGTTTGGAAAGTTTGGTATTAGAATTCTAATTCTACTTTTTATATTCAGATCAGTTTGTACCAATACTATTATTGCGACTGATTTTCCTAAGTTCATTAAGTTGAATAACAATTGGTTTACAACTAACAACTCTTCTTGATGTTGAAATGGTGAATATAAAATTGATTTAATGCCCACTTCTGACCATTCATTCTTATACATTCATATGTCCTGGTGTTTGATGAAGCTCTCCTTATATGACTGCCAGCCCCTCTGCCCTGTTTTCACTTAAGTGCCATGGCTATGTTCTTGCTTATTAAAAAGAGTTAGCATTATACATTGTACTGAAAAAGTCCAAACACTCTTGAAAAGAAAAAGAAACAACAAATAAAACATCTGCTTTTCATCAAGAGGCACCATCTTACAGCTTATACTAAAATAAAGTTTTTAAGATAAAGAAATAGGAGTCATGAATAGGCAAAGATTTGTACAGGTGAAGATGCATCCAGAAAACACTAGGAGAAATCGTTTTTTTTTCTTTGCTGTTATTTCTCCCTAAAATACTGTTTCACTTTAATAAAATAAATGCCATTTGTAAGATATTATTTATTCAAATATCTTCTGCTTAAAAGAAATAAATAGTATTTTATGTTAATGCTGAAATAACTTCATAATAATGTTTCCCTCTAGAATTTTAACTTTGCTTCCATGACTATTAGCCCCCACCAGTCTCTTTACAACAGTTAAGAGTTTGCCTTCAAGTTATTTTCAAGAAACATACATTCCTGATTGACAGTCATTCCCATAGAAACAGCTTTACCCCAGAGGATGCAAGTGGAAACAGTCAAAAAAGAGGAACAAAGAGCACATTTAAGAACATCTGGTATAATGTCAAGAAAATCTGTCTACAAGACACGCAAAGTCCATCTCCTTCCCTCATCCCTGCACTGAGATGCATTAGAGGAGTAATTTACTACAAGTGGTTCAGTCAGTGGTTTATTTAACTCATAAAGTCTAGAGTTAAGAGGGGAAAAAAAAGCAAAAGAAAACATATACTTGCTCATGTAAGTATATGTACATGTATATGTAAATATAATTATATGGATATAATGTCTAATAAGAGATCATTTTGAACTCTCATTTGATTTTGTTGTCATCCTTAAATATTAAAATAAAATTAAATAAAAACGCTGCGACACATGTTGAATCCAAAACGGGACTTTTTACCTTGCATTCAAACTGCTAATTGCACATTCTGTACAGTTGGAAATGTCACTATTTCCTCACTGTGTTGACTCCCCATCCAGAAGGCTCATGTTGATTTATTTCCCTAATAATAACTCTTTATTTGCAGAGTTAGCTTTACGAGATCAAAAATAGATTGGTTTAGTTGAAGAAACATTAATTGAGCATCTAATAAATTCTAGATAGCTGAGCTAGGCTATGGGAACACATGATTAAAAAGGCGTGCTCTCTCATCTTCTCATCTGTGAGTAAAGTATGACAATGAATAGGGTGCCTAGGCCATCACTTTAGATAAAGTTCCATTGCCAATATAGTCATTATTTATTAGGGGGTGGAAAGAGTAGGGGATGCTTACTGAGAGTTAGAGCTTTGGTGTTATCCTTTTCACAACGAAAGGTAGTCTCTCGCATAAACTGGTGAATCTCTAATGAGAAAATCTATTTAAACTATTTCTATTTTTTTTAATATAAAAACATTCTACAACTTATTCTCTAACAATACAGGCAAATTTCTAATTTCTCCAAAAATAATTCTTAGATAAACAGGCCTTTTAACTAAGTCTCTCCCCCCAACACTTATTCTCATTTATCTTTTGAAATCTCAGCCTTGATGTTATTGGACAGTAAAAAGGCTGCAATGGGACCCCTGTCAAAAGACAATTTTCTTCCTTGAATGATAAGCAATGGAACATGTAAGAACAAAAAGCCAACTGATTAATAGCATGCAATTCATCTACAATTATCTTGCCCATGTTACACAGTCATTGTATAGATTGGACTAGATCATTAAATTATGTGACAGCAATCAGCCATCTAACTTTAAAAGAGGTGGGAAGAGCCAATTTAAAAACTTAATATCTCAGGATGATACAGTAGCCTGAGAAAGCCAGCCAATTTAGAGAAAATTACCATATGTACCAACCAGAATGATGGATGTGAGCCTTAGCTAAGCATTTGTCCCTGAGCTGATGATGTTTGAAATTCAGTAAAGAACTCTGTGCTTCTTCAATATGTGTTCGAGAATGGTAGTGGTCCAGGGCAGTAAACACTTAGAAAAGTGAAATACAGACTTCAGGAGGATATAAGTTTTTGTGATAACTCTCCACCCTCTATGACTTTACTGGGAATTTGGAATCATATTCTGAGATGAGAAGATCAAGGTTGTCTGACATTTTTCCATGTTCAATGTTTAGTTGTGCCTCATATGTATTGTGTCTTTATTTGAAATACTTATGTATTAGATATGCATTCTCCAAAATCCATAGCATGAAGTTCTCATTCAAAATGGGATCAAGAATTTTAAATAACAGTGGAAAGGTCCAATGTGAATTACTTCTACAGTTATAATGTAACTATTACTGGCAGTCAGCAGATATGACAGTAGCAAGTGAAATGTTAGGAAAGTAAAACATATGTATTTCCATCTCATTCTTTCAGATAAACAAATACATTGAAAGCATAACTTTGTACAAGGCATGGTAGTAGGCACTAGGGATTCAGAAAAATGGGGACCTAAAAGATCTCAGAAACCAGTGGGGAGACAATCTAATTTCAGTTGACTCAGATAAATGCTATGCAGTGGAAAAGAGCATATTGGGAGCAACATGATGGGAGAGAGCACACTGAAAGGAAATCTAGCACAGGCCACCTTGACAAAGAATGACGTCATGTCGCAAGAAATAGTATAGTCAAGCCAACTCAGTTCTCTTAGAATAATACAGGATACATGTCAATGCATACTGTCTTAGCTCAGGCTGCCGTAACAAAACTGGGTGGTTTAAACAATGGAATTTATTTCTTACACTACTACAGGCTGGGAAGTCCAAGATCTAGGTGATGGCTGATTTGGTTCCCAGGGGAGGGCCCTATTCCTGGCTTGCAGATGGCCAACTTCTCACTGTATCCTCACATGGCAGAGAGAGAGAGAGAGAGAGAGAGAGAGAGAGAGAACGCTCTGGTCTCTCTCCATCTTCTTATAAGCACACTAATCCCATCAAGGGGGGGGACCCACTCTTATGATTTCATCTAAACCTAATTAGTTCCCCAAAGCCCCATCTTTATCATATTGAGGGTTAGGGGCTTCAACATATGAATTTTAGGGAGACAAAAACGTTATTCAGTCCATAACATTCAGTTTGTGTGACAACCTATCTTGTTTTTCTTAAATATCTATGATGATTTCCTTATATGTAAAATGACTTTTCCTTTACTTCACAAACATGCACTTGAATCTATTTTGAATGCCCACCATCAAATTATTACACTGAATTAATGGATGTCAGAGAAGTTTGTGAGCAGTGTTCAGGGTCAGCAAGTATTTGATTTTCCACAAGACCAGCCAGACTGATGGCCAGTTTCTGTTTTCTCCTGGTGAAGAGCACACTGATTATATGGCTCAATTGTGGATGTGGTGTGAGTGGGACCAGAGCAAATGTGACTTTAAGTGCTATGATTTTTTCTGAATCACTTTGACAATCTAAAGGAGAGACTCATATGCTATGATATTTTTTTTCTCCTTTACATTGAGAAGAAAATCTCCTTTACAGAATTTCTGCCTTTTGAGAATAAGTAGTAGGTAACTGACTCAAAAATCACAGCTGCTATTTTTTCTAAAACTGAAGAGAACCCAAAGTCCAGAAGATAGACCAAATACAGCATGAACATAAACCTATAAGTCTGTGGATGGTTCTCATTTGGGGCTGTACAGTAAGGGACATGTGTGGTCACACATCTTTCTTTGAGTTCCATTATTTAAAAAGTTCCGTTATTAAAACCTACCTATTTTTATGTAGAAAATCTCATGAAATAACTTTTAAATGATCCATGAGACTAAGCCTAACATACTCCCATTTGTACGTGCTGCTTTTTTTTTTTTTTTTTTTTTTTTTTTTTTTTCCCCAGTACACAGGCCTCTCACTGTTGTGGCCTCTCCCGTTGCGAAGCACAGGCTCTGGACACGCAGGCTCAGCGGCCATGGCTCATGGGCCCAGCCGCTCCGCGGCATGTGGGATCTTCCCGGACCGTAGCAGAAACCCGCATCCCCTGCATCGGCAGGCGGACTCTCAACCACTGTGCCACCAGGGAAGCCCCCTGCTGCTTTTTAATGAATTAAATGGGGTGAATTTTTGGTCTAATGATAACACTGATAATAATGTTGTTCACAATTTATTAAGACTTTAAACTACGTGTCAGCTATTCTTCTAAGTGTATCACAAGCATCATCTCACTTAGTCCTAACAATAATCTTATTGTTAGGACTGAGGCACAGGGAAAGCTAAGTAATTTACCTAAGGTCATAAAGGTAAAAAGACAAAGGGGCTTGGATTGGACACAGGCAATGTGATACCACAGATAATTCCCAACTATCATGCCACAGTAGGTGGTAACTAACTCAAAATCGCAGTTGCTCTTCTTTTTTTTTTTTAACTGAAAAGAATCAAGATCTACAAGACAGACCAAACACAGTATGAGAATAACTATGAATCTCTGGATGATGCTCAAGTCATCACAGCAAACCTAAAGCTTTTACAATTTTGAGAATCCTCTTTAAGAAGAAGGACACAAAATTATGAATACATACTTTTTTTTTTTTTTTTTTTTGCGGTACGCGGGCCTCTCAATGTTGCGGCCTTTCCCATTGCGGAGCACAGGCTCCGGATGCGCAGGCTCCGGATGCGCAGGCTCAGCGGCCATGGCTCACGGGCCCAGCCGGTCCGCGGCACGCGGGATCCTCCCGGACCAGGGCACGAACCCATGTCCCCTGCATCGGCAGGCGGACTCTCAACCACTGCGCCACCAGGGAAGCCCGAATACATACATATTTATTTAGAAAGAGAAAGCTCACCAAAATACCATTTTTAAGGCAGTTGGGTATGGTAAACATCACAAAATCTTGAAAAATAATACTTTTCTCAATTGACCACCTGGCCTGTCTCTGTAATCATTTTTCCCCTACATCTTTGGTTTGTACATTCTTTGATTGTCTCTTCATAGAACTATAATTTCTTAATGATTATAATTTTAATCTCCCCTCTAGTATATTTGACTTTTTCTTTATTGGTAGTTTAGAAAAGTTATTTTTAGGATCACAGGTCATTGTTGGTAAGAGCATGTGAACTTTTAGGGTTGTTGTCAAATTTGGGGAAACTTCTGTGAGATCCTTTTTTTTTTAATTTATGAGCTGTAAGATTTGGGAAAATTTTTTTCACAATATAGCTTCTGATTTAGGAGATTCTGAACCTTGTTTCTCTTCCACCACTGGTATTTTTCCAGTGCCAGGGTAGCACGGGCCATGGCCATTTTGTAATATGACCTCTGAGCCCACACCTTTGGGTCCTGATGCGTGGAGAGTACGTACAGTGGATGAGAAGCACACCTGGTGGTTGTTCTGCACCAGGATGATAGCAAAACCAAACATGGAAGTGGACTATAGCAAGATTTAACACACAAAAATAGGGGATGGCCAGTGAAGCTTGAATTTCACATGAACAACTGGTAATTTCTTTTGACATACTTACAACTAAAAACGTATCTGTTCATTATCTGAAATTCAGATTTAAGTAGTGTTCTGAATTTTACCCGGCAATCTTGCAAAAAGGGCTGTGAAACACATAAACCTAACCCACTAAAACCAAATTAATGTATCAGCAACTAAACTTCCCCTGAGTAAGATCCCTAAACAGCTTATGGCCACTGTAACATCACTTGATGAAGGGGAAGGGAAATGCAGAGGAAAATGGAGGGGAAATAGGCAACAGTTTTAACAGTTTAAACAGTTAGCGGTTTTAATTATGGTTAAACTATCCTACTTTTGTAACTTTTTGACCATGTATGCAAATATACGACTACATGAGCATGTTGCCAGAGCCCCTACCAGTACCAGGGATCCATGCAAGTGAAGAGCCCAAAAGCTCAGGTTAATTAACTTTGAAGTTAATTTGCCTCAGTTCACTGGGTCTAGAAACAACTGTACTCACCCATGTCCATGTGCCATGACTATGCACGAAAACTACCCAGAAAGTTCTACCAACTCAGCTTCTGAATTCTGAATGCTTTACTCTCTGATCATTCGTATATTCATATTGTTATACAGTACCTCATGCTTATTTGTTTATAATTAAAGGTCTGGTTATTTTCTGCTTCCCAGCTAGTTGTCTACATTATCTATCTATCTATCTATCTATCTATCTATCTATCTATCTATCTATCTATCCATCCTATCCACTACATACTTTCACAACTAGATTTTAAATTCCTCCAACGCATTGTGAAGGCTTCCCTTCTTCCCCCACCTTATATGATTTCTCTGGTTACTCAAATAAGAGTTAAGTGGTCGAAAGGGAAAAAAATATTTAGTACAAGAATATATTGTGCTGTTTTTTATAATTAGGGAGTAATATCATTTACATAAAAGGACATGGCTTCTTGTTTAGGAATCTTGCTGGATGTCTGTTTATGTGTATAAGATGAGCCCATCAGCATGTGATCTTGGGGAAGAGGGCAATATATAGAGAGAATTGAATGATTCTATATCATCATAGGAGAAGAATATTTCTACAAGCAGCCCACGACAGAAAGAGAGGAAGGGTAAAGGAAGAAGGAGGTGTACAGAAGAACCAGGTGTGAATCGAAAGCCCAAGTTTTACGTGAAGAGGCCAACGTTCTAAAGAGAGAAACAATCAGTGAGATGATTTTCAAGATGGGAAATGGCAATACATTTCTAGGTATTCCAATGCTTAAGAATTTGTTTTACTTCACTAAGTTCTAATAACTCTTTCCTATTTACCATTCTTCCATCAACATCAGGTGCAAACGGTAAATTTAAATGAGTGGTACTTTGGAAGTACAGAGGATGGGTAGTCTATTACAGGACAAGGTAGAACAGTAAAATAGGAAGAACCTGATTTCATTGCAAAGTTGCTATATTCTCTGATGAAGGTTAGATGTTGGACTGGCAAGATGATTATAAGGCCTATAGAAATCCAAGGGGGAAATTGATTAAAACTGTATAATGTTTGAAATGCTGTTCTGGAGCCATAGTTTTTAACTATTTTTTAAAAAGAAAACTGGAAGCAAAGAGGTCATGAAGACATTATCAAGTGGCCAAAATGTAGCAGTCTATGCCAGACTTAGCAACTGTCCATTCTCCTTCCCACCTCCTCTACCCTCTACCACCCTTAACACATTTTTTGTGCTTTATCCCTCATCCATTAATTACTTGGGTACAGCAGAGATAAAAAGGTCTTTGCTAGCTGCGTACCACTTCTAGCCATGCCTACCATACAGTGCACTCTATTCCCAACCCTGTTGAGTATCTCTGGTTTCCTCACTGCCCTTTATTTATAGAACTTCCAGCTACATTCCCAACACAGGTAAAATGTCAGGCAATGGAAACCATGCTTCCCTGCAGCCCTTTGGCCATAACATTAAAAAGAAAGCACCTTTAATTTATCATGTCCTCCTTGAGTGCCCACAGCTATTTCACTTAGCAGAGCCCAGCATCCTTCTGTGGAGGGCTTGGAGAAATGTGACAAGACTATAAAATGAAGGGGTTGCACGGGTCCAGCCCTAGAATTCTGTGTTGCCATGACGCCAGCCTCCAGAGCTAAATGGTCAGCTGAGTGCAGAAGGGGACAGCCATGCTTTACTAGTATCCTGTATTAAAGGCAAGACCACTTGGCAGTTTCCATGACTCCTGGCTAAATATTTTCAACCTAAGCTGTAATATATGCTATGTTATAATATTCTAAAGCTAAAATGAAATTTTTAGAAAAGTCAAGTGTAATATTTAGTGTCTACCCTTACCCCTGCTTGAGGGTTCTTAAATTGAAGAGGTAAGGGCTAGTGTAAAGGGGATGTGTGGAAGGCTTTCTTAAAAGCATTATGTGACACCTAGTGAAAAAGAACTTGAAAAAAAAATTTCTGAGAGTAATTTTATATTTATTGCACTTAATTTAACAAATTATTGCAGGAAACACATAGACAGCGTTTTCCCAGTAAAATTATTATACTTAAATGAACTTTTGACAATGTATTAATTACAAGGACATGACCACATTTATTCTGCTGATCCAGTAATTACATGCATTAAAGAAATATTTATCTACAAACTATGCAGTGTACTTCAAAACAGCATTTATTGCCAAATTACATTTCCTGGATATCTGTGCCCTATTTCCAGTTCCTAGTAATTTTTTTTTTTTTTAATTTCAAGAGGAACAGAGAATGACGAGAATTTTGAAAAATACTCTATAAATAAATGCTTACTGATGTCAAAAGACTGAAATGTAGACCATTTTAACCATAGACGTCAGAAAAATAATTGTGAGGCACCCAAATTCATGTGTTTCAGACAGAAAGAAGACAAGCAAAATCACAATGTGTCAAGCTCCTCTTTTTTCCCTGCCTATCTTTACAATGAATAAAAACATAGCATAAATTGTAAACCAACATGACTTCACACTAGATAACAATAGGAGGAAAATTAATATAACTGACATCTGTCTGAAAGATTCAAATATTCAGTTTATTTCTGAAAGCTGGAAAACGTCTATGAAATATTAGCAATCACTTCCAACACAATCAGAATCGTTCTACCTCTGTAGCAATTCGCAGATACAAACATGCTCCCCTTCACTCCGGATGTTGTAAAGAGTAGCTGAAGAGGGAGAGAAAGATGTTCCTTCTTTAAGGTTTTACAGCTGGTGAGAGGCATAGCGGAATCAGAATTGAAGAACTAGCCCACGGAACTTAACCAAAGAGACTTTTTTTTTTCCCTAGAGGCATATTCTATTACACTTACCAAATAATGGAAACCCATTTCTCTCTTAAGGTATTCACAGAGCTCTGATAGAAAATTTACTTCCTCATGTGTCTGGAAGAGCAAGAGCTTCCCAACATTTTAACTGAGCATCCCAAACACAGCACTTTGATATTTTAATTGAGTATTTTGGAGAAAATTGCAGAATGTATCTTGAGTTTAAATTTTCTATGAAAGAAAACCCCACAATTTTTTCTAGTTGCTTATTCCAGGTAAAAAAGGAGGAAATGTTATTAAAAGCTTAGCACTTCGTGTGAAAATTAATAACAACAGTAGTAATGATAATAATAAAATAGAACACAAAATCTATTTTTTGAATGTCTTCTTTGAGCTAACATTTTATACATGTTACACCGTATCATACAATTTTTTAAAATGAGGTTAATGGCAAAATACACATCTCAACAAGATTAAAAGTAGTATAATGTATGTTATGATCTGATTAGGTTGAGGGAATCCTTAAAACATGAAAAACTACAATATATTGGGGTTTTTTCCCCACATTTGATTGAACTTTTCGGAAAATAAAATACATCATCAAATTGATGTCTGTACTTAATGTATCAGTGTATCTACTCCTCCTAAAATTCCTGTATCAATTCCCAAAAGCAATTGGTACATCTTAATACTGACAAAATAGAAGAGAGCTCTTCCTCAAATAGCTACAAGAGACAGGCATGTAGAATTTTAAATAATGGGGGTCATCTAGGAAGTACTAGCCTTCACATAACATGTCAGATTCTATCAATGCACACAAATCTATCACCTTATCTGTTTGCTGTGGGAGTGCATCAGAACATGGCAGAAGACAGAGTACATATGAATGAGATGGTTAAAAGACCTATATACCCAGAGTAGGAAGCCTCGATTTTGGTGGTCTTTCTGCTATGTCTTTCAGATAAATTTGGGCTAGATGAACTTTAAAGTGTTTTTTAGCTCTAAATCCAATAAAGATATTTCATAAATTATAAAACACTGCTTAAATATAAGTATGCCTATTTTTTAAAAACTAACTTGTAGATATAAGACATAAGAATAGTGTATGCTTTAAGCTGTATAGACAATTCCTGCTATAAAAAAGTTTTAGTCTTATTAAAACACAGAAGTATGCTCTTATAGAGGTATGTCTTAAAAATATCTGAAGGCATAAAATAGCAAAGATTGTGCTTGCTGTGGGGAGAAATAAAGTAGGGGAACAGAGAATAAAAGTAATAGGGCTCTCATGTCCACAACTCTATTTATGAAGATGAGAAAATCCCCACACCCATCCACCACCACCAAATAAAATTAGAATGCTCTCACTGTATTTCTGCCTGAGCTACTGTATAATCTGTTACCACTGCTGGCAGTGATTGAGAAATAATATGAATTAAAGCACGTTAGATCAAATAGATAAATGTAGGTATGGCTAAAAAGGCAAATGAAAGATTAATATAAATTATATTCATTTATTTTTAAATGCTTCATTTTGATAGCCTACTTTCTGCAAAATTATGTGCAGATGACCAGTCAGGGATAAAGTAAGAGTTTAAAAGGTATTTTAGACTACTTCCTCTTCATGTAACAAATTATACATTTATTGCTCCTGAGTCACAACTACCAATATTTTTGGCTTCCAAAGCACCTTGAAAAATTCAGTGATAAATGCTTGGCACTGACTTCCTACACAAAAGTCTTCTGCATCAGCCCAAAAATCTATTTCTGTGGGTTTTGTGGTTACAGTAATTAGGCTTCCACATTTGGCTATGCCCCAAGAACCAGAGAATCTGGCCATTAGAAAACACAATTCCTAGTATAGAATCCTTCCTCTGTACAATTAGTTTAGAAAGGTGTGCTTCCCTTTCAAAAAAAGGAAATGTTAAATCATGGAGTTCTCAATCAAGGATTCCTCCTTTCTGTCACTTTCTGTCATCATCACTCATCACAATCAAAGTGAGTATATTCCAAGAAAAACAGGATTTTAATAAGAAGAAACTGATCACTAATTATATTTACACATGACATCAACAGACACAAAAAGAAAGCATACAAATTAATATATGTTTAAAATATGATAAAATTTAATACCAGTTCTTGAAAAAAGAAACACTATGAAATACTAGGCTTAATTTTTCATCTAAAATCTACAGTCTATACCATGCTGATCGGTGAAACTCTAAACCAAGAACAATTGAACAGATTATATAAAAAGAATTTTAAAATACTGCTTCAGAAATTCTGATAACAGGAACAAATCATAAAATAAAGAAGTATAAATACTGGAGAAAACGATGTGTTATTGTGTTTTATTTTGTTTTTTTCCCAGAAACTTTTCTCCACATCAACAATAACTAGTTATGTGGCAACAGCAGGAAAAAAATAAAAAGCTAAAATGGCAAAATTTAATGAATAGAATTATTCTAGAAATAATTTTAACAATGTTTGCATAGGTGCAAAATAATTTTTTAAAAACAAACTTCTGTAAAAATACCAACAAATATATTTTAATAGAAGACAGAATCTAGATTTTTCTAAATCTTAGAAGAAACAAATATATAAACATTACAATTCTTCTCAAGATTTATAGGTTCAATGTGATAGAAATTATAATCTTAGTGGGCCTATATTATGCATCTTGACAAGATAATTCTGAAATCCACATGAAAGTAAATAAAATGTATTTGTGTGTGTGGTGGGAGCACATTTCAATGTAAGGAGGTTTATACCCTATACAGCTAAGGTAATTACAACAGTGAAGTAATAAATCAACAGTCAAAAGACAAACTGTTTGCCCTTATGCCCTAAAGAATGCTAAAGCAGCAAAGTCAGCTTCTCACATTTGAAACATTAGAAACTCAAATGAAAATGTCAAGAATTAAGTGTTAACGAGATAGATATGTACCTTCCTCCAAACTCTTGCCTTTATTAAATAAATGAACGTTGAATTCCCTAACAATAGTTTTGTAAAAATAATAATAATAATAAACTGAAAGAAAAGAAATGCTGGCATGTTTAGAGTGGCTATCTAAAGGCAGGAAGATTACAGATTAGATTATGTTCTTCTTCATATATACTCCTGTAAGTTACAAATATTTTCCAATGATTATACACCTTTTTATTGAAAAAAAAAACTTTCCTGAAAAAAATCCCTTTTTAAACTTACCTCACCCAACTAAGTTGGTCACGCACTGTATAACTAGAGAGAAAACATTCAGACAGCCATACTATACTGTGTACCAATCCCAAAATGAAGGATTTTCTTTGAAATCTTAGCCTTCGGCATTCTGAGAACTGTTATATGATGCCACACTGATATGCTGCAGTGAAGGTCCTCTCTAAACAAGCACTGTAATTATGGGAAATTATGAATTCTTCTGGATTTCCATATTTTTACCTTTAAAATGGTTTGATTATACGATAACTAATTCATTTCTAACAGAGTTGCATCAGGTTTTCTGACTCTGGGTCTATGGTACTTGAACACATAATAAAGAAATAGAGAAACTTATTCATTGATTCACTTTCAGCAAATTGCAAATACACAACCCTGTGAATTCCCTGGTGGTCCAGTGGTTAGGACTTGGCACTGCCAGGGCCCAGGTTTGATTTCTGGTCAGGGAACTAAGATCCCGTAAGCCACTTGACACAGCCAAATCAAAAAAGAGAGAGAGAGAGAGAGAGAAAAGAGAGAGGAATTAAGGAAACAATCCCATCTACCATCACAACAAAAAGAATACAATATCTAGGAATAAACCTACCTAAGGAGACAAAAGACCTGTACTCAGAAACCTATAAGACACTGATGAAAGAAATCAAAGATGACACAAACAGCTGGAGAGATGTACCATGTTCTTGGATTGGAAGAATCAATATTGTGAAAATGACTATACTACCCAAAGCAATCGACAGATTCAATGCAGTCCCTATCATATTACCAATGGCATATTTCACAGAATTAGAACAAAATTTTACAATATGTATGGAAACACAAAAGACCCCAAACAGCCAAAGCAATCTTGAGGAATAAAAATGGAGCTGGAGGAATCAGGCTCCCTGACTTCAGACTATATTACAAAGCTACAGTCATCAAAACAGTATCATATTGGCACAGAAACAGAAATATAGATTAATGGAACAGGATAGAAAAGTCAGAGATAAACCCACATACCTATGGTCAACTAATCTATGACAAAGGAGATAAGGATATACAATGGAGAAAAAACAGTCTCTTCAATAAGTGGTGCTGGGAAAACTGGACAGCTACATGTAAAAGAATGAAATTAGAACACTCCCTAACACCATACACAATAATAAACCCAAAATGGATTAGAGACCTAAATGTAAGACTGGACACTATAAAACTCTTAGAGGAAAACATAGGCAGAATACTCTTTGACATAAATCGCAGCAAGATCTCTTTTGATCCACTGCCTAGAAGTAATGAAAATAAAAACAAAAATAAACAAATGGGATCTAATTAATCTTAAAAGCTTTTGCACAGCAAAGGAAACCATAAACGAAAAGACAACCCTTGGAACGGGAGGAAATATTTGCAAATAAAGCAAATGGCAAGGGATTAATCTCCAAAATATACAAACAGCTCATGCAGCTTAATATCAAAAAAACAAATAACCCAATCAAAAAAAATGGGCAGAAGATCTAAATAGACATTTCTCCAAAGAAGACATACAGATGGCCAAAAAGCACATGAAAATATGCTCAACATCACTAATTATCAGAGAAATGTAAATCAAAACTACAATGAGGTATGACCTCACAGCGGTGAGAATGGAGATCATCAAAAAATCTACAAACAATAAATGCTGGAGAGGGTGTGGAGAAAAGGGAAACCTCCTACACTCTTGGTGGGAATGTAAGTTGGTACAGCCACTATGGAGAACAGTATGGAGGTTTCTTACAAAACTAAAAATAGAACTACCATATGACCCAGCAATCCCACTCCTAGGCATATACCTGGAGAAAACCATAATTCAAAAAGATACATGTACCCCAATGTTCATTGCAACACTATTTACAATAGCCAGGACATGGAAGCAACCTGAACGTCCATCGACAGAAAAATGGATAAAGAAGATGTGGTGTATGTGTGTGTGTATATATATATATATATATATATATATATATATATATATATAATATGGAATATTACTCACCCATAAAAAAGGAAAATGCCATTTGCAGCAACATGGATGAACGTAGAGATTGTCATACTGAGTGAAGTAAGTCAGACACAGAAAGACAAATATATGATACTGCTTATACGTGGAATCTAAAAAAATAGTCATAAATGAACTTATTTATACAAACAGGAGTAGAGTCACAGATATAGAAAACAAACTTATGGTTACCAGAAGATGCGGGGAGAGGGATAAACTGGGAGATTGGGACTGACATATACACACTACTATATATAAAATAGATAACTAATAAGGACCTACTGTATAGCAGAGGGAACTCTACTCAATACCCTGCAATGGCCTATATGGGAAAAGAATCTAAAAAAAAAATAAAACAGTGGACATATGTATATGTATAACTGATTCACTTTGCTGTACACCTGAAACTAATACAACATTGTAAATCAACTATACTCCAATAAAAAACTAAAAGAAATAATAAAGCAAATACACAACCCAGTTAAGTGGATTTCCTGAGTCTATTCTTTTAACTAAATAACCTATTTTCTGAGTAAGCTAGAATAGTGAAACGTTGTTCACTGAGTATAATTTTAAGTTTATATTCTTTGTTGCTTATGACTTTTATGTGTTATAGACAGACTATAGCTCTCAGTCAGGATAATCTAAGTGTGTATATTTGACACATTTAGAAGGTGAGAACTGGATGTGTGCAGCTGTAGAAAGGCAAGACGTGTGTGCACACGGGCTCTGCTGGTCTCCTAGAATGCTGTCATTCGCCAGCTTTTTCAAGTATCTGTGCCCTGATTGTGAAATGGCGGTTATTTACTTTGGTTAGAAGAACGGACGTGTGGACACAGCGAGGGGGAAGGGGAGGGTGGGACGAACTGGGAGATTAGGATTGACATATATACACTACCATGTATAAAATAGCTAGCTAGTGGGAACCTGCTATAAAGCACAGGAAGCTCAGCTCGGTGCTCTGTGACGACCTGGATGGGTGGGATGGGGGCGGGTGTGGTGGGAGGGAGTTCCAAGAGGGAGGGGATATAGGTATACATATAGCTGATTCACTTCACTGTACAGCAGAAACTAACACAACATTGTAAAGCAATTGTACTCCAATTTAAAAACAAGTAATAATTAGTATAAGTAGTTGAAGCTATACTAACAGCAATAAAGACCAAGAAATCAAACTGTGCGTACGTGCGTTTTTGGTTTTTCAAGAAAAAAGAAGAGTTTTGTCCTAAAGCATCAGTTGTCAAATTTTTTGGTCTCTGAACCAAAACTCTTAAAACTTTCTAAGGATTCCAAAGCGCTTTTGTTTATAGGAATTATAACTTTCAATATTTACCTAATCAGATATTAAAATGGAAAATTATTACCACTTTTATTTATTTAATCATTTGTAGATAACAATGACGAACACATTGTCTGTTAACATAAAACATCTTGGTACTGTTTTGAAAATAGTTTTGAACCCTCAGACCTGAGTGAGAACCACTGTCCTCAAGTAAAGCCAGTTTGTTTTAGACTATGAAAGAGACTAACGAAAGAGAAAGCTTAGAAAGTAAATTTTATTTGCCATGGTATATAATACCTAAGACTGTAAAGAGGTGAGGAAAGGTGTTAAATAAAACTTTGTCAAAGTTCACTTAATCTTATTAGACTTAACTTCCTAGGTTTACTGATTAATGCCTTTGGCTACTATTGTGAAACCTTTTTTACCTGCTTTACCTAATCTTCTTTGAAAGCAGAGATTTCATGTTTTACCATAATACTTTTCCTATGCTTTATGTTGAATTAATTATGCCCTTGATATCAAAGAAAAAAGAAAAAGAAATAAAAATTCCCTTACTTATGAAAGATCTAGGGTTCTTTAAAATCACATTATTGTCCATGTTTATTGTTAAATGTTTTCTTGTCACTGTGATTAAATAGGTGTCTTTGGCAAGAATGATCCTATCTTAATAAGTGTCAAAATTTCTTCTGATAAATATTTTGAGCTGTCTTCTCCATATCAAATTTTAAATATGGAAAAAAAAAATAAAATGAAAGTTTCAGCATAACTCTAACATCTAAAACTATCTTTGAAATTTCCCAGGGAAATGCTAGAAATAATTACATTTCTTTACTATGCTACTATTGTAAAGTGTTATATGGGCAAATCTGTCAAATCAGGAGAGACAAACCATCTACCTATGTTACATTTGTGTAGGTAAATTAATGTACATATTTCACACATTGTATGCCTCCACAGGAATTCCCTGCAGATTTAACAATGCATTGCTGCATTACCTGCAGAAACACTCATCAAAAGTCCTCTGAATTATTCTCTGCCTTGAAAGAGAACTGTGATCTCCTCCATATTGGTAGTTTGGATTATACTATTAAATAAACCACAGCCATTAAATCTCTCCTCTAAAATGAGATTTCATTTTAAGTTAGTGTTTGCTTGAGGGCTTTGATAATAAGCTTTAGGTTAGAGTTTGTCTTCAACCAAGGACAGTCTCAGAGCCTGTGAGAAATTACTGTACCAGGTACTTTGAACTGTTGATACTTCAAAGAATAAACTCTCAAATACAGGCTTCTGAGCTCACATCAACTATAAAACTTTCATACCATACCAGTGGACTGCATCAGGCTTTTTAGTCCAGAAGCAGAGGGTTTTATGAAAACAGACAGCTAACCAAATATCCAGTAAGTGAACACTCAGTTACATAGGACTGAATGAGCTGACGAGGGACATTTTATTGTGATTGTTTGTCTGAATATGGTTGATATTGGTTCAATGTCATATTTATCTGGATATAAAAAGCCATCTTTTCTCTTTCTACTTAACTTATCTTGAACCCACAATTACTCTTTTATAAACTAAAATGAAATACTTAAAAATAATATCTGACTCGGATCCCAAGAATCTCTTACTAAATCTTCTTACTTTTTATTACTTTGGCAATATAGTTATTTATTTGGGGTCAAAAAGAATCTATCCTCCTTTTACCATGACACAATTGGGGGAATCAACTGCATAACCGAGACCTTATCTGGAGTATCATATATGAGAATTATGTTTACTGAGTCAAGTAGTACAGGAACTTTTAAGAAAAAAAGATTGGTTTAGGTTTGGAGCTAATGTCAACAAAGACCTCTCAGGGAAATTGGCCTGGTACCTGGTTTACCAGGTCCCAGCCTTACAGGGATTAAGAAAAGTTAGGCAGACCATGAAAATTAGTAAATTTGGCAACATCGGAAAGGAAAGCATTCATCAAAATTTACAGGTAGGGCTGGAGAAACCTGGTAGAGTTTCTTGGGCTTAGTATTCTTGCCTTGGGAGAGTAAATTATACAGGCTTTTAAAAATCTAATCTGAGATTCCTTACAAAAACTTTCAGAGAGAATTTACTTCATGGCTTCAATAATCTCAATATCTTAATCTTATTACTTTGAGAATTTATGATCATGATGGTGGAGTTGGGACTTGGAAAGAGGCATAAGAGATCTCTGGAAGTCATGACTAGAGCACCACTCTAGATTATCTACACCTTTCATTATGGTTGAGCCATTTTACAATTAAGTAAATTGTAGAACACAAGAAGTAATACAAATGATTCTTGTCCATAGAAATACAAACAGATTTCATCCAGTGGAATGCAACTGATTGTTGCCCTGTGGATACTGATCACTTTTACATCATTTTATAAATTCATTTCAGCATTCCTCATTGCCTGCTTTGCTCCATAAACATGTGCACACGTTTGCAAGTGTGCATACACACACACACACACACACACACACATATGTAGGTATATATACACGTGTGTGTGTATGGTGTGTTCTTTGAAATCTCTTTTGAACTAGTTATAATATCTTACTGATGTCACCATTAATTAATTAATTAAAATCTTGGCGATGTAGTCATTAAAAAAAAAATCTATAACAACTTTAGAGACCATTTATCCAGATGACAGTAGGAAGCAGGAGGGAATGAGGTGTATTCCAGAAGATAAAATAACGTATGTAAAATCTCTTAGCAGGAGAGAGCAAAACTTATTCAAGAAACTGGAAGAAGGACAAGTGTATGGGACAGATAGTAAGAGGTAAGACTGGATGGGGTAGGCAGGATCCTAGCATGTTGGAAACTGAAGGCCATATTTAAGACTTTCATTTCTATTTTTAACTCAAAAGAAATGAGATAAATCTATTTCAATCCATTAAAGTGATTTAAGCTTGACAGGGGAAGATGAATTTTAGATACTTAGATTTGACTTAAAAAAGATGGCTTTGTGCGTTATGGAGAATTGATTGGAGAGGAGACTGTAGTAGCAGGCTGATGTGGTCTAAGGGAGATATTAGAGAAACTCGAAAAAAAAGTGGCGGCAGTGAAGATGGAGAGAAATGTATTATTTTGAGAGATACCTCTAAAGCAAAGAATTAGCCAAGATATAGAAACAACCTAAGTGTCCATCAATGGATGAATGGATAAAGAAATATATATATATATAAAATTCAGCCATAAAAAAGGAAATCCTGCCATTTGCAACATGGATGGACCTGGAGGGGATTATGCTGAAATAAGTCAGAGAGAGAAAGACAAATATGATCTTACTTATATGTGGAATCTAAAAAAACAAAAACAAACCAAACTCTTAGATACAGAAAACAGATTGGTGGCTGCCAGAGATGGAGGAGGGGTGTCAGGTGGCTAAAATGGGTGGAGGTGATCAAATATACGATGTACAGCACGGTGACTATAGTTAATAATACTGTATTATATATTTGAAAGTTGCTAAGAAAGTAGATCTGAAAAGTTCTCATCACAGGAAAAAAAATTGTAACTATGTAGGGTAACGGATATGGATGTTAACTGGTCTTATTGTGGTGATCATTTTACTATATATACAAATATCAAATCGTATTGCATACCTGAAACTAATACAGTGCTATATGTCAATTATATTTCAATAAAACTGTAAAAAAACTATTCACTCATTAATTTTTCCAGTTTTGATATCCATATATTTAAATTTGCTTTACAATATAATCCACTGACAAGTGAGGAATATTCTCTAATTTAAAATATATAGAGAGATATACATTTATTTAATTTACTTTTGGATTGCATTTGACTCACTGTTTGATAGAGTAGGAACAGGAAGTAAAGAGAGATGGAATCTTTGGTAAATTACCAATGACAGGCAGCACTTGTTGGGGATTATTATTATTATTATTATTATTTTATGTATTAAGGCAGCGTTACAGGCTATTGCTATCAGCCAGCAGGAAAAAATATAGGTTTAGCAGAATGATGTGGAGTCTTATTATTTTCTAACGATTGTGTGGGGGGTGGCTGGATGGTGTTGACAGTATTGGGACTTTCAGGCAGTCACAAAGATATAAAACAGGCTCCCGTTTCATGTAATTGAAGGAGGTGGGGCTGGGAAAGTTGTGTTTCTGAGTCATGACCACAGCATTAACCATCCCAAAGGACCCTGAAATAGGGCTGCAGCTGCCAGCTTCACTCACCTCTACCACCAACACTTTGAATCATTACCAAAAATAAATAAATAAATATTCAAGAACTCACAAATGTATTTGTTTTAGAAAGATAGATTTTGAACAAGATTTCACCTCCTGTATGCAGAAAACACTTTCATTCCAGTTTCTAGTATCTCCATGCAAGAGGTGGCCTTGGCATTTGTAGTCTTCCCTAGGTATGTCAAGAGATTAGGGCTACAAGGGTTAGGGCAGAGAGAGTAAAAGATAATATTTAAACTGACTTGTTTCATGTTTTGAGTATTTTAAGAATCCTCTGTCTACAGGTTTAAGGATGAAAGTGTATCTACTTACTAGATATTCTAAGATTTAAAAAATTATCTTTTAAACAGTTTCATAATATCCTTTTTATGAAAAACATGTTATCATCCCCATAGACTGCTTATTACTTACAAAAGGCAAAGGTACCTTTATAATTAAGACATCTAGCAGACACCACCTTAATTAAGTGATCATTCAATCTCCCTGATAATGGGACAATCTCTCCATTATTGATGGACTGAGAAGGACACATTATCTAAGTAGTAGTCCTACCAAAATCCAAGATCCTATTTGTGATTAGAATCTAATCATGAGGAAACAATCAGACAATCCAAATTGAAAGATAGTGGGCTTGGAGACTTAAAATATCAGTGTTATTAATTTAGAAAATGCTGGGAACCAATAAATGCAGTGTGTAATCCTTGATTGCTTTTTGGAATAAAAACAAAACAAAAACAATGAAAATACAAAGAAACAACAAAAACAGTTACAAAGTACATTATTAGGGTGATGGGGGAAAATTGAATATGGGACGAACATTAGACAATTGGATCAATGTTAAATTTCTGGAATATTTTAACATATGTGGTTATGTAGAAGAAGATACCACTGGCCTATCTCCTGTGCACTCAGGCCTGACTCTTGAGGAAGGGGTACAGTGAATGAATAAGCCTCATTTCTCTATCATTCCCATGGACACTGAAAGCACTATCTCACCACTGGTGGACGTCTTATGGTTGAAGTAAGCTTGGCAATGGCAGATGGCCGAGTTAGAGATGATGGCCGTAGTATGACCGCCTGCAGTAGCTATGCTGGGGATGGCAGTGATCCCTTCAGGATTAGGGCTAGAGAGAACGTGAGCTACTGGCAAAGGTATCCATGATTCTGGCCTTAGGCAATAGCAGCCTCCTCTTGACTTATATGAGCCTAAGCAGCAGCAGTTGAAACCTATGCAGATATTGGTGTGATTTGTTTAGTTAGTGGCAGTTAATGGAAGCATCATCACCATGAGCCAGTAAAGAAACAACGGAAAAGATTTACATTCCACATGCTGGCTGGATGAGGTGGATCCTAATGTGATGTCCCTGTGGAAATCCCAACAATTGCTTTAGCGACAAGTAGAACTCCACCCTGTACACTGGCTGGAGGTAGGGGGAGGTCAGACAGAGAAATATGATGGTTGGCTCTAACTCTCATCCTACAGCTACCTCAAGCTGGGGTACTGATAGATACAAATGTTATGTTTTCCTTTACCAGAAAAGAAAAACGTATATATTTTCATGGGTGCCTGACACCACACAGTCTTAGCTTGTAATTTCTTTTGACCGATATTTAGAATCACACCTTCCTGCAGAGAAATTCTTAGAAAGAGTACAAAATAGAAACCAGTCACCACACATCTGAGATCTGAGAATAAGACAGAAGAAAATAAAGAACTCAGTAGGAAGGATGAAATTCATTATGAACTGATGAATTTGATGTTAGATACACCAATTGTAGTGTTACCATGTTATTTATTAATGTATCACAGTGATTAGGCAACTGAGGTAGAGACCAATGAAGTGTTAATGGAAAAGAAGGAAAGAGGCCTTCCCAGTGTCTATAGCTGGGAAAAGACGTATTGTTACTGAAATAGTAATGATGTATCACTTGTTTCATAGGTAATAAAGTCTTACTAGGCATCAGTTCATATCAAGGGCCTTTTGGTGTTGCAGTGACCGGGTGTCTACCATCAATTCCCTAAAGGACTACCAGAAACACCTGCTGATGGAAAAAAAGCTAAGATTGTGCAGTAAGAAAGAATGGTACCTTGACAGGGTTTGTGCCTGGTCCAGAGGATTCTAGGCTAGGTCTTGAAGACAGAGCCTGGGTGGGATGGGCAGGGTTTATGATGTTAGAGCTATGGATCATGGGCACTGAGCCCTGGGTATTGATGAGTAAGCTGTCAGTCTTGAAAAATAAGCTGCTTAGTTAATTCCCATTATTATCTGTTGGAAACAAGTATCATGTGAAACAAGCAGCTAAGTTTTTTTTTTTTTTAATTTTATCATAATAGAAACACAAAAGGGACAAAAATATGTCTGATTATAGGATTGTTTAAATAGAGGATAGAGACATATGTTGGTTTTAGTTTTCATAGAAAACACAAGCTTGTAGCTTAGGTCTCTAGGTATATATACCTTCAATTCTTTCCTAAGGAATATCCATTACCTGGTCACAGGCTCCCCATCTGGAAATACAAATTGGCTACTTGTGAATTTAAAAAAGACTTTGTTCAATGGAAGATTTGATGATTTTAAGTTTCTGAATTTTGCTGACTAAACATCTCTCCTATCATTTCTAAATATAAAAAGAAGTGCATGTATTTTGTGTGTATATATTTGTATGTATCTATATATGTATGTATTTTTACGTAGTGGATATAACGGATACAACATGCATATGTGTGTTTGGGTGTGTGTGTGTGTGTTTAAACCTACAAATACAACATGTGTTTTCAAATAATGGACATATATATGGAGGCATTACAAAATCAGTATGTTCCTGTAACTTGATTTATTCTTCTTAACAATATGTCATGAAGTCTTTCATATGTATGTGCTTCTATATGTGTATAATCCCTAAAATGGAGGGAAATAATTCTTACCTCATAAATCTATTATGTTTTAAAGAGTTAGCTTCTATAAATCACTTAGAATAATGACAAGGAAATAATACACATTATACAAGTGTTTAGTAAATAATTTTATAATATTGTCATGGATTATCATTGGCTTGTATTTTCTCTTCTAGAGGAATTTGAATCAAAATATTAGGCTACAAAAATTCTGTGGCTATTTCAATTGAAGTAGCATAGAAACATATAGATTGGTGTTATTAGTGAGAATTGACATTTCACGTACTAAATTTTTCTATCTAGGAACATAATATATGTTTTCCACTTATT
The DNA here is from genome assembly GCF_008692025.1 of Phocoena sinus. Classification (NCBI taxonomy): domain Eukaryota; kingdom Metazoa; phylum Chordata; class Mammalia; order Artiodactyla; family Phocoenidae; genus Phocoena; species Phocoena sinus. The sequence continues at coordinate 84,830,777 of NC_045769.1, read as the reverse complement.
CTGCTTTCCTTTTACATGTTCATTTTTAATTGAAGTTATAGTTGATTTAAAATATTATATTTGTTTCTCATGTACAGCATAATGATTCAATATATTTGTAGACTACACTCCACTTAAAGTTATTATAAACTATTGGCTATATTCCCTGAGCTGCACAATATATTCTCTTAGCTTGTTTATTTTATACATAGTAGTTTGTACCTCTTAACCTCGTATCCCTATCTTGGCTCTCCTTACTTGCCACCACTAGTTTTTTCTCTAAATCTGTGAGTCCGTTTCAGTTTTGTTATACTCACTCGTTTTATTTTTTTAGAGTCCACATATAAGTAATAACATACAGTATTTGTCTTTCTCTGTCTGACTTATTTCACTATTACCCAGAAATAGGCACAACAGTATTTTGGTGTCTATATTTTCCATTCTGTCACTAAGCCCAATTGTAGTAAGTCTTGAAGACATGATGATTGTCTCATGGCAATGTGTCTTAAGACTGCATTTGTAATCATGTATTTCTTTATGTTCTGTTCACTTCCCTAAATGTAATTTTAGTTTTGGTTTAATGAGTCTTACACTATAGTATTATATAAAGAAAAGGGACATTTGATCTCACCTACTCTGAATACAATTTACACCGGGACACTATATCCTATATATAGTTTCCATAGGATATAGGAGAAAAAAGATCATCAGCTATTAACTCATGGACAAGGGGCACTTCTTTTCCAGACGCTTCTCTGCTTGGATGCCCTGGGTGTGGCAGTGACTAAGTTTCTCTATGACCTTGCTTTTTATAGCGTGGCCCAAGGATGGAACAGATAGCATGCAAATCACTTGCGGGCTTATTAAAACTGCAGAATATGGGCTCAAATACCATAGAGAGGCAGAAACAGAACTTGCCCTTTAACAATAACCCAAGGTGATTTTTAAACACGTGGAGCTCCGAGGAGCAGTTTTTCAGCCACAGCTTCCGTCAGGCTTTCCTTTCTGGAGGAGCCTTCCTTTCTGGAGGCTCTAGCTCTCCCTAAGCTCTGGAAATACCAGTCCCTCCCTTGCCACTTCAGGCCAGGGATAGCGGTGGTTTCTTGCTCTCCTTATTCCCTGGGTTCCTGTTCCCATTCTTTGAGAATTCCTTTAACCCTACTCATACCTCTGTAAATAAAGTCTCTTTAAACCCCAGAGCTGGGTGATTTTGGTTTCCTTCCAGGAACCTGACTGATCACCTCCCAATAAGTGGGCTTGGCTGCTGGGAGAGTTTCTCTATCTCACTCTTTCTGAGGTTTTAAAATTCGGAATGCATAAAATTTCACTTTGTCCATTCTGCCACACTTAAGTCTCTCACATTTGGCTGAGTTATTCTGAACTCTAATGTGGCTCAGTTGGTTTCTCTCTCTCTCAGTTTTTGTCACTTCCAAGTCACCAGAGAATTACTCCTTGTGGACTGAAATTCTGGTACAGTGTAGACATTCCCCTTCAGGAGAATTTTCTCATAGCTAAGTTAAAATATATCATGTGTACTTTTTTCTTTTGATAAAATATCTTACTTGATCCTCATAATAAACTCACATTGTAAATACTGTTAAAGATGAGAAAACTGACAAAGGCGGTTACATAACTTTTCCAAGATCACACAGTTGGTAGTTGGCAAAGCTTTCTGATTTCAGAGGTCATTCTCTTAACAACAGTTGCATATTGCCTGCCTATTTTTCTGCTGACTACTTCCAGAAAAATATTTTCTGATGAAGTCTGCTAATTTCTGAGCAAAGATATTATTGCTCATCTTTGAAAATATACTAGATTCCTAATCATTCTAATAGCTTGAGCTGTTAGACCCTATTCACAAACCTCACGTTCACAGCCAGACATTAATTCTGCTACATGTTCATTTCTCTCTTCAGTGGACACACACTCTGCTAAGGACAACAAAGGCAATCCTGGATAGCCAAAAATGTGGCTGGAGATCAAACCTAATTTGCCCCCAGAAGCTTAGCCCTTGGCATGTCCTCAGGATGTGAGAGGATTCTAGAATCTCAAGGTAACACTGTAACTCATTCATTTATCCTTGTCTTGCCATCCATCTCCCTGCAGTCTCCTGTTAGAGGACCACCTCTTCTAGATGGTCTTAGCATTTTTATAATTCTGACAGTCTCATGTCTCCTAAGGTAGGACTAGGTCATAGACTTTTGGGGGGTTGGAGGAGTATTGTTCGCTTAGGCTCCAAGAACAGTCAGAATCAGTGCTATATTGCATGAGCCTGCCGTCATTAAATATCATGTTCAACCATCAACCCCAATGCAAGGGGTTATAATTAAGCATCACCAAACATATCACCTAAGAAGACATCCTGATCAACTGAGTTTAAAGCAGAACACTTTGCACTTTTTCACATTTTGATATAAAACATATGAACTTCTTTTGGGTGTCAGACAGTGTGCTAAGTGCTTTCATATGTATTTTCACATTTAGAATTCATCACAACTTGTGAAATAGGTATTATTATTCTTTTCATTTTACAAATGTGGGAATTGTAGTTTTCTAATTGAAAAGTACAGAGCCTATCTCATTGAGAAAGAATTTAAAAGTTAGACAATGCAATGATGTAGACAAACCAGAACTCCAGTACACTTCTATTGAGTGTAAATATACAGCCAGTATAGAGAACTATTTACTAATATTCAGGAAAGTTGAAGACGCCCTTATGCTATCAAATGACAAGTCCACTACCATTCATACATTCAGAGAAACTCCCCAACATCTACCCATGTATTGGAATGTCCATTGAAGCCTCAGTTGTAATCATGGTAAAATGGAAGTAACCTCAAGGCTCAACTCAAGGTACATACATACACTAGGCTATGCTTACATTCAGAATACCAGAGGTACTTTATGACCATTTGTTTAGAGTTTGACACGTGCAAAACTTTAACATGTATTGCTTATTTCTAACTATATATGTAGTGAAATATTAAAATATTGAATATGGGATGGTGTTTACCTCCGAGGGGAGAGGAAGGAGAAGGAATACATAAGGGATACACAAATGAATTTCAACCTTATTATTAGAGTTGAGTGGTGGTTTCTCATGTGTTAAGTTAGTTTATATTCTCTTGTCTAATTTTAATTCAAAAGACAGAAAAGTAGTACAAAGTGTCAAACGTGAAAAAATGTGTAATAATGGGATACCATTAAAAAATGCACACACACAAATAAACACAAGCAAAATCAGGGAAATCTGAAAACCAGTGGATTGTACCAATATCTATATCCTGGTTACAGTGTGTTACTATAATTTTGTAAGACGTTACCACTGGGTGAAACTAGATAAACATATTCAGGATCTTTCTGTTTAATTTCTTGCAAATGTATGTGAATTTACAATTATATCAATAACAATTTTAATTTTAAATAAAAATAATTTTAAAACAAATTAAAAAGATGATGCTTCCACAAGTATACCTAAGATACCATTGGCTTTCATTAAAATTCAAAGAATAAATTAAAAAATTCAAAAGGATCAAGAAAATCTGCCACAACTGTCAATCACAAAGTTGACTGCTTTTGGTTTCCAAGTCAATTTTTTTTTCTGATATTGAGTAGCACCTTTGCCCCATGGAGATAGTACGTTTGCTAGGGCTTGCCTGTAGAAAATAAAATGGCAAAATGTATAGGAAAATCACCAAAAAAATTTTTATCTGCCTTCTGGGAATTACAAATGTGAACTTAAACTCTACTTAATGTATTAAAATAAATGAAAAAGAACACATATTAGCTCTCATTCTCTATATATGAATAAAAAACCATCTTTGGGCTTCCCTGGTGGCGCAGTGGTTGAGAGTCCGCCTGCCGATGCAGGGGACTCGGGTTCGTGCCCCGGTCTGGGAGGATCCCACGTGCCGCGGAGCGGCTGGGCCCGTGAGCCATGGCCGCTGGGCCTGCGCGTCCGGAGCCTGTGCTCCGCAAGCGGGAGAGGCCACAACAGTGAGAGGGCTGTGTACCGCAAAAAAAAAAAAAAAAAAAAAAAAAAAAAAAAAAAACCATCTTTGTCAGTAATATTAAAGTTTACAGTGAGTTTGCCCCAAACAACTTTAATATGAAAATTGATAACCAAACAGAGTATTTCAAGCCTGGTCATGTGCTAACTCATAATAATCTTTGGAGCCTGTGGAAAAGGCCGAATTCCAGTCAAGACTCAAAATTTCTGAATTAAAATCCCTTAGGATCAGGCAGAAGAATCTACATTTATAAGTTTCTATGTACAATTTCTGTGCAGTGAAATTTCACAACTACTCATTTGAATACCTGAATTATCCTTGCTGGCTATCACCTTTTACAAAATTAATCCAACTGCAGTCTGCACTTCATATATAGTTTGCCTTTTTAAACTGTAAAATCGATTCCCTTTTAATCTGCTAGGTTATTTTGTATCTAACTGGGCATGGGTAAGTACCTGTGTGTAGCCAAGTGAGACCTTTAAAGCTACTATGATGTTTAGACCCTAGCTGAGCTTACGAACAATTAAAGGGATGACAGGGTTTGCAAAAAGGAAAAAAAAAGTCCATTGCATTGATTGTTTCTCATCTTTCTGAAAAAACAGCTTTCATTTTATTTGTAGTAGTAGAAAGTTACTTACTCATGTAAAAAAATTTGTTGTTATGTATGAGAGTAGAGAAACTCATCATTTTGTTCCTAGCAATGTCTGGCTGATGGTAAGGTTCAATGAATATTTTTTTTTTCTTCACTAAATGAATGGGATCCCTGAAGCACAATATGCCGTGTTGACAGAACTTGGAAGATATTTTCTGAAATACCTTTTAAACAGGCCTTGGAATAATTAGGTTTTCCTACTGGCAACCACACTAATAATCTGAGGTATTCAATTTCAATGTCTTTCCTCATCCCTAAACTATTTTGAGATTACCTGATTCTAACTCACATCCAGAGCTGTCTTGCTGGGCTAATGGAGTCACGTGGTATACGTCAGGGGGGTAGTTAAACATGGTTGTTCCTGCTGTTTCTCTCATTGCCTAATTACCTGACTCTTGGAAGTTATAGCTCATGGAATTTTGGACCTGGACACACCAGGGCACTTGATCGATCATCACAGTTTCTCAGGCCCAGAAGTCACATTTCAGCTCTAGCTCAGACCAAAGACCTGCCAAGCTCCTGGGATGATTTCGCATAGAAGATTTTCAACAGCTTCAGGAAATGCAACTTCCTGCCAATTTGAATGGTTCCTGTCACTTTTTAGAACACCTGGCACTCAAACATTTAAATTACAATTCCAGTTTTAATTTGAAGGAAACTAACAATAAGCCCTTTCTGCTTCTTTAGTACTTAGGTCTAGCCTTAATTTTCTAAAAAGGCAGATTTGGGAACTGAAATTAGCAATGCAAGGTGAACCTAGTGTGAATTTTACTGAATACTATGCAAATGCAGGAAATTATAATTCTATCAGGATGTCATTACATGTGTCTACTTAGACACACATTTTCTGCTATGTTTAAGTTAAACAAAACACTAAATGACTATGTAGTATGACATCTCATTAATATGTTTCCATTCACATCTGTGCCTTTAGTATAAAAAAACGACTGCTTCAGTGATAAGAGATTAGGTCCTTTAATTAGAAGCAAATGACAAATCACTGTTAACCCCATGTGATGCTTTCTAAAACTTCCATCAAATATTCCTCTTAAAACGTTATTAAACACAAGTTCCCCAGCTCTACTTCCTAGAAGGTGCCATTTAACAAAACCCAGGCAGGATGTTAATACCGGGGCCGAATTACAGGTTGCCAAAGCATTTCCTGTGAGGGGATTGACAGGGGATCATTTTGTTATGGGGCCACCTCCAGTGTGTTGTGACAACCTCTCATTACACCTCTGAGCACAGCACTCAGCTGTAGGCTCTACAAGATGCAAATAGCTCCAAATGGGTTCAATTTAGAGCGAGTGGATAATGTATCACTCACTTTTCTAAGGTAGAAGCTTTTAATTTTCCAAGAACAAGGAAGAGAAGAACATTGTAGTTGCTGGAAACAGAGATTTAGTTAACAAACTGCGCCTGAGAAATGGAGTCACAATAGCAATATCTGTTTCCTTATAAATAAAAACACTTCACCTGCCTTGTTTCCCCTTGGCCTAAACCAAAATACCAAGTGGTCAAGTGAGCATCACCTCTCAATAAATATAATTATCCACTTAAGAGCTCAACGTCAAAAACGAGTACCCTCTAAGTGATGGTAGGTTTTTCACTTACAAAAGGAACTGCTTACAAAGTGACTATAGTTAATTATAATAATACTCAAAAAGTGTTTAAAACACATTTTGATATGGAAAAAAACACCCTGGAAAGCTTTTCACAGCTGGACTTTTTAATATTTCAGTGTGCTTGCTTTCTACCCCTCTGTGATTTTACTTCCACTGCTCTATTACTGATTTTAGTAAGAGTTGCCCACCACGGAAGGCTGCAAGTCCCTACTACCAGCTATTTACAAGAGACGCATGCTAATATGGATTGGAAAAGTCAATAAACCCATTTAAGATTACTGTGTTTAACAAAGCCACAGGAGAAGCCAGGGACCTACAAAAACAGGCTCATGGGAAAAGATGGCTGTTTTCTGCTATGAGTACCTTAATGAGCAGAACGCTCTTGGCTCTAAATCACCAGCATCACTCTGGCCATTATTACTAAAATCCTCTGAATGTTACTGTCCTTTTGTTTCGAGCACTCTACTAAGAAATTAATTATCCACTAGAAAGCCGCCGAGGTGGGCCCGTACCTGATCTATGTGAAAATCATAATGAATTCATCTGAAAAAATGTGAACTGAAAAAAAAAAAGAAATTTTCTTTAAACCCACTTAGGGTGTAGAACACCTACTAAAGTAATGATTCTTAACGTTGTTATTCTTTTCTCTAAAATTAAGCTTTAAAGATTACTTTTCCCATAGAAAAATTATATATATATATAGAACCATTATAGTTACTGTTTACAGTTTGAAGACCTATAATGTACTTTGTACAAATTTAATATATATATGCATATAGACATATATGTCTCTCTCAGAGAGAGAGAGAAGTTTATTTTGAACTTAATCCCAGGAATCACTAGTAGGAGAGAGCAAAAGTGATATAGGGAAGAGAAGGCAGTCACTAAAGTAGGCATTATCAAGCAAGTTGTTTCTTTTGCTGAGGAAATCTGGGGGTCAATGTAATGGGCACCTTGGAGTTATCCACCCATGGGGCAAGGGAACCTAGCATTTATAGTCTTATTTCCACCAGTCGTTGGCTGGGTGCTGTTCCTAGGGTATGTATAATAATTCTCCAACACTTAGATGGTTCAATTAAAAGAAAACTCAAGGAACAAGTACTACTGGGTTTACACTACTGTCTCTTCGTTTTTAGTAATTCTTTTAGTCCCTTTGGGCGGCTATAACAAAATACCATGGACAGGGTGGCTTGGAAACAACAGATATTCATTTCTCACAGTTCTGGAGGCTAGGAAGTCTAAGATCAAGGCACCAGCAGCTTTGATGTCTGGTGAGGGCCCATTTCCTGGTCCATAGACAGCTGACTTCTTGCTGTGACCTCACATGGTGGAAGGAGCAAGGGACCTCTCTGGGGCATCATATAAAAGTCCCATTCATGGGGACTCCACCCTCATGACCTAATCATCTTTAAAAGGCCCATCTCCTAATACCAACGTTTTGAGGGTTGAGATTTCAAAATAGGAATTGTGAGGTGTCACAAACATTCAGTCTATAGTAGCAATGGAAAGCATTATTCTTAGTTGGTCATGTAGCTTTCTGGACAGAGATTATATTTCCCAGTCACCCTTGATCAAGTTTCATTTAATGAGATATAATCAGCAGCTCTTGTGCAACTTCTGAGCAGTGGCCTTAAAAGGAAAAAAAGTTATCTTTCTTCAATTTGGTCTCCTTCCTACTGCCTGGTATGTGACCTAAAGACTGGAGTTCTAGCAGTCATTTTGGACCATGAGGATAAAATTTTGTGATAATGAGAACTAAGTTCTGGAAAAATTTATCTCCAGACTTCTTTACGTGTGAAAGGAATACATTTATATCTTATTTAGAAATATTATTTTGGATTTTCTGTCACATGTAGCTGAACCTAATGTCAACGACTACAGTTACTATTTATAATAGTTTGAAGGCCTATAACAAAATTTGTACAAAATTTCATGAAAAATATCACATATTTTTAATGTAAATAACAATAATAATAATGAAACATATTAAGGAATAGAATACATTGGATAGGAATGCTCATCATAAAAACATCAATTTTCCCTACTTTAACCTATGGATCATGTACAATTTCAGAGAAAATTCAAGAGTTTTTTTTTTTTTTTTTTTTTTTTTTAGCTTTATAGATGTTTTTCTAAGTTTAATATACAAGAGAAAACCACAAGAGTAACCAAGACACTCTTAAAAAAGGAAAGCTTGACTTAGGTTTCAAGAGTTAGGGTTCCATAAAACTGTGTTAATTAAGAGTTCAATATTAATACAGGTTTAGAAGATTGCACAAAAGAGCTAATATATAAACCCATGCACTATATATGTACACGTGCATATGTATATGTGTGTATATATGTGCATATACATGTGTTTATACGCACACACTTATGTAATAAGGTTGCAATTGCAGATCATGACTGGAAATGATGGAAAATGTAAAAACACGAAAGAAATTCTACCTTATAAAATGCTATTTCAGATGAACCAAAACCTAAAATGTAAAAGTACCATTTGAAAATATTTAGATATATCATATACTTATGACCTTGAGCTAAGGAATAATTTCTCAAGGAAGACCAAAAGCCCCAAAACTATAGAGCTAAATTTGTATAAATTGTACTTTAATAAAATTACATTTCTATTTATCAAAATTTATATAAGTAGATTTTTTAAAAAAATGAAAAGATATTTGGAATACCAAACAATAATGGTTAGTATTCAGGGTATTTTCCATGTTAATAAGAAAAAGATTCTCTACCCATTAGAAAAAATGGCAAAAATATAAAAAGACATTTCACAGAAGAGGAATAAAAAATAATCAATAAATATATGAAAAGATGCTTAATGCCCTTAGTAATCAGAGATAGGCAAGTTAAAACTTCAATAACAAACTATTTCAAATCATCACATTGTCAAAATTTTAAATCAGACCAAATTTTATGCACTGCAAGTGGAAGTATAAATTGGGATTACCACTTTGGAAAACAGTTTGCAATACTTACTAAAGTGGAGGAACTGTATTCTTGGTTCTATAAAATATACTTCAAAGAATATATCTTAAAGAAATTCTTGCTCAGATTACTAGGAGACATGTTTAAGAATGTTAGTAGAGACCTTTTCATAACATCAAAGTATGAGGAGTGAACAAGAGGATAATAGATAACTTTATATAATCATACAGTATAATATTATAGAGAAGAGAACAAATGAGGATAGTTAATGCCACAACATCTTTGAATCTCTAAATTTAATACTGAGCAAAAAGAAATAGCAGAAGAATACACACAGTATGATCAGTAGGGTCTCACTGAGTGTCTCTGACTCTGAACTAATCTGGACATGCATGGCATAATATCTCACAAGATTGGGGTAAACCTAATGATTCTTAGCACCAAACAAACAAACAAGAAACCAAAAAAAAAACAAACTAGGAATACTTCAAGTTATCACTAGACAGGATTGCTAAAACCTCATTGAAAGAAATTAAACATTGGTTAGAATCTTCAGAAGAGTTTTCCACTAGTGGCTAAATTAGCCCTAGAATAAATGTTGTACTGCCTTTTATCTAATAAATCTTTAAAAGAAGGCTCAAAAGGATGAAATTGATCTGTTAGTAACTTAACAGCATGCCAGAACAAAGTCTAACACTCTTTAAAGAAGTATTATTAACTTCAGCATTGGACAAATTAAATTTTAGAATGTCTGGCATCCAAAAATTATTTCTAAGCATATGAAGAAGCAGGAAAAAAATTTAATAGAAACAGACCTGGAATTTAGGGAGAGGATAGAGTTAGGAGACAAGAATCTTAACCATCATAAAAGTTACACTAGGATGTTAAGAACAACATGGATATAATGAGGAGAGTGAATGAAGATACAAACATTCAACTGGAACTTCTAAGATGAAAATAAATATATTAAATGGAAAATACATTTGTTGCGATTAACAGATAATTAGACACTGCAGAAGGAATGAAGAGTAAATTTGAACTTAAAGACACAGTAAGCAAAATTATTCAGAATAAAGCACAGAGAAAAACAAATGCTGAAAATTGATAAATGGTGCACTAGAAATCTGCGGGACTGCACCGGTTTTCTATTGCTTCCATACAAATTACCACAAACTTAGTGGCTTAAACAACACAAATTTGTTATATTACAATTCTGTGGGTTAGAAGTCCAACATAGGCCTTACTGGGCTACAATCAAGGTGGAGGCAGGACTACACTCCTTCCAAAGGTTCTAGAGTAGAATCCATTTACTTGCCTTTTACAGTTTCTAGAGGTTCCCCACATTCCCTGGCTCATAGCTTCTTTCTTCCATTTTTAAACCAGTAACAGTGGGTTGAATCCTCATTTCATATCCCTCTGACACACAGATTTCAAATACAGATTATCATTAGCAGAGAGGTTTGACTGCACAGAGCCCATAATAAATCAATTGCTTGCAGACTCATATCGAAACCCTATCAGTGAGTGGCAAGTGAAAACAAGATCAGGGCTCCAACTGACTCTGCATAATGGTGAGTTGTATAATTATTTCATTACATATTACAATGTAATAATAATAGGAATAAAGTGCACAATAAATGTGATGCACTTGAATTATCCTGAAACCATCCCCCATCCCCCTGCCCTGGTCCGTGGAAAAATTGTCTTCCACGAAACAGGTCCCTGGTGCCAAAAAGGTTGGGGACCACTGCTCTAATGGTCACATCTCTTTTTTGTGATCACAGTCAGAAAAGTTTCTCTACTTTAAAGGACTATGTGATACTGGGCCCACTCAGATAATCCAGGACAATATTTCCATCTCAATGTCCTTAACACGGTCACATCTGGAAAATCCCTTTTACTGTGCAAGGAACGTATTCACAGATTCTAGAGATAAGGATATGGTCATGGCAGGGAAGCATGTTTCTGAGAACCATAGAAACCAAAATAAAGTCACCTAATACGTGAGTAACTGTGGTTCAGGAGGAAGGATGGAAAACCAAAGATATTTGAAGAAATAACCATCAAAAATTTTCCAAATTTGACAAAAACTATAAACCCACACACCCCAAAATCTCATCAAAACTCATGCAGAATAAACAAAGAAAAACACCTAAAGGCATATCAAAATCAAATTCCTATATACCAATGACAAAGAGTAAATCTTAAAAGCATCCAGAGAACAAAGACACATTAAGCACACAGGACAAAGATAAAAAATAACAGCAGATGTGTTTTCTGAAACTATGTTTGCCTAAAGGTAATGGAGTAACGTCTTTAAATATTGGGGGGAGGGTGGAATGGACAACAGTCAACCTGGAAATCTATACTTAGCCAACTATCAAAAGTGAAGGAAGTCTTTTTCAGAAAATAAAAGCTGAGAGAATTTACCACCAGCTAACTGAACTACAAGAAATGTTAAAGGAAATTCTTCAGGCAAAAGGAAAATGATACCAGATGGAAATTTGGATCTACATAAAGCAATAATGGGGACCACACATGGTAAATAAGTGGTAACACATGCAAAAATTTTTCTCTCATTTTAACCTCTGTGAAAGATAGTCAACTAGTTAAATTAAAAAAAATCAACATCAACAACATAGCAAGGTATTTTGAGTTTTATAACATCTAGAGGTAAATTATATGACCAAAAAGCACAAAGGATAAGAGAGATAAAAGAGAGGTATACTGTTAAAAGTTCTCACACTCTGTGTGAAGTGGTATAATAGTTAAAATAAACTAAAAGTTAAGCATTTGTCTTGTTAGATCTTCTAAAATCACAAGGAGAGGCATAGATAATAATCCAATAGTGGAGATAACATGTGATTATAAAACATTAAAATAATCCAAAAGGAGGCAGGAAAAGAAGGAAAAAGAAGAAAGAACATATTTTATACAGAGAAAGCAAATGGCAAAATGGTAGATTTAAATGCAACCATATCGACATTTGCATTAGTGAAATGATTTAAACATTCCAAATAAAGAACAGAAATTTTCAGATTGTATAAAAAAGTGACTCAGCTATAAACAAAGTTTTTACAAAATGTATACAAAGACATTTAAATATAAAAACAATATTAAAAAAATAATAGCTTGGAAACTGCACACCACACAACTACTAAACAAAAGAAAGTTGAAAAGTCTTTAGTAACATTAGAAAAGTAAGCTTCAAGTAAAAAATATTAACAAAAATAAAGAAGGACCCATTATAATGAAAAAGAGGTCAATTAATCAAAAAGGCATAATAATTCTACATGTTTATGTACCTAATATCAGAATTAAAATCATGAAGCAAAAACTGACAGAACTAACAAAGAAGTACATTACCAAATATGATTTAAGATTTCAACCCTTCTTTCCCAGTAATTGGTAGAACATGTTGTCAAAAATAAAGAATTAATAGAGAACACTTGTACAATGTATCAACCAATTTGACCTAGTTGACATTGTAGAGCACTAGACTCAGCAGAATACACAACATTAACAAGTAAACATAAAATACTGACAAAATAAACCATATTCTGGGCCACAAAGTAAGGAATATAATGTATGCTCCTTTAAACACACCAAAAACAAGCAAACAAAAACAACTTGATATCAATTAAAGATATCGTGACAACCCACAAACATATGGCAATTGTATAACACACCTCTAAACAAACCAAACAATCATGGGTCAAGGAAAAACTGAAAAGGAAATTAAATATTTTAAACTAAATTAAAATGAAAACACAATATAACAAATAATTAGTTTGCTAGGTCTGCCTTAAGTACCACAGACTGGGTGGCTTAAACAACAGATACTCATTTTCTCACAGTTCTGGAGGCTAGAGGTCTGAGATCAAAGGGTTGGCAGGATTGTTTCAAGGAGGTCTCTCTCCTTGGCTTGCGGATGGCCATTTTTATGTTCACGCACTATTTTCTCTGTGCTTGTCCTCCTTTCTGGCACCAATTACAATGTGTGTTTTTTTCCATACCACCAAGCAATTCTTGAACACCAGCTAGGTGTCCTACAATTCAACTCAATTCCAACACTATCTAGAGAGTTAGTGTCAGATCCCACAAGTTAAGGGCTCAATCCCACAAGACTCCTCCCCACCCCTAAACACTAATCACAAGTTCAGGTTGTCACCTGTGCTTCTGAAAGACTGGCTTCAGAATTTCCAACAACCCCCTCCGTGAGTTTGACTAATTTGCTAGATTGGCTCGTAGAGCTCAGAGAAGCATTTTGCTTACTAGAATACCAGTTTGTTATAAATGAATATATCTCAGGAACAGCCAGATGGAAAAGATGCATAGGGCAAGGTATGAGGAATGGGTGAGGGGCTTCTATGCTCTTTCTGAGTGTACCACTCTCTCAGAATCTCCATGAACCCACCAACCCATAAGTTCTCTGAACCCCATCTTTTGGGGATTTTATGGAGTTTTCATTACATAGGCATGATTGATTATGTCTTTGACCATTGGTGATTACACTCAATCTCCAGCCCCTTTCCCCTCCCTGGAGGTCAAGGGTGTGGGACTGACAGCGCCAACCCTCTAATCACAACCCTCTAATCACAACCCTCTAATCTGGCTCCCCTAGCAACCAGCCTCCAACCTTATGTGTTTTCCAAAAGTCATCTCACTAACAACAAAAGACACCTTTATTACTCTCATCTCAGGAAATTCCAAGGTTTTTAAGATCTCTGTGCCAGGAACAGGGATGAAAACCAAATGTACATTCTTAGTATAAATCATAGTATCACAGAGACTATGTCCAAACTTCCTCTTCTTATAAGAACACCAGTCATATTGGATTAGGAACCACCTTATGATTTCATTTTATCTTAGTAACTACTTTAAAGGCCCTATCTCAAAGCACAGTCACATTCTGAAGTACTGGGGGTTAAGACTTCAACATATTAATTTCACAGGGATGGTAGTGGGAAGACATTTCAGCTCATAATACAATGCTTTTATAAAAAACAAAACTGCCTTATAGCAATGACATGAGCTTCCATCTTAAGAAATTAGGAAAGGAAGAGCATATCAAAAGCAAATAAGCAGAGGGAAGAAAATAATAAAGGTAAGCACAGAAATTAACACAACTGAAAACAAAAAAATAGGACAAAAAAAATCAATGAAACAGAAGTCTGAATATGTCAGGAGATCAGCAAAATTGATAAACCTCTAGACAGATGGATAAATTAAAATTAAGAAGAAAGAAAAGAGAGACAACAAAACATCAGGAACGAAAGATTTGACATCACTTCAGATTCTGCAGAATTGCAAATGATACTAAGAAACTAGCGTAAAATTTTTATACAATAAATGTGATAACTTATATGAAATGGAAACTCCTTGAAAGACACAAATGATCAAACCTGACTAAAGAAGAAACAAATAATTTGAATAGCCCTATGTATATTAATGAAATTGAATTCCTGGTTATAAACCTTACTACAAAGAAACTACCTGGCTTAGATGGCTACACTGGTGAATTCTACCAAAGATAAAAGAAAGTGATAATAGTAATTCTACACAAATTCTTCCAGAAAACAGAAATGAGAACACTTCAAAACTGATTTTATGAGACCATCAATACCCTTATTATAAATTCAGGCAAAGACTTCACAAAGAAAGGAAATTACAGATCAATATTCCTCATGAATATAGGTGCAAATATTTCTAACCTAATTTTCATAATCAAATCCAGAAATATATATTTAAAAGTGTAATATATAATAATAAATCAGGTTTTATTGCAGGAATCCAAAAAATATCAGTATAGTTTATTAGAATAAAAGTGTAAAACAACAGATGATGTGATGAAAATGATACTTACTGCTGTGGTCTTCCTTCCCAAAACCATATATTCCTAGCCTAATTATGAGAAAAACAACAGACCCATCACAAATGAGATACCATCTACATAATACCTGTCCATTACTCCTCAAAGTTGTTAAGATCATTAAAAACTAGGAAAGCCTGAGAAACTGTCACACCTAAAAGGAGCTTAAGAAGCCATGTAAACTAAATGTAATGTGGTATCCCGAATGGGATCCTGTAACAAAAAAAAAAAGGTCACTAAGTACAAGATATCAATAGTGGTTTATTAATTACAACAAATGTACTGTACTAAAGTAAGATGTTAATACTAGGGGAAACTGAGTTTGAGGCCTGTGGAAACTCTGTACTATCTTTGCAATGTTTCTGTTAATCTAAAACTGATCTGAAATAAACATTTTACTGAAAAAGAAAGAAAATATTTTGTGCTATTAAAAAAAGAGAAAAATAGGAAATAAGCATGGCAAGGATGCGGAGAAGCTGCAGCCCTTCTGCATTGCTAGTGGGAATGTAAAACGATGTAGTCACTATGTAAAGCAACATGACAGTTCCTCAAAATGTTAAACACAGAATTACCATTCAATCCAGCAATTTCTGGGCACACACCCAAAAGAATTGAAAGCAAGAACTGAAGCAAGTATCTGTACACCCAGGCTAATAGTATCATTATTCGTAATAGTCAAAAGGTGGCAACAACCCAAAAGTTCATCAACAGATGAACAGATAAATAAAATGTGATTTATACATACAATGGAATATTATTCTGCCTTGAAAAGAATGAAATTCTGACATATTCTATAACACGGATGAATCCTCAGACATTATTCTAAGTGAAATAAGTCTGACACAAAAGTACAAAAACTGCATAAATCCACTTATATGAGGTACTTAGAATAGTCAAATTTACAGAGACAGAAAGTAGAATGGTGGCTGCCAAAGGCTGGAAGTGGAAAGAATGGCGAGTCATTGTTAAATGGGTACAGAGTTTCACTCTGGGAAGATGAAAAAGTTCTGGATGGTGGTGCTGGCTGCACGACAACGTGAATGTACTTAATGTCACTGCACTGTACACATAAAATGGTTAAAATGACAAAGTTTATGATTGTGTATCTTACTAACATTAAAAAAATCAACCTTACATTCCATATGATTCCAATCATATCCATATAGGATCTTTTGGTAGAAACTGAAAAGCTTATTCTAAAATTAGCAAGAAAATGCACAATCTAGAGCAGTCAAAACAATTTCAGTAAAGAAGAATAAATTTGGAGTATTTGATTTACAGATTTACTACAAAGCTACAATAATCAAGCTAAGGTGGTATTGGTATAAAGATAAACATATAAATCATTGAAGCAGAAGAGAGAGTCTAGATATAGATTTCTAACTAAAGAAGCCAGGTAATTCAATGGAGAAATGATAGCAAATTCAAAGAAAAAGGAAAATTAAGGGTGCATGGGAGACCTGAATATTCATATAAAAGAGGAAATAAATATTGACACTTACTTTGATCCATGTAAAAGAATTTCCTCAAAATGGATCATATTTAGATCTAAACCAAAATGCTAAACTTATATAACTTCTGGAAGAAAACAGGGAAGAATATCTTATGACCTTAAAGAAAGCAAATATTTCTAAGATAAGATGTAGAATATTAACCATAAAAGAAAAAAGTCAAATAGGACTTTCTCAAAAGTAAAAAATTCTACTCTTTGAAAGGTATTATTTAGAACATGAAAAGGCAAGAAAAAGACTGGGGGAAAATATTTGCAGAACACATATCTGATAAGTGACTTCTTTCCAGAATATATAAAGAACTCTTAAAACTCAGTAATAAAAAGACAAACAACATGACTAAAAATAAAATGTGCAAAAGATGTAAAATTTATAAAGCAGATATATTAATTGTACATAAACATCATAAAATATGCTTAATATCATTTCAGGTTGGTAAAATGCAAATAAAATTCTCAATTAGATAACATCACAAAGTCACTAGAATGGTCAAAATAAAAAAGACTACTAAGCGTTTCCCTGGTGGCGCAGCGGTTGAGAATCTGCCTGCTAATGCAGGGGACACGGGTTCGAGCCCTGGTCTGGGAGGATCCCACATGCCGCAGAGCAACCAGGCCCGGGAGCCACAACTACTGAGTCTGCGCATCTGGAGCCTGTGCTCCGCAACAAGAGAGGCCACGATAGTGAGAGGCCCGCGCACCACGATGAAGAGTGGCCCCCGCTTGCCACAACTAGAGAAAGCCCTCGCACAGAAACGAAGACCCAAGACAGCCATAAATAAATTAATTAATTAAAAAAAGAAAAAAAAAAAGTAACAAATGTTCGAGTACAATTGGTGTCTTTAAAAAAAAAGAAAAAAGCCTACTAAGACCATACTAACTGCTGGCAAGAATTTGGAGTTACTGATACACTCACATTGTTGATGGGAAGGAAAAGTGGTATAGTCCTTTTGGAAAACAATTTTACAGTTTCAATTTTTTTAATGTTAATCATATATTTACCAAGCTACTCATCAAACCCACTCCGAGGTACTTACCCAAGAGGAATAAAAACATATGTCCCTACAAAAAATAGTATGCAAATGGTCATAGCATCTTTATACATGATAGCCAAACAGCTGCAACAACCAAAGAGGCTGTCAACTGAATGGAAAATGGGTAAATGAATTACAGTATATTCACACAACGGAATACTACCGAACACTTTCAAAAAAGAGCTACCGATAAACACAAATGGATGAATCGCATTAGTGTTATGTTAAACAAAAGAAGTCAGACATGGAAGACTATATACTGTATTAGTCCATGCATATGATATTCTAGATACAGCAAAACTAAAATGACAGAAAGTTGATCGAAGGTTGCTGGGGTCTATGGTGGAGGCAGAGAATTATTGGCAAAGAGGCTCAGGGGAACTTTTCATGGTTAAGGATAAATTCTACATCTTGACATAGAGACATATTGAATATACTAATCAAAATTCAACAAAGTATAAACATAAATTGAGAGGCTTCTATTATATGTAAATTATACCTTCATAAAGCTGATTAAAAAGTAACAATTTTTGTTGTGTTTGAACACACATATATCTAACAAAATTATGATGGACACAGGGTACTGATTAAGACAAATGCAGAATAATGGTAACTGGGATGGAAGAGGGACAAATAGAGTTCTTCGCAAGTCTTGGTAATTTTCTGTATATGTATCTGGGTACTGGGTACATATTAACTCATTTATTTATTTTCATTTATTCATTTGTATGTTTATTCTAAATATTATGCTGCAGGGATATGCTATATATATTCTTTTGTACATATGATACATTTAACAGTGAGAAACAATAAAGAAATAGGGAACTAAAGAAAAAGATTAAATAACCTTCTAGGGATGGATCATATGACAGAATGGTATTATTTAAAGAAAGAACAAATTGTCAGGAAGACAGCAGTACCTCCCAAAACTGTTTTAGTAGGAAGTGTGGTATGGCAAATGCAGTACTACTCTTAGAAAGCTGGATTCTAGGACACTTCCTTGAATTCTACTAGCGGTTTGGAAGAGGGAAGAGGAAGCACAAATCTTACAGAGGTTGCTCGCTGTCAAAAGGGGAAGTAAGGCACCACAGGAGAAATACCCAAGATTTTTGCTTATTCAGGAAATCAGAGGTATAAAAGAGCAAAGTACCATAGATTCATAATTCAGCCTGATTGCACATGTGCAAATGTGTTTTATAAACAGATTCAGGTTACTATAATTTTGAACTGTCTAAAATTCATTTACACTTGCCTGCATGAGTTTTCTTTCTTCCCACCCATAGAAGAATGTGTACATGAACAGAATAAATAAGTGATTAGGAATATGCATGTCTCTAAAACTAATGGTTATTCATTCAATACGTTTCATTTATATCATTTAATGACAATTATCAAAGACATCCAGATGCAAAAATCTCCAGATCTTTCTGTCTACATTATAGTTGATCATCTTACTAAAAATGAAAAGACAGAAAACAAAAATAAAGTTAAAAAACAAAACTATTCAGTAATATCACATAGATCAAAAATGTCAAATAGCTTTCATAGATCCATTTAGAATGACTGCCTAGAGTTCTGTTTTGAGACAGACTCTGGTTCAAGTCTGTGTTTGGGAACAAAATCTCTTATTAATGTCTGCCCTTGGTGGAGAGAGAGAAAGAGGCATTGCATCTGCCAGGCATTACCATCTTTATTGTAGGCAATTATATGACTGAAATCAAACAGTTTAAAAGTAATCACTTAACAAACTCTCCCTAGACATCCCCTACTTCCATGTAGGAATGTATCCAATAAATTCTTAACCAGTAATTTGATGAAAGTTATGATTTCCTTCCTTCCTTCCCTCCTTCCTTCCATCCTCCCTCCCACCCTTCCTTCCTTCCTTCTTTCCTTACTTTCTTTCATTTATTCATTCCTTCATTCACTTAACAATTATTTATTGTACTATGAGGGAAGCTGGATATGGGGTTATGAACTAACCAGACATTGGCCTAGCAGACATGAAGCTTAGAGTGGATATGGTAAGAAAATAAAGAGCTAAACAAGCAAATGCAAAGGAAAGCAATCAGATATTGTGATTAGTATTGTCAAGGAAAAATATAAGGGACAGAGATGTAGAACAATGGAGTAGACTCCTCCAGATAGGACTTGAGTGTGAGAAGCAGCCGGGGGAAGGAGTACTCCAGTCAGAAGGAACAGTCCCTGTGAAGATTCTGTGAAGGGAAGAAATTGGAGGCTTGAGCAATGTGAAGGAGGACGGTGTGAAGAGATTTGTGCAATTTCAGATTTTTATACTAAAAAGTTTTGCGATCTTGGCTGGAATGTTGAACCTCTTATGAGTCTCAATTTTATCACATACATATTGAGAACAAGGTACTAGGTAATCTCAAAGATTCCTTGAGATTAAAAAATAAAATATCTTCTATTCTATAAAATAGTTTGTCATCTCTAACCTAATAAAATCTTGTAAAAACATAGTCATTGCAGCTGTGATCAGAAAGATTCAGTAAAATAATGGAAATTTGGTGTAGATGTTTTTTCTTAGATTTAACAGAAGGGAGCCCTGTGTACTTTAAAGAAATTCAGAACATGTAGAAAGGAAAAACAGTTTGTTTTTGTCTCACAGTGAAAATAAGAACCGAATTAAAAAAGCATTCTGACTTGCCACCCAACCAAACCAAGGTTAAGAATGTGAGAAACAATTAACAAATAATTAAAATTAAAGAGAATTTGGGAATATATTCTCTCATAATCAGAGCAAAAATATTGTACAAATATTTGGAGCAGAATATGAAAATCAAGCTTCAGAATCTTATTCAAGTGATCTCCTCTGCCACAGTTTACCAGTCCAGCAAATGGGTATATGCAAATGTATATTTCTTTTTTATAGAATCATTTTGTAACTATTTTTTTATTATTATGATTTACAGAGTTTTAAGTCTCCACTGGATTCAGGATAGAAGGTGTGGGTCATTAGGTTTTCTGCCTCAAGGAAATAAGTCTCAGCATGCCACCAGCAGAGCTCAAATAGTGGTAATAAGGTCATCAATTATCTTGGCCTGGACATACTTTGAAACCCTGGGAGGTGAAACTCACACCCAGAAAAAGATACATTACCTTTCTAAGGGATTAAGCAACATCATCATGGAAGACAGGTGGTTTGAGTGTCCGATATGGTACCGGAAAATGTCTCAGAAGAATTAGATAATGAAAACTAACACTCCATCCCCTGAGAAATGGAATTGTTTAAATGTCCTTAATCAGTACTTACTTCTTGTACACCAAAACAAGATTTATTCATGTTGATATGTATTTAAAAAAAATTAATTTGCTTAGTTAGGTTGCCTTTATTGATATATAAATAGGTATAACCTGCATGATAAATACACATGCAAGCACAATTTTAAGGCCAAACGAACAGATACAACAAGCAAAATAACTTTCAGAGATATATACAACAAGAAAAATTAAATTCATTAAAACAACAAATTAAAATACCATCTTCAAGAGCCACTATCCTAAGACATAACCCCTTGGAGACAGGTCAATTTAAATAAGTGGGCTATACACTCCTCCCTTGGATTCTTCCAGGGCAGGGTGGTCAGAATATTCCATAAGGGTCTTCTCAAGAAGGCCAGTTCACTGGGGATGCACTCTGGCCAGTGGGATCTGTCCTCAACTAATTAGTTGAGAGGTAGTGATTTCCCACGGGGGTCATTGTATCTACACACAAACTTTCAATACTTAACACCACGCCACTTACATTTCCTTAACTGTTTGTACACGTAAATGACTTACTTAGCTTTTGCGTCAGTGCACTCTCTCCTTAGAGGGATGCTTGGCTTTAATTCTATCGCATATAGTTAACCTCAAAGGACTAGGAACTTGCTGGTAAATATGCAGAGGTATGGTGAATTCTGCTTGTGCTGGCTTGTGAGAGTAGAAACTGAAATTTTCAGGAATTTTGTAAGCCAATTTTTAGATACCACCATTATTAACTAACTGATTACATAAACATTTACTTAAATAAATTATATTAAAAACAAAAATAATAAATACAATTTATCAATTCCTAATTATTTTACTACATTTCACTATTATCTATATTCTTGAGATTATTTAAGTGTATTTTATCTGTATGGTGGAAACGCTGTAAAATGGTATGCTACTAGGCACCACTTACCAGCTCTGTGTTCAGTGATGTCACACTAATAGCTTGTAATTGACTGAGGTGGGTGCATTTACATGACAAAAATCAGCTAACATTGCAAAACAGAGCACGCATCCTCCACCCCGTTCCCCACAGCCTCTAGTTAAAGATTTACTAGCACACCATGGCAAACTGCTTTGTACAATAACTTACCTAGGGATAGAACATCAAAAGACTTTAAATATTACCTGTGATGATAACACTGACATCATCAGTACAAGGTCATGTGCAACCTCTTTCAAGCAACCATGGATGAAGGGTTGATGAGTAGAGAGATCTAGTGTGTATATAGAGCTTGCTATGTGAAAGCTGCTCCACTTACATCATCTCCATCAAGCCTCACTACAATCAGAGGTGGCATATTCCCATTTTACAAATGCATAGATTGCAGTTTATAAAGGCTTATGATATTCTGAAGGTCATCCAGCTGAGACGTGGTAGAGTCTGGATCCTCAACTAGGACAGACTTCTTGAGCAGTAACTCTTTTCCACATGCCACACACAGAAGCTCAGGGTACTTGACTCTCATCAAAGTTCAAGACCTAGGAAATCAGTAACCTAAAATCCTCATTCTATCTTAGAGAATTTGAATACACATGTACGTATGCATCTGAAAAATCAGGAGGGGGCAGACATCATGTGTTCTTCTCAAGAAAGAAACAAAAACAGATTAAGTAATGAACAAATACTCAAAGCTTCTGAAGAATGCAGAAGATAAGAGAAATGCTAAAGAATTCACCTTCAAATATATTCTATTACTCAGAGGATTAAATGACAGGAAACAAAAAACATACAAAACTATTCTCATGCCAGAAGGATTTGATAAAAACTTTACATGCATTTGTAATTCTTCATTTTCCTCCTATGGTTTTATTATACCTGCTATAAACAAAAGAAAATTGTTCATATTGAAATAATGCTGAAAATACCATTTCCCAGGGAGTTGGTACTAATGCCTATCCTTTACTCTTTACAGAATAAGTATGTAACAAGCATTCATGCTAAATGCCAATGTACTTGGAAACTGACTTGTTGATTATCATGTTTGGATATTATTCATTTTATTTATCTTTGAAAGTACAAACAAGCAAGCTCATTCTATAAATATTATCTCCATTGGAGAGCTACTGCTAATAAAAATATCTACATATTTTTGGCTACCAAATCCACTGAAACTCACTGTAAACATACAGTACTCATTATAATATTTTTTCAGTACACACAAAAGACTATTGGGAAGAAGGGAGAGGCAGTGTGGGGAGGGGACTGGTTGGGGTAAACCAGTGGAAAGATGCAATTAGAGCTGTGTTGGCTTGGCAAAGCCCTATTGAAAAACAAGCTGGGATTTTTTTTGTCAAACCACTCCAGGCTCCGTGGGAGGTCCCATGTCTGTTAAGAGGGTTTGATTCCAATAAGTAGAGGGAATCAATAGGAGGGAAATAAAGATGTAAAAAGAATTACCAAACTAAAACCAACATGCAAGTGCACACACAGGCATAACACACATAACTCTGGGTGGAAAACGCACTCAGTGGGAAATATTTGGTCTCGCAGGAAATATTACCTTGACTTTGTGTTCCCCATTTATGGTAGGTGCAAATTAAGAAATCATCAAAAATAGTAACCTGAGATAATATACACTGGGTTTAAAAGTTGGAAGCTTTCAACTGGTATTTTAGCACCATGTTGTTCCAGCTACGATTATGGTTCAAAAAGAAAGGTTATCATAATTAGCTGTATGATTGTTTAAGCACGCTCATGGGGGCTCACTAAATTGTATTTTGAAAAAGATATATGCCCAAAATGAAGTAGAAAGGTCAACTTTTGCCATTACGATGGCAATATCATCTTCGTCATAATTGCCATCATCACTATCACCATCATCAAGAACATCATCATCGTTATCATCACTAGCAATTACTGAATGTCACTGAGCCAAAAAAAAAGTGGTATGAAATGTACCTGATTTTTCCTTACATGTTTGCTTTTTAGGGGGGCTAGAAGTTTTATTCAGGTTGAGAGACAGAGACCCATTGAACTGGCACAGGGATTGGTCTCATTTTTAGATACACGTTACAATCACCTGCAGGAGGTTTCACAAAATGCCTCTTAAATTTTAAAGCTAGCCTGCTTTTTTAGTAGCCACACGAAGGAAATAACCAGAATGGTGAAGAAGAAGAAAATTTGTTGGATTTTGAATTTACTAGAGTGTGCAGCTAAGGTATTTCCCCTACCTTCCCCTGAGTGGTACCCAGAACTCCTCTGGAGCTTTTTCAGGTGAGTGGTAGGTCTGCCTCTTTTTCACTTTTGTTCTGCAACTTGAATCACATAAAGTAAGAGGTAATCACTCTGTTATTGACACCATCGGTAAGAGAGAATCAAGAGTAGGAATTCTAGTAATAAGATAATAGAAAGGTTTTTCCGAAACAGACTCACAGACATAGAGATCAGATTTGTGGTTGCCAAGGGGAAGTGGGGGAGGGAGAGTGACGGACTGCAAATCTGGGGTTGGTAGATGCAAACTATTACATTTAGAATGGTTAAACAACAAGGTCCTATTGTACAGCACAGCGAACTCTATCCAATCTCCTGGGATAAACCATAATGGAAAAGAATATTAAGAAAAGAATGTATATCTATGTGTAAGACTCAGTCACTTTGCTGCACAGCAGAGATTGGCACAGCATTGTAAATCCACTAAACTTCAATTAAAAAAATAATAGAAAGGTTTTTAAGGCTTTTTTCATATTATGAGACATAATAGGCATCGTGATGAAAATGATATACTTTATATACTTTAAAGCTTTATAAATAGTTACTAAACTCTATTAATAATTACAGTGATAATGATTTATTAGTCTTAAGAAACAGAGACCATCTAACACAATTTAACTAGTTAAGCATAACATGTGAATGCATAGGGATGGCAGGGTGATGGAGATGGGATTATTCAGAACTTTTGCATTCTCTGGTGTTTAACAAAAAGCACACTGGTTTCAGCTAGCATTTTAGTGAACAAAGCTTGGATTCATCAGTGTCCTTAACTGGTGGGTGAGTGCTCTAAGTGGGTACCCTGGACACCCTGACGAAGTGATATTTAAAACATGTAAATCTGAAGACACTAATCCACTGATTAGGATTTCCCTTCTGCAAAATCATTGTAAGCCCTCTGCTAACGCCTCTCTTGTCAGTGCGTGCTTCCCACCCTTTCACACAACCTTGTCATGCACACATATAAACTCCATGCATTGAAATGCTGAGCACTGAGCCTGCTTCCTATCATCACCTCCAAACAACCCTTCCCTCTGCCTTGATTAGCCAGCCAGTCCTTGCTTCTTTGATCTATAGGGTTGACTCTGAGAAAGCATCATCTCCTATGTTTGGCATATGGTTAAGGAAAAGTTTAATCATCCATTCCCCTCTTTACTGTTCCTAGAAATTTGTTTAGGTATGTCTAGAGTTGATACTTGTTTACCATTCAGACCTATCTACTGGAATGCAAATTCTCTGAAGGTAAGAATTTTGTGTTATTCATGTAGCTTCCCAATGTTTAGCACTTAGGCCTTAATAAATATACACTGGAAGACTGAATAAAAGAATGTCAAAGGTATACACAGGTAATATTTTTAACAACAATTAAGGATCCGGGAGTAGCAAAAGCACATTGGGAGTTACGATTAATTCATGGAATATTATTCCATCACTAATCTTATTAATATCTTCAGTGAATGACACACTTGAGGGAGACGTCGTAAAGTCAGAAGTCTAAGAAATATTATAATCTAGCTGGAGAAGCAATATATATTCATTGATATTTATATTAAGAAGCCACGTTGGATGAAACATTATTAAAGAAAAATTAGGGATATATGTATCTCTTTTTTCTATGCTTATATCCTTTTCCATTTCACTCTATATGCATTTGTTCAGTTAATTGTGGTCAATGTCAACTTTATCAAAGCCAACTGCATAAGTATCAGAACAGTGTGGATATCACCACTGAAATTAGTATTTGACCAGTTATCCAAGTGGTACCATTGCTATACTTTATTTTATCATATAATAAAATGGTGATGATGGATGACAACTCTCATTTTGGAAATAGATATCTAACAAATTATAGGTCATAAAATTGCCTGAACCAATTATATTCTCCTTTCGGAGGAATGGTATAAATCATAGACTCATATGTAGAATGATAACATCACCTAGTCTAACACTCACATTTTACATAAGAAGAACTGAAAGCCAGCAAAGTGACAGGAGGACTTGTACAAGGTCACACAATGTGGTGAAACAAAGGTTAGAAGCTAGAGTTCTCTATTTCCAAGTGAATATTCTTTGAAGACGTTTAGAACATTTTTAGGAATGAATCCAATATAATAGCCATATTACTGCAACTAAATCATTTCAGGTTCTTTCATGGACTATCTATTTTGGCTCTATCATTAAAATAAAGCACTCATTCGATGAATTTTCATCCCTGTCTTAATATCTTAGGTCAAATATGATCTTTTTTTTGTGGAAGTATATTAATATAACAGATATTTGACATAAGAGGAATGGCAGCAGGAGGGAAGTCCTCAGTTCCTCACAACCGGCTTCTCAGAGGATATGTCCTTGCCCTCAGCACCTTCTGCATGGGAGCTGGGCTAGGGAATTCAGTTATTTTCACCTCAACAGATTTGATCACGAGTGGACACTCAAGGAAAGAAAGTTTTACTGGCTAGGCAGAGTGAATTGTATTTTTTTAATCGATAACTTAAACGGAGATGACAGTCCTGTTCTGGACTTCTAAGGTCGTGTGGAGTTACACAGAGAGACGGCATCATTTATTCATTAACTCAGCAAATGTTTGTTGAGAGCCTGCTATGTGCTAGGCACTCTTTGAAGCAAATGGGACACATCAGCATATAAAAGAGGTGAAGATCCAACCCTTAGGAGCTTATGATCTAGGGGAGACACAGATAATAAACCATAAACTTAATAAATAAGACATGATGCAATATACATGAGAAAGTGATAAATCCTATGAAACAAAGAAAATACAAACTGAATAAGGGGTGACATGATTGCTGGGGTGGGGATGAGGTGAGTCACAGTTTTAATCTGGCAAGATGACATAAGAACAAAGACTTTGAAAGATATAAGAAAGTTTTATCCAAGCAAATATATAATGGAAAGAGCTTCAGGCAGAAGGAACTCCCAACAATAAAAGTCAGGCTGGCATTTTCCAGGAATATCATCAGCAAGGAGTCCAGGGTAATGTAAGTGGAGAAAGCAAGCAGGAAACTGCAATGAAGAAACAGGGAGAAAGTGGAGGACTTAAGCATCTAAGACGTTCTGTGTAGAATCATGACAAAATATTCCTCATATAAATCGAGATTATGAGACTGCAGAGAAAAATATTTGGGAAAAAGGAGAATGAAACTGATTTGCAGAGAGAGGTTAAGACCTTGTGACCCCAAAGAGGGGATGCTGCTGTGAGTATTGGCAACACTTTCCACAATGTGTATCTTTCAGATTACCCACTAGTAAACCCCTTTATTCACCAGAGTTAGCTGGAGATGGTTTGCAATAGAACACCTTGGATTAGACGGCATTAGTTTTAAACAAATATGACAGAAACAGCTACTTTGGTGTGGGTTTTCCACATTCAGTAAGTATATATCATAGCAGCATGGTATATCAGGACAAAGGACAAAACTCTAGAGTGACATTAATGTTAATATTACTTGAATGTTCGAAGTAGAGGTGTCTAATATCTTGAATATATTTTTTAAAGTAAAAATTTTAAAGTATTTTTCAGGGGCTCCCCTGGTGGTGCAGTGGTTGAGAGTCCGCCTGCTGATGCAGGGGACACAGGTTCGTGCCCCGGTCCGGGAAGATCCCACATGCCGCGGAGCGGCTGGGCCCGTGAGCCATGGCCGCTGAGCCTGTGCGTCCGGAGCCCGTGCTCCGCAACGGGAGAGGCCACAAGAGTGAGAGGCCCGCGTACCGCAAAAAAAAAAAAAAAAAAAAAAGTATTTTTCAATGGTAAATTTGGATGGACTATTAACCATGAGAGATACGACTGCTTAAAGCAATAAAAATTTATGTATATTAAAATAACAGTTTCTGCATTAATATTACACATACATTTATGATACAGGCTATAATCTTGGCAAAGACAGTATATTTAGGCCTCTCTGATCCAGGATGGACTAACTTTGTGAAACTAATGGTGATGAAGGAGGCATAATAGGACAAAATGACTAAAAATCTGTATTAATGCTGAAATAATAAACATTGGGAAAAACTTAAACCCACTAAAAGAAATATGAGCCATAGAAGTAGTTGCCTTCTGAGATAAGAACAAGTCAACCAATAAAAGAGAAAGATAATTAAATTAACTAGTTAATTGAGCACTTATTTATCTTTCTGCGAAATAACAAATTGGGACTAAATAATTCTTAAGGTCCTGTCTGGTACAGGTGTATACGTGACCCCCAAGCACAGTTACCAATTGACTCACCAAAACCTTAAATGAAGGTTCTTCTCTAGGACAACCAAATGGGTAAAAAAACCAAATGAGTAAAGCCTCAAAGAACAGAAAATGGATAGAATCCAGGGATTATGAGATGATGCTTGAATGAAAGAGCATTTGAAATACTAGAAGAGCCTCAGTACCTCAGCCACTTAGAAGACAGGCTGATATGCCACCAAGAAATCTCAGCCCTCTGTGTTTAAAGAAAAATGACTGAAAAACTTGACCTTTATTTTTACAGTCTATAGAATTTTTTAAAGTGTAAGGGGACTGCAAGATAATGTAAAACAAAACAAGACAACCACAAAACTCTCCCTATAACAATAAGAAAACTGTAACTCAGAGAGATTAGGGCGTCTTGTTCAAGGTCATACAGTTAGTGATAGAGCTGAGATGTGAACTCTGGTCTCTTGACACTCACTGCAGAATTACTTAGCTTCTACAGCAATTCCTTAGCTTAAGAGCACACACCTCACACAAATCCTGATCACTGAATACAACTACACCTTAGCAACGTCCCCACTCCCTGTGGCTTATACTGAAAGATTTTCAATGTGGAGGATGGAGAAAAGTACACATTTTTATATTGGAATTCATCGTTTAAAATTCTGAAATATAAAAATACAAAAGTCACAAAAGTTGTCACAGATAAACATTAGTTGGAATCCCATCATGAGTCTTGGCTTTAAATGAAGGGAATTCCCCCCAAAATGTTGAGAGACTACTCTGGGATAGAATTCTGAAACCTCCCAACTTTTGGGGGCTGGGAAATTTGCATATGCAATTACTATATTTATATGCCTAATTACCCCATAGGAAGGCACATATGCCAATTGGCATTTGAAAATGTGTTAACTGCACACACAGAAGGGTGGCCCTTTAGAATGTTGGCCCTAGGAATCTAATCATTAAGAATAGGTCATGTGAGTCAGAGTGGGGAGAAAAAATGGTCCATTTTGAAGCAATCTGAGCATATCCAGTTTGGATGCACACAAGAATTGACTGATACACAAGTAGATGAAAAATTGGGTTTTCAGAAAGTACTTTTGAAACGAGCGGACTTCGCAGGGAAAGCATTTCAGGCATTAGCTAATTGGATTAGCTGTGGTGTTTTCTGTGGATCCTAAGGAATTTATACGCTATAGATTAAAATCATCACACAACTCTGGTCACAGAGGTGAGGAAACATTTTTCTTGTGTTAGTAAACACTCAGTCCTGTAGACTATAAGTATATTCAGCTCTCTACTTCCTCTAAAGCAGATGGAATATATTGCATGGAGTTTGGAGTGTTTGTCTTTTTTCTCCTGCATTTTGTAAACAAAAATCCTTGGAGAAAACAAATCATAATTTTGAATCCTTCACTGTGGTAGAACAAAGATTGCCTGTTCTCCCAGAATTGTGTAACTTCCTCTCTGCAGGAAACAATGGGGTATAATCAGTTTCCTTGTTTCTCAAGCCATTTCCTCAGCTGCAGGATAACCCTATTTAGCAGTCTTCTCTCTCTGCCATGCAAAAATAAGGATTTGAAGATTCCCGCAGGGCCAGATGCAACCCTTGGAAACATACCAAAGATTATGAATCACTAGATCCCTTAGGATATAGGAGTAGAACAGGTTGGGGGCATGAACTCCAAAAATGATATGGGCTGGGGTCCAAAAATACCTGATTCTAAACACTCTCAAATTCCACAGTGGGAGTTTACTTTGGACTCTTCAGATATCATTTAGGTGGTTTTTGGATTTGCCTAAGCAAGTCACAGATACACTGTGTCAATTAAATCACTGAAAATAAAAAAGGGAGAAACTGAATGGTGTTTTAATACTCCTTGCTTTTGAAATACTCAGTGTATTATATAAATACCTTTTTGTAGTGACTTTATGTAAATATATTTTGTAATCCATCCTCCTAGAGGATATGTCTTTTCAGATGAGGACTCAAAAGTACTTTACTACCCACAACATCAAATCTTATTCATCTAACTATAGTAATTAAATAGAAGTGAATTTACAGGTCATCAGAATGCTGTTTTTCTAATTTCACTGCCTGATTTATCTCAAAAGAAAAAAACAAATCTGAAACAAGTATTGAAGGCACAAATACTTCCATTAGTACTCTTTTATAAGGGCATAATGGAATGATAGACAACACTGTTCTGGGAACGTATAGATCTAAAGTCTATGAAAATACTAATGGCTACCATTGTACCTTATTCCAATCCACGCTCAACTCAAATTCAATTAATACTTTTTACCATTTGCATCCCATGCATGAATCTCCACTGAGAGACATCTTCCTGACCACCACATGGAAAGTAGCCTCCCTGCCCCTATATTCTTACTATCACTACATCTAGTTCCATAGTATTCCCAGTACTTTTCTGGTTCTCAAATTGTCTTTCTATTTTTATTGTTTTGTCTTGGATCATCCAAATGACAAGAAGTTCCATAAGAATAAAAGCAAAATTAATACTTTTTTCTTGCAACACCCTCACCACCTAGAACAAAGCCTGATACATTTTATTTACTCCATGAATATTTGTTTAATGACTCCATTGAACATCTAATACACTCCAGGTAATTTTTAAAACATTATCTCATCAAATCCTCAACACAAACTCATGGGGAAATACAGTAGTCCCCCTTTATCCATTATTTCACTTTCCACAGTTTGAGGTACCCATGGTCAACTGTGATCCAAAAATATTGAATGGAAAATTTCAGAAATAAAAAATTCATAAGTTTTAAATGGTATGCCATTCTGAGTAGTGTGATGAAATCTCATACCATCCCACTCCTTCTCGCCCTGGACATGAATTACCTTTTTGGCCAGTGTTTCCTGCACATTAGTCACTTAGTAGCCCTCTCAGTTTTCAGATCCACTGTTGTGGTATCGCAGTGCCTGTGTTCAAGTCACCCTTAATTTACTTAATACTGGCCGGAAAGCACAAGAATAGAGATCCAGCAATTCAGATATGCCAAAGAAAAGCCATAAGGTGCTTCCTCTAAGTGAAAAAGTGAAAGTTCTCGACCTAATAAGAAAATAAAACTGTATGGTGAGGTGGCTAAAATCCTTGGTAAGAACAAATCTCCTATCTGTGAAATTGTGAAGAAGGGAAAAAGAAATTTTGCCATTGTACCTCAAACCGCACAAGTTATGGCCACAGTGCATCATAAGTGCTTAGTTAAGATGGAAAAGGCATTAAATTGGTACAAGGTATTTTGAGAGAGAGAGAGACAACGTTCACATAACTTTTATTGCAGTGTACTGTTATAATTGTTCTATTTTATTATTAGCTATTGTTGTTAAACTCTTATTGTGCCTAATTTATGAATTAAACTTTACCTTAGGTATGCATGAATAGGAAAAAACCTAGTATATATATGGTTTGGTACTATCCAAAGTTTCAGGCTTCCACTGGGGGTCTTGGAAGGTATCCCCTGCACATAAGGTGGGGACTATTGTACTGTAAAAGGAGGCTGAGACTCCGAGGAGGTGAGCATTGTGTCCAAATTGGCATAGCTAATAAATAGAGGAGGTGGGCTTAGTTTTCAGACCTGTCCTACTACAAAGACTGTTTCTTTCCACTACATGCTGTTGACTCTATTCTAATCTGTGCCAAAATTATAAAGGTAGCCTTAGATAAATAATTTATTGTGGCCAAATATTAGTTATTTATTCAAAAAAGGAAGGCTTTGGACTAGACACTCTTTTACGCTCTCCAATAACTGCAGAACTCCATGACTTTATTATTCCTATATTCTTCATGACAACTATCATACACTTATTTTCTAAGGGACAAACATACCTATTCAAAGTGCAGACATACACTTTGATTTTTTTCAAGATGTATTAAATGTAAAGTGTTTTAATATAAAAATTGTCTCACTGTATTGAATTTTGTCAATTCAGAACTATTCTTCTGAACATGACTAAAATTAAAATACATTTTGTCAAAACAAGCAGACTAAGAAGAGGAGGCAATGATTCTGAGAGACTCAGCATCAAACTTTTAAGGAAAACTCTTTCTGAAATTATATGAATGTCAGAGCCTATTTTTTTGTCCTCTCAGGTGAATTTTAGTTGAAATCAAATGTAATCCTATAAGAGCTGTACTATTTTCTTCATTTTTCAAGTCTGTTTTTGCCAATGCTGTTTGATCTTTTAATGACTCCAGTTTTTTGGGGTTTTAAAAAATATTTATTTATTTATTAACATCTTTATTGGAGTTAATTGCTTTACAATGGTGTGTTAGTTTCTGCTTTATAACAAAGTGAGTCAGCTATACATATACATATATCCCCATATCTCCTCCCTCTTGTGTCTCCCTCCCACCCTCCCTATCCCACCCCTCTAGTGGACACAAAGAACCAATCTGATCTCCCTGTGCTAGTGGCATGGACATATATACACTACCAAATGTAAAATAGCTAGCTAGTGGGAGGCTGACTCCAGTTTTTAAAGAATGGTTAGACTTAAGAAATCAAAATACTGGTTCTTTTGAGAATTCTCTTCGCTAAAAAGAACTACCAAAATGCAAATCAGCTTGCCCTCTTGGCTTTAGTTAAACTCTTGTATAAAGGAAATATACAAATTTCAGTATAATTCATGATACTCTATGAAGTCTGGAATAAAGTTTTTAAAAGTAAATTAGAAGCAATTATTGATTTTTAAAAAGCTCACTTTATCCAACAGTTTTCTCTCTCTTGCTCATTTCCTTATGTAAAAGAATTTAACCAAAGAAAGTCAGCATTCTAATTCAATTTCTCCTCCAAAGTATATAATTTTATTTTGTCATAATGGCTGCTTTTATTTCCAGGGTCAGATTTTATCTAAATTTCAGTCCATTAGGAACAAAAACTTGCCATTTCCTGATAAACAAAATCAGCAGGGGAGCCTCTTCAAACAAGAAATGTGTTTCCATCAACCTTTGTTTTATTTGATCTAAATGACAGGTATATACCACTTTTCCTGTGTTTACTTTTAAAGATTCTGAAAAAATGGGGGTGACATTTTTAACAACAAAACTAGCAATCACCCCAGTAGTCCTGTGACAGGCAGATGGAAGAAATGATAAAAGATGTAATCCATTGCTTTAGACCACCAAAGAGGTCTAATATGAGTCATTAGCCGAAAACCGTTAATTTTCTTTTTTCCCTATTCTGACTGTTGTTTGTAGAAGTGTTCAACCTCTTAGGAACTAGAACATTTAACCATTTCTTGCTATTTTGCAAGAGGGAAGCCAAAGCATTAACAGAAGGGAATTAAGGAATGTGTCATTATATCGTTTAAGAAATCTGAGTGATGTAGGTAACATTTTAGAGGTTCTTAGACTGAGCTTGATAATAGCTAATAAAAAGAATGAACACCAGTAAAGCACAGTTAAGATTATAAAGGGTTTTCACAAATAGTATCTCATTTCCTAGACATCCTTACAAAAAATTATGAGTCTCAGAAAGTCAATCGTGTTGAAAATAGAGAACTAAAATCCAGGTATTTTGATTCCAAATTCAAGACTATCTTAATCCATACAAACTAATAGAAAATATTATGATATTCTAATCTAACAAGGATAGAAGTAATCACTTTCCCCCAGTTTGCTCTGCAAAACAACAGTTTTCTGAGACACTAAAAGTTGTCAATTAAAGGGGAAAGGAAAGGATACATAGATATAGATATTTAGATAGATAGATAGATAGATAGACATACATATTTCATGCAGTGCTTCTTCAAGTTATAACGATCAAGGGAACTTTTACTCTGAGGATCTCTAAAACCAAAGTTAACCAAAGTTAAAGAAAACTCTTGATTGATGAATGCTATATGAGAATCTCTACTCTTGTGGACCACTCTCCCATACCCTCCACATCAATGATATGTCACATCAATGATATAGATGTAGATAGATACAGAACAATAGATACACACATTTATGTATGTATATACATGATATAAAACTATATAGTTACATATAAATATATAAGCATTTTATATGTACACACATTATATGTATTTATACATTACATATTTATACGTATGTATATATATATATATTTTTTTTTCCTCATTGAGAAAATTTATAGGTTTATTGTGGACTGGCTTTTTTGCAACCAGTTCTGAATATGTGAATGTTTCCCAGTCACCCTGATACAACAGGTAATTAGTAATATACTTCAAAGCACTGTATATCTTAGTGCTTTTTCAGTCAATAAAATTGTGTCAATGTTTGATTTAAGCATGTTTACTTTAACAACTATAGGGTAGTTAACCAATTCTTTTTTATAATTACATGAATCTGATTTAAAACAATGGTTTTAAACGTGAATACATGAAGGTAACTTTTGTAAGATAACAAATCGTTGGTTTAATTATGTGAGTCAAGATACTGAATATCATGGAAATTATAAAAACTTCACTGTATATACTGTATTACTCGAGTTCTCAAAAGACCAAATCCAGCCTCATTACATCTTTAAAAAAGCAAGTCAAATAAGTTATTCCCATAACTGAGATTACTTCTTAGGTACAGAATTTTTTTTCTCATTTTATTTATATTCAGAGATGATACAGAGATTATAGATGCCTTGTTTCTTGAGGTCAGAATAAGGCAAAATGAAACCTTTGTAGAGTACTGTAAAGGAGTTATCCAATTTGCAACTCTCTTTTTCAGACCTATCTTGTCATCCAAGAGATTATGAAGATATTACACCAAGAAACTAACATTTGATTTCCACTTCCTTTTCCACAATATATACAGATA
Source organism: Phocoena sinus (assembly GCF_008692025.1). NCBI lineage: Eukaryota > Metazoa > Chordata > Mammalia > Artiodactyla > Phocoenidae > Phocoena > Phocoena sinus. The sequence continues at coordinate 84,795,661 of NC_045769.1, read as the reverse complement.
GCACTTTAAATATGAATAAATGTAACATCAAACATTTAGAGGGAGGTGTGGATGAAACCATGATCTTTTCTTTCAGCTCCATATGCTCAGATTGTTTTAAAAATCAGTTCAAAGTTCTGTAATAAGTCAGGTCATCGCAACTTTTGAATGGTAAAATTTATGGCTTTGAAACAGACTGTGGAAAGCAACTAGACGAAAAAATTAACTTTCTCTTAAAAGTTTATAATATGTTGCAAACAGGAAAAAGTGGAATCCTTAAAATAAGTTGAAAACAATTTAGAATACATCATTAAGTATCTAAACAAACTCATAGATGATCACTTCACAACAGAGTCTAAGGAATTCAGGGATTTGTGGGAAATCCACACAGTTTTGCCTTTAATGGTACAAAATATATTCACGCTAGAAAGACTGTCCTAATTAGGGTAAACACTAAATAATTACTCTCTTATAGTCCATAGCATCTGAATACTGTGTTTTACCAGCTGGACCATAAAAACTAGATACTAGATCAATAATCAAAATTGTATGAGGACCACTTCTAACATTTCTAAATAATTTGAAGGGATGATGTGGTTGTATTTATGACAGCTTCCCACAGGTAACTCTGTAATATTTTTTTAAATATAGAGAAAAGTAAATCAATCCAATTATAGCATATACAGTTGACCCTTGAACAACAGGAGTTTGAACTGCAAGAGTGTACTTATATGTGGGTTTTTTCCACTAATTATGTACTACAGTATTACACGATCTGTGACTGGTTGAATCTGAAGATGCAGAATCACAGTCCAGAAGGGAGAGCTGACTGTACAGTTATTCATGGATTTTCAACTACGTGCAGAAGGTCAGCACCCCTAATGCCCACATTGTTTAAGGGTCAACTGTATTTTCAAAAATATAGCATTGCAAGTGTTATAACGCAGTGGTGCTGAACCAGGTATGATTTTGCCACTCCCTCCCCCCTTGCTCAAAAACACGGCAATGTTGGAGATTTTTTGGTTGTCACTATTATAAAGTACTAATAGAATCTAGTGGGTAGAGGCTAGAGATGCTGCTAGATATCCTACAGTGCACAGGACAGCCCTCACAGCAACGAATTATCTCACCCAAAATGTCACTAGTTGCCGAGGTTGAGAAACCCTGGCCTAAACAAAGACTACTAGTCAAGTAAATATTTAGTTGTACACAAAATTTTCCACAAAGATATTACGGTGTCTTGGGAAAAAGTGCATCAATGGAGTAGAACATACATACACACATATATCACCATTCAAACAAAATACCAATGAGAATTGCCTCTCAGAACTCGGAACAAGAATGAAGTTAGATGGAGTATGGTCTAGGACTGGGAGACATCGGTGAGCCCTTGCTTTCCCCATGCAACAATTAAAATCCCTTATTCTCTAAGCCAAAGTTAAGGCTTGAGATTAAACAACAACAAAATTTCCCCTGCTCAATCTCAGGGAGTCCACGTACTTCATGCTTATTATTTTCCCTTTCTAAAATGGGAAATGGCTTCCATTCTTGCTGCACTTTGCTGCCATTCACACTTTAGGGTTTTTAATGCAATATGATAGATTTATTTTTAAATGCTCTGAGTTTGCTTTTCAATTTAATGATTTGTTACATTATTTACAGGCTAATTTAGTGAACCTACATAAGATTAATTTCATGGTATTTTAGGACACGTGACAAATCATTAAAAAGTGATAAAACCAGGCAACTGAAAAACAACAAATGGCTTGTGACATATGAATGGAATCGCCAGTACTGTTTATCAATGCATGTTTTTGTGAGATTTGTTGTAAAATCTACAGCAATACTAGCTCAAAACTGAACATAAGATTGTACAATATTTGAAAGTAAGATATCTGGATAATTCAATAGACCAGAGTAATGAGCTTATTTTTATAATTAGAAAAAAACTCTGACATACAAATTAAAAGAAAAAAGAAAACTACAGTCTTTAGTGTCATATTTCTTATAAGAAGCAATTGACAAAACTATCTTAGGGGAACTTATTTTTAATTTGAAAATAGCAAAATTCTAAGTGCACTTTTTATCCAGCTTGTGTTTCAGAATGTAGATAAGGTCCATGTTAATAAAAATAAAGTGTGTTTGCAATAAAGTTAGATTCTGCAAGAAATGCTTTGGAGGAAAGAAGGAGTATTTGTTGCATATGGTTAAATCATCTTGTCTTCTATGTAAATATAGGGAATTTCTGTGGGTAGCCTTCTGGCATGTTTGGGGTAATTATTTGGGTTGCTATGCTGGGGTAGGTGGAAGAATAAAATGTATTAATCTATATGTTGAAAAAAACACCAGTTTTATGTTCAAACATGTTTGAAGCAATATATCTAACACACATTTCCTAGACCTCTTTTAGGCGTCGAATGTGTGTGAAGTAGAGTGACTATCCCAGTATTCCCAAGACTGAGGGACTTACCAGGATGCCAGACAAAACCAGGATAGTACTGAGCAGCAGGACTGATTGGTCACTGTAGTCTTAGTACTAAATGTTATGGAAGATTCCTGGCACCTTGGTAACTGGAATTAGACACGAAGCCAACGAGATATAACAACTATAGTATGGAACTGGATACATGCTCTAGGAGACTGCATCAGTAAGAGTTCCCTCGAGAAACAGAACCAATAGGAGATAGATACAGATCACATAGATATAGATGATATAGATACAGATAAGAGAAGATTTATATTATAGGAATTGGTTCATGCGATTATGAAAGTCCCACAATTCTGCAAGCTAGAGACCAGGAAAATCAGTGGTGTAATTTAGTCTGAGTCTGAAGGTGGATGGCTCAGCTCAAACAGAGAGAGCGAATTCACTCTTTCTTTACCTGTTTTGTTCCATTCAGGCCCTCAGTGGACTGGATGATGCCCACCCGCGTTAGTGACAGTGCACTTCTTTACTCAGTCTACTGATTCGGAGGCATGAGAAGCCCAAAGTGGCCGGGTGGCAGTCTTAATTTTCAGTTCAATGGAATCATTGCTGTGTCTCCGGGTGGAAGAACTCCTCTCTCAGCACTAAGACTTCTGAGCCAACAAACCATACATTTGAGGCAACAGAGAGCAAAACTTGTACTAGTGGATCACTAGCGGTAATGGTGAGTGGGGCCACTCTTATTTCCACCCCTTAATTCCTGGACCCATGAATCTGGGCTACTGGAGAAAGAACACTATATATTGTATGCTGATGCAGATCACATACAGCCTTTGATGGAGTTTACTCCTGGCTTTGGTCGGCATTCCCAAGCGATCTGACTCCAGGAGGACCAGGCCCTGAAAGCTCACACTATCCTTAATGGTTTCACACCCTGTTAAACTTTCTCTTAACATTCTTTTCAATTTTCCTCCATCAGTTGTATTGACCATGGATCTCCTGCAGCTATTTACACACATTGAAAAAGGTGATTTATTTTTTAACTCAGTCTACCAATTCAAATGCTAATCTCTTCTGGAAACATCCTCACAGTACACCTAGAAATAATGTTTTACCAGCTATCTGGGCATTCATAGCCCAATCAATCTTACACATAAAATGTGTTTTCTGATCTAGGCCTGTGTTCTGATATACCATAAAGGCTAAAGGGCAGACCTATTTGAACTGCAGCCTAGGTCAGTTAGATAACCTTCCTTAGTCTGTGCTTTTCTCAAAGATGACAGCTGTAAAGCTGATACAAAATGTCTCTTCCAAATCCACAAAGTGCTATACTTCTTTCTTAGAGGCAGAATGTGTGAGGTTCAACAATTTATTTTTCTCTCTGTGGCAGGAATTCCAATATGACCTAGCCCACTAGATGCAAGAAATCTCACAAAAGTGGCATGCCCCTTAATTTTCATAGGGCTTACCTCCCACCCTATGGCACAGAAATGTCTCACTAAGGCATCATATCAATCTACTATGTGATACCGTGTTGGTAGGACCTGGTGAGCAGTAAGTTGCACATGCCATGACCCAACCAGGCCAGCTAACCAACTCCAAATCCCTACCCTTGAGGAGCTTTTATCTGCAACCACATCTGCATTAAATACTATATCAACCAAAGTTCGCTTTCAGATGACATAGATACTGCAGGTATTTTATTCAGAAAAGCACTTAAAATCCAGCCAATTGAATATTTACAAAATAATTAGAAGGAATAGAAGAGCAGGCTATATGCTGAGAGTATGGAAATGATTCCCACAACACTGGGACTAAAGTGATCCCCATGGAGAGTGGAGATTCTACCACGATGAGGAACCTGGAGAATCAAATATTTCAGCTTCAACTTGTGGCTCCAGGAACAGGCTACCTAAGCTGTAACCTAAGGATCACAAAGCTTCTAATGATGCTGTTGGCTCCGGAGTCAAATCATATGAGCCAAACAAATGGATATTCCCACTGTACTCAGTTACAAATAAAATCTCATGGGAGTGCTTTGTTTGAAAGGACCTGATCATATTCAGACCATAGCCGAGAGAGAGGCTGGGAGATGCAGATTCTATCTTTCAAGAATGTATAGCAAGAAAGGCAAATCAGAAAGAAATAGGACAGGTCTAAAGCCAATCTACTGTACCTAATATAATGAAAGAATGGTTTATCATGCATTTGGGGTTCTAGTAATAAACATATAAAAATTTTTCTATATTAGGTATATATTTCTATGTGATCATAAAAGAAACTCAATTAGCTAATCATTCTTTAAATTGTATATTCTGTGTTGAAATTATTTTTTTAACCATCCACACATTCAATGTATTCCCACAGAGCTTTTTCAGACTTTAAAAATAATAATTGACCTAGAAAAATTATAGAAAATGTGAAAGAGGAAAATATCAGAGATCGAGTACACACAGATAGTGAAGCATAGTCATGGAAAGCCAAAAGCCAACATTTTGTTAAATGGCAAGAAAAACATGTAAGTTACACAAATATCTGACAGAAGTCCTGCTTCTAGGGTTATCATATTCGAAAATGTATTACAACGACAAAGGACAAAGACACTTTCTGGACGTTTTCAATAATACAAATTGGTACAGAGAGGCCAATGAACTGTGTAGTGACACAGGTGGTACCTGGCTCCACGCTTTGAATACAGGTAGTTTTACTTCAGACACCATCCACATTACCACTACAGGCAGACCTTGTTTTATTGTACTTCTCACTTATTGTGGTTTGTTTTGTTTTGTTTTGTTTTACAAACTGAAGGTTAGTGGCAACCCTGAGTGGAATAAGTCTATTGGTGTCATTTTTTCCAACACCATTTGTTCACTGTTTGTCCCTGTGTCACATTTTGGTAATTCTTTCGTATTTAAAACTCTCCACCAGCCGAAGGATTATGACTCACTGAAGGCTCAGATGATGGTTAGCATTTTTTAGCAATAAAGTATTTCTTTATTTTATTTAAGGTATATACATTATTTTTATACATAATGCTATTGAACACTTATTAACACTATGGTACAGTATAAACATAACTGTTACATGCACTGGGAAACCAAAAAACTTGTGTGACTTGCTTTATTGTGATATTCACTTAATTGTGGTGGTCTGGAACTGAACCCACAATATCTCTGAGGTCTGCCTGTATACTACTCCATCTGATGGATTATTATGTTGTACCTGCGTTAGGGTACACACAGTATTCATAGGAAATGTGTGAGCATTTAAGAAAAATATGGAAATTTTCTAAAACTTTTTCAAATGAATTTCCTTTAATCACCTTCATCCTCACTCAAAATTACTATTTCATATTTTGCATCCCCACCTTCTATTTTTCACAAAGTATCAAAGGTGACCTTAATTCTCCTGCTTGAAACCACTCGATTAGTTCTCTTTGGCATCAAAATAAAATTCAAATGTCTAACTTTACAGCTCTACATCAGAAGTCATCAAACTACAGTCCCCTGGACAAATCTAGCTTGCTGTCTCATTTTGTAAATAAAATTTTATTGGAACACAGCTGTGCTTACTTATGTATGTATTGTCTAGGACTGCCTTCCACTATATACGTTGATTGAGTAGTTACGACAGAGACCCTATGTCTTCACTAAGACTGAAATATTTACTATTTGGCTCCTTACAGGAAAAGTTTGCTGACAATTGCCCTATATTATCAGGCATCTGCTTATTTTTCCAATCTACCCTTCACTCACTAAGTTCCAACCATGTTTGTATTCTTACTATCGTCGGAAACAATTAATTATTCCCCTATTTGAATGTGCTGGTCCCACAATCTAAAATGAGCTGGACTCTTGCAGGGCTAGTTCTCTTTTTACCTTGAAGTCACTTCTTCAAAGGAGTCTGCATTGAATTCCCCTGTTATTCTCTGTCTTTGTTCCCTTCACAGCATTTATTATAACTTGCAGCCACCTTACAATTGCTAACATCTCGATATATTTTCTTTATCAAATATCTATCAGTCTGTCCATCAGTTAATCCACATTACTTTTTAACTTTTGAATGATTATAAATTCATAGGGAGTTGTGAAAGGTTCAGAGAGTCACCATGTGTCCTTTACCCACTTTCTTTCAGTGGTTATGTCTTATATAACTACAGTAAAATATCAAAACCGTGGCACTGATACAATGTGTACATAGTTCTATGCCACTCTATTACAAGTACAGAGTCATGTAACCACCACTGCTATCAAGATACAGAACTATTCCATCACCACAAAGATCTCCCTTATGATACCCCCTTACAGTCACACCTACCCCCTCAATATCCCCCCACACCATCTCTAACTCTTGATGACCAGCAACCTGTTCTTGGTTTCCATAATTTTTAATCCACCTTAATTTTTTTTTTTGCGGTACGCGGGCCTCTCACTGTCGTGGCCTCTCCCGTTGCGGAGCACAGGCTCCGGACGCGCAGGCTCAGCGGCCATGGCTCACGGGCCCAGCCGCTCCGCGGCATGTGGGATACTCCCGGACCGGGGCACGAACCCGTGTCCCCTGCATCGGCAGGCAGACTCTCAACCACTGCGTCACCAGGGAAGCCCCTACCTTAATTTTTGATGCATGTTTTCTTTACTTTATTTTGATCTGTCTCCTCTACCAGAAATTACGCTCTAAAAAGGTAGGGACTTAGTTGTATTATTTTCCCTGTTTTACTCTTTCTTCTCTACTCTTTAGAATCCAAAATTGGTCTCTTTTGAGGTTATCTGATAGATTTCCCTAATCCAATTTCAATGTTCTATTTAAAACCAGGGCTGTTTTTTTTTTTCTTTTTCTTTTTTAAAGAGGAACTCTCAATCAATTCAGTGTCCTGCCAAAATTTTCATAATGGCTATTTTTATTAATAAACACTCTATTATTCACTAGCAATAGGCAGTGAACATTATACGATCATGTCGATCAATGTATGGAAAAAAAGGCACCATAAATGAAACATTAAAGTTAAGGGGGCAACTATTTAAATATGCAGAGAATCATAACGCTTTACAAGAACCCTATCATGTTACAGTGTTTTGAAAGTATTATTTATTTGTAAAACTTGCATACTTTGTGAATAGCTATGTAAAATTAACAGCTGGTTGGAGTTTCAGAATCGTTTACCAACCAGTCTTGTCTCAAACAATTGCTCCAAATGCATTTACTTGATTTTTAAAAGAGCTTCTGACAACTTTGTGAAGACTTTGAAAAGCATTTTCTTCAAAAACAATTCTCCTAGGACTGCATATGATTTCTGTGTTTATTTTATCTGCCTTTTATTGACAATGTATTTTCAATTCAATTGTTGACTTCAGAAATATTTACCATCCCTTGTTAAAATGATTTGCATCACAGCAGCCTCTTTAGCTGTTAAGACTTCACCTGCCCTGCTACTTAGTTGTCTCTTGACATCACCTTTTGTGTCTGAAATCAGGGCCATTTGAAATTGGAATGATTGTAACATCATAACTCAGTAAAAAAATTGGAGGAAGATGCCAATTGTGTTCACCAGCCATTAATTCTATTCCTAGTCTATGCTGCATTTATAAAGCACCCATTGCTTTATCCCAAGGATCACTTACAAATTGTATAAGCATCTTTATTTTCCTCAATAATCCTTGTGAAGATGTAGAAACTGAAATCCTAACAAGCACTTAGGTTATAAGCAAGTTCATTTTTTAGCAAAACAGGATACAAAAGTCACAAAGTAACTCTTTATCCTTCACAAAAATATTTTCTCTTATTCAAATAATAAAAAAAGAAAATACTTTGCATGTAAATATATATATACTCCAAGGGGAAGAAAAAACCTGGTAATATTGCACATAGTTTCATTTAGGCAATTTTGACAAATATTGTCATGTAAAAAATTTTGACTTAGTAAGAACTATGACAAGAATGTCTGTCTGCAAGTGAGATCCATCATAACTTTATGAAAAGAGCTTATGTATAAAGTAGGACTGTGTAGAAGTCATACCTGATGGAGACATTATAAGGTAAACTTCATTGTCACCTATTAATGATTTACAATAAAAGCAAAAACATTATAATATATGTATTAAACACCATTAGGTAATGTTGCTATTACCATTTCTTTTTTTTTTTAAACATCTTTATTGTGGTATAATTGCTTTACAATGGTGTGTTAGTTTCTGCTTTATAACAAAGTGAATCAGTTATACATATACATATGTTCCCATATCTCTTACCATTTCTTTTGAATATACAATTAAGCTTTAGGAAGATTTATAAGCTCTATTATTTTTTTCCAATGTGTTACTAGTAAAATCTTATATTTGTTCAGGTGAAATATTTGGAGGAGAAAAGTCTGGAAGGTTCCAAAGCTAAAGAGAGAGATAAGTGAGAAAAGTATCAACTGAAAGATGAATGATATATCTAAAAATGTTTCTGAACTGACACCTTAAATATTTTGGCCAATTTTTGTCTTAATATCTATAGAAATCTGTTGTTTAATTGTTCAAAAGGTTTTACAATATCGCCTGTTTTTTATCTAATGACGTAGAGGTAAAATAAAGTTTCCAGAGTTAGAAATAAATGATATAAAATTCTGATCCTTGACACCAATTTTAGCTCACTGACTGTCAAACTGACTTCTAATTTGGAATACTAAAGTATGGGTTTGGGGATCATCAAGATACACTTAAATATCAATTCCAACATTTTCTGGTTAATTGATATTGGCCATATTTCTGATCCACTCTGAGACATACTTTTCTTATGGGTAAAATAAGAATATTAAACTTTGCTCTGTAGAAATGATTGATGTTTAGATTAAATGTGAATATGTATATTCACAAATACTAGATGCTCAATAAAATTTCCTTTATTTTTCACATATCCTTTATCATTTTAACATTCTTCTCTGGATGCTTTCCCATCTCCACTTCTTTAATGTTAATATTCCTGAAAATTTCTACCAGTCTTTTAGAATTTCTTAATCCTGTTTTTTACTCATTCTGCATTTTCTCCCAGAAAATCTCATATATTTCCATGATTTCAATTACCAGTAAAGGCCTAAATCCCCAATACAAACATCTCTCTCCTAACACCACATCTCTTATGATCTTTAGCTCCGTATTTCCAGCTATCATCTCTAAATGTCAGAAGGCACCTCAAAATTGTCATATCGTAAAGCGCAGTAATGGTCAGATTGTCACTCCCCAAACCTGCTCTTCTCTCTCTAGTCTGCATCTCAGTTGTTGGAAGTACCATTTTCTCAGTCAGCAAAACATTTCAGAAACACTCTCCTCTTTGTCTCCTTTTCACTCAATTATCAGTTTGTCCCAGTCCCATCTCTGATTTATATTTTCCTGTCACCCATCCACGTCACAATTTCAATCATCACCTCAGCACCCATGATATACTTCCTGTGAATGAGTCATCAGAAATGTTTCCTAGATTTTTATTCTTTTTACAATGCCTTTCCGAAATCTGCCAAGTAAAATTGAAATATAGAAGACTCCATGTAGTTTCTCTCTCATCTTCGTCTTGGGAATACCCTACGGACCAGAGCCACCATTCGCTCTTCCATTTCACTAAATATATTGCTCCCTTTTCTTTGTAGGTGATAAGCCCTATTCATCCCTCCAAGATAACTGAAGTATAAAAGATTTTCTATTTTGGAAAGCCTTCATGATATCTCACAAGTAAAATTAGTTTTATCTTTCTTTGTTCTCTATAATAGTGCTTTTGACAAATTTAGATTATTGCCCTTTTCCAATCATACTGTACCCACTTGTCTATAGTTTTATATAAACAATAAAGGCTATGTTTTCCCACTACCTGGGCAGCTCCTTGGAGTCTTGGATCTTGTTAACTTGTGAGTTACCTTTGTAAACTCTACTCTGGAAAAATAAGAAGCATTTATCATGTTGATTTATTGAGTAAAGGAATGAATTATGAATGAATTATATGGAGCCCTCTTGGTCTGACACATAGAGGTACAAAATAAAGGTTGATTGACTTTAATTAAAATAAGAAACTATGGAGAAAACCAATGGCTTCTTATTGTGCATAGAACTTTATGTCGAAGGTGTTGATTACTGCTTATTTTTCAATGTGTATCTCAAACCTAAGAATATATTATAAGCTTGTATTTGGGTAACAAATAATCAATTATCCCTAGAAAATCTGGCATATGTCTCAGAACTACATTTAACAAAATATTTACAAAATAACCAATATATATTAAGCATTTATGGATCTGAAGATAGCCTTCTAAACTTGTCAGGAATATTTCTCTTGTGAATTTTTATACACCATTGTTTTTCAGCTCAAACACTGTATAAGCAAACTTTGGAATCTCACATCATTAAGGAAAACAGAAAAATTCCAAGCAGTACAGAGCTCCAATGCTCAACCCTCTTCCTGCAGCCCCAAACTCCCCATATGCTGGCTTCCCAAAAGGAGCTCCAAAAAGCATCACTCTCAAAACAGAATGAATAATTTAGCACTTACTGTTCTAAAGGACCATCATCTACAGCAGATGCCCAGCAATTTCCGGAGCAAGAAATTGCAGTGAGAGGGGTGGGCATTTTAAGTGGATTAATTTATTTGGTTATGAGTTAAGTGTGTATCTTTACTATTTTTTATACAAAGTCTTTCTCTGTGCTTCAACTTCTATTCCCTCTTGTGCCAACTGGCTGTCCAAACCCTTCAATTATAATCTATATTAATCTAATTTGTTTATGAAAAGATAAGTGCCCTGCAGACATCCATAAATGCATTTGAACATGTCCTGGAAATTTTTATTTTCATTATTTCAAAAATGTTGACACTTGGTTTTTATTTATGACCTTGATTTTTATCTCAGATGTGGGCAGATTCTATGAGGATGTGACAAACAGGTAGGATAACTTGTGCATTATCAAACAGGACATAAAAACATTGAAAATATTCAGGAAAAAATAAAAAGTAATCTATTACAAATTCCCTGCAGCTCTGGGAAAGATAGAATATTTAACATATCCTTTTAGGATATGCATTTTTATTTTATGGGTTAATCATAATAATTTTTTCCTTTTTTTCTCTTTATACAGATTTCAGAATTCTCTTTATTCGTTTTACTTATCAAATAGTATTTGCTGTGATCTAGATCTGATTCTTTAGGGATACAAACAAAAATCTCCAGCTGCACAGGGCTTGTATAATATTTAGTGGTGCTAACAGATAATAATAAAGATAAATAAAGTAAAATATAGAGGGTTTTTTGTTAGTAATAAATGCTACCTATAAATTGGTGCCAAGGTAGTCATATAAAGATTTCCCTACGTTTCCCATTTCAACCTTAAAACTTTTAACATGCTTTCACGGAATTTTTCTTAATTTTCCAAATACTATAGGCTTCTCTCTATGTTCTTTACTTTTATCTGTGATTCTTCAGCTACCGCGGCCTATCTTTCTCTAACAATTTCTCTCTTTAAATGATTTGTGCTCCACTGGCAGCTCTGTGCTAAAGAAAGTGATATATCCTGATGAAGCCATTAAGCACTGTACCACAGACATTAAGGGGATGATACAGGCATGATTTCAATCACGCAAAAGGGAACTACCCTAGTTCTGAGAAGGAAAGCACCAGAGAGCTTAACCCACTCTAGTCTACGTTTTCATTTCATTAGATTCAGATCTGGGCATGTCAGAACAAATTAACACTTTTTCCCCCACAAGGCAATCACTGTAAGTATCATCGTTAGATTCATGTTGAGCACCCGCAGGGAGAAGGGTTGGGACTCAGAATATGCAGCACACTGGAGAGAACCAAAGTACGAATTGAGGATAAATGGGTTGATAGTACAGAAAATATGTTAAAAGAAGGCTAAACTTTTCACTCTGTGCTGTTATGAAGATTTCGTTTAAAAATTGGTGTTACACAGAAGTCATAATTTTGCTCCCAACTTCTGTTCCCCAAATTATATTTAAGAATCTGTTTAATTATCTCAATATTCGATTTTCTTAGGCATATCATTGTAATTTGCTTTATGCAATAGATCCTTAAAAGCAATTCCTTAAAAGGAATATGTATTTTTGGTATATCAAGTTTTACATTAAGAAGAGTGAAAGACAAAGGTCTACGAGGAAATGTGCTTGCTAACTGCAAAATGAGAATAATTGTACTTTAATTTGATATTACTGTAGGAATGAATGTGAAATAATAGTGTTCAAGGCACTTCACTTGTATTGTCTCTTTTCCTAAGGTTTGATTCTTTTTCTTCATTGAAAAATTTCTAGTTTATATTGTACATGGTGTATGTACCATTTAGTGTAAATGATATCAAATTAAGTTCTGTAAACCATATGATATTTTCGTAAATGATTCATAAATCCTGCCTAACAAACAGAGATGTCTGCCTTTAAAAAGAGAGCTAGTCCAATATGAAAAAAAAAAAAATTGCTTTAATTTCTTTAGCCAGTACTTACTAGCATTTTATCAAAACCTATGTTTTTCATAATGACAAATTCTGGATAATGGAATGTATATCTTTTAAGCATAAAACAAAAATAAGCATTTGAAATTAAAATCACACCAAAATATAAAATTCACTTATCTTCTTAATGGTAATTTAAACTATGTGAACACTAAGCCACAGACTTTCACCACAAATCTCCTATTTTCTCTGAAAAAATATTGAAATACATTTCAATCTTTTATTGGTGCCCCAGGTTCGTATTAATAATGCCAATTATTTAACTGAGCTACATTAGCATGAAGACCTCAGGGCCTGTGGGCTATGAAGGGCCATGTGCCTCTACCTAAAATCACACTGAGCTGCTCAGCTTTAAAGATTTGAGAGTCTGCTTTTCTTAGCTTATTTTCCCATCTCTTCCTTCTCATCATATTGAAAGCTTTTAGTTTTCATTGCCATTTCTGCAGCAGATAAAAGTATCTCCTCTCTTTGTAGTTATTAGACTAAATTAATGCGATCTTGGAAAGTAAAACCAATCTCATTAGAATTAAGTGTAAACTAAGCATAGATAGACCTTTGGGTGAGGATCCTTGGGTCTTCTCTTTAAAATATATAGACATGGTGAAATTGCTTTGAACCAATCATTTTGTGTGTGTGATATATTACTAATTTGACTTATCTTAATAAAAAAGAGAGGTCATTATCTGGAAAACACAGAAATTAGAACACATGAATTATAATTAAAAATCTATCAGAATTTAAAGCAGCACTAAGTTCTGATAACTGGTTGATTTGTCAAACTTGTTTTCATATTTACTCTTTTGAAATTATTAGTTTCTTTTTTGATAGGTGATATTTCTCATATAGGTGAGATAATTTTACATCGTTTAACACCAGACTAAATGATTTTCTTTTTGAGAGGAAGGGACCAACATAAGGAATGGGCTCTTTCATAATGAACTTAAATGCTAATTGGGGAACGGGGAACTAGTGAAAAGTTGAATAATAACACCATTAAGAGTCAGTGTTTTAAAAAAAAAAAAAAAAAAAAAAGAGTCAGTGTTTTGAATTACAGTGTGGGAATTTTCTATTCAAAGTGTGATCTGTGGCCCAGCAGCATCTGGTTCACTCGGCAACTTGTTAGAAATGCAGACCTGTAGGCCCCACCCTACACTTATCAGAATTTGCATTCTTATAAGATTCCATGTAGTTCATATGTACATTAACATTTGAGAAACTTTTTCATAGTAGATCATTATAGATCTATTCTGACTATGAATATTTCCCCGCTACGTGGAAGATGCCATGCTAACTGTAGTAGATGCACAGGAAGGAGTATACATCATAAGAGGCTCTTGATCTCAAAATCCATATAGGGGTAACTCGATATCTAAGCACAGGAAATTCACACCTAGGGAGACTGTTTGGGAGATACGAAAGGCTGCATGATCTCTCAAATAATCTCCTGGTGGTAAATTCTACTAGGTTTAAACTCTTTTCTTTGAGGATAGAACTCTTATTACAGCTAAAATATGCCCTAATTAAATTCCACTTCATCTTTCTAAATTATACCAGTCTTTCAAAGCTGTTTGTGGTTCTTCTCCTCTTTGAGATCTTCTTCAGGCAACTCAGTTGGAAGGAATTCTCACCCTTTAGAAGCCCCAAAGCAAAATCCTATCTGGTTTGGACCACTTTTTTTTATACTGATTTTCTTTATCACAGTGCTAGGTAGGGTTAATTCCTTGTGTAGGACTGTCTAAATATGCTTATGTGTATCTAATCCTACAGCATGAACCAGATTGCAAGATCTTTCAAGGGAGCAGCCACAGCATATAATTCTTTGCATCACTGTCAGTTTTTTTAACACAGTGTCTGTCTAATAAAGGCTTGAATAAAAGAGCTGAGAAGAACATGTAATAAAGGACAGCATGAGAAACCAGATACCTGGAACTGGAGGCTACAGTGAAGACGATGTGTTTCTATTTTGTGCAGTTGTGCTCAAGAGTACTAATAATCCCACTCTTCCTAGAGTTCTTTGGAGAAGCCTGCAAGAATGCCATGAAGGGAGAACATAGCTATTGATTTAACTAGCAACTGTGGAAGCATTCAATGGCTAAATGTAAATTTTGTACCTCTGTCATTGGCCTGCTTTTCTTTTTATCCATCCCCAAGTGAACTCTTACTTGCTACTCTGGACATTCCCTGTATGCTTTGGCATCAATCTTGGGCATTCACTGTTATTTCAGACAGTAAATCCTTCTCAAAATCAGATTGAGAAAAATCAAGAAGAATCCTGGACAATTTACCTTGAAGTCGAGTGGATGCTGTGGTTTTTTAAAGGCAGAGCAGCCAGGATCTTGGCTAGCCTAGCTTAAGGGCCAGATGAGGTGGGGAGAGAACAAGACTAAGTAGGATGAAGGGTATCCTTCTTAACAGCAAGACTTCATTCAATTTACCCCTTCCCTTCAGTGGCAAAAAGAAAGCATGCAAACTTACTAAACTCATCATCCAGAAACAAAAATGAAGTATGTCGGAAATTTTCACATTAAATCTAGTTGGATTTTCATTGTTCACATCTTTGCGCACCGTAGTAAAATTTTTAACTTGATTGACTATGTGATATAAGGAGTCAGATTCTGATTCAGACACATTCTCGGTTGGACAAATTCCTGTCTTCTACTTTAGCTAGCACTTAAGTGTGCAGAGTAGCACCTGGGGAGTATATAAAAAGGCAGACCCTTTGGTTCTAAGTCTCAGTCATCATAGTTTCGTAGGTCTATAAAAAGTGTGCAGACTTGAACTTTTAATGGGAACTGTTTGTTATTCTGATGTGGAGAAACACTATCTTCTTATCTTTGTTACAAACGAGCAAGCCAGCCACTTCTTTAGAAATCAGGTTAGTCGCTTTTCAAATGCTTCTTTTTCCTTTCACAACTTTCTCCCTTTCTCCCTTACTCCTGAAATGAGCCGCAAACAAGATTAAATACTCAAGCATTCAGCCTGTTGATGTGTATTCACAAACAATCTACTAAAGAGGGTACCCATATGGCCCAGTTGCCAGGACCATCCCAGTTTATGCCATCTGTCCCAGCAATGCATTTTCTATCATTCCCAAAGGGTCCAAGTTTGAAGAATGAGTCACATGATTACCCTAATCCTGTATTAACAACTACAAGTGAGGGGCATGGAGAAATGTGTTTGTATCTAAATAATTCTAACTTTTGCAGTAAAGATCATAAATGCCATTCAAAAAGTGTTTTTTTTTCAAAATGAAGGGATTATATAACTTTTAAAAGGGTCATGGTCTCCAAAATGTATTCTTAATAATAAATTCTCCACTCTGATCCTTTTTGGGGGGCATTAGGAGAACTATGTAATGTCAACAACTAAGACAAAAAAATCTAATGTCAATAAAATGTCAAAACATAAATCTAAAAATAATTTAATTTAAAATAAATGAAACCATCATTTATATAGTTCCATTAGGTTTTTCTGCCAGACCCTAATTCGAAATGTGTGAATTATTAACCACATTACATTGTATGCAGTTCTTCATTTTTCATTAATAGGTGGCTGCCTAAACTTCTACAGTTGCTATAATTTTTCTTGAGAATTTATAGAATTTTAATATTAGATTACATGAAAAAATGCTCACTAGATTTTTTTTTTAACCTTATGTTTTTACTCACCCTGCTCAACTACTAAAAATCAATTTGTTAAGAGTGAATAAGCAGCTAGAGAAAGCAGGGAACTCCGCTGCAGCTGCTACAAACCCAACCTTCTGAAAATTGGAAATCTAGTGCAGGATCTTCAGCTTCCATACTTCAAAACGAACTGGGAAGCAGACTTGTACGATAATTGTGTACCTTTTCCTCTTAGAAATTCAGGGACCTGTCATTAAGAGACTGTTGTGATTCTAAGTTTACTTAAGGATTTCTAAAAGCCCTGTGCTAGCCTTCAGGATTTTATATCTGCCTGTCTTTCTACCCGCCTGCCTACCTATTTCTTTTGCAATCCATCACCCCAAATTCACTTACCAAGGATCCTGAATATGTCTACCCACTGTGAAGCAAGCCCTTCTGCCTTGGTTCCCCCATTTAAGCTGACTTCACTCCTCCACCCCTTAGCACGATGTCTTATCTTAAATGCCTGAATCTGGCCATCACTCCTCCACTCTTAGGAAACAGGACAGGAGAGCACCACATTCACTCAGGTACAACTAGACATGGAAGCACTGTTTACCAAGATCTGGTACTGAAACATAGTAGGAGGTGGCACTGAAAAGTCAACTCCCAAAGTCTGTTTGTGCAGCTGAATCAGAGTTGAGCTATACCAACCACAGCAGTATCAGTGGAATGGAGATAAGAACAAGGTGATACGTGCTAAGAAGATGATTTTTTAGAAAATAAAATGTGTTCTTAGGTTGGAAGAAGAGGCTAGTTCATTCTCCATCTCTAGCACCTCAGTTTCAGTGATTTCCAACATCAGAGAATCAGGGTTCATCTGAAGCCCGTGCTCCCTCAACCTGCTTTCAGATTCCTCATCCTCCTTTTTGTCCTGTGTACAGAGATCTATCCTATGACCTATGTTCAGTCTCAGATTACACTCAAGGATCTCTGGGCTCAAACTCCTGCTTGTGGGATGGTGAATCTTACATGACTTGTATCCATCACCAGCTTCTCGGACCAAGGGCCACACTTAAGTTCCATGGGAACCAATGCAGTCACCACCTTCAGGCTTGGATTTTAACTCAATCCACTAATCGCTTGGGTTTAAAATGACCAAACCACCTCCTGGAAGACAAACTTCACTGCTGTTTGGATTAGAGATTACATATACTTGAGGAAATTCCAGATTTTGTAAAAACCTATACCACTTTCTCTGTGTGTAATATTTAAATGTATTGGGTTGAATGTCCCAAGTTTCACCAGTATTGGTTAAAAGAATAAGATAGGATTCTATTCAAATTCATCTTCTGATCAAAGCTTGAGGCAAGTCTAGAAGGAAAATTAAGAGCTATAAAAGGGTCTTTCAAGCAGCCTTGAGAAATAGACAAATTAATCTATTTAAAATCCCTGTCTTTTTTTTTTTTTGCGGTACGCGGGCCTCTCTCACTGTTGTGTCCTCTCCCGTTGCGGAGCACAGGCTCCAGACGCGCAGGCTCAGCGGCCATGTCTCACAGGCCTAGCCGCTCCGCGGCATGTGGGATCTTCCCAAACCGGGGCACGAACCCGTGTCCCCTGTATCGGCAGGCGGACTCTCAACCACTGCGACACCAGGGAAGCCCTGTCATATTTTAAGATCATTAGTGTCCTTCACATGTTAAACACCCAACATAAAGATTTCATGCTAATGCAAATAACACAAAAATCAAATCAAAAATCAAAAATCAAAACTGGGAGGGAAGGGAGAAAGGTCATAACATTTTAAACAGAAGTTTTCTAATATTTCAACAAAAACTTGTTTGAATCTTAAGAATGAATAATGTTTCAAACTCATTCACGTTTCATGAAAAACTTTTAGCTGGCACTGAAAATAATTTTCAGAAAGTATGAATTGTCAACTGATCATTCTACATGGACTGCTATATTTTGATAATAATGTTCACGAGGATCTGTTTAAAAGATAATCAGCGTGGGCTTCCCTGGTGGTGCAGTGGTTGAGAGTCTGCCTGCCGATGCAGGGGACACGGGTTCGTGTCCCGGTCTGGGGGCATCCCACAATCCCACATGCCGCGGAGCAGCTGAGCCCGGGAGCCATGGCCGCTGCGCCTGCGCGTCCGGAGCCTGTGCTCTGCAACGGGAGAAGCCACAACACTGAGAGGCCCGCGTACCTCAAAAAAAAAAAAAACAAAAAAAAGATAATCAGTGTGCATTTATATAAATGGTGATCAGGGCTACCATTTAATTTGTGCCAGATCTCAAAAAACTGTGATCTTCTATAGCATATACCACCCTGAAATCCACTTTCAGGGGTTCTTCTGTGGATATACTTACAAGCAAAATTTAGACCAACTGAGTTCGTACCTAAAAAGCTTACCTTAGGCGGGAGGTTAAGTTGCACTGAAACTCTACAACACATTGTCTGTGGAAGCAGAGAGTGAGAGAACAGAGAAATAAAAGGCCACTAATGTATGTGTAATATAATACCCCAATGTTCATTGCAGCACTATTTACAATAGCCAGACATGGAAGCAACCTAAATGTCCATCAAGAGGAATGGATAAAGATGTGGTACATATGATTCAGTATTAGAGAGACATTTACATTTGTTATTTCATTTAATCTTTGTGAATCATCTATCCTCCACAGATGAAGAAACTGAGCCTTGGAGAGACCCTGTGATACTCATAGAGCTGGAAGGAGTCAGGCCAGAGACTTGTAATCTGGCTTTATGTGTAAAATCTAGATACCTCATTAATTATCTCATTACATAAGTTTGCCTTTGTTTATTTGGGGGCCTGTTCATGCCTGGGAATCTAAGTAGAGCAATATTAACAGGTATGTATACAAGCACCTAATAGAAGCAAAACAACAATAACAATAATTAAAAAAAGAACAAGTGGTAGTGATGTAAATCAAAGGAAAAGTACAGGGACTTCCCTGGTGGTGCAGTGGTTAAGAATCCACCTGATAATGTAGGGGACACAGGTTCGAGCCCTTGTCCGGGAAGATCCCACATGCCGCGGAGCAACTGAGCCTGCGCTCTAGAGCCCGCATGCCGCAACTACTGAAGCCCACACACCTACAGGCCATGCTCTGCAACAAGAGAAGCCACCGCAATGAGAAGCCCATGCACCACAATGAAGAGTAGCCCCTGCTCACCACAACTAGAGAAAGCCCACACGTAGCAACGAAGACCCAACGCAGCCAAAAGTAAATTAATTAATTAAAAAAATAAATAAATAAACAAAGGAAAAGTACAAAAGATAAATCAGGACAGAAGTATACCAGAGCTTTCACTCTGATGTATTATATCTAAATATACTAGTTGAATTTTGCAACACTTTCAAAAAATACCTATTCTAATTCAGGCAAACCTCAGTGTCCAGGGCTACTAAAAATGTTTTCAGGGCTTCCCTGGTGGCGCAGTGGTTGAGAGTCCGCCTGCTGATGCGGAGGACGCGGGTTCGCGCCCGGTCCGGGAGGATGCCACGTGCCGCGGAGCGGCTGGGCCCGTGAGCCATGGCCGCTGAGCCTGCACATCCGGAGCCTGTGCTCCGCAGCGGGAAGGGCCACAGCAGTGAGAGGCCCGCGTACCCCCCCCTCAGAAAAATGTTTTCAAAGTAAAGTGCTAGACCTCAGAACTGTGATCTCTTGTATTCAACCTTGAATTCTACTTTTGTAGGAGTTCTTCTGTGATTTTAAGTAGGATATAATTACAGGCAAAATCCAAGTTTTTGTGAGTGGAAAAAGTTACTGAAAAATACTTTTAGAGCAGCACTCTCTGATAGGGCTTTCTGCAACAGTGGACATGTTCTATATTTACATGGTCTCTATCTGGCTACTGAACACTTGAAAGCTGGCTAGTGGAACTGAGGAATGGATTTGCTAATCTTATTTAGTTGAACGAATTTCATTGAAATAGCCACATGTGGCAAGTGGATACCATATTGGACAGCGTAGGTCTAGAGACTTGCAACTCAGTAAGTGATCTGAGGACCAGCAACACCACGATCTCCAGGGAGCCTGTTAGAAATGCAGAATCAGGGATCAGGGGGCTCTGAATCAGAATACGGATGAACAAGTTCTCCAGCTGATTCTAAGGCACTTTTAAAATTTGAGAAAGAGGGATCTAACACTATTGTCTGTGTTGCACAGTTTCAAAATTTATTAGAGAAAACATCAGAATAAATCACGATATCCATTTTAAGGGTAAAGAGTCTGTGACTATATCTACTGAAGACAAAATATTTCTATCAACCTCACAAAGCTAGGCAATGAGTTGATTTCCAAATATCCAGATGTTTGGCATTATGTTTCCACAATATAAAGCCCCATCCACCTTTCATATGAAAATTTGCCTCCAGATGTCTGGCATCATATAGGTGCCAGTATGTCCTTCAGAACTGCTCATGACTAACTTGCTCACTGTACTCTTGTGAATTTCCATGATGATCTGCAAAGAGAAACAAGTGCTGTTTTTCCAAAATGTTCTCTGTTATAAGTAAGAGGCAATTAAACTCATTAAGGGAAAGTGGCCACCGAAGTGTAGCGTTGTGCTTCTCTGCTTTTGCCATTTCTTACACAACAGACCAGAAACCTCAACTCCTCAGAGAATAAGTATTAACACTGACTGAAAATGGAGAACAGATTATCTCCATCTATACTGCATCTTTTCCCTTAATGTATTAGTTTCGGGGTGTTTTAAACATAGGCAGCTGTAAAGTAGACAACTTGTAATATATTATCTCCAGCAGTCCATTGGCGAAGAAGAAATACTTCTATCCTGCTTTCATTAATCTGCTAACATAGACTGTTTATTCAGTTAGTTTATTTGACTTCGGAGGCATGAGAAACCAAGCCTGCTTCTAATAAAGTGGAACTCAGCAAGGAAGTTTCAAGCAGAGGAAGTTGGAAGGATGATGGTATACATGACGGGGAAGTGTCCATGTACCCTGGAGAAGAGTGAGCTGTGGGTTAGCTCATGGGAGGACTCAGTCATGGAGACGGGTTCACTGCATGTGTGCAGTCTCACACTCAGCTGACCTCCAGAGTTGCCTGCAAGTCTCGCTGTTTCCCTTTGGTCAACCTCTTCTCCCATTCGCCACAAGCAAATTCAGAGCTTTAACTCTCTCAAGCTCCCTTCCGCAGGATCACTGCTATCCTACTCTTTTTAGAAGCCATTAAGTGAGAATTCCTAATTCTCCCACCCTTGTTTGGCTTCTTCCTTTTCCTTTCCTGCCCCTGTCATTATCACACTGGGTTCTCCTAGGAGCATTTCCTTAATAAATCACTTGTACATTAACCCTCTTCTCAAGGTCAGCTTCTAGGGACCACAAATTAACACAAACACAGTCACGGGCCTTTGCAAATGGTATCTCCTCTGCCAGACAATCTTCCCCTCAATTTTTGTCCTTCAGATAGTTTCACACCTGGCAAGTCTTAGTTAACATCATTTTATTATCAAGGCCTTCCCTGATCACCTTATTATCAAACACCCTATTTAAAACATTTTTTTTCAACTTTTAAAAAATTATTTTTATTGGGATCAGAACAGTTAACATAGATCTATCTGTCATCTATGGGCCCGATGTTGTACAGTAGATCTCTAGAACTTACTCATCTTGCGTAACTGAAACTTTATACCCACTGATTAGCAACTCCCCATTTCCCCCTCCCCCAGCCTCTGGCAACCACCATTCTACTCTCTGCTTCTATGAGTTTGACTATTTTAGATACCTCATGCAAGTGGAATAAATGCAATATTTATCCCACTTTCTGTGACTGGATTATTTCATTTAGTATAACGTCCTCAAGTTTCATCCATGTTGTTGCATGTAGCAGGATTTTTAAACAATACGTGAGTTCCTCAAAAACTAAGAAATAGACTACCTTATGATCCAGCACTCCCACTTCTGGATATTTACCCAAAAGATCTGAAATCAGGCTCTCAAAGAGATATTAGTACTCCCCACAGCCACCGCAGTTGTATTCACACTAGCCAAGAGGTAGAAGCAACCTAAGTGTCCATTGATGAATGAATGGATAAAGAAAGAGTAGTATATACATACAATAAAATATTATTCAACCTTATTTATTTTTATCATAGCTCTTGCCATAGGTTGTAATTACTTTTTGTCTCTTCATATTTTTTTAGTGAGGATCTCTCACACTAGACTGAATTTCCATGAGGGGAGGCGTTATGTTGCTTTATTTGTAGCATCTTACGTATAGTGGGCATTCAAATATCCACTGACCGGATAAATTAAAGACTTCTAGTTTTAAAGGAAAGAAACACAAGTTGAGTTCACAATTCCTACAGAAAATCACTGCATAAACCATAAAACTTTTTGATGCCTAATTATCCCCACAAAGCGTCTATCCCCATTCTCTGGTAGACATAAAAAAACATAAGGTGTTTACATAAAGGTGATCATTTCAACATATGCTCATGTAAGTCTGCATTTTTGTATAATGAATACGCTATAGTAATGAAGTTTTCTCAATTATTTTCCATGTTAAACTTATCAGGTGGCTGATTTTCATATTTTCATATTTCCTATTTTTTTTGATTTTCTAATAGTAGAAATCTACAAATCTGTTGTGATGGGTTGCTTTTTCTCTCACATTATAATTTCAGGGGAAAAGAGCAATTAATTACTGGTTCTAAATAAAGGGCAAAAAAATGTAAGTTCTTTTGTAGATTCTTTTAATAAAGGAGTAAATAATAAGTCAATGTTAAAATTTAGTGTCAGATAATGGCATATGTCATCTGTGGGTGCCTAAGAAAGCACCTTAGGTAGGAATTGTAAGAAGTAAATAACTAAACAGGCAACAGAAAATCGAAGGATAATGAAGTGTTCACCACATAAACAATTTTTGGTAGCTTTCTAATACACAATTTATATTCATATGTATTTCAATAAACAATTTCTGCTTCTTGTGCCTTTCATAGAAGATGTATTGAATATGTTTCTACTGAATAAGTTATTTTTCATTTCTAGTGAGGCCTAGTCTGTTCCTGTCTTTGGCCTGCCTCTCTTTTTTTTCTTTTTTTTTTTATTCTTTTGAACACTCACTCTAGGCAACTAAGATTCTTAAACCTGCACTCAGAATTTCTAAATTTTTCCCCTAGTATCATATTTACCGTGAAAAGTTCATTGCTTATATCCATTTCTAGATCAGATTCATGTTGTAGGTAGATTGATCCTAAGTATTAAATATAGTAGTTTTAAGTGCATTCTTCAAAACTACATCTATACAAGAACAAAGACATGTTGTACCAAAGACTTTTTAGATTCTCATTGTTTTCTACTTGCAATATCTGCATTGCAGCTCTTATCTACCCATTAACAAGAAACTTCTGGAAACTGATGTGGAAATTCTATACAAACATACTACATATGTTAAAGTACATATTATATATATTAAACATATTATGTATATACATACATACATATATACATATACACATATCAAGCTAAATTTTTAATAATGAACCAAATAATAATTGATGTTACAAGTGTCAATTTTTATACCTCAATGTAAGAGTTCATTTCCTTTGCTGATGCTAATCTAAGATAAAATAATATATTAAGATTTAAAATTTGATTAGAAAATACATTAGAAATTACCTCAAATGGATATATAATATCAAATTGTATCAAAGTTTTTGCTTTCCTAATTAGTTTATAACCATCAATTTTAGAAAATAAAGCCTATTTATTAATAGTTGAATAACTTATTATTATAAATCCTAATGATACAAATTACCACACTGGATCAAATCAAATGATCCACCTAGCCTAGTATTGTAACTTACTCTAATTACTATCAAAGCATTTGACCTATGATACCTACTCAATTGATATTAATTGAAGTGGTAAAATCTTACATGGGGCACTAGTCAAAAACATTGTCCTTTATAAGATATATCAAGATTCTTTGGGTTGCAAGTAAACTGAACAGACTAAAATATACTGAGATAGGCAGCGACTTATTAGACGAGATAATCTAAGTCAAGTAGAACTGGGTTTAATGAAATCATCAGGTCATTGACTCCTTTCATTTTTTGGTTCTGACTTCTTCCGTGATGTATCATTCTCAAACTTAATGTGGCAGAAGGATGGATAATAACACCTCTAGGCCTATAATATACTACGTTCAAATCCAGAGAAGGAAAGAAGGAAGGAAGGGAGGGAGGAAGGGAGGAAGAGAAGAAGGAAAAGAAAACATGTCTTTTTTCCAACAGTCAAATCAAAACCATTAGCACTCAATCTATTTTATTTTCTACTCTCAGCCATGAAGGAGTAGCCCTCCTGCCATAAACTACATAATTGGACAAAACATATGAAATAATTATAAGAGTTTCATTAGGGGGCAGTGCAGGATTATGATTTCTTAGAGAAGGGAAATCATTAGGGGGAGCCCCACAATTGCCCTAGCTTTTTGCGTGGTGACACTTTCTGGCCCATGGAATAGAGAATAAGGAAAGCCAACAGGGCACATTAGTATCCAGGAGGTGAGAAGACATAGAGATCAGAGTTTGAGGTTACTGAGGTGGCTGGGTTTTGTGGTGCAGTGTACTTCAGAGAAGGGAGCTCTGGAGAAAAGGAACTCCAGAAATCTGCAGAGGCTGCCCTTACAACTTTGGCTAACTACTAAGCCTTGCATGCTCAGGGTAAAATTCCACAAGACCAACCAAAGAATCATTACTGGTAAAAGAAATGCCACCATAGAATGAACAACTTCTAGGACATCGCGAGCTGAATAAATAACGAATTCACACATGCTTGGAAACATTTAGTTCCAAAGGCCAAAGGGAGAGACCTTCTTATGCACTCTGGATCTTCGGTAGAGATCCTAGAAATGTCATATCCTAGAAGCAGCAGGGCAATTTAGTCCAAAGAGAAAGGCTAGTCTGGATGAACTATAATAAAGAAAAAAAAAAAGAAGTTTCAAAAGGATCAGGCTAATCTGCAAGTAAGTTTACTATACGCTGTAATAACATTCAACACTTCATTAAGGAAGACAATCCAGACATGATAATATAGAATCTATAATAACCAACACCAAATCAAAAGTTACTAGATATAAAAAGGACAGGAAAGTATGACAACCAGGTAGAAAAATCAATCAATAAAAGCCAACTGTAAATGTCAGAGATGACAAAATTAGAACATAAGGGTTTTAAAATAATTGTTATAAATATATGCAAGGATTTAAAGTTAAATACTAACACAATAGAGAGAAAAATCACAAATAGCAATAGAGAAACATAAACTGTAACAAGGAATAGAATGGAAATTCTAAAATTTCACACTAAAATATCTGTAATGAAAATGTCATTGGATCAGCTTAACATCAAGTTTGATCGCAGAATAAAAAGTGGGTACATTTGAGTAAAAGAAAAAAGAAACTTTCCAAACTTAGGAGGAGAAAACAGAGAGGCTGAAATAAATTAGCAATGAAAACAGGTTAAAAACCCACGTAATTGAAGTACTAGAGGAGAGGAAAAAAAGAGTTAAGGAATAAAACATATTTAAAAAAATAATGCTTGAAAATGTTTTAGATATGATAAAAACTGTAAACCCAAAAATCTTAATGAACGTAACTGGGATAATCACAAAGAATAATATACCAAAGAAATTTTTGAAAATCAACAAAAAGGAAGAAAAACCTTTTTTTAACATTCACTAGATTGTTTTATTTTTTAGATTCCACATATAAGTGATAAGATATAGTATTTGTCTAAAAATTAAAACAAACTAGTGAACATAACAAAAAAGAAATACACTCACAGATATAGACAACAAACTAGTGGTTATCAGTGAGGGGAGGGAAGGGGGAGGGGTAATATGGGGCGAGTGGGAGGTACAAACTACTATGTATAAAATAAATAAGCTACAAGCATATATTGTACAACACAGGGAATATGGCCAATATTTTATAATAACTATAAATGGAGTATAACCTTTAAAGATTGTGAATCACTATGTTGTACACCTGAAACTTATATAATATTGTACATTTACTATACATCAATTAAAAGAAAACATGAAATCCAAAAAAAAAAATCATAAAAGCAGACAGTGAATAAAAGACACGTATCTTACAGGGGAACAACAGTAAGAAAACCAAAGACTTCTCCTCAGAGACAATGCAAGCTAGATGAT
Organism: Phocoena sinus; assembly: GCF_008692025.1. Lineage (NCBI taxonomy): Eukaryota > Metazoa > Chordata > Mammalia > Artiodactyla > Phocoenidae > Phocoena > Phocoena sinus. The sequence goes on along the minus strand of NC_045769.1, from coordinate 84,768,960 downwards.
AACAGAATGGCAACTTTACAGTGCTGAAAAAAAATTACTCTAAACATCTAAATTTGACAAAAAAATAAACACTTCAAATAAGAATAATTATCTAAACAAAAAACAAAACCATGGGTCACTGGCAGACAAACACAGTAAGAAATGCTAAAAGTAGGGATTTAGACAGAAGAGAAATAATTCCAGACAGAAGTCTGAGAAAACACAAAGAAATGAAAAGCACAAATAGATAGCTAAGTTGAAAGATAAATATTTTCCCCTGTAGTTTCTTAAGTTCTTTCAAAGCTAATTGGCTGTTGAGAGCAAAAATAACACTACCCTATGAAGTTTAAAACAAAATAAGAAGGAAAATGTATAATGTGATAAGACAAAAGATGGGAGGGGAGACATGGGAGAATATTATTAAGAAGGCAAAAACATGAACAGACAGTTCATAAAATAATATATATATATAATTGGTCATAAGAAATAGTGCTGAATAACATTAGTCATCAGGGATATGCAAATTAAAACCAGGAGATTTTATTACACTCACACTAGAATAGCTAAAATTAAAAAGAGTTTCAGCACACCAAATGTTGGTGAGAATTGGGAGCATAAAATAACAGACTCTTTGGAAATTTGTATGGCATCTTGTAAAGTAAATCATACACTTATCCTAGCAATTCCATTATGTGGCTCCCCAAGATAAAGGAAAACATGTTCACAAAAATATTGTAAAGAATGCTCATACTAGTAGTTTATTTATAAAGGCCCCAAACAAGAAACAACTCAAATGTCCCTCAACAGAAGAAATAAAACATTTGTGATATACATTCAGCAAAAAAAGAAATAAATTGACGAAACATGAAACACCATAGATGAAACTCAAAAATGTTATGCTGAGTAAAAGAAGACAGAGAGCAAATACAATATGGTTTCATTTATTTGATGACCTAGAAATAGATTAACTATTATATGATGATCTAGATGACCTAGAAACTTGTCAGAACTATTTAGAAAAGACAAAAACATTAACCTACTGATGAAATGTTAAACTGGTTGCCTCTTTTGGGGGCTTGGAATGGAATGACCAGAAAACACAAAAGGCATTTTTCTGGTTGATAAAAAAATTCTATATTTTGATAAGCGTATGAATTAAATGGTATATGTAACCTCCCCCTCCACTCTCTCCTCCTCCTTCTCATTCTTTTTTCTCCTTCTTCTATAATAAGGAAGAACAAATTTGACTCCATATTGGATCTATTTCTTTTACTTTAATATTTGTATTCTGCTGCTTTTGCTACAAGTTAATCACTAAAGGTATGTTGCCTATAGCTTAAAGCATACAAAACGGCCCATTTCTAGGAATCTTGCCTCCCATGCCTGAGCATTCAGCTAAAATACCTTTGTTTAGCTCACAGGAAACATCCTGACCAGGCCCACCTGTGAATGGCTGCAGGAAAAAGAAATTAACACATCTCCTCTGGAGTCTGGCCAGAATCAGGAATATTTGTGACAACTTCTCTCCTTTTTTACTTTACCTCCTCCTCACTTCCCCCTCTTTGTTCCATAAAAAAAAAACTAGCATCCAAACCCTGGGCAAATGTTTCTTTGGGACACTAGTCCACCTTCTTCTTGGTCTGCTGGCTTTCCGAGTAAAGTCGCTATTCCTTACCCCAACAACTCTTAATTTATTGGCCTATCATGCAGTGAGCAGTGTGAGCTTGGACTGGGTAACATTTCTTCTTTCTCTCTCTCACTCTTGCTCTCTTCCTTTCTTACAGTGAAGTAGGATAAGATGTTAATTATTGTTCCTGTTAATGTTTGACTTACTATTATGAGTAATATGCCAATTCTATCTACCTTTTCCTCAAGGTAATTTTAAAAGAATATAATATTTTAGGGCATAACTTTTAATTCATAGTAATCAAATTATGCATGTGTCTATTCCATGACCTATTTAACTCTTATAGTTCTGAATAGCTCTCCCTCTGTCATCTTTGTTTACCTAAGAAGAGCATTAGTTTCTAGAAAATTGGGAAATCTTTTTAACGTTTTGCCTTTAATGCAATGAAGTATAAGGAGTATGAAATTTCCAATCATAAATGCTTACAAATATTGATTATAAACAATAAGTAATCATTTTACTTCTACTATATGGTACTACAGAGAGAACAGTGTTATGCCTCTGTCAACTGTGCACTACTGGATAGGTCACTTCTGGTCCTTTTCTCCTTCGTTTTGTAAAATAAATATGTTTAACTAAAATATTTTTATGGCTCTAAACTTGTCATGAATGTTGTTCATTATAGCCTTATTTATATCTAAAGAATACAGCAATACAGAATTAGAAGTTATTTTATCAGCAGGTATATCACGCCCGACTTATCTTACTTGCTCTCAAAGCTCCTACTGGAGAGCTTACATTTTATGCAGTTGCTTTTGAAATTATGGGTCTTCCCTGCTAAACTATAAGCCCTCTGAGAACAGGAACTGCATTTGTCTTATTAATCACTGTATCCCTGACATCTAGTACATTTTCTGGTTCACAGTATGTAGGTAAGAATAATACTTATTGCTATTACTAGCTTTTAAACTATGTCCTAATTTCTCAAAACTGTATGTGAGGCATTTTGCTAAGTGCTTTTAGGACTGCCATGTTTCACAGTTCCAGGAAACACTTATTTACATTTTATTCTATGTATTATATCGTCTACCTAAATAAAATATTCATGGTGACCCTGGGAGTCATTCAACACATTGGCCTTGATGAACGTTGTTCATCAAGAGCTTCATAGAGCTCTTGTTCATAGAGCTTCTCATTTAATCCTTAATATAAACTTATGAGTTAGATAGTAGTATTGCCTTTCACTGGAGAAGAAACTGAGGCACAAACAGGTTAAGTAAGTGTCCATGATAATTCAATAACAAGTAGAACCAAAATGTGAACCCTGGTAGTCTGATTCTAGAACTCTTAGCTTCTACCTAATACTGCTCCCCTCATATATTGTTATGAATAAACAGATGCCTTTCACTTTTACCATCCTTAGGCATACATTATCCTTACCTACATTTAACCAATCTCATGCTTGTTTCATTTGCCCCTCAACTCTCCATGTGTGTCTAGTTTCTAACTTAAGGCAGAAGAAAACAGAAAAAATAACAATGTTACTTAATTATCTCAGGAATAGGTTTCTTAGCCAAGGGCTGAAGGGCAACTTTACAGGTTTTTCAGAATTAATACTAATTTTATTTTCTACTTTTGAACGAGTTAGTTTCTCCCAACAGAACAATGGCATGCCTGGCAGGGCTGCACCTCTTCAAGACTGTGCTTTTTCCTTTTAGCATAGAGAAGGGGAGGATCAGGAATCTTATAGCAGTCCATTCTTGGAAACTTCCTTTCCACATTTTGTATACTGAAGAAATTCCAATAACCATCAAATTTCCAGATATTTCTCCAAACAAATTTCCTATTGAAAATATGCCAAGCTGGCAATTTACTGACAGGGGAAATAGGGAAAAGAAAAATACACAATCTTCTTGTCAAAAAAGGACACATCAAGACAATAGAGCAATTCGTTCCTTTACAAACATATTAAAAAAGTGAATTATAATAATGATATACGTTTCTACAGAAAGCATATTAGCACTCTAAAGAAATAGCTGGATTCTTCTTTTGCACTCCATGTCTCATCCTATGCAATGTCAAGAACAGAACAGGGCAGCATGAGGGAGCATAAAAAGATCCAGGGGAGTAGACACACGACTCACTTTTCCCATAAAATAGACTACTGTGTGGTAAGTGTTTTATTACAAATATTAGATACCAGATTGGACTGCAGCTGGACCAAGAGGTTTTTTGTTATTTTGTGTTTTTTTTTTTTTTTTTTTTTTTTTTTTTTTTGCCTCAGGCTTAAATTAAAACCGGGAGGGAAACAGCTTCCACCATTCCACTCCTCTGGTCTTCATAAACTAAGAAGGGAAGAAGGAAGAAACATATTTGGAAGGATTACTTTAAAAACATCAAAAAGTTATGATGAATGGAACAAGAAGTTCGAAAAAGGAGAATATTTTTTCTCATAGAAGCATCGGGTGGAATCTAGTTAAGCAGAAATTAACAGTCTATAATCTTTTAAAGAGTAAAGTGTTCATTCATTCATTCAACCATTCAGTCAATATTTACTTAGCACCTGTACAAGGTAATGTGGATAGTATGGAAGTGGATGCCATGCTGTCTCTACTCAAACAACTCATTTTCTAGTGGAAATTTCTGTCTTTTAAAATAAACTTATTTATTTATTATTTTTGGCTGTGTTGGGTCTTCGCTTCTGTGCGAGAGCTGTTGCCAGTTGCGGTGAGCGGGGGCCACTCTTCATCGCGGTGCACTGGCCTCTCACTATCGCGGCCTCTCTTGTTGCGGAGCACAGGCTCCAGACGCGCAGGCTCAGTAGTTGTGGCTCACGGGCCCAGTTGCTCCGCGGCATGTGGGATCCTCCCAGACCAGGGCTCGAACCCGTGTCCCCTGTATTAGCAGGCAGATTCTCAACCACTGCGCCACCAGGGAAGCCCTCTAGTGGAAATTTTTATGGACCAAGATTTTGAAAATGACAGCTATGACTATCTCATGTTCACAAATTCATTAATTTATATTTTGGTTTAATGCCCAAGAATTGTTATTGTAATGGAGTACAAAATGCCATTCTTACCTCTCAAAATATTATAATTACACATTATAATATTATAAACTTTGGGAAAATTATAAAATATTGACTTGTCCTGTGGTTATTGGTATTAATATCTGATAGTATAAAAAGCTCTAAGATGTAAAGAAGAGAAGCCCTAGATCCACCTAGGATAATTAAAGAAGACTTCCTAAAACATTGTGAAAGGAAACTTGAATAGGCTCTGAATTTGAAATCATGTAAGGAAGGGCATGGAGAAGGTCCATGTTAGGAATCATTTCAGGAGTCACACAGTAGAATCAAGGGGATTTGAAGAATAACAAGTTGTCATAATTACCTCAAGAACATACTGTGTGTGTATCATTAACTGGAAAATATATTCTCTGAGCCCAGGTACAATTTCTGTCTTATTTCCTACTTAATTTCCAATAGCAGCACAATGCCTGGCATGGAATGCCAGGCTCAATAACAGTTTGATGAATTATAATGAAGGTGATAATGAATAAGGACAAGCAAAATTTAATAACCTTTGAATTATAGGGAAGGGGAAAATTATGGTGAGCTATAAAAGCAAGATGTAGAATTTCAAACTTCATGTATTAATAGCAATAAAATAGACGAATGTCATGATATAATCAAAGTGAACCTTTTGGAATATTAGTCTGAAGTGATGTTTAAGTTACAACAATAGGGATGAGATTCTATAAGTAGATAAAGGAATATGACCAACTACCATACTTTATCGTTACACAATGTTCTAGACTTTAAAGTCTAGAATTAATGAAAAATTAAAACCACACATTGAAGGTCTCCATTTATTTTTGTAATATCATAATTGGCCCAGGAAGTCCTTATATATTGGAACTTTTGTGAATGGCTGCAAATGTCCATTTCCTATGGAGAGAGGGTATATGTTTTGACAGATTCTCAAGGAAATTGTTACCCCAAACAATCTAGGAACATCTGTGTAAATTAAACAAAACTTTAAAACAAAACAAGATATGCCAGTGTGTAGAATGCCAGCTAGAATATTACTTCCACTATCAAAATTGCTTTTCCCTACCATAGACAGAATTATTTTCCTATATATTTAGATAGCTATTTGTTCATAACTTTATTATAAAAGTTATTACAATTTATTTTTAGTTGGTTCATGGAGTTGCTATCTGCTAGCTTTTCCCATTATACTGAACTCTTGAAGAAAAGGAAGTTTGAGTTATTTATTATCTAAACCCAGTATCTAACACAGAGCTGGCCCCCAAATCTGTCTTTTTATTTAAGGTACTTCATTTAAACAGCCAATATTTTTTAATGAACATTTCTGTGACCTATTAAGAGTCACAATACCTTGCTTCCATATGGATGCCATTCAGAATCTGTAGGGCATTTCCACTAAAGGAAACAAATTTTAAACACTGTGGCCCATAAATAGCACCGTTATCTGCCATGTATCATAGGAAAGAAAGCCCTTTCATCACATCTCTTATATTGTGATTTATCCAAACCTAACTACAGTGGAATTGCTTTAAGGAAGACTTCATTCCATTTATAGTCTATGTTCTCAAAACTCTTTTTGTTTTAATCGTTATTCCACAACATCAGCATACTATCCTGGTAATTCTTGGATCCTAATTTTAGGTCTTGTTTGCTAGGCTCCTCTCTACTCAACCCTTCTGGTTTTATCCTAAGCTTCACTGCATTCTAGGTAAGATTGCCTATTTCCTTGGCTCCAGTTATCAATAAGCTGACCATTCTCCAACCTATAGTCCTAACCTTAACCTTTTTCTTCAGTGCCAAGTTTCCACTGCTGCTTGATTGATCACTTTCTCCCAGAACTGCTCCTCTTCCAGTGTCCCTTGGCTCAATATTTCCTCCATGACACAGTATCTTATTGCAGCCAGACATGGGATTCACCCTTGAATTCTCCATCACCCACACCTCCCCCATTCAACAGGTCAAAATTCAATGTTGATTTTCCTCCCAATGAGTTTGCTCCTTTTGTTTTACCACTAGCATCACCTAAATCTTTTCCTTCAAGTTCTCCTTGCTCAGTGAATGTTATCACCAACGTTAGCCAAAACATTAGGAAACATCCTTAAACTTTTCTTTCTCTCTTACGTAACTAATTCTTATCAAATCCTATCAACTTTAGCTTTAGAATTTATTCTGAATTTGTTCAGTGATTTTCTTATCTGCTAATACCACCCTTAACTAGAACACCACCATTTCTCCTCCCCCGCCAGCCAACACAATCCATTCTATGCACATTAGTCAAAATCTTCCTAAACAATTGAAAACAGCTACCTGTAGAAAGAGTAAAAAGGAAAACATTTCAAGCAGAGGAGACAGCATGTGTTAGGATCTAAACTGGCAAAAGTGTCAATGTGTTTTCAGAACAGAAGAAGGGAAAATGTTGTTGATGTGCACTGAGAAGTGGGGAAAATGACTCAACGTGAAGTGAGCAATGAAATGAGGGGCCAGTTTGTACAGAGCATTGTAGTATCATAATCTTATTTATTACCTTAAGACATCACTCTTGTTACCAGGAAGAAAATGGATTATGAATGAGGAAAGGGCAAGAAATTAAGTGGAATTAGTTAGCAGGTAAGAGATGATGATATCAAAGAAAAGGTTATGGATGTTGAAAAAAGGAAAAATGCCTGGAATTTAGATATACTTTGGAGAATAAACAGAGTTGTGTGGTGGACTGAATATGAGGTGTTAGGGAACAACTGAGAATGACTACTATAGTTCTGGCTTGAGCAACTGGGAGAATATTAGTGCCAATTATGGAAGCAGAGAAAGATTTCAGAGTGGGAACATTACAGATCAAAGCTCCAGGGCCAAACACATTAAAGTAGAGATACTATGAGACATTCAGTTGAAATGTCATAAAAGTGAAGAGTGAATAACTTTCCCTCTGATTTCCATAGCATCCTGGTACAATCCTATTACCAGGTAAACAGAAGAACTAAGAAATGTTCTGGTTAGGTTCTGAGCATATGCAGAGGTGACATGCAGAGCTTGGGGGTAATTATCAAGATGATATATAGCAATTATTAACAACCAAAATTTGAAACTCAAATTGCATTTCTTAGAAAAAAACCCTTACAATTAAACAAAGAAAACTAATGCATGGTGAATGGTTTTAAGGTAAAAATCTAGCAAGTGAAACTGACACAGTCAACTATAAGGCAAAACGAAATGATCATTCTAAAAAATATATATATATAAGGCTTCAGTTAGATAACATGTAAGGCCAATAATGTATCCAGTGTATTTCCTGATTTACCCCAGATACGGTCATAGCTCCTATTAGAACATGATAATGCTGATAATAACAAGAGGTTTCCACCAAGGTTTAGGATTCTGAGGCCTATATAAGAACAAATGAGTTATTTATCTTAAGTAACTGAAAATAATGTAAGCAATTTTGAAGGAGGGGTGAAGTATTACACTTGAGGGAACTTGGAGATCAGAATCAGTTAAATAATAACACATATCACACTTAGGAGAGGAGATGAAATCACAAGCAGAAAAAATAAAATTAGAATCCAGAAAGAAGAAGAAATCATAGTGAATACCCTGTACAGATTACATGAACAGCAGCAGGACACTGGCTATTATAGCTTTGACACACGCCTGCCTTCCGCCCCAGCAGTCATGGCCATTTGTGTGGCTACAGGAAGCTAGAAAAAATAAAGCCTGTTCATAGTAATTTGGGAACATCCATTAACTGAATAATGCCCATACCCTTCCTCAAGCTCATTTCAAACGGATGTATTTTGGGGCTTCCCTGGCAGTCCAGTGGTTAAGACTCCGCGCTTCAACTGCCAAGGGGCACGGGTTCAATACCTGGTCGGCAACTAAGATCCCACATGCCAGGCGGTGTGGCATAAACAAACAAACAAACCAAAAATAAATAAATAAATACTATTTTTTTTAAAAAACAAAACCAAAGGGATGTATTTTGATCTGGGTTTATGTAGCACACAGGACTATGGTTTGTGGAGTTAAAGATTCTTTAAAATTACATGTAAGAGAGAAACAAAGGTTCTAATCTGGTAAAGCTGCAGGATGATGCCCTAAAATAATGAGACTAGTGTCAACTGGGAATCTTTTAAAAAACATGGGTATTGGGTTCCACCTATACGGAATCTGAGTAAATCACCCTGAGACATACCACTATGGCTAAAAACTCCTTAAATGGATTAATGAAATAAAAGAGTCTATGCAGATTTCTGGTCATTTAAGACATTTTGTCCTAATATAATTCAAACACCTTATAAAAAATGGTTGCATAAGAAAGAATTTTGAAGTGTTCTTTCTTGCCTGCACTGTGTACTATCTCCAATTTTAGAATTAAATGTCTACAATCTTAACACATATTAACCCTGGAGGTTTGTTTTAATGTGCCAGCTGCAATGATCTGGAGTATACTAGCCAGGTTAAGTGGGACCATAAATGAATAAACAGATTCTAAAACCCAGATTTGGGTTGTGAGCAAGGGATGAAGGAAAGGAAATTCTTTTCTTCTTCGTACTCTTCTTGCCTCCTTTTCCCAATGCTACATAGACAAGAAGTTGGAAATATTATAACTTGACCAAGAGGAACAGAAAAACCTAAGCAGAGGTGCAAAAACACAAAGAAATATCGCTTTTATATTGAAGATACTGTTAAAAGACTGTGTAAAAAGGGGGGCTTCCTAAATCAACGTAAAAATTCAAATTATTGGGCTTCCCTGGTGGCGCAGTGGTTGAGAGGCCGCCTACCGATGCGGGGGACACGGGTTCGTGCCCCGGTCCGGGAAGATCCCACATGCCGCGGAGCGGCTGGGCCCGTGAGCCATGGCCGCTGAGCCTGTGCGTCCCGAGCCTGTGCTCCGCAACGGGAGAGGCCACGACAGTGAGAGGCCCGCGTACCGCAAAAAAAAAAAAAAAAAAAAAAAAATTCAAATTATCAGATGGGTGGTTGACTTCTCAAAATGGATTACTGAAAAAGAAATTTTAAGATTGAATCTACAGTTAAGTAATATAGTTAGCAGAATCTTCAGAGAGACTGATTATTTTACAAAGAGTAATGCACTATTGAGAGAGAAACGCCATTTCACTTTGTCAATCCAGAGCTGCAGGGAAGTTTCTTCTTTTAAAGAAAGAGAGGAATAAGCACCCATTGCTTTATATCTGCAGGTCACAAGTGCATGATCGTAACCACAGATGTGCTGAAAGCTAAAAAAAATAGTTGACAGATGACTTTTTTTCAACAGTCACATACGCACAGAAATGATTAAACAGAGTGTTACTAGACATATCTTCTCTATGGACAAAAGCTATATCCTTATATTCAAAAAAGTGATTGGGAAAATCTGAATAATTCTGCCAAAACAACATATTTATATAAAACACAGGCTAAATTACATAAAAGAGACCACTGGATCAACAGATAAAGTACCTAAGTTCTTGTTCCTAATTAAGCCACTAATGATACATACAAGACATTCAAACCCTGTGGCCTGGGGCACAATTTTCTCAACTAAAAAATAAACACTTAGGACCAAGCAACTTAAAAAATCTCATCCAACTGTAAAAGACAACAGGAGACTGCGAAAGGGAGGCATCATGGCCTTGTTGGTGAGGACACTAAGTCTATAGTCTTACCTCTACCACTGTTAACAATTTATCCCACTTTGAGCAAAACACACAAGCATGCATGCATACATTCATTCTTTCCACAGGTATGTGCAGTCGTGCGGCCGCCTGCTATGCCCTAGCAGTGTGTACACTGCAGTAGGGGAGAGATATTAACCAACAATTAAACAAAGTAATTACCAATTCGGACAAATTTTTACAAGGCAGTGAGTGGAAGGGAGCACTTTGTGGGAAGCCTCTCTGAGGAGGTGAGATCTGAGGGAGAAGGAAAAGCCAGTCCACGGGCAAGCTAGGGGAAGAGCTTTCCACGCAGGGAGGACAGCAAGCGCTAAGATCCAGAGGGGGAAGGCTTGCCACATGCTGAACAAGGAAACCCTAACCTGGGCCTCAGTTTTTCTATGGAGTAAAATGGAAGAGGTGAGCTAGGTCAATGGCTTTTACCTAGGGAGAGTTCAGATAATACAGACTCCAAGGTCTCACCCCAAGATGTTGAATCAGAATTTTGGAAGGGAGGGCCAAAAGAGCTGTATGATTTGCAATCTCAAAATATCCTAATGTAGTAGAGTTACAAACTAAATGGACTTAAATGTCCTTTTTTTATCTCCAATACTTTACAGCCCTATAAATAATTATTTAATTCTCTATTTAAGCAAGAACACATAGACTGCATCCACATTATAATATATATATATATATATATATATATATATATAATATGACAAGGCACTAAAAAGAAAGAGAGCCCAATGCTACAGAAAGCACAGAATAATGATTTATAAATTGTCTGGATCAATGTTTTATTGCAGGGAGAAAAATCAAAGGAATCTAGGTATCTACTTGCCTACCACCCCAACTAGAAGGTAATCTTTCCGAGGGTATCCACAATTCACACCTAGAAGAGTGCCTGGCACATGGTACTTCCTTTGTATGTGGCTATTGAATAAAACATCACAATGTTGAACACAAATCATAGAAGAGTTAATCGATTTGCCCAGGTGCATACAGTGTCAACGGAGGGGGGGATAGGGAGGAAGCACAAAGACACTCAAATCATCCAACTCCTTGTTCCTTTCCCTGTTTTGCAAACTGAATCCCCAAAATTCAAAGGAAGTCAAACTGGCATTAATGGCATGTTCAATATTGTCAATACATCATAGATCATCCAAGATTCAAAATGCACAAATAAAGCCTTAGAGAAAGGCTCTGGAACCAATATATTTATTTGAAGAGTTGATATTATACCTGGGATTTTGTAGGATTCTGAGTGAGGTGGTGGGGAAGAGGGGAGGCCAACAAGCATGGAGCAAAATCCTTGACTTCAGTAAACTGAAGCTAGTGAGTAAAAGCCATACTTTAGATGAAAAGACAGAATTTACACTCTGAAATTACATTGAGAAGAACATAATGTGTGTGGTATAGCAAATACCACAATTTCCATGTTTAGGAGAATGTGATTTAACAAATCATTGAAGATGTAGAATATGAGGCTGTGATTCATTATTTTAGGCAAGCAGTAAAATTCTAGGTTAGTTTGAGCCTGAAGAGAAATGCAACAGGGCTGCTCATGATGCTTTATGTTTGACCATTTGGAGTAGATAGCAGACATCTGGCTCAGGCCACAATGTCCTTGACATTTGGTCCTGTCAAAGACCACTTGGAATGGACAAAATATGCTCATGGATGTTTTTGACAGGACCAAATGTCAAGGACCTCTTGGAGTGGACCAAATATCTTATGGATGTTTTGGGGAGGACCAAATGTCTTACGAGGACACAAATATACTATAGCTAACTTCTTCATGTTCTACCTATCTTCGAATCATACGCTTCTCTTAAGTGTTCAACTGTGTATTCTTCATTCATTTCCCCCCTCTTTTTCAAGACTAAAGTGTAACCTTTATTAAAAAAAAGAAAGTTTCTAATGTGTCATGTGATCAATAGATAGAAGTACCTTCATTTTTTAAATTAGTCTAAGGCTATTTTCCTTTTACTGTTGTATAAACAGGGAATTGAAGGGTAAAATAGTTAAAACTTAATGCTATAGTGCTAATGTGGCTTTTAAATCACGTCAGCTGCAATCACTGCATTATAATTAACAATTTATTGAACCAGCAATAAAATGAACATCACATTACTTCTTAAAGCAGCAGAATAAAATGGCTAATAAATAGCATAAGCCAGACAAATTGCAGAGTAATAGAAATTTTCTTAAGATTTATGGTGTGCAGAAAGATGGATGTGCTATTAGTAGGAGCTCCAATAGTTGACAAAATTCTTTTACAAAGACATTGTTGCCATGCATGTCAGAGTTCACAAGTCTAAGTGGTTTATCCAAATTTTAGCTCTCTGCTCTTACAGTGGAAAATAGTCATTACAAGGTTTTGAAACTGCAAGCAATGTGTACATTTGCCAACATTCAAACTGCTACTGCCAAAAAGATACTAAAATATTTTATAAACTGTCAAATAACAAGTCTGCTAGCTTAATCTGAGTCTATTTTATACTATACAGACTGTAAAAACTATTACATTAATTCACTTCCTGCAAAACTTTCAAAGAGCAGAGAACAGCCCAGTACAGGCTAAACAAAATAACTGATTTTTACCTTTTGAACCCTCTGACTATGTCATACTTCTGTTGGGGAAGCAGCATTGTTTTCCTGAAATGCAATCACACCTCCCTTAACAATCAGCCGTAAGCAGAAGCAGTCAAATTAGTCATGCTCCATGTCTCACCATTACAAAGGAGAGATACTGATGGGGAAATAAGATATTTTCAATGTTTCTGCTGATAATATGAATTGTGATGCTTTGTTTCTGACATGGAATACTAAGTTCATAATTTAGATTAAAAAAATTAAATCTTTTATTTTGTGACAGTATGCAATAACGATTAGTAATACTTTTTAATGAATTTTTTTTACGTTTTAATTTTAAAATTAGTAGTTGTAGTAATGGTAGCAGTTATGGCAGTAGTAAGCAGGTTCAACTTCCTACTAAAATGGGGAGAGAGTTGGCTCCTCAGATTTTTGTCACTAATTGGTTTATTCAATAATGAGAATCATTTTTTCATATATAAAGTGAAATAAATTTATCAAATATCCTAGATCAAAATCTAAATACTTAAAGTGAAATGTATAGTAATATTTGTACTAACTACTTGCTAAACATGACTGCTGTAGTTAAAAATTGCATACCACTTTCTAATAATGTGTTCTTAATATGTAACTGTAGGAGTTAATAAGACAAGAGGGTTGTTACCATCACAGAGGAAAATATAATACAAGGCTAAAATTAAACAGAAAAAATCATTCCTACATTCGGAAAGATGCACTGAACTGTTAATGTGATATCCCAAAGCTCCCATCCATTTCATATTTTTTCCAGTTAGATTTCTGGGAACAAAGGCTTACTGGTTGCCTTGTAACCTTTCTTGGTCCCTAGAACTATGGCATATATGAGGTGCTCACAAGATACTTCACTGAATGAATATTTCTTTTGTGAGACAATCCTCCTTGGGCTTCTCATACTTTGTCTTGTCTTATGAGCAGAGGCACTGAGTATCTTTGCTTCAAACTATTAGTACAGATAGTGGCTCCCTTAGGAGTGATGGGATGGCATGCTTACTATTCAACATAAAAGATAAAGTTCCCTAAGCTCAAGGTTCCTCTCCTGTATTACAACTGACTGTTCACCATACATCTGAGCCTCTTTACCTTTTCCTGGGGAAATTTGGAATTAGGGAACCTGTACAAGAAAATCCTGATGGTCTTGCTACTGCTATTACTTTGAGTAGTAAACTCTTTTTTTTTTTCTTAACATTTTTATTGGAGTATAATTGCTTCACAATGGTGTGTTAGCTTCTGCTTTATAACAAAGTGAATCAACTATACATATACATATGTCCCCATATCTCCTCCCTCTCGCATCTCCCTCCCACCCTCCCTATCCCACCCCTCTAGGTGGTCACAAAGCACCAAGCTGATCTCCCTGTGCTATGCGGCTGCTTCCCACTAGCTATTTTACATTTGGTAGTGTACATATGTCCTGCCACTCTCTCACTTCATCCCAGCTTACCCTTCCCCCTCCCCATGTCCTCAAGTCCATTCTCCACATCTGCATCTTTATTCCTGTCCTGTCCTTAGGTTCTTCAGAACCATTTTTTTTTTTTAGATTCCATATATTTGTGTTAGCATACAGTATTTGTTTTTCTCTTTCTGACTTACTTCACTCTGTATGATAGACTCTGGGTCCATCCACCTCACTACATATAACTCACTTTCGTTTCTTTTTATGGCTAATATTCCACTGTATATACGTGCCACATCTTCTTTATCCATTCATCTGTCGATGGACACTTAGGTTGCTTCCATGTCCTGGCTATTGTAAGTAGAGCTGCAATGAACATTGTGGTACATGACTCTTTTTGAATTATGGTTTTCTCAGGGTATATGTCTAGTAGTGGGATTGCTGGATTGTATGGTAGTTCTATTTTTAGAGTAAACTCTCTCTTGTCTCTGAATCAGGTACCTCATGTCGTTGGCCAGAAAGTTACAGCCTAAATAACTAATTTGCAAGTAAGGTAAAAACCTCAAATCTTTCAGAGTTGTTGACAATTTCAAGAGGAGACAGACTAAAACATTTTAATGCAAATTTGTCCTTACTTAAAGTCCCTACCTTAAGGTCCTTAACTTGCTTACAATTGTAGGTTAGAAAAGTAAACTATACAAATGCAAATAACACAGAGCAAAGAGAAAAACACACCACATGAGACCTATAAACTCTGCACGATTATCAGAGGAGGAAAATATCACGTGTAGAGTGATAGAGAAGCTTCAGAAAAGGGATGACATTTAAGGTCAAATTGAAAAGATGTGCAGGATTTTGAAAGGTGGATAGGAAGGAGGGAAAACAAAATGCCAGTCCCCTCTCAGGACACACATCTGAGAAGATTTCAAAGACGGGGGAATATGAAAAATGTTGGCAATGGCAGGGTGTCTCGTTGGCTGAAGAGTGGTTAGAAACAATTAGATAAGAGGTTCGGAAATACAGGTAAGGTGATGTATGTAAACTGCAAGAAGAGTTTAAACTGTTTTCAGTAAATTTTGCAAGTAATTAATTTTCAAATATGACATGTATTATTACTTTTATTTACCTCCTAGAAGATTAGAGAAATATGTCTTGTTTAAGTACTACAATGCTAGGAAGTCAAGATTAAACTAATACCTTGTGTCTGAAGGCCCATTATTCTACAGTAGAAATCTTTATTTTTTCTTTTTTAACCACACAACTTTGTGCTAAATAAAATGTTAGTAATTACCATCATAAAAACTAGTGTTTCTCTGATAGAAATAGGGAAATATGACAGATCCATACATGGTCTTTTCTCTCCACCTCTGATCCTTCACTTCCCGCATAACTTTTTGATCGCTGAGGTACTTATAGAGAAATTTGGGTTTTCAGTATACAATTTAAAGTCACTAGGATACATATTAGCATTTGACCCAGTATGTGGTTTTGGCCTAAGACATCACGTCAATAAACTCAGCACATAATATTCACACCAAAATACATATTTTTAATCTTGTCCATGGCTACATCTGCCCACCGCTACTAAGTAAATAAGGAAAGGCACAGCCAAACATAAGTGCATACATCCACACTAAAATATAACTCTTTTTCTGCTCACTTAAATATACTAACTAACCAAAACTAAAATAATTTCAAAGAATCTGAGAACTGATCACTGAAAGTACTTGGGATATCCCAAAGTAAACTGATGATGCCACATGTAGCTCCCCACATTCTTGATCTATTTTTATTTAGTGCATAACTCTCAATTTTTCAGCAGCTTTCAGGTAATATATGGATTCATTGATAACAATTAAACTCAAAATGCCAAACACTAGAGAATTTCATTTCCCAAATTATTTGCTTCAACTATTTTGAAAAACAAAATGGCTACTGTGCCTCTTCCTAAAGACTTGAAGTGAATTTTGGCTTTGTGTTTTCATTCCTTATACTCTAATTCAAGCAGTATTATTTATTGTCTTCTATCAAACAACATTTGGTAGAGATTTTCTTTGCTAATTGGATTTATCACTTAAATTTCTGATGAACTTTCAAAGCCAGGATACTGGTGAGAAACTTACCAAATATAAACAAGTAAAGTCAAATATGAGGTGGTTAATAGGATTCTTCTTTTATATTGAAAAACAATTTCAATTACACAAAATGGAAGAGTGTGATCATAATCAAACCCAAAAATCTAATTCAATACTTACAAAATAATGAGCATGATGAATAATGATTCCTGCACCTCTAATAAAAACAGTAGCCCTAATACATGTATTAGTATATTAACATGTATCAGACGCGCATCTTAAATTACTGTACTCCAAACCAAATTCAGTCATGATACTCCTTGAGGGAGGCTGGTACACTGATTTTGTAAATATTAATTTTGCTGCTAACCAAAAAGAAAGGTTGCCTATTTAGCTTGCCTAGACAAAGGACCTTGAAAAATGGAACGAATTCCCCCTACACATAAATAAACACTCCTCCCCCCACACACCCCTTCTAATAGATGGGACAGAATAGGACAAAGTGGTTTTTTCACTGACACGTGATGACCCTGATATTGCTGCTAGGCTTTTCAAGCAAAGATCAACTTCAGATATTCCAAAATTTCTAAAAGCCCTACTTCCCCCTTCCCCAGAATAGAGCTACATTCTACCTCTCTGAGAGTGACCAATCATCCTTATTTGTCTGGGAATGAGGGCATTCCTGGAACACAGAACTTCACTACTAAAAGCAGGGAAGTCCTAGACGAACCAGAACTACTTTGTAGCACTACTTTTAAACATAGCCTAAGAGCAGCCTCTGGGGTACCTAATAAGGCCTAGAGATACTTGAATCATGCCAGGAATAACTTTCATCAATC
Organism: Phocoena sinus; assembly: GCF_008692025.1. NCBI lineage: Eukaryota > Metazoa > Chordata > Mammalia > Artiodactyla > Phocoenidae > Phocoena > Phocoena sinus. The sequence continues at coordinate 84,751,710 of NC_045769.1, read as the reverse complement.
ACCATTTCTACTAAATATTCTGGAAAACTTTTCTGTTTTCTGCATCCAGTAATAAGTCCCTTGTTCAAGAATTCATTTATCAAAGATCTATTTCCTGGGAGGACCTTCAATATAGTGGAGGAGTAAGACATGGAGATCACCTTCCTCCTCACAGATACATCAAAAATACATCAAGATGTGGGACAACACCTACAGAACACCTACTGAATGCTGCCAGAAGAGCTCAGAATTCCCAAAAGGCAAGAAACTCCCCATGTACCTGGCTGTGTGGCTGACAGGGTCTTGGTGCTCTGGCTGGGTGTCAGGCCTGAGCCTCTGAGGAGGGAGAGCCAAGTTCAGGACATTGGACCAGCAGAGACCTCCTGGTCCCATGTAATATCAACGGGTGAGAGCTCTCCCAGAGATCTCCACCTCAATGTTAAGACCCAGCTCCATTCAACAAACAGCAAGCTCCAGTGCTGGACACCCCATGCCAAGCAGCTAGCAAGACAGGAACACAACACCACCCATTACCAGAGAGGCTGCCTAAAGTCATAATAAGTTCACAGACACATCAAAACACAACATCAGATGTGGTCCTGCCCCCCAGAAAGACAAGATCCAGGCTCATCCACCAGAACACAGGCACAAGTCCCCTCCACCAGGAAGCCTACACAACCCACTGAACCAACTTTACCCAATGGGGGCAGATACCAAAAACAACGGGAACTACGAACTTGTAACCTGCAAAAAGGAGACCCCAAACACAGTAAGTTAAGCAAAGTGAAATGACAGAGAAATATGCAGCAGATGAAGGATCAAGGTCAAAACCAAGAGACCAGACAAATGAAGAGGAAATAGGCAGTCTACCTGAAAAAGAATTCAGAGTAATAATAGTGAAGATGATACAAAATCTTGGAAATAGAATAGAGAAAAAACAAGAAATGTTTAACAAGGACCTAGAAGAACTAAAGAGCAAACAATGATGAACAACACAATAAATGAAATGAAAAATTATCTAGAAGGAATCAACAGCAGAATAACTGAGGCACAAGAACGGATAAGTGACCTGGAAGGTAAAATAGTGGAAATAACTACCACAGAGCACAAAAAAGAAAAAAGAATGAAAAGAATGAGGACAGTCTCAGAGACTTTTGAGACAACATTAAATGCACCAATATTCGAATTGTGGGGGTCCCAGAAGAAGAAGAAAAAAAAAAAAAGGGACTGATAAAATAACTGAAGAGATTATAGTTCAAAACGTCCCTAATATGGGAAAGGAAACAGTCAATCAAGTCCAGGAAGTGGAGAGTCCCATACAGGATAAATCCAGGGAGAAACATGCCAAAGCACATATTAATCAAACTATCAAAAATTAAATACAAAGAAAAAAATATGAAAAGTCGCAAGGGAAAAGCAACAAATAATACACAAGGGAATTCCCATAAGGTTAACAGCTGATCTTTCAGTAGAAACTCTGCAAGCCAGAAGGGAGTGGCAAGGAGATACTTAAAGTGATGAAAGGGAAAAACCTACAACCAAGATTACTTTACCCAGCAAGGATTTCATTCAAATTCTATAGAGAAATTAAAACCTTTACAGACAAGCAAAAGCTAAGAGAATTCAGCACCACCAAACCAGCTTTACAACAACTGCTAAAGGAACTTCTTTACGCAGGAAACACAAGACAAGGAAAAGACTTACAATAACAAACCCAAAACAATTAAGAAAATGGCAATAGGAACATACATATCAATAATTACCTTAAATGTAAATAGATTAAATGCTCCAACCAAAAGACATAGAGTGGCTGAATGGATACAACAACAAGACCTGTATATATGCTGTCTACAAGAGACCCACTTCAGACCTAGGGACACATACAGACTGAAAGTGAGGGAATGGAAAAAGGTATTCCATGCAAATGGAAATCAAAAGAAAGCTGGAGTAGCAATTCTCATATCAGACAAAATAGACTTTAAAATAAAGACTATTATATGAGACAAAGAAGGACACTACAAAATGATCAAGGGATCAATCCAAGAAGAAGATATAACAATTGTAAATATTTATGCACCCAACATAGGAGCACTTCAATACATAAGGCAAATACTAACAGCCATAAAAGGGGAAATCAATAGTAACACAATAATAGAAGGAGAGTTTAGCACCCCACTTTCACCAATGCACATATCAACCAAAATGAGAATAGATAAGGAAACGGAAACTTTAAATGACACATTAAACAAGATGGACTTAATTGATATTTATAGGACATTCCATCCAAAAACAACCAAATACACTTTCTTCTCAAGTGCTCATGGAACATTCTTTAGGATAGATCATATCATGGGTCACAAATCAAGCCCTGGTAAATTTAAGAAAATTGAAATCGGATCAAGTATCTCTTCCAACCACAATGCTATGAGACTAGATATCAATTACAGGGGAAAAAAAGTAAAAAATACAAACACATGGAGGCTAAACAATACACTACTAAATAACCAAGAGATCACTGAAGAACCCAAAGAGGAAATCAAAAAATACTTAGAAACAAATGACAACGAAAATACGACGACCCAACACGTATAGGATGCAGCAAAACCAGTTCTTAGAGGGAAGTTTATAGTAATACAATCCTACATCAAGAAACAAGAAATCTCAAATAAACAATCTTACCTTACACCTAAAGCATTTAGAGAAAGAAGAAAAAGAAAACCCCAAAGTTAGCAGAAGGAAAGAAATCATAGAAATCAGATCGGAAATAAATGTAAAAGAAATGAAGGAAACGATAGCGAAGATCAGTAAAGCTAAAAGCTGGTTCTTTCAGAAGATAAACAAAATTGATAAACCACTAGCGAGACCCATCAAGAAAAACAGGGAAAAGATTAAAATCAACAGAATTACCAATGAAAAAGGAGAAGTAACAACTGACACTGCAGAAATACAAAGAATCATGAGAGATTACTACAAGCAAGTATATGCCAATAAAATGGACAACCTGGAAGAAATGGACAAATAATCAGAAAAGCACAACCTTCTGAGACTGAAGCATGAAGAAATAGAAAATATAAACAGACAAATCACAAGTACTGAAATTGAGAGTGTGATTAAAAATCTTCCAACAAGCAAAGCCCAGGACCAGATGGTTTCACAGGTGAATTCTATCAAACATTTAGAGAAGAGCTAACATCTATCCTTCTCAAACCTTCCAAAATATAGCAGAGGGAGGAACACTCCCAAACTCATTCCACGAGGCCACCATCACCCTGATACCAAGACCAAAGATGCCACAAAGAAAGAAAACTATAAGCCAAGACCACTGATGAACATAGATGCAAAATTCCTCAACAAAATACTAGCAAACAGAATCCAACAGCACATTACAAGGATCATAATCAAGTGGGGTTTATCCTAGGAATGTAAGGATTCTTCAATATACACAAACCAATCATGTGATATACCATATTAACCAACTGAAAGATAAAAACCATATGATAATCTCAATAGATGCAGAAAAGCTTTCAACAAAATTCAACACCCATTTATGATAAAAACTCACCAGAAAGCAGGCATATATGGAACTTACCTCAACATAATAAAGGCCATATATGACAAACCCACAGCCAACATCATTCTCAATGTTGAAAAACTGAAACCATTTCCACTAAGATCAGGAACAAGACAAGGTTGCCCACTCTCACCACTGTTACTCAACAGACTTTTGGAAGTTTTAGCCACAGCAATCAGAGAAGAAAAAGAAATAAAAGGAATCCAAAACGGAAAAGAAGTAAAACGGTCACTGTTTGCAGATGACATGATACTATACATAGAGAATCCTAAAGACGCTACCAGAAAACTACTAGAGCTAATCAATCAATTTGGTAAAGTAGAAGGATACAAAATTAATGCACAGAAATCTCTTGCATTCCTATACACTAATGATGAAAAATCTGAAAGAGAAATTAAGGAAAAAATTCCATTTAACATTGCAACAAAAAGAATAAAATACCTAGGAATAAAACTACCTAAGGAGACAAAAGACCTGTGTGCAGAAAACCAAAAGACAGTGATGAAAGAAATTAAAGATGATACATACAGATGGAGAGATATACCATGTTCTTGGATTGGAAGAATCAACAACGTGAAAATGACTCTACTACCCAAGCAATCTACAGATTCAATGCAATCCATATCAAACTACCAATGGCATCTTCACAGAACTAGAAAAAAAATTTTCAGTTTGTATGGAAACACAAAAGACCCTGAATATCCAAAGCAATCTTAAGAAAAACAGAGCTGGAGGAATCAGACTCTCTGACTTCAGAGTATATTACAAGGCTACAGTAATCAAGACAGTACGGTACTGGCACAAAAATAAACATATAGATCAATGGGACATGACAGAAAGCCCAGAGATTAACCCATGCACATATGGTCATCTTATCTTTGGTAAGAAGGCAAGACTATACAATGGAGAAAAGACACCCTCTTCAATAAGTGGTGCTGGGAAAACTGGACAGCTACATATAAAAGAATGAAAATAGAACACTCTCTAATACCATACACAAAGATAAACTCAAAATGGATTAAAGACCTAAATGTAAGGCCAGACACTATCAAACTCTTAGAGGAAAACATAGGCAGAACATTCTATGACATAAATCACAGCAAGACCCTTTTTAACCCACCTCCTAGGGAAGTGGAAATAAACACAAAAATAAACAAATAGGACTTAACGAAACTTAAAAGCTTTTGCACAGTAAAGGAAGCCATAAACAAGATGAAAAGACAACCCTCAGAATGGGAAAAAATATTTGCAAATGAAGCAACTGACAATGGATTAATCTCCAAAGTATCAAGCAGCTCATGCAGCTCAATATCAAAAAAGCAAACAACCCAATCCAAAAATGGGCAGAAAACCTAAATAGACATTTCTCCAAATAAGATATACAGATCACCAACAAACACATGAAAGGATGTTCAACATCACTAATCATTAGAGAGATGCAAATCAAAACTAAAATGAGGTATCACTTCACACCAGTCAGAATGGCCATCATCAAAAACTCTACAAACAATAAATGCTGGAGAGGGTGTGGAGAAAAGGGAACCCTCTTGCACTGTTGGTGGGAATGTAAATTGGTTCAGCCACTATGGAGAACAGTATGGAGGTTCCTTAAAAAACTAAAATAGAACTACCATACGACCCAGCAGTCCCACTACTGGGCATATACCCTGAGAAAACCATAATTCAAAAAGAGTCATGTACCACAATGTTCATTGCAGCTCTATTTACAATAGCCGGGACATGGAAGCAACCTAAGTGTCCATTGACAGATGAATGGATAAAGAAGATGTGGCACATATATACAATGGAATATTACTCAGCCATAAAATCAAACGAAACTGAATTATTTGTAGTGAGGTGGATGGACCTAGAGTCTGTCATACAGAGTAAAGTAAGTCAGAAAGAGAAAAAAACACCATATGCTAACACATATATATGGAATCTAAAAAAAAAAATGGTTCTGAAGAACCTAGGGGCAGGACAGGAATAAAGACACAGAAGTAGAGAAGGGACTTGAGGGCACAGGGAGGGGGATGGGTAAGCTGGGATGAAGTGAGAGAGTGGCATGGACATATATACACTACCAAATGTAAAATAGATAGCTAGTGGGAAGCAGCTGCATAGCACAGGGAGACCAGCTCGGAGCTTTGTGGCCACCTAGGGGGTGGGATAGGGAGGGTGGGAGGGAGACGCAACAGGGAGGGGATATGAGGATATATGGTTATATATGGTTATATATCCACTTGGTTATACAGCAGAAACTAACACAACAATGTAAAGCAATTACATTCCAATAAAGGTGTTAAAAAATAGTAAAAAAAAAAAAAAAAAAAAAGAAAAAAATAGTAAAAAAAAAAAAAAAAAAAAAATATAAATTAAAAAAATAAAAGATCTATTTCCCTGTCTTCGTGGATCCTCCTACTTCCAGCTTTCATTTTGCCCAAGCTTGTCCTTTTATGTCTTTCTTCCCAGCTTCTAGGAGCTTTCTTGCCATTTGCAAAAAGTCTATACATAGGAAAGCATCTAACAGACTCATTCATAGTAAGGTATGTCTGCTCACAATCTAATACATTTCCCAGCAAACACTGAATTTTAAGAGGGAAAACCTGTTACATGGATAAACACTGAAACGCCAACTATCTAACTTCACATATAAGAAAATCAAGTTCGCCACGCTCTCGCTTTATTCCCCTGTCCTGACTTTATCAAATATTCTTATATCAAGGCCTCCTGATTTCCCTATTCAGTGGTTCATTTATATCCCAGTCATCAGGCCAATCCAGGCTTTGGTGCTACTGTTTAGAGCAGACACAAAGTCCATTCCTCATGCTTAATCCCCAATACAGCAAGGCTTATTGTTTTGTCCTCCTTCCTGTTAGGCTGACCCTACTGTGATGCCCCATTGCAGACCTTTGCTGTCCTACCTAGTGCTCTAAACTGACAATCGACAAATCATACTCATTTGCCTTTTTGGAATTCTGCTGAGGAGCTATCTGTGCCTATGTGCTGAAGCCCAGTTCATAGGACTATTACCCACAGCATATTCATGTTCTCATAACTGATATATTCTTTTCAAAGAATACACATCTGCCTCATGTTAGTATTCTTTGATCTGAATCTGACCCTAAATTCCAGGCCCACATTTTCAAACTTGGGTTTTGTGTACATACTAAAGAAAAATGCTGAATATCAGGTTCCTGGTGCTCTTAAATACCACACACCTGTACCACCAATTCATGTTTAAGAAACCTATTGTATCATCTTGAAATATTTGGACCGACCAATTGTTAGAGTTGTAAAAATTCTGGAGTTTTATCAGTCACTGATTGAGGTGTTTGAATGATGAGCTAAACTTCCATTACTCAGATGTGGATCCAATTCAACTATCCAATTCCAGAAGTATACATGGTACAAGGATGAAAGAAACATTACCTGGTCTATGTCAATAACTCACATTTCTGTGCCCATGCAGACATCACTAATCAATCACAGGACACTCAACTGCTGGGTTTAGATAAGGTCTTAGAGTCCTTTTGTCCACATCTCTCCAGGCAGCCACTACAAATCAACTAAACTTGGCAGCTAAGACAAAACCTATCTGCCATTCTTAATCTAGTGGCATGCTTCACCTTTCTAATGACCTACCCTACTGTGAATAAATCATCATGCCAAGCCAGTGGCTTTAACAGCTCCCTCCATGATACTCTGAGGATGGAGATATTTCTCCAAAAGCTGCATGCCTACCCCTTTATGAATTCAAAAATTTTTCTAAGCTCTCTCTTCCACCATTCACTTTTAATCATCTAATTTACCCAGTGTCACAGTTTTCTAACCAATTAAGCTTTACCCAGATTGCCTTTTCTGCCAATTCCATGAGAAGGAGAAATCACCTAGAAAATCTACCCAGATACAAATTTGACGTTTCCTCAAGCCCACCTCTTGGATTTCTCCTTTAGCTTCTTACTCTATAGAACAGAAGCAAGTAGCAGCTTTCCACCAAGCCTGACACAGACTCCAGAGGAAAAACACTAACTCAGTTGCTAATGACTATGAATAAGAGAGATCAGATGAATGCCAGAATAGGACAAAGGATATAGGCCAACCTGGTACTACATAGGTGCCACATTTACCTACTAATGAGGCTGATATCAATGCCTCTCATTAAAAGCCTTAATTTACAAAGCAGCTTGGATCACTTGGGGGGTGTGTGTGTGTGTGTGTGTGTGTGTGTGTGTGTGTGTGTGTGTGTATGTATGTGCACTTATTTATATTACAAAAATAAGTATTCTAAAACTCCTTGTACTAAAATCACAGTTTGATTTATACATCATTATGGATTAAATATATATACACTACATGAAGTAAAATACCAATGACATGTCAAAATAATTATGCATATCTGTGAACAAGTATCCCTCTTCTGCATCTGTGTAGCTGAAAAGAATGATGTGAAGCTATCATTTCCAAAAGGATTTATGAATGTTCAGTAGTTTCAGTCAAGAGTTTTAAATTTATATTTAAGCTAACAAGCTCCCCAGTGCTTTTTATTTAAAAAACATTTCCTGCTGTATATTTGAGTTCTGTGATCCAGGTTGATCTGTCTCCTGAGACCCTCATAATACACTTCGTATGTGTGGTTCTACTGACCAGTTCGTCTCCCATTAATAGCTCCTTTCACAAGTCTAGTCCAACTAGCATCAATTTTTACTGGATATATTTCAAAACCCAATAGATAATAAATCTTTCCTCCATTGTATTAAATAATAAGTATGATTCATAAGTGATTCTGATGAACCTTCTAGACATATCTTTAGGGAAATTACAAGTCAGTCTAATATCCATTCCAAAGGTGACTAGTATGACTGGCTGGTAGACTTTCATTTTTGTCTTAAGTTCAATAAATCATTTGCTAAGCATTCTGCCTGACAACCTCCTAACATACATAGACACACAAAGAGAGAGAGGTCTTTAAAATTTGCTCTCCTCTTTTTGTGTTAAGCTGTCTATCATCAAATGGTGTGAGGCCTAGGTAAAAAAAGCCTCAGGAATTGTTATGGTTCTGTATGAACGCTGAGAAAACTTGTATAAGCATAAACTGTAGCTGCTGTGAGTTAGCAAGTGACGTTGGTATTCTTCAGACTTATCTTAGGTCGATAGGACCCAAGTACACCAGGAAGCCAGATGTGCTGAGATGATCAAGAAGATGAGGCAATGAGGAACTTCCCATGTAGCCTTCAAATAGTGGAGCCCTATAACCTCCTGAATCCAGAAGCTAATAAGTGCCACAGAGAAATCTAATCCAGATGAAAATGATATATCTACCTTTTTATCATTATATTTTACTACCTTTAGATGGCATATTTGAAAACAGGATAAGAACACAGGAAAGGAGATACATTTCAGTTTGGGATTCCTTCTGGAATGTTCCTGCATTTTAAGCAAAAATATCCAAGGCAAACATGTGGCAAGTTTACCAGATGGGTGCATTTTTAAGACTGCAAGCATAATTAGTTATTCCAAATCATCTGCCTAACTGATTGGCAACAGGATATGGTTGAAAGCTCAATGAGAACTGAAGCAGAAGTTTGGATCTGTTTGGAAGACTATGTGTTTTAGGTCAGACTGACCACTATTTGACTCTCAAGTCTGCATTTTTTTTTCCTTTTTTTCCTTAACTGTGTAAATATAACATAAGTGTCATTTTTTTTCATCGATAAATATCAGAATTAAATGTGATGATATGAGTTGTGTCCAGCTCTCTATCTGGAATATTTCAGGCTCACTACAAATGTTAGTTTCCTCTTTTCTCTTACTCATGTCTCATCTTCTATAAACCACTTCATTGCTCTCGGCCCATTTATTTATCTAAAAAAAGCAAGGCTTAATTTGGATGACCTCAAATTATTCCCATATTTGAAATTCTATGATTCTATGCTATACAACTTTGGAGAGATGTGGTTCATCTAAGCAGTGGTTGTATCAGGCAAATAAAACCAATGTGTTGTGAAAGACAATGAGGAATGATGAACTAAAGAATACACAGATTTGCCTAAAAACAGTAAAAATTTTAAAACTTTAAAACAGTGTATCTGCCAAACAGAACTTACTCTTGGGTCAAGCATAAATTTTGGGGTCAAAGGTTTCCAATGTTGAATCTAAAGCTTTTAATATCGATCTCTATCATCCTATCAGCATCTCAGGTTGTTGACAGGACTGATAGAGAATGGACCAATTCGCAATTTACAGTCAAACTAATTAGTTACTGTCTGTGTAAGAACTTTTCATGAAAGTTGGTACCTCTGGAAAAATATACTTTTGAAACTACCCAGATCAGCCCAGAAAAGATAGGAGAGCTGGGAAGACCAAATCAGAACAGAACCAAGCAGAGTGTTTGTTTCTAGCTATACTGTGCTTTGGCTGTGAAGAAATGACCTCTCAGCATTCTGAGAATCATGGCTTTATGGCTGACGTGTTTTTTCCCTCCTCTCTGCCATGAATATGTCTGAGAAACTGCAGAATAAAAATGCAAAATAACAACTATATTTAGATACACTCCCACACAGACTCTAAAGCTTAATATTTCACTGAACACCACATAGAAAGACTGAATTAATATCCATAACTCTTCCACATCATTCATGCTTCAAAGTTCTGTTGTTATAGATTTCTTTGGCCTATACAGTTGCAAAATTAGCTAATGACAGTAATCTTTCTTTAACATTCAACTGTACTTCTTAAGAAAAAAAAATGCATTAGATTTATTTCTCTTTTGACTCTGTCTATTCACAGAATTTTCATTGATGTTGCAATAAATGCCAAACATCTATCAAATAAAAACTAAACATGAGTGATTTTTGGAACAATTATTTATAATTCAATTCTAAGTATAAGATAATCATAAGATCAAAATCATTTACGATCTAGTCTATTCTCAACTCTAAAACTAACTAGTTAGATCATATTGCACAAATCATTTAACTTCTCTGACACTCATTTATTCTCTGTAAAATGCGGGGTTGAAAGTGACTTTGAAGTTTATTCTGATTCTCACACTAGGTGCTTCTTAATGGAACATATCTCCAAACCGATCATCGAACAGAGCTCCCAAATTATCAGAGACTGCAACCAGACAAAATTGAGGAAGGCTAATGCATCTATAGCACAAGAACTTGACCCCTTATAGCTCTGCATCTTTATGTCATGCAAACATTAGACTATTTCTTTTTATGTGAAATAAGAAGCAGAAATATTGAAATATAGCTTAAATTGGAAAAAGTAAATTTCTATAAGAATATGCATTAAATGTTATCAGAGATTATCAATGGGTAAAGGTACAAAATAGTTTCCCCCCCCCCATCTTTAAATATCAATTAAAAAATTATTTAACTTTGACTACCAAAATTAGTCTCAAGTCTGGGGAATGTTTAGAGAAATGTCATTAATGATAGGCCCTACATTATCATACAAATAGAATAAAACCTAAATTCTTATAAATTAAGTCATATTTCTTAAAATCATCTTATTATTCTATATTTTTTAAGTTAATGTGAAACAACAGTAAAAACAAACAACTTTGAGCAAACTCTTTCCTACATTGTCCTGAGGTCAAATTTCTAGAAAGGAATGAAACAGACTCTAAAATTCTAGCAACACTAAGGAGTATTCTAGCACTGCTAAACAAATCTCTATGCGGAATTTTATGTTTTTTGTAATTAAGGTATTGTTTTAAATACATACCAGTGTTTGAACATCAATGTTTTCTTATTGAATCAGATCCTACTTTAGATATGTAAACAAAACTCTGTCATTTCAAGGAACCACGTTCATGCATTCACTGATTCATTTAATAAGCACTTACTGAACACTGTTACCCCTCACAGCATTGGGTGTGATAATATCCATGAGCTCTCTTAAATTACTGCTCATGAGATTTATAATGTTTTACAAGGACAGTGCCCTGACAGTGCCCAAACAGCAGTTCATTCTTCCCAAAGAATGATGTTTAAATGACCCTCCCTTTGCCACAGCTCAGAGGAGAATTCTGATAAATGGCAAAGAGAATAGAGTAGCAAACAGTGATGTGTCTTGGGAGAAAAAGAGACAGAGAGCCAAAACAGTTCTCAATTTTCTCTTATTTGTAATGGAGGAAGTCACAATTTTGCACAGAATATTAAAAGAAAGGAAATGTGGCATAGAAATCAATCTATTAAAGACCTAATAATAAAAGATTGTTCTTTGAGCAAGTGCATAAGCAAAGCCTAGGGCATTTTCTCAATTAGTAATAAGGTTCTTAATGCAAGAAGCAGGTATTGCAGCCCAGATGCCACGGAATGGCATAAAACAAAAGATCACTTAGATTTTACCCTGACATACTCTTTTTTTTTGTCTTAGATGATCTTTAGTGATGAGAAAGTGAGAATTTATAACAAAACAAAAATGAATGACTCTCTCTCTCTATATATATATATATAAATTGAAGGAGAGTTTAGGGTCCATTTTTTTCAATATATAATTTTGTCAACCTCATAAAGTTCCATTTTATAGCAACTGTCATGACCTTATAGGCTCATCGGAAGCAACTTTTTGATTATTATACTCAAGATTTTGGTGCCACGAATGGGTATATAGATAGGTAGTACTTCTTACTGAATCCTACAAGTTGGGAAGGAACATGATAGATTAAGATAACATTTTATGGCATTTGGATGGATGATGCAAGAAGGCCTAAGCCCTATTCTTCCAATCAATCCTCCTAAATGGAAGTTACTGCTAGGGCTATACACTTAAAAAATCATAGCAAAATGATAGAGATATTTTAATTTTATTATTAGCCCGGTCAAGGCCTGATGATCATGATTCACCAATTGTCCCAAAACCCAAACAAGACTCCCTCTCTCAATTTACTTAACCAAATTCATAAAAGAAGCAAGAGAAAGAAAAGGGCAGCATGTAAGTGTGTGACCCTTTGGAATATATTGATTCTACCTACTGGTTACCATGGTCTAATTGATATCTTGCAATGTCATTCTCCTCTGGGGACTGGCATGGATAAAGGAGTTGAATTCTTTCTTTCTCTTACTGCTTTAAAGAGATATATTTAGGTATAGATATACTTTAACTGGTATTCTGCTAGATAGCAAAATTATACAAAAATCATACATTGTGATTTCCTGCTCACGTTCTGGTCAATTTTGAAAATCTAGTGAAGCTATTATTACTCCAGTTTATTAAAATTCCTTGTATATTTTATAATACATAAGAGCAGGAGGTGCATGTTCAAATGACCAGACAAGTAACATAAGTGTGTAAGAAAACAGGGAATGAGAGGTCTGGGGAAAGCTTGCCAATTTTCTGCCATATTCAAAGAGGACACATATTACTCAGCCTCAGCCAATTGCTGTCATGTGAAAATGCTAAGTATTTTCATACCTTTTCATTTTTAAGAGAATCTAGAAATCAACATATTTTATATAAAAATTCCATATTTACAAACATGAACTTATTCAAATTAAAAAATAAACACTATGCATGCCAAACAGAACTGTAATCCACATATTTAATTTTAGAGCTAGATTATAGATGATGTTTAAAAACTATATAGTGAATTAATGACAGTATGTTCTATGGATTCTTACTAAACAAGACATATTAAATAGAAGAAGAATTTAAAATAACTGGATCATATGACTTTCTCTGAGTTATCATCAAAGAATTATACTGATGATGATGATATTATAATTTAGATAAATATGTTTGAGTGTTTTGCACTAGTTTAACAAGTCAACTTAACTCTGTAGTTCCTATAAGCACATTCAGGTAATATTATAAAGATTGCTAATGTTTGACCACAAAACCTGTGAATTCAGTAAATTATTGATAATATGTCTGGACTAGATATTTTTATATGCCCAGTCTAACCATGTTCTCTGCAACAGAGAATCCCAAATGTTGGTCCTTGAATCAATACTGGAATAGGTATAATGAATTACCTGGAAAACTATGAAATATATACATTCTCAGGCTCCATGTTGAGTAAATCTGATAGTATATTGGGAAGTTCTGTTTTTCTTTGTTTTGTTTTGTATAAAGTTCCCATGTGAGTCTGATGGGAGCCATAATTAGGATTCATAGTTTTAGAAGAAATATAAGACATCTGCCATGAACTCACAGACCTGATGCCTCCACAGAAAATATGAAGTGAACACATATTAAAACATTAGGACAAATACAAACTATAGTATCACATTATATTACCATATTTAGCATAGACAATACTTAGGAATTCAGAGTGAGGTCACTATGATCAGGAATGTCTGCTTGGACTACATGGAAGCGGGGTGGATTTTTGCATGGTTTCAATGTGGGTATGTGAGGTGAGAGTGAAAGAAATTTTCATGTTACAGAAACATGTCTGAGCATAAATGGATATTAGTATGTTAATAAGGTAGTAAGAAAATCAATCCAGGTGAAGAAGGAAATCTTGTTTGATAGTTTAGAGACTTTGAAATTCAGAAAGTGGTTTAATTATATTAAAAAAAAAAGAAAAGAAAAATAAATAACAGGCCAAAATGGAGTCACCTGTGCCAAGTCCAACATCAGCAAACCAAGGCTTAATACATGACCTAATTTGCAGTTTTGGGCCCTCCCAAGAATGTGAATCTGAAATTACCTGCGAGCACTAGTGAGGTAATCTGTCTGACAGACCCCCCCTTCCCCACAAAGGAAGGTGACCTTGCCTGAAACAATCCATTCTTTGCTAAAATAACTTCCTTGCTCTGCCTCCTTCTGCCTATAAAAGTCTGCCATTTTATACAGCTCCTTGGAGCTCCTTTCTATATGTCAGGTGGGATGCTGCCCCATTCATGAATCATTGAATAAAGCCAAATAGATCTTCAAATTTACTCAGTGAATTTTGTTTTTGTAGGCCGAGGTAGTATTTGAGGACAATGAAATTGGCCAGCTTATCAGGACAGATTCCAGGATGTAAAGCACAGGATCATGAACATGTAGATTAAAGGAAAATAATGTAGAGAAAGGAAAGTAGAAGAAGTTTGGTTCAATTTTCAGATGAAAGACAGGTGATAAGAATGGGTGACTGATTTTATTTAATATTTAATAAAATGGAAATTATGGTTAACTTAGCAGCCTGTACATATGGACAATGGTTTTTCTCCATGAGATTTTCTTATATCAATCTCAATATTTTTGTGTTTGCTTGGAAATTTCCACAATAATATGTTTGAAAATTATTCTAGTTTGCAGTCTAGTCAATAGACACCAATAATGGTAATGAAAGTATCAGAGGGAGCACAAACCTGCATACACTTCTGGGAATACTGCTGACATGCCTAAAGAAAGCAACACTGAGGAAGAGGTGGGCTATACCACCACCCCTCGCACATGTCCATACAAGATGTCTCTTTCCACTTATTTGCAACTTCCGAAAAAACTGGCTAATGTGACCTAATCTATCTCTCCCTGGTGGTTGTCTGGCTCCTGTTAGAGGATCCAGATGAGAAGTTGTTCTCACTGCACATTCTATGGAAGTAGGAAAGGTATTCACTTCTCAGCAATTCCCAGTTTACAGGCTGCATCTTCCTGAGACTGGAATATTTTCACCTCTGGGGGTGAGATAATCTATTGAAGAGAAAAAAACAATAACTGCCTTTACTAGCTATCTTTCTTAGATTTGCATTCCCATTGGAAACTCAAATACTTCTGTGCTCCCTCCTGGTATGGTGGATTTCTCCTTCACCGTAGGGGAGTACTGAAGTTTTCCATACTCACTGGTGGTCTATGGGTCTATGAATGGTTTGGTTCAGTTCTGCACACTCTCTCTATGGGAAACCTCAGAAGGAGAAATAATTAAATTATAAGATTGAATCTCAGATTCTTATTAAATCCATGCACAGAGAGGAGACCTATTTGAAGGATCTTGACATTTTGGATAGTCTTTACTCTTTTCCTCCCCCACCCCCAATGCAATGATTACATTACATAGTGTCCCAAAACAAAGCTTAAAAAATTATAAATTTTTCATCTATTTGATTGTTTTTTATTTGGTGATAAATACTCAGCTGAAAATTTAGGAGATGGGCTTATCCTTTTATCCCTCTGTGCTACCTTCTTGTTAAAAGACTTTAATACCAGTGCGTGGTCATTTTACCACAAACAATCATTAAGTCTTCATTACAGTTTTTCTCAGTAAACCCTTTCACTAAGCAAATATTTATTAAGGGGCTACCATGTTCCAGGCCCTGTTTTAGGCATTTGGGACACATCTCTGAACAAATGAGACAAAGACACCTGCCCTCATGGAGCTTCTATTCTATCAGAGAGAGGATGACAACACAGAATAAATTAGCTGCAAGTTCATAGAAGGTAGATATTTTTTCCCAGCCTTTTTATGATATAAGTATTCAAACATAGAAAAGTTGAAAATTTTTGCAGCATGCACTCATAAGAATTCTTTATTTAACATATAGATTCTTTATGGTATTCGTTTTACCATGTATGTATCCATTTATCCATCCTTCTGGAAACAGACTTTTGAATACCATATTTTGGTGCACTGTTCAAATGTCTTCTGAGCCAATCTTAGAAGATTTTCTTCTTAGTAGGAGGGGATATAAGAATATTGATGGTCTAAATTGGAATTATAAGTATAGGATAAATATAAATAATAATAAGAAGAATATAAACAAGAAGACTAATAGAGAAAAGCTGGAGAGAAAATCAGTTCCCCTCCTATATCAAGAGTACCATCCATATCTACAAATATGGTTAGGCTAGACTGAGCGGCCATGAAGGTGACTTCAAGGAGGAGAGCAGAAATATTGTCAAGCAGTCAGTAACAATCCCTACATTCCCATCTCAAGGACAAGGACAAAAATTAGAGCATGCTTCTGGGATCTAGAGAAAGGGGCTCTTTTGAAACTTATCCCAGAGTTATGTCTTTGAAATGGATACGCTTAAATGTTGAGCAACAGCAGTGCTCACAACAGAGGTAGATTAGGACTGGAGAGTCAGACTGATCTGGCCACATAATTGGCAATTCTGGACATTTGTTTGAACTTCAATTTCCCAAAGCATAAGGTTAGAATAATAATGCTTGCCACGGGAAATTTGTTTAAAATTACATGGGATAAAACTATTAGATAACAGTTAATGCTTAATAAGTAGTAGCTATATTAATATTGTTATTACTATTACTAAATTCCTATGGAAAAATCACGTAGTCCGTAAAAAAAACCCACTGATTCTTAGAAGTCCCTGAAGACAAAGTACCCATAGAAAACCTTCCCTCATTATACATGGGCATTCCGGGACCCGCTGCAGATACCAAAATCAGAGAATGCTCAAGTCCCAAAGATGGCCTTCCGTATCCACAGTTCAGCAACTGCAAATTCAACCAACCTTGGATCGTGTTGTACTATACATATTTATTGAAAGCAATCTGTCTATAAGTAAACCCATGCAGCTCAAGCCCATTTTGTTCAAGGGTCAACTACATTTTTTTTTTTTTTTTCAACTACATTTTAAGGATAAAAAAGGTCATGGTTAAAGACTGGACCACAGCTTCAATTAGACTGGGCTAGATACTGGTCCCACCATTTAATGATTATGGGGTCTTCTGCCAATTACTTAATTCTCTATAAACCTTGGATTTCTATCTGTAAAATATTATCTACCTCAAAGTTCTTATTGTATACATTAGACATACACTGCATTAGAACTCTGTCACTGTGTCAAGAACTCACTAAATGGCACCTATTATTCTAGACATACTATGTTAAGTAATATATGCTGCATCACCCTATGAGACTGTCAACAATTTCTCATTAAAGAAACAACCTAGTTCAGCTGCCGAAAGAGCAATAACTGAAATAACAACAAAAAAGACATTGGATTATCAACAGTGTTTTAATGTAGGTGATTCTATTTTGAAGTATTTTTCATCTTAAAGGAAAATTAAATAAGGGTATGCTGGAGCCTCTAGATAGATTTCACAAAATTTCTTCATAAATACTCGATCTTAGGTCTATTTGGGGAAAAATCTACATTATGTTTATTACCTAGAGTTTAAGTGTAAAGACACATTCCATTTGCTTTCAATTTTCTTTTTTTCCAGTGCTTTGGTCCATTATGTCTGGTTTGCTTATTTTCTTGAAGTTATAGAAATACCGAATTCCAAAAATCTAAATTGTAGGTCATACTATAGTGGTTTGGTGGTAGTGTTAGCAGCAAATGATCATTATTAACATCTCTCTTTTTCACACACACACACGGAGTTTCTTTTTTTTTTTTTTCTTTTTTTGCTGTACGCGGGCCTCTCACTGTTGTGGCCTCTCCCGTTGCGGAGCACTGGCTCCGGACGTGCAGGCTCAGCGGCCATGGCTCACGGGCCCAGCCGCTCCGCAGCATGTGGGATCTTCCCGCACTGGGGCACGAACCCATGTCCCCTGCATCGGCAGGCGGACTCTCAACCACTGTGCCACCAGGGAAGCCCCACGGAGTTTATTTCTATTTGTGACACTTACTCTTCTCCTTACCATGTCAGAAAAATTATCCCCCAAATCGAAAATAGGCAATGCACATATATGCACACATATACCCTTATGTGCTATGCTGGTGCTGTGCTGAGCTTGACTTTTTATTTCATTTATTTTTCATAAGGTACAGATAGCAAGGATGGAAGCTTTTCCTGATGTCTGTAACATTTTCTTTAAAAGCTGACTTGAAAACTCATTGCCCAGATATGTCTATAGCATACTCCCTCAGTTCATGAAGGTTTCTGCTCTATGTGTCACCATGTCAGCATAGACTTCATTAAGTACCCCACCACAGAATTTCTTACCCTCTTACTCTGCTCTATTTGTATACATTCATCTTTTAAACATAGTTCTTTCTTCCCATGTCCCTGATTATTATTCAACTCTTATTTGGCAGGATTTCATTGTCAAGCCACTTTTTTCAAGAAGACACGGGTATTGTCTCCCTGGAGTTATTTATTGTTGAAAACATCTGCTTGTTGCCTTTTACTTGAACAACATCTTAGCTAGTACAACATATAGGAAAACATAACCCATTCTAGGATTTTTTGTTTTTTGGATTGTGATGTCTCTTTTATCTGTTTTTTAAATTTTTTTCCTAACCAGGATCCAATGAAGTTTTTTGTTGTTGTCATTTTTTCTTTTTACTATATCAGTGAGTCTCAAACTTTAATATACCTATGAATCACCTGGGGATCTTACAAAATATGGATTTGGTAAGTCTGAGGTGCAGTCTGAGATCTGCATTCCTAATGAGTTCCTAAGTCATCTCACTTTAAATAAACTCAGTTTAACAAAAACAAAAACAGCTCACCCATTTCTCCCACCCTCCACTTCTCTCCTTTGACAACTACCAATCTGTTCTTTGTATCTATGAGCTTACTTTATATAGCTATAGTTACAGATACAGATATAGATCCCACATATAAGAGAGATCATGCAGTATTTGGTTTTCTGCCTGACTTTTCACTTAGCATAATGCCCTTAAAATCCCTCCATGTTGTTGCAATGGCAAGATTTCATTCTTTTTTTGTGGTTAAACAATATTCCATTAATATATTCCATTGATATATATATATATATATATATATATATATATCTCACAATTTCTTTATCCATTCACCCACTGGTGGACAATTAGATTGTTTCCATAGCTTGGCTATTGTAAATAATGATGCAATGAACATGGGGATGCATATTTTTTTTGAATTAGTGTTTTTGTTTTCTTTGGATAAATACCTAGAAGTGGGATTTCTGGATCATATAGTAGTTCTAGTTTTCCATTTTTTTTTTTTTTTGCGGTACACGGGCCTCTCACTGTTGTGGCCTCTCCCGTTGTGGAGCACAGGCTGTGCAGTGGACTCTCAACCACTGCGCCACCAGGGAAGCCCAGTTTTCAATTTCTGAGGAACCTCCATACTGTTATCCATAGTGGCTGTCAATTTGCATTCCCACCAACAGTACAGGAGAATCCCCTTTTCTCCCCATCCTTGCCAACACTTATAACTAGACTTTTTGATAATAGTCATTCTAACAGGTTTGAGGTAATATCTTAAATGTGGTTTTGATTTGCACTTCCCTGATGATTAATAGTGTAGAGCATCTTTTCATGTACCTGTTAGCCATCTGTATATCTTCTTTGGAAAAATGTCTATTCAGATCTGCCTATTGGTTAACTGAATTTTTTTTGTATTAAGTTATATGAGTTCTTTATATATTTTAGATATTAGCCGCTTATCAGATAAATGAGTTGGAAATATCTTCTCCCATTCAGTAGACTGCCTTTTCATTTTCTTGATAGTTTTCTTGATGATTTCAATCTTACATTCAAGCCTTTAATCCATTTTGAGTTAATTTTTTGTGTATGGTGTAAGATAGTGGTCTAGTTGCATTCTTTTTCATGTGGCTGTCCAATGTTCCCAAACACCATTTACTGAAGAGACTGTCTTTGCCCCATTATATATTCTTGGCTCCTTTGTAGTATATTAACTGCCCATCTATGTGTGGGTTTATTTTTGAGTTCTCTATTCTGTTCCATTGATCTATGTGTCTGAATTTATGCCAACACCATACTGTTTCAGTTACTATAGCTTTGTAATATATTTTGAAATCAGGAAGCACAATGTCTCCAGCTTTTTCTTCTCCTCAAGGCTGCCTTGGCTACTCAAGTTTTTTTTCCATATAAATTTTAAGATTTCTTGTTGTGTGAAAAATGTCCCATTGACTTTTTGATAGGGATTGCATTGAATCTGTAGATTGCTTTGGATACTATAGACATTTTAAGAATATTAATTCTTCTAATCTCTGAGTATGGAATATCTTCCCATTTATTTGTGTTTTCTTCAATTTCTTCCATTCATGTCTGTAGTTCCCAATTTGCAGGTCTTTCACCTTCTTGGTTAAATTTATTCCTATTATTTTATTCTTTTTGACGGAATTCTAAATCAGATTATTTGACTTTGTATTGACTGACTGTTTTATAATTCTTTAGGAGCAGAAGTCAACTTGTACATTGTTATCTAGAGATATGCAAATAATTCCTGTCTGGTGGAACAGGAAACCCCAAATGTATAATTCCCTGGAAGACATTAATAAGCCAGTTTTGTATGTAATCTGCAAGTGTATCATAGTGTTACTTTATATCTAACTCCTCAAATAGTTTTTGAACCAGTTTCAACATTTTACTGGTTCCTTCATTAATTATGAGTTGAACAAAATCTTTGCCACGTGCTGTCTTTATATTTGCACAAGTCATGCTTTTTGACCTCTTGAAAATCTTCCTTTAGCACTTGTACATCTTTATTACAATGCCCCCAAAGTCAAGATCTGCGGTTCTCTGCTTCTTTTGCAATATGACCTAAAAACTTGTCGTTGTAACTCCTCATGAAGCTCATAGAATTAAAGTTGAGAAACCCAAGCAGTCAAATGAATAAGTAAATGCTAAATAAATAGTGTAAGGCTGAGAAGATACTCTGGTTGAAAAATCACATCAACTTGTTTTGCTCAAATAATAGTTCCATAAAAGCACAAATTCTGTTATCCAGATTGCGACCTCCATTCCCATTTTTTCTCTCCAGTGCTATGGACTCTAACTTTTTAGAAGTCTAGAAGTCATCTTTCTTAATTACTCACTTTATCTCAATGTACATCTATTCAAATTAATCTAATTATTTTCAACTAAAGAAAGCTATGTTTTCTCAAACGTCTACATTAGTTAAGAGCATTCCCCAGTCATTCAATCTAGAAAAACCTTAGCCACATTTGTTCATGGGGCAAATATTTATAGAGTACAAGCATGTGCGATGCATCATATTGGGTTCTACGGGTATACTGGCATATAAAATAGAAATAGACATTGAAAAAAAATATGTATATACTCTTGCTATTTACTAATTATTAAAATTAGCATTTTGAGGAGAATATTCAAGATACTAAAATAAAATAGCAAATAATTCATGGTGGGAAAATAATTTAGATAAGATAATCAGAAAAGGCCTCTCTGAGGAGAGAACATATGAATGGATAACTAAGGTACAAGAAGAAAATAGACTTGAGAAGGACATTTTCTCTGTTCTGGGAA
Source organism: Phocoena sinus (assembly GCF_008692025.1). Taxonomy (NCBI): domain Eukaryota; kingdom Metazoa; phylum Chordata; class Mammalia; order Artiodactyla; family Phocoenidae; genus Phocoena; species Phocoena sinus. The sequence continues at coordinate 84,730,028 of NC_045769.1, read as the reverse complement.
AACTTGAGTTTGAAGAATTGTATAATGCTTGACATGACTGGTGATTGCTGGGTTAAAGAGAAGTGTTGCTGGGAGAGTAAAGAAGTCTATTAGGTGTGTATATGGATGCCATACGACTTTCAAAAGTAGTTTATCAGAGAATATTTTCTTGAAAATCACCAGTGTATATGACATGGTTCAAGGTGATAGGGGTATAAAATAATGAATTAAAATATATATGATATGATATGATATGGTCTCAGATCTTAGGGTGTTTATAGTCTACTCTAAATAAAATATACCAAAATTGTAGATGCTCAGTGATAAAAGCCAAGCAAATCAAAAATGACAGAACTTAAGCAAGACAACGAACCTAGGAGGTAGATATTTATCTGCATTTTACCAATAATGAATAATGTTAAATAAAATTCTTAAGGTTACATAAATAAATGAGTGGCAGAGCTGGAGTCAGAATCCAGATGAATCTTGATTCCATATCAAAGTTTTGTTTGCTATGCCATGTTGTTTCCCTAGATCTCACACACTTCTCTATGAAATGGATTTATCTATACCGAAGAAAAAATTTTAAGCTATTTAAATTCTTAAAACATAACATTATGGTATCTCCTACACATTGTGGAATCAAAGAAGGTTTGCAGCTAGACAATGTAAATGATTGCAGACCACCCCATGCCTGCAGAATTACTGCTCCTGTATGAGGTCAGTGCTGGGCATCTAACATGGCACACGAAAAGCAAGAACCACTGTAGTCGGCATCTCAGGTTTCCAGGATCAGGGCCATGATTTTGTTCTATACTCCTGCTTATCTTTTGCTCTAAATTTTTATTTTAAGTCAGAGCCACACGTATCACGATTTAAAAAAGGGAAGACTATTGCTATACAAATTGTGGTCTACAGACAGTAACAGGAAACTTCTTTAAAATGCAGAACCCAGATCTTCTGAATTGGAATCTGCATTTTGAGAAATCCTCAGATAATTAGCATGTATGTTAAAGTTTGTCAAACACTAATTTAGAGATCTGAAAATGGCCTAGTTGCATTGAATATACAAGCCGCCTTTCTCCTCCAAATCCTGTCTTTGAAATACCACTTGCTAACCTCTTCTGTAAGGCTAACCTTGATTATAACATTCCTTTGAGACAGATAATATGCTAATTATTCAAACTGTAAAAATAAAATATAGAATTTAAGGAACGTTTCATCTTCATAAGAAAAATACAGGAAGCAAACAGGAAGAAATCATTTCTGTGGCTTATCAAATACGCCTGGCTGTAATTTTTTCTACTTTGTACATTTATTTTCCCTGAAATTCACTTTTATATTAAAACTAAACCTACACATAGGTAAAGTCAGAGGGTTTCCTCATTTGGACCAAGAGAAAAAAGCAAGAAACTTCCCTTTGAACACGGGTATATCAATTCAAATCTATAACTAAAAGTTAGCTAAGAGATTCATAAAAGATCAGGGGTTTATTTTCAATATTTTCCACATCATTGTATTTTCAGAGTAGAATGGAATGCGAATGCAACCGCATTTAATTTTAACATTTAAACCATATTCTTCCTTCATAAGACCGTGAAAAAAAAGAACAACTTCCCACATACATCATCTGTAAGAGGACATGCTCATTTAAAAGGACATATAAAATGGGTGGCTTTTTGGCAGTGACTGCCTACGTGATGTGATGGGGAGAATAAAATTTCCTATTTGCTTTCCCCACAATATTGACTTTATATAAGCTGTTTTCAAATGTAGTGTTTCCTGGGACTCAACCAACAAAAGGTATAGAATTATATATTTGTTCTTTAGCTCTTTAATTTATGTAAATAAAACATCCTGCAGCTTTCAGCTTTACACACCTCAGCAGACTTTGGTTCATCTTACAGGTACGTATAAACATAGGAGATAGCACAGTTTTACTCAACTCATGGTAATCTATGATTGCTAGGGAAGAATACAGTTGTTAAACTGAATCAGCCGTTCAAAGTAATCAAACCAAATAAATCCTAGAATATTCCATAAGAGTAAAATTGTTTTCTAATCTGCACTGAGATCCTATTCAATAAGGTCATTTTATTATCAAACTATAAGTTTGGGAACAAAATATTGTATTTTAACACGGTACTATGAGTATTTTAATTCTGTTAGGACCAAAATAATGATAAACATGGAGAATAGTAATAATAATCCCTTTCCCCAAAGAGTCCTAGAAATCCTAATTTACTGACTGGTAGCTACTTTCACTAAATAGAAATCCAGTAATTTAATAATCTTAGCATAGCAGTTTTCACTAAAGAAAATTAACTAATTCATTATTGCTTATAATTTGCTGAGGCATAGCTGCCACATTTGTAAAATCAGCAGGTCCTGAAAAAAATACAAGTTTTTAAATGAATGTTCAATTTCCCCCTAAACACATAAATGATACAATTACTTAGCTCCCTCTAGTGCCAATTTCTAATATAAACTTAATTGTAATAACCATATTCACCGTGCAATTCTGGAACAAATTAAAATTTTACTTGGCAATAATTAACAAGTAAACTTTCAAAGGTTTAGTAGACTGGGATCAGAACTAAGCAAGAATTGGCTGGTGACACTGTCACAGGTAGGCTCAAGGCTGCTGTTAAAATGATGGTATTTCTTTGCAAATTTCATTTTACATGTTTCAATTAAAAACAAATAAACAGTAGTAAAAGAATGTTGATAAGAGAATTAGGGCTTACAATGGAATATCTTTGTATTCTTCAATTCAGCCGTAATAATCTCATTTAATTGGTGGTTTGTAGTTATCATTATTTAAACAATAAAAAATACAAGAAGAAAGACACCTCAATGTTTCTATCAAGGTATACAGAAATAAAATTTAATTTGCAATTGTACATGAAAACAGAGCAGGTAGAGCATAAGAATTTTTTAAAATCCTAATAACCAAAATATTTAATTTAATAAAATGACTTACACATATATTTTCCTTAGGATTTCCCTTAGACTAAAGCATATAAATTAAAATTTTTATTTCCATCCAGAAGTAACATATACACCCTTTAATAGGTAAATCACATTGTGTTGAGTACATCTAAAGACAAGGTGACACAATTTGGAGGAAGAGAGGAAATAGTCATAGATAGAATTTCACTCAATAAAAACCTGCAATAAAACTAATGAGTTTCACAAGGAAACTAAAATTTCCCAACAGTTTATGTATTTATTTGTTTATTTTGTAATATAGCATAAGGGCTAAGAGGGACAAGAGCAAGGATTCTGGAATCAGAAGATACGTGTTTGATAAACAGAACTGCTAAATGTAAGTCTGGGTAAAATGTAGATATTGCTTCCAATTAATAGGGTTGTTATGAAAATTATACAGGATACCTTACATGTGAAACACACAACTGAACAATGAGCACTAATAACTTTTTTCCAACAGTTGGTAATAAAAAAAAGTTCACGGAATAAAAGTAATATATAATTGAATTATAGTTGCAGTCATTGAGAACATAAACTTCATTCTTAACTGCTTAGAAATTCCTAAAAATTAGCATTGTAAAATTTGTCTGGTTTTTGTTTAAATAAACTATTTTGTGTCCCAATAAAAAGAGAAAATTTCTTCTTAGAACAATTTTTGACATCTTTACACTAAAAAATAAATAAAAATGATAAGCTGTCTTTTCTCTAAGCTGAGTATAAAGATGTTGCAGAAAAGATTTTGGAAAATGTTTTTAACGTATCTGCAGTTTGCTGTGCGTTTACAAACTCAGTGAAGAACATTTTAGAAATATTTTTAAATATTTCAGATATTAGAATAAATAAAGAAGTAAACACAGTATTATGACTATAGCTTTCTAAACGTCTTTATTTCTAAATCTTAACAGATAAAGCCTAATAACTATCTATTGCAACCTAATTAAATGAATAATATTTTAGAATTTCATGTTTCCTCCTCATCCTTGATTCAGTGAAAGAAACACTTATAAGTTCCCAGAAAAGTGAAGTTTTTCTTCTCACTTGTTGAAAACTAGACAGTAGCTTTCCCTGTATATTTTCAAAGAGGTAGTTATTTTCTTGTCTTATTTACTTGTAGCCACAATCACTTGACCAATTACATTGTCCACTGTTCTAATTCCTCCCTTCTTTTTTACTCAATAGATATGGGGGGTGGGCTTTCAAGAATGAGAAACTAAATCCATATTTTTAAAAAAATCTTCCATTATTTAGAACTGGAAATAAAAGTTAGGTTTATTTTCCGGTGGAAAGCTGAAATGTGATTTTTTTTTTATACTCGTGGGAAGTTTAACTCCCAGAGAACCATCAACTCTATCCAGGCTCAAGTACATTGAATGTACAAATTCCTAGCAAAAGAAAGTTCATTTAGGAGAAAAAATATCTTTAACATAAGAGCAATCTCTTCCATTATCCCTGATTTTAAGCCTTAAGAAATTTCAGATCACTTAATGTTGAAAATGAATCATTTAATGAAATGAAAATGATCATTTAATGTTGAAATTGAAGAAAATATAAAGAACCACAGTGAAAGAAGAAGGCCATGCCTTTGGTCAGAGGCTGTTAGCAGAATTAAGTAGTGGGAAGATAAATTCCATGGGTACCTATAGTAAACTATCAACAGATTGCTGTATTCTCTATCTCAGCAGAAAGTCAGGTAATCCCAGTCTATCTGTGGATAGACTAGACATCAATAGCTAATGAAGTGACTACATTTAATCAGAATCACCCATCAACCAAGTCCCACTTTTCTTGGTCCACCCACCTTGTCTACAGAGTAGGGTTTTAACTACAATCAGAACCTTTCATAGAAAAAGTTCACTTTCATTTATAGATATGAGCCACATGTTTAGAATTGTCCTAATTAAACAGCAAGTTATTGCCCAGGAAATAAATCTACCCACTGAATGTTTAGAGGGAAAATTATATATTTTCTGGAAGAAAACAAATTTTACTTCACATTTCCAGTTGTTCTTTGAGACCTCTATTATTGAAAAAATAGTTAAGTATTATATATATAAATAAGAATTATGCTTTGAAAACATATTTGGGGAGCCCATTTTCACAGTCTTCTTCCTGTCACTGGTTCAAGCTTACATCACAAGAAGTTGAATGGAACAGAATATGGTCACTCATTTATAGCTGGATTACGAGCTAATAGTAACAACAGCAACAGCAAAAGCAATAAAAATAGCTTTTTTGTCTTGTGTTCTCAGAGCTTTCTTTGTATTAACTTAGTCCTCCCAATAACCTTAGGATTTAAGTATTATTATCTATTTTACAAATGAAGAAAATGAGGTACAGATCAACTGAGTCATTTGATCAAGTCTACAAAGTAGAAAAGTTCTGAAAAACTTAGGCAATATGATTTCAGAAATGGAGCCTTTAGCTGAGTGAGCAGTACTCTGTGACATAAAGGCCCTGATTAATAACACAGCAATAATACAAATTTACATTTCTTTGACAATTGACAGTTTCAAAGTGATGTCAATCCCTTTATCTCATTTGCTCCTCACACATAACTGTTAGACAAATACATCTGTCATATCACTTTTCTTAAAAATGAAGAAACAAGTGGTTCTGTGACTTTCATAGATCACACTCCTAAAGGTCTGAGGAGTAGGATAAAGAACAAAGGTGTTTTTACTCACAAATCACTAGCAGTTCACACTTGCAACCATAAAGTTGTGCTATTTTTAATTCTATTAAGGGGTTATCACTTTGAAAACCAGAGAAATCTACTTTTAAATGAACCTTCAAATCAAAATGCTTAACATTTAAATCTTAGCCAAAGCCCATAAACCAAAATGTTTCCAACATATAATGCTTTCGTCTGTTCATAGCAGTGCCCTTTCTAAAAAGTTACCCCAAAGCAAGATACAGTAAACAAAATTCCTTCCGAGTATATGATTTTTATGTAGTTTTTTCACATCACAAGAGCAACATCAAAAATGAATCTCTCTCTAAATGCTCTCTGAATAGTACAAAAGTTAACCTAGGTAACAAAACAACGATCTTATTAGCAACTAATTGTATTTCCTGTGCTTCCAATGAGTTTATCTAATGAGCTGATGGATATTGAAATTATAAATTCAATTAATTATACCCATAGTTATGAATTATACCCCTAATTTCTAAAATGTGTACTGTTTTTTCAATATAGCAGTAACACCTGCTGCTAAGAACAAAAATGATTAGCCACAAACCAACCTACTATAGAATATCAAAATGCATTTGCCCAATGAAGAACTAATGGGAATTATGCAGATCATATTTCCTTTCCCGCTGAAGGCAACCAAGCTTCACATCAATAGCAAAATGAAAATATAACTCAAATATGAAACAATATATACACAGAGATGTAACCAAATCTATTTGATTATTTTTAGACATGTTTATTTTTCATGTAACTATTTGGTAATGGACTGAAATAAAGGTTTATAGCATTTGGTGGGTACCTGAATAGCTCGAAGTATTAATCAACTAAGAATATTATTCTGATACTTTATACCAAAACACACATTCAGAATTATAATGTAGATTGTGTGTGCTAACGGAAGCCAATTTTTTACAATACCTCATCATAATTAGATGTATTCTGTAAGTTTCTTTTAAGTGCTATTCTGCTGATAACACAGAACTCAGAAGAATAAGAAAGTAATGCACTTGTCTGATCAACTTTGGGAAGTGAAATGAATTGTCTAAATTTTCTCTGTAGTACTAACTGCTAAATAAAAATCTACTTTAAAATTATTTCTTTAGAAATTCTGTGATTGAACAATTCATTATAAAGGTAACTGTTTTGTAGTAGATGCCTTTCCTCTGCAGACAACTATATTCAAGAGGAACGCAGGGATGAGACATTACTTTGTCTCCCAACCATCATCTTTTTGTAGATGAGCATCACTGGATCTTTTACAATAAAATATCTATTTTCACTCTGAGCGACTGGCAAAGAAAAGAAAAAGCATCATTTGAAACTGAAGATATTCAGCATACATTTAAATTTAGTTTAGATAACTAAATTAGATGTGTGTTTCTATTGTTGAAGCTTCAGGACATATTTGCAAATTTTAAAACTGCCACCTAATCATTTTGCTGAAAAAGCAGTAATAGCCAGACACTGCCCAAATCATAAAGTCCTTTGCACAAACTCTGAGAACAGTCTTGTCTGCATAATCTTTCCTTATGCAACAGCAGGGATAAACAGATGGGCCATACCATGTTTTTAAATGCCTATAGGTCTGGATTCTGTTTGAAAAGCTGGCAAAATTTTTTCTAGAAAAAAAATAATTCCATTGAATGTCATTATGATCATTTAGTCAATGGTAGAATGAAAATCAACCGTTCTCCATCAAGTAAACAAAAAGGATTGTAAGATCAAAACAGTTTGCAGAGACTACTACTATTTTCATATTGTTAAACCATCAAAATAAACGGGTATAGAGAAAAGTGTTGCTTTTTAGAATTAGAAAGATAGAGGACACAAAATATAACAGAGAAGTGCCTTCTGAAAATATGACAAATAATTTTATTTATTGGCTAACTGTAACTTCCTCCTCTGAACTGTATTGAGTGATTTTTCTGTTTGTACTTGATATGGACATTCTACACATTTACTGTACACATTTGCCTAACTAATCTTACATTTAAAAGTATTTGGAAATCTAACAACTAACCAACTATAAATCACCAACCTTGAAGTTTACAGTTGATTAGTAAGCTTGAGAATGCACTACGAGGTTCAACTGAATCTCACTAAACACCAAAATGATTCATTTGATTGTGAACAATCCACTCCAGCAACAGAAAGTCTTACACTCATTGTACAGGACAACTTAGATCATTTAAATACATTCTTAATAATAAAGGCTGACTTTTAACTAGTTTCTACAAACCAACTTATTGAATAGCAGTTGCTGCATCAGTGTACTGGCTATTCCATTTAAACTCTTAAGTAAAAAGTATTCTTTGGTTTAAGCCAACCCACGGAGGACAAATCAGCCAGATGGCCACGGTGCCGATTCGGCAAATACTAAACTGCTTACTGGAATGAGTCAACTGCAGAACTGATTAATTGATTTAGTCACATATTCAAAACTTTTGCTTCTTATCCCATTAAAAGTAGCACTAATGAGCGGTGGCTATGACCTTCCAGTGAGAAGCCACAAGTTCCACAACCCCTCAGTATTTACCACCCAAATTTAATCTTTTTAATGGACACCTTAAAAGGGATCTGATAGAAAATACTAAGAGCTGCTCAGATACTAAAACACTTAGGGAGGCTTTTGATTAATGTTGCATGATTAGTCAATTGATTAATATAGTTTTCAATACAGATGTTAGGACACTGTCTACTTTAATCAACCATTCTGAAAATAGTGAAGATAAATGCCATACTTTTGTGTCTGCTTAAAAAAAAAATCCTTTCTTTAAAGGTTGTTAATTATGACATAAGCCTTATTTACCACACTCAAATTTTATCTAATGTTGACATTTTTATACATAGGAACCATTAATGAGATAAGTGGGATCCTTTTGGCAAAGCCATATTTTAATCACTTTAAAAATAATTTATTTAGCCAATTTATGGACATCTTCTTTAGTGAGAAATTAGTTTAGAATGATGCTGCAAAATGCATTAAAATCTTAAAGTTTTATTATTTCCCAAGACTGTTTGTAATTTGTGATGGTGCTTTCCACCACACTAAAACTGAAATCTTTATTCCAGTCAAAAATAATCACCCTGTAATTACTGTGACAAACCGCCCAAGCTGTACCATCGTGGCCATTTCAACTAATGATATTGTATTAGAATGCCTAGCAATAGACTTCAAATGGAAAATATAATTATGTGCATTAGTTTGTCTAAGCATTTATAAGATCACATATCCATCAGTTTTCAGGTCTCATAAAGAAAACCATACATCACTGTCACTGTGAGTTTTGTTATTGAAAGCACAGGCCTTTACAAACTGAGCTTAAGATGTGTATCTTAAATTTCACTTGTTTTGTGGATCACTGAAGTCCCTGTAAGTTAAACCAGCATAATTGAGAAGAGCTTTTCCTCGGGTGATGGAGGAACTCTGTGGCATAGACCCCTTCACACTCTGACCAAATGGAAGATTAGCCAACCCGAGACAGCTTAATCTAGCTTTTCCACACCTCTTAAATCTGTGGGAGTCTGATTTGGCATAAAAGACTATGGAAAGGCTTTTGGGAAAGGTATCAAATTAAGGTTTCACACTGTTGGCTCCACTGCCCTGAAAAAAGTTAAGAGGGAAAAAAATCACACAAAAAGAAATGTAAGTGTGAGTTGGGTGGTGGAGAGGAACAAAGACAGTTCAACGAATAAGGTGTAATAAACTTAAATGTATTTATAATGAACAATAGTGTTAAAAATACTGTTAATTAATTGACTGGACTGGGAATATGGCCCTGACTCTGCATACAACAAACTTTGCAACCTTGGGAAAGTTGCTCGGACTCTTTATCTCCCAGTGTTCTCAGTTGTCAAATGAAGAGATAGATGGATCCCTTGATCCTCTCTAGTTTCAACTTACTAAATGATATGAGTCAAGGCTCAATTTAGAAAATATTTGTTCTATTAGTTCAAATGAAAAAATGCATTAAAAAGCAAAACCTACTTATGGATAATCTAAGAACTAATTGGCTACAGAAAATAATCTATCCATAGGTGTACGATGTTCCTCTCATACCAGGAATAATTAAGTTACTTCCGAGTATATGATTTTTATGTAGTTTTTTCACATCACAAGAGCAACATCAAAAATGAATCTCTATATTATACCCCATGTGCTCAAATTAGAATGCTTTAACTTCTCATGCTGTGTGTTCATGGTCCGTAGGAAGTGATCATTTGTGTGTGGTTTCCTCCTAAAATGTGTCACCTGTGTATGATGCTGAAAATGTGCTCAAATATATTCTAGCATCTTTAAATCTGACTTATACTAGATCTGAAATGAGAAAATTCCCCTCTATATCATATGTCTAATAGAGGTGAGTTTCTCAAGAGAAGCAATATTGACATTTAGGACCAGATAATTCTTTATTGTAGATGCTGTCTTTTGTATTGTAGGATGTTTAGCAGCATCCTTAGTCTGTATCCATTAGATACTGGTAGCACCCCTTCACCATGCACAGTCATGAAAATCAAAAATGTCTCCAGACAGTGCCAAATGTTCCTGGAGGAGGAAATCTCCCCTGGTTGAGAGCCACTGTCCTGGTAGGTAAGTGACTAGTAGCAGTACTATCTTGACCAAGGAAAAGCAGAATGGTCTTACATCATAAATATATGGATTTGGACATAATTCCATGGTCATTTATTGATTTTGTTTCACCACCTTGTACCAAAGCATAGGAAAAGATTTAAGTAACACAAATATTTTCTATTGCTGGATTTCAGGATGTTCTTGAAGTCTTGCCTCTGAGAAAAATTTTAAGTAGGAGTGATTACTTAACACAATTTAAATCTCACTGGGAAGAAAGGGTCCAAGTCAAAAAAGACCGAAAAATATTAGATAAGGTGACATTTGTTCCATCCACAAAATGGCAGTGTTCCTTTTTTTTTTCCTTTTAAGAGCCAACTGATTATCATGATTGCACAGCTCAGTTAAGGTCCTTATAGCTTCATGTATGTCTATGACAATTGCCAGTTGTCATAAACATACATACATATATGTTTATACTTCACATTTTAAATAAATACATCATCTTTATAAGTTAGGCAATACCTTTTCTATTCTATAGATTAGAAAATTTAGGCTTCGAAAGGCCAATATTGCCATTAAGTGGTGGAACTAATACTCAAATCTACGTTTTTTAGCTCAGTAATATGTGATCTTAATCTTACTCTTCTCTGCTAGGATATTTTATTAAATTCTGCTTTTATTTTGTACAAATATAAATTGTACCTATTAAGTGAAAATATGGGTCAGCTCTATTTACTTCAGTTGTCTTCATGCCAAAAGCTAAGAAATAAACGGTTTTTCAGTCTTTTTTGTATCATGATTTGCCTTGATTCATAAGTAGAAAAGAATAAAGAAAAATTAATCAAATCTTTTTTACTCTTGAGGCTATTAATCCACCAGTTCATGGTCTGGTGGTGCTAAACTCTATGAAATACTGCCACACTGAAGCCATTATTATTAAATCCCCAAATTCCAGAATTTAGTTTGGCATTTCCCTGAGGTATTCATCCAAAACTTCATTTTTTTGACTTTATGAGATCTGGCAGGGTTGTGGGCCATATAGAACATGACAGTCATCTTAAAACTCCATGTCAAAGAATTACGCCTACCATTGTAGAAGAACATTCATTTTCTTCAAGAGGAAATGTCACTGTTCCTTTGAAAATCTCATGCTATGCTAACATTAAGTAACACTTAGCAAAATTCAGCCTACATAGTATTATTTCCACGTTTTGGCGCTGTATACATTTGTCTATGCTTTCAACTCAGAAGTTGAGCAATATTGATTGCTGTATTTTGGTGCCAGCATAGATTTAAGCCATCCAAACAAGACTGTGTATTTGAACTGACAGAGAGTAAATGATTTGCATCTGGCATAACTGATGGTGGTGTCAAAACCTTGGAAGATAATTCACTGGTAAACATATTCCCCTGGATGACTAGCCACACATGCCCAATTTCCTATCAAGGGATAGAGCCATATCATTGCCAGAACAATGAAAAATATTTCATAGAGATAAATATTTTGTCTGAAAAATAAAATATAAATTATGAAATATTTTATTTTATTCATAAAATAAAAATATGAAAATATTTTTCATAGAGATAAATATCTCTATAAATATTTTATAGAGATAAGTATCTCTATAAATATTTTATACAGATAACTCAAGAGATTTTGCTCTGATAGAAAACAGGGGTGGGGAAATGTGGTAGAGTTTTCCTCATTGATGAGACAAGATAATTTTTCAACTTTCATTGCAGAAATTAAATTTCATGTGAAAATGGCTTTCTGACAACTGTGGAGTTGATGAACTAGTAAGAATAATCACAAACAGCAAGCTAAAAAAAAGTCTAATCTACAATTCCAAGATGTAATTGGTGGAAAAAAATACTTGAATCAAGCCAGGACTAAAAAAAAAAAAATGACAATGAAAGAATAGAGCTTTCAGGCCTTAAAACATGCTTGAACTATCCAGACCTCTTGAAAGAAATAGCTGTAACTCTAGATACTGTTCTCAGTTCATGATAAGCTTCCAGTTCTAGCAGTAGTTTTATGTTAGTAGCCTTTTAGGATACACAAGCTCAATGGAATGAACATATTTTAATCTTTCTATTTCAGTTCTTGAGGAATTTATACATGTATTCAATCTGATATTTGCAAAAGGTATTTTCTCCAAATGATCATAGAACTGAGTTGAATTAAGTATTCCACTGAAAAATGAATAAATGCCATAAGTAGGGAATAAATTTCAAAATAATTCAAATTAAATACATCATCTTGCTATTAAAATATATGCATCATAATTTAATCTTTCTTTGGTCATGTAGGTGACCTTTCAGGATCTTGTGGTTTAATCAAAAATAGCTATTAAGCACCTACTCTGGTACAGACTCTGTGCTAGGTAATGGACATGACACAAAGATGACTAAGATATGATTTCTTTCTGTAGCTCATGGTTCAGAAAGGATATATAAGAAATTTACTTTAAAAAGAATCATGATGGTGTAACACACTATTCAAATTGATATGGACACAGATTCAGCCTGGGTCATCTCAAAGAATGCTTCACTGTTAAGGTGAGGATGAAGATGATTGTTATGGACTGAGTGTTTGTGTCCTTCCAAAATACATATGTTGAAGTTGAACATGTGAAGATAGGCTTAAAAGTGACACATTATTTTCAAGGGTCATATTTGTGTGGCTGGAGTCAATTAGTTATTATGATGAAAATGTAAACAATGACGAGGCAGCCTTCTAATGTGGCTGTAGCTAGAGATGGAGCCTGTAAGGAAGTAAGGTTAAATGAGATCACAAGGCTGGGACCCTGATCCTATAGGATTTGTGGAAGTACATAAGGTTAAATGCAGTCACAAGGCTGGGACCCTGATCCTATAGGATTTGTGGAAGTACATAAGATTAAATGTGATCACAAAGCTGGGACCCTGATCCTATAGGATTAGTGCCCTTTTAAGAAGAGACACCAGAGACCTTGTTTTTTCTCTCTCTTTCTCTCTCTCTCTCTCTCTCTCCTTGGCACACAAAGAGATCCTATAAGGACATAGTGAGATGGTGGCTGTCTAGAATTCAAGAGAAGAGGTCTCATAATGAAGCCTAGCTTGCTGGCACTTTCATCATGGACTTCCCAGTCTCTAGAAATGTGGAAAAAAATGAATTTCTTTGTTCACGTCACCCAGTCTGTGGTGTTTTGTTATAGCAGCCTGAGCAGACTAAAATAGTATTTCATGTGCAGTTTGAAGGATGAATCAAAGTTTGCCTCCACAGAGGGAAAAACAAATGGAATTAGGAGCAAGAGGATGGAGAGAAGGAGCAAATGGAGAAAGGAGAAGAGACAAAAAATGAAGCAAGGACCAGGAGCAGCCTGAGCAGAAGAGCCCTGGGAAACAAAGCAGGGTCACACACATACACTTGGTCAGAGGTAGAAAGTGGGGAATATGGCATGTAATTTTTTTTCTTTTTCAATCTTTTGAGTTAAGGCAGGTAGGGATAAATAAACGAAGGAAACTATAAAGGTTTGAAATATTTGCCACAAGGAAAGAAAAAGTAAACTGAACACAAGTCAGTGACAACCAAATGGCATTATTAGGGTTAGGCAGGGGTCAGAAACAGGTTACTAAGGACCAATTAGATTCTGGTGGTGGTAGTGGTGGTATTTTCCATGTGGAACAAAAGTGGGGTGGGCAGAAGATTGGATTGGCCAGGTATGGAAGACTGACAGGGCAGCTGTGGCAGAACCAGGAAGTGGGGTTGTTGACACAGCAGAAAGAGGACTGCTGGCTAACCCAATGACTTGGGGGTAGTAGCGAAGAAAACTGAAGTTAAAGCAAGAGAAAGTTTAGAGAGAGATTGGGAAAAAAGAAGAAAGGAGAACTCTGAATAAAGGATGGAGGAAAAATTGAGAGATTTTATTTTATAGAACTAGAGCCAGAGAGAAATTTTGAATAAAATGAGAATTTGTTTTAACTTGATTAAACACAGCAGAGACTAGTGAGCTCTCCAGCATACCATTTTCTTTTTCCTTCTGGGTACCATATAAATCACGGTTCCCATATGGCCAATGCAGTATGGGAAGAACTTATATAAGCCACATTTAAGAACGGCGCCCCCTAAAATGTGATTCTCACATTCTTTGCTTTGCTATGGTGACCTTGGAAACCATGTGTTGAAGACACAGAAGCACAAGATGGAAGGAGCTTCAGAGCTGCTTACAGATCAGAAACACCTCCTTTGATCAATGTTGCTTTAATTAATACAGGATGAAATACAAACATATTGGAGATATTCAAGTGGAATTCATCTGCAGATATTATAAGAATACCTTTCAATTTCTACAATAGAAATACTATCAACTGATTTCACATGTACTCTAGTGATATCATGACTACACACATTTCATTTGGGAATTGCTGTATGACGTTTTCATATGAGATCTTTGGGAGGTTTAAAAGAGGGTAGCTATGATGACTATGAACTGTTTAACCAAGTATAATGACATATTTATTGACAAATACTTGTAGATTTTTTTAACTCAGAATGCACATACACATCTTCCTAAAACAGTCCTTGCCTTCCAGGTATCCCTCAAACGAGGGTGGGAGCTGAACTGTGAGTGTAGAAGAAGGGATTCAGTGAGGTAGAAGTTCTGAGGAGAGATTTATTTACCTCAGCTCCACTTCCAGCTGCTCTGAGTAGAATTTCTCCCCTTTCTGTTCTTACCACGCCTTTGAGTGACATAAACAAAGCCACTGTGTTAAAGCAAAACAAAAAACTGCAATAGTCTCACAACCATTCTTACTTTTAGCCCCTTAAGTGGTTTCCTAAGGGTATTTTACAGCTTGTTCCTCCAGATAAAAGGAGAGAACATTTTTTTAAAAAGCAGCCTCCAGCCCTGAGGAAGTGAGGGAGGGTGTAGCTTCAGCCAGAAGACTATTTGTGAACTTTAGGGAGGAAGACAAATTCTGCTGACAAGGGGCCAAGCAACAAGGCAGGAGCTGAAGAGGACAGTGTATTTTGAAAAGAACTTGTGCTTTAGAGCCACTCAGATCTAAGTCAGTCACCTAGTTCTACTGTGTTCTCTATTAAGGGCTGTTGCTTTAGGTAAACTAGTATTCTTCCCTGAATTGACATTTTTCCTCTCTAAACTGTGCAAATATAATATCCACTTCACATACTTGCTGTAAGAATTGAAGGTCATAAATGTAAGCAATGCACAGAGCCTAATAAGGGACTTACTAAAAAGAGAACAACTTGATTAGCCAAACAAAAGATATTTGAGTACCCTACTATATGTGACACCAGCTTCTTTAAATTAGCAAGGAAGTGTTAGTGAAACAGACTAACACTTCTGTGATGGTATATGGGCATTCACTGTACTACCTTTGCAACTTTTCTGTAAATCTAAATATATCCCCCCAAAAAGCATAATAATATATTTATTTTCCATGCAGTTTGCCAAAATAATTTACCGCTAAATGTGGAACCTGAAGTGAAATTTTGCTAAGACTTGAGTACCGGTGTTTCAAATAACGCTCACAGCCAGTACACTTTTAAGTCAGGCCCAGACAAGTTGGAAACAACCTGTTTGGGTGGGGGTAGTGGTGGGAGTAGGGGGAAATCTCTAGAATTTACTACAGATCCATAATCCCTTTATCTGAAACTTTTCTGACCAGATATGTTTTTTTTTTTTTTTTTTTTTTGCGGTACACGGGCCTCTCACTGTTGTGGCCTCTCCCATCGCGGAGCACAGGCTCCGGACGCGCAGGCTCAGCGGCCATGGCGCACGGACCTAGCTGCTCCGCGGCATGTGGGATCTTCCCGGACCGGGGCACGAACCTGTGTCCCCTGCGTCGGCAGGCGGACTCTCAACCACTGCGCCACCAGGGAAGCCCCCCAGATATGTTTTGAAACTCAGAGTTTTTCAAATTTTAGTAAGGAATTACAAATTCTATATGAGGTCTGGAGCAGCACCTTGTATTTGATCACATTAGTGATTCTGCAGTGAAATTATGAATATTCGGGTAAATGACTTAAAGAATGTAAATAGCCTCACATTAGGTCAGGTCAGTTTTTGCTACCTAATGGGGCATTTATCTCAGCTTTCAGAGCTTTCAGGACTTGGGTTTCTCAGATAATAAATTATGGATATATTTACTAAGAAAAATCCCTAAATTATCACCAACCAACCTTTGCTTCTTTCCTCACCCTGTACCCCACATACAATTTCTTATCAGGGGAGTGGCTTTCACCTCAGAAGTAGCAAGAAACGTAACTCTATTTACAGATTTTTATAAAGGAAAACATGAAACATAAAAGCAAAAATCATGTTTCCTTGTGCCATTATGACAACTTTGTATCTTTTGTCTTCCTGGGATTAATTACCCATCTCGCCCCCTTGCATCTGCTTCCTAGATGTGTCACAGACTTAGTCAAGCCTCTCTTGCTATAATGAAGAGGAAAAACAAACAAACAAAAAAACCACGTCACTGTATTTTTCTGAAATTAGACTTTCATTGGAGACCATCTTATTTCCCCAACCATTAAAGAATACTTCCTTGGTCTCAATTTTTTTCTCTTTGATTTTTGATCTGTAAGTTAAAATTGGTGAGCCAAATGAATATTTCAATTTGAATAATTTAAAAATGTTTGATTCCAGCCTTCTTCATAGATAAAATTAACTTCGAAATAGCATTATTGAAACCAGGCATTCTTTCTAAACTAAGAATTCCAGATGTTTTTAGTCGCTGCCTATGACATTTCCACAATCAGAATAAATTGTGTTTCCTGAGTAATGTAATAGATAGAAGTGCTGAATAAATCTCGTGCAGTTGAGATGACAAAATTAACATGCTGATGACATTTTAATGTTTCAATATAATCAAGGGGGCATGGATCATGCCTCCACCAGTTCTAATATTATTCTATTCTTTAATCTTTTTCCAAGACAAAATAAAATATAGATAGATTTCAGAAAGTATATAAGCAGAGTGTGCTTCAGTCTTCAGGCGAGCTGTTTAGGATGCATCTGAAATGCTATTTAGGTTCAGCTTTGCCAGTAGATATTTTACCAAAGCAATTGAGTTATAAATAAAAATCCTGGATTGATTAAAAAAATATTTTGTTGTTCTCTCTCTGAAGGTTGCTGTTGATGCTTCTGCTACAATTACCATATTTAGGTAGAAAATTTGCTGATTTAAACAGGGAAATCAATATATCTTGATTGGATCCAAAAAACAACTGCTATTCACCTAGCCTCACAAAAATATGTAAGCAAATAAATACATACATACATAAACTTCTTAGAGGCAAAATAAGCAACAAAAGACAAATAACTGGGCTTCCCTGGTGGCGCAGTGGTTAAGAGTCCGCCTGCCGATGCAGGGGACACGCGTTTGTGCCCCGGTCCGGGAAGATCCCACATGCCGCGGAGCGGCTGGGCCCGTGAGCCATGACCGCTGAGCCTGCGCGTCCGGAGCCTGTGCTCCGCAACGCGAGAGGCCGCAACAGTGAGAGGCCCGCGTACCACAAAAAAAAACAACAACAGAAGACAAATGACTGGTAATCATAAAAATATGAACGGTACATTTTTTTTCTAACAGTGTAATGCAAACTGAAATCTTAGAGCCCAATTCTTCCCTGGAGGAAACAATAACCTGACTACACAAGTGGGTTAAAGATCCATGTTGAATGTTGAAAAAGTTGGATAGTCCTTGCTCAGTGGCATAGGAGAGGAGAAGAAAAGACAACAAGATGGAATGGCAATACTTCTTTCCTCATCCTCCCCTGGAGAGGGTGGTGATGACAGGCTAAATGAGAACAATAAGCAGTGATGGCCTTGCCAGGAGTCAGGTGTAGATGGAAATGGACGACACAAGATAAGTGGTTTCTTGGCCACTCGTGTTCACTATAAAACAATTAAAGAATGAAGACTTATTGCTAAACAGTAGTTTTCAATCTAATATTTAATTGTACACCTCTTTATTTTTCAGGCAAAATCTCATTCAAAGACATACTAAACTGATAAGAGAAGAACTCCCTGAGTAGAGCAGGGGCCTACTGGTTGGCCCTGATGTGGTTTCCTAGAGGACAATATTAAACTTGCCACTACAGATTCACCTAAAAACATGGAAGAGGCACAATTTTTCCCCAAGATTATTTTTCCAACATATTTTTCTATTTCAATCACTGCCAACAAATTGATCTCTCTAAGACATACATTGATACAATTTTTCAGTACTTCTACCTTTCTTACCTCTACCCCAATTCAGAGGATGACAACAAGGCCACTTATGCCAGGCCTCTGCTTAACCTATTTTCCATGTGTTCTCTGTGTCAGAGTGGATGATTTCAGCTGCAATGAAAAGAAACCCTATTCTGAGTGGCTTCAGTTATGAAGAAATTGATTTTTCCTGCCCTAGCATTAGGGCATGTCCAAGCCGGACAGGTAGAATGGCTTAAGGACGTCATCAGTGGACTTAATTCTCCGATCTCTCTGGTTTATTGTCCCGTGCCTGTTTCTCCTAGTAGTCCTAAGATGGCTGACAAAAGTAACTGGGGCTCCTCTTGTTCATCTTTAGCAGGAAAGAGAAAGAGAGAAAGAGAGAGAGGAGGGGGAGGAAGAGGAAGAGAAGGAGGAGCAAGGGAGGAAGGGGGAGGGGAGGAAGAAAAAAGAAAGGGAAGAGGAGAAAGAGGAAGAAGAAAAAGAAGAAGAGTAGGAGCAAGAGGTAAAGGAGGAGAAGAAGGCAGGGAGAGAGGGAGGGAGGAAGGGGAGAGAGCCAGTCTCTAACCATCTAACCATGGAATGAATATAAGCCTTACTTAGTCTTGTTGCCCCAATCTCAGAACAATCTACGGTTGGCAAGAGAAGACCGAGAGTCAGTTGGCTGAGGGAGAGGAAGGGGGGGCATTTTGTGAAGGCATCTGTGTGTTTCTACCACTACTGAAGTCTGTCCTGACAACTGAAGTCTGTCTCACAATCCCAAATCTGGTGGTCTAATAGAATAATCCATGCTTAACTGCCAAGATAAGTATTCAGAGAGGCTGAATACTGAACCTGAACAACACCTCTGACAGCAGAGACTGCATTAACATGGCTATTTTGTTTCTGTCTCAGCTAGGGGGCATTATGAAGTATATCAAGTATATCATTCAAAAAAGTGGCCTTTAATGTCACACACAAGGGATCCAAGTATGTAACGTACAATTGTGTTCATTTCTCTCTCTCTCTCTCTCTCTGTCCCCTGAGATATCTTGAAGGAATGAGTGTACTCATACGTTGACCCATTCTGGCTGAGAAATCTCCAGAATGTACTGTTTTACACAAACAACTTAGCACCCGTCCCAGGCATCTACAAAAGCACTCCAAGCTGTCAGCTGATTTAGCAGATTGACGGCTCTAAAAACCTCCCAAAGCTAAGATCTGAGGTTCCTTGGTGGAGGTATGGTCAAAGGACGTCTCTCTTCTAATCTTGCTTATTGAATTTGAAAACTCCATAGTTTTTTCTGGTAAGAAAGCTGCTGAAAAGAGAACTGTTATAGAAATGAGATAAAAGAAAAGAATGAAAAAAGTTTAAAATAAAGATAAATGTAAGCTAACTTTTCA
Source organism: Phocoena sinus (assembly GCF_008692025.1). Taxonomy (NCBI): domain Eukaryota; kingdom Metazoa; phylum Chordata; class Mammalia; order Artiodactyla; family Phocoenidae; genus Phocoena; species Phocoena sinus. The sequence goes on along the minus strand of NC_045769.1, from coordinate 84,710,194 downwards.
TTTCAACACATTGACAAAAACTAAATATATTTTTACTGAAAAATTGGGGGAGGGTCTATTTTACATAATTTCGAACCTCAGAATACTTCTAACCACTATTGCAGTCCCCTAGTACTTTACTTTCACTAAAAGAAAAGTAGTAATTCAGAGTACTCTGAGCTTGTTTCAATGAGAATGGTACAACTGTTCACTTTTCTTTCATTAAAAAGTGAATTATTAGTGCATTTCTGTTATTAGGGTCAATGCAAGTTGAATTTTTGATGGGGATAGAATTTCTTATGGTTACTGTCATTCTTTCAGGCACCTTCAAATAGAGTCCTGAACTGTCCAAGAACCCCACTGCATAAAACCATATAGATCTCTGGACTTTCTCAAGCTTCTGTGCCCCCTAAAATCAATTTGTTTGTGTGTACTCTTTCTGCTACATGATAGTATGTGTTTAGGGATTAAACTTAATTATAAATAAATTTTTAAATAATAATTTCTAAAACTATTAACATAAGACTAAGGTAATACATTGCTCTTCTGATAAAATGTAATGCCTTATCAAGACAAAATGTAGAAATTCCCGGATGGCTCTCCAACAAAAATTTTTACAGTAGACATTTTAGAGACATTTTGGTAGGAGAGTGAGAAAAATATTTCAATAGACACATTCCTTAAATTATGCCACTTAAGCATTGCCTACATTGTCTACATGTTAATCTGGTTTACAAAAGAAGATTTCAAGATGATTACTCTCAATTCATTTTTACATTTCTTATTCAAAAAAGCATTTTGAATATTGGAAGGAGTATTAGATTTGGGGGCTCTTTAGTCTCACACTGGTTGCAAGATTTTGGCCAAAGTATTTGAAAGTTTTAACTTGTCGTTTCCTTGTAAATGGAATAAGTGACCCCAGGAGGGTCTTACTGTATGGATTAAGTAAGAGAGTAAACAACAAATTCAAATACAAACATGCCTCAAGGGGCAAAGAGGTAAGAGCACATATAAAGAAGTTTAAGTCATGGTTTCCAGTCAAGAAAGAGACATTAGACACAAACTGGGATATTTTGAGAAGGATTTACGTGACATAGCCTACAAGACAGCCCACAATGAGCTTTGCCACACTGTATTCTTGTGCTTGTGTAGTCGCCTCTTATATTGAGCAGATGTGTCATCCAATGAATCCAATAGGATATGGTAGAATTGGCGATGTGACATCCGAGGCCAGGTCATAGGACATTGGGTCTTCCACCTTGCACTCTCTTGGATTATTCACTCTGGGAAAACTAGCTGCCATGTTGGGAGGATGCTCAGACCAGCCTGTGGAGAGTTCCACGTGGCAAGGAACTGAGGTCTCTTGACAACAGCCAGCATCAACTTGCCAGCCATGTGGGTGAGCCACCTTAGCAGCAGATCTTCCAGCTCCAGTCAGGCCTTCAGATGACTATGGTCCCTGCCAACACCACGACTGCAACCTCACGAGAGACCCTGAGCCAGGACTACCTGTCAGGAACCGTGGACGGTCTAAGATTTTACCCTACTTGCCAACAAACACATCAGCCTGCCTCATTTTCATGGATACTTGCACAAGAAACAATGTTCCTGGGTTAGAGACAAAGAGCTCTATTATTCAGAGCAGGAAGAATAACCACAGTATTAGCATTTTCTTGCACTAGTTTGAGTCTTAATTCCCACAGAGCAATGTGAACAAGGCCAGCTGACACCTGCACATACAGAGGACTGCATTACCTGACAGGAACCTGAGCTTACAAGTCTTTTATAATGGACAGTAAGGATGCCTATATTTGCTTAAGTGAGAGATAGAATATCTATCTTCCAAGGCAGATCACTCTATAAACATACTTGAAGAGAGAGCTTAGATTAAAGGCAATCAGTGATTTTCTCTCAATAAATGCAGAAATGTGAGGTAACTATGGAGAACTGTCTTTCAAATCTACCCAGCTTAACCACACCTGAATTCCTGACCCATATAAACTGTGAGATAAAAATTGTTTATTACTGTTTTAAGCTTAGAGTTTTGAGGTAATTTGTTACACAGTAACAGATAACAAATATAACTGGTTTACAAAAGAGGAAAAACTGAACTGGAAATCAGTAATTATTAAGTAATAACTAATTGCTAAGGAATATTTAGGGACTCTAGGACTAGCGGCAGTAGCATTGTTACCACACCAAAAACTGAAGAGATGATGGAGGAAAATCTCACTGAAACCAGAGGAAAGCAAGAATCACATAGAAGAGGCCATCATTCAATGAGGGGTAACCTTTAGCTAAGGCAGGAGACCTTTCAGGGAGTTTATCCAGGAGAATAAATACCCTGACTTCTCTCTTCTTTTTTCCCCCCCATTTACCCACTGGCTAAAACCAAATGGACAGCAGAGGAATGGAAGTCCTGTTGATGTCATTCATACAGGTGAGCCCCCCAGGCAGAGAAGGACAGAAAGTGAATCTGGGGAGCAAACAGAAGATATCCTGTATAATCTGCAAATAAGAGAGCGAATGCATACCTCTTCTAACAGGGAAAGTTTCTACCCAGTACTAAATGGTTGTTATGTGGTTATTCAGTTGGAAATGCAGGAATTTGAGAAGCATCACTGGGGGTAGGAGGTGGAGGGAGGGACTTGAACAATAGGCAAAAGTGAATAAGCAACTGCATGGAGACTCTGCCCAGGGTCAGCAATAGAAAGTCTTACTGTGTAAACTCATTGCAGTCAAGCTCAACAACACTTCCTCTGTCCACCTTGTGTTCTCCTCAGTGTCAGAGCCAAAAGTGGAGACGTTAGATTCCCTCAACCCAAATTCCTGACTGGGTTTCATACCTTCTCCATAGCCACGACTTGTAGATAAGTAAAGCTCTTTTGCATGTTGTAATTGGATGCAGGCTACCAATAGTCAATTTGTGGTATAGGTAAAAGTGCTTTGTAAATTATCATACAGAACACAAAATAAAGTGAAACACTGTGAATCCTATTTACAAAAAGACCATTTGTCAATTTATAAAAGTCTTTAAAAGCAATCAATGTCTTTGCACGATTTCTAGGAATTCAACAACATTGGATTTCTAACTAGTGTTTAAATTTAATTTAGACTTACTTGTATCTACAATTCATACTCAGGATCAAAGGGGTTGATAGATTTATTAAATCTACCAAAATTCACTAAATTTTTACAAGATATACTAAGACGTAACTACAAAGTAGAAACCATACAATTCTCTATAAAACAAATATGAACAGTTTGATCATTCTGACCAATAATTTAGAAAATATATAACTCCATCCATAAAAAGGAGATAATAATTTTAATGTAAAACAGGATTTATTAATAAAAACACTATTAGATTAAGATAATAGTAGGCAACAGGATATTAACTAACAATCCACCGAATAAACTAAACCATAAAATAAGCCAAAAAATGGTCAACATGCTTATAGTCAAATAAATACGAAAAGGAAAAGATAAAAACTTCAATTAAGTAAACTTTTGGTTGGACTACATGTTAATACGGACTTTCTAGAATGCTCTTGGGCAATGTGTAGTAAGAATTTTGTAAAAGATGTTTTAATTTGATGTAAAATTCCATTGATAGAAATTTATTTTAAGGAAATAATCAGATATTTGAGAAAGATGTATACAGAAGGATGCATATCAAATAATTGTTTCTGATATTATATTAACAAAATATTAACAAATATTAACAAAAGTATTTGGAAACATCTCAAACACCAGTTAAAAAATGATATATCAAATTCCCATACACCCATAATTTTGAATATTACTTGACTATTAAAATGAGATATTCAAACAGATTTTCATAATTTGGGGATGTTCTCACAGTATGATAATGAAACAAAATAGAGACAAGATTGTATGCTGTATGATTGCAAATATATTAAATATTCATGTATATATGACTGAAAGGAAATATGCCAAAATATAAATATTAATTAGAAGAGGATATCAATGTTTAGAAGGATTATAAGTGATATTATTTTACTCTTTATACTTTCTGTATTTCCCAGTCTTTCCAGTAATTATGAATATTATTAACTTTTCAAATGCTCTTTGTCCTTATTTAAAAAGCCCTAATGAGCAAATATTGGCCAAGTGAATAACATAAATACACACTAAAATACCTTCTATGTACTGTCAAAACAGTCTCCTAACCTACTATTAAGAAAGGGGTTTTATAATAGAAATTACTGTGTACTTTTTTTATGACTCTATTACTAAAGGTCATCAATCATATCCGTGACTTTTCACCACACAAAAGAATATATACGTTGAATTCAGGCCAAGTGATTACTAACTTGTGTTTTAGAGTAACGATTCATGCCAAGTGATTGGTAACTGATATTTCAGAATGAAAATTCAGGGAATTCAAAGTGATAGGTCTCACTATAATTGTAACTTGGCCTTTTCCACCTCATGAGCGGATTGGCCCTTAAAGTCCTGCTTAAACACAAGCTGAATGATGTGTAATCATCCTAGGGAAGGGTTTGTAGGCAGCACAGTCTTTACTATCCCGGAAGAGGGAAGGAAGATAAAGAAATATGTTTGTGCTAAGACAATTCTTCTTCACATCTTTGTTTCTTTGATGAAATGAAACGATGGAAGGATATTTTCATTTTATATTACAAACACAGTAAAACCTGAAGGCTACAGAATCCTTGACTTTCAGTTTAATAATCTTAGTTTTCTATAAATCTCTTAAACACTAGTCATGGTAAACTTTTCGTAATACTCAACAAACAGCTACTTGAAAGTGTTCATTTCAATTATCTAAGGAATATTTCCTATTTTGTATATCTGATTGACTAACCAATAGCACAAAACACAATTTGATCAACTCTTACCTGAACTGTTTCAATAGGCTCTTAACTGTTGTCTCATTCCCTGCTTTAATTTCTTCTCCATGTTGACTTCAACATTACTTGCTGAAAAATAAAAGCAAAAATAAAACAAACATGAATTATGTTTTCCTTGCCCTCAAAATTCCTTAGCATGGCATTCAAGGCTCTTCAGAATATGCTTCAGCTGACCTCCTTGCCATTTTCTGTACATGCCATGAATACTCCCACCTCCACAAGTTTATATCTGCTCTCCACTCATATTCCCCCTGGAATCTTGTAGGACTCTGCCTATACTTCCAGTGTCACACTTCACTCATTTTCCCATTTTTTTCCCTCCTCATTCTGTTTTGCCCTTTAGATTGCAGGCAGTTAAGATACTTTTCCTTGAGTTCTCTAACTTGGCAGGATTTTCCATAGTGCTTTGTATAGAGTTTGCTTTTACTAACTGTTGAATGAACAAAAGGCCAGCTGTTGACCAAACTCAAAATTCTATTTCAAACGTGTATGTAGATCACTGCACGTATGATTCTCCATGTGTCTGAAACCTTGGTTCCAGAGAGTCACTTTCCTCTGCACTGCTGTGTACCAGTGTGGTATCTGTAAGGTTACCGTCTTTCCCCATAACATTATGACTCTAGCACCTCCTTCAGACACTCTATCTAATTATGACTTTATAAAAATATATTAACTCATGGACATTTAAAAAATAATTTATATGTACCAGTTCTTTCAAATGCGGACTAAAGGAACTGAAAAATAATCATTCTTCATAAATCTGTCTCTCCTTCCTTTTTCCTTTGAACAAATAATTACTGTGCAACTCCTAGGTTCCAGGCATTGTGCTAGGTAGGCACCAGGGACATAGCGCCCAATAAGGCAGATGCAGTCCTTGAGCGGTGATGGACCTCTCAGGCATGCAAAAGCAGATATGAGAGAAAGACTTTCTTTTTCATTCTTTGCAACTGCATTAAGTGCTAGGAAGAAATAGATTCTCTTAGGGGAAAGTTTATTTGGAAAACCTACCAAATTGGGGTAGTTAAGGAAGGTCTTCAAAGAAAGCTCACATTTCAGCTGAGATTTACAGAATGGATAGCAATCAATGCAATAAAAACCAAGCAGGAATTATCCCAGCTAGAAAGAACAAAGGCCCTAAGGTTCTTGCACTCGAAGTGCAAAGGCCCTGAGGTTGGAAAAGATATGAAGAAATGGAAGAAGGCCAATATGGCTAGAATGCAAAGAGGGAGTAGGATTTATCCAAGAAAAATGAGGCTGCAATACCTCTCTGAGAGTTGCTCTATTATTGCTATTAATGATAAAGAATGGATGCAGTAAGACAACAAGGATTGTAGCCTGGTGACTAATTCCAGCCGACTTCCACTTTCTTAGCATGATAAATGAGAACAGAGCCTTCAGATAGGACATCTCTGCATTTCCACATCCTTGACCAACCGATCCTGCACAAAGTTACTGGGCCAGAAGTGTGTGGGGGTAGCTTACAAATATACGTCTTCCATCTTGATTTAGAAAACCTTGTTAATAGATTCTTTATAAAGAACCCATAGCAAAGAACTTAGATTCCTTCACTTGAACTTTCAAATTATTTTCATAAAAAATGGAAGCAGTAGAAAGACGAAACTAGTAAGTCAGAGAATTATAAGGTAGAGACCCTTAAAAGAGAAGAAGCACTGCAAATTTTAAAATCCAAGCAAGTATTAATTAGCCACCACAGAAATAATCTTGTAACTCAGGCAAACTAAATTTGGTTAAAGGAAATACTTTTTTCTTAATGTGCTTCCTAGTAACCATTTATTTCTCTAACTTTTTAAAAACAAATTCCAGAGTTGCTCCATCTTTAAAAGTTTACAAATTAGCTTTGCAAAAATATGTGACGGAAAAGGATTTGAAAATGTACAGAAAAGTGCCAATCATTAAAAGGACTCAGGGCTTTCCCTGGTGGTGCAGTGGTTGAGAATCCGCCTGCCAATGCAGGGGACACGGGTTCAAGCCCTGGTCCAAGAAGATCCCACATGCCGCGGATCAACTAAACCCGTGCACCACAACTACTGAAGCCCGTGCACCTAGAGCCCGTGCTCCTCAACAGGAGAAGCCACCGCAGTGAGAAGCCCTCACACAGGAACGAAGATCAGTCCCCGCTCGCCGCAACTAGACAAAGCCCGTGCACAGCGGCAAAGACCCAACACAGTTAAAAAAAAGACTTAGTAAGAAAAGAATGTAAAGTAACCTAGTAATAATTTAAAAATAAAGAAAAGGTCTCACCAATACAGAATGTCTTGTTAATACGAGTGATCCAAAAATTCATAAAATATACTCTGTTTACATATAGAAAGGATGCTTTTTGAAAGATGCAATTGCTTTTACATTGAAGTGGCCCTTGATAAATAATGTTCTACTTAGATATCTCTGAAAGCACAAACAAAAATTTTATAGCCATATATTTAATTACAGTGCATTGACATTGACATGTATGAAGAGTCATTCTTTACTTCATTATTTTGATCTTTTCCAGATAGAATATGCTTTTCAAGAGAGAGAAAATATAGTTAAGGCTAGTAATCCTGGCTCTCTGTTAAAAAAAAAAAAAATGCTAACCTTACAAATAAAGTTACTCCACCAACATTGTCTTTACATCATTTATAGCAATATTATATATGTGTATTTGTTGGGTTATATAAAAGTTGCAGATCAATGAAAACCCAAATCGATAACAGTATCTTTCTCTTGTGTGGGGAGGACTGAGAAAGGATGGAGATGCTCTGCTCTAGAAACTGCCCTCCTGTGATATCCTTAGCCTGCATGCAATTCCACGCATATTTGGATAAATCAGGGTCTAGTCATCCAGATGAACACCCAGGTTACAGCAAACACTAACACCTAATTTATAGCTATGCACAGAGCAACCAGCAATACAGTTATCTGATTTTTGTTCACCTCTCTTTCTATAAGACCTTGCTAGCGTTCATGTACATATGAAACGTGAGATGCAGAGGTTAGACCATGGAGATTCCCGTTTGATGAAAAGGGAGGAGAGAGGAGGAAGGGGAAAGCCAAAGCAAAAAAGGGAGGAATGGAAAGGGGCAAAGGGATGAATAAATTATGGCTAGAAAGACAATGATAAAATATAGCCATGAGGAAGATAAGAAAATGAAGAGAGGAAAGTGCGGGGAAATGAAATATAGCTGTTGAATCCGAAGTTCAATTAAATGTATTTCAATGAATAGTCTTCCATTGTCTTCTAGCTCCAAATTAGTCAAATTCACAATCATTTAACTAAGGAGTGAGGTAATATGGAGTTTAATAAGTTTTACATATTTTGACCATAACATCACTTTCAAAGGTAGCATCTAAGCAAGTGACATTATGTTTATAATATTCAGAAATAATACAACTCATACTCACATATATCATTTAAAATATACTCTAGTTCTTTTAAAAAAATTATGGTTGCAATAGAAATACTCAAGATAATGTCATTTTTCCACACCTCATCCTTCTCGGATTCTCTCTCCCTATGCTAAGTTATATTTTATTGAACCTATCTTTTCATAACATTTGTATCTGGAAATCTAGTTGCCTCTTCCAGTTACATTAAAAAAAAAACTTTTCAGTTAAGAAAAGATTTTATCCCAAGTTTTAAGAATAGATTCCAGATTTTAACTAAAGTAATCATTCCTGAGCTGTGTGATATAAATGAAATTCTTTTCCTCCTAAGTTGAAAAGGATCAGCAGTTAGACAAAAAAAAAAACCAAAAACAGGTTCAAACTACAAATGTGGACTTCAGTTTCTCACGTTATTTGACTGCACTCTGAGGGATGTGTCTCTTACTATAAATTTAAAAGACAATGTGGGATATTTTATCTTCTGGGTAAGAATTCCTAAGAAAATCAAAAACAAGTTATAACTTGCTACATTGTGATAAATATGTGAGTCAAGTTCAGCATCCTCTTAGCTTCCACCCACCCTCATCAACTTCCAAATGCACGTGCCACTGGCAAAGTCCCTCCATGGCCGCTATTATGTGTTCCCTATAATTTAATATCTTTTGTACACTGGTTAGACACTGCTTGACACAAATATCTATACATAGTCTATGGAAGAGATCACAGAATTCAGGGTCAAGCTGCTAATACTACTAAGTACTGCTAATCACTCTGAATATAAAGGTCTTAATTCTGGATTCTAATCCATTGCCAGAATAAATTATTCTGGGAACGAGTCTCAGAGATATTCTAATAGCACTGCAGTTATGTGACTAGTCCTGAAGTCCACAAGCGTCACATACTTCTGTTTTACTTTTCAAAAATATGTGTAAAATTCAATATATATTGTTCATATAAATTCATATATATTTATGAATATTTACAATTCAGTATACATTTAAAATCACTTCTGAAAGAGAGATGACTTTGAGGGTTGCAGGATACACTTTTCCTGCAACTGATACGTATTAAATCATCATAAATGACTTTTATTCTAGGATAGGGTGCACTTTGTCTTGTAACATTTATTGCTAATTTCACTCTTCACATCCCACTCATTAAATATCATTTGTAGCATAAAACACGAGGGGTTTTAGGGAATATAAAGTAAGCTCTTTTTATCTTCAAATTCAACATAAAGTAATCGGGTAAACAAGACGTCTGTGAGCTATTTCAGCTACAATATGTATTCATTCATCCAATAACATTTATTCAGTTATGACTATCTTTTGTATGCTGCTAGAGGCTAAGGACAAATACAGAGATAGGTAATATTTACTAAATGGTACTGTGCATGTGTGTTACATGATTTCATTTATCTACTTCTGACAACCACCCTATGAGTAGAGGTACAATTTTATATTCCATTTTTTTGTAAATCAGAAAATAAGGCACACGATGGTGAAATGCCTAGGCCTGAATCCCCTAGGCAGTAAATAGTGAACCTTGGATTCAAACTCAGGAAGTCTTTTTTCAAAATCTACACCTTTAGCGGCTATATATTATTGCCCCCAAATACAAATAAAAGGGGGGGGGCAATAGCATGCGTTCAAACTTACAACCTTGTTGGAACGCTGTATCTGCAAATATAAACAAATTTACACCTATTGCAGATAGGAAGTGAACAATTTCAGAACAGCATAAACACAACTGAATTAGAGAATGAAGTACGGTACAGATGGCCCGTGGATTCCTTCAGAGCTTAAAAACTATTTCCGGTAGTAAAAACTTGAATTTGGAAGGAAACACCTAAATGTCTAATTTGAAAGGACAAAATTGCCCCCAAAATCAAGTAGAGGGACAGCATGGTCTGGAAGCTACCCTGCACATCCAACAACACTGACTGGGATTGCACCCGGTAGAGCAAACTTCCTGGGCTGAAAATGAATACTTACACTCACCAAATTAACTAAATTTACTATTCCTTACTCATTAGACCCTGAGCTGTTGTTTTTAATGGCAAAGCTCGTCACAATTCAAGGACATATACACTAATCACTAGTGAAATATAAATGGATAAATCATGAAAGACTTACTTAGAGAGTAACATTCTAAACTTGGTGTCTTCAGTAAAGCATTAACTTTGATTTACTAATATAGTCATCTCATGTTAATTGAACAGTACTATTAGGTATATACAAGATATGAGTTAATTATATGTCACTTAAAATAATTAGATTGAGGATACACAATAATGGATTCACTACTGTCTTACAGCAGGTATTATTAACGCATCCTGAAGCCAAGGCCATTTGCAGTGACAACTGTTTGTGGAAAGTTCCAATGCAGAAAAGGAGTTATGATCTGAGATCATTCAACATTCCTTTTCCCTCAGTAAGTCAAAGGTTCAACTTTATGTTTGTGAATCTCCTCTCTTTCTCTAGCCTTTTATAATCTTTCTATTATATGGAATAACTTTCACTTTACTTTATTTTCAAGTGTTTCATGTACTTTGAGATATTTCCATCTACTACCTTTAACATAGAAAAACAAATACTAGATCTTAAGGATTCACTCGTTTATGCTTTGGAAAAGGAAGTTACAGATTTCTGGCATAGCCAGGGAGAAGCCATTCTTTGGTAGGGCAGCTAAGCAATCAAGTTTATTATGTCATGACACCTTTTTAACCCCAGGACTCAAACTGAAATTTTCCCCAATAATGATTTGTTATAATTTGCAGCTACTAAAAATCATATTATAAAATAATATTTGAGAAAAAGTACACTATAAAAGAGTACATATATTTTACTAAGACACTGTATACATATATATGAAAAATTACCAAAAACTCATATGCCAAACATTACCAATTATTAGATTTTCATATCAGAATTACTAATAGTAACTTTCTTTCCCAGCTTAGTCCTTTAGTATTTTAAAAGATTTTGTATTCAGTACGAGATACACTTACATTTCACTACAACATTATTCTTAAAAACCTGTTTAGTTCTCATTTATTTGCATTATTTGTTATGCATTGTATGTAGAATTATTGAGTTGCAGTCTCTGACTTATTTATTCCTTCAGACTGTCCTCCACCACAGTGAGCTAATATCAAGGTGCTGTCAGCAGGGTTTCTCTAACTACAGGGGGGAATCCATCCATTTAGTGGTCAATTTTTTGTGAAACTTTTTTTTGTTTTACATGTATGAAAATATGTGGGTATGCATGGTAAGATGTATTTCTTACTATGGGACTAGGTCAGGAAAGTTTGAAAACTACTGCACTAAAACAACCTATGTAAACAGAGGGAGAAACATAAGTACAAAGGGATTAAAAAGCTTGCTCTAGAGTTCACCTAAGCAAGAAGTGGCAGCAACAGGAGCAGTATCATGTATGACTGTCAAGTGTTTATCTTAATCATGCTGCCACAGGCTGCATTATATAAATCAAAGAATGGCAGCTAGCTACAATAACTGTACCCCGTATTTCAGAACTTTTTATGCTTATCACTCAGCAGCCTTCCTTAATGTGGCAAATATGGAGCACTCTAGAAGGAAAAGGAGGAAAATATAATTATTTACATAATTAACTTGATTACTTTAACACTGTTTCTAGTCCCTATAAAAAACAATGACACCAAAAAAATCTACGCTTTGCCTCCATTAGTATCAATTAGTAATATAGTCATTTCTCAATTAAATCATTGCCTACCATGCATGTATCCAATAATCTAAAATTAAAACCCAGTACGCTGTGCCATTCTCATTAAATGCCTTACATCTAATCTGTTGCACTTGAGCTAGTGAAGGATATTGTTTTGGAAAGGTAATTAGCAATATTATTCCTTACAACATTCTATCTGCTACAGTAGAGAGTTTTAGAAGAAACCAGCATATATTCTAATTGAACTATCCATTTGACATAAACATTCACACTGATACTGTTAATTATTATCTGCTTTAACTGGTCAATTAAAACTGTAAAAAGGATAGCCAGTGTGAAAGTAGTGTTTTAAAAATGTTGTCTCCTCATCATTTAACTCCAATAACTTAATAGTATCACTTTCACCAAGTGAATCAAATGCTTCAAATGCACATATCTTTCTTAAAATATTAAAAAAAAAACAAGTAATAGTCTGTGTCATATGGTGACAAGTACAGTTCAAAGTGCTATTATCACTGTTCTCATGGTGATAATTAATCCTTTAGTCATTATCATAATGAGAAACCATGTTCAGAAAATGCTGATTGAAAAATTCAGATATCAAACACAAGTCACTCATTGCCTATCAGCCAAATTGATTCTTACACTTATGGCAGATTAGCACAGAGCCTTCTAAATAATTTATCTAGCCCACTCCAAATTTTTCTAGCCTTCTTATGTTTCACTTCATGATTTTTTAAGTGGGTTGCTCTAACATGAAGCACCAGAATTACACTTTTATTTCTTAATTTATGATGGAACTTTCATCCTAATCAGAATCATTTCCTGATTTTGTTTTTAATATTGTCTATACTTCATCCCTTAACTGAAATAATTGGAATAAGCTTGCAACTATCTATGGTCAATTAAGTCTGAAAAGTTTCAAATTTTTAAGTATAACTTCAAAAGAGCCAGTAGTCATTTTCACATTGCCCAATGAAAAACCACAAGCAAACTTAATATTTCAAAGGAATCTAACTCCGACTTCATCTAGAAGGATACAGATATAGAAAAAGATGCTGTTTTTTTTCCCCAACACGCAGAAACTCTAAGCACTACACATTATTAAGTGTGAAATAGTTGTAAATGAATGTTGATTTTTATGTCAAATTTCAGTCCTACATAGACCCCCTGGACATTTCCATGAAGATGTACTGTAATAGCCTGAGGATACACTCAACTGCTCCAGTTATATCTTAATCCTGCTTGCCCTCTTACCTCAGTTTCCCCAGTATTTCTCAATTTCGAAACGTGAGTGTTATATTGAAATCCATTTTTTGTCCTTGGCAATCACACCCAACTGGCCACACACACATGGCTTCTCCAGTTTCAGTCATGTGTGTTAAGACCACACACATACAAAGAGTAATCAGGTTACACTGCGGCATCCCTTGACACTTTTGTCTAAGATCCCACTGAGTCATGGGTGGCATCACAGAATAAGAAACAGAGAAAGAGTGTGGATTCGGAGTGCAGCACTAATAAGAATAAAATATAGGAGGCTTGGAGCGAGGGGTAGGCATATTCATAACACAAAATTGCAAACTTCCTCAAAGGTGATCGTACATAAGCTTAACTACACAAATATCAATACTATTATACCAACAGGACCATTCTAAAAAGAAAGGAAAAATTAAAAGAGAAAAGGAGGAAAGGTAAAAAATAAAATAAAATCATTGGTTCGGTTATACTCCCTGAGCCAATGAGAAACAAAAATTCTATGGTGTTTGACTGATGGTTCCAGCATCAGGAATCAGAGCAGCATAAATCATTGTTGGAAGATTTCATATTCTTAAGCTTACAATCCTTTAAAGATCTCTGCATGTTAACCAATATTATAATTATACTACACCAGAATGACAGCAATATCACCAGTTCAGGCAAAGCATCATTCATAGGAATTAAGGATTGAGATCATTGCTTCTCTCTGAGCCATTTCTCTAGGAAGACTTTTACAATTCAAAGACTTGTTCAATATGCCTGTTTATTATCACAATCTAATAGTGTTCTGTGTCAGCTTGTGGATTAAGACTGCTATAAAATTGCATTTTTATCTTTAATCAAGCTGCCTAGATTATTGATTACTTAATAGTAAAACCTATTTCCTTACTTACATGGGATATTTAAAATCAAGTTTGATAATGGCTATTGCTCTCTCAAATATGCTTACACATCAATGCTGACCATCCATACAACTGGAATTTCGAATTTGTGGAAATAAGAACTTGAGAGGGGTTCTCTCCAAGTTAATAGTAACTTTTCATATTCTAAAGATTCCTTAGTTCTCTATTCTAGCTGTCTTTTGCATGTAGCCATATATTAACATGGGACAATTTTGACAGTCCTTTGGCAAGGCAATTGGGAACTGGCCATTCTATCTCTTAGGTCAATGAATTCTGCCCAAAACATCCTGTCAAATTCAGCTAATGGATACGCAGAATATGTAGAGTTGAGAAGACTGTCAAACTGGACAGCTGGGGAATCATCATGTACGACTATCATAACCAATCAAAAGTCTGGAAGTGGGGCTCGAATTATTGGCTGCTATTATTTAGATGACTATCTTCCTCTGCTATTAAAAATATACAGACCGCATTTCTGTTCTTCATCCAAACAATGTCTTGCTCACCTCTAGACGTTTTCACAGGCTATTCCCTAAGCTGACAATATCTAATACCCTTTTGCTTTTATTTGCTCCTTTTCCTTCCAGTGATTTCCCATTACCTATTTGATTTGATTTTCTTTTAAAACATTATACCCCATATTTCTGAAGGGCATGGACACACTTAGTACATTCTCACAGAGAGTCAGTGAAATTCTCCTAATAGCTCTTAGTGTAAGCAAAAAATAATAAACGGTTTGCCAGAATGATCATAATTCGCACAAATAAGTAGGTGAGTGGATGAACATATAGTGCTTTTACTATTCTTCTCTTTCTATTCTGCTCTCTTCCTTTCCATTTCTTTCTTAGTCCTTTCCCTTCTGAATTAGCCCTAAAACCTCTAGGTGCGGCAGAACAACTTACTGGTGAGTGGATGGAGAAGGGATATGTGGGTAGTGGTCCAGAACAGGTTGTGGGTGCCTAAGCAGAGTAAGGAAGGCATCCCCATGGAAGGGCAGTCTAATCGGAGATGCCAAATATCAAGGAGGGTAGACTTACAGAACATAAGCCCATCATTGAGTATTGGAGGCCAAGCTGTGTCAACAGGGAGTCCATGCCAGGGAATGAGTACAGTATAGACAGTAGTTTGTGTGCCTACAGTGGTTTAATCAAATAAGTATATTTGAGGATAACGGGAGGTGGTTTTCTCATTGTAGAACTGATTTACAAATATGGAAAAGTAAAAAGAACTAGAATAAACCCTGTGGTAATAGATTGGAATTGGAGCTGTTGGTGGGAATACGCACTTACACATATACACGTGCACACATACATATATATGCCATATATATATGTATATATACAGTTATATGTTGAAAATATAGATGTAAATCTAAGAGATATATATTGGATATAGATCAGTGATAGATATCAACATAGTATATGTGAAACACATACAGAAACATTCTCTAGCTTCCTCCACTGAAGGATCTGAGAGCAGTGATACCCCAATAGCAACAAGGAATTAGAGAGAAACTGGGCCTTGGCTTCTAAATATCACTCACTATTGACAAAATAAACACTTTTTGCACCATTGAAAAAACCCCCTTGGAGAAAGGGCTGTTTCCAGTACTGGAGCAGAGAAAGTGTGAGATAAGCCAAGAAATCTTAGTCTGCCAAAAATAACAAACAAAAAAGAAGCACTCAGATAATGATGGGACACAGTAACTAGCTTGAAGAGCTCCCACTAGACAAGCTAAGGTAAGTGATAGTGGTTGGTTAGAAGCCATTGAATAAAATAGAAAATCATGAGTCCAAACACATATGAATAAAGGAACAAATAAATAAGGAGCATATTACATACTTTGAAGTACTTTCTCCACACAACTTTTTTTTTTTAATTCCAAAGGTAAAAATGGTGAGGAGGACTTGCAAGCTTTGTAAAGACTCCTCTGAATAATTGCGCAAAATCAATGGTGAAATGCATGATGTATGCTTACTTCAGGAATTCTGACAACACTACTTTGGTAAAGCCATAAAATGAATAGCGTAAGTAACTGAACAAAAAAAAATGTGATCTACTCAACAGAATGTAGTGAGAAAA
This sequence comes from Phocoena sinus, assembly GCF_008692025.1. Lineage (NCBI taxonomy): Eukaryota > Metazoa > Chordata > Mammalia > Artiodactyla > Phocoenidae > Phocoena > Phocoena sinus. Next base: position 84,693,987 of record NC_045769.1, on the reverse strand, counting down.
CACAGCACTGATACTTTGATATTCCTTTCAGTGTTATATAATCTAGATATAATCATGAAAGCCAGTCCAAATTGAACAACATTCTGCAAAATAACTAGCCTGTAATCTTCAAAAGGTCATGAAGGTCAAGGGTTGATGAACTGTTTTAGGCTGAAGGAGGAGACTAAGGAAATATAATAACTATGTTTCTTGACGCTGACCTGGATCCTCTGAGAATTAAATGGCAATGATATATCAATGTTAAGTTCCTGGTTTTGATGGTTGTATTGGTCATGTAGGAAACAAATACTAAAACATTTAGGGGTGAAGAGACACCAGGGCAGCAATGTACACTCAACTGGCACAGGAAACAACCAAAAAGTTATGTGTACCATACTTGCAACTTTTCTGTAAGTTTGTGATTAAATAATTAAATAAATAATTAAAAATTTTGTTAGGGAACTGAAGATAATCAAGCACTGATTATACTATACCAGTTTCCTAGCACTACTCAGTCTTGTATGTGCCACTGCAAATCCGCTTACCACACTGCACTGAAAAAATGTGTGTAAGTGATTGTTCTCCTGTGATCTACTCTATGTTATATATTTATGGCTCTACTGCTTAAAAGAGTTGATAGCTATGGTTTAGCAGATCATGTTTTGATCATAGTTGGATTATAAATAATCAGCCTTGGTTTGTATTCCTTTTTCCATAAAAGAGAAAAGTTTTGACATGTATTAAAGAACATAGAGAAATGGGAAGCGAGTCTCAGTGCATAACACAAAACATTTGCATTCCACCAATGCACATAGTAACTGCACTGGTTTCTTAGAATTATTCAGAGAACTCTTTCCAAATCTTGCAAGTTCTCTGTGACATTTTCTAGAAAATAGGTGGATAAATCATTTAAAATTATTTCTTAAAAAGGAGTCAAATGTAATAAACGAATCCCCCAAACTTGTAAACTATGCTGACAATTTTCTAAGAAACTTGTTTTAGTTGCACCATACTGATCAGGTAATGTTTCCACTCTACTCTTCTTTTTGCTAATTGGCAATCTCTAAGATTCCTAACTTTACTGTTTATGGTTCTTTCCCTTGTTAATCTTGTTCAAAACTCTGATGCAACTGGGGCTCAAATTGACTAGAACTCATATACACAGGAAAAAAAATATTAATTTGCCTTTGGGGCATGAAATAATCTTATGGTATAACTTTAATACAAAATTTTAATAGCTAGCTGCCTTATGTATCCTTCTTCAAATAAAAATATAGTCAAATAAATATATATATATATCATGTTTTATATAAATACTATATATAAAATGTCAAAACATGCTGAGGGTAGGATAACTTTCTCTGCTTGCTATTACATTTCTCACCTTGCAACGAGTTAAATAATATGGTTTGATAGGTTCAAGAATGGAATGTTTTCTGTCTTGTATGCCTGTTGCTTATTTTAAGTTAAACATCTTTAATATCCTGATTTTCTCACTGCAACTGCAGTGGGTTGAGGAAAGATTTACAAGCTTAAAACTATATTCAAGTCTGATTTTGAGTTCAGTTTCAGTTGCCTCCAGCCCCACCCCTACCTCCTGCATTATCTCTTCTCATTTCCATGGACTATTTTATTCTAAGATACTGTGTAATATTAAATTACAATAATAGCAATCAAAGTCATGGGGAGCAAAGGATTTTCGATTGCAGCCCATGCTTGGCTTTCAATAGCCGGCAGAAAGAAAGCCTGAAAAGCTCAACGATTCAGAAAACTTGCCAGCAGACCCCATTGTCCTTTCAGTTTCTAATGACACTGAAGTACTTCCATGATTAAAATTTAAAGGTTTCCCAGTAACCAAGTAATTTGCCCAGAACTCCTTATCTAGCACTCACCAAGAAGACTATGATTTTAATATACTATTAATCAAGCTCCAGCCAAGTTTACCACTGATACTTTCAATTACAGAGAGACTAGCTTCATCGCTCTCAGTATGTATGGATGAGGAGCATTTTTTTTTTCTGATTAGTCAGTTATACAGCAATGAAATAAACAGCCAACTTGGTTTAGACACACATTACTAACACATTAGTTGTAGATTTGCCAACAACAAACCAAAACACTGTAAACTATTTTAAACTATTAATCATTTCTAAGAATGATTACAAGTCTGAATCCCTTGGTGTTCACTGTTAACAATGAGTTATTAGTATTTTAAAACCTACACTCATTAAGAAACATGCTGAAATATGCTTTACAATAGAAAACTCAACTAAGGAACTTATTTCAAGAAAATAATGATGGATATATGCAAATATTTGTTTCAGTGTTGTTCATAACACCAAATATTTAGAGCAACATAAATATTTAAATAGAAAATTGATTATATAAATTATGGATCATCCCCCCCAAAACTGAATAATATAAAAATATGCTTAAAAAACTTTTTCTTAATAATATGAGAAATATTTTTATTATATTTAGTGGGAAAAAAGCTGGTTTATTTTGTTAAAATATATGCAAGTACCAAAAACACAAACAAAAAACCTGTAAGTATAATCATTTACATATAACCAGCCCTTATCTTTTGATGATTATGAATCATAATTATTTCCTTAATTCTGCATTCTCAACATCAAATACACATTGCTTTGTAGCCAGATAAATGACATTAATTCATCTCATTTTGTAGTTAAGAATGCACCTACGTAGCCAAGGAAAAATGGAAGTATGTTGTCCTATGTCTTTTTCCTTCAATGTTTGTATAGTATCATAATGACCATTACACTAAACCACATAATTCCTTACAAAAATAATATCTGGATAGCTATTGTATAATAGTTGATGTTTGTGACAATAATGTAGACTCTGCGTACATGTGGCTTAGTGAATGGTGAAGATGATCACCAAGTTACCTTGGTAAATTCAATAAAAAACAATCGTAAAAATTTTGTTGATTTATTTTTTTCCATTCAATTTTTGATTTGCTACATGGGAGAATTATTTTTTAATAAAATTAAAGCCAAGGAATTTTACTATGTCTTACATAAAATATAGGCTAACTCTATACAGTAAGTAACTACATGGCAGTACTATTTGCGAGTGAAAATAAGATGAAATTAAAAATCGGCTGAACCTGCATAGATTGAGTTAGAAAATTTGATAATTATCTTATATTTTGTTATAATATAAATTAAATTTTGATTATTTATACTGGCAATGATCCATATAATAATAAGAGAGAAAAATAACTTTTCTGAAAAGGGTTTTAGCCAAAGAAGTGAGCAACATCTAATTCTGGAGTCATATGATCTTATTATTTTTATGCTAAGTTGGAAAAACCGTAGTGTAATTACAAAATCAGGATTTTAGAGGGAGAAGTTATTCATTAGTATGTTACTGATAATAGCTTGTATTTGTATAAAATTTTACAAAGGGCTTTTAAACAAATTATTGCAAATAAATCGCAGAAAATAATCACTGAACTTTATATTAATAACCATTTTACAGATGAGAAAACTGTTCATCAGAGAGTATGTGAGAAAATGTTCAACTTTAATAATGAGAGGCAAGCAAATAAAAACATGCTACTTTTAATTTTAACCTACAATATTAAAGATTTATTTTGTCATTGTTTTGATGATGATATCTGATACTGTTAGAGATGTGGTAATCTAAGTTTTCTCGTATATCTAAGGAAAAGCAGAACCATTTTGGAAAGTAATGAAGCATAGTGTATCAAATTTCAATGTATTCATACCATTTAAGTAAATAACACCACTTCTGAAAATCAGGCCTAAAGAATTCAACTGAAATACAGGAAGGGTTGATGAGTAAAGATGTCCATTGCTTTATTATTTATAACTGAAAGAAAAGGATACAACTTAATATGTAGTAACATCAAAATGAGCAATTAAATTTTAAAACCATAAATTTATTAAAATTATATTAATAGTGATTTTTAATAGTGAGCCCATTCTTCATGTTACGTAAGATTTTACTACTTACAGCATGGTGATGCTTTTAAAAATATGTAGAACAAAGTTGGAATAAGATGAATAACTTAACTGTAGTTATTCTGCAAAAGTGATATTGCAGGTGATTTTTACAATACTTCTTTGTTGTAGTTTTTAGGTTTTCAACAGTGGAAAAATGTTTTTTTAAACAGGAAACATAAAATTGATTGTGTTTTAAAACTGTAAATTACCTAAATATTCACTGAATTTACTTTACATGGAGCTTGATTTGGCACTATTGACTCCAAAGCAATTTACTTACAAGATGACTGAGACCAACAAAGAGTTAAAGTAAGATTTTCTATAAATGATCATTTAAAATACTTCAAATATTTGATTTAATTTTTCCATAAATGTTAGGTTTATAGAAATATTTGGAAATTTTTAAATTTTACCATGGAGCGAAAAACTGAAAAACAATCATTTTGCGGTTTTAGACATTCATGATGCTTTTAATCTATATGACTACAATGATTTATTACCCAGGTGTGACCAGTGACTTGGATTTTAGAAATATTCTGCAGTAGAGGATTCATTAATCCTATTGCAAGTAGACTCACTTTTAAGATCTATTTAGGCTGCGACAGGCAGCTAAATGAATTCTCTTTCTTTTTCAAAACTATAGTCTGAGGTTAATAATTTTCTTCCATAATTAAATAATAAGAAGGAAATAGAATGACACATTTTAAACAAATATAAATACACTTTTCATGTGAGCATATATACACGTATTTAAAACATGTAAATGCATAATTGTCAATATTCCTTAACACTAAGGAAACACCATGAAAGATTTCTTGGACTTTTCTAATGAATTCTATACAAAGTAGAGAAAGACTTATTTTTCTGTGAGCTTTTGTTTGACATTATAACAATGTACAAACACTTGTATATACTAGTAGATGAAAAATCCTTAGTTCTAGTGATTAAAAATGTCCAAAAAATAGATTGGAATTAAACTGAAAACATAAAATCACAGATAGTTTGAGCTACTTCCAAGGAAAAAAATTGCAAATTTTACATTTATTATTTTTATTTTTATTCCTTTAAGATACTGGTAACTTTACCTGAACACCAAAAAAATAGATCTCTGTCATTTCTCAGGTGATTTAATTATGTATCCTACACTTAAAGTCTCTTTTATCCAGATCTTCCTTTAAAATGTAATAACTAGCTATTTAACTATTTAAAAATATTCTCCATCTCTAACTTCTTAGAAAGTTAGAAGATTATCAGAAGCTACCAAAAGAGGCTACAAATGTGTTTTATATCTACCTTATATAACAAATAAATAATTACACAAACATGAACACAAATATTAAGTAAGTAGGAATGAGGACCTGTGACCTGAAAAACATGATAATTTAGTTCTGTGAAAACTCCTTTCGTATTTTACATATGTACTTGATTAAGACATATTCAAGCTCTATATTTCACAAAAAATTTGAATCCCCCTATGAACTGAACCTTCACCAGTATGCAGATTTACTCTTCACGAAGGGGAATTCTCAAGTTTTAGAGTGCTAAGTAAATCTTACAACAGAATATTTAGGCAATTGTCTACAGTCTAAAATAACATTGAGCTTCACTCTGTATTACCTTCCCCAAAATGCACAGCATTAACCAATTCTTTTCTGTCAACTAGCAATTTTTGGCAGATCCCTTTTGCATGATTCATGAAGGACCAGTAAAAGGCTAATTGTTCTAATTAATTTGCGTAAATGACTAAGCAAGAGATAACAAAATTACATCTGCACTTGTTTGGCAAAGATTCAATAGCAGAGGCCCTGTACTGCCAGCTGCTTCCAGACAACACTCTTGCAGAAATTAAAAGCTACAAATATTAATTAATACACTTTTTTGGTACGTTAATTTGCACTGAAAGGTTCCGGAGTGCAAAACTGCTGAGAAGATGAACCATGATAATTAGAATTAATGGGATGGATGCATGTTTTTTGCAGCTGAAGTTTTAAAAACCCATGAATGGAACTGGGAACTTGAAACTGACATTCCCATAAATCTCTATGATAATGCAGCTATTAGTATTAGAAGGATTAAGTACTATGGCTCCAGAATTATCCATCACATGACATGTTATATCCCATCTGTCATTGCAGTAGCTAAGACATGATAGCTGTCCTTGAGGAAGCTGTATGAAAAGCTTTGGGAATTCAAGGAATTGTAGTGATGACTGTCAGACTACAAAATGAATAGCTCAAATCTCTGACTTCCAAACAAATAATAGCCAGCACTCTGTATTTGTCAGCTTAGTACTTTGCAAATACCCTAACCCTCATATCTATACTTAAGTTTAGTTAGGCAATCTGAATTATATATAGGTCAGATGGGAAAAAAGGGTACTAAAATATCACATATTTTATCTTTAATTCATATATAACTTTAGGAGTGAGTTCCCTGTAGAATAGTTTTTACTGATTGCATTATTAATTATACATAGAACAAACTAGGAAAATCTTACTGTTGACATACTAGTAAATATGCTGAAATGATGCAAAGTACTAAGAAGGGAAAATTCAATGCTAAGTCAAACACTGGGTCTTCAGTTTTATCTATTGATTTAAAAATTTTATAGTTCAATAGCTGGCAATAAAAAATAAAATATCACTTTCAACATGGAACTTCACAAATAGTGCTAATGTATGCTACACAACTAGACATACAAATGGAGAAATTTACTATTTTTTGCTTAAAAAAAACAAAAATGGAATTTACATTGCTTACAGAATAAATGCAACACAAATTAAAGGACACAGCATCTCAAAGCTAGAAACTAATTGTTTTACAGTAGTCTACTTTGGCACTTTCTAGGAATGCTGTAACCATCTTGGAGTTCTGCATTTAATGAGAGGTTATGGGTAAATAAAAAGGAGTTTTAAGATTTAAATATATATATAGTATTTAGAAAATAACATGCTTTAAACCAGGCTGACCTTCTGCACATGGGTGAAGGGAAAATTCTAGATCTAAGAAAATCTATCCTCATTGATATCCAGAATTATACTCTAACATGTTTATTCATTTTATTGTGTGGTTTTTAATGCATATTCCTTGGATAGCTTTCCCAGATATTGTCTTTCTCTAAAATTTTGTGGAAAATTGTATATATTTTTTTCTTCCTCAAGAAATGCCTGATTGCATTATTATACTATATTCTCAATGGCGTTAAGACCCAAGTTTAAACTCAAGGCTTTGATCTCTTTTATAGTGGATATAATATAAGCATGGCCAGAAAAGCAGTACTTGAAATTGCAAACAGTCATTTACTGTTCTTGGAAAGAGATTTCTATCCTTCCTTGATAACAGTGTACGAGGGGACACTGATGTAATTTCAGGCAGACAGAAAGAAATGTCCAGAAGTGGAGAACAAGGATGCAGAATCAGAAGCCTGAGAATCCTTGGGTAAAAATTGCCTAGCTTAGAGCTGTGCTCAGGTCTTGTGTTTCTTTTGAAGAATGATAAAGAACACAAGTAGTTTACTCAGGGGATAAAAAGGTCATGCAGTAATGTAATAGTTTTAAGCATTTGGTAAGTCACTGTCATAAAGAGACTATATATTTGACTTCATAGAGAATGTCTTAATGACAGGTTGATGAAGCCTGATGAAACAGCTCCAAGTATGGAATCAGAAAATGTTGTTCAGAGGATAAAGTAAAACTCAGTCATATTTGTCTGCTCCAAATCACAATAAAAACATTTCAGATATTTTTTCCCCCAACAGAGGAGTTTATAACTGTAAAACAGTTTATTCAGATAGATAATCTTTTTTGTAAATTATTTAAATGAGCAGCTAATAGGCAGAATAAAAACTTTTTTTGTTAGAATGGAGAAGGCACACGCCAAGGTGTTTGTCTACTTAACTGGTGAAATCTATGCAATAGATGCATAACTATTTTCTATAAAAATAGTTTTTATAAGTCTTTTAGTAGTTAACTTCTTAAAGTTGTTAAAATGTGTGCTGTTTTCTAATTTCAGAATCAAATGTATATTTTAAAACGACTTCATTAATTTATCATTTTTGTGTAAAGTTAAGATGCATCTCTATCTTTAATACTCATAGTTGATTTGAGCCCATTAACGTACTTGTCAGAGTAGTTCAAACGTTTCATCAGAGGGCACACAACATTTTCTTCAGTCGGTAATGGGTCTCTACACATATATGTAACTCTAGAACTACATAGGCTCTACTATTTTGCAGATGCCAGCTTAGCACCGTGCCTGATACAGAATAAGCTGTTGTTTTATTAGGGTAGAATTATTGATGCTTGTCTAAACATGACATTGCCTGGAAAAATGTTAGTTATTTCTATTAGTACCTAAAGTAAGTTAATATATCAGGAAACAGCACGTATCACATGCAACAATAACCCAATTTGAAGAGATGCCTATGACACAGAAAAGTACACACAAATATACAGAGAAAGCAAGTACCATGTCGATAATTTATTTTCTTTGGACAAAGTGACCAAAGTTGAGAGAAAATATCTCTACCACAAAATAAACATAATTAAAAAAATTAAGGTCAGTATTTTTTAAATGATCAAATTCCTATCATCAGTATCCAATTTCTATTTTACTTTTAATGCCCCATAAAAAAAACAATTCATTAGTAAAACCAAGGAGACTTTTCTCACAAAAATCTTAAGGGGGTAAAACAGTTTTCCTGAATCCATGTTTTCATATTACAATTTCATAAATAAAACAAAACACATATACACAGCTTTACCCCACTTGGAAGCTCAGAGGCACACAGGTAAAGGGCAAGAAGGTTCGACACTAAACTACTTGGGTTCCTTCTTTTCCTTTGTTTTTTTCCTTTCCTGCTCATGATCTGAGTCCTCTGCTTGCAGGCAGCAGGAGAAAGCCTGTCATCTAAGAAAAATATTGAACACCCAGGAAGTTATGTGTCATCCTTGCACAAGGGGCCATGCTAATTTTCTCTATATCATTAGAAATTGGACATTTGTAACTGAGGGGTCAGGTTCTAAACATCTTTAAAACTCAGTCAATTTAACTACAGTAATTTAAAGAGAATACCTATGAAAGCTTCTAGTTCATGTTCCCGGATCTGGATTCTTGGTTGTTCATCTACTTCTTGGATCTACAACCTAGCTGGAGTTGTTTTTTCTTGGTTTGTTTTTATTTATATTTTCATTTACTTGTAATTCTAAGAAACTTAACTAATACTTACAGCACTATATTCCCTGGGGTCAGCAACATAAAGGGACCACCCCTGCACCCCCGGGTTAAAACCTTGGCTTCAAAATAAGGCACATGATCTTTACAACCAATTTTAAGAGCGAAAATAATAATTTCCTACCGAATACCTTTCCTTAAATGAATAAAAATACCCACTTTGCTATACTTAAATATCCTAAGATGCAAATCATGTCAACAAAAGATGGAAAACACCTTTGAATATGAGTTGCACCAAGTTTTATTACATGCATTTAAACAAAATATTCAGTTGATTAAAATATATTTGAAGAATCCCATTCACACTTGATTCACTCTTCCGCCTGCCTTTACCTCAGGGTAGGTATGCAAGTTTTCTTTTTCTACCTATAACTCTCACACCAACAAAATAATGCTGTCTTTAGGATGTGATTTTATGATCCCTAAATTCTTTACTGCATTTTCTATGATATATTATGAAATGTTCTTTGATTAAGCAAAGTCAATGTCCCATAAGATTATATATACCCCCATAACTGATACCTTAAAAAACAAAGACTTCATTATCCCATTAGTGAATAGGAAAAAAAAGTCACAATCATTAGGAAGTCAAATGCTACCTTTGAGATTTGGGCAATGAAGTTACTTTGAGGAAGAACATCTATCATGAGAGAGACCATTTCTTTATGTGAAAAGCACATAGAATTTACATGGTAGAAAAGTTCTTTACTCATAAGGAAGCCAGAAAGAGTAGAATCCATTTATTTGTGAGTCTATTTCTTGAACCCTTATCGTTTTGGTTTCTTAAATCAAATTACTGAAATTGGTATTTAGAAATAAAAAGATAGGTTTCACACACAGTCACTAAGGTTATCACTCCATGGAAGAAAATGTCTGACATGGCTAAGTATAAATTGTATAGCATATTAAGAATTCTTACGTTATGAGAAGAAGTGCATTTTAATGCCTACTAATTTCTTGGAAAACAGTCTAGTGAAATTATGAAAAATAAGACGCTTTAAAATTATCCACCAACACGAGGCTATGTTAGAACTTTAATAATCAAAATATCTAATGTTCAGTTCAGGTAGAGAGACTAGCTGTAGGATACTAGATGGAAAGGCTAAAAAGGTACCATATTTCTTCAATACAATGCATTGTGACTGAATGAGCTGCCATGATGCCTTTGGCAACTGTTTCTCTGAAGTTCAACTTACAAAAGGAAAATGAATTAACCCTGTTTACCACTTACTGGTAATAACTCACACTAATCTTGCCAAGGAAAGATCTGCTATCAGGTTTCCAATAATCTTAGGTTTTTGTCATCCTAACTCCTTTCAAAGAAAAGCTTTCATTCTTTGAAAGAACATTAGAATAAAATCCCTTTGCAGATAACTTTACATTTCCTATTCATAAGCCCCCAAAAAACAGCACTCCAGAGTAATAGCAGCGGCCTAATAATTCACCACATGTCTGACCACTGATTACCCTTATTTAGAGGAATACACTTAAGATCAAGTATAGGTTTCTAAAGCCATATGGCAAAATGGAAAAATCATTGTTCTGGGGGAAGAATTCCTCCAATGGTTCTTGGGTGATCTTACAAAAGTCATTTAAATTCCCCTAGGCTCAGTGTATGCATCCAACATATGGGGCCATGCAAACTGTATATTCTAACTACCTCAGTAAAATCAGTGTAATTAACAGTGAAAGTTGATTTTATCCATTCAAAAGAAAAGACAAACACACTAAATAACTTGCTACTCCCATCTACTGGAATAAATAACTTAATTTACATATGGATTGCTCTTGATGATTTAGTAGTGAAGGTGGGGCTCAAAGAAACAAACCAAGTGAATAAGCATGGTGTGCCTATGTTTTATTTCATTTAACAAGCATTAACTACAGTGGTGGCTGACTTTCCTTTTCTGGCCTACAAAAGAGACTTTACACTGCACTGCTTCCGTAAGAGATTTACACAACCAGGCTTTACATTTTTATCATGTGGAAAGCTGTCAGAAGAGGTTGGAAATCGCAGACTGTCAATGAGTGGGGGGAAAATAAGTGATCTTATTTTTTAAAAGAAATACAGTGCATGGACAATTCAAAAGGGAAATAAGGAAAAATAAAGGTAAGGAAAGCAAAGACAAGGGGGAGTAATAGGGCTTTGTTATTGTGTAGCATGTTGGAAATAATAAGAATTCAATCAGATATTTTTAACAAACATTTTTTTCTTAAAGTACTAATAGGATAAAATGAATGACTTTTTGTTCATATTTACTTATTCTTTTTTCCTATACATTGGTCCACCATCCTTCAAGGAAAAATAAAATATCACTGACCAAAAGCCAGGATCTGGCTTTCTCAACAGTATTTGTGCCTGGCGACAGCTGCAGGCTTGTCACATTTAGTCTATCTCTAAGCTTCTTGTAGAAATATGAACAGATAACACTGTACAAAGCCTTAGAAAGACAAGACTGTGATTCAAATTGTCCTTTTTATTCAACACCTTCTTGTGAGTAGAACTAGCCAGAAGCAACGCAAGCTGGGATAAAGAAACATGACCAGCTGTCCAATGGAGTCAGACTCTTTGAAACTAGTGGTATCTTCTCTGAGAAGTAATTGAAATAAACAAGAAATTTATCCTTGCTTCAGCTCAAGGAATGGAGAAAATGCATCTTGAGAAGTGAGAATAGAGGATGAATTGGTTTAAAAACATAGAAAAGACATTCTGGCAAGGGCAAAGGAATGAGCTGAGAGTGCTTAAAGACATTTTACAGTAAATATTTTGGTAAACCATTATGCAGTTTTATTTTGTTTGCTTTTCAATTTTGTCTAGTCTGCACTTCCAGCAATGAAGTGATGATGACCAACTGGATTTGAATTTATACAAACTGTAAAATACCAGCTTTAGATATCATAGGAAATAGGTTATGTTTAATACCACATAAATGTTCTAGTGAAAAAAAAGCATTGTATTAGTCTGCTAGGGCTGCTATAACAAAACACTGCAGAGTGGATGGCTTAAACAACAAAAATTTACTTTCTCACAGTTTTGGTGGCTGCGAGTTCAAGATCAAGGTGCTGGCATAATTGTTTTCTCTTGAAGCCTCTCTCTTTGGCTTGGATGGCTGCCTTCTCACTGTGTCCACACATGATCTTGCCTCTATGCACACACATCCTTGATGTCTCTTCCTCTTTTTAAGAGGACACCAGTCCTATCAGATGAGGGCCTCACACTTATGTCTTCATTTAGCCTTAATTATCTCACTGAAGACCCTATCTCAAAATACAATCATATCAGGGGTTAAGGCTTTAACATATGAATTTTTGGGGGACACACTTCAATCCATAACAAGCATCTGGTAACTACAGGAACCTTTTTATGTATTCCCTGGTTATGGGGAGATTCCTTGTTCTTTATTCATCTCTTTAAGATAAGCATCGCTAAGATTTAACTTTCCTTTGGATTTAATGTAGCTATATTTATCAGGGCATTTTTAGAGAACGTATTAGAAAAAAAAATTTAATTCGAAATAAGTTGTTGATCACACCAATAATTTTAAGTAAGTGATCTAATATGAAAGCCAAGAACACTGTCTACTTTGGTGCACTATGGAAATGCCTCACCAGTCCAACCAAGCCACGCTGACATGCCAGTGCAGTGACTTTATTTCAGAGCAATATTTTTGTAGGAAAAGACCATACCACCTACATATAAATATCAGAAAAAATTACCTGACGTTTAGAAATAAGCAATAGATTACTAGGTATTCTCTTATTCCTTGGTTTTGTATTTATTTGTCATTTTAAAAACTCTGTAGGAATAGAGGTTAACTTGTAGATTTCTGTCAGGGAGAGATGTAAATAATTTCTGTCCAATGAAAGAAATAACCCCAAAAGTTACCATTTATGGCCATATAAGACATTACTCAGTTTTATATCTAAATATTTATTGTTTATCTAATCTTACCCTAATATTTCTTTTTAAAATTAACTCTGTACTTACCTCATCAAACGTCTTTTGAACTGATTTAACTTGACTGGTTCACTCATTAATTAATGGGTTAAACAGAATCTTTGACAAATGTTCATTTGATATTTGCCTCAGAGGCATAAATTTATTTTCCTGAAAATAATGCTTAAACATAACCAATAAACATGTATTCATTGATTAATAGCTTACATTGGCATATTATAATAAACAGTCTAATCTGGAAACTGAATCCTTAATAGGAACTATAACACCAAATAATTTGTAGTTTAATTTTTAAGTTACTTTTCATGTCTTTAGAGAAAAATAGAGAATTGGAAATTCAAGAAAAGCAACAGGAGCATTTAAAAAAATCTTTTATTTCTAAGTTTGTTGACTGCAAATTTATGTATGAAAAGGTTGTGCCTATTGCTGAATTTCCTCATTGTTTTCCATTGTTAATAAACCAACACATGTTGATTAATTCTCTATGTGGACATTGTGAATATATATTTATAGAAATACTGTAGGAGAGTGAGTATGATTTCAGTCCATGGTAGTTTATAGTAAAGGAAACCAGGTTTAGTCCCCAGTGGCTAACCTAACAGATAAGGTACTCTCTATGGTTAATTTGGCTAGAGTCCCACATTAACTTTAGGTATTTTTCAGGGAAGAAAAAGCACAGTGGTCTTTACCCAAAGAAATTTAGCCTAGTACCATGGCAACAAAGGAATTAGCTAGCTGGATTGTTGGAGGTTATATAACCATGAATGTAGAATACTTTTGACCTAGTCCCACTGAGTTGATTTTTCTGTCTTTTCAGAATTCAATATTTGAGGTCAGGAATCTTCCCCACTGTGAAGTCTTCCTTACTATGGACCTAGGCTAAATTAACTGCCCCTAAATCCCTATGCCATCCTTTAACTGCACTTAATTTCATATACTATATACCTCATTTTATGATCCTGTTTACTCCATGAGCTCAATAAAAAGCAATTATGTTTGTAATTCAACTAATTTAGTGTTTGACATCTGTATATTAAATACGTAAAATGGGATAAAATATATTTGATTGACCAGCCAAAGTGAATTAACTAACTTGAAATACAAACTTGAGTATGCTCAAAAATAAAAGGACCTTATGGAATGTATCTACACACAAAAAGCAGATCTATAAGCACAAATATTAACACATGAAGTATCAAAAAATTTGCCCCAAGTAACTGCTTATCCAACAGAAGTCAACCATTTTGCTTCTTTTCAAATCTTATTGGGAGTATAAACACAGTCTCAATCTGAATCTGTCTGTATCTAATCTAAACTCTACACCTTTAACCAGCAATTACTACAACGTAGATTTCTCTATTGTCGCAGCTATAATTTTGTAAAGCATTTATTTTTAAATCATTGAGACTTCTTATAGTTATTAGCATAAAAAGTTATACAAATATTTAAAATATCCCAAATATAACACTGAGTTTTATTTCAAAGGAAGGTTTTGTTGTGCATCTAAATGCCAGAAAATAAGGCATATAATAAAGAGCCTGGTAGACCTTTTACTTTGACAATATCACTGAAAATGGCTGTAAAATCTGAAGGAAACCTCTGAGGGGGATGCAGAATCCATTTTGTTTTAAAACTGACCCTGAAGCTGTGTCAAAACATTTTTAATATCCACAATGAAGAGTCAAAGACAGGGCTGGCAGAAGTAAAACATTCAGTTTAGTGATTCTACTTATTTCGTGTGATGGGGTTGAAACCAATGTAGAGAAAGGGTCTTTCATTTTCCTTTATTTACACCTATTAATTGCCATTTTTAAATTATGAAAAAGCATAGCTAAACCATACAAAAACGTATTTTTAACTGCCAGACTAGTTCAAAGAAACACCAAATGCCTCCCTTTCGATCATGAAATAAGGAAATACAAAAGAGTTAATTTTTTCAATGCTTCAAAAAAGAATTCCATCTCAACCATATGCAAGTCTATCTGATTTGACCTCCTTCTAATGTAAGCTAAAATGTAAGTTATTCTCACACCTCAGCAAGAATGTAAAATATTTTAAGAACAGACATGTGAGATAAAAATGTCAATAATATATTCATCCCCTGTAGTCAGATGTAGCCGTTTGTAGTCCAGTAATTCAGTTAGGAAAACAGGTTGTGCAGCTCAGGCTTTCTGAACGTCTTACCTTCTAAACTTTATAAAGCTTGTTTTTAGAGCCTAGTAGTTATAGTTATTCAGAAAGGACGAGACCTTTTCTGCTTCTGTGATGTGTCCGTTCTGTTAATTCTCATTACATTTTTATAAGTGTATCTTATTTTAAATGATGCATCTTTTCACTTTTCTTAGAGATCAATCTTAGGAAAGATACTCTGTTATAAGTGTTACTCAAATATGTAGGCAATTTGTTCCTTGCTGGAATAAAATATCTACCAACAATTAGCAACTGCTATATCCTGTTACTAATCTTACCCAAGACATCAGTCAAAGAGTTTGTTCCTTAGTCAAGAAAATACTTTATTTATTGACTCTTATATATTCTGGTATGTTTCAAAGACTTTGGTAGCTGTCTCCTTGTAATATTTTAGCTTTTAAGCTGCTTCCCTGCCTCACTGAGCTCACACAAGATACATCTGAAAGCTTTAGTACAAATTTACTTCGAATAAAGTCTTCAATTCATTTTCATGGCACCAAAAAGACAGCTTTAATAACTGCAATGACAAATAAACTGGAAATCATTCCAGGCCTTTTCACTTAACTGACAAGTAGAACACTCTCATAATGAGCCGCAGGTTTTACGTTTTCTCTTTGACCATAATAGCTTCATTTAAGAGCGTCAGACCCTGACACTTCATCATTTATCTACATTATTTCTCATCTACTTTCAAATAAATTATGGAATACTAGACTGAGCACATAAAAACAAAGTGACTTGTTATCAGTAAACAGAAAGATAAATTGTCCAGAAGTTCCTCATTTAGTTCCCTTTAAATTTAAGGGCAAGTTATTGGGTGCACCTTTTTTAACACCCAACGTTTGCATTTTTACAGCCATCTTATTTCTCTTGCCACTGGCCTCTGTGCACTCAACCAGAGCCTGATGTGGAAGGCATAAAGTAATCCCATTATCCCGAGGTTTGCCGCTAAAGTACAAAGAGGCAGAAGGGGAGAAAATCAAATAAAAAAAACTTGGAAAGAGATTTCTCCACATCTGTAAAAACCCCCATCCATAATACATCTTGTCATACTAGGAAATGTGACACTTCCAAAGTAATGAACAGTGCAACTGTAACTCTTTTAGCCCTTGGAAATATAGCACTGATTTTAAATGGATGGGTGAGTGCCATCTCTTCTCATTGAATCATCCCCCTCCGTTTTTAACCATATAGAACTGGAGAAAATAAAATCACTATCAGATTGTATTTCTTTTTAAAACTGTTGGCCAAGTTAACAGAAATCCTCACATCTCTTATTTCTTACTTATTTGTTTGGTATTAACTTTCAAAGATTTATAGAATCATATCAGATTAATAAGTACAAAAATCAGTATTAAAAAACACTAAACCATGAATTTTTGTATGTGCGGTAGTACATATTGAAGTCTTGGATGTATGCTGTATTTATCAATGAAGGGAGTCATAGGGTGATTGTGTATTAACAAATTTTCAATGATTTGAGCTATTCTGAAATTAGCTCTCAAAAAGCATACTTTTTTGTTGTGTTTTTCCTAGCTAGTCCAATCAATTTGGTCATAATACCTTTCAAATTTAATAAGAAATTATATGGAAATTTATTCATAGGTGACAACATTTATAGACCCCCTTACTCTGAGTTAAATCCTGATACAGGGAATTACAAGTGAAAGGATATGTTCCATTATTTGTCCTCAAAGAGCTCTGAGAAAAAGGTTTCTCATTAAATTTTGACATGCTATTTAGCTTCTGAGATTCTACAGTGGTGAGAATAATTTAAGGAGTTAATTTATATTTCTCTATATTTATCCATTGAGGGACTCTTCCAAGTTCTAGTTCCTGAAAATATGGTAAAATAATATGGTCGTCTGGCTCCTTCTATATATATATATAGAACCTGAAGAGGTTCTAGAAAGAGAGGCTGATGGATCTGTCAGCCAGTCAAAGTCATAGAGAGGTTGGTGGATCAGTTGGGACAAAAGAAGGTAGTTAGTGCTGTGTGTGAGTGGGGGAGTGACAGAGAGGGGGAGGTAGAGGTAGAGAGAATAAAAGGCAGAAGAACCTGGAGTAGAAACAGTATAGATAGGATCAATTTAGCTTTTTTAAAAAGTAAGGGGAAAAAAAGAAAAAAAAAAAAGTAAGGGAAAGAAAACAGGTACAGTGCTGGCTTTTTAAAACTAACAGTGTCTGGGTAAATGTATAAATTATCCCTTGACGGTTCCTTCACATTCCCCTACCCGCTAAAGTCACCAAGAGAGACAAAGGTCAGGACATGGATTTTTTCCCCCATCCCAAACTACACAACCCAGTAAAGATGACTAATCCCCAAAAGGCAATATACACTTACAAAGAAAAGCAAAAAAAGACATCTTGAGAGCTCAATAAATACAAGAGAAAGACAACAAACTCCAAACCTATAGGATGAAGCTGATTCAACAAGCATTTAAGTGTTGTCAAATAGCAAAGGGGGATATTGTAAACCTGAAACAGGAACAAAACGTAATAAAATATAACAACCATAACAAGTAGGGGTTCTGGGTGTGAAAATATCCATTAAAATAGGCAACTCAATAAATAGTTCAAATAGATAAAACTGAAGAGCTAGTCAGTGAAATGGAACATAACGTGAATCTCAGAAGGACCTGAAGGGGAGAGTGGTAATGAAAGAATGAGGATAGACGCGGAAGAGTTAAATATTGCACTCCCTAAAAATCCAAAAAGAGTAAAATAGAGAGATGACAGGAAGCCTTTAATAAACTGATATAAATTCACACATGCACGATATACCTCCATAATAACAGTTACAACTGATTTATAAGATTCAAGGAAATGAATGAAAAATGGAAGCAAATTTATATAAAGTAATACTCTTACAATTTAATATGTTTAGAAATGTGAAAGAACTTTGTTTAAACGAAGTTAGTAATCATACCAGCCCCATGTTTGTGAGGTTACGATTCATATTGTACTTATCTTTATGTTTTCAGCCGGAAGAGTAACGCCTGGCTCTTAGTGTTTAAATAAAATAGATGAATTTAAATTCTTCCTAAACCAGCATTATAGATGAATTGGTATCATTATTAAAGAATTAACTCTATTTTTGTTTGTACCAAGATTATAGAAACTAAGTTTGTCTAGCTGCTCTTCTAAGGGGGTCAGATACAAGGGTCCTGGAATATTTTCTAGATAATGTAACACCTAAGTAAATCTTAAGAGTAGATATATATTCATAAATTGGAAGGCTCAATACTGTTAAGATGTCAATTTTCCCTAAATGAACCAGAATAGAGTCCAGAATGTTTATTGATTTTCATCAACGGGCTAAGGCAATAAAAAGAGGGAAAAAAAATCTTTACAAAAAATGGTCCCTGAAAAACTAGATAAATATATAGGAAAACAAAAACAAATAAAAAACTTTGACCCATAGCTCATACCATACCAAAACCTTAATTATAAATAGATCATAGACACAAATATAAGAGCAAAACTACAAAACTTTTAGAAGAAAATGCAAGAGAGTTAGAGATTCAATAAAAGAAAAAATGTGGATAAATTGGACTTTATCAAAATTAAAAACTTCTCCCCATGAACAGACACCTTTAAGAAAATAAAAAAGCAAGTCACACACTGGGAGGAAATATTTGTAATACATACATACATATATATATATATATATATATCTGGAAAAGAACTTATATTTAGCCTATGTAAACAACTGTTCATGGTAAGTAACAAAAAAATAATAACCCAATAAAAATGGGGAAAATCCCTTAGGAACTTCTAAAAGGAAGATAAATTATTGGCTAATAAGCATAAGAAAAGTGCTCAACATTTTAGTAATCAGAGAAACATAAATTAAAATGGCAATGAGGTACCACTACACACCCCCTAGGATGGTTAAAAAAAGAAAATGACTGTCAACACCAAATGTTGGTGATGTGGAGTCACTGGGACTCTTACTAATTGCTGTGGAAGAATAAAATGTTTCAACCACTTTAGAAAACTGGAATTTTCTTATAAATTTAAATACATACTTACCATATGACCCAGTTATTCTATTCCTAGGTATTTTCCCAAGACAAATACAAACATATATATATATGCAAGTAGAAAAACTGGTACAAGATTATTTGAGTAGCAGTTTTGTTCATACTATCCACAAAATGACAACAACCCAAATATCCATCTACAAGATAATGGATAATCAAACTGTGATATATTCATACAAAGGAATACTGCCTCATAGTAGTAGCAGCAATAGTAGTAGTAATATAACTACATGAGTAAATCTCAAAAACATCTTGAATGAAAGCAGGTAGACACAGAAGAGTAAACACTGTTGGCTTCCACTTATATGAAATTCAAGAACAGGGATAATCAGTCTATGGTTTCAGAAATAAGAAGAATTCTTATTTATAAGGTATGTCAATTGACTGAAAGTGGATGTGAAAGAAATTTCTGAGATGATGAAAATTAGCTATATCTCTTTGTTGTTGTACCAAGATGTACACAGTTTGTCAATAGTCATTGAATTTTACACCATATGAAGATTCAGCCTTAATAATAAAAAATACAAGGAACCTTCTTCCTAGTTTGGTGATAATCTCATGGGGTGGGTTTAACAACAGACTACACAGAGTAGAAAACAGGATTAGTGAAGTCAAAGAAATGTCAACAGAAAATGTCCAAACTGAAGCACAGAGAGAAAACAAATGAAAAAAAAAAAAAAGAATAGATGAGAAGAGTAGGTGAAACTCAACCAAAAGATCAGAAAAACTTCAGATTCCTAGAACAAGAGAAGGATAATGGCACAGAAAGAAAAATGAAGTAATAATCTAACGAATCAAACCACGGATTCAAGAATCTCAGTGAATTTCATAGGATAAGTACAAAGAAAACTACTCATAGTCAATTACTAAGAATCAAATACAAAGATAAAATTTGACAAGCAACCAGAAGCAAAACAAATTACTTTCACTGAAACCACATCCTGATGGCTGAATATCAACCAAATTTTGGCAGCTAGAAGACAATAGACTGAAATATTTAAAGTACTAAAAGGGGGGGGAAGCTATTAATCTAGAAATATATATTCACCAGAAATATGATTTTAAGCTGATGGTAAAATAAAGAAGTTTTCAGACCAAATCAAATCAACAAAAGACTCTGTACTCCTCACACTTGCACTCTATGAAATACTAAGCGGATTTCATCATAATGAAGAAACACGCCCTCAGTTGGAGGCTCAAAGCTTTAGTTTGGAATAAAATGATCAGAAAAGATAAATATTTAAGTAAAAACTACTTAAAATTACAATGTGGATCAAGTTCTATCAGGAAACATAAAACACTCAATTATTTGAACAGGAATAAATTGAATATAAATTAATTCATATTAATATAAAGAATTAGTAATTAGCAAGAGATGGTTTAACTACTAAAACTGGTTAAGAGAACTTTAAACAATATAGGAATAGCAAATGGGAGAATCTTTTACCTCGAAGGCTGAGGAAAACTACCGAAGGAAGAAATATACTTTGAAGACTCCCTGCTTGCAGACCACCACCAAGCTGAGATTCAGACATTGCTGAAGAGAGAAATACTATGGCCTACTGGAAGGTAGGGAAGTTCACTGGGTATTATGGGGAAAGAGCTGGTCCATATGCAGTGGACTGGGATTGGTTACCAGGAAGTCACTTGATTTCTAGTGAAACGAAGCAGCTTGAAAACCATTGGACATTATCGTATAGTAAGAGCACTGCCACAGGAAGCAAAAAGAAAAGCACAGCAGAATCGGAAGAACAAGCCCAGTCCCTTGCTCTGTGCTGCAGTGTGTGTTTCAGCCCCTCTACTGCAAAGCCTAATATTGAGCCAACCGGCAAAGGAGCAATGTTTTCAGGGCCCACCTCCAGCATCACCAACTAGGGCAATGCAGGAGAGATTTGAAGCTGAGAGGTAAATTTATAATTGGCATATAATAAACAATATTCTGTTATAAAATATTTGACTGTTACAGCATAAAGGATGGGGCAAGGATAAACAATTAAATTTATGTGAGGTACTTGTTTTGTTGGAGAAATGGTCGAATTTTAAATTAGACTACAACATATCACAGGTGCATATTGTCAGGCTAAAATAACTAAAGAAGGTTTAAGAAAAACATTTTTTTAAAGCTCAAATAATAAGGATTTTTGCCTCACGGTTATTATAATAAAAATTTTAAATAATTTATTCCCAGTAATAAGGAAAAATTAATTACGTTTATCCATACAACTGAATATAGTCACATCACTAAAAGAAAAAAAAACCCAGGAATGGTAAATGAACATCTACTCACAACAAATGTTTATTACATTCAGTCTAGTGATAAAAGCAAGTTCAAAAATTGTAAATACATTTTATTTCGAATTTTATTTTTTATACAGCAGTTTCTTATGAGTTATTTATTTTATACATATTAGTGTATATATGTCAATCCCAATCTCCCAATTCATCACACCACCACCACCCACCCCTGCCTCTGCTTTCCCCCGCTTGGTGTCCATACATTTGTTCTCAATATTAACTTATATTAGCTACATTACTGAGTACCTGTGGAGTACCAGGCAGTCTGCTGCATGTTCTCATTTAATCCTACTGGCAGCCCTATGAGAAATTATCTCCATTACATTATAAACTTATTTTCATAAATACACTCACACATATATTGGTAGGAAAAAATATACACTAAATTTGATTCTGATTGGTAAGATAATCAGTATTTTGAAGCTAACCTGTTTGCTTTTGAATATTTTCTACTTCTCCCCATAGTAAACACATTAATATTCTGAAGACAAAAAGTTAAATACTAATCATTTAGAATTTTATATGTATGATCTAATCACAATTATTTACCACAGACAGTGGACAAATTAACTTATAAATTTCAGATATATGAATGAAGATCATAAAACCAAGCATGCTTTATAACCTAGTAGTTATGTAGTTTTCAGATTCTTTTGATTTGTGAAAAGAATCTGTATAGAAGTAGATTTCTTTTCATAATGCCTCTACCATTAACAAGAAGAAGTTTGTTCCATTATTTTGAATCTGAAAACTACAAATGTTACTTTCAAGGAACTAATTAAGGTCTCATAACTCGATCTTTTAATTTAGGTACACTGACATAAGGTGTCCACAGATGGTTCACTCAGTTGATCCATGGTTGGAACTACAGGACATGTATTGTATGTGAAAACAAGGAAAAAAATGACATCAATTTTCTACTCACAAAAGAGAGCAGTCTTTATTTAAACAGATCAGTGTAAAATTAATCAAAGAGGAGCAGAGACACTAGTAAGCAAGACGAGCCAAAATTTTATGCAAGATCTATATCTTCTATCACTCTCAAGTGTCTAATAAAGTCCTTGAAAATCAAACATTTCTGAGACTTAGTGAATAAATAAACCCATGAAATTTAAGCGACTATAATATGAGGATCAATTATAAAGTTCTATAAACGTACATCACTGAAGTTCTGAGATGCGGGTTCAAGGGAGTCTTCCAGGGGAGGTGAGATTTCATCAAAAGAACGTCTGTATGCTCTGAGGTTCTAAAGATGATAAATGCATCCAAAGTTTCAGAGAGGGCATAGACTTAATGCTAAAGTGTCTGTATGCTGAGAGATGTGAACGATTTAAAAATGAAGCAGCGCCTCAAAAAAGCCCACGCTCAACAACAGGATTCCCATTGGAAAGCTTTAGACTTCCATTCTCAGTCCACATTCAGCACGTACTCCACCCAAATTGGTTCACTTCTATGTCTTATCCATGCATGACTACACAGCCAACTCCATTCTCACTAGATAGAAAACTCTATCGAGGAGAAAGACATTCCATAAACATCTTTGCTTTCTTCATATTCCCCATTTGTAATGCCTGGCAGGTTACTTGCTGAAAATGGGCATTAAATAAGTAATAACAGATTCTGTGGAGGATTCAGCCTCCCCTTTTTGTAGTATATAAAGTAAGAATATGACAGGACAGGACTCATGAACCCAGTATATTGATCCCAACACCTAATATGCCAACATTAAAGCTCTATTTCATGTCATGCACTTAGCAAATCTCATCCTTCAAATTTCAGCCAAAATACAGATATATGTCACATTCTTATTAGAAAGTATTTAGCTTTTTTTCTGGCTTTATTGAGACATACTTGACATATAACATTGTGTAAGTTTAAGGTGTACAATAGGATGGTTTGATACACTTGTAAACTGTGAAGTGTTTACCACAGTAAGTTTAGTTAACGTATCTTTCACCTCACATAATTACATTTTGTTGCTATTGTTGTTAAGGTGAAAACATTTAATATTTACTCTCATAGCAAATTTTAAGTATACAATACAGTATTGTCAACTATTAGAGTCACCATGCTATACATTAGATCCCTGGAATTTATTCCTCTTATAACTGGAAGTTTGTACCTTCTGACCATTATTTCCTCACCGCCACCCCTCCCCTAGCCCCCTACTCCCCAGCCTCTGGCAACCACCAATCTACCCTGAGTCTATGAATTCAGCATTTTTATATTTCACATATAAACAAGGTCATACAGTATTTGTCTTTGTGTGTCTGGTTTAATTCACTTAGAATAATGCCCTCAAGGTCCATCCATGTAGTCACCAATGACAGGATTTCTATTTTACCCACTACAGACAGGTAGGTCGTTACCATGTCTTGGCCATTGGAAATATGCTGCAATGAACATTTGAGTGCAGCTGGCTCCTTAAGACAGTGATCTCACTTCCTCCGGACATATTCAGAAGTGGGATTGCTAGATCATATGGTAGTTATATTTTTAATTCTTTGAGGAACCTCCATACCATTTACTATAGTGGCTGCTCCAGTTTACATTCCTATCAACAGTGCATATGGGCTCCCTTTTCTCCACATCCTTGCCAACACTTGTTATCTCTTCTCCTTTTGATAATAGCCATCTGGCAGGTGTGAAGTGATATCTTATTATGGTTTTGATTTGCATTTCCCTAATGATGAGTGATGTTGAGCACCTTTTCATGTACCTGTTGGCCATTTGTATGTCCTCTTTGGAAAAATGTTTATTCAGGTCATTTGCCCATCTTTAAACCAGATTATCTGTTTCTTTTATTTTCCTATTGAGTTGTATGAGTTCCTTGTGAATTTTGGATATTTACCTCTTATCAGAGCTGTGGTTTATAGATATTTTCTCCTATTTTGTAGGTTGCCTTTTTAATTTGCTGACTGATTATTTTATATCCAAAAATCCTTGCCACAGCCAATTTCCAGGAACATATTCGCTATGTTTTCTTCTAGGAGTTTTATGGTTTCAGGCTTTATGTTTAAGTTCTTATTTCAAGTTAATTTCTGTGAGTGGGGTAAGTTAGGGATCCAACAGAATATTTTTCTTGCATAGCAGGTTTTCTGATATCTGGCTCTAAATTATTTTTCTCTATCATAATCTAATATGTGACCATAACTGGATCCACATAAGATAAATATGATAGAAATCCACTATAGCCTTATGCTTGACTCAAAACAATAATTTCTTTAATACTATTTATACCTTTTAAAAATCTTGGTTGATAAGAGGAACCAGATATTCAGTTTATTATTTCTTTATTTCCTTAATTTTACTTGTCTAAAAATATTTTTATTGCATCTTCACTATAGATGTAAATATTCAGTGGCCTTAGAAACTTTGGATTAGCTACTATTTTCTTTCATCTTACTCTTTTTTCCATTGATACTGTTTAGAAGTCATCTATGATTAATTTTTTTTATCCCACTTAAGTAATCTTTCTCTCCTCATTTTTCCTCTGAATGGTTTTAAGATTTCTCTTTGTCTTTCGTTTTCAGTAGTTTTCCTGTGATAATCTAACTGTGAGTTTCTGTTAAGATATTGCTTAGGATTTAGCATGATCCCTTGAATCTATGAATTAATTTTTAATAAGTTTTGGAAAATTCTCAGCTATCCATCCTCATTTGAACGTGGATTCCAAATAAAAGTATGCTGGGTCTAATGATCGTGCTTTCTCTGTTTCTTACTCTTTTTTCTACATTGTCTATCTTTTGTCTCTCCATAATCCACTCTTGATATTTCATCCTTATCTCTCTTAGATATCTCCAGTTCTCTTTTATTCACATCTACTCTGCTGTTAAACTATCCATAAGCTTCTTTATCCTGTCTTTTACAATTTACGGTTCTAGAATTCATATTTGTTTAAGCCTTCTTTTTGTCATTTTACATTCTCTAAGATCATTAACTTCTATTTTTTAAAATGACTTTAAGTATAGTAAGCATTGGCTTTTAAGTCTATATTTGATACCTCCAACATCAAGAGCCCCTACAGGTCTCTTTCAATTTTCTCCTTTTTTGTACTGGTTCTCATCCATATTTCCTTTTCTCTTAGGTTATCTTTTTTTTTTTTTTTTTTTTTTTTTTGCGGTACGCGGGCCTCTCACTGTTGTGGCCTCTCCCGTTGCAGAGCACAGGCTCCGGACGCGCAGGCTCAGCGGCCATGGCTCACGGGCCCAGCCGCTCCGCGGCATGTGGGATCTTCCCGGACCGGGGCACGAACCCGTGTCCCCTGCATCGGCAGGCGGACTCTCAACCACTGCGCCACCAGGGAAGCCCTCTCTTAGGTTATTTTTGATTTGATGCTTGACACTGTATTTGATAACTTACTTGTAGATAATAATTTGAAGTCTAGGCTCTTGTACTGCTCTGGTTAGACACGTGGGGGGAACTAACATCCGGAATACCTTAATCCAACTTGAGCAGTAATTTTCCGGGCCACTTAAATGACTAGTAGATGGGCTAAAGTCTGTATGATGCCTGATTTGCTTCCAGTTTACCTTGTCTTCTGGTGGAGCTATCCATCCCAATTTAAAGATAAGGGGATATACCAGGGTCACTATCATTGTGAGCCTGCTATTCTAAATTGTCCTTCCTGGCCATGAAAGGATCAAAAGAACTACTCAGCCTTCAGTCACCTCTTTGGGAATTTGCAAAGGTCCCTAGGGGAAAAGCAACCCAATGCTATGGACTTTCATCTCCTCCTGGATCTTAAGCTGAAAACATTTCACACCTTTTAGCTCTCTGATGCCTTCAAGCAGACACTTCTAGCAATTATCCCACCCCCCATACAGTTCTAGTGTCCTCGGTGAGAAGGGTGCTCAGTTTTTATCTAATTTGGCACTTGGAGAAGGGGAAGTCTCCACACAGAATTTTAAGGACAGATACTTGGGTAGTTCAAAGTGGCAGGGATGCAACTAAGGACAATTAAAATGGATAACCAACAAGGACTTACTATTATATAGCACAGGGAACTCTGCTCAGTATTATGTAACAACCTAAATGGGAAAATAATTTGATAAATAATAGATACATGTTTATGTATAACAATCACTTTGCTGTACACCTGAAACTAACAAAACATTGTTAATCAAATATACTCTAATATAGAATAAAAAGTTAAAAAAAGTTTATAAGCAAAACACAGACCATAGGAATTTGTATTAATTGGTGAAAGATATTTAGTTTTTAGTGATAGAATATAAAAAGCAAACATATTAACAAACAAATAAAACTGATTATTTTTAAGCTGATTGTGCAGGCTTCTGAGGACTTAAGAAATTGCAACTGGTTTCTGAGGCACTAATATAATCATCATTTCTCCCTGCCGAGTAGCATGTTCTGGTTAGAAATGTGAGTGCCTTGCTTATATCATGAAGCTCTCAAGACACACACAAAATTTTCAGTCATACATTGACCTTAAATATGACTTTCTCCCTGAGCTCATGAATGACACAAGGTTGACTTTCACAGATAAGCAGAATTTAGTTGCTAACACTTGCTCGTGTTTGTGGATAAACACGACTTTTAAGAACATAAACATTATTTCGCTTGATTGAAACAGACGATACAGGAAAATATGGCACTGTTTTGCTTTTTCTTTAACTTCAAAATAGTTATATTCAAATTTGGGAGGCAAATCTCTAGCAATTGTCAAATACATTCTGAGACACTGTATAATAGTTCCAAGGTTTGAAGCATCCAATTGTGTAAAGTAATCAAATTAACCAAATGATTATAATATCAAATCTCTTTTCACTACGTCTGGAGAGCTTTCTAAGGATGGAGACCAGAATCATTGCTTAGTTTTGTATACAATGAGATAAAAACACATCCTTACATATAAATGTCTTTGATATAAATGAAACATAAAGGTATTTTAGTTTTACTTTATAATTCAAATTCAAAAGAACACACATATTAAAGTCCATCAAAATAAAAAACCTACATTTTAATAAGATACACCAGTTTTTAAATAGTATAAGAGGTTTTGTCCTATTGATACCACCCAAACAATTATAGATAGAACATTTCAGAATACAGATGCATTTTGAGATTGCTAAAAGAGGCATCAAAAAATGAATACACAATGTTTAGAAATGAAATAAAACCTATATATCACTTAAGAAAGTTCAAAAAAAAACCTATATATGATAAATGTCGATTGGTTTTGAATGTTCATTGTGTATCTATATTACAGTAATTCTTATTAAATATCTATAAATTATTTCAAGCAGGAAGAATAATCTATTTGTGATTTAGCTTTACATTCAAATATTTCTGTAAAAAAAAAAGGACGTTTAAAAGTTAATTTTGACTATCTTTCATCTACAATGTAGAGTATAAGTATAAATCCTTAAAATAGTGCCTTTACATGTATCTTTTAAGAAAATGTATCCAGGCATGTAAGGTTTTAAAGTAAATGAACGGAATAATTTTGTGAACAAATTGCAAGTTACATTAAAGGAGAGTACTTAGTTATGAATATATTAAATCAGTTCACACTTTGTACTCTTTATGACTGAAATTATGTAATGTTCAGCTCTCTGTGTGTGTTTTACTTGACTGATACCCAAATGAATGTTGCATTGATTATATATTACCCTTTCTAATCCTCTTAAAGCTAAATGTAAAATAACCCACATACACATACAATATCCATGTCTCAGGAGTACCTTGGAGTATGTAATATTTTCAATTAAATTTGGTACACAACAAAACATTTTTTAAAAGTCTCTTTATTTTTTGACTCACTTTTAATTATGCAACAGTTTAAAATGAACAGTAAGAGGTAATGTAATCAAGCAATGATGTTATGAAAATCTGGGCATGCATTAGTTTCCATAGCTGACATGTTTTTCCTGCCCCTTCTTTTTTTAAAACTGTATATCAACTCATATTTTCTAAAACAACTCATGGGCTGTATAGGTCTGTCTTCTGAAGTGATGAGTTAGAGAATGTTGCAGAAGTACTTGCCAAATCATAGTACCATATTAGTTCAAGCATGATGAAATTGTTCATTTTAACTATAATCATGTAATTCATCAAAATACTACTAGAGCATATCATTCTCAACTATTACACTGATAAAGCACTTTATTCTAACAGCAACAAATGCAGAGAATTATTTTTTATGTTATCTACCCCCGAAAAATAATTGTTTTGAATCTGGGCAGGTCTTGCCTCATAAATATATTTTTTTCGTTAAAATTATTCTTTTAATTTACCAAAATGCAATGTAATCATGTCTTTTTTTTAATTTTTTAACATCTTTATTGGGGTATAATTGCTCTACAATGGTGTGTTAGTTTCTGCTTTATAACAAAGTGAATCAGCCATATGTATACATGTATCCCCATATCCCCTCCCTCTTGCGTCTCTCCCTCCCACCCTCCCTATCCCACACCTCTAGGTGGTCCCAAAGCACCAAGCTGATCTCCCTGTGCTATGTGGCTGCTTCCCACTAGCTATCAATTTTACATTTGGTAGTGTATATATGTCCTGCCACTCTCTCACTTCATCCCAGCTTACCCTTCCCCCTCCCCGTGTCCTCAAGTCCATTCTCCACATCTGCGTCTTTATTCCTGTCCTGTCCTTAGGTTCTTCAGAACCATTTTTTTTTTAGATTCCACATATTTGTGTTAGCATACGGTATTTGATTTTCTCTTTCTGACTTACTTCACTCTGTATGACAGACTCTAGGTCCATCCAGCTCACTACAAATAACTCAATTTCGTTTCTTTTTATGGCTGAGTAATATTCTATTGTATATATGTGCCACATCTTCTTTATCCATTCATCTGTCAGTGGCCACGTAGGTTGCTTCCATGTCCTGGCTATTGTAAATAGAGCTTCAATGAACACTGTGGTACATTACTCTTTTTGAATGATGGTTTTCTCAGGGTATATGCCCAGTAGTGGGATTCCTGGGTCGTATGGTAGTTCTATTTTTAGTTTTTTAAGGAACCTCCATACTGTTCTCCATAGTGGCTGTATCAATTTACATTCCCACCAACAGTTCAAGAGGGTTCCCTTTTCTCCTCACCCTCCCCAGCATTTACTGTTTGTAGTTGCCTCATATTTTGATAAAAGGAAAATTTCAACATGCTTTCATGTACTGACTTGAATGTAGTTGTTTTGCATTTGAATAACTCCAACTATTAAGCATTAAAATATGTCAGGGTGTCTGGAACTGAAATGGTATATTTCCCACCTGACAGTTTCTTCATTCTCCTTGATGAATACACAACAAACTGGGAGAGTAAGCAAGCAAGCATCCCCTTAAGTCATAAATCAAGAAGATCATGCAAACCTACTATCTTATCACCCAACAATCCTTTCTTGAAAATTCCATTTGTCATCAGAGACTACAAACTTTTCAAATAATGTGTTGGAAATCAAACTGCACTAGATGAAAACCCTATTAATTGTCATTTATTCAAAAAAGAGCAAAGTGAGGCACAAAAAAAAGATCAATTAGTAACACTTTTGTACCTTCTAGTTTACTAAGACACCCAACTTTTGTGTATTGCTCATGGGATTGTTTATTTCATAAAATAAGAACAATTAACTACCACTGAAACAATACTGTAATGACTAATAATACTCACGTATTTGTATGCTGTACTTGAGCACTAGAATATGTGTGTGAAAATATCCCTGCTTTCCTTCTGAAGATTGGATTATCTGCACCACAGGGCCAGGCATAGAGAGCAACTTTATTAGAAGAGAGAGTTACCAATACTGGAAGAAACTCTGGTTGCTATCTGTGCCACCTAATCTATCATTTCCTTGTACGTTTCTTTTGTCTTGTTTTTAGGTTTTATGCTTGTAAATTAGTGTTCTTCATCCAGTACATGTTACAACCTTGGAAATCTTCAGCTTGGTAGATTTCCAAGGCAGATAAATTCCACAACCCCCATTAATTCTGATTTACATGGAGACAGGAACACAGTTGGCAACATTGTCCTTGCCCTCATCCCTCCTTTCCATACCCCATTTAAAGACACTCTCCTTTTGGGGTTCTGGAGCTTCATGAAAAACATCTTCTACTCTCAAAAACTGTGATCAAGTTTTCTAAAATACGAAAATTAAACTTACAAACTGAAATATTTGGAATAAAATTAAACAGCCCAGTGCATGTCACTCAGCAACAAAGCCACTTTCCATACTCTATGATCTGCCTGATATGCTCTTCTCTTGACTGCCTACTGACCAGTAATCTACTACTCATCAATCTTAAAATATGTAATATTTTGGATGTAAAATAAATATATGAAATTTTGCTCTACTCTGGTTCAAGAATATCAAGGGTAAAAATAAAATACATATTTCTTGTAATTATACAAATTTTAAAGATTCTGCTGAGTGCACTAAGATCTAAACAAACCAACTTCTTAAAAGGAAAAAGAAATGACACTGATATTTTCAACAGTACTTGTATAGACGCCAACAGGTACATGAAAAGATACTCAACATCACTAATTATCAGGAAAATGCAAATCAAAACTACAATGAGATATCACCTCACATCTGTCATAATGGCTATATCAAAAAGACAACAAAGAACAAGTGTTGGGAAAGATGTGGAGAAAAGGGGACACTTTTGCACTGTTGGCAGGAATGTAAACTGACATAGCTATTATTGAAAATAGTGTGGAGTTTCTTCAAAAATTAAACTACCATACATCAATTCCACTTCTGGATATTTATCTGAAGAAAACAAAAACAGTAACTTGAAAAGATATGTGCACCCCAACATTCATTGCAGCATTATTTACAATAGCCAAGATATGCAAGCAACCTAAGTGTCCATAGATACATGAATGGATAAAGAAAATGTGGTATATAAATATAAAATGAAACATTTCTCAGCCATAAAAAAGAAGGAAATCTTGCCATTTGCAACAACATGAATGGACCTAGAGGGTATTATGCTAAGTGAAAAAAGTTAGACAGAGAAAGATAAATATCATATGATTTTACTTATACATGGAATCTAAAAAACAAAACAAATGAACAAACCTAATAAAACAGAAACAGATTCATAGATACATAGAACAAACTGGTGCCAGAGGGAAGGGGTAAGGATATAGGCAAAATAGGTGAAGGGGATTAAGCGATACAAACTTGCAGTTATAAAAGAAATAAGTCACAGGGATATAATGTACAGCATAGGAATAGTCAATAACATTATAATAACTCTGTATGGTGACAGATGGTAACTAGACTTATTGTGATCATTTCATAATGTATAAAAATATTGAATCACTGTTATACACCTGAAACATAATGTTGTATGTCAATTATACTTCAATTAAAAAAACATATTACTGTAAGTTTATCATTTCAAAACTTTTGCTGTGGTCAATTGAGAGTGTTAGCAATTAAACTATTATTTGAGAAAATGTCTGTTCCATACTAAAAAACCTCCTTACTCTTATCCTATGAATACTGTTATCTTGTTCAAGACTATCAGCCTAGGCTTTCATAGAATTTCTTTATCTATCTATCTATCTATCTATCCATCTATCGGTTCTGGAATTTAACAAAGCACATACAAATTTCTTATCAATTTATCTGAGTATACAGTTAGAAAGATCTCATGTGGCCCCAGTTTAAACACACTGTGAATTCACAGATTCTCCATTTTGAAGCTAACTTAAATAGACTGAAAGCTGTAATTCATTTACCCTTGACAAAACATGGCTCCACACGGCCAAGGGGGAAAATGTTCACCGCAAAGGACTGTAAAAAATGAAATATTTATTGAAAATCAGTAATTTGGCCATTTCCATGCATGGTGAGTGACATATGTATTGAGATTTCCTTTCAATACAGTTCCTTAAAAAAAAAAAAAAAAAAAAAGGAAAATGAAAACTGTGAATATAGGATAAAATACAAAATAACCTCAAATCATGGCCTAGTTTATTCTTTCTAAGGGAATTATTCCCTATTTTACCTGTAGAAAAGAGAAAGCATTTTGCTAAATCATTACTAAAAGTTTCTATTCTACTGATATGTTTCCTTGAGAAGTGAGTTTTCCTATGTAACAACTAAATCTGCTTCTATAGCCTTTGCATGTTAAATGGATCAGTATGAGTCTTCTGATTACAGTAAAATTTCAGAATTCTCATCGCAGAATTTTTATTGGTTTATGGTATTTCTCTCTCCTTTCCCACTCCCAATTAATGCATATATGTTTTTGTAATTTTTGAATTAGGAAAACAGTATGAGCAGTTAACCAAAAAAAAGAATACCTAATATGTAAAGATATTTTAAAGGAGACACACATTGTTATCACTGTCTCAGGCCACAATATAGAAGACCTGAAGTCTCCAAATATTGTTATTTGATTCTTTTGCAAAATTTAGATGAGGGTGTTCTCTTTACTTCTATACTATAATATCTACTACTTTGAAAGTATTATTTAGTATAAAATGCAATCCATTGGTCCTCTGCTTTTTCCACACAATATCAACAAAAAAGAGTATAATATAATAGTAATAACATTTCAAATACATACAAATAATAAAATTAACTTTTACTAATATATGGTTTGCTCTGTTGGGTAATCATCTGTGAACCATAAGAATTAGCGTCATTTACTAAGCCCCTGGCAGATATTCTTCTACCTTTTATGCGTTAAAGCACTTTCTACACATAAGAAGAAGGTGTAAGAGCTTTCTATGGACCATAAAATGTAAACAGCAAATTCATTTTTTCCTGAAAAATAAGTATTTTTTGAGTTCCTAAGAGCTAAAGTTATGGTAGGACAGGCAATGTTCCTGTCACTGAGATTCCACATTCTATTGGGGAGCCAGAGAAGAATCAAATTATCAGCTGTCTAAATAAGGTAATTTCCAGATTCTCCTTAAGTGTGCTGAAGGAAATAAATCAAGTGATATGATAAGGAAGCAGTGGAGAAGACTTCTCTGCATAGGGTTGCATGTGATTTGTTAGCTAAGGGGTGAAAGATGTGAAGCCATTTATTGTATAAGGACTGATAACCTACAATCTGTTTTCTCCAAGGGTCCAGAGGACTCTGCCTTTACTAGGTCAATAAGGAATGTGTCTATGAAGAAGAGCACTGACAAATTTGAGAAATTTGGTAATGGCTACTGTCCATCCCCAAGCCAGGCTTGATATTAGGAGATGCTACCATTGAATTAGAATATAGAATTTGAGAAGAGCAGAGACTAGGTGGAAGAACTTAAGCAACAAGGGAAAGGTAAATGAAACTATTTAAATGAAGAGTAAGTCATCAGTCATCTTAATAAATAGAAGCAATCAGAGTATTTTGACCTAAGAGATCTAAGACAATGGCTAGTATATCTTGATGTTCTGAAGGTCAATATAGACGGATAGTCGACTAGGATGTTCTCGATTTGAATAATAATAAGCATAATCTTAACTATAATAGAAAAGCTGGTGAAGAGAAGGCTCACCTCAAAGGAAAATCATGGTCTTCTTTCAGGTCCTAGATCTAAGTCACTTCTTATATCCTGAGCCTACTGATTAAAGGGAAGTTGGGATTCCCCTTGAGGAGACTCTGTAATACAAGTGCAGGATGTAGAGTAAATACAGCACTTTAATGTTTCCCCAAGGAATCTGAGTCTATTTAACAGGGAAACTGTGCACTATAGAAAAGGGAATACCCAGACTTCTTAAGGACTATAAGACACAGGATCTGAGCTGACATAATACAGAAGGACCTGAAATACCACCGTCAAGGTCCTCCTTTTATCTGGGGCCACATGAGTGCTGGGCGAGTCCATCTCCTATTGATTTCAGTGGGTACTCAGACCCACCTAGTTGTTATTTCCTTAATCCCTGAGTATGAATTCCATCACCCAGAAGCAGCTGCCTGACAGAAGAGAGCAACAGAATATAGAGTAATGTGCTTAGAGTTCAGTTTCCCTGCTCAAATGCCTCTGCCACACCATCCAAGGGCTAATCCATTGTCACGGTATCACATACAGCATTGCCCCAGACTCAGAACTCCTATTACTACACAAGCATATAATGAGATAATTGTGAGATTCTTTGCCCTTACCCTGTACACAGCTGCCCTAATCTAACAGTGGAATTATATATTGAAGGCTTAGCTAAGGTGCAAGCTGAAGAACAAAACCTTGTAAGCCTGAACGGCAGTCCAATACGATGAGGTCTACACACTTAACCAACAGCCAATAATAGTTAGAACATAGAGGAACAAAGAATTGGAAGTAGGAATGTCTCTTTTCATCACCTCTCTAAGGGACACATTTGTGGAGTTTATATTGTTACAATAACCTTAAACTCTGTTTTAGAGGGTCTTTCGTTTCCAGAGGGTGGGGGGAGTTGATAAACACTTCTGTTGTAGGACATCAAAAAAACTGATCTAAACTGGAAGCTATAACTATACACTTCGGGGTCTTCATAAAATTTGACAGGGGGCAAATAAAAGCGCTGTTATACTAGATGGGGTAATTAACCCTGATTACCATGAGGATACAGTAGCAACTGCACAATGGGTAAGGGGAGGAGTATGTTTGGAAACCATGAATACATTGAAGGTTCTTGGATATTTCCATGCCAAGAGACTGGCTGGATGATAGTGTTACTTACTCGGGTGGACAAGACTAGAAGAGGAACAGGTATCGTTGGAAGGTTAAGAATCAAAATTTTTGTCTTAAGTACATAATAGAAATCAAACACAACATCAACTGGGCAGTTGAAAATAAAAATCTGGAGCTCAGAGGAGAACGCTGAGATAGAGCAATTTATATTTAAATGATATATAAATGCAATTTAAGGCCACAGAAATGCATTAGGTTACAGAGGGTGATGGTATAGACAGAGAAGAGAAGGAAGACAAGAATTAAGTCCTTGGGAAATTCTAAAATCAGAGGTTGGTAGAAAGTGACAACTAGATTATGGGACTTACAGGATATAGCCAAAGGAGTGGCAAGTACGTTACAATGAGAAGTCACGGGTCCAATTGTACTGAATACTCACAAGAGGTCAAGCAAGTTTAGGGGATAAAGTATCCATTGGATTTGACCACATGAAGGTTGTTGATGAGTTTTTTAGGAATAATGGTTACAAACAAGATGGTTACAAAACAAGATTGAAAAGCGTTGGTTAGTGAATGGGAAGCAAGGAAATGGAGGCTGTGAGAGTAAACAATTATTTCAACGTGTTTATTTCAACAGTTTTACCATGAAAGGAATGGAGAAATGAGGTAGTAGCTGTAGAAGGATGCAAGGTTCAAGATTTCCTTTTTTTTTAGTATGGGCAATGCTAAAGTATGTTTGTATACCCATAAAAATGATCCTGGCGAGGTTGGTGTCAGTGGGTGGAGAGCAAGAAAGGAATCGAGAATGGAAGAGGGAGCTACTGAAAGCAGAGAAGGCATGGGATCCAGAGGAATACTAAGAATGCAAATATCATGGAGATAGGCTTCTAGTGAGAAGATGAGGTAATTTGTTTCTGATTGTTTCTATTTTTTCAACCAGGTGTGACTGAGTAAAGGCAAAAGTGGGAAAACATTTGGCAAGAAAGAGGAAATTATAGTTTTCTCGAAGAGTAGGAAAGTGATTTTGCTTCAGAAATATAATGGGATTAAGCATACAGTACCCATATAAGGCTCATCCATGACTAGCCTTTGGCCAATACTTCTGGTGTCCATTGTGACACTGATCGATGTGTGACTGTTTTACTGGTTGATGAGAGAGAAAGAGAAAATAATTGCTCTGTAGAGTGATTCCCGTCCCAACCAAATTTCAGTTGCTCTGATGTAGATTTGGAGAAGTAGGTTTAAATTTGGGCTGGGCCAGGAGTATAGGGTGGAAAGAGTGGAGTAAATTTTTAGGGTATTTTCAAGTGAGTGGTCATAATAATTGGTCATAGACTCTAAAGTAAGTGAGGTAAGAAACATGCAAGGAGCCGTGTGTTGACAGATAATAAAACAATGATATGGGTAAACGGTTTGGAGTTATTAAAAGTTGCTACAGCAGGAGTATTAAAGTAAGGAAGTAGAAAAATAAGATGTGGTGGTCAGAAAAGAAAATGCTTGAAATCAAGATTTTGCTGGTAATGTGGTTATTGGTGATAACATAGTTTAAAATGGGACACCTAAAAATGAACAGCTGAGTGTAGTTGAAACAACCAGTGTGGTTCTACAGACAAGGAAATTCAGGAGCGAAGAGGCCAGGTGGTGGGATGGGGCATCAACATGGATGCTATCGAGAAGAATGACAAAGAGCAGAAATGAAATAAAAAAGAATTGACACAGCAGCTAAGTTTCAATGAGGAAAGAGCTTAACATGAAGAAAATGGCAGCCATAAAAGACACAGATGGTAAAGATGATGATACAAGCATCACTGAAACTGAAGTTGCTATTCTTGATCCATGTCTTGTGGTGTTTGAGGAGGAATCAGGAGACAAAGGTAATGAAAAACATGGAGGTAGCTACCTAGGGTGACCTTATGTCTTGTTAGCCTGGGACAATCCAGGGTTATGCCTGTTACAATAGCATAACCATTACCAGAATCCACTTCTACTTTCAAAATTGTTCCAAACTGGACAATATATTATTTGGTCACTCTACATCTACCACATTTCCAACCCCTCTGTTATATGTTCCTCAAAATACTTGTCTAGATTTATCTTTACCTCATGCTCTACAGAAATCGAAAGTCTTCACAACACTCATATTCCTCTATCCTGGCTATTCGACAGGTGAATGTTTGCATTCTCTCTGAATTCTCTCACTGAGCAAAATAGGAACTGACTACCCAATGACTCCCAAATTTCCATAGGCTAACTGGTATAGGATTGGTTGCTGCACAGGAATCCCCAGGGAGAAATCACAATTCAGCAGATCTGAAGCAGGTGCTGGAAAACTTATCTAAAATGCCTTGATATGATTCATGAATGCTACCAAGTTTGGACAGCACTCGATTCTGACTTTAACAAGCATAAGGAAAGTGTGCGTGTGCCAGTGTGTGTATGTGTGCGTGTGGTGTTGAAAGTCACAGGAATTTCCATTTGAACAAACAGCACTTCACAGTTGCACTATTTGAGTTCTCTGACTAAAGAATCCTAAAATTGAATAGTTGGGATTTATAAGGTACCTTAATACTTTCAGGGCATATTCTAAGTCTGGCCTCCTTAAATTCTCTTTGACAAATAAACCCAGTTATTCCAATGAGACTGTAAGCCCCTTGTGGTTCTTTAAAATCCTGAAAAACATTTTGTTCTGAACCTTGCACATAGCATGTATTTAATAAATAAATAAATAATTGATTGAATCTCTGATTAGATTACGTGGAACTGAAACTTCTGTCAATATTTCTTTAGTTCTTGGACTCCAGTGGGGTTCACGAGGCTATCTTTTCCTGTCTACTGCTGAACAATACCTGTCTGGCCAGTATAGGGTGGGATTTATGATTCATCCTCAAGACTAGAATTTCTTTCCATTTGTGACTGCTTAGCCTCCACTTAATTTTTAAGTATTTTCTCTATCTTTCTATTGGCAGTTTATTCAATTAGTAACTAATGCAATGTGGATTTGGATGTTCCTTTACTTTTCCCAAGTAGGATACAGCTTTCTAATAAAAGGTCCAAAACAAAAGACAGTTTTATAAATATTGCACATTCATTTAATAAACATTCGGTAGATATAAAATCAAATGCATCTTGTCCATTTGAACTATATCTAATTTTGGCTTGCATTGTAGATAACACGGTAAATGGTATTTGTCATCATAAATGTATTATTATTTAATCAAATGAAAGTTCTGGTTTATCTTGAGCAAACTTTATAGTAGTTTTAATACACAGGAGCCGTTCTTGACAGATATGATGAAATAGATTTATCACTCTCGACAAATTATGTTGCAGAATGGCCTCTCATGACTGCCCACAATAGAAACCGCATTGCCATATTCAACAGGAATGTCACCTGTGATTCTGATTTTATAACCTTGTTCAGTGGCAGTCTAAAACTGCTTTTCTGGGGGACTGTAGTATACTTGGAGTGTGAGATGGTTATAAGAATAATTGTATGAATGAAGGAAACCTGTAGTCCTTTAAATCAAACTAAGTAGTGTTTTATTAAAGTGCTCAGCAAATCAATCTAAATCCAAGGGTAATAAAACCCTAATCAGGTAGTAGAAAAAATAATAGGTTGTCATGCATGAGAAAAAATAGGCAATCATGGAATGTTTTCTTTAATTAGGTCGTGTAAAGTGGAGGAACTGAGTAGGAACTGGCAAGACATTCATCATGAGCAAGGTGGGAAATTATTTAGATGACTAAGGAAGGAAAATTGCATGTGATACACTTAGATTTGACTGGACAGAAAATTAAAGCTTTTTAAAAAGTATATGTACTATTTTGCTGGTGATAACTATTGACAGGTGTGGGACTTTTCAAAGCTTAATTCAGCCAGTTAGTCATCTAGTTTGCTAAGTCCACATACGTTAACGGTTTTCTAATGATTTTCATTTCAGCGGGGCTCCGGGCCCCTGGATGTGCTCCTCTGGCATTCTTACTGCAAAACTGTCTCTCGGGCTTCCCTGGTGGCGCAGTGGTTGAGAGTCCGCCTGCCAATGCAGGGGACACGGGTTCGTGCCCCAGTCCAGGAAGATCCCACATGCTGCAGAGCGGCTGGGCCTGTGAGCCATGGCCGCTGAGCCTGCGCTCTGCAACGGGAGAGGCCACAACAGTGAGAGGCCCGTGTACCGCAAAAAAAAAAACTGTCTCTCACCTCCAATGGAATTTGGCTCCTAATAAACTTGAGACTGACTATTAAGCACTTCTCATTTTCCTCTTAAACTGAAAGGAGTAATTAAAACTATCTGAGATTGTTAGTACACTGCTCTGTACAGGGATACTGTTACAAATTACAAACATCAGTGGACAGATTTCTTGTTAGACACCGTCGCTTTTACAGCTAAGACTATAAAATATGTCTTTTTTTTAAAGCCTTAATTTTGGGAATGTAATGACATGATTTCACATATTTGCAGTATTGTGACAACCACCTCAGATAAAATTATGTTTACCAAATTAAATCTGAGAACTCAGCCTTCGCCACCCCAAATAACATCATTAAACAATAGAAACATTGTTGGTCTTTATTTCTCCACTATATAAAGTCATTTCTATGTCCCTAATGATACTTCTAATTAAAGACAATATGAGTATCTATGTGGTACTCCTCCATTTCTTTTTATGTCAATCAACAATGCAGAGCGAATACATATATACCAAGGAAACATTTGATGAAGTTTAGTTTCCATGAATTGCAGTCATGACTTTCCTAAGTTAAGAAGAGGTGGCAAATACCGGCAGGCACATCTAAGACATCTATGGACACAATCTCATTTGTTAAGTTCAGATTTGACCTAAGAATCTGTTTTAATCAGAGAGTGTTGGCCAAATCTCCCTGACCCACTTCAGAGGTCAGCTTGCACTACTGTGGACAGTTCCAGCACTTACCAGTGGCTTTCTACCCCAAGCGTCTCTTTCTAAGGACTCTGTTTGACCAGTGCATGGGGTAGGCCAAGTGTTAAAGACCCAAGAGCATGTCAGAGAAGCCACCGTCACTCACTGCGTGATGAAAGTCGGTGTTAACACCCAGATTCCTTACCCCTCATAGTGAAAAGTCTGAGCCATTCTGCACAACGTTTTAAAGGGTCTCCAGGAGGACTGAGTCCCAGTGGCCTACAGCAATAACTTCACATTAACTTAGCCACTGTTAGCTTTTCTCCTTTCACTTTCTCACTTAATTTGCCAAATAAGATACTCATCTCTGGGTCTAATTTGGGGTGACTTCTCAACACAGCACTCTGGGCAGAGACTACCAATCACCACTGTTGCCTATGAGATGCGAATTCTCTGGCAATCCAGCAGTGGGTACTGGCAACACTATATCCTGATTTCTACTGCAGGAGCAATAAACCAAGTATTGTTTTATTAGTTTACTTCCTTCCACTCTGAACTGGCCGTTTCTCTATAATTAATTACAAGACCAAATTATTTTGAGGCTTTTCATTTGGCTAGGCACAATTCAAGGTATTCTACTTATGAATTAGATGAAAGGTACCTTATAAACAAGTCTTCACCCTGCCTTTTACAGGTAAATCCCTGCTAAAAACACACCTCAGAGGATAAGTCCTCAGAATGACAAATTTTCCACTACTTTAAACTGTAAAAAACTTATTATTCTTTAGTTCCAAAATTGACATCTATTTTTTTAAAATAACTGGAAATGCTATTTAAACGGAGAGTTATTTCAAAATTCCACATCAAACATTTTCTCTTAATTAATTATATATGCTGTTTACCTGCTTTTGTTAAACATTTTTGTACCTCCTGTGAATTGTAAAATTGAGATAATGCTGAAACATAAAATGAAGAATACACTTAAAAACCCACAGAGATCAGTAAATATAAAATAAATCAATAAGACAATGCATTTTGGGTGACATGATGCACAAAATTATTATTTCATAGACTAGCAAACCAGAGTACACTGAGAGGAGATTGTAACAAAATAGATATCTATTATAAATGGGATTATGTCACAATGTTTGATATGAGAAATCCACATAGGCTCTTTAAGATGTAAAGAAATCACTCATAAGCCCAAGGTAAAGAAAATGAAGTTCCATGTACAGTTGGATTTTCATAAACCATATTTACATGTCTAGGGGTGTGCCTGAATTCCAAGATGGGCAGGCTTTCCTGAAACCCACTTACACAGTATAGCTACTTTTGTTTTCCACAGTATCTGGCCCTAATACATTGGTTCTTAAAGTTTAAATTCCATCAGAATCACCACGGAAATTTTGTAGAAATGCACATTCCTAACCCTAATCCCCAAAATTTTCCCTAAGTACATCTGGATGGGGCCCAGTAACTTGTGTTTTTCCAAGAATTCCAGGTGATTCTGATATAGATAGTCTACAGATCAAATTTTGATAAAATCTAATCTATTTGGTACCTAATAAATTCTTCTTGAATTTAACTTTAAATGCTCAAACATATTGAATATAAATAATTTTAACCTTGCTTAAGAAGGAAGCCATGATAAAAATAAGATGAATATATTACATAATTTTCCATGATTACACTAACCTATTGACTGACCATCAGTGGGTATAAGAACAATTAAGCTACTTCCTGAGGAGCAGATTCTCATTAGCCTACCTGAGATTTGCAAACAATTTAAATCACCTGGTTTGGTCCCAGGACCATGTACTGTATTCCATTACCATCAAGTAATATGAAATGAAGTTCATACTTGCACAGCTTTCATATTTCCATGTGCTGCCTGGCTGGATGCTGGCATGAGCTCCACAAGGTCTGTTTGATTTAGTGGTTCAACAAGCCCGCCAAAGAGGTCCTATTGCCTCTCTTCCACCCATGAAGAACCAACCTACAAATCACTTGTCAACAACTTTGATCTACCTTGTTTCAGGTGGTTTACTCTCTGTCTATTATTTCTGCTAAGAGACCCGTGAAAATTAAATACAGACCTCACTGACGCTTGACTGACCCGGTGCTCCATCATAACAGCAGTGTAATAGCAATAAATCATTTCAACTTTAATCTATTGTTATTGATGAATGTACAATTATTTGTCATCTAATATGCTGAAAATGATGACCAAAAAAATAGATCAACTTTTTTCTTCTTCCAAGTGCGGCATTGATGGATTGTATCCCTAAGCTGTTATTACACTTATAATGTACTCCTCTGCACTGACAGCACAGCTAGTTTTTTAATCATTCCATAGTAATCAACTTAAGACAACACAGCAAGACTCATAACTCATGTTCTTTTCTCTTTTGGCAGTGATGGGAAATGAAAATGTTTTTATTCTTTTGAAATAATTCTTACCTGACTAGGCTGAAGATTGCTTTAAAATTGTAAATAAATGGCTGTTTATTGAGCTGGAACTGAAACGTGACATATTAAAATGTCTCTTTCCAAAGGGGGAAAAATTATTTAGGCTTGAGTGGAATGAGACAGTAAAAAAAAAAAAAAGAAAAGAAAGAAAAAAAAGTTTTTCTTTTCTTTTAACTGGTTCATTGCTAAGTTTACATGTTCAGGAAATACTTTAGTAAATTCTATGTTATGGGCACAAATGCTGTAAGGGAAAATGACAATGTTAAAATAAGAAATAATAATTGCTCTGAAAGCACTATTCTATCTTCCTGCAGGTGCCTTTCCAACTCTTTTCATTTATGCTTCAGTTACTAGCTCAGGTGGCTGGTAATTTTTGTGTGATGAAATATACAGATTAGAAAAAAAAAGTGATTTTATCAACAATTGGCTCAAGATAAAGTTTCCCCGTAAACCAACAAAATATGCATAGCTAAGTAGAAAGCTCAAAATCTTGGGACCAAAAATGAATTAACTTTAATCCCTCTGTTCTTATGACATGAAAAAATATTCTTGAAAATTCCTGTTAGACATTAATCTAAATCTCTGTTGCTCCTATCTATTCATAGGAATGATTTCCCCACAACTAAGAAGAATACAAAGTGGCACTGCTGGGTCTAAGGGAACAAACCTTTGACTCTCATACAGGGCCCAGCTTTTATGTTCTTAACTCAGGAACTGGTTAGAAAAACAGCCACCTTCTTAGATTCTCAAAGATACACAGTTGGGATATATTGTAAATAAGG
Organism: Phocoena sinus; assembly: GCF_008692025.1. Classification (NCBI taxonomy): domain Eukaryota; kingdom Metazoa; phylum Chordata; class Mammalia; order Artiodactyla; family Phocoenidae; genus Phocoena; species Phocoena sinus. The sequence continues at coordinate 84,650,572 of NC_045769.1, read as the reverse complement.
AATAGATAATGACTTAATTAAATATAATGTAACAGTGAAATTCAAAGTATAGTCTATAGATCAGCAGTAAGAACAGGACCCTGGAAACTCATGAGAATGCAAATGTGTAGGCCTCAGCCCCTTGAATCTGAATCTCTGGGGATGGGGCTCACAAACCATGTTAACAAAGTCTCCATTGGACCTGATGAATACAGAATTTGGGAAGCTTGAATTGAATAAGGCTTCTTCTCTTTGTGTTATTTATTACCAGTAAAAGGGTCCAAGACAGATATATGGCAGGAAGATGCTTCTACTGTAGACCAACACCAGGTGGTCATTGAGGGCACACCTCTAAATCTGCATTTGGCTTAAAGTCCTTTCCCCCAGGGAAAGTCATTTACCTTTGATCTGCTTCAGTTTTTCCATCAGTAAAATGGAAATAAACATAGTGCCAACCCCCATAGGGTTGTTGAGAAGAACAATTATTTAACGGATGTGAAGGACTCGGTGTCAAGCATATAATAAATACTCAGTAAACATTAGCTATTAATGTTATTCTTCACTCATATCTGGAGAATATTTTAGAGGAATTGAAAATGTCTGGGAGAGGCCAGGGACTTGAAAAAAAAGTGGGCAATCAATATTACGTATTAAATAATGTTTTAAATCTTCAAAAGGCCAATTGGAAAATACTGTTTTATTACTGTTATATGGTTGGATATACATGAAAAATAAAAAGAAAATAATTGCCATTCTCTAATTACGCTTGTCAAATTTCTGGCTTTCACAAACAAAACAAAACAAACTGGCACGACATTTCAGGATTCAGATCATTACTACACATTGGTTTTCCACATCACTTAAAGGACACAGTACTCTAGTCTCAGCCTAGTCATTACTTATCTGTTTTACCTTTCTCTGATATACCTGTTCAATCTAAAATGCTGCCTCTGGTGAAGGAAAATGATAAGGGTTTTAAGAGGTAAGCATTATAGTGACTTGCTGCTATTAATCTACTTTGGGGGCAAAACCCTAGGCATTTAGAAAATAGTCAAACTGCAGCCTCATGAATGATGAGTTCACATGTCTTCTACTAACAATGTGTCCCTGGTATGGATGGGAGCAGGAACGAACAAAAAGTTGAATATTCTCAGAGGGAGTGGAGAGTTCTAAACTGTCAAAACTAAGAAAAGTTGTTTTCTGCAATAGTAGGAGACAACCAAGGATTCTCATGACAGGGAAGACTTCACAATAGCTCACATGCATTAAAGAATAGTCATACCTGACCCTTCTTCTTTTACCACCCCATGATAAATGTATAGTGTGGTGTAGAATCAATGACTTTCAGAAATTATATTAATCACTGTGCAATATTAAATATTCATTTGCTTTATTCTTTAATAGGTCTTTCTCTTTAATCACTGTCACTTCCATTATTATTCTCTGTGGTGTTCATACTTTCTGGATGGCAAAGACTTGTTTCTGGTGCACTTTCAGTGACAGCATCGAAGATGAAATTGTCCCTTGATTTAAACCCCCCAAAAATCATATTCCTTCTTTAATCCTAATAATTATTGTAATATTATTTGTAATATTGTTGGAACTGTTTTTAAGCTGTATTTTTTAATCATCATGCAAACTTTCAACTGATTTTCTATGCCTCTTCCCATCTCTGTTGTGCAATTATTTATACTAAGTTTTCTCCTAGCCCTAGAATCCTTTGTAAGATTAAATAATACTTTGCACATGGATTCCTTTTGTCATGTTCTTCCCATACTGATAATATCTTTATTTATTTGACTTCATTAGTATAAGCCACACTACTCAGCTACTTATGTGGAAATTTTATTAAGATGGGGATCATTGAAGATAAGTCAAAAAACCTAATGCTGTTCATTGTAGCTGCTTCCTGGCACCATTCTTGTAAGTCTAAGGTCCTTAAATATACAAATAAATATTATGTTTAGAAGGTAAACGAACAGAGACTGTAGGAAATTTTCTCTTTTCAATGCCGTATATATAATTGCACAATGGTTTTGTTTCAAATAAAAGTTATTTGGAAACATAAATTTCTAAAATTCACTTGATAATGAATAGATAATCAGAATTTCCTTAGCTTTCATTTTCAGTATAACCGAAAATATGTCTGGCTAGTATAAGAAGGATTCAATATAAAAAAGATGCCAAGTAAAATGAATTTTATCCAGGATAAATCATTGGTGATTTGCCTACCTGCTCTTAAATTTGGTCTGTTCTTAAATTTCTTTTAAAATGCTGTTCCTTAGTGATCAAAATAGGAAATGAAAGAGGCTTAATTATTAGTAAGTTATCATAAATGACATATATCAATTCATATATAGATGGTGAAAAGAGTCAGTGAAAGTAAAGAGACAGAGTGCTTAAATAGGTATTCCTAAATTGTTGGATTCTTATTAAACTCTGCCAATGTTTTGGTAATATGTAAGACCTAAAATATTTCCAAAAATCTTCAAAATATTAAAAAGAACTATCGTCAGGGCACTAAGTCTTCATATTCTTCTGCGGAATTCACTGTAAAAACTCCTAATTCACAAAATAACAATAATTTATTGAGAATTTATTTGCTCTGTGTCAGGTGCTCTTCGGAGTGCTTCATATCAATTTGACATGATTATTCTTATTTAATGTAACTAGAAATTAATGTTTGAGATATGAACAGTTTCCCCACTGTTATTAAGAGGCCTAAACTGAATTAAGAGGCAAGATATATCTACTTCAACAGCTATTGCACTGAAGACTGTATTTGTACACCAAATACTCAAAACACTTTGCTACATGTCCCAGGTACCCTTGCAGTTAAACTGAGGCCATATGTGTATCTCTAGTTACTGGACTATGAATGGAAGTGATGCGTGTCTCTTCTCACCAAGGCAGAAAAGAAAGTGTGCAACCTACATGCTTCTTTTTGTTAAGGCTAGTTTGGAGGCATCTTTCAGATGGTGAAATTATAAAAAGTTAGAAGTCCACCTGCATTAGTTTACTAGGGCTGCCCTAACAAAGTACCACAAACCAAGGGGCTTAAGCAATAGAAATTCATTGTCTGACAGTTCTGGAGGCCAGAACTCTGTAATCAAGGTGTCAGTTGGGCTGTGCTCTCTTTGGAGGCTCTAGGGAAGGATTTGTTCCACATCTTTCTCCTGGCTTCTGGTAGCCTCGGGCACCCCTTGGCTTGTAAATAGCCATTTTTTCCCTGTGTCTCTTCATATCGACTGCCCTCTATTTCTGTGTCCAGATTTTGCCATTTTATAACGACACTGGTTAAAGGACCCACTCTGATGATCTCATCTTAACTTGACAGCATCTGCAAAGACCCTATTTTGAAATAAGATCACATTCTTAGGTACAGGGGTTAGGGTTTCAAAATACTTTTTTTTTTTTTTGGAGGGGCACAATTCAACCTATGCCACCACCTAACGTGCATTACACATGAAAGCAAGAAATCAACCATTATTATTTTAACACACTGAGATGTGAGGGTTGGGTTTTGTTTGTTACACCACAGGATAGCTTCTGTTCTTAACTCATTCTATACTATACTGACTTATTCTTTTTTTAAAACAGATATTTATTTATTTTTGGTTGGGTCAGGTCTTAGCTGCAGCACACAGGATCTTCCGTTGCAGCGCACAGGCTTCTCTCTAGTTGCGGTGTGCAGGCCCTCTAGTTGTGGCGCATGGGCCCCAGAGTGCGTGGGCCCTGTAGTTGCAGCACGCAGGCCCTCTAATTGTGGCGCACGGGCTCCAGAGTGCGTGGGCTCTGTAGTTGCGGCAAGTAGGCCCTCTAGTTGTGGCGCACGGACTCCAGAGTGCATGGGCTCTGTAGTTGTGGCAAGCGGGCCTAGTTGCCCTGCAGCATGTGGAATCTTGGTATCCCAACCAGGGATGGAACTGGCGTCCCCCTCATTGCAAGATGGATTCTCCACCACTGGACCACCAGGGAAGTCCCATATACTGACTTATTCTATATTATAACATCTCTGAACAGTTTTCCTTTTCAGCATTTCATTTCCAATACTATGGCTGCTTAGCTCAGTTGAATAAAACTATCTATGGGCAATATAACAAATTCTGATGCATAACATTAGTTAAACCCCATATCACTCTAAAATACTTGTCCTGGTCATTGGTTACACACTTTATGATTTTCCTCACTGGCTACTATTAATGGTCAATTTTCCCTTCAAGCCTCATAATCAACCCCAATTCGCTTTCACTTTCTTTCTCTTTCTTCCTTAAGAAAATGGCAGTCACAATGATTAAGGGAACTCTACAGCTCTGTGAAATGTACATTAAAATAATCAGCATAAAGTCCTAAGTTTATACATGGAACTATAAGATTCTCCATAATATGGCTCCAGCCCACTCCATAGCCCTCTCCTCCTCATACCAGATAAGGCAGACATACTGTACGATGGGAAACATTTCATATGAACATTTTTCAGATTCACATGTCTTCGCTCATGCTGTTTTCTGCACATAATTGATCCACCTCACCCCACCCCCATCTCTTCTAAATGTACCCCTTAAAAAAACTCACATATAATTAAAGAATAAACTTTGAAGCATTTCCTAATCCTTTTAGGTAGAAATTGATAGATTAGTTAGGGTAGCATTTCGTTGATTTAATAAATTTTCCTATAATGTCAGAGAACTGATATGTTCACATGTTAGTCCAGTCACAATGTTCTTGATCAGTGATGATTCACGGACCCCAGATCCTTCCATCTTGAGGCACTACCTTCCTTACTGGCACAGGCAAAAGTTAAAGAAAGAGAAGATATGGCACATTGATGTAAGAAGGCCTGGAAAGTGCAGTCCTTTGGGGGAAAACATCGTTTCTAACAACTTTGTATTAGTGGTCAGTTAACTCTCTCTTCTTCACTTGGTACCTAAGTCTACTGAGCTCTCACTGCCCCTTGTACATCACTTATTTTATACTATCTATGGTACTAGATTACATTCTGTGTTCTTTTTTTTTCATGCTTTTCTCTCCAAATAGATTCTTAATTTATTGTGAGAATAAAAATGCTTAGATAATTGTGTTTTCTCAGAGTCCAGAATTTTACCTGGCACAGGGCAGGAACAAAATAAGTGTATATTTCACTTAATTACTCAATTAAGCAAACTTGCTCATTTCGGCTACTATTAGTACTTTCACTGTCCTGATTTCTAGTATCATACAATCAAATACGATTAAAAGAAATCAAATTCATTTGTAATACTCTGATTATTTTTTCTAGTTCTAAAAGGTAGTTAGCTAATGTTCATAGCTAAGCTTCTTAAGCACTAGGCCTAAAACCCTTAGTCAAATCTAACATTGCTGGTGGCATCTAATTGCTCAAGTATTCAAGTAATAGAATGTGGAAACACACAGTTTATATTAGTAAAGTCTCATAACATACAATTTGGTTATTACTATCTCCAGTGATTTGACACTCAATGTTATTTCTAAGAAGTTTATATGATAATGAATTTCTCCTATATTATTTATTGCTCAGAATTGTTTGGGCTGCAGCATTCACATTGATCACGAAATAACAAAAACTAGTGAACGATTTGAAGAAGTAAATAGGAAGAAGGAAAGTCTGAATATGCAGCTGCATGGAGCTGCTCATATTAAAATTTATTTTAAAATTTTATGATCGGTTTCTATTTCATTGTGTATAGTTCCACATTTTTATTTGTTTCCACATGTGTTAGCTAAAATGAATTGTTGTAGTTAGTATAAATTGCTGTATAAGAGAAATAAAGAAGTTAAAGCTACCTGGAGGCCACTATAGCTCAAAATGTGGTCAGGAATTTCCCAATTCCTCTTCTCCACATGCTATCATTAAGCTTTACACATTTACTGAACAGAATTTTTAAAGAAAACCAACAGCAAAGTCAACAACATTAATTCTGGATTACAAATCTCATCATAAAATTGTATCAAGATAGCATATCTATTGTCATGAAACCAATAATATTGAAATATTTGTCAACAGTTGTTTTATAAATTTGAATTATAGCTACCCGAATTCTCTATTGCTCAAAAAAAAAAAAAAAAAAACCTCAACAACACATCTTTTTTATAATGCTCTCAGTGCCTTAAATTCCAGTGTAAACTCCATAACCACTTACACATATATGCAAACAAAAAGCAGATGTGGCTTTTCAAGCCACAAATTCTGATGGGCAAAATATAACTTGATTTTTTATATTAACTTCATCTTTACTTTCAAACTATTTTCTCAGTAGTGGTAGAAAAATCAATTAGTTAATATTAGATAAGCTTGATCATTTTTTTTTTTTCAGCCATTTCAAGTTTAAATTCAGCCAATTAAGATTGCTTTTTTCTTTTTCCTTTTCTATGGGCTGGATAACTTCGGTATCCACAGTTAATTTGATCGTGACCTCAAGAGAAAAAGTCTGATCAGAGGTTAGTTTCTGTCCATGATGGCCCTGCTGAGTTGTAAACTCCTCGCTACTTCCCAGCTGTCATGGCTCTTCCACACCGGCAACAGCTTTCCTGGACACAGTCTCCACTGGCCTCCAATTACATAGCCCAACCTGATATTTTCTAGCATCCTGACCAGCTCATTTGAACTCCTTCTCACATCCTGCAAATGCTGTATTCTTCTCCACTTAATGGGTAATGGAAATATTCCCTCGCCTACCATCCCAGTGTTCCATATAGGATGTGGACCACATAGCCTTATATTCCCACAATCCATAAAACTGTCACAGTGTTTTATCACACCCCAAATTCAGCCTGGAATTCTGAGCCTAGAGTCCGTCTTCCAAGACCCTCACTGTATGCCTACAAATTCTCAGCAGTTAAACTGGTTCTTAGATTTCACTGTATTCCAATCATCATCACTATTTATACAATAAATGTACTTTTGTTACTATTTATGTAAAACAGAACTAACATATCCAGTGAAAAACTCTATCAAATTGGTCAAACGAAAAGGGCAATGAGAGTGTCGATGGGTCAGCTTGCAAAGGGAAGATGCTGCCCAGCACTGGCCACAGGTATGCACACCTGTTAAGCTAACCCAAGAATCTTATCTGCCTCAAATATTACACGAGGCCATTACACATTTGGACCACACAACCAATCATCCCTAGACTGATTTTAGACTCATTTAAATAATATTCCGACAAGCTACCTTCTTAACTTGTACAGGGAATAAATATACTGGTAGACAAACACACATTTTATTGTATATGAATATATTAGCATATTATGTACATCATGCACTCAAGAGTTTTACTTACATAATTCCACATCCTCAGTTTTCTTTATGTCAGAAAACTCACAAGAAAGGTTTTTTCCTCAATGTACAAGACTGAACATGAAGTGAATTTAGTTAGGCAAGTGCCTTCTTACATGGGGCCCCAATGTCCTTTCCTCAAAATTCTACATTATGCATGTTCTTCGTCTACAATGTTCCACCAATCTCCAAGCTTTGTAAATTTTTTAAGTGACAGCTTTAAGTGGAGTTGCTCAACAATAAAGGATCTTTGAATATAACTCTGGTATATTTACCCAATTTACTGCAAAGCTTGTTATTGGCTGTTTACAAATATTTACCTAAGGTTTATCATTATTTAGCACTTAAATATCTAAAACATATAAATGTGCTTAACTTGCTTCCATAGTGAGACGGTACTTGTTAGGGAAGCACAGTCGAACACAGACCCGAAGCAGTTGAGGCTCACATCACAGAGGCGAGTCATCTGATGACAAGCAAAGCAAAAAGGAAGCATTGTGAGGGTGGCAGAGAAAGCCTGGGTATCTCCATACCTGTGTAATTATTGTGCATAAGTACCTCATACTCAACTAGTGTCAGGCATCAGTTATTATTGATTCCACACAGCTGAATCACACAGAATTCACTCTCTCTGGGACTCAGCCAGAAACAAGGTTTATTAAGTCTTACATCACTTTATCATCAAGGTTAACTCCTCACTCTAAGGGCCATTAAGAGAGCTTCATTATTAGTTTGTAATTTTGTATGTTTTAAGTGGAATGACATTATTTTGCCCAAGTGAATAAAATGAAGTTCAGTAATGGTAATTGCTATCGCCAGACTCCATAGCGAACCTCACAGGACTTTCCAAAAGTAAAATGACAATGCATCATCATCAACCTGGCTACCGTCCTGCCACGATGATTTCTGGCATATTTCCAACGTTCTTCAACAATTCTTGGGTGTCCCTGCATAAGATATATGGCATGTCAAAGTCCAGATTCATTACCTTTCTACTTTTTTTTTTCCCTTCGGTACAAGATAATCCTTCATCATTGACTCATTTTTTAAAGGAGTCCTGCAGTTAAAAATATATTAAGATCTTACCACAAGATTTCTTGACACTGTCTCGTTATTATAGAAAAGAATATGTTCAAGGAAACTAATGGGTAGTAAAATGGCCAAGTGACAAAGCACGGCACTATACATACAAGAATGGATAGCACTGACATAAGATGATAAACTGGAATACCTGAACGTTCACGGGGATTTAAATTGTATTCGGTTAAGAAAAGTGCAGGTGGGAATTAAGAACCAACACATTACAAAGAATCTGAATATAACAAATTCTTCATGCCTTAGGCCAACATTACTTGGTTCCTGTCCTGAAAGATAATCTCATCATTTGAAGCTTGTTCCTTTGCCCATTCCCCTATTCCTTTGTTTCATATTTTCCCATATGCATGCAGTACACAAAATAGATAGATAAAAGAACACGCTTGTAACCAGCCAACCTGACCTCCCTCAGTTTCTTGACTACTTTGTATTCTTGGACACCACTGGGGTTTTGCTCTTCTAGTACCTTCCACTTAAAACTGATTTTCTTCCCTTACTATTTGCTCTAATTTAGGACCAGAGTAGATCTTGTTCTTCCAGAAACGTTTGGTTCACAGTGAAAAAGAAACTGAACTGGAACTAACTTAAGCCAAAATGTGGATGCCACATGTGATAGGCCACTTCTCACAGAACCACAACACAGTCAAGTGGTTAGGACACGGTTTTGATGAGGCTATCACAGAAGAAGGTCAAGATCCCTCAATTACGGTAATGAGATTTGAATCCAGCCTTAAGCAAACTCTGCTTACACTCAGCTAGATGACCTGTTGCATCTGCCTGTGGAGTTGGTATCAATGAATTAATATGCCTTTCCATGCCTTCTCAGAACAGGCATGGAAACTTTATTCATCCTTCTTCAAAATGCTCAAAGAGAACTCTGAAGAACTCTGAATGTCCCTGATTTGCATGTGCTCAGCCTTTGGTATAGTAGAAATATCTACTGAAATTTTTAAAAAGCAACAAATAACTTGAGACCAGTAAGCTTATGTCCATTTAGTTTGGATCAAAGTACAACGTGCTTTCAGAATTTCACAGTTAAAGGTACCACATAATACCTCTGGTTAGCCTCTTGGCACTGCACATGAGGAAACTAAGGTTAGGTGGGTTTAGTAAGTTATTTAATTAAAGATACATTTCAAAAGCAATATGTACCTTTAGAGGGGTCCATATGTACTAAGAAGACAAATCGGACTCTAGAGGCAATCACGTAGTTGATCAGCCATGGTTAGTCTCTGTACAACATATTAAATACCCTTACCCTAGTTTATCTTCTTTAAAACCATGATAATAAATATACTTCATAGGACTATTATGAGAGATATAATACCAGAGACTCATAGCTCAACACATGGCACAGAACAGGCCACCAAATAACTTCCTTCTCTTTCTACTTAACTCATATTAGGTTGACTTTATGATACTACTCTTACCTCTTTTATGTGTTAGATACGTGTACACCATATACCACTTTTCTCTTATTTTTATATTACAGTTGAAAACGTGTAATATTATTTTGGAGGTATTATGTACATGTTTTACATAAATGTTATGTTCCATTCTGTACCTTGCTGTTTTTATCTAACAGCATGAATTGAAAAACTTTTCACATAGATATATACATTTTTTAAACTATGGTGCACTGTTTCATAGTATATATATTCTAAGATTATTTGGCCAGTCTCCAATTTATGGACACTTAGTTTTTCAAGTTTCTTGCTCTTACAAATTATGATCCAACAAATATTTCATATATACCTTATCGTGCAAGATTCTTCTTGAATACATACCAAATGTGGAATCACTGGAACAAAGGCAATTAGCTATCTCTTGTTAGGTAACAAATTATTTCAAAACTTCCTGGCTATATACAACAATTATTTATTATCTCTCATGGTTTCCATGAGTCAGATATTCAAACAAGGCACAACAGGGATGGCCTGTGTCTACACTATGATATCTAAGGCCTCAGCCCTCTAGTTGTCAGGGAATGAAATATAGATGTTACTTTTGATCTTTTGGAAGAATGTCATCATCACATTGGGGGAAACATTTCTGGAAAATTCCATACACAATAAAAGAAAATGAGCATTTAAATTTCAGTAGATATTGCCAAGTGTTTTCCAAATTGTCTTTACCGTTTATGCTTCAAATGGCAGTTATATCTAGGTAAACATTTTGACTTCTTAATGCTAAAAAAATCTTTTAATGAAAGATGTTATGCTCCATCTATCTCAAGCAAGACAAAGAAACAGAACTTGTATTCAATTAATTAGAGTATTTCTGGGTGCTGAGAGGGATTTTTTTTTTTTAAACAAAGCTCTCAAAATACAGATAGGATACTTAATATTTTTATGCTTCAGTTTTCTTATTTGTAAAATTGAGATAATACAATCTCACTCAAAATAATAAGACTGAAAATTAACTAAAATATTTTATGCAAAGTCCTCAGCATAAGCAACTAATGCTTAAAATTAGCATTCTATATTCATGATTTTATCATAATAATCAATTTTATAATTATTCTGATTATGATTTTTATACTTTTCCATTTTCTCATGCAAACTTTCCAAAATAAAAACTTATATCACCCTAATTTCCCTTTGATTGCCTTTAAATCTGCAACCCACTATAATGTGATTTCAGTCCTATAAATATTTTACAAAAGATAATTTTGCTAAGAACATTATCAACCACTCATTTTCTAAATTAAATAAGCAATTTTTAGTTTTTACAGTAGATCTCTGCTGTTCTGACACTAGTCATTTTTTTTTAACATATATGGGTGTATGTATGTACATAAATGTGTATGCATGTTTATTCCTTCAAGAAGTATACAAGACAGTTAAATTCACTTTGTTAGACACATGCTTAAAATTAACATTTGAAAGATATTAGAACTGTACCTAAATATACTGAGCACTATAACTGCTTATTTGTATCATTATTTGCTATTATTACCAGAAATAAAGTAATTTATTGTTCATGGCACAATCCATAAAAGCCGAAAGACTTTTATGTGAGTGACATCTTCAAAGTGCTAAAGAATTAAAACAATCAACACAACACAAAAATCTATATCTGGCAAAATTATCTTTACAAAATGAAACAGAAATCAAGACCTTCTAAGAAAAGGAAAAGAGAAAGAGAAGTTTCATTAGGTCCCATTTGTTTATTTTTGTTTTTATTTCCATTTCTCTAGGAGGTGGGTCAAAAAGGATCTTGCTGTGATTTATGTCATAGAGTGTTCTGCCTATGTTTTCCTCTAAGTGTTTGATAGTTTCTGGCCTTACATTTAGGTCTTTAATCCATTTTGAGCTTATTTTTGTGTATGGTGATAGGGAGTGATCTAATCTCATACTTCAAAGCTTTTGCACAGCAAAGGAAACCATAAACAAGACCAAAAAACAGCCCTCAGAATGGGAGAAAATATTTGCAAATGAAGCAACTGACAAAGGATTAATCTCCAAAATTTATAAGCAGCACATGCAGCTCAATAACAAAAAAACAAACAACCCAATCCAAAAATGGGCAGAAGACCTAAATAGACATTTCTCCAAAGAAGGTATACAGACTGCCAACAAACACATGAAAGAATGCTCAACATCATTAATCATTAGAGAAATGCAAATCAAAACTACAATGAGATATCATCTCACACCAGTCAGAATGGCCACCATCAAAAAATCTGGAAACAATAAATGCTGGAGAGGATGTGGAGAAAAGGGAACACTTTTGCACTGCTGGTGGGATGTGAATTGGTACAGCCACTATGGAGAACAGTATGGAGGTTCCTTAAAAAACTACAAATAGAACTACCATATGAGCCAGCAATCCCACTACTGGGCATATACCCTGAGAAAACCATAATTCAAAACGAGTCATGTACCAAAATGTTCACTGCAGCTCTATTTACAATAGCCTGGAGATGGAAACAACCTAAGCGCCCATCATCGGATGAATGGATAAAGAAGATGTGGCACATATATACAATGGAATATTACTCAGCCATAAAAAGAAACGAAATTGAGCTATTTGTAATGAGGTGGATAGATCCAGAGTCTGTCATACAGAGTGAAGTATGTCAGAAAGAGAAAGACAAATACCATATGCTAACACATATATATGGAATTTAAGAAAAAAAAATGTCACGAAGAACCTAGGGGTAAGACAGGAATAAAGACACAAACCTACTAGAGAATGGACTTGAGGATATGGGGAGGGGGAAGTGTAAGCTGTGACAAAGCGAGAGAGAGGCATGGACATATAAACACTACCAAACGTAAGGTAGATAGCTAGTGGGAAGCAGCCGCATAGCACGGGGAGATCAGCTCGGTGCTTTGTGACCGCCTGGAGGGGTGGTATAGGGAGGGTGGAAGGGAGGGAGACACAAGAGGGAAAAGATATGGGAACATATGTATATGTATAACTGATTCAGTTTGTTATAAAGCAGAAACTAACTCACCATTGTAAAGCAATTATACCCCAATAAAGATGTTAAAAAAAAAGAGAGAGAGAGCGCGAGAGAGCGAGCGACCCCGATCATTGCCAGAAGACCTGTACCACGAGAAAATTTCAAAGCAGTTCTTCAGTCTTTTTAAGATTCTTTTCCCATATAGGTCATTACAGAGTATTGAGAAGAATTCCCTGTGCTATACAGTAGGTCCTTATTAGTTATCTGTTTTATATATAGTACTGTGTATATGTCAATCCCAATATGTATATGTGTAACTTACTCACTTTGCTGTGCAGCAGAAACACAACATTTTAAATCAACTATACTCCAATAAAAATTTTAAAAATAAAATAAAATTGTCTCTCTTCTATTCTCTCCTTCTGGGACTCTGATAGAGTTTTGTAAACCATGTCTAAATACTTATAAGTTATAAATCAAGCTAATAAAGAATTAAGTAGAAAAATTTTATCCTCTGAATCTTGAAAATTATATCTTCATATTGACATAAATTAAAAAAGAAATGTAAGTAAAGCTATGATTTTTATATGACTTAAAGTTGTCAAAACATCAAAGACAATGGAATTTAATTATTATTACGCAGGTAGGGATAAAATAAATAAAATAAAATAAATAAAAGCAGTTCTTCAGGAAGAATTATGATACCAGACAGAAATAATAGTTGGAGATGTCAGTATTCTACTTTCAGTAATGGATAGAGACTATCCAGAGAGAGAACAATAAGACAATTGGAATAACATTAAAAACCAAATAGACCTAACAGTCATAATGACAACACTCTATCCAATGATAGCAGAATATGCATTTTTCTCAAACACACGAGAGACATTCTTCAGGACAGACTATATGCTAAGCCACAAAACAAGTCTCAATATAAAAAGATTGAAATCATAAAAGTATCTCCTCTAAACATAATGAAATGAAACTTGAAATCAACAACAGACAGAAAATTGGAATATTAAGAAATACGTAGAAATTAAACAACACATTCCTAAATAACCAATGGGTCAAAGAAGAAATTACAAGGGAGATTAGAGAGTACTTTGTGACAAATGAAAATGAACGCCAAACATATCAAAATTTACCAGTTGCAGAGAAAACAGTGCTTAGAAGAAAACGTATATAGAGAGCCCCAAGGAGGGTACAAACATGGTGTCAGACATATGGGAAGTCTAGCACAGTGGCCCAGGCAGGTAGAGTCAGGAAGCTGACAGGTGAATTCCTCAAGTTTCAAAGACCATAGTTCTAAAGTGAAATGTGTGAACATTCACTGTGTCCCCTGGCTATGGGCTTTTGACACTTTCATACTGAAGTGGTCCAGGCCTACTGGTTCAGCCACATCTCATGGTTCTCTAGTCTTCCATCTGGGCAGGAAACTCACCGCGTATATCAGAGGGGCAAGTTGTATCCTTGCAGTGAATTGGAAGTCTCATTGGTGGAGGGAAATCCAGACCATCAGGATTTCTCTGGAGAGAAATCTTGAGCTCAGGGTTTAGATTGCACTGTTTAATATGGTAGTCATCAGCCACATGTGTCTACTTGACATGGGGCTAGTCAGAATTGAGATATGCTATCAATGTAAAGTACACAATGGGTTTGAAGACTTAAGAGTGTAAAATATCTCATTAATATTTTTATAGTAATTATATGTTGAAATGATGTTTGGATATAGTAGGCTAAATTCAATATATTATTAAAATTTATATTTTAATAATATTAATATTCCAATATATTATTAATATTCCAATATATTAGTAAAATTTCTCCTAAAAAAAAAAACTTATAGTTGTAAATGTCAACATATAAAAAAGAAAATCTCAAATCAACAGCAAACTTCACATCTAAGTGATCTAGAAAAAGAGAGCAGACTAAACTAAATCCAGAAGGAAGGATTATATTGGAAAACCTGTAGCTGGTATGTTGTCAAAGAATATGCCAATTATGACCCATTGAATGAGGGGCACAAGCCATCCACATGAAGATGGCAGGCAGCTCCCTCAGCATCCAAGTTCCCACTCTAGGGAAGTGAAAGCCCAGAAGGTATTTTGACTGAAGGTACTGTTTCAATACACTCACACAAAGGTAATAAAGTCATAGTTTTATTACTTACAGATACCAGAATAGAGGCGCAATGAGCCAGGGGAAGGGAGGTCCTCTGCTCCTTCCCCTGGTCACTAGCAAGCAGGAGATAACAGAGAGGGTAGCAAGCACCTATTGCTATACGGTGGTTGTGGCAGCAGTCACGAATTTTTCATGGGCTCAAATATAAGTGGTTATTTTAAAAGGTACCTCAGGAAAAGCAAGGTGGGAACCTGTGCTGGGAATCCTAAGCTTGGGTCCTTATCTAAATGTCCAGATTCTGGGTATGAGCTGAGTTGTCATACTGTAAAATGACCAGAGAGCAACTCGGAATGGCTTTTTCCATCCTAAGGATATGATGAAGATTAGAGCACACATAAACAAAAAAGAAAACAGGAAAACAATAAAAAGAATCAATGAAATCGAAGTTTGTTCTTTTAAAAGATCAACAAAATTGGCAAATCTTTAGCTAGATTGATTAATAAAAAAAGAGAAAAGATGCAAATAACTAAAATTAGAAATGAAAGTTGGCTCATTACTACTGACTTTACAGAAAAGAAAAAAGATTATAAGAGAATACTATGAACAATTATATTCCATTAAGTGAAATAACCTGTATGAAATGGACAAATTCCTAGAAACACTCAAACCACCAAATGGATTTCAAGAAGAAATTAAAAATCTGAATAAATGTATAATAAAGAAGGAGATCGAATCAGTAATTTAAAACAAAACATAATTTTCTAACAAAGAAAAGCCCAGGACCAGACGAATTCAATGGCAAATTCTACCAAACATTTAAAGAAGAATTAAAACCAATTCTTCTGAAACTCTTCCACAAAAGGAAAAGGGAAGACTTTCTAACTCATCCTATGAAGCCAGCATTACTTTAATACCAAAGTCAGCTAAAGACATCACAAGGAGAGAAATGTACCAGCCAATATCACTTATGAATATAGATGGAAAAATTCTCAACAAAATGCTAGCAGACTAAATCCAACAGCATACTGAAAGGAGTATAGACCGCAACAAAGTAAAATTTATCTCAGGAATGTGAGTGGTTGAACATATGAAAATCAATCAACATAATATACCATATAAATAGAATGAAGGAAAACAAATGATCATCTTGATTAATTCAGAAAAAGCATTTGACAAAACCCAACACCTTTCATAATAAAAATACTCAGAAAACTAGGAATAGAAGGAAACTTCTTCAATATGATAGGGGGCATTTATAAAAACTCACAGCTGACAGTATACTTAGTAGTGAAAAAAAGTGAAAGCTTTCCACCCTAAGATGAAGAATAAGAGAAGGATGCTCCCCATACCACAGTTACTGAAATTTCCATCGGAAGTTCTAGCAAGAGCAAATAGGCAATAAAAAGGAACAGAAGGCATTCAAATTGGAAAAGAAAAGGTAAAACTTATCTCTTCACAAATGGCATGACCTTATATATAGAAAATCCTAAAGAATCCTTAAAACATCTATTAGAGCTAACAAATGAATACAGCAATGTCTCAGGGTACAAGATCAACATGCATTAAACAACCTGAAAAGCAAACTGAGAAAACAATTTCTTTATAATAACATAAAAATGCAATTCTTTCCAAATAATTCCAGAGGCCAGTACTACCCTGATATGGAAAACAAAGTTATTATAAGAAAGAAAACCATAGACCAAAATGCCTCATGGACAAAGCTACATAAGTATCCAGGAAAATACTTGCAAATCAGATCCAACAACATATAAAAAAGATAATACATCAAGGCCAAATGAGGTATATCTCTGGAATACAAGGTTAATTTAACATTAGAAATTAAATCATGATCATTCAACATGTTACCAAACTAAAAACACCACCCACCCAACACAGACACTAACAAAAACGTAATCATCTTAGAACAAGCATTCAACAAAATGCAGCATCCATTCCTGAAAAAACTGATGAGCAAAGTAGGAAGAGGAGAGAGTATCCCAATCCTGATATATGGCATCTAGAAAAAAACCTACAGCTGTAATTATGTTTAATATTTAAAGACTGAATGTTTTCTTCTACAATCAGGAAGAAGAAAGGGATGTCCACCATCACCACTTCCTTTCAATATTTTAGTGGAATTTCTAGCCAAAGCAATAATGAAAGTAAGAGAAATAAGAGGTATCCAGGTAGGAAAGACAAAATTAAACTTGTCTTTATTCACAGATAACATAATTGTCTATGAAGAAAATGTGGGAGAAACACCCAGAAGCTGCTATAACTTTTACATGAGTTTAGTAACATTACAGGATACAAGATCAATATACAAAATAATTGAATTTCTATGTCTATAACAAACAATTGAAAATTGGAATAGAAAATACCAGTTACAATAGATTAAAAAGTAAAACATATACAGAGATAAATGTGGCTGAAAATGTGCCAAGTTCTGTACACTATAAACTACAAATTTTACTGAAAGAAAATTTTTAGAAGACCCAAAGAAATGGAGAGACAAATTTATTCATTGGTCAGGAGACTCAAAAATTTTAACATGTCAATTCTCCCCAAACTGATGTATAGTTTCAACATAATTCCAATAAATATTTGAGAAGGATTTCTTTGCAGAAATTGACAAGCGGACCTTAAAATTCATACCTGTTGTGACTTTCTTAAATTAATACTTGTTAAGTAAATCACCAGGGTGTCAGATGGTAAGCTATGATTCGACAAAAGAGCAAAAGAAATTGAAAGAGAGGAGTTTATTATACACAGGTCCTGGACTTAACAGGTATATGGTAACCTTGAGGGGCCACATGGGGAGATCAAACAGGGTGTAGGCAGAGAAAGTGGCAGGAACAAGAGCAAATGTCTTTATTTCAGTACATGAGTGGAGTGCTTTGGTATTCCCAGGCTAAGGCCAGATTGGTCAATTCAAACCAGACAGAGAGAGGTTTTGGTAAGCTCCATGGGAGTCTTACCTAAGGGGCACACAAGAGGAAGGCCCTCAGTCCATGGACCTGTGAGTAATAAGTCAATTATACCTCAATAATAAAAAAGAAATGAAATAAAATAGTTTCTATTTATACGGCTAATTGTAAAAACATGTATGCCAGGGAAATATAAAGTAAAAATCTTGTAATTCCCAAGTAGTCTAGAGAAACAGAAATAATTGTTTATAGAAAATGAAAAAGGAAGCATCCATGTGGAGAAGAAAAATGAGAGCTGGAGATAGAGTACCTGTGACTTCTCTGTGGCTTTCCGGTTTTTCATTTTAGCCCACTTCGGAGACCTATCTGCAAGCAACTCCACAAACTCCAAGACACACTTCTTTTTTCCCGCAGCACATCTTCATTACCAATTCACATATTCACATTTAGTTATTTTTTGTTTGTTTAAGCTGGCACAAATAGGTTTCTGTTACTTGCAGCCCAAAATATCCAACTAATATAACTATCCCATAACCCAGTATACTTGAAGCTGCGCAATCAGTCCTTTCTCTCCTATAGGCAGATCTACAGCTAAAGCCAAATCATAAGTAGCTTATTTGGTGAAATGTGGAAGCAGCACAAAATAAGTCATCAAAATTGAAATGTTAATAGCATCATACTCCTATAGCCTTATGTTTTAATGTCATAATAGCAAGGCTTGATCTTGCCAATGGGATTGTAATAGTCCAAGTCCATTTCTTAAGGCTCTCTCTTCTGGATGGTGCTTGGAATAATACTTATTTCTAACATTTGTCTTTGTAAATAATTATTCTGTCTTCATGGCTCATCAATGCCCATTTTGATACCATTTTTAAAAAATATAGTGATGCACTCTGTCAAATTTGAGTTGAATCTTATGGGTGACTGTGCTCATCTCTTTCTTTATCTAATAAATGTTGATTTTAAAAGCTAATACTTGGAGAAAAAAAGAATATTTTCCTTATTTCCAGGTTCTTCAGAGACACCCAGCCATTGTTACTAATTACTGATGATAATAATCACACTGTTAACAGCGTTTGTTGCCAGAAATAATTTTGAAAACTTTGTGAAATTATAAACTGAAAACTTTATTCAAATGTGAAAACTTGTTATTGATAGAATGGTCAAAATTATGTTTTAACATGTATCTTGGCCTCTGCATTATAATAAGACCTTCCTTATAAGAAATGTAAATATCTTTTTTCTTTAGTCTTCCCACGCCATTTAGAGCTAGACATTAGCCTGAAGCATACATGGATAACTCATACTGATAATAAACAGGATTCCATCTTGGTTTGTACTCCTGAGCCTGTAAATGATGTGCAATGATGTGTAATGTTACAGAGGTCCAGAAAAAGGGTAGAGTGGAAGTTATTCCACAACGGATAGAAGGATGGATGGATGGATGGATGGATGGATGGATGGATGGATGGATGGATGGAAACACAGAGTATTAAGAGTCACTGATTATTCACGTAGTCTATAGTAAGTAAAACAGTGATGGATAAAAGCCAGACATCAGTCATCAGAGGTCCAGATATACAAGTGGGAACAAGAAATACTCAAGCACTTCTCATGGATGCTGCTGAACTTTACCAAATTCCATAAAAATCCATTTCAAAACCCAATAGGAACCAATTTATAGCTGGAAACTTGAAGTCTTTTCATCCAACATATTGATCGTGAGTATGCTGAATTCCAGGTACAAAAGTAGATACTATAGATACAATAATAGATGAGACAACTATCCTAATGAGGGCAGAGGTTGCCAACAGATCCAGAATTAAGGCATGAAGGTACCGTACACTCTTCTCCCCTCAGCCGATGGTCAGTCAATAGCTTTCGACCAACGCTGAGAGTAGTTATTAAATACATAATGCTGTTTATTGGGCACTGAGTAAAGCCACGGAGGAGGTCAAAATATGGCCTTAGACTTCAAGGGTCATAAAATTTAATTTGAAACATAATTACCAATTTTAAACTGTATTAAGTAGGGATATACAAAATCACTGACTTGAAGATGTCTGAGGAAGAAAAAAATCATGAAAATGGAAAACAGACTATGGTTCCCAACCAAATAAAAACAGAAACAGAACAGTTGTGTTTTATTTATTTCGTTATGTATCTAAGTAATATTTGGCTGAACCAAGAATTTCTTGGCTAAACAGAGTCCTAAAACCACCAGACTGTAAATCCCTTTCATTATTCTCACTTTACAGATCAATATACAGTAACTGAGACAAGTCTCTCCTCCTTTTTACGCCTGTGAATTTCTTTCACATCAACTTCTCCCAGTATTCTGGCTTACGGGATTTCCTGAAACCATTTTCCAAAAATTAAGAGATGTTATCCATGGTATTCTGTACCCCACCCTCACTTCGACCTTCATTCAGATTCCAAACTTGCTCTAGATAGAATGGAACAGAAAAATCTCTTTATCCCTCCTCATTTTCCAGCTCTTCTTGCCACACTACCAATCCTATAATCCTGAGTTTGGTAATGAAGTAAGAGGAAAGCTGTGTTCAAGTGATAGCAGAAGACTGGGAGAGCAAAACTGAAGAATTCCACTGTTCAAAATCGAATTTTTTATTTGATGCATGAAAAGAGGCACAACTGAGTACAGCTATGTATAGTTTTATAAAATTATCACTTGACAAATCAAAATGAGGGTATTGGGCTGTGGAATCAGGTATATCTAGGTTTAAATTACAGATCTTCTAATTTGATCCAGATAACACTAGACAATTTATTTAACCTTTAATTGAACCTCAGGAAATGTCGATAATAATACCTAAATAATAAATTATTATGAAGTTTAGTACAGCAAATTGTTATATAGGAACTATATTAAAAAAGAGATTCTATGCTCTTATTTTTGGGTGAACAGAAAGGAATATAGTTACCTATCTTATTTTATATATGTGGATACTGCATATTTTATTCAGCAAGCACTTACTGATAAAATATTCTTCTTATTAGCACTGAGTTATATATTGGGGCACAATACAAAGTGTTTTCAAGTAAAAGACCCCAATAGCTAAGGTTGCCTGACTGGAGCAGACACCTCCTTTTCCCCCAAATCTGAGTCAAATTGATCAGGGGATCACCAGGTGTTAGCCACCAGCATTCTCAGATAATTTCCTGTACAGATGGAACTCTCATTAAAACTATCTTCTAGCTAAGTGCTATCTTTTTATATCCTATATCCAAGGCTGTTCTCACTCTTGTACCATAAGAATGTTGAAGAGCAGGGGGGCTGGGTTTCCCTCCTGGAGGATTATTCCACTGAGTATCCAGCAATACCATAGGTCCAATTTGTCTTTTTTTGGATTAAGAGGCAACAAGAGACCATTTGCCTCTCTTTAACTGACCCTTGAATTATATTTCCCCAATAAAGCCAGTTACTTACCCATATTACATGACATTGTAATATTTGCTTTTGCTGACCCTGCCATATAAATGTATAATAAGGCATGGCTTCTTTACTCAATAACTTAAAATATTTAGATAATATGATCTACAATATGTATTAAAGACATTAACATATTCTACTTAGAGAAAAATACTCAATATTTTAATTTTTGAGGAAAAGCAATGCTTGATTTTTATAGTGAATCTCAGGGTCCCTTGGTAATAAAATAAATAACAAGCAAGTTGCTGTGGCAGTTGGGGATGAATAAGCTATATGTGATCATGGCCAGTATCTCTGCCTAGTTGCTTAAGCTCATTTGGGGTTCAGGTATAATTTAGAAATGATAGGGATCATTCTAGTTCTCAGTATCTTGTAAGTCAGTGTGACCTAATAATGCCTACTGGTATCGGAACAGTGATAGGGCTGCATTTCAATTGCTACTCAAAGCAGTAGTTTGGACAAAAGGCATGTCTTTCACCATACTTCAAAATTCTTTTACATTCCAGCTCCCCCCCATCACCAATTGCTGAAATAATCCATATCTTATAAGAAACAAGAATTTATGAGGAGGCATGGGAAGAGTGGGTCTTTGAGCAAACCCTTTCCTATAATTTGGAATTACTTGCCCTTATGCATGTCTATCAGGTGATTTTATTATCTTTTTGTGGAAACTTGGCATCTTGTGACCTACAGCACCTCCTCCTCAGTCCTGGAAAAGTCTTAAGCTGAATTCAACCATGTCCACCCAAACATCCAGTATCCTCAAAAAAGGAAAACAATAAAAGTATATTGTATTCCATATCCCAGATCTAATATTTCTGTTGGTTGCTTCAATCCATAGATTAAGAATAATACATAATGTCAGAAAAATTGTAAAGTCACTGCCTAAAATGAGAAGAAAGGAATGCAGATATTACCTGGTTTAAAATCTATATCTCCACTGAATAATTAATCAGAACATATTTTTTTTTAAGAGAAGGACATCCCTTTATCTTAAAAAGAAGGAAGTTAGAATAAGAGGATTGGACAGAAAACTTCACTCAAAATGGATCATGGATCTAAATGTAAAAGTTAAATGTATGTAGGTCTTAGGAGAAAACACAGGAGTAACTCTTCATGACTGAGGATTAGACAGTCTTCATGTAACAACAACAGCAACAAAAATTAATTCAACTTCATCAAAATTAAAAACTTTTGTGCTTAAAAGGACACCATCAAAAAGTGAAAAAACAACCCAGAGAATGAGAGAAAATACTTGCAAATCATACATCTTAAAATGGACTTGTATCAAGAATATATAAAGAAATCATAAGTCAACAATAAAAAAAGAAAACTCAAGTGAAAAAATGGGCGATTTGAATAGATATTTCTCCAAAGAAGATATACAAATGGATAGTAAATTCACAAAAAGCTGACTATCATTAGCCATTAGGGAAATGTAAATCAAAACCACAGTGAGATATCACTTCACATGTACTAGGACGGCTATAATCAAAAAGACAGATAACACCAGGTGTTGGCAAGGATGTGGAGAAATTGGAATCCTCTTACATTGTTGATGGGAATGTAAGATGTGTCATCTGCTTAGATAATCTATTTGGCAATTCCTGAAAAATGTTAAATACAAAGTTATCATATGATCCAGCAATTCTACTCCTTAGTATATGACCAAGAAATGAAAAGATGAGGATATGTACAGTCACACAAAAACTTGTACAAAAATGTTTATAGAAGCATTATTTATAATAGATAAAAAGTATAAGCAACCCAAATATCTATGAACTGATGAATACACAAATAAAATGTGGTATATCCAGATAATGTAATATCATGCAGCTATAAAAATAATGAAGTACTAGGGCTTCCCTGGTGGCGCAGTGGTTGAGAGTCCGCCTGCCGATGCAGGGGACACGGGTTCGTGCCCTGGTCCGGGAAGATCCCACATGCCACAGAGCGGCTGGGCCCGTGAGCCATGGCCACAGAGCCTGTGCGTCCGGAGCCTGTGCTCTGCAACAGGAGAGGCCACAACAGTGAGAGGCCCGCGTACCGCAAAAAAAAAAAAAAAGAAGTATTGATACATGCTTCAATATGAATAAACCTTTAAAACATTATGCTAAATGAAAGAAGCCAATCACAACGGACTATAGATTATATGATTCCATGTATATGAAATGTCCAGAAGAGGCAAATATACAGAAACAGGAAATACATTAGAGGTTGACAAAGTCTAGGGGGTTGAAGAGAAATGGGGAGTTACTGCTAACAGGTGTGGGATTTATTTTGGGGATGGTGAAAATGTTCTGAAATTGACTGTGGTAATGGCTGTACAACTTTGTGAATATAATTTACAAAAACATTAAATCGATCATTTTAAAAGTGTAGATTATATACTTTTAAAATTACACCATAATAAAGCTGTTAAAAAAGTCAGTAGATGTCATTTGAGTGACCAATGACAATCTTACTATTACTGCAATGTCAAGTCAGAACAGAAAGCACAGTCCACCCTCTAAGAAGAAACCAAAAATGCCTAATCTCTAGGATTTGACCTAGATGCTGCTAACTTATTCAGAAGTAACAGAGCTTGAGCAAGTGAGGCAGCTTTCAGAGAAGATATGTCCAGGGTTGGTAGACCGGCACGTCAACAGAATCTTTGCTTAAAGAGCTTTAACTACCCCTAGAAGGAAAAGAGAGTTCCCAGATTTCTTCCTGTTAAGTTCTAGAATAAAATGTAGACAATCAAAAGGCTTTAAAATTGCCTAAGTCAATCAAATCATGGAGGAGCAGAGCAGTTATACCACCAGAGATGGATACATTCACCATTGAAAGTAACAACATATAGATAATGCTCAAGTAGACATCATGGGAGATGCATTTGCCAATATGAAAGGGAAGCAGATTTTTTAAAATGATCTCCAGCCAGGAGATCTTTTTTTATGATCTCCAGACATTACTGACACTGTAGAGAAGGTCACTGGCTGTCACTCTATGACTCTTAGATGATAGGCATCATTATTATTAAATGCATTTTAAAGGTAAGGGGCTCAGAGAGAGCTTGGTATATGTACATGTAGAAAGATGCCAAGTTGACAGTTATGGAGATGTCTGATGTGCAAAAAGTGAAAAAAAAAATTCTCTCCCCTGTAAGGTAATTTACATTATAATGTGTAGTATGCATTTTTTAGACCTGTTTCAAAAGTTAATAGTTATATATTTTCATTACATTAATTACTTGGAGATAAAGGGAATGATTTAAAATATGTATTTACATACATATGCCATCAGGAAGTGTATTGAAATGAGCTAATTAAGTGAATACTAAAGGGGACTGATTATAAACATTGAAGAAATTATCAAACAGAGCTTCATCAGAACATACACAATCTAAAAAGAAAATCTTTCTTTTGTTATGAAGCTACTGGCAAATTTTACCATAGCTATTCCACAGGGAATTATTGAGAATTGATTATTATTCCTTGTTGTACAATTTTAAAGATAACCTGTTTAAACTAAAGACACAATCTACCTAAATCAGAGTTGTTTTTACTCAATTATTTGCACTTTTTTTCTTAGGGGAATTTCAGTGGGGTTTTCCCAAGTAACTTGATTCACTGGGCCCACAGACAACCTAACCCAGTTGTTCTATAGCAATTCTCATTTTTCTTAAAATCATGATCCATTTGATATCTTAAAAAACAGCAACATTAATTTTAATTTGTCATATTGTAGGGTATAAATTGACTAAATGTTAATAGCATTCTTTTGAGTAATCAGTTCTACATGATTAACCTAAAAATTACCAAAACATTGTTTATTCTTCATTTGTATCTGAAGAAGAAAAGCATGATGAGTCAGACAGAGTTGGATTAATTTACTCTCTGATTTGTATTAAAACTTGACATTATGATTCATAATCATTTTACTCGATATTTATCCTGACAAAACAGCTTAATTTTGAAGGCAGCTCATTGGAAAATAATTCAAGGCCAAAAGGTATTCTACGTCATAACTACATACAATTAAGTTGCATGGAAAATACCACTCTAATTTTTCTTGCTTCTTCCCTCTTGAATAAAAAGTGGGCAAAATACAACCTTTGAAACCTTTTAAGCCCTCTCCTTTGAAGACTTTTTCTTTTAAATAGAATCAAACTAGGTAGCTTGTGGTTTTAACACCATCTAGTGGGCTTCCTTTGTGACAGCAAGTGAAAACTAAAGAGACAAAGAAGCAGGACACAGGCCATTGTACCTTCACAATGGAAACTTCCCAGGATTTTCCTTTGAGGGTACATTTAATCTACTGAGGGGCTCACATTGAAGAAGACACCTGTTTTTGTGTTCCAGCTAAAAGAAAAAATTCTTAATGTGGCATCTCTTCTTCAAAACAAAGAAACTGAGAAGTGACCACACAAATACTTTTCCCTCTCTTTTAAAGTTGTTCTGAAAGTGCAAAAACACCTTCAAAAGGTCACCTTCAAAAGTCTAAAATGATAGTGTTGCCTTAAACAAATAATTCTGACTGTAGACTATTTTGCAACACAACAGAAAACATTATAGCTAATGAAAATAAGATAGTGGAATGTTAAAAATACTATCTTATTTCAAAAGAATCGCTGTATTAACAGCTGTGTTAAAATCTTATAATAGTTAATAATTTAAAGGGCATATTATAAATAATAATTGGGTGATTTTAAACTCACTGTAGCAAAAGATGGAATACAGTCACTTTACATTCTTCTAAAGTTGTCTGGCATTAAGATGGAAAAGGAGGGAACATAGTCTGTACATATTGAACGTCTTACATTACATATAATCCTTGGTACATACTATAACAACCTATATATTCAAACCTGGCTTACCAAAAATATTTTCTGTTTTCAACTCAAAGAATCGAACCTAGTCTAATATAGACTTTAAAGAGCTTAGATCTTATTCAATTTCTACCATAATTTACTTAAGTGTGTGTGTGCAGTGTGTGTGTGTGTGTGTGTGTGTGTGTGTGTGTGTGTGTGTATTCCATTCTAATGAAATCATTTTTCCTCATACTACCAATGAATTTCTGGACACTAAATCCAATAACATTTTAAAAGTATCATTCTTCCTAACTTTTTAAAAATTATTTGATACTTCGAAAATTGCCAAATTTTAAAAACTTCTTTCTTTCCTGTTTCCTGGTTTCCATGAAAATATGCTTTCCTGAATCTCCTTAATGTATATTAAATGAATGAGTAAATGATGTTCTAAGAGATTCTTAAGCTCACCAAGTTCTCAAAGATAGAAAGGGGCAGGGATGAGAGTCAAACCCAAATTTACTAACTCTAAGTCCAGGTTCCCTCTGGCTATAACACAACCACCATTTGAGTGGGAAAAGAGAAAACTCAAGGGTTTTTAACTTCATAGGAGGATCTCTTTATCTGTTCTTTCAGTAAATATTTACTAAATAACTTCATATTTAATCACTGTTCCAAATGCTTTTATGTATAAGATTTAGTCTCTGTTTTTCACCAATTTATAACATAGTTTTGTATAAAGCTATGTACACCAATACCTGTAGAGTAAGGCAGTATATGATAAATTTCACATGAGTATTACAGAATTCTGAAAGAGGAGAGTATCTTTTATACAAGTAATATGCCAGAAAATTCTTGAATAATCCTGCTTCAGCCCACCCAAGGGCTTTCTTTACTATTTTTTATGTGTGAACTTTGCCTTCCCTTGAGAACATTTGGATTTGCTATACTGTCACCAGGAGAGCATCATACAGCAACATCTAGACTGTCTGAATCCTATAAAGGTCTAACATCCAATTCGTCTTATACAGAAGTGGGACCAAAGCACAAGATGTTTTATAGTCTTTATGCCTTGCACTATGTTATGAGAGTGCTATTTGGTAAATTCTCTAATACTAGTCAGAGGAAATCTTTTACTCTGGGCCCCAAGTGAGGAAAGAAAAAGATTAGTTGTCAAACACCTTAGATATGAGACACAAGTCATCTCAAATGGAAGGTGCAGTGAGCATAGTGGTCAATCAGTTCTGCTTAGACTTTTGAAACTGTTCAAAGGGAAAGAACTATCAGAGGGATGAAATATATCTGATTATAACTTAAGGTTACCTTAAGTTAAAATTTATCTATTTTTTAAGTCCTTCTGAATAATGTCTACTTCTTAACACTTTATATTTTTCTTACTGTCTTCTATAAAGAGCTAATTAAATAATGTGGGGTCTAAAAAGGAGAAAGGTTTCTTTTATGCCACCCCCTTCCCCGATTCCTTAAAACATCCAATTAAGAAAGGACTTAGAAAAGGTGATTTTTAAAAAAGAAATCCTAAAGAATAAGATTTTGATAGGCCAGAGGAAGTAAGGAGGTGCTATAGACTGAATGTTTGTATACCCCCAAATTCATGTGTTGAAACCTAACCCCCAGTATAGTATTTGTAGGTGGGGCCTTTACGAGGTTATTAAGTCTTGAGGGTGGAGTCCTCACGAATGTGATTAGAGACTTTATAAAAGAGACCCCTGACAGATCCCTCAACTCTTCCACTATGTGAAGATGTAACAAAAAGACAACCATCTGTGAACCAGAAGGTGACTCCTGACTAGACACTGAATCTGCTTGCACCATGATCTTGGACTTCTAGCCTCCAGAACTGTGAGAAATAAATCTCTGTTGTTTATATGTCACCCAGTCTGTAGGATTTTGTTATAGCCGCCCAAATGGACTAAAACAGAAATTGGGGATCTGAACAAGATGTGAACTTTGCAAAGCTCACTGTTTTGGGGAATGCCCATCAGATGATATTGAGGCTTTGTTTGTTTATAGAAAAGATATGAGTCATATGGTAGGAAATATAGGTTATATTCAGGATAGGATGTGGAATATAAGGAACCAGAAGGATTTTGAAGAAGGATTTTGAAAATATATCTACAGGTATAGTCAGTCCCTCAGTAAGAGTGTGGCGTGCTCTCAGATACATTTCAGGAAAATTTGGAGAAAAGTGACTTGGCATGGAGCTATTGCAGAAGGAAAGACATGAAAGGAAGAGAAAACTATTAGAATCAATTGTCTAAGTACAATAAGCCTGGTATAAGCAGGTCATAACTGAAAATAAGGAAAATCTTTGGGAATGAAAATGATGCATATGATATCTATGAAAAAAATAAGAAATTAAAAGGGCTGACAACTCTTCCTGAAAGTGAGAGGTGAAGGGGAGAGAGAGAGGAGCAAGAGGGTTCAAGCCAAGGATGAACAGCAGAAAGGAAAATACAATTAACAAAAATTGGAATGTCAGGAGTCAAAGCAAGTGTTGGAAGAAAAAGGGATAAAGATAAAATAATATTTCTTAATTTTGAGATGCTGCTTAGACATCTATTTGAAAATGTCCTGTAGGAATTTGGAATTTCCAAACTGTATTACAGAAGAGAGATTATGGGTTACCGTGTGTGACCCCTTTAAGGGAAAAGAGCAAAAGGATTTAGGTAAAGAACAAAAAGAAAAAAAAAAGCTAGCAAAGAAATAGCTTAGAAAGTTCAGAGATGTTGAAAGAGGGTCAAAGTAGTACCAGTAGGGAAGGCCCCTTTTTCAAAACATGAATCAGTGATTATTTCAGCAATATTATAATTAGATCTTCATGATCAAAATTTAAATTTCTGTCTAAAACTGTCAATTATCTTTCATTACAAATTACGAGTAATTGGGTCAGTTTAATTGAAAAAAACAAACATTGAAAGAAAATGTGGCCTTATTCTAGCCATGATTCTTGCCAAAATTATTTTCCTTAGGATTTTAGCTATTCTTGAGCTGAAAGTAGCTTACACATTACAATAAAAAAAAAACAACTATACGTTCTATCAATAATAGGAATAAAACTTTTAAGGACATTGATTCTAAGCTGTATTCTAGATTTTAGAAAAATATTTGGGTTTTAACTACTTTTAATTATATTGTGCCTCAACAAAAGATTTCAGGAGCAAAATCACCTTCCTGCATTCTAGAAAAGTAACATTTTTAAGGTCATGAGCTTCTCAGAGTTACTGAAAACATTCCACCAGCAACAAAATATTCTTTAAGTACTGTGGCCACTGTACCAGACACATTACAAATGTTATTTTATAGCTTAAGATATCATGTAAATATAATAGTTTTCAATTAATTAATTTTGGCCGAGACATCATGTGCCTGTCCATTCATTCATTGAAAAATATTTATTGAGCACTTAGGATATATCAGTGAACAAACAGAGAAACATCTTTGCCCTCTCATTAAACATGGTTGAAGTTCAGACAATAGGTTGAACCCAAACTATAATTTGACCCTATGAAATGTGAGCATTTGCTGTTAAATTTGTCAATGCCTTTTGTGCTCTGTATGTGTAAAAATCATTTTTTCCCCCTCAGAAACTCTATCTTTCAAGTGTGAGGGAAACCAAATGACCTTTACTCCTGTCTACTTTAATAATACTTGGATTGTTAATTCTCACTAAAATGTCCCATGTCCCACTCTTCAAAAGCAAACATACTTATATTTTAACTTAGATTACAACAAAAGATAAAAGACAGATAAAATTCCAAACAACTGACCATTGAGATTCCATGTCTGAACTTTGTCCTTCCTGGAGGGACCATAGATTTTGCACTTAATTAAGTAGTGACTGAGCAATGGATTAGTGTTCTCAATGATTTTCTGATTTAGTTGACTAACTGAAAATTTCCACAGGGCAGAGCACAATTTACTTGTGTGCCCCAATTAGCACTGCTAACTGGGGCACAAAATTGGCATAAAATTGGACCCTGATTTTGCATTAGCCACCATTCAGAGAATAGCAAATAGCCAGAAGACTCAAAGGGAAGTCCTTAGTATCTTTCCTTTTCTTATTTGTTAAACCACATAGTAGCCCAGTGTTAATTTATAAGAAAGATTATAGCTTGTGGACTACTGTGGATTATCAAAAAGGATGTGATTAATTAAGAAGTGTATGAGGATTGAAAGCCTAATACTGATTGAGAGATAGATATAAGGAAAATGGAGGCATTGGGAATTCTTTTCTAGAAGTTCTGAGTACCAAGTTGAATCCCCAAAGCAGCTTTCTTTTGTAGACAAAAATACGTTAAAATGTTGCAAGTAATTTTGTACCTGTTAAAGAAAACATGTGTCATATTTCCGTAGATTGTTTGCAAGGCCCGTGTAGCCACAATAACATTTTCTATCTATGCATCACAGGTCTTCCCTGCCATTTTTATAGTCCTTTCAGAGGCCCATAGAGCGTATTTAAAGAACAAGACTTTTAACACATTTGTTTGCCATTTGAAAGCCCAACATTTTCTTTCATCTAATATTGCATTTTCCTGCTATTTATTCATTTAATAATAGGCTTCAGTACAAACACATAGTAATGTTACCAAAAGGGCAAGTGCAATAAATAGCCTTATGAAGGAAAGTGTGAGCTTTTCATAATGCAAATTGGGAATCTTGTTAAAATATGACTGTGCATAGGACCTTTACTGAATGAAAACAGCTCTTCTTCAGAAAACCATCTTGACTTTGCTTAAATTACATTAGAGCAAATGACCAGTTGGGCTCTTTCATTAGTCTCTACCCTGTATTGCCTCTCCTCTGTAGATTGCTGCAGGCACCAAGCCAGTGCTAATACAGGTAAGTGGTACTCATGAATGCAGGCAGAGTAAAAATGAAGCAATAGGCTTAAGATTATTTCAGTTTAGGAAAGAATGCAGGTATGACTCAGCCATGGCCTCCAGAACTTACCAACCATCTTACACAACTACGACACTAACATATTGTCTCCACACTAGTAGAATGAGAGCTCTGTAGCCCTTGACCAGCCTAGGTAGTACATTGATATTCTATTGTACACACTTTTTCCATGTGACGGATAAAGTTTGCAATCCTTCACACTTCTGTGTTAAAATTTGCCCCAATAACTGTCAATTCTAAGTTGAATTTCCATCAGCAAAATCATATAAAATATTTAGAACACTTTGGACTTTTGTTACCAAAAATATAATTCAGTTGAAAGAGGTCTTAGATGAATTCAAGGCAAGATGAAGATGATTCATTATGTTTGATGTATTGCTCTAATGATTTTGGACAGGGTTGTTACCACTTTCTTCCTGCCAAGAAAATAACCCATAGAATCAATAAAGAGAAAGGTAAATAAATAGTAAAATTTAGAATACTTCAATACTGTAATATGCTGGTGTGTTAACCACAAAACTATAGTACAAAGGTTAAAGGACAGAAGTATTAAAAATAACTATAGCTACAATTTTTGATAATGGATATAAAAGATGTAAACTGTGACATTCAAAGTATAAAATGTGGGGAGTAAAAGTGTAGGGTTTTGTATGTGATTGAATTTAAGTTGCTATCAGGTTAAAACAGACTTTTATATCTATATGATGTTTCATGTAAGCCTTAGGGTAACCATAAAGCAGAAACCTATAGTAGATACACACAAGATAAAGAGAAGGGAATCAAAGCATATGACTAAAAAATCATGAGTTTATAAAGAGAAGAACAAAGGAACTATGAAACATCCAGAAAACAATAAGATGGCATTAGTAAGTACTGACCTATCAATAAATTACTCTAAATGTAAAAGGATTACATTCTCCAATCAAAAGGTACAGAGTGGCTGAATAAATTAAAAAATTGGGACCCAGTTATATGCTGCCTACAAGAGACTTACTTCAGCCTTTAGGACACACGTAGACACAAAGTGAAGAGATAAAGAAAGATATTCCAGACAAAGGGAAAACAAAAGAGAAGAGGGGTAGATACTTACATGAGAAAAAATAGATTTTAAATCAAAAACTGTAATGAGACAAAAAGGTCATTGTATAATAATGAAGGATGGCAGTTCATCAAGAGAATATAGCAAGTGTAAATATATATGCACTCAACACCAAGGCATCTAAATATATTAAATACTAACAAGTCTAAAGAGAGAAATAGACAACAATACAATAATAGGAGAGGGCTTCAATACCCCAGATTCAATAATGGACAGAGGGCTTCCCTGGTGGCGCAGCGGTTGAGACTCCGACTGCCGATGCAGGGGACACGGGTTCGTGCCCCGGTCCGGGAAGATCCCACATGTCGCGGAGCGGCTGGGCCCGTGAGCCGTGGCCACTGAGCCTGCGCGTCCGGAGCCTGTGCTCCGCAACGGGAGAGGCCACAACAGTGAGAGGCCCGCGTACCGCAAAAAAAAAACAAAAAAAAAAAACATAATGGACAGATCACCCAGATAGAAAGCCAATAAGGAAACACTGGACTTGAACCAAATGAATTTAACAAACATATACAGAACATTCTATCCAACTGAAGAAGAATACAAGCAAACCTGGAGTTATTGTGGGTTCCATTCCAGACCACTGCCGTAAATATTGCAATAAAGTGAGTCACATGAATTTTTTGGTTTCCTAGTG
Organism: Phocoena sinus; assembly: GCF_008692025.1. NCBI lineage: Eukaryota > Metazoa > Chordata > Mammalia > Artiodactyla > Phocoenidae > Phocoena > Phocoena sinus. The sequence goes on along the minus strand of NC_045769.1, from coordinate 84,617,852 downwards.
CATATTAAAGTTACGTTCCCACTATACTGTAGTCTATTAAATGTGCAACAGCATTATGCCTAGAAAATGTACATATCTTAATTAAAAATACTTTATTGCTAAAAAATGCTAACCATCATCTAAGCCTTCAGTGAGTCACAGTAGTAACATCAAAGATCACTGGTCACAGGTCATCTTAAATATAATGGTGATGAAAAAGCTTGAAATATTGTGAGAATTAATTACCAAAATGTGTCACAGAGACACAAAGTGAGAAAATGCTGTTGGAAAAAATGGTGCCCACAGACTTGCTCAATGCAGGGTTGCCACAAACCTTTGATTTGTTTAAAAAAAAAAAAAGGCAGTATCTCTGAAGCACAGTAAGGTGAAGCAGAATAAAACAAGTACAGACATCTGTACACATTCTTCTCAAGCACACACAGAATATTTTCTAGGATAGATCATATGTTATGTCATAAAACAAGCCTTAGGAAATTTAAAAATATTAAAATCATACCAAATATCTTTTCTGACCACAAATGGTGTGAAACTAGAAATCAATAAGAGGAGGAAAATTGGAAAATTTACAAAAATGTTGAAATTAAACAACAAACTCCTAAAAAACCAATGTCAAAGGAACAACTGAAAAGAAAACATCTGGAAACAAATGAAAATGGAACTCCACCATAACAAAACTTATGGCAAATAGCAAAAGCAATTCTAAAGGGAAATTCTAAAGGAAAATTTATGATAAATGCCGACATTTAAAAAAAAAAAAAAGAAAGATCTCAAATAAACAACCTAACTTTACACATCAAGGAACTACAAAAAGAAGAACAAACTAAGTCCAGAGATAGTAGAAGGAAGATGATAACAAAGATCAGAGCAGAAATAAATTAAATCAAGTATAGAAAAACATTAGAAAAGATCAAGGAAACTAAGAGTTGAATTTTTGAAAAAATAAAAAGAATTGACAAAACTTTAGCTGGACTCACCAAGAAAAAACAAGGAGAGGACTCAAATAAATGAAATTATAAATGAAATAGGACATGTTACAACTGATACCACAGAAATACAAAGGATCTTAAGAGAAAACTATGAACAATTACATGACAACAATGGACAGGCCTTGAAGAAACTGATAAATTCCTAGAAACATACAACCTACCAAGACTGAATCATGAAGAAATAAACAATGTGAATAGATCAATGAGTAAGAAGAAATCCCAACAAAAAAAAGTCCAGGACCAGATAGCTTTGCTGGTGAATTCTACCAAACATTTAAGAAGAATGAATGCCAATTCTTCTCAAACTCTTCCAAAATGTTTGTGAACACTCAAAATTTATTTAATAAGGCCAGCATTACCCTGATATCAAAGTCAGATAAGGATACTACAAGAAATATATAGGCCAATATAGATGCAAAAATGCACAACAAAACACGAGAAAACTAAATTCAAGGGCACATTAAAAGGATCATACAGCATGATCAAGTGGAATTTATCTTTGGGGAGGCAAAAACAGTTCAATATATGCAAATCAACAAATCCTATACACATTAATAGAATGAAAGATAAAAATTATATGATCTCAGCAGATGCAGAAAGAGCATTTGACAAATTTCAACAACTTTTCATGATCAAAAGTCTCAACAAAGTGGGTATAGAGGAAACACACCTAAACATAATAAAGGCCATATATGACACGCCCATAGCTAATATCATACTTAATGGTGGAAAACTGAAAACTTTTCCTTTAAGATTAAGAACAAGAGAAAAAAAAGATCAGGAACAAGACAAGGATGCCCATTCTCTCCACTTCTATTCAACTGGAAGTCCTACCCAGAGCAGTTAGGCCAAAAAAAAAGAAATAAAAGGCATCCAAATCATAATGGAAGAAGTAAAGCTATCTTTACTTGCAGATGACAGGATATTATATATAGAAAACCCCAGAGTCAACCAAAAAAAACATTAGAACTAATATCAAATTCAGCAGTTTCAGAGTACAAAATCAACATACAGAAATCAGTTGCATTTCTCTACACTAAAAATGAACTATCTTGAAAGAAATAAGGAAAACAACTTCATTTACAATAGCACCCAAAACAATAAAATATTTGGTAATAAATTTAACCAAGAAAGTGAAAGTTCTACATACCAAAAACTATACTGATGAAAGAATTTGAAGAAGATACAAATAAATGGAAAGATATCCCCTGTTCATGGATCAGAAGAATTAATATTGCTAAAATGTCTATACTACCCAAAGCCATGTATAGAGTAAATGCAATCCCTATCAAGATTCCATTTCACAAAAATAGTAAAAAGAATCCTGAAATTCATATAGAACTACAAAAGACCCCCAAAACCATAGCAAACTTGAGAAAGAACAAAGCTGGAGGTATCACATTACCTGATCTCAAACTATATTACAAATCTATAGTAATCAAAACATTATGGTACTGATATAAAAACAGACACATAGATCAATAGACATACTAGGGAGACCAGAAATAAACCCATGCAAATATGTCAGCTAATATTTGATAAGGGAGCCAAGAATACTCAATGGGGAAAGGATAGTCTGTTCAATATACAGTGTTGAGAAAACTGGACAGCAATATTCAAAAGGATGAAATTGGACCCCTATCTTACAGCACTCACAAAAATTAACTCAAATGGATAAGGACTTTAACATAAGACCTGAAACCATAAAACTCCTTGAAGAAAACACAGGAAGAAAAGCTCTTTGACTTTGGTCTTGGCAAGGATTTTTGGATCTGACACCAAAAGTGCAAGCAACCAAAACAAACAAACAAACAAAAAAAAAGTGGGACTACATCAAGCTAAAAGGCTTCTGCACAGCAAAAGAAACAATTAACAAAATGGAAACGCAACCTACAGAATGGGAGAAAATATTTACAAATCATATATATAATAAGGGGTTAACCTTCAATATATTTAAGTAACTCATACAACACAATAATAAAAAAAAATAATAACAATCTAATTAAAAAGGAGGGATAGGACCCGAACATTTTCCTAAGCAGACATACAAATGGTCAACAAGTACATGAAAACGCGCTCAACATGACTAATGATCAGGAAAATGAAAATCAAGTCCACAATGAGATATCACCTCACAACTGTTAGAATGCTTATAGACAGGAGATAACAAGTGTTGGTGAGGATACAGAGAAAAGGGAACCCTTGTGCACTATCGATGGGAATGTAAATTGGTACAGCCACTGTGGAAAACAGTATGAAAGTTATTCAAAAAAATTAAAAATAGAACTACCATATAAACCAGAAAGCCCACTTCTGAATACATATCTGAAAGAAATTAAATCTATCCTGAAGAGGTATCTGCACTCCCATTCACTGAAACCTTATTCACAATAGCAAAGATATGGAAACAACCTAAGTTGTTCACTGATAAATGAATGGATAAAGAAAATACAATGAAATATTATTCAGCCATAAGAAAGAAATCCTGAGATTTGTGACTTCAAGGAGAGACTGTGAGGGCTTTTTGATAAGTGAAATAAGTCAGACAGATAAAGACAAGTACTGTATGATTTTATATGTGGAATCTATAAAAGCTGAACTCACAGAAGAAGAAAGTAGAACAGTAGTTTTCAGGGGCTGGGGGTTAGGGGAAATGAGGAGATGTTAGTCAAGAAGTACCATTGGATAAGGAAGAGTAGAGAACAAAGAAGAAGGAAAAAGAGAAGTGGAAGGGGAAAGATGAAGGTGGCTTTATTTCCACCATGGAGTCATTTATATCTAGTCATGCCTGAAAATTAACCCACTCTACAAGCCAAAGATTATCTTTAGATATTACAATGTCACATCTAGTTTATTTCATAGCTCGTATCAGTCTTGGTGATTTTGTCTGTATTTGAGTTTAAAATCACCTCAGTTTAACTTGAGAAGTCTGAAAATTCCCCTTTTCAACTACTGAGTGACAACTAGAATTTTTAATTTTGTTAATACTTCTGAATAGCAATTCAAACATCACTAGGACCCACATTAAATACATGTATCTGTTATATAAAAGAGACAGCAAAAGCGTTTCTGAATTCAAAAGGAAAGTTGGAACTGCCTATTGCTCTCAGGCTGTCTACCTCTAATATAAAAGTTGCTTGATTTTGTAAGTTTTGCCAATTACATCAATTTCCACTCCAGTTATTATACCTGTATAATATTATCATTCAATAGCAATCAGACATGACTTTAACCTAAAGAAGATGATGAAGTTCTAGTGACTTCATACTAATATCTCTTTGTCTCAGTAACAGCCACAGACTTAAGGCCTTTGTGACAGTTATAAACATATTTTATTTCTGAGTTGGAATTCATTATGATGTTACTTTTTGTTTGATGTAGTTTGTTGTCAGTTTTAAGCTCTGAGTTCAATTTCAGTACTTCTGTGTTTAGTTGAGCAAAGGAAGTCTGAAATCTTACTAATGAACCTTTTGATTTTGCTGCTTGCCCTTAAGCATTTATAAGATGCTTCCATGTATTTCATGAAATCTGATCCTTACAAAAATATAAATGAGGGCTTCCCTGGTGGCGCAGCGGTTGAGAGTCCGCCTGCCGATGCAGGGGACACAGGTTTGTGCCCCGGTCCGGGAAGATCCCACATTCCGTGGAGTGGCTAGGCCCGTGAGCCATGGCCGCTGAGCCTGCGCATCCGGAGCCTGTGCTCTGCAACGGGAGAGGCCACAACAGTGAGAGGCCCGCGTACCACAAAAAAAAAAAAAAAAAAGAGAAAAAAAGAAATATATATATAAATGAGAAAGCTAGACATGTTATTATCCCTATTTTACATATGCTAGAACTGAGGCTAGGAAAGTCACTTGGCTCTTAGGTGACCCACTTGGAACTAGAATCTTGTCCTCCTCTTGCAGTATCATACACACTCAAGTCGGATTTCACTAAAATTAAAAACTGTTCTATAACAAACTGTTAAGAGAATGAAAAGACAAACCACAGACTGGGAGAAAAAAATCTTTGCAAAACTCAGATCTGATAAATTACTTTCATCCAAAATATATGAAGAACTCTTAAAACTCAACAAGAAAACAACCCAATTAAACAGTGGGCAACTGTTCTAAACAGACACCTCAACAAAGTTATACAGGTGGAAAACAGAATATTAAAAAGATGCTTGAAATCATATGAAAGGAATTGCCACTTGAAACAATGAGATACCAGCATACACCTACGAGAATGTCTAAAATTCAAAACACTGACAACGACAAATGCCAGTGAGGACATGAAACAACAGGAAAATTCATTCATTCCTGGTGGGAATACAAAATGGTATAAGCCACTTTGGAAGACAGCTTGGAAGTTTCTTATAAAACTAAACATACTCATCACATAACCCAGCAATCATGCTCCATGGTATTCACCCAAATGAGTGAAAACTTATGTCCACATAAACACCTGCACCAAAGGTTGATAACAGCTTTATTTATAATTGCCAAAACTTGGAAACAACCAAGGTGTCCTTCAATGGGTGAACAGATAAACAAATGGTGATACATTCATAAAATGGAATATTAATTAGAAATAAAAAATAATGACCAACTAATGATAACCTACTGTATAGCTCAGGGAACTCTACTCAGTGCTCTGTGGTGACCTAAATGGGAAGGAAGTTCAAAAAAGAGAGGATAAATGTATATATGTCTCTGATTCACTTTGCTGTACAGTAGAAACTAACATAATATTGTAAAGCAACTCTACTCCAATAAAAATTTAAAAAAAAAACCTTGAAAAAAAAAGGAATGACCTATCAAGCCACAAAAAAGAAGATTCTTAAATGCATAATACTAAATGAAAGAAGTCAATCTGTAAAGGCTACATATGTGATTCCAAGTATATGACATTCTGGAAAAGGCAAAACTATAAAGGTGGTAAAAAAATATATATATATCAGTGGTTACTAGGTTTCCATGGAGAGGGAGAGACAAGTAGATGGAGCATAGGGATATTTTTAGAGCAGTGAAAGTATCCTATATGATGCTTTGATAATGGATACAGGTCACAAAACATTTGTCAAAACCCACAGAATAAACAATACAAGTAGTGAACCCCAGTGTAAACTATGGATTTTAGTTAATAAGAATGTATCAATAATGGTTTGCCAATTATAAAAAATGTACCACACTAATGCAAGGTGTTAAGTATAGGGAAAGCTGGTACGTGGGGTGAGGGCAAAGAGATATATGAGAACTCTGTATTTTCTGCTCAATTTTTTTAAACCTAAAACTGCTGAAAAATAGTCTATTAATTTAAAAAAATACAAATGTGCCAGAAAATATATAGCACAGGTCCTTTTAATTTTCTCTGAAACTTGTTTTTACAGAATTAGTAGAAGGGAGTCTCTGATTCAACTAGCCCATAAAATGTTCATGTAACTGCTCAGATCGAAAGATGAAGAGATAGATTCGTGATCTTTCTTCACCAAAGAATCCCCAAATCCTTTACTCTTACGCTATTCCATCTAAAATGGTTAAAAACAAAAACTGAAATCTAATACACAATGAACACTAAATGCAGTCAGTCATCACATGTATGACAAGAAAATGTGTATAAGTGATGTCCATATGCATTTAGTGCTGCAAGCCGCACAGAATTTTGATTTGGAACTCCTACCTATTAAAAGCATAACAGCACAAGAATAAGGACTAGATGTATCCATATACAAAAATACATATACACATTCAAACACATATATAAAAATACGAATGCAAAAATGCACACTATCAATGTCTTTGAGCTTAATTTTCCACAGGTAATTTTATCTGAATTGTAACTACTACATACATACATGAAAATGGTAGAACTGAAGCTTTCTCAGACCTTTTTGAGGTGAAATAATATCTATGTCTATTTAACTTTGATCATGAAGCCCTAGGAAAAGGATCATGTCATCTTCCCCACTGAGAATGACGGTAGGAATTTTATCAGTACCCCTCTCAAATAACAATTAGCAATAATAATAATGGTAATGTGAGAGCCAGTTTAAGCTGTAATGATACCCTAGATGAAATAAAAATCTGCCACCCTCTCTATCACTGCGTTCAGCCAGCCTGCTAATCAAATACTGGCAGAATGAACTGGAGTTTAAATAGCATCATTATTATGATTTAAATGTAAGTTCTTGTGAAAGACTGACAACCTTGGAAAGTAAAGTCATCCATTTATCCACAAAATAGGCAGCGCACTTGCAGTGACAATACTTGCTTCCCCTTCACTGACCTGCCAAGCAGTTTGAACTCTTTTCCAAAAGACCACATCTGGTGAGAAGAGAGTCTTAACCCTTAGGGATCAAATGCCCACATCATCAGAACTAAAATAACAGTGCTGGCAAACTGGAATAAAGATCCCTATGTGCTGTTCTCAGAAGACCCACAAATGTTCCGGCTACTGCAAGTGTCAAAACATTGGTATATTATACTTCCTGTCTCAGGAAAGTTGCATATGATAGAATTTAATTAAAGATGGGATGTATATTGCAGCCTGCATTCCATCTCCAAATGTTACCATGTGAGAGACTTTGAGGCTCTATTATTCTATAGGAGCTCGGTGGGAAAGATCAATGTAATCAACTAGCCTTTCTTTACTCTCTACTTTACCAGTCTACCCACCTTCTTTTTTATACCTCAAAAGTCACGAAGGACAACATAAGCAGGTTAAAGTATTGCTAATCAAATTTTCATTACACTTTCTCTAATTGATCTTCAACTAACATCATCCCACACTGTCATGTTCATCACAGACTTCCTTTGAGCTCTCATGATACCCCATAATCATTTTAAGGCCTTTTCTTCTTTCTCTGAATCAGCAACCTCAGGAAGAAGATTCTCTTCTATTGGGACAAATGACAGCTATACATACAATAATACAAAAGACAGATTCTGTTTCTGAGCCCTTTGTGATAGACTATTCTATGTGCTTTATTTGTGTACATTCATTCAGTTCTCCAAATCTCCATTTTACTGATGATACAAATGAGGTCACTGCTCAGAGCTGACAATTGGTGGAGCCGATATACAGAGATAGCAGTCATCTCCTTCCACCCACCCCCAACAATTTAAGAAGTATAACACCAAGCCCACAAGATGTCCAATACTACATGAATTGTCATCGAATTTCATTTGATTCAAAATCAGGTTCAAGGGAAACAGATTTTTTACCCATCAGGGTAAATATGTCCATAGTGAGAATCTCCCCCTTACACTATTTGGCTTCTTGCAATCCACTGCAGACACGTATTTGAAAAATGACTAAAATCTAGGGAGAATTCATCAAAAATCATGATTTCAAAAAATCATTTCATATCTAGAAATACAATTCACATACAATAATAAAATCAGGGTGGATTAAGTCAGAAAGAATCTGCCACAAAAACATTATAAGTTCCGTTTATAACTAATACCTATTTCCCTCTGTCCTAGTCCTTCATGAACTACCTTCACCTTCTTCAATCAAAAACAAAACGAAGTTCACTGATGCCACCATCAAAACACACACACATACACATAAAATTATGAACAGATATTTCAGATGAGATTTTTAAAATTAGACAAGTTATAAGTGGCTGTAATCAATAAATTTTCTGATAGAGGGAGGTGAAATAAATGTCATCACTTAACCAAAATATCCATGGCAAATACTGTTAACTGACTGTATTGGTCTTTCCTATTGAACAGTTATAGGGTGTTAGAATCATTCTTAAGAAACTCTCCATGCAGCAACATCTGGAATTGAATTGTAAAATGAATTTCATTTCCTGTATTTCCTGAGAAAGAATACTGTACCAACTTAACCATTAGTGGCAAAGGAATTATTATACGATCCCCAAATACAGAAGAAAAATGGCATATGTATTTCATTCTGCTGTACCTCTGTCACAATTAACTATGTGGCATATTGGGCTGGGCAGAGGGCTCAGCAGTAACCCTCATAGAACACTGCTTCTCACTCACATGGTTTTAAAGTGGTGTATTTAAAGTTTGCTACCATGTTCGGCTGTCAATCAGCCTCTATATTTTTGCATGTCTTCTTTACCACATTATTTCCCTTTGTAGGAGAAAAATATGTTAATTCTCATTGAATAAATCTGCCAGCTTTATTTTTCAAGAAACAAGCTCCCTTCTGGAGATGTACATTAAAGGGAAGCAGAAGAAAATCTAGGAAACTGAATGCTAGAAGCAGTCTGCCTGTAACTGCAGAAAAGCAAGGAGTTTGCTTGTACTGCAAAGATTCTGTGTGGAATACAAACACTTAAGTTTCAATACCACCCTTTTATGAAACAAGGAAATATGAAAACAAAACTATTCCCCATAGGGATAAAATTTCAAGACAAACATCTTGAAATTCAATTTATATCTGTTGAAAATTCTACATATTTTGAATGGAAAACATGTTGAGAATGGCCCTTATCTTAAACCTAAGACTTGAACCTAAACTCTGTCCTAATGTCATCAGACCTACTATCATCTTTCCAAGAATTATACTACTTTCATTTGGTGCTGGATTAGTTTTAAATGAAGTAATTACATAGAATTGATTATTGTTCTGGGAAGCTTTTTATTTACGTTTAATAACTTTGTAAGAATGGAATGCACATTATATTAAAAGCCTTGATTTTTTTTCCTCTCCATATGAAGCTAAACACGTTTTCCTACCCTAAATGACAATAAACCTGGTGAAAACTGGCTAATCGGGCTTCCCTGGTGGCGCAGTGGTTGAGAGTCCGCCTGCCGATGCAGGGGACACGGGTTCGTGTCCCGGTCCGGGAAGAACCCACATGCCGCGGAGCGGCTAGGCCCCGTGAGCCACGGCCGCTGAGCCTGCGCGTCCGGTGCTCCGCAACGGGAGAGGCCACAACAGTGAGAGGCCCGCGTACCGCAAAAAAACCCCCCAAAACTGGCCAATCAGGAGAGAAACTTAGAGGACAGTTAAATGATTGAGGTAGTGGTAGTGACACTGATAATGAATCTCAACATTTTTGTATCAGCAGTCTCCTCTCCTCTCACCTTTCCACTTAAACTTTATTCACATTACATTGGGAGGGAAAACAGAGTGAACGGGTTTTTTTTATTATTCTCAAACAAAACAACAATTTTAGATCATTGATAGGAAAGTCAATTCTCTCAATTTTTTTCTTACTCAAAGAATTTCAGAGGTGGAAAAAGACTTACAGGGTATCTCGTGAAGCCTCTTATTTCACAACTTAAGAAACTGAGAAATAAAGAAGATAAGGGCTTTCAACAATGTCATGCAATTAAATAGATGTCTGACTCCAGATTCCTACTCCGGTATAGTTTTTATTAACTTCTATCATAACTGAAATATTTTGTCTTTCTTTTTTCCTAGTGAGTTTATTGACATTTCTCTTCATTTCTTTCTTTTTTTCCCCCCTTCTTGTATGAAAGAGCTTCCAGGTATATGTATAGTCATTCACTCATTAAATGGAATCTTTATGGAACACAGCATTCCAGATTGTGAGGACTGAGAGATAAAACATAGCCATGAGAAGAGTATGTTCTGTAGAGATATTATACCATTTTAAGCTAATGTAACATTAATAGAGCTATTGATTGTCAAGAGAAAATGACATTTTAGATCCATTAATCTGGATCTAAAAATATTAATCAATCTTCATAGCAGAGTAGACCTGAGAAGAAATGTGGGTGCCTTGTCAACATAGTGAACCCAAGTACTTTGGGTTTTGAGAAACCTATGGGAGACCTGCTTAGCTCTTCTTAATTAACAGAAGTCCCATGTGGATAAGAGGGATTCTCCACGCTATCCTCAATGTTCAGTGAGCCTGGCTTTACCCTGGATATCTCTACTTCAGAGCCCAACTAAGCCCAGCAAGAAAACTGACTGTATTCACTCAGGCTTCTTATCAACCCTCAGAAATTCTTACCAAAGGCGCTAACGTTCCTTAACTGCCTCATTTCTTAGAACCAGTTTCACCTTTCCTCTCAGACCTCAGTTCTCTTTTTATTACTTCTTAAATAACAGCTGATGATCTTCAAACTTTTTGGAACAGACGTTCCCTACGTGGGGACATTTACTTATTTATTGAATAATAATAACTTACTTATAAATTATAATCTTAATAATGACTTGTGCATAAGTAGAATATATACAAAACCCAGACATCTTTAAAGGTTGAGATAAGATAAACAATATTTTATATAATTTCTATTTTAATTTTCTGTTAACAGGGCCAGTAGCTTTGTGCCATCACAGACATTATTAGCCCATTTTAGTGAGAGTAGTGTGACCGAATTCATTATATTATTTGTGAAAATATTTTTAACACTTTAACGAGATAGCAATTCTTGATTCAGTTTATTCCAATCATTGATTTTAATGGCTCCATAGATTTTAATCACTCTCTTGTATCTTGCAAGAATACATAGATAGACATAAAAGAAATGTGTCAGTACTTACACTTTCTAACTATATCCGTTTTTCAGTCTTACCTACCAATTATGCAAAGGTTATTTCTTTAAATTTATCTAGTAGATTTCCACTCTCCCTGAAGTCAGCCATTTTTTTCTTTACAAACTAATTGTAAATTATAGCATTTTTATATTATAAAATCCATTCAATATTCATTAAACTTTTTCACTTGGTGGGTTTTAAAATGTCATAAGTTTCCAAGTATTTAATAGAAATCATCATCATAACTAATAGTAATTGAAAACTTCCCAATGTCAGGCAGTCTCTTAACTTTTTCTATCGTGCAACTTTGTGAAATAGGTACTATTTCTGATCTCTATTTACACATGAAGACATGTATAAGAGATTTGATAGGTGACAGCATTTTTCCCAGCATCTTCTAATAACTTTCCATGCTATCAGGACTCTTTCAGAAAATTGTATTTCGTCAGTCGTGTACTGTACCTTAAAGGAACAGCAAAGCAAAAGAGAAAATGTGTGCATGTTTTAAAAATACCTACTATATACTATAGTCTAAAAGCCATCTATCTCCCCAGAAAACTGCAGCAAATTTGGTATACTTTTTTCTCTATAAAATGGAACATTAGCTTTAAAAACACTTTTACACACTTGGTCACAAAATACTGAAGAATTCCTGTGTATGATAAAGATTTTCATGGTCACTCTCAATCTCTTCACATAGTAATATAAATATTTTATCAAAAACATAATCCCAGGGCTTCCCTGGTGGCACAGTAGTTGAGAGTCTGCCTGCCGATGCAGGGGACACGGGTTCGTGCCCCGGTCCGGGAAGATCCCACATGCTGCAGAGCGCGTGAGCCATGGCCGCTGAGCCTGCGCGTCCGGAGCCTGTGCTCCGCAACGGGAGGGGCCGCAGCGGTGAGAGGCCCGCGTACCGCAAAAAAAAAAAAAAAAGCAAAAGAAAAACGTAATCCCAAATCCACCACACCTGGCACACAAGAACTGCAACTGGCTGCAATATAGTGAGAGCAAACCAGAGAGAGAAGGAGCCACCGACAAGGTGAGCTTCTGCTCCTCCCTTTCCAGCTCTCAAGACAGACTCCTAACACACCAAGCCAGTGTTAAGCCATACAGAAATGCTGAACTTTTTTCTTATTTTTAGATTAAAATGAATAAAGTAGATGTTTTAGTGGTTTACCTTTATATTTTAGCCTGCACTCCCCCCAGCATTTTGAGCTCCCACGGTGGACTTGTCCTGAACTTGTCCTACCACTGGAGGCAGAAATGTGTTGCTAATGTCTATTGTGGATGATGTGAAGAACTCTAGAACCAGATGATCTTTTCTGGAGGCTCTAGAGGTTTCTTGTGGTCCAGAGTCAATTTGCATCCCCTCAATTGCCGTGCGAAGGAAATTAAACAGCTCACATAGACTACACTGAAAAACCAGCTTTCTACTTGCAGAGATAAAATGAGAGGGGAATGGCTGGGGAAGGATCCAGCCTTCTCATCTCATCTTGTGTAAGGATCCAGGGTATTTTGAAAGAAGATTAGACTGAAAACATATGGCACCCTTTTCTCCGAGAATAAAAATGAATACTGAAAAGATCCATGTTTCAAGAGATGCAGATTTTCCCCCCCTTTTATCGTGACACAGAATAGCTGCAGGATCTCGGCAACTTCATTTTATCTATTGTACCTCAGTTTCCTTAACTGTAAGCTGAGAATGTTAGTTGTAGCTCAGTGATTTTCAAATGGTATTTTGCCAGCAAAGCCTTTTATTACATGACATCCTAGTTGACATGATAAACATGGATAGGAATGAGGGCCCCAAGCGCCTCTTTTCTCCCTCACAGAAGCTTGCAACAAGGTCACTCTGGGAAACCTGAAAGTGCCAAAGAACACAATTTGAAAAACACCAAAACTAGGTCTCAAGGGCCCTCTGTAGCTCTAAGACACTGTGATCGATGAGTCAGGAACCTAATTCAGTTTTATACTTTCTCCTTGCCTCAACAGACGATGACTCAATATTATAAAATAGGAAATTTATGTAACTCTGTCACTTAAAGGCAGAAATATTGTAGTCCAGACAATTCTACTGAAATATTTTCATCCACATGGAATTCATCCTCAACAAGGTCACGGGGGTTATTAACTAGACCCTTTGTACTCAACCATTTCCAAGTAAGTTAAGTCGCTATTCATTAACCTTTCTCTTTCTTGTTAAATAGCACCATTAGAAATCACCAATAGATGAGTGCTCAGACTACACTTCTCTTGATGTGTTTTCTTATTTTTGCCTTGCTTTTTGAGGTCAGCAAACAAGCCAAAAGCCCAGGAAGGCACAGAGGCAATGGGGACATAGCTATATAAAGAAAGCTTTCATTAACCTTGCTGACCCACCATAATTTCAAATGTCAGCAGCTAATCAGAGACTCAACTGACATCATCAATGGATGGAGAAGAGAGATATCCTGTGGGATCAATCTTTTCTCTTAGTCTGAAATATATATTCATAACGCCGCGGGGTTACTTTTGCTCTGAAGTGATGGTGGGAAAATTTCCCTCTACTATTGAAATACATGCTTCTAATGCTGAAGTTAATCATTAATTTTGATGGAACAGTAAAAACATTTATTTAAATGTCAGAATCTGACTACATTATTGGCTTCTTTTCTACTAAATTCTCTCATGGCATTTTGACAACATGGGCAGCTGTAATGTTTGGCTCACTAATCCAGAAAAGAAAAGGTAAGCTAAACTATATTTTTTTCTTATAAAGGATTTCTCTCCATAAATTTTATTTGTCTCAATGGGAAAAATACAGAATAAAGTATTCTTAATTACCTCAATTGCTAAAATTTCTAATGTAATAAAATATCAAATAATTTGTCCATTCTACCAGAAGCACCCATTGCAGACACATAGCGAAGAATGTAAATGAGTTCAACCAAATCCAAGACAGCAGGTGAAACTTTGCCGAAGAAAAACAAGAATTTACAATCTGAATTTTATTACATTCATACCTTATATAAAGCTTATCTTTAAAATGGGTTTCCCTTGGCAAAATCATTGCTTGGACAATCACCGACCAAACGGTCCTAGCCAAATACACAAATAAACATGAAATGATATCCCAAGTTTTCAACATGTATAACATAAAACTCCCGGTTTCTACAAATTATTTTAGATCTCAAAAAACTCATAAAATAAATATTCTTCCTGATTCAAGACTCTTGTTTATTTCATTAAACTCAGGTAATCGTGTCCCCGTCCATCAAAAGTGGAGAGAGACTATGGGAGCATAAAATAAGCACCTTTACATTTAATCCAATCCAATTCATCTCATTTAATAACTTTTCCCACACAACATTGTAAATTAAAAACTATTCCCTAAAGATTTGATCAGTAAGGTGACAGAAACCAGGAAGTAGGAATCTGAAATGCATCCTGGGCTCCTAAGGATAAAATATCAATGTGTGAAACTGAAAAGGAAGAGTAAAACCTACCAAAAAAATTTGAGGAAATAAGGGAGAAAAATTCTATAAGATAAATTTAACCACCAGTACCTGTATGGGGACATCAGCACCTAATTTTCAAGATTTAAAGAAAAGCTCTCTTATAATGCGGCATAAAAAGTTTATACCTAAAGCTGTATCTTCAGTTGTGAGAGGATGCTGGTATAATCACCATCCACTAACACATTAATACTAATTAGTATCTTTAATTTTTGTCAATTCCTTTACAATAAGCCAGGAATGAGTAAGCTGTTAATGTACCACAAAATTACTGCTGGGCTAACTGTTTAAAATTAGATTCCACGTTTTACAACAGGTATAACTAGGCAGTGGTTCCTTCTGTACAGTTTCAGACCAGTAAAAGAATGAGTCTATACTCATTTTAGCTTCAACTGATTTGAAAAATCCAAGCTACTGATTTTATCATGGAAATTTTTCATCACACAATAGCCTAGCAATGTTCTTGAAGTCTCAGTTCAGAGTTTGCCTCTTACAAATTTTGTAACCTCATGTGAATCACGCAATATCCCTGGTATTTTTATGGAGATCAGAATAACTTCATAATTTTATGTGAATCACTTAATTTCTATGAGATTATTTTGAAGATTAAGTAAAATACAACAAAAGGCTCTAGAACACATGCACGCTTCTGCTCCCACTCTTTGAATCATGTGCTTACACAAACCAGCTTCTACCAGATGTGTAGCTTTACCATGGATGGCTTAATTAAATATGATAAAAAACTGATAAACTATGGGTGTAAAAATTACCTAATTGGGTACAGAAGAGACAAGTATAAAAGTCTGGGGAAACTTTTAAAGATAATACTTCATTCACATCATATCACAGGTACATTTAAATTTGTGACTCCTTTAAAGAAAAGCAGACTAGAAACCACAACTTATTTATCATAGCACTTGTTTATGCAAGAAAGTTAATTTCCAATCCTAATCAGCAGGCTTAATACTTCAAGAAAGGACTTAGGCCCTACATTTAAAAGATTGCTGAATGGATGTGCCCAGTTTGAACTAATATTAAATTTTTAAGGGATTAGGTATTATTTTTTATACCTCCTGACTTTTCAGCTAACTAACCACTTTCAGCTTCTAATATCTTTGTAGAGAGGGATTTTATGTACATATATAAATAGAGAGGAAATAAGTACAGATTTTTCTCTCACTGTATACACACATGCGTGCATACATACAACTACAAAGTGTTAAATCAGTTCTTAATATTTAATATTAGTTCTGAATATTTAAATGTGTGAAATAAAGTCCTAGGATTCTGGGGATTTAGTGCATAAAATTTCAGGTTGTCTAAGGCAAGTCATTCATTTTGCGCTATTGAAACTGAACAACCTCCAGGCCCAAGATGAGCTGCCTTATGTAAAGCATGGAGAAAAATATAAGTGCATATAATAGCTTTCTCTTATGGTCGTTCAGATGTTGTGACTCCCAGCTTACTCCATGACATGGTTTTGTTCTTACAAATCTGAAGGTCTTGGCTCAATTTCTTCATAAGACTATAAAATATTTGGCATGCTATTAATTTACAGGTCAGTTTAACAGAAAACAAAATTACTGAAATTAATAATGTAATTTATAGCATATTCCTGGTATACTTGGAAAAGACAGCTTTTATTTCTTCCAGACAACTGTACAAACGTAGTGATTTGGAGAAACATTTTGGGACAGAACTTGGGTGCTCTCAACATTAAAAGCATATCTAGGGACCAACTCATGAACAATGTCCACTTTCCAAGGTCCAATTTCATTTCATTTGCACTTAAATGAGTGCTATGCATTTTATTTATAATATCAACCATCTGAACTTAGGTGAAAAAAATTAAGAGGCTTGGAGCACAGTCCCGATTTCCAGAGCCTTTTGCTTTACCATGAATATATCTAATCGTCTTCTTTTTCTATTCAATACATTTTGAGTCTCTCTATACAGAGAAGGCTGCAATCAATTTAAATGTCACATTAAAAGCTAACCTAAGCCACTATTTTATGCTAGTGTACAGCATTATGCTTGGTATATAGTAGGCTAATTTTTTAGTAAACGAATGAATAAATGCATCTGTTTATACAAATAAGATGCATGGAAACAAAATCTGCCATTTGTTCGTGTCCTATTTCCCAAGGATGACTTTCTACAGCATTTATGTATTAACCCATTCTCTTTTCTGTTTAGTGTCTCTGCGATCTTAAAATTCAATTAAATTTTTTTAGTTTTATGTATTCTAAGCTAGCAGTGGTTACTCTTTTTCTGGCTAATGCTGGCATTAATTTCTGTGTATAATTCATTCTGTCTTCAAAACTCCATTGAGAAAGACTCTTACAGACCTTCATTACCTACAACTTATTTGGGCATTAACACTTCTTAAATTATCCTTTAGTGCTGTTGTGCTGGTGACTCGTAAGTTTGTAAACAAACACATTTGTTCTCTATATGTTTATGCTTTGCCTTCTAAACAGAGTGAATATAAACCTAGAATCTTTATCTTATTCTCAACAGGCTTTGATGATACAATTAAAATACAAAGTAACCAGAAGTTAAATTATCAGTAAGAGTCATTTATTTTGCATTTTTATTTTAAAGAATACTTAAGAGAATTGTGATGAATTAGCAGTGACAAACTACTTCTTGCAGGCTGATTTTGTGTGGAGAGTTTAATTAAACATTGCAGCTGTTTATCTCTATGGTGATTAAATTTTCATATGTAAATTACATGTATTAAGATCAAGATACTTATGTAAATGTCACTTGCCTTAATGTTCTGCGTTACTGTTATTAACATCTAACCATCACTTTATAATCTTCTTGTATTGCAATCTATTGGCATGGCTACATTTTTAAGACAATTAGCTTTGGAGCCTAAGAACAAACAAGTTTATTTTGTATTTTTATCTAACGTCTAAAGTTTATCACACAATCTAAATGTATTTAGAGAAAAGTAAAATCCAAAACTTTAGGAAGAACACCTGTCTATTTCCAAATCCCATTCCTTAAAGAATGCATTTTATGTATCACCTAAATGTCTATAAACAGATTAAGAAAAAAATACCAACAAACAAAAACAATAATGCATTTTCAAAAAACAGACAGTAGTAACAGATACAGCATGGCATATATTTTGGAGTGGCTATGTGGGTATTATCAGTACTTTAGAAAAAGGAAGTCACTTCATATCACCTCCATGTAAAGGACTTGCTCAGCTTTTGCTTTCCAGGTTAGCTCTTCACCATCTGGGCAGAGCAAAGGGAATATTTAAAGCAAGGTTGCTAAGAAAACCTTCAAATAACAGTAATGATCCTCACACTGCTCAGCATAGCTCCCACACCTAAATCAGCACACTTTTTAAACCATTAGAAATTTGATCTCTAAGTGGAATGAAAGAGAGTACCTTACTAAATGGAAGTCACTCAAAATGCCACTGGCAGTTAAAAATTATTTTTTGCAGATACTAGAGATGGGTGTGAATTGGAGAATATGTCACCTTTGTGAAAATATGTGTGCTAAGTCTTATAACCCACATTTAGATTCTCCCTATTATAGCATATTAGGGTCTATCTTCATATCTGAATTATAGCAATAATCTGTTCTATATGGCTCTAATGAGATTCTTCTTATTAAATTAATCTAAAAATAAAAACAAAAGAATTTTTTCATCTTTACTTGATGAGTATAGCTATTTACATCAATGGACTTCAAACAGTCTAAATGGTGACCTCCTTAAAATATATCCTAATATATGTATATTTTCATAAACTATAAATATGTCTGCCAATTGTATGTTATACATTGGTAAAGCTTTATTTTCTGTATATAATATACAATACAAATAGATAGAAGTTCTAATACTTCCTTTCCACATTACATGGGATCACTTTACACATCCACTTGGGTGAGTACTGCACATATTTCAGTGTACTGGCTTGGTATATAAGCCATCTCAGGCCTTCTTAGAGCTGTTTAGCATTTCCCTGCTTACTGACTTTATCAATCCCAACCCTTGCACCTATATTTTAGACATGTTATGTTTACAAATTATAAGAGGATAGGGACGAGAAGAGGAAGTGATAGATTTGAATAAATCTGTAGTACTACATTCTCCTCTTCTTAAAAAAAGGTCGGCATCACAGTATAAGGGTGATTATGAACTCTAGTATGACACTAAGTATTTTTCAAAGGATCATATGTCTATTTTGTTTATGTGGAGTGGTCTAGATCATTTGAGGTACTGATAAATATTTGTCAGAATACTGTTGAATGTTCAGTTCCTATCACTCTTCACACAACTTTCAACTAATTTATTTTCTCATTTTTTTGGCTAAACAATAGACTTTTTTTTTTTTTTTTTTTCTTTTCCACAGCTTTGGAGGTTGAGAAGCCAAGATCAAGGTGTCAGCAGATTTAGTTCTTGGTGAGGTCCACTTTCCGGACTTGCAAAGAGCCGTCTTCTTGTTTTATCTTAACATGCTGGAGAGTTCTGATCTCTCTTCCTCTTTTTATAAGGGTACCAATCTCTTCACGCGGGCCCCATTTTTATCATGCTTCGTGGCTATACACTTATAGCTCAACTGAGTTCTATACACTAAAGCTGTTCAGCTTTTTACATGTCAATCATACCTCAATAAAGTGGTTTTTAAAAAATTAAAAATGACTCAGGGAAAAATGCCCATGATACATCTAAAAAAGGCAAGCAAACAAAGGCTTTGGGAATCAGACAGTCTGTGGTTTTATATGTCTGTGCATATGGCACATTTAATGGTTTTATAAAATTGCTTCTCTAAACAAAAAGAACTATCTGAAGCATAGAGGGGGAAGAAAAGGTTATGCCCGCTATTAAAAAAATCCAAAAGAACAGAGTGTTTCAAGGTAGAAAAAGTGATCAAGCCAAAGGAAGACTGGAGTGCCCATGGACTTAGCAACATGAAAGTCATCGGTGGCTTTGATAATGAAGTAAAGATCAACACTCATTGGACCAGGAGCAAATGGAAGGTGCATAAGTGGAGACTGTGAGTCTTTCTAAATTATAAGATACTTGAAAAATAAATGGAAGAAAAAGGGCAATAAATGGAAAGTAACATGGGATTCTGGGAAAGAATGGTTGTTTTTTCAGATGGGAATGGTAAAGGACTTGTATCCGTTATGGCTGGGTTTGGTTGTGACACTGCTATGGGCTGGATCTTTGCTTCCCCCCAAAGCTAATAACTTTGAAGCCATAACCCCTAAAGTAATGATATTTAAACATAGGGCTTTTGTGATTGTTGGCTTCTGCCTAAATGTAGTCAAACAGATTCCTTATATATTTTGCCCAGTTTTATAGTTTGTTCTTAAGCTGTGAAGGTTAATCCTTAACCGTTTACTAGATCATGGGGGAACATAATATCTTGATGTTGTATTCATCACTTTCCAAACTCAAGTTTGTTAACATTTTCTATGATGGTTTTAGACTTGCCTATTTAGTCGAATCATTTGCCTCTTTAACCAAATTATTTGGTTAGGTTTTACTTTACATAGTTTGAGGAAATATTATTACTCCTCACACAGCTTCAGAAAATGTATATTCTATTCATGAATTTTTAATTTGATTTATCCTACCCCTAAGAGATTGTTTTATTTCGCTTTGATTTGTACTCAAATCTATTTTATGTGGTGCACACAGAGCTACTCCAGGTCCTTTGCGATGAATGTTCACAGGTATAAATCTCCCAGTTCTTCCACTTTCAGGTTTTCTGGCTACATGAAGAGTTCAAGTCTTTGAGAGACTAGAATGGTTTCTCAGAAAGTAAGGGTGCTTGTGGCAGGGTTAGGGGATGGGCACAATGTGTTTAAAACAATTGAAGAGGCAGCAGAACATGGTGAGAGAGCAGATCCTGGAGCCACAGAGCCAGGGTTCGAACCTTGTCTTGATCAGGTACAAACAGACGGCCTCAGGAAATTCATTTAACCTCTCTGTATCTCATTTTCCTTGACCGGCAAATGGGTAATAGTGGTAGTAAAACCTCTTTTGGTTATTATAAGAATTAAATTAATTTATAAAACACTCTGAACTGTGCCAGGGGAATAGTAAGTGCTATGTGTTTGTTAAATAAAAACAGGGATTTAGAAATCATAAGGGAGGAATAAGAGGGCTTTAGGTTTTTGTCTTTCAAAGAGAATATAGCTAGATTTTATTTCACCAACCTGAGACTACTTCACTTTCACGAGCAAATTTAATCTGGCCACACTTATTATTTATGTATCTGAATTAAATAGAAGAAATTTCATTATGTCTCTTTTTTACACCCACTGATTCAGAAGTTACCCATTCTATTTTTAGTCTTTTACTGGATATTTTAGGAGATGACTCTCCATGAGTCACCTGCATTTCTGCATATCCTGTAAGCAGAGCCTATGTTCCAGACAATCTCACCAAGGATGTTTGTCTAGCAGACAGCTTCTGAAGATAGACATAGTGTCTCCCTTTGGAACAAGTGGCAGGTTTGTTTTCTGTCCATGATAATAGATACTGTCTTCCTCTGGAGCAAAAGTCAGACTGCTTTCCTGTCCACTATAAAAGATTCAGGTTCTCTAAGCTTGGGGTTCCTTAGCTGTGCACGAGGCCCTCTACCACATGTGTGGCATCTACTTGGCCCCTTCACATCATCTTCATGGGACTGGGGGTGAAGGTGCACTGATGCAAACATAAAGCTAATGCTATTTGCTGCACCTTGAGTAAATAAGTCCATGACTTCACACTCAGGAGTCTCACGTCTTCTACCAGCATCCGTAAAACAGAGTCCGATGGGCCAGGATTAGGGTAGAACAAGAGAGTAAATCATCCAAGTGCAGGGTAATATAGTATATTCAAATTTTTAAATTTTGTTCACCATGGAGTTTTTGCATTAATTTCCTGTCTTTTAAAATACTGCTTTAAAATATTACTTTATATTCTTTACTCAGCTTTTTGGCACCTCCTTAAACTTTCCGCCCAAAGTGAGTGCAACGCTCGCTCCTTCTAGTTCCAGAACTGCTTCTGAGTCAAGAAACCCCCATAGGAGAAATAATGTTGATGTAAAGATTCTGGTGAATTGAAAACATTAGAAATTGATACAATTTTGGCTCTGAGAGTGGCCCAACCACCGAAAACCGAAAGTAAATGTCTCTTACTTACTGGTGTGCAGCTGTGCTTGTCCCTCCCCACCCCGATACCTTCCAACACTTCTCATCGGACCTCTGTTGCTTTAAGGGGAAAGATTTAATAGTAGCACTAACATCTCCTTGTCCCCAAAGAAGAACAAAATTCATCCACATATGTCATAGCATACTGGAGAGTTGGGGGGGAAAAGAGGGACTCAAACTTGTATAGCTCTACTGATACAGGTTCTCAAGTTAACATCTTATCCAGCCTTGCAGGGTAGTGAATGCCCAGAATCAGCTAATGGGGTTTGGGCAGAGTTCACTATAGTGAAGGGAAGCTAATACAACCTTATGGATGAGACCCTGTGGGTTGATTCAACATATTATTGTTGTGGCTTCAACTGCTAAATATAAAACCACTGCTAATATTTACACACCTTTACTGTACATGCTCATAAGTGGTGGAAGGGATCGTCCTGATTGGGAAAAGCCACATGCAGGCTTGTGCTAGAACCTTTGGAACCGCACGACCCTGAAACCACTTTGAGCCATAAATCTCCATCACTGTCGATTTCACCAAGTGAAAACACTGGCAAATGGAGGGAGCTTACACGAGGAGGCAACACTTTGATGTTGGATTCACCGTCCTCTTGACGTGCCTCAGCTATTAGTTTGCCACTGGGCTCTTGTGGAAACTGAATGTATGACACATGGAAATCTGTCATTCTCCATCCTGATATACTATTTTGGGGTGGGTCAACTCGGACTCAACAGCAACAAGGTAGGAAGGGCCTAACTAGCCACATGTGTCAAAGGGAAATGGTGTATTCAAGAGCACAGCCACCCCTGCCCCAACACCATCCTGTCTCTACATGGAAAAGGAGAAACTGTCCTTTTGGAGGAAACTTTACCCTTTGCTACGTGAAGCAAAACTACTGGTTCAACGGAACTCTTGATTCACAGATATTCTCCTAACTACCTGTGACATAATCTACACTGATGATTTAGCTAAACTGAAAGCCCATGATGTGGACTGGGAAGTCTCCTATCTAATTGCCAGACATGCAGAACAGAAGCAGATGTTGTCACTCCCAAAGGCCAGAACTCAAGGCTGTTTTCATAGCTCTGTTCTTTGCTTTAAAATTTTTACAGCTATATTGAGTCTTGGGTTAATGCCAAGAGCCTGGCCCTTTGATTAGCCACTCGGAAAGCTACAGACTGTCAGATTAAAGCTATCCCTCTCTGAGTCCACAAACTATAGAGAAACACATTTCAGCTGCTGTCAGACTACTTGGACCACTTGCGTGGACATCATAGAAAAGATCTATTCTCTAATAAGACCAACTAAAATCAAGCTGCTGATTGAGTCTACACTCCCTAGATTGTTACTATTGCTGCCCATACCCACTATAGCAGAATGGCAACATGTCCACTATCATAGACAGGCCATAAAGTAAAGGACTCTATGATCTCTGAAGCAGAGGCTATCACTGCATCCCAGACCTGTGGTTCCTACCAAAAGCTGACACCTCATTGTGGTGAGGGGGGTCACACTGCATTTTTTCACAAAGCACAGGGATTTGCCCCTGCCCACTCCTGGGGGATTGACAACATCAGACTTTTAAGCCTTCTAAAGGTTATTGTTGCCTCATCACAGCTAGACATTTTTTCAAGCTACAATGTTGCTGTTCCAGTCTAATCAGTTAACTCGGGGTACACTACTATGACCCTTGAAACAAATTTTTGCTATATTTTCATCTCTCATTTGCATTCACTCGGTATAACTTTTATAGCAAAACAATAACGGGCTGATAGTGAAGGTGTTTGGTGGACGTGCCACTTTCCCTACCATCCACATGAATCTGGTATTCTTGAGCACTGGAATGACCTCCTCAAAAATGAACTCAAAAAAGATTTCTGACTCTACCTTCCTCACTTCCTCTTGCACCACAAACTTTCACAAGGCACTTTGGTCAAGAAAAGGATGATATCCTCTCAACCACTTCCTAGTCAAAAATCAGGACAAAAGGAATAGGAGGTCATTTAGATCGATGTTGAAAATTTGGGATTCCAAACTGACCATTCCAGGGCATGATGCTTCTTCTTTCCCCCACTGGAAACCCCAGTTCAGATTACTTGATACTATCTACTGGTAGCAACACAGCCAAAAGGGAGCCTAGGAAATTCTAACTTAATTCTGGTTTAGCCATTTGGATTTTCTTGTTGGATTGAAATGATCCTAGATCATAAGAATAATGACCACTGGTTTGAGTACAGTTTACCATGTAACCCATCACTAGCCCATGTGGGACAAAGTAGAGTAAAAATGTACCTCAGTAAGTTTTATAAAAATGCTCCTGTTCCTCCTGCACCAGATTTTGTGGCTCTGTAAAAAGAACAATGACCTTGGCATGTGAAGAGGGAACACCTTCAGGAATCAGGAGGTATAGGGGAAAGAGAGAGAGAGAGAGACCTTAATGAACTTTGCTTCAAGGGATGAACTGTGGAGATTTCCACACAAAGGAGAAAGTTCTCCCCTGTATCAAACTGTGGCAGCTAGGTATACTATCTTCTGCTTGATGTTTCTGACCATGGCATGACTGTCATTCTCTTAGATGTCTATCAGAAACAGCAGTGAATGGTCCCAGCTCTCACAAAAAGCACCTGTAAACATCTCTGAATGTATTCCCTACTGCATTTCCATAGCCATCACTCAGAAATTCCATGGGAAAAGTGAAAGTCATCTGGCTGGTGGTGTCGACAAACAGTACAAATTAGAGTATTAGTACCTCCTAACAACCACCACCACCAACCAACGGGGCTCAATCATTGCAACTGAACTGGGGTCCTATAAGGCCTGCCTACCAACTACTTGGGAAAACTTATTGTCAGCCTGTACCCCTGGTGTACCTCCAACTTATACACTTTTCACATTATGCACTTCCAAACAATTATCAACAACACTTTATTTCCATGTTTACCCTGGAACTATATTGCTTTTGTGGAAACTGCTCATTAAGTTGCCTCCCTCCTGAAAACACAGTAATTTGCATCTTAGGAGTGGTCATAAAATATTTTCAAGTATTTAAGAAAACACCCCAGTATATTATGTAGCCTCAAATGACTGTGGAGATGTCCTCAAAATAAGACTACTCTTCTGGGAGTGCTTCCCAGAAGGATGAATGACTCATTACTTACGTATATTTGGAGGGCAGTTATTCCCTTTTATGGGAATAAGTCAATTAGAAAAAGTGATATAGAATTTGTCCCTGACTTTAGCTTAAGTGATCAGTACTACCTAGGCCTTAGAATCCTTTCAGGTCAGTCTCAATTTATTGGTTAATGTTGTACGGGGTGCTAGAGTAGCCTTAGATCTCCACTTTATGGGCTAAGGTGGAATCTGTGCAATCAGTAATACATCCTAAAGATGAATGCCTCCAGCTAAGTGGAAAAGTCAATACAGAAACTTAAGGAGAAAGCCATCTGGTTTTCAAGTGTAGATTGCGATGGTGTAAGAGATTTATCCAGCTGTTTGTGGGCATGGTCAAGATTAATACTGCAGTGGAACTCATCCTGCTGCTTCATAGTAAATGTAAAATGCTTCATGAGATGAATTGAGTAAATTTTGTCCCAGTCATTGTCAGATAAATTGGAGTAGTCACTGGTACGGTGTTTTGAGGGAAAATGTTCACTTGTGTAGACATGAAGAATGTATGCTGTGGAAAACAACTCATTCTAGGTCTCTCACACTCTGCACATTTTATGTGCAGAGATGGCTTCTGTCTTTAGTCTTGGAATATATATTATCTCCTTCTGAAGCACTGGGCAGGCATAATAACTGTAGTCCAATAAAGATAACATATACTCCAAAGCAAAGGGCAGGCAGGTTTACAACCCTATTATAAAATAATCAGGTTCCCTGAGCTTAGGGTCCATTTTCTGTTATGCAACTCACTATGTGTACAGATGTCACCTGATTCACATCATGTTGCCCTGTGAGAAATGGGCCTCAGGAAGCCATGAAAGATATTCCTGATACACTGTCAACTACTATTAGTATGAATAATAAAGAGGCCCTTATCTCTGACCCAGAAATGTCTTCTGCCAGCATCCATGAAATTGGAGCAAGCTAATTTGTTAGCTTGCAAATCAGGTAGAATCTTAGACCTTTCATAGTCTTTGAAAGTAATCCTGAGAGCAACCATTAAAACCTATGCAAATTGGTATAGCTAAAAAGCCTATAGATGGACTAAAATGAAATTTTTTTAAAAGGTGAAATAGTCTAAAAAGAAGTCAGAAAACAAGGAACAGAAAAATCAGGAAATGAAGTGGAGGGGATAAGTAAGCAGAAAACACATGATAAAGTGGTAAAATTGAAACCAACAATATCTAACACTGCATTAAATATTAATGTAGAAAACACTCCACTTAAAAAAACAGGAAAATGTCAGGATCAATAACAAGCAAGATCCAAAGACATGCTGTATATAAGAGTGTTTCTTGGCTTTTCAAGGCCTGTTCACTTGCATATCTATGTGAAGATCATGTGCCAAATTCCAGGAACAAGTCTATTAGGATTTTATCATCCTTCCAATGTTTTAGAGTTAATGCTATTTTTACAGTATTGAATCTTTCCAACAATAACTGGTAATCACTCCATTTATTTTTATTTTCTTTCCTATTTCTAAATAAAACATAATTTACATGACCTATAAATATGCTGTCTACAAGAGACCCACTTCAGACCTAAGGACACATACAGACTGAAAGTGAGGGGATGGAAAAAGATATCCCATGCAAATGGAAATCAGAAGAAAGCTGGAGTAGCAATACTCATATCAAACAAAATAGACTTTAAAATAAAGACTGTTATAAGAGGCAACATTGGTTCAAGATGGCTTAGTAGAAGGATGTGCGCTCACTCCCTCTTGTGAGAGCACCAGAATCACAACCAACTGCTGAACAATCATTGACAGGAAGACACTGGAACTCACCAAAAAAGATACCCCGTATGCAAAGACAAGGAGAAGCCACAATGAGATGGTAGGAGGGGCGCAATCACAATAAAATCAAATCCAATAATTGCTGGGTGGGTGACTCACAAACTGGAAAACAATTATACCACAGAAGTCCACCCACTGGAGTGAAGGTTCTGAGCCCCACATCAGGTCTCCCAACCTGGGGGGTCCAGCAATGGGAATAGGAATTCCCAGAGAATAAAACTTTGAAGGGTGTCGGGATTTGATTGCAGGACTTCAACCGGACTGGGGTAAACAGAGATTCCACTCTTGGAGGGCACATGCAAAGTTGTGTGCACATCAGGACCCAGGCAGAAGGAGAAGTGAGCCCATAGAAGACTGAACCAGAACTACCAGCTAGTGTTGGAGGGTCTCCTGCAGAGGTGGGGGGGGGGGGTTGGGCGGGGGGCTATGGCTCATCACGGGGACAAGGACACAGGCAGCAGAAGCTCTGGGAAGTACTCCTTAGCATGAGCCCTCCCGGAGTCTGGATTCTGACATTAGCCACACCAAAGAGCCTGTAACCTCCAGTACTGAGTTATCTCAGGTCAAACAACCAAGAGGGATGGAACTCAGCCCCACTCATCAGCAGACAAGCAGATTAAAGTTTTACTGAGCTCTGCCCACCAGAGCAACACCCAGCTCTACCCACCACCAGTCCCTACCATCAGTAAGTTTACACAAGCCTCTTAGATAGCCTCATCCACCAGATGGCAGACAGCAGAAGCAAGAAGAACTATAGTCCTGCAGCCTGTGGAACAAAAACCACATTCACAGAAAGACAGACAAGATGAAAAGGCAGAGGGCTATGGACCAGATGAAGGAACAAGATAAAACCCCAGAAAAAACAACTAAATGAACTGGAGATAGGCAACCTCCCAGAAAAAGAATTCAGAATAATGATAGTGAAGATGATCCAGGACCTCAGAAAAAGAATGGAGGCAAAGATCGAGAAGATGCAAGAAATGTTTAACAAAGACCTAGAAGAATTAAAGAAAAAATACCTAGAAAAACTAAAGAACAAATAAACAGAGATGAACAATATAATAACTGAAATGAAAAATACACTAGAAGGATTCAATAACAAAATAACTGAGGCAGAAGAACAGATAAGTGACCTGAAAGACAGAATGGTGGAATTCACTGCTGGGAACAGAATAAAGAAAAAAGAATGAAAAGAAATGGAGACAGCCTAAGAAATCTCTGGGAGAACATTAAATGTACCAACATTCATATTATAGGGGTTCCAGAAGGAGAAGAGAGAGAGAAAGGACCCAAGAAAATATTTTAAAAGATTATAGTCAAAAACTTCCATAACATGGGAAAAGAAATAGCCACCCAAGTCCAGGAAGTGCAGAAAGTCCCAGGAAGGATAAAATTAATGAGAAATACACCAAGACACATAGTAATCAAACTGACAAAAATTAGAGACAGAAAAATTATTAAAAGCAACAAGGGAAAAATGACAAATAACATACAAGGGAACTCCTATGAGGTTAACAGCTGACTTCTCAGCAGAAACTCTACAAGCCAAAAGGGAGTGGCATGATATATTTAAAGTGATGAAAGTGAAGAACCTAAAACCAAGATTACTCTACCCGGCAAGGATCTCATTCAGATTCGACGGAGAAACCAAAAGCTTTACAGACAGGCAAAACCTAAGAGACTTAAGCACCACCAAACCAGCTCTACAACAAATGCTACAGGAACTTTTCTAATGGGAAACACAAGAAAAGAAAAGGACCTACAAAAACAAACTGGAAACAATTAAGAAAATGGTAATAGGAACATTCATATTGATGATTATCTTAAATGTGAATGGATTAAAAGCTCCAACCAAAAGACACAGGCTTGATGAATGGATACAAAAACAAGACCCATATATATGCTGTCTAAAAGAGACCCACTTCAGACCTAGGGACACATACAAACTGAGAGTGAGAGGATGAAAAAAGATATACCATGCAAACGGAAATCAAAAGAAAGCTGGAGTAGCAATACTCATATCAAATAGACTTTAAAATAAAAACTGTTACAAGAGACAAGGAAGGACACTACATGATGATCAAGGGATCAATCCAAGAAGATATAACAATTATAAATATATTTGCACCCAACATAGGAGTACCTCAATACATAAGGCAAATGCTAACAGCTATAAAAGAGGAAATCAAAGGTAATTCAATAATATTGGGGGACTGTAATACCTCACTTTCACCAATGTACAGATCATGCAAAATGAAAATAAATAAGGAAACATAAGCTTTAAATGATACATTGAACAAGATGGACCTAATTGATATTTATAGGACATTCCATCCAAAAACAGCAGATCACACTTTCTTCTCAAGTGCACATGGACCATTCTCCAGAACAGATCACATCTTGGGTCACAAACCAAGCCTCAGTAAATTTAAGAAAACTGAACTCATATCAAGCATATTTTCCGGCCACACCACTATGAGATTAGAAATAAATTACAAGGAAAAATAGGTAAGAAACACAAACACATGGAGGTCAAACAGTATGTTACTAAATAAACAAGAGATCACTGAAGAAATCAAAGAGGAAATCAAAAACTACCTAGAGACACATAACAACAAAAACACGATGATCCAAAACCTACAGCATGCAGCAAAACCAGTTCTTAGAGGGAAGTTTATAGCAATACAATCCTACCTCAAGAAAAAAGAAAAATCTCAAACAATCTAACCTTACACCTAAAGGAACTAAATAAAGAAGAACAAACAAAACCCAAAGTTAGTAGAAGGAAAGAAATCATAAAGATCAGAACAGCAATAAACAAAATAGAAAGAAAGAAAACAATACCAAAGATCAATAAAACTAAAAGCTGGTTCTTTGAGAAGATAAACAAAATTGATAAATCTTTAGCCAGACTTATCAAGAAAAAGAGGGAGAGGATTCAAACCAATAAAATTAGAAATGAAAAAGGAGATGCTACAATGGACACTGCAGAAATACAAAGCATCTTAGGAGACTGCTACAAGCAACTCTATGCCAATAAAATGGACAAGCTGGAAGAAATAGACAAACTCTTAGAAAGGTCTAAACTTCCAAGACTGAACCAGGAGCAAACAGAAAAATAGGAACAGACCAATACCAAGTAATGAAAGTGAAACTGTGATTAAAAATCTTCCAACACAACTATATTTCAATAAAAAAATAAATAAACATAAAGATTTATGATAGAAAAAATAAAATCTTGCAACAAACAAAAGTCCAGGACCAGATGGCTTCACAGATGAATTCTATCAAACATGTAGAGAAGAGCTAACACCCATCCTTCTCAAAATCTTCCAAAAAACTGCAGAGGAAGGAACACTTCCAAACTCATTCTACGAGGCCACCATCACCCTGATACCAAAACCAGACAAACATACTACAAAAAAAGAAAATTACAGACCAGTATCACTGATAAATACAGACGCAAAATTCCTCAACAAAATACTAGCAAACAAAATCCAGCAACACATTAAAAGGATTATACACCATGATCAAGTGGGATTTACCTCAGGGATGCAAGGTTTCTTCAATATATGCAAATCTATGTGATACACCTATTAACAAATCGAAGAATAAAAACCATATGATCATCTCAATAGATGCAGAAAAAGCTTTTGACAAATTTCAACACCCATTTATGATAAAACCTCTCCAAAAAGTGGGCACAGAGGGAACCTACTTCAACTTAATAAAGACAATATACAACAAACCCACAGCAAACATCAATCTCAATGGTAAAAAACTGAAAGCACTTCCTCTAAGATGAGGAAGAAGACAAGGATGTCCACTCTCACCACTATTATTCAACATAGTTCTGGAAGTCCTAGCCACGGCAATCAGAGAAGAAAAATAAATAAAAGGAATACAAATTGGAAAATAAGAAGCAAAACTGTCACTGTCTGCAGATGACATGATACTATACATAGAGAATCCTAAAGATGCCACCAGAAAACTACTAGAGCTAATCAATGAATTTGGTAACGTTGCAGGATACAAAATTAATGCACAGAAATCTCTTGCATTCCTATACACTAACAATGAAAGATCAGAAAGAGGAATTAAGGAAACAATCCCATTCACCATTTTAACAAAAAGAATAAAATACCTAGGAGTCAACCCACCTAAAGAGGTAAGAGACCTATACTCAAAAAACTATAAAACCCTGATGATAGAAATCAAAGATGACACAAACAGATGGACAGATATACCATGTTCTTGGATTGGAAGAATCGACATTGTGAAAATGACTATACTACCCAAAGCAAACTATAGATTCAATGCAATCCTATCAAGTTACCAATGGCATTTTTATAGCTCTAGAGGAAAAAAATCTTAAAATTTGTATGGAGACACAAAAGACCTTGAGTAGCCAAAGTAATCTTGAGGGAAAAAAGTGGAGCTGGAGGAATCAGACTCCCTGACTTCAGACTATACTACAAAGCGACAGTAATCAAAACAATATGGTACTGGCACAAAAACAGAAATATAGATCAATGGACAGTATAGAGAGCGCAGAGATAAACCCACGCATATATGGTCACCTAATCTATGCAAAGGAGGCAAGAATATACAATGGAGAAGAGACAGCCTCTTCAATAAGTGGTGCTGGGAAAAATGGACAGCTACATGTAAAAGAATGAAATTAGAACACTCCCTACCACCATACACAAAAATAAACTGAAAATGGATTAAAGACATAAATGTAAGACAGGACACTATAAACTCTTAGAGGAAAACATAGGAAGAACACTCCTTGACATTAATCACAGCAAGATCTTTTTTGACCCACCTCCTAGAGTAATGGAAGTAAAAACAAAAATAAACAAATGGGACCTAATTAAACTTAAAAGCTTTTATACAGCAAATGAAACTATAAACAAGATGAAAAGACAACACTCAGAATGGGAGAAAATATTTGCAAATGAATCAACAGAGAAAGTATTCATCTCCAAAATATATAAGCAGCTCATGCAGCTCAATATTAAAAAAAACTAACAACCCAATCCAAAAATGGGCAGAAGACCTAAATAGACGTTTCTCCAAAGAAGATATACAGATGGCCAATAGGCACATGAAAAGCTGCTCAACATCACTAATTACTAGACTAATGCAAATCAAAACTACAATGAGGTATCACCTCACACCAGTCAGAATGGCCATCATCAAAATATCTACAAACAATAAATGCTGGAGAGGGTGTGGAGAAAAGCGAACCCTCTTGCACTGTTGGTGGGAATATAAATTGATACAGCCACTATGGAGAACAGTATGGAGGTTCCTTAAAATACTAAAAGTAGAATTATCATATGACCCAGCAATCCCACTACTGGGCATATAGACAGAGAAAACCAAAATTCAAAAAGACACATTCACCCCAATGTTCATAGTGACGCCATTTACAATAGCCAGGTCATGAAAGCAACCTAAATGCCCATCAACAGATGAATTGATAAAGAAGATATGGTACATATATACAATGGAATATTACTCAGCCATAAAAAGGAATGAAATTGAGTCATTTGAAGAGACGTGGATAGACATAGAGACTGTCATATAGAGTGAAATACGTCAGAAAGAGAAAAACAAATATCGTATATGAACGCATATATGTGGAATCATGAAAAATGGTACAGATGAACCGGTTTGCAAGACAGAAATAGAGACACAGATGTAGAGATCAAACGTATGGACACCAAGTGGGGAAAGTGGGGGTGAGGGTGGGGGTGAGATGAATTGGGAGAGTGGGATTGACATATATACACTAATATGTATAAAATAGATAACTAATAAGAGACTGCTGTATAAAAAAACAAAATTAAAAAAAATGAATAGAATAAAATATAAATAAGAAACTAAAAAAAAAGACTTTTACAAGAGATAAGGAAGGACACTACATAATGATCAAGGGATCAATCCAAGAAAAAGTCGTAACAATTTTAAATATATATGCACTAAACAGGAGCACCTCAATATATAAGCCAAATGTTGGGGACTTTCCTGGCAGTCCAGTGGTTAAGACTTTGCCATCCAATGCAAGGGGTGTGGATGGGTTTGATCCCTGGTCAGGAAGCAAAGATCCCACAGGCCTCGTGGCCAAAAAACCAAAACATAAAACGGAAGCAGTATTGTAACAAATTCAATAAAGACTTTAAAAATAGTCCACATCCAAAAAAATCTTTAAAAAATATATATCTATATAAGCCAAATGCTAACAGCCATAAAAGGGGAAATTGACAATAACACAATAATAGTAGGGGACTTTAACACCTCACTTACACCAATGTACAGATCATCCAGACAGAAAATTAATAAGAAAACACAAGCCTTAAATGACACATTAGACCAGATAGACTTAATTGATATCAAAAGGACCTTCCATTCAAAAGCAGCAGAATACACTTTCTTCTCAAGTGCACCCGGAACATACTCCAAGATAGATCACATCTTCGGCCACAAATCAAGCCTAGGTAAATTTAAGAAAACTGAAATCATATCAAGCATCTTTTCCAACCACAACAGAGATTAGAAATCAATTACAAGAAAAAAAAAACATAAAAAAACACAGCTACATGGAGGCTAAACAATATGTTACTAAACAACCAATGGATCATTGAAGAAGTCAAAGAAGAAATTGAAAAATACCTAGAGACAAATGACAATGAAAACACAACAATTGAAAACTAATGGGACGCAGCAAAAGCAATTCTAAGAGGGAAGTTTATAGCAATATAATCTTACCTCAAGAAACAAGAAAAATCTCAAATAAATAACCTAACCTTACAACTAAAGCAACTAGAGAAAGAACAAACAAATCCTAAAGTTAGTAGAAGGAAAGAATTCATAAAGATCAGAGTAAAAATAAATGAAATAGAGATGAAGAAAACAATAGCAAAGATCAACAAAAGTAAAAGCTGGTTCTTTGAGAAGATAAACAAAATTGATAAACTTTTAGCCAGACTCGTCACGAAAAAAAAGAGAGAGGACTCAAATCAATAAAATTAGAAATGTAAAAGGAAAAGTTACAAAGGACACCAGAGAAATACAAAGGATCATAAGAGACTACTACAAGCAACTATATGCCAATAAAATGGAAAACTTAGAAGAAATGTACAAATTCTTAGAAAGGTACAACCCTCCAAGACGGAACCAGGAAGAAATAAAAAATATGAACAGACCAGTCACAACTACTGAAATTGAAACTGTGATTAAAGAACTTCCAACACACAAAAGTCCAGGACCAGATGGTTTCACAGGCAAATTCTATCTTTCATATTTTTAAATGAAACATAATTTACATTATAAATATCCTGTACTTTTGTTATAATAACTTAGATTATTATTCAGCTTCTTATAATTTTTGCTAAATATATACATGATGTTTTTTGTGGGAAGATTCAGTTTATAACAATTTTTTTTGTTGTATAGGAATGCTGTTTTCTGTATATTAACATTTTACGAGTAGTTTATTTTTCCAATTTTTCTCTATAGCATCTTGATTCCCTAATAAGATAGTCACATTATCTGAAAATTATGGCAATATAGTTCCTTCCTTTGTAAGTCTCATACCTTCTGTTATTTTTTCTTCACTTAATCAGCTGTCTGTAAACCCTCCAATATAATAACTATAAGAACTATGATTTTAAACATTCTTTTCTTATCATTCAATACGTCATGATTGCTGCTTCTTTTTAATCATCAAAAAGGAAATGTAGTGTCAATTTTGGTTCACAAATTTATTTAAAAGAGAAAATTTCCACATATTCAAAGAATATTAAAAAATTTTAAATCATATATGGATATTGAAATGCATCAAGTGTTTTTCATCAGTTATTTTTAGAATCATATATATTTTTCCTTTAATGTTTAAGTGAATTATTTTGAGATATTCCAAATATTGAAACTTCTTTGTTTCCCTAGGGAAAAATAACCCACTTTGCCATAGTGTATTTTTACATATATTTTTTGGATTTTGTTTATATTTTTGTCTCTGTATTTAGAAATCAGGTCGCCTATGCTTTTCTTTGTCATAATGATATTAAGACAACCATCTCTTGTAATTATTTTGAGTAATTTCCTTTTCTTCTATTTTCATGAAAACTGACATAAAAAAAAACTATTTGTTTCCTAAAGGCTTAGTGATTCTTAATTTTAAAATTATCTGGGTCTGGTGTTTTGTTGTTACATGTCTGAGTAGAGCGGGTTGTGGATTACTACCTAATGATTATGTTCTTTAATTGATAAATATGTATTCCTATTTTCAGTTTCTTCTGGGTCATTTTTTACTAAATTGCACTTTTTCCTAGAAATTGTTTATTTGGTCTGAATTTTCAAATAGTTAAAAATATTTTCAAATATATTTGGTCTAAATTTTCAACTATTTCAAATATCATAAAATTTTGTATGGTATTTTACTTTGATTATAAATAGTCTGCCATAATTATAATTACATCTTTTTAATTCCTTCCAAATTTATATATGCTTTCTCTTTTTTGGACGATTCATTTTGGCAGAAGTCTATTTTATTAGGTTTTGCAAATAGCCAAATTTCAGTATCCCACACATTTAATTTTTTTAATATGATAAAAATTATATATGTATGTTCTTATTTTCCTTTTGAATTTCCTAGTAGACTTTTTCTTTGGATATGCAATGCCTATTTTTTTAAAATAAACTTAATTTTTTTTTTTAGAATTTAGTTTTAGAATTTTAGAAAAGTTGAAGTGTTAGTACAGAGAATATAAAACCCAGTTTCCCCTACTGTTAATATACTACATTATTATGGTACATTTTGATTCATTAATTTTAGAAACAATTTTGATAAATTAATATTAACTAAATTCCATACTTTATTTAGATGTTCTTAGTTTTTCCCTAAAGTCATTTTTTCTGTTTCAGAATCCCATTCAGGGTACCATATTACATCTAGCCATCATATCTTAGGCTCCTCTAAACTATGATAGTAATGCAGATTTTCCTTGGTTTTTGATGATGCTGACAGTTTTAAGGAATACTAGACAGGTATTTTATAGAATTTTCCTCAATTTGGGTTTGTCTTATATTTTTTCATTGTTAGATTAAGGTAACATTCTCATCAGATCACATCAATGATATGCAGAGTGAACATGACATTACTGATGATGTTAATCTTGATCACCTGGCTGAGATAGTGTTTGTCAAGTTTCTCTATGTTAAGTTTCTTTTTTTTCCCCCTTCCATTCTGTGCTTTTTTGGATGGAAGTCACTGTGTGCATTCCATGGTTAAGGGTTGGGAAGTCATGCTCCAGCTTTTAAAGGAGAAATATTTACATCGGTATTTGCAATTTTTCTATAAGGGAGATTTGTCTATTATCCTCCATTAATTTCTTTATCCAGTCATCTATGTATATCATCTTTTTGGGCACATGGATATTTGCTATATTTGGGTTACAATTTAACAGTAGTTACTTTGCTTGCTCAAATTCACTCAAATAATTCTAGCTTTGGCTATTGGGATCTCTTTCAGATGGCTCATATGTCCCTTTGACATACAACCATCATTTTTGTTTTTAAACACGTCCTTATTTTCTGGCACTGCAAGATGCTACAGGATCATACTGTGTATTCTCCAGGCCCAACCCTAGATTCAGCCATTTCTCCAAAGAGCTCTAGTTTCTTCTACTGGAGAATGGTATTAGAAACCAAACACAATGTCTTACTTTTTATTTCACTTCTTGAATAGAATTCTGATCTTACAGATTTTCAATCATTTTTTTCCAGCTAAATGTATTCGAACCATATTCTAACCTCTAAGAGACTGCTTTATCAAACTTAAAATGTTGATGTATAGTAATTTTTATTATCACTAGGTTCTAAATATTCCCTGTTATCAATCAGAATATATTATGTGATAAATAAATTAAAAAGTAGATTTAAAAATTTTCTAACATGTAAGTGCTTTAATTTTCTTCTCTTTTTATTTCTAATTTTATTGCATTATGGTTAGAGAATGACATTATCACAGTAATAAAAATTAAATATTGGTTGAGATTTGCTTTGTGGCCTACTTGTTAAAAATTTTTTGTTTTGTTTTTACGTATGCCAACTTTTCTTTATGTATTTGGAAACAATGTGTATATAAATACTGAATCATTATCTCACCCTGGTGAATACACTCTGTTTTTTATTGTGTATTGCAGTCCTAATACTGATTTTACTTTAAGGTATACTTTCATTAATTTATCTACCTGATTTCTTTTCTAAACATATGGCTGAAACTTTATTATCTATATTGAAATTCTATGAATTTAAAACAAAACAGATTTAATGCCTTTATATTTATTGTCATTCCTTAATTAAGAATTTATTTACAACTAAATAAAACTTTTTGTTCTCTACTTGCCATGCTTTTTCTTGTTCATTTTTCCCTGTTTCCCAGCTTTTATTTTATTAGTGAAATATTTCTTACTCTCTCCCAGTAGTTTGTAATTTCTGTATTGTATTTCTGTCCTTGTCATGCTTAATCTTTAAATTTTAACATGACTATTTAACTGAGTCTAAAGATAATCAAGATCCCTGAATCCTATAGAACAATATTTATAATGTTTCTATGCTGGTTACTCCATTCTCTTCTACATCTGCTCT
Source organism: Phocoena sinus (assembly GCF_008692025.1). NCBI lineage: Eukaryota > Metazoa > Chordata > Mammalia > Artiodactyla > Phocoenidae > Phocoena > Phocoena sinus. The sequence goes on along the minus strand of NC_045769.1, from coordinate 84,580,106 downwards.
CCAATATTTTATGACCCATTTTACACTCTCCAAAGGAGTCACTATTTCTATTACATAATATAATTTGAGTTCAATATATAATACGTTTATTAAATCAACGTTCAGAAAAACAAATTTATTATTTTGTGTTTCTGAATTATTATCTTTCTAACTTGTATGTAATTTTGATAATTCCTTGATTATACTCTCCCATTCTCTCTGTTCTTCCCCTTTGGAAATCTATTAGACCTAGATTGGACCTTTGGGTTATATCTTGCATGAATTTTAATATCTCTCCTTAATTTTAATGTCTATACATTTCATTTCTAGAATCCAAGATTATTTTCATATCTACCTATTTCATTTCCTTGGTTTCATTTCTATATTCAAGATCATTTTTTTAAATATGTACTTTTTTATATTCTTTTCTTAGGATTTATAAACTTTCCTCACATCTCAATCATAAGAAACATACCAGTTTTATAATCCCATACATGTTGTAGCAGTATGGATAATCTGCTGTTTATCTTGCTGGAAAAATCTAATTTATTTTGGTTGTTCTACCCTGGAACACTACACATGTTTGCAATGTTATGTCTCCATATTTATTTTGTGTTAATTATGTCAAATGACTCAACTATCACCAGCATGAGACCATTTTTTATATTATTTTGGGTGATTCATAGACCAACGGATACAGTGAGTACAGGCATACCTCAGAGAGATTGCAGGTTCATTTCCAGACCACCACAATAAAACAAATATCACAATAAAGCAAGTTGCACAGATTCTCTGATTTCCCAGTGCACAGAAAAGTTTTGTTTACACAGTACTATAGTCTATAAAGTGTGCAAGAGCATTATGTCTAAAAATATGTACATACTTTAATTAAAAACTACTTTATTGCTAAAAAATGCTAGCCATCATCTGAGCCTTAAGGGAGCTATAATCTTTTTGCAATAATAGCATCAAAGGTCACTGATTACAGACCACCATAACAAATATAATGAAAAAGTTTGAAATGTTGCAAGAATTACCAAAATGTGACACAGAAACACAAAGTGGGCAAATGATGTTGGAAAAATGGCACTGATAGACTTGCTTGTAGTAGGGTTGCCACAAACCTTCAATTTGTAAAAAATGCAACATCTGTGGAGTGCAATAAAGCAAAGCATAAAAAAATGAAGTATGCCTGTGTTCAATATTTGAAGCCTATATATTGTGCAGACCAATGACTATATAATTTCACATCTTGAGGATAGGAAGTTTAATGTTTTTCCTACCTAGAAACCAGGATATTTATCATTTGATCACTACTTTTGAACACCCCAGATTTATGCAATAGTATGTATTCCATCTCCCTATTTTTCACAGGCCCAGGATTTTGTTTTCTCTCCTTCTTGGCACATTAAAAACATATCTTAGTAGTTGTGAACTTTAAAATAAAGAAGAATAATGACAAATCAACCAATTCCAAAAAAGAAGAAAATAACCATAGTCAAGCAACACTACCATGCTCTATTAGATACTCCCTGTTCCAGATTCTTTCCATAGTGCATCCCATTTAATCACGACAACAGCCTTATGAGGTAAAACTCATTAAAACCCATCATCAGATATGGAAATTGTCTTAGAGATGTTAATGAAGTTAAAATAATGACAGATTTGAAATATGAACCAATATCTAATTATGAACTTGGTCATTTTAAATTACTTCTCTAAATTTCAGAATAGTTTTCTATTCTGAAATTCAGGAAAACCCAAAGAGTATTATCTGTAAAAACTGACAGGATTTGGATTATCTAAATGAGGAGTTTCAGTATTTTAGGAGGCAGAGTGGAGAAATGATACTTGGTATACATAACCTGGAAAACTATTTTAATTGTGTATTTCCCAACTTAGGAAATCAAAACTATTATACAGTTCAAGATCATAGTTCTTTAGTTTCATGACAGTTATTTTTAGCAAAGAAAGAAAATTTAGCATTCTCTTTTCTGATCTTGCTGGGGTTAATTTTTGTATCTTCCTTATACACTTCTGAGATTTTCTTTTCTCCTCATAGTTTTATAAGACATTTTGGTTTTATAACATTTTGTTAGGTTTAATAACATCTAATTCTAGATTTAAATAATCCCTTTCACCAAAACCTTTTTTTTTTTTTTTTGCGGTGCGCTGGCCTCTCACTGTTCTGGCCTCTCCCGTTGCGGAGCACAGGCTCCACACACGCAGGCTCAGCGGCCATGGCTCACGGGCCCAGCCACTCCGCGGCATGTGGGATCTTCCCGGACTGGGGCACGAACCCGTGTCCCCTGCATCGGCAGGTGGACTCTCAACCACTGCGCCACCAGGGAAGCCGTCACCAGAACTTTTAAGAAAACAGTCTTCTCATATATGCACCTTTCCTGGAGTTTCAATCAATATGAACTGTTTACATGGTTTATAATTTACACAAATATTTCAAACTAATGACATTTGTCTCTTTCACCTTTTTGTATGTGGATACCATTATAGTTGGGTTAATGGATGAAATACTCCTTCATAATATAACATACCTCCATTCCAGAATGTTGACTGGATTCATTCTGTTACTTGTATTCCTCTTGATTTTCAAACAAGGATTATTAATTTTTTTGTTTTCTTTTGTTCCTACCCTCATTTCAGAAAAAATGAAGATAAAGTATCTCTAACACTAAAAAAATGAATGAATAAAAATAAATTACTTCTCTACATTGAAGAATAAGGCAGGGTAGTAGTTCTTTAACATACATACACTGTTTTATTTTGTTTAACAAATTGATAAAGTATCTAAAAAGTCAAATAATATGTAAAATAGTATGGTTTTTCTTTTAACTTAATAATTTACTATAACTCATGGTTCTATGACAACTAAATTTTTTTCTCTTAAGTTGATTCACACAGATAATCTCTTGCTTTTTTTTTCTTTACTATTATATATTCCATATCATTAAATGTGGTAAAGGGCTCATAGATGTCATCTCTACAAAATATATCTTTCCAAAACTTGTCAGTCTATTACTAGAAACTAACTGTAATCTCGGCTTTGTGACATGAATAATTGGAGAATGAGCAATACCGTGTTGTTCTGTGAGACTGACTTAAGTCAGAATTAATCTGAGGCATTTGTGTAGCTCAGTTCTGTGTATGCATCTTCACAATCCATGCCCGTTATAGCGAGACTGATATAAATTAAGTACCAAAGATAGGAGACTTATTATCAGTGGAAATGCAATTCCTGGAGTCACACATCTCAGTAATTAGTGATAATAAGTTCTTAAAAAAAAAAAAAATCACGGGCTTCCCTGGTGGCGCAGTGGTTAAGAGTCCGCCTGCCGATGCAGGGGACGCGGGTTCGTGCCCTGGTCCGGGAGGATCCAACATGCCGTGGAGCGGCTGGGCCCGTGAGCCATGGCCGCTGAGCCAGTGGGTCCGGAGCCTGTGCTTTGCAACGGGAGAGGCCACAACCGTGAGAGGTCCGCGTACAGCAAAAAAAAAAAAAAAGAAAATCACACACACACGTTTGTATTTGTATATGCGTATGTAATATTTTAAATAATTCCCATAGTTGCATATTACTGTACTGGAACTTTTGGTTCTTTTCAAATATTTATATATAGAATATTTATTGGTAATTTTTATATTCTCCAATGAGAAAGAAAACTTAGTTGGCCCGCATTGTTTCATTTCTCATAGGATTATAGGGAACTATAACAATTAAAAATAGAAACAGTCACTTGCAGATTCTCAGCAATTAACAAAAGTTAATTAGAATTATTATGGTAACAAACATGCACCCATAATGTTCTTGTTGATAAATTTTAACTACATGTAATAAGGAAATCCAAGACTGCGCCAATCTCATAAATTGTTTTACACTATGAATGCCTTCTCTGGCTGGTCAAATTAAATATTGATAGACTGTCCTCTCAGAAAAGGGTTAGACAAAGACATTTTATTTGTCTCAAAGCCTAATAGTTAAAATTCAGCCTTCTAGAAACAGTGTGTTGAATCAGTTAAGCAATAAAAATGAACATAATTACTTGTTCCCCGTTCTATTCTCACCTGATAAAGAAAAGAAATAATAAGATGGGACTGAGACCACACTGGGTTGTCAGTCATTTCTCATGTTATATTTTAAGTGTCAGTAAATATTTTAATAAGATGTTTAGTTTTCTTTCCAAGGAAATAAGTTAAATGAGATTTTAATGTAATTAAAAATAACTGAAGACAAGTTGTTGCTTTTCCTGAGCATAAATTTTACTCTCAACATTGTGTTGTGTCACTGAGAGATTTCCAAGGATGTGAATGATAAGGCCCCTTTCTCCAAGAAGTTTATAAATGCCAGGAATATCAGATTGATATACATAAAATAATTTATATTACATACTGTAAACACATATTAATACTTTGTTTCATTGTAACTACTAGGAACTAAGCTCTCAAATAATAAGATATATTAGTGTAAGAAACTTTCATAGTTAATAAAATGATATATAAACATGGATCTTAGATTATGTTTATTTTTTATGAATATTCCCAGGTATTTTTGAAAACTTCGAAGTGCAATTCATTACCACGTTAAAGAAAGCAGTATTGCTTCATACACCATCAAGCAAACAAATATATTAATAAAGGCACATTAAGTGAGAAAGTATCTAAAAGTTTGAATGTCTTTTTTTCTATTAGTTATAGTTGAATAATGTAAAGAAGGTTCAAATAAGCTTCACAGTACTTGTCTATTTCTCCAATATCTTACTGTTCTTTAAATTATTATTCTACTTTCTTCTAATTCCAAAGCTGAATCAGCATTTTAAACCTCACCCAGTTTGTGGAACTTGGTTATGACAGACCTGGGAAACGAGTACCATTACTAATTTTTTTTTTTTTTTTTTTGCGGTACGCGGACCTCCCACTGCTGTGGCCTCTCCCGTTGTGGAGCACAGGATTCGGATGCGCAGGGTCAGCGGCCATGGCCCACGGGCCCAGCCGCTCCGCGGCATGTGGGATCCTCCTGGACCGGGGCATGAACCCGCGTCCCCTAAATCGGCAGGTGGACTCTCAACCACTGCGCCACCAGGGAAGCCCCCATTACTAATTTTTATACCATGCATCTTTATTTTTTAGCAAGCTAGTTCAAGACTACAAGAAAAGAGGGGATAATTTTATCTCTAGCTGAGATGGCACACAGAGCTATGACTAAGTTAAATTAAAAATCAGCTTGATCAATTAATGATTATCATCATCACCTCCACAATCCTTGTCATTTTATCTGTATGCAATTTTTAGCTGGAAGGAACTTTGTGATGATTTATTAAGCTTTGTAAATCTCCAACACAAAATTTTAAGTAGTTTTGGTGTTCAATATTTTCTCCTAGTATCTTTAAATCAGACTGTACTGTGCCTTATCCTATAGACTTAGATGTTCACTATTTATTTTATAGAGAGGTTTTGCATTTGCATATTGAGTTTAGCAAAAGGTAACAGAGTTCCAAAAAACTGAAGACTGGAATGTGTAATGTTTACGTGGTCATGTTTTCTCCCTTGCTTTCCTCAGGTTTACCAAGATGTATCTGAGGAGGCGCTAAGTAGAGTAGTGATAGGGAAAAAATAAATCACAATCTCCTACTCTCACCCTCCTTAGTCAAAAGATTTAATTTGATAAAACCTAAATAGAAATACTTTAATTGTCTAGAAAATTATGCTGATTATCTTTAAAAAAGTATAAAGAGAATAATTTTTAGATTCTAGATTAAAAAGAAAGTAGTGATGTGGTGGAAGTAAAAAGAAGAGGTAATGTCTAAAGAATCTGGAACACCGAAGAATAAAGAGAGAAATGAGCAGAAGAAATATTACAAATAATGCCTATGAATTTTGCAAAATTATGACTATGAGCAAACCTAGGAAGGTCAGAGAACATCAAGGAGTCATTCAAAGAGAAGGAAAATGATAAAGTTCAGAAACTTGGATATTAAAAAAAAAAAGTTAGAAAAGGAATAAATGAAAGTAAGATTTAACTTTTTAGTTTCCTTATTTTTAACTGCTTGAATAGATAACTGTTATGTATTAATAATGATTTAATAATTATTTAAAATATTTTTTAAAATTAATAAAATTTGTCATTTGAATAATAATAAATTTTATTTTGATTATAGCTTATGGATAAGTGAAATAAATAACAGCAATATTATAAGGAATAAGAAGAAGGAAAGGGAATATTCTAAGTTATTTCTACTATCAGTGAAGGGGTAAAATGTTATTTGAAAGTGGACATAAATTTATTTTAAAAGTATTCCACACACAGTGAATATAGCCAGTATTTGATACTAACTTTAAATGGAGTATAATCTATAAAAATTTTAAATCACTATGTTGTATGACTGAAACTAATACCTCAAAAAGAATAAAATAAAATAAATACATTCTACAAAATCTATGACAATTACTAAAAAGAAAAATTAAAGTATAAGTAACATTAAAAGAGTAGAGAAAATGGAATCATATAAAATTGCTTAATTAAAATCACAGAAAATAGATAAAGGAAGAAACAAAGAACAAGTACAATGAATAGAAAACAGTTATACTAATCCAACTGTACCAATAATCATGTTAAATGTGAATAGTCTAAATACACCAATTAAAATAGAGACTGCTGGAGTGGCTAAAAAAGTATGATCCAACTATATGTTTTTTTATAAGAAATTCAGTATAAATATAAAGACATAGAATAAAAGTAAAGGGATGGATACAGATATATCATGCTAACACTAATCAAAAAGAAAAGCTGTGGTAGCTATATTAATCTCAGACAAAGCAGACTTTAAAACAAGGAAAATTATCAAGATAAAGAGGGGCATTATCTAATGAAAAGGGGGGGGTCATTTCTCCAAACAGACATATCCTTAATGAGTATGCACTTAACAACAGAGCACCAAAATAGATGAGGCAAAAAAATGAAAGAACTGCTAGGAGAATATATAAATACATTATTATAGTGGAGACTTCACAATCCATCTTTACCAGGAATTGATGGGTACTACAACTAGACCAGGAGTAAAGGTATAGCTTAACTGGGCAGTACCATCCATCAGTTGGGCTTAATTAACGTATATAGACTATTTCATCAAGCAACAGCAGAATATACGTTCTCCTCAAGGTCACTAAAATATTATCTGCCACATCAGTAAACACAGGATCCTGCAGCCATCAAGTCACCACATTACAGCTGCCCCTATGGTGAGCCACAAGGGCACTCAGGATGGAAACAAAGAATGCCCACCATCTAGCAGTCAACTTCTGCAGCCACTCCAACAGTGCACCCTGAGGAGACTCGGGATGAGAAAACACAAGATACTGGCCCTAGATAGCTGGGGTGCATATCAAAGGAATGATTTCAGTGAGCCCAGACTCTTATATCTTCCCATACATAGGAAAGTGCTAAATTCTTCAATTGGAGATAGCTGGTTTTTCCTCTATATCCTGCCCCACCCCTTGCCTCTTTGGGACAGTTTCTCAGCGTTATCTGAGATACTGTGTCCCGGGCTTGAAGTCCTCAGAATATCTGCTGAATAAAAATGTAACTCTCAAATTTTAGGTTGTGCATTTTTTTTCAGTCTACAGTCAAATGAAACATTCACCAAGACAGACCACATTCTCATCCATAAAACACATCTGAACAAGTTAAAAAGGAGGGATCATACCATGTATGCTTTCAGACCAAAATGGAATTAAACTAGAAATCAATTACATAAAGATAGCTGGAAAAATCACAAAATGCTTAGAGATTATACAACACACTTCTAAATAACACATTGGATAAGAAAAAGTCTTAAGAGAATATTAAAAATATTTTGAACTAAATGAAAATGAAAATACATCTTATCAAAATTTGTGGGATGCAGCAAATACAGTGCTTAAAGAAATATATAGCATTGAATACATTTTTTAGAAAAAGAAAGACATAAAATCAATAATCTAAACTGCCACCTTAGGAAACTAGAGAAAGAAGAACATAAATATGAAGATAGAAAAAGAAAGGAAATAATAAAAATTAGTGTAGAAGTCAATGAAATTAAAAAAGAGAATACAGAATTTTTGTTTTTCATTTTAAAAGCTAGCTTGTTGGAAAGTTCAATAAAATTGATAAAACTCTAGCCAGGCTAACCAAAGGAAACAGAGAAGGCACAAATCACTAATAGCAGAATTCAAAGAGAAGCCATCACTACTGATCCATGAACATTAAAATGACAATACAGGAATATTGTGAACTACACTATTTCTACAAATCTGATAACTTAGATGAAATGAACCAATTCTTTGAAAGACATAATCTACTAAAATTCATACAAGGATAAATAGATCATCTAAATAGGTCTATATCTATTTTTTAAAATTGGATCCATAATTAACAACCTTCCAAAATAGAAAGCACCAGATCCATATGGTTTCTTTAGTGAATTCTCCCAAACATTTAAGAAAGAAATGATACCAATTCTTTACACTCTTTTTCAGAAAATGGAAGCAGAGGCAACACTTCCTAATTCATCATGTGAGGCCATGTGAGGCCAGCATTACCATAATATCAAAACCAGATAAGACATTACAAGAAAGGAAAACTACAGATAGGTATCAGCCATTAATATAGATATAACAATCTTCAACAAAATATTAGTAAGTAGAATCCAACAATGCACAAAAAGAATTTTGATTTAATTTTGATTAAAAATTCAGAAAACCCCCAAGCAGGATAAATACAAACATAGGCACATAAGGATTAAACTGCTAAATATTAGAGAGAAAATGTTAAAGCAACCAGGGAATATAAAAGTTATTACCTAGGGATAAATATCAATTATGAGATGAATTTTCAACAGTCACTATGAAAGTCAGAAGAAAATGGAATATGTTTTAAGTTTAAAAAAAGAAATATCCTGCCAACCTAAAAGCTTATATTGAATAAAAATATTCTTTAAAACAGAAGGCCAAATAAAGATGTTTTCACACACACACACACACACACACACACACACACCCCATATCACCAGCAGGCTTAAACTGTAAGAAATATTGATAGGAATTCTTCAGGCTATAGAAAATTATCCCAGATGGAAGCATGAAACTGTAGGAAGGAGTTAAGAGTATAAGAAATGCTACTATATAGGAAACAAATCAAAATAAATTGCTTAAACAATATAATTATTTAAAACAAAAGTAAAAGTCTTGTGGAATTTATAACTTGTACAAAACTAAATAGATGTCAATAGAACAATATGTTAGAAGTGGGTAAAGGCAATTAAACTCTTATAAGGTTTCACATTGTTTGGGAAGTAGTAAATGTCCTGATTTAAGGTAGACTGAAATAAGGTAAGGTTACTATTTTTAGTATCCAATATAACCACTAAGAAAATAATAAAAGATGACATAAATAAAATGCTGATATAGGGGAAAATGGAATAAAAAGTAGTTGATTAATCCAAAGTTAACAGAGAAATAAACAAAAAGAAGCATATGGGGAAAAAGAGAAAACAAATACCAAGATGGTAGAGTTAAATCCAATTAAATCAAGAATTACATTAAACATATATAATCTATAAACGTTTCAGCTAAAAAACATGGAATTTAAGAGGGAAATTTTTCTTTTTTTTCCCCCTTTGGCTTGCAATAGTTTTACTATAATGTGCCTAGAGAATTTTTCTTTTGTTTGTTTCTTCTTTTTCATGTTCTTCCCATTTTAGCTTTGTGGTGATTCTTGCATTTGTCACTTCAAGTCTTTAGCCTGGTCTTGGAAAATTTGTAGCTCTAATTTACTGAGTTCAGGGTTGTTGGGGTTTCTAGAATTTTTATTGCAGAATATCAGAAGGGAGGGAGCTGCACAGAGGAAGAGTCCAGAAATCTGCACTGGGTGTCCACATATGTCCTTGGCTGAGAGCTGGACTGTACAGGTATCATACAATCTCTGTGAGTTCTAGCAGAGAGTAGTCCCTGGGAACAGAGTAACTAACCATACCAGTTTTCCTGGGACTGAGGGAGTTCTTAGCACATGGGGATTTCGGATTTTAAAACTGGAATAATCCTGGGCAAACCAGGATGAATCTGGTCATCCTAACTGGGATGTAGAAAGCTGTAGAGAGATATCAGTGCATGTGCAATGCTGGAAGACACTGGAACTCAGGCAGAGTGGAGATGTCTCACCAAGAAATTTCAGTTGAGATCCAGAAAAAGTTATAACTCAGAAGTAAGGATTAAAAATTAGATCCAGGGTCATGTAATAGAACTAAAGAATATTATATGATAAATTCTAACACAGTCTTAACCCAACCTTGACAGAATCAATAGTCAGGCAGTAACTGATACAACTGCCAGAAGAAAACTGAACACCTAAAGGAAGAGAACATATTCCAGATTCGCTGTAACACAATATCCACACTGTTCAGAATATACTTTTAAAAATTCCTAGACACATAAATAAGCAAGAAACTGTGACCCATAATCAAGAGAAACATTAATAGAGACTTTAAGGTGACACAAATGTTTTGAATTAGCAGATAAGGACACTAAAAAGCAGGTCACTATGCACCATGATTTCTCAGTCTTGGCACTGTTGACATTTGGGACCAGATAATTCTTTGTTTTGATGCCTTTCCAGTGCATTGTAGGATGTTCAGCATCATCTCTGGCCTGTATGTACCAGATGACAATAATGACTCCCCCACTCAAGTTGTAACACCCCCAAATGTCTCAGATATTGCCCAATGTCCTCTGGGGGGGGTGGATTCCCCCCAGTTAAGAACCACTGCTATACACTGCAAATGGAGTGATTACCAGGATATATAGTTAAGTGAAAAAAAGCAAACTGTAAAATAACATGAATTGAATGCTCACTTCTTTGTGAAAAGGAAGAGGATATACAAAATTTATATATATTTGAATATACTGAAAAGATAAACCAAAACTGATTATGATGGTTATTCTAGGGAGAGAGAGGGAACAAGTTATCAGAGACAGGAATAGAAAGTGAGATTTCTCCAAATATAACTTGCTTCATAGTTTTAACATTGGAAACCTAAGTATTTTACATTTTCAAAAATATAATTACATAAAAAGGAAAAAATACCTAAACTTCTTTAATGGAAATAAACAAATTTAATCATATATCAGAAGGAGGAATTATTTCAAGTGACTTTATAGCATAGTATTTTGACTGTATTTTGCCTAGAGGAATACAGGCCCTAAGCAAAAATGGACCTGTAAAAAAAATCTTAAAGTTTATCCTCTAGTCTGATTGTAAATATTAGTAGTAGTAGTAGTAGTTTGAAATCAATTTAGAATATTATAGGATAATGGGAATAAGATATCTAAGGTTCTGACTCCTTACTCTGAAAAATGACAAATAAAATGAAATCATTAAATATTTAACTCACCTTCACTTTTACAAACACTATGCCAAGGTAACTGATAACTCCTCATAGAAGACAGAAAGTTTTAACCAAAGAATTCTTGCTAATACATGTTGGCTAAATTATATGATTATAAAATCAATATTTTGCAACCCTAATAAAATAATTACTTCAATTAACAATTACCAACAGATGAAACATTAGATGAGAGGCTGATAGAAAGCTTTACAATATGGAAATCAGTCTTAAATAGTTGAACATGAAGCTCAAGTTTCTGGCATTAACACTCATTTATAGGTACTAAAACAATAAAAGTTAAATGACACTAGGGAAATAAACAGACACATCCAAAATGTAAAATATTCTACAGAAAAACTAATTGCCCTGTAATAGACAATGACAGGATAAAAAAGGAGGGGTGATTTTTATAGATTAAAGGAGATTTAAGAGCCTGAACAACCAAAAGTGAGTATGGCTATTGTTTGAATTGTACCTAAAAAAATACCAGCTGTAAAAAGACATTTTTAAGATAACTAGAGCCATTCAATGATGTACAGAATGTTAGGCAATCTTAAAGATTTATTTAAAGTGTTTGTTGGTATTATGGCTACATAAAATCTATGTATTACTTTTAGAAACACATAATAACATATACACAGATTAAATAACTCGATTCTGGGATGTGTATTTAAATATGACACTGAAGGGAAAAAAAGACAAATGAAGCAAATGAGGTAAAATCTTGATAAATGCTGAATCTGGATGATGAGTATATGTGCGTTCATTGTACTATTCTTACTACTTTCATTTATGTGTGAACATTTTAACAGAACTAATAAAAATTATATGATCTCAATAGACACAGAAAAAACTTTCAACAAAATTCAATATCCTTTCATGATTAAAAACTCTCAACAAATTAGGTAAAGAAAGAATGAATCTTAACATAATGAGGTCCATATATGGCAAGCTCACAGCTAACATCATATTTTAGTGAAAAGCTGAAATTCTTCCCTCTAAGATCAGGAACAAGACAAGGGTGCTCACCCTCACTGCTTTTATTCATCATTGTGTTAAAAAATTCTAATCAGAGCAACTAGGCAAGACAAAGAAATTTAAAAAATACAAACTATGAAGAAAGGCATTAAATTACCTTGTCTGAAGATGACATAATCTTGTATCCAAAATCCTAATCTTATAAATAAAATCCTAAAGATTCCTTACACACACACACACACACACACACACACACACACACACTGTGAGAACTCATAAATGAATTCACAGCAGTTTCAGGATAAAAAATCAATATACAAAAATCAGTTGTGTTTCTGTATATTAACAACAAATTACCTGAAAAATAAATTAAGAAAATAATACCATTTATAATAGCAACAAAAAGAATAAAATACTTAGGAATAAATTTATCGAGGCAGTGAAAGATTTGTACCCTTGGAAATACAAGACATTGATGAAAGAAACTGAAGAAGACACAAATAAATGAAAAGAAATCCCATGTTATCAGGTTAGAAGATATAATATTGTTAAAAACGTCTGTACTACCCAAAGCAATCTACAGATTCAATGCAATCACTACCAAAATTCCAATAATATTTTTCACACAGGTAGGAAAAAATCTAAAATTTATATGGAACCACAAAAAATCCCAATTAGCCAAAACAATCTTGAGAAACAACAAAGCTGGAGGCATCACATTTCCCGACTTCAAACTATACTACAAAAACCATATTAGTCAAAAGAGTGCAGTACTGGCATTAAAACAGACACAGAGACCAAAGGAACAGAATAGAAAGCTCAGAAATAAATCCATGCATATATGGTCAACTAATCTTTAACAAGGGCACAAAAAGTATACAATTGGGAAATAATAATCTCTTCAATAAATGGTGCTGGGAAAACTGGAAATCTACCTGTAGAAAAATAAAATCAGACCCATATTTTACACCACTCCCGAAAATGAACTCGACATGAATTAGAGACATAAATATAAGACAACCTACAGACTGGGAGATGATATTTGCAAACCATACTTCTGATAAAGGTTTAAAATCTAAAATATATAAAAACTTCTACAACTCAGTAGCAAAAAAACTCAATAAATAATCCTATTAAATAATGGACAAAGGACCTGCACAGACCTTTTTCTAAAAAACACATACAAATAGTCGACAGGCATTGGAAAAGGTGGTCAACATCACTAACCATCAGAGAAATACAAATAAAAACCACAATGAGATATCACCTCATACCTGTTAGGAGAACTATTACCAATAAGTCAAGAGATAAGTGTTGACAAGGATGTGGAGAAGAGGGAACACTTGTACATTGTTGGTGGGTATGTAAATGGGTGCAGCCGCCATGTATGGAAGTTCCTCAATAAATTAAAAATAGAACTACTGTATGACCCAGCAATCTCAGTTCTGGGTGTATATCCAAAGGAAGTGATATCAGTATCTTGAAGAAACATCTGCATTCCCATGTTCATTGCAGCATTAGTCACAATAGACAAAATATGGAAACAACCCAAGTGTCCATCGACAGATGAATGGATAAAGAAAATGTTATATGTATAATTCAGCCATAACAAAGAAGGAAATCCTGTCACTTGTGACAACATGGATGAACCTAGAGAACATTATGCTAAGTGAAATAAGCCAGATACAAAAAGACAAACAGTGCATGATCTCACTTATACGTGGCACCTAAAAAAAGTTGAACTAATAGAACCAGAGAGTAGGGGGATGGGAGAAAGGGGGAGATGTTGGTCAAAGGGTATAAACTTTCAGTTATAAGATAAATAAGTTCTGGGATCTAATGTATAGCATGGTGATTATAGTCAAAACTACTCTATTGTATACTTGAAATTTTCTATGACAGTAAATCCTAAGTGTTCCCACACCCACACACAAAGGTAACTATGTGAGGTGATGGATGTATTAAGTTGATTGTGGTAATCATTTCACAATGTATAAATATATTAAAACATCACATTGTACATCTTAAATAAAATCACACTGTACAACCTAAAAAATAAGCAAAACATAAAGGAATGTTTTCAAAGATTATTTCATCACATAGGAAAAATGATCATGGCATGAGAAGCTATTATATATGGCCCAATTTTATTACTTTTCTCTGGGTGGTATCATTATACATATTTTTTTCTTGAAACATGTCTTTATGTGTTATATTTTATATTAACATAATCATAAAAATGCATATACTTTAAAGGAAAAATTCATGAAACCATGTGTAAGCCCTGTACTCACCTGACACAGCTTTTACATCTTTGTCTGCTATGCCACACCTTTGATTATTTTAGCTAAGATTAACTTGTCACCTTCCCATTAACAGAACTGTCAGAAATTTCACCTTTGGTATTATCTACTCTAGTATTTCAACATGTCTGATTATCATCATTATTAATAATTACAATTTTGTAGAATTTGATAATTTTAAGTCACAACACTATTCATTCAGCAAACATTTACTTTGTCTGGTACTTGCTAGACACTGTTCTAGACACTGGGGCATAAAACATTAAGAAACAGAGTCCCTGCTCTAATTGAGTTCAGAATCTCAGGCTACTGAAAAAACAAAAGAATGACATAGTCTTAAAGGTATCTAATAGCAATGTCACCTTGAAACAAGGATTAATATGACATTTTCAGTCCTACAAGATATTCAGTTACCAAGACAAGTTATATGAAGTCCCAACTTTCAACAATCTGACCTGGAAAGTGTCATTTTCATAGTTTCAACCTACTGATTTTCTCAGACTTGTATTTTTCAGAAATGAAGCAGAATTTTGAGGTCATTTGTTTAATTCATTTCTTTCATAGATGATGAAACTGTAGACCAGAAAAATGACTTAGAATCACAGAGCTCATGCATTAGGACTACAAAATAGATATTTTGCATAAACTAAACCAAGGGTTCCCTTTCTTCAGTTATTGGTAGTATAAAGGAAGAACCAGATGCAGACAAAAAAGCATATATCCTAGAATTGCCATAACTTACAAAAGCCATTAGTCTCCCAATATTTCCATGCATATTATAAACAGACTGACTCTTAGATCTCGTGCTCAGAGCTGGGGAAAAAGAAATTGAGCAACACATACAATGTGTGTGTGTGTGTGTGTGTGTGTGTACATGTGCCTATAGGGGTTGGGAGGAAGGGGTACTTCTGTGTAAGCTTTATCAGGATGCTGTAGGTGGATAGTGTCTAACCACAGGAACTGTAGCTGGGGAGGAATGGACAGCATGTTACATGATAACACAGCTGAAGTAATTACTGAGTAAAAAATTCTTAAGAATTATGGGACACGCATTCAGATGGCATTAAATTGTGTGTGTTTGGTTGGTTGGTTTTTGGTCCTGCCGCATGGCTTGCAGGATCTCAGTTCCCTGACCAGGGATCAAATCCACACCCCCTGCAGAGGAAGCATGGAGTCCTAACCACTGGACCTCCAGGAGATTCCCATTTGGTTGTTTTTTTTTTTTTTTAAATCAAATCTCTCCAGCAAAGTCCAGCAGTCATCTCCTACAACCACCCCCAGCATCAACAGGCTGCTAGAGAACATATTTTGCAAATGCTGTGAGTGTGACTGTCCTCCTTTTCCTCATGGTTTATATAACTCATATATGAAAGCAAAAAGCTAGAGCCATAGAAATACAGATAATTATGCTGGTAGTTTAAATGCTATTCTTTGAGTAGTTGCATGTACAATAACTCAGAATTCTGAAAATTATATGTAAGTTCAGATGCAGATATAGCCAATCTAATATGAACCATGCTGCTTAGAATATTAAACTTTATAGGTGGGCGAGAAGGGAAATTGGTGAACAGCTAGCCAGACTCTGTCACTTTTTGTGAGAAAAGATGGATAGCTAACTACAGCCGCACATTGTAGCCATAACTGGTTATCGTTTCCAGTTTTCAAACATGTTTATCTCTAAGTTAAATGCTTCGTAATATTAACATAATTTTTAAAAGTACATTTAGTTTTTCTCAACACTCTTTCCTTTAGAAAATTCTGCATAAACACCCTTCCACTTGGAAAGTTGTTTTAAGTTTCTTTCTTATTGAATAACTAAGAAGCTAATCAATTAATTAAGTCAACAACAGTTTATTAAATAGCAAATGTGGAGCAAGCATTAAGTAGGGTGTTGGCAATGCAAAGGTGAATGAAAGAGATATGGATCCCTGCTTCCCATACATCCACAGTCTTGGGCTACACTAATCACATTATTATTTATAATGCAGTTGTTCTCATTCTTACTAGAAAGGTTTTATGCTAGGTAGTTGCTAATGCCCAAAATTAGAAAGTGTTACTTAATTCTTCTTTAAAATATTTGAGATATGTGTGATTAATAGTATTAACTCATTTTATAGATAAGAAACCAAGCAATTATTTTAAAGAACAGCAAGCTCTTGATAAAGTCAGAAGAGAGGTATCTTAAAACCCAGTTCATGTTATAATGAATTAATCAGTTTAACATGTGTATTTGTTTCATTCATTTTATTTCCATTTAGCCTATATTTTCCTGATAGTCCACAATGAGCAATCAGATAATTATAAAATAAGAAAAAAAAAGAAAAAAACGTCTAAACATAATATACATTAGGAACTTAGAAAATGAAAAATGTGTGATACAATGTAAGAGAAAGAACATCAAATTTTAGTGATCAGAAGGTCAGGGGTCCAGCATTAGTTAAAAAAACCTGAATTTATTCAAATTATAAAAATTTATAAATGTCAGCCTTCTTGTATATAAAAACAGGGAGAGTAGTACATACTTTGGTGAGTAGTTTTGATGGTCTATTTTGTCTTGTAGTTAAAATGCTTGATAAATTTTAAATTTATATACATTACTATAAACTAAGTATGATTTTGAGTATATATCTTATGGATGGCATAAAGTTATGTTTTAACTCTTGCTGAAGGTATTTTTTCTTTTAATTTATAAGCTCATATTTTTTACATTTTTGTTATACTAGATATATTTAATTAAAATAGATACATTTAATATTATTTGCTATTTTACTTCATGTTTTCTTTTGCCCCCATATTGCTTTTTAAATTTCTTATATGACGTTGCCTGTTTTTTACATAAGTTTACATTGAGTGTAATGTCATGGCACCCTCTATGGCCCCCAATAATGTCTTCATTCATAGCTCCTAATTTCCATTCTCCTCTCATTTGTCTGAGTTATGTCTTCCAGTAAATTTTTTAGAACAGATGGACTGTGTAATTCCTGAGCCTTGTATATTTGAAAATGTCTCTTTCCCTTGCTTTGTTATGTAACGTATATGCTTTGTAGCTAAAAATTCTCCGCCTATTGATTCTGTAGATTTTCTTGTTCTTTATCAAGTTTTTATTCTGATACTTGGTGATATCAGTCATTTGCCTTGTGGATTCAAATCTTTAATAAATCTTTTCTCTAATTTAAATCTTTAGGGCATCTTCTCTACGATTACCTTCACTAATATAGTTTTCTTAGGCTTTCTTATGATTGTCTTGATTTGTCATCTCTAGCACTAATTATGATTGCTGAAGTATTTCTGCTCTTTGCTATTCTAATAAGCTTTAAGGTTCTGCCAAGTCATTATTTTTCTCTTAAATTTATTGCCTTGTTTCTTGTAGTTCTTTTGGTTTTCTAAATTGCTTATATTCCTCAAATGCTATTATGACTCCAGACTTTGTAATTTAACATTGACATGTTTCCTGTGGTAAATTATCTAAATTATTATCACACTATCTCCATACTCTTTTTACACTTTCCCTGTAATCTATTGCCATAAGTTTCATGTTGTTCTTCAGCGTTATTATTGTTACTAGTACTACTCCTCTCACTGCTACCACTACTATTACAACTAATACTTTACTCCTCTTGTTAGTAAAACTTTAAATTAATATAATTGTTCTAGAGTGCAATTGCCAACATGTATCTGCAGTTTTTAAATTATTCAAAAATTTAACCTAAAAATATTTAAATATGCACCAAAAATTTCTGGAACAAAGCTATTGATGGTAGTGTTACGAATAATATTAAAACATTGGAAACATACCCAAATAAAGGAATGGCCAAATAAATACTAATACATATATTCACCTACTAGAGTATTAAACATTTGATTACACAGAAAATTATTATGATCTAAGGCCAAAAGATATAAAACTATATATACAATGTGGTCACAAATACAGACATATATATATATATATATATATATATATGCATATATATTTTCTCTGTATAAAATATAATTATTTGTAAAGATACTCTTCATATGCATAAAAATACTGGATTCAAACAGACCAAGATGGTAAAAACAATTATTGCAAGGAAGTATGGAAAGAGGAGATTGTTGGTGATATACTGTTCTTTTCTATGTGTCTACTATATTATTTACAATGAGCATGTGCTCTTTACTTACATTAAAATAGTATTAATAAAAAGTAAATCTAGGGCTTCCCTGATGGTGCAGTGGTTGCGAGTCCGCCTGCCAATGCAGGGGACACGGGTTCGACCCCCGGTCCGGGAGGATCCCACATGCCGCCGAGCGGCTGGGCCCGTGAGCCATGGCTGCTGAGCCTGCGCGTCCGGAGTCTGTGCTCCGCAATGGGAAAGGCCACAACAGTGAGAGGCCCGCGTACCGCAAAAAAAAAAAAAAAAAAAAAAAAAAAAAAGCAAATCTATATTGTAAAACTATCAAAAAAAAAAAACCTTTATGGGTTGAGTTACATTTGTTAACAGGGAAAATAACCAGTAGAAAAAAATAAATTTGAATGCTTATAAAACCCTTGGAAAATAACATTTTTACAAGAAAGGTGTAATTTTTGAGAAGATAGTGTTAAATCAGACTAACCTCAGGGCATGCTCAGAGCAGGGAGGTATATGTTAAGACTGCCTTCCTTATATCACAATCATGCCAATTTTGACACTGGAATGGCAAGCTTTTTACTTTAAATGATTATCAAGTTCTTTGTAAGCACTTGAAATTATCCCTTACATTATAATAAATTTTAATCAAGCTATCATACTTGACTGCAATTTGTTGTTGTTTATTAGAGCTAATGTTACTCTTTTGGTTGGTGACATTGCTTTTGTTTATTAGACAGTCTAGCATTCCCCAAACAGAACAGTAAAGTGAGCCAGATATCTGTCTTCTATAGCAATGTTTCATATCTAAAAGATTTTGTGCTTAAATTCAGAGGTAGTTTCATTTGCGTAAAAAGTTATTTTATTGTTGCTTTTGAACCACTTAGTGTTCATTCAAAAATTTCCCTAATCCCTCTAATACTTTGGATATTTCACTTATGACTTTGAAGCAGAGTTAAGTTTTCCCGATGGTCCTGGAAAACCACTAAACTAATGACAGAACACTGTGTTTGTGTGTTGATGAGCCCTGTGACCTCAGAAGCTTAACGTGGTGCAACTGTTCATTATGACTTAACAGAAGCATTGGGACAGGTTTCTTGAATCAACAGAAGAAGCCACAGTTGGGGAACCTGAAAATCCACAATGGGAATGTTAACAATTTTGCAAGCTAAACACCTTCCTCTTTAGGACTAAAAGAAAAAAAAAAAAGGCTCCTCTGAAAACTCTTCAGAAACAAAATGATCCAACGGGTTGGTGATATAGTTACCAGCAATTGTTTTCTTGTGCTTGCTCAAGACATAAAACCTCAGAATATTTTTAGCATTCTATTACCACATGAGGGTGCTCTCTCCCCAAATATGTGCCTGTAAAGTGAGCAGGCCTCAACCAGGAAAGAAAGTTGTTTTGCTGTTTCCTTCCATATGCATTTTGGAAGTTGTGAACGGATTTTTTAGAATAAACATGTGTGAGAAGGGAAAAAAAAAGAGTCCAGACCTAAACACAAATAGGCATATACGCTATACAAACCTTTAGAGTATGAATCAGGCATACAAAAAGATAACTTTGATTTTAAAATGTGGATCTACATAAAGGTTTACAGTGTTAGGCAAAGCAAGATCCATGGACCACCTATGACATGATGGTAGAGGGAGGCCAAGGACATGCGCTCATTAAATAAGCATGATTCTGTTACCTGACCTACAGGTTCAAAATATCTAGAAGCCAGGCCCAAGAATCTATACTTGTATTTTGCATCTTGGGTTTTTCTCATGTACCTTAAAGTTTAAAAAGCACTCACGTGAAATCATTTAAAAATAATTACTATTGTAAACACTGACATATATGTGAACATTTAAATCTACTAATACAGATGATTCTTTTGACAAATGTCATCAATGCTTTGAAGCAGTTCATCACAAGGGAATTTTATCTGAAAAACAAGTGAAAATTTTCAACCAACATTCTCACAAGCTTTACAGATATAATAAATACAACATCTGCTCTCTGAGACAACAGAGAATATGAACTTTACTCATCTTGCAAGCTCATTGATTTTTTTCTTTCCTTTTGACCTAGTTCAGTAAATAAAAAATAACTCCATGTTTCAGCATGTAAACTTCACACCTATAAAATCAACTGATGCTTGTCGTTTTCAGAAAATGGCCTGAAGTTTACGAACTAATTTATAAGGTAGAAATTTGTCCTATAAAATAGAACTGTAATTATAATTGTATTTTCTGTGGAAAATGCATTTATATTGGAGAAAAATCAAAACTTACGTTAAGCAGTAAGTAATGGTTGGTAGAAATGTTAATCAGCATGGTCAGCTCTTGATCTTTTAAAGATCTGAAGTTATGCTTATAATCCAAAGGCCTGGCTTCACACATGGAATTTTATGTCAGAGAGAGGAAAAAGTACTAGAAGGGAACAGGATAGTAACTGAGCTCCGAGCTCAGGAAAATGTTGATGAGTATTACATTCAATTAGGTGGTCTCTAGGATCAAAATTAATGTCCATAGAAATAAAACGGGCATATTTATGTGAGAAATATATGTACATATATAAATTTTATATAAATCTAATCATATATGTACCTTCACATATAGCTACTCACAGACATATTTGTGAATAGAACTATGCGTATTAGTAAACTTACAGAATATTAGAACTCAGATAGGATCTATCAACTTCACCTTCCATCCAGCACACATCTTATTTTATAATTTTCTAAATACTTAACCATCTGTGGCCTATGCTTGAGTGCTCACTAGAAAAGGAAGCTTCCAACTAACCATTATGGATCATATCACTTTAAATAGTAATTATATAGAATATTAATGATAGTGTTTTAAACACTAAAACTGGATCAATAATTTTCACCCATTACCACGAGTATTTTCTGAATCCACTCATAAGTTTAGTTATTTTTTCATCTAACACCTCAAAAATGTAAAGTATGCTAATTTAATTTAACTTCACTAATTTTCTTCTCTATTATAACTTCGGTTCCTAAATTATTTTTTTAAACTTTTTAACACTGTTAGAACTGATGTTTTTCCAGTGCCTTCTTCAAAGACAGAAATGCAAAATAAAAAGTTTGTGCTGGTGCAGAAGACAGAGGATTTTTATGTCTCTTAATCTGGACCTCATTCCTTTAAACGAAGATGTTTTTCTTTCTTACATGTCTCGGCAATGATGAACATTTTACTTGGATATGTAAATTCTTCATCTTTTTTGCAGTAGATTTATTTAGTCATTCTTTAATTTTTCCCACATGCAGCCATTCATTTAAAAGCAATTTCTGCGCATCTACTACATACCAGCACTATTCTAAAAGTAAGGGATAAAACAGTGAACAAAACAGGCAGAAGTCCTTGACATTGTGGAGCTTTAATTTTAGGGGAGAAAGATCGATGATAATATAACAAATATATGTTATATTGTAATTTAGAAGGTAACACATGTCATGGAGAAAAATTAAGTATGTAAGCAAGTTTGGGATTAGGGGAAATTAAAAACTTTTAACTAGAGGAATTAGGACAATCTCACTGAGAAAATAATATACAAATGAAAACGTGAAGGCTATGAGGGAGTGAACAACAAAGGTATCTCAGAGAAAAGCATTACAGAGTACAATGCCTCTGAGACAAGAGCGGGCCTGAAATGTGAAAGGAAGAGACAGGGGCCAATGCGGGGGGTAGAGAATCATGTTAAGTCTGCAATATAATGGGATAGGAATGACTTGTAGACGATTCTAGAGACTTCAGAATTCTGAGTGAGAAGGGGTTTGATTGGAGGATTTTGAGCTGAGAAGTGACAGACTTCTATTTAAATGGATTAATCTGACTACAGAGTTCAAAGTACACAGAATGTAGCAAGGGTGAAAATGGGAGGAGAGGTGGCTATTGAAATATACAGGTGAGAGATTATGGTAGATTGGATCAAGGTAAATACTTGAATTGCTGAAAACCTAGCAATTCTGGAAATCTTTGGACACACTTTTCTGACTATATCTAGAGTGTCGGAAAAAGTAGAGTCAAGGATGACTTTAATTTTTTGTCCTGATCTACAGGAAGAACCAAAGTGTCATTAATTAAGATGCAGAAAACTGAAGGTGGTGCAAGTTCAGAAGAAAAAAATTAGGAACTCAGCTTAAGTATGAGGTATCTGCTAGAAATTCAAGAGAAGAATGCCTATGCAAGCGTGCTACTGGATATATTAATATGGAGTTCAGAGACAGGTGTAGACTTGAGATTTAAAATTGGAGAAGTCCCCACACATGAGGAAGCCAATGCTGTCAGTCAGTGATCACTTACACAAGGAAAGAACGGAGGTGGAATAGGAAGTACAGACACTGAAGCTCTCTATCGCTGAGACACAGGGAGATGAGGATTACCCAGTAAAGTAGACTGAGGTGTGGTTTGCAGACTAGGGGGAAAACAAGGTGGACACTATTTCCTGAAGCCAACTGAAGAAGGCATTTCAAGGAGGAGGTGTATCAGCATAGCTGGTTTTATTTTAGGTTGAACACAAGCGAACTCACTGCTAACCACCTTGTTCAATTCAACCCAGAGTTCTAGGCTGTCAAGTTAGTTTGAATCTTGAGTCTACAATTCAAAATTTCTCAAGGAATTCAAGTGTATGCCCTGAAAAAAGTTATCCATTAAATATCACCTTAAAAGAAATTCCTCTTAACTCTAGTTAGAGTCATCAAATCTGTTCAGATTTTAATTCTGACATTGCAGCTTTGTGTCACCTTAATAAGCTTGCCTTCTATGAGTTCATTCATTCAAGTCATTGATAAAAATATAAAGCATGACACATCTCAGCATATCATCTTCTGATTTTATGAAATGCCTCAAGAGATCCCTCCCGAGTTGCCATCTATTTAGTAATTATATTTTAAGTAAAGTTACTGACTCAGCTATAAATCCACATAATTGTTCTAAATCTTGAATTCAAAGGTATTCTTATTTCAGTTGTAAAAGCATAGTATTTTTGAACTTGAAGAGACCTTGAAGATCAGCTAGGCAAATTACCATCAGGAAAGACAATAAAATGCCTTGAAGTTAAATTCTTTTGACATGGTGGTCTAATTAATAAGTATTTTGCCATTATTTGTTCTTCTCATAAGCAGGCTCATTATAAAATTGTTTTCTTAAGCACTCCTAAACCACTGGAATCCACTGGGGATCCATTATATAATTATGTCTACCCAAAGATTAATAAGTGCCCTTGTATATAGTTTCCAGGACTTTTTTTTTTTTTTTCCCAGGTTCTCCTCCTAGAAATCCATCTGTTCAAAACCTCAATTGTTGTCAATGGTAGTTTTTTTCCATTCCATGTATAAATACGTCCATTTCTTTAGAATGAAATCTATATGGGCTGGTGTGCTTAACCAGATCTAAGGATATTTAGATTATCTTTTTAAACACTTCCTATTTCTTGTGATTAATTCAGTGGCTGCTGGTTGTTTACTTATTTGTGCTTTAGCTTTTTCAATTTGAAGTCTATCATCCTTGGATTTTGCTTTTGTCACTGCGATTTGTAAAGGTTTTACTATCTATATTAATATTGTCCAATACAACTTTCTGCAGTAATAAAAAATGTTCAAAACTTACATGGAAAGACAGCTTCAAATACAATTAGAAATCTAACTAATGCAACTGAGGAAGCAAATTTTCATTTTTATTTAATTTTAATGAAATTAATTTTATTTTAAAAAATTTTAACATCTTTATTGGAGTATAATTGCTTTACAATGGCATGTTAGTTTCTGCTGTATAACAAAGTGAATCAGCTATACATATACATATATCCCCATATCTCCTCCCTCTTGCGGCTCCCTCCCACCCTCCCTGTCCCACCCCTCTAAGTGGTCACAAAGCACGGAGCTAATCTCCCTGTGCTATGTGGCTGCTTCCCACTAGCTATCGATTTTACATTTGGTAGCATATATAAGAAGTCCATGGCAATCTCTCACTTCGTCCCAGCTTACCCTTCCCCCTCCCCATGTCAAGTCCATTCTTTACATCTGCATCTTTATTCCTGTCCTGCCCCTAGGTTCTTCAGAACGTTTTTTTGTGGTTTTTTTTTTTTTAAGATTCCATATATATGTGTTAGCATAAGGTATTTTTCTCTTTCTGACTTACCTCACTCTGTATGACAGTCTCCAGGTCCATCCACCTCACTACAAATAACTCAATTTCGTTTCTTTTCATGGCTGAGTAATATTCCATTGTATATATGTGCCACATCTTCTTTATCCATTTATCTGTCAATGGACACTTAGGTTGCTTCCATGCCCTGGCTATTGTAAATAGAGCTGCAATGAACACTGTGGTACATGACTCTTTTTGAATTATGGTTTTCTCAGGGTATATGCCCAGTAGTGGGATTCCTGGGTCGTATGGTAGTTCTATTTTTAGTTTTTTAAGGAACCTCCATACTGTTCTCCATAGTGGCTTTATCAATTTACATTCCCACCAACAGTGCAAAAGAGTTCTCTTTTCTCCACACCCTCTCCAGCATTTATTGTTTGTAGATTTTTTGAAGATGGCCATTCTGACTGGTGTGAGGTGATACCTCATTGTAGTTTTGATTTGCATTTCTCTAATGATTAGTGATGTTGAGCATCCTTTCAACATGAAATTGATTTTAAATGGCAGTATATGTCTAGTGGTTACCATATTTAACAGGGCAGATCTTTGTTCCATCTTTAAATGTAGTTCAGTAAGCCCCTTAAGTTAGTTCTAGTAATTCAAGGACACAAATCTTTTGTGGGTTTAAGACAGGACCTGCAAAGCCAAAAGCCAAAGGTGCTAGACAGATCACATAAATGAGCGAAGGAGTCTAGTAGTAACTATAGGAGACTAAAAAATATATAATCATTCTGTAAAACAATAGTAACTACTCCAACAAAAAGGGCCAATGATTCAGGCCAATTGTAGCTATGCTAAGATACAAAACCAGAATTGCCAGACTTAATTTTCAAGAGAAGCACATATCCAAATTTTAAGTAAAATTTCCCAACTTTTAAGTGTTGACAATATATTCAAATGCTCATAAGATATTACACATGTCAAATAAGACATGCCTAGAAGTTGCCTGTTTGTGATAAATTACCTAAGACATCTTCACAATACCCTAACAGGTACAAATTATGCGTGTGTGCCCATCCTGATCATGTGCCCTATTTCTGGTTCTCTTACACAGCTAATAATAGGATTAGCTAATCTAAGATTCTCTGCAACCTCACCCATTCATTACAGAAGAGTCACACTTTATCACTTAACAGTTTCTGATTAGTATCTCATAAGAATTATTTAAAAGACTCAATAAGATGTAAACATCCATAAGAGCTCTCAATTCTGATAAATTTCTCTAAAATGTACCTAGACTTAGAGTGTTAGTAGCCACGACAGTTTGAAACTTGCAAGTCTTTCATCTCCAAGTTTCAGGTTCACCTCAGAATTTAATTTCAGACAGTTGAGTCGCAGAGAGCAAATATGTATACAGCAATTATTTTCTTACAATGGACAAGGCAGGCATACCTGAGGATTTGTTCTAGGTATTTCTAGGGAATGTTACCAACAAACAAAATGGAAAGAGGAAGAGTTAAAACTAAATTAAAGGCATGTATGACTTCACCTGCTTATTTACTATTTGCTTAATAACCCACCTTATGCATGAGTTCTCCCAAACATAATCCCATAATTACTTAGCAAATAATCATTTATTAGAGCAACTATGTTCACAGTTATGCACCAGGCACTAAGGAGGAGTATTGGGAAATGTAAAATATTGTTCCTGACCTCTAGGAGCTTAAGATGTTGAGCTAATCTAACATGAAAGTATCAAGGAACATATGAACAAGAGCAAAATAATGTAGCAAACAAAATACATGTGAGCTAAGAAGTTTTATATTTCATTTGTTCCTTATCTAATAAAATTGATGGGATTTTCTTGTAATAATGCATAGAATGTTGGCCAACTGTGTTCCACGAAAAGACACTGATACCATTCCACAGTGGGAATACTTAAAGTGTAAAACATGAACACTCTGTAGTAAAACTTTCATATACCCCTAAAACAATTGGTACGTTAAAGCAAAGTTATTAGCTAGAGTTGTAACATGTACTGTTTCCTTCAAAAATTAAGTGTAAATTAAATCTCTAAATTTATTTCCTCATAATAAAATAGAAAAATTTAAATATGAAAAATATTCTTATAAATATGAGAGAAAAAGTTAAAATCTCTCCAAACATATATCCTCTCTTTACTAAAATATCCATTTTGATTTGCAATTTATTTGCTTTTATCCAAGACAACCTCTCTGGGCCTGTTTTCTCTTCCTAAAAAATAAAAACAAAGGGACAAATGATCTCTAATGCACTATCCTAGATTTGGTACTGCCATCCTGAAATTCTCCTCAAAATCATGGGAAAAAGTGTTTCATGGGAAAAAGTTAGCTCTCTACTGGCGTTGTGAAGGAAGACAGTGTATCACTCAAAATGTCTTTAGCTTTATTTTCTCAGTGGTTAAAAGCCTAATGGCAGGAGTCAAGGGCAAAATTCTGCAAATGCCACTAACACCTACACTTAATTCTAACTGCTCACTTATTATTTCAAATAGTGTTCGTAAGTGTACGTCACTTTAACAAAGGGGTGTAAAATTGATGCAGCCACCTTCACTCTACTTAATACTTAACCTAAAATAGGAAACGGTTTCACCAGTGCATAAGAACACCCAATAAAGGTTACAAAAAAGCTCACATTTCTCCCTCCCTGAAACCATTATATCTTCTTGTTTACTGAGAAAGGGAACGTCTCAAGTTCAAGAAACAGAATACTGATATGGATCTAGTGACTGAATCTTTACTTTCAAGATAAACTCCATTATGTTTAATTTAAAAAATAACTACTACTGGCAAATCTCCTGAAAATCACCAATTCCTTCACCTCCTAAAATAAAAGTTTACTTCTACTTGGGTCTCTACCATAAAAAGCAAGGGACTTCTCTGAATAAGTCACTTCAACATTCATACAAGGTGGCCCTTTCTAAAGACTGTACTCTTTTGCTTGACTTATTTATTATTTTAATAAATAAATTATGTTAAATATAATTTTACTAAGGAAATTGAGAGTAGAGTCAATATTTATTGTAGCAGTGCACTTTAATCAGATAGACTGACCATGTAGAAACGATTAAAATACCAATATTTTTTAAACCATCTCAGATTAATTCAGAGGTTATTCATTATAACCACATTTTCTTGGCAAAATAAATGACAAAAGATAGCACTGCAATGTACTACATTATTTTATGATAAAATGATATTGCGAGTTTCAGTTCTTTTATTTTTATTGAGTCTTTAATAGTTTTGTCTAATATCACCATTAACATAGGTTGGAAGATACAACACAAAAAGTACCTACCAGTACCACAAACTCCTGAAAAATCTCAGTGTACCTCTCTTACTTACAACCCTCTTCTAATAGTGTCCTTACATGTAGATGATCTCAGAATTCCACCAAGGTGATTTGCCCAGCGATGGGATTTTGACGCCAAGGCAGCGTTTTATTACCCAAATTTTCACCCTTTAGATAAACTCCAGAACAGTCAATAATAAATAAATACTAGTGGTGATTTTCCTGAAATGACTCCTGAGTTTTCCTGACGTTAGATTTACACTGGGAATGTATTATATTTTGTGAATCTTTCACCTAATTAGATGCTCTCTCCCTGAATTTGGAATATAAGACACACAAAGTAGATGTTATGTAATATAATGAACAAATTTGAATATATATAAAAAGAGAAGGCAATAAGCAGAATCTCTGAAACGATACAAGCCAACAAGCTTAAGTAAGCAGAAGTCTTAAATAAAGATATATTACCACAAAGGAAAAGAAGAAATTAATCAGTTTCCATGGTAAGAAGTTGAAACAAAGTAATGTGAGTCATCAAAAAGATGGAACACTAGAGTAGTGAAGAATGCTTTCCACTGAGGTAGTTCCCCAAGATGCTTTACATCTAAACATTTCATTTCTCGAGAAGGATGACTACTAAAGTTGTTTTAAACTGTGTGCCAATATTTCATGGGGTCTAATAAGATAGT
Source organism: Phocoena sinus (assembly GCF_008692025.1). NCBI lineage: Eukaryota > Metazoa > Chordata > Mammalia > Artiodactyla > Phocoenidae > Phocoena > Phocoena sinus. Next base: position 84,551,188 of record NC_045769.1, on the reverse strand, counting down.
TTACTTTCATTTTTTAAATGCTGTGTCCATCTTATAAACATTTCCAGTCACCTAAGCTAACTTGAGTAGGTCTCTGTTCTTTGTCTCCACCTGTCTTCCTTGAATTTCATCTCCATTTTCATACTTCTTAATCCTTCATGGGAATCAAATGTTAATTATTATATTGAAGTGACTTTGTAATTTACATACATTATTGCTGTTATGATTCTGTTTCTAAACATATAACATTACATATTTGAGGACTAATTTTATGTTTAGTTGTAAGACATTGATAAATCTTTGAAGTAATGCATATACATCAAAGTAGGTTTTTCTTTGATAATATTTTGAGTGATTCTCCTTGCCATAGGATGTTTGATCTAATTACCAACTAAGTCATAGTAATTATATGTTCAATAGCAATCTTCCACCAAACACCTGGATTTGCTTTTGACAAACCATATTGGCACCTAAACTGCCTAAACTGATACCTATTAATGGACAATATGAAAATTATTTATTTTCTAGATTAATATTTTACTAATTGATTCTTTAATGAATCAAACATCTAACGTTTTCAGTAAAAAGTAGACGTAAAAGAAATTTAAACCAGCTTAGATCTCCCTACTTGGTTATGAATGTTTTGTTTTTTCCCACTACCATTCACATCTTTCAAATAAACATTCGTTTTCTTCTTAATTCATTCTGTCTACATTTAAAAAATGCTTACTATACACAAGGTGCTGAAGCATATGAAGAAAAATGGTTTGCCATTATCTTTCTTTGCCCAACAGTGGTTTCTTTGTGTTTTATTGCTGCTAAGGCAACAATACAAAATGTATTTTAAAATTTAGGAGTTTTGACTTTTCTAAAAAGGTAGAAAAGAATTATCACAATATATGTGTATCTAATTCATGGTCTAACTTTTGAGAGAAGAGGAGAGGAAGAAAAGGAAATATAATAGCTGATCCCATGTAATCCTAAGGGTCCCCAATCCCTTAGACCTCACTCCATGCCTTTTGCCTCCAGATCCACCTAGAAATCTGAAATTTGGAAAAATAGAGAGATAGTTAAATAGGAAAAGGGTTGTAGAACAGACAGCTTGATTATAAAGGGGGGGGGAGTTTTATCCAAAATTGTTTTTACACATTTTAATAACAGAAATCAGAATGTAAACCCTAAAAAAAGAAGCTTATCTCTTTCTTCTCTTTCTCCTCACTTCAAGCTCTATCTCACTATTAGATATATGGTTCCAACATCACTAACAATCAAAGACATGCAAATCAAAAGATCCCATTTCCAGCCCATAAAATTGGCACCAATCAGTAACGTGTGGCATTAGCAAGAGGGGACTGGCATTCCGATACATTGGGATGGGGTGTAAAATGTCACTGCTCTTTTATCAGAAATCCCAAAATATATCTGTTCTTTCTTCCAATAATTCTACTTCTAGGATTTTTTCCTAATTATTTGCCTTTTCAATAAAACATCTAGATTCTAGTAGTTAAAGTGAGTAAATAAATGGCTGCAAATTTTGCCTGTATTTTTGAAGGAGAAACAGCTTCAACTGGTGAGCATGCTTTGATATGATAAAATGTTTTCTGAAGTAGCAACTGCATGGGGTAGCTTCATGTATTTTAGTCCTGGAGATTCTACTTAGCGTTCTTCATGAGCATTCATCTCTGTAACAATGGTTAGAATCTGTTTTTTCGTTGTTATTTCTGAGATATACATTTTAAAGTAATAACTAGCATTATGACTTATAGCATTATACCAGAACATATAAGATTTTTAGAAATTTCATGTAATGTCTGAAATATTTATGTTAACATATTTCCATACAAATAACCCAATGAAAGTTTAGTATCAGTTGTTTTGTTTGTTTGTTTTATACTGCAGGTTCTTATTAGTCATCAATTTTATACACATCAGTGTATACATGTCAATCCCAATCGCCCAGTTCAGCACACCACCATCCCCACCCCACCACAGTTTTCCCCCCTTGGTGTCCATATGTCTGTTCTCTACATCTGTGCCTCAACTTCTGCCCTGCAAACAGGCTCATCTGTACCATTTTTCTAGGTTCTACATTGCATTAATATACGATATTTGTTTTTCTCTTGCTGACTTACTTCACTCTGTATGACAGTCTCTAGATCCATCCACATCTCAACAAATGGTTAGAATCTTAATAAGCAATTTCACTAGTCCTACCACTAGGAGTCACAAGAAGGGGACTCAAAGTTCCCTATGATGGCTGGTAAAGATCATTCCCATCAGTGGACTAAGAAATTTCTGAAAGTTTATAGCAGCCTCATTCACAAATGCCCAAAATGAAAAACACTCTGAAATTTCCATCAACAAGTAAATCAGACAAGTAAATTATGGTCTATTGAAAAGAGAGACTGCAATACAAAAATAAAAATAAACTACAGCGACATAAAAATGGATGAACCTCCCAAGAATTAACTTGAAAGAAACAAGTCAGATATCCACACACAAAAATCATACTGTATTACATATATAAATTTTTTTAATAGGCAAAACTAATCTGTGATATTGAAATCAAGATAGCGGTTAAGAGAGGGATAGTCAACCAATGACACAAAATTCCTACAGTTAAACCAGAGAAATTCAGCCTCAACATCCAGAGCTTTCCAAAGTCAAATTGGTGTACTAAACATCTGAACTGTTGTCAAGTATCTGTATCTAGGGATTTGACTATACCTCTGACGGTACACAAAAACCAAATGGCATGTAGGCTCACATAGTCAATTTCTAGATCTTCAATGGAAATACACCCTTGTAATTTCCTAATGATAAGAGCACCAGGAGCATCTTTTTGTTCTAATATTTGGTCTTTGACCCTGCTTCCTGACACAGAGCTCCTAAATCCCTTGGAATTTCCTGGCTAATAAGAGTATCTTTTGTTCCAATGAGATAATTCTTGGTAGGCTCCTAGCTGGGACTCTTCGTCAAAAAAGACCAAGCCATGATTAAAGGCTTGGAACTTTTAACCCCATTCTCCAGAGAGGGCCTGGAAATTAAGTTATCACAATAATGCCTACGTGATAAAGTCACCATAATATTTCCCAAAATACAAGTTTCGGAGAGCTTCTAGGTTCTTGAACACATCTACATGCTAGGAGAGTGACATACCTCAACTCCATGGGGCCAGAAGCTTCTGTGCTTGGGACCATTTGGCACCTCATCCTATGTCTCTCTTCATCTGGCTGTTCATCTGTATTCTTTATCATATCCTTTATTAAATAATAAACTGGTAAACATAAGTAATCATTTCCTTGAGTGCTGTGAGCTGTCTAGCAAATCATCAAATCCAAGGGGAGGTCTGATGGGAACCTCAAATTTGTAGCCAATGTGGACAGAAGTTGTGGGTAACATGGGACCTCTCATTTATGACTGACATCTGAAATGGGGAGCAGTCTCATGGGACTGAGCCCTTAACCTGTGGTGTCTACAGTAACTCTGGTTAGTATTAGAATTGAATGGATTTGTAGGGCACCCAGCTAGTATCACAGAAAATTGCTTGGTGTGGGGAAAAAAACCACACATCTGGTATCAGAAATATTGTGAATGTGATAGTATGAGAGCAAAGGAATAACACATAGTAGAGAGAAGTGAGTTTTTCCTACTGAATGGCTAAGAAGAAGTTGCTCATGTACCTTAAAATTGATTTTGGTAGATATTAAATTACTAGAGTAATTAGAGTCTACTGGATACATTTAAACAATATGGCATTTTATTCTAAATATTAATAATTACAATATACCAGAAATTTCATTCTTTGCAAGTATTTAAACTTATGATAAAAAAGATGCTAAATTAAGATGTACAAAGGAATAAATAATTTTTAAATTTATGAAAATATCTCCTCTGTCTGCGGTCTATCACTAAATTCAAAGGGAATAAAGGCGTGGCAGGTATGTTAATAAACATTAGTTTCCTTTAGAATTTCTTTCACAAATTTTTTATTTTTCCTATTATCTTCAGATTATTTCTTAATATAAAACATAATAGAAAAAGAATTTCTATATAATCTGCAAAAATTTTTATGGGACTTATCATTTATGAAAAGGTCCTCTTGATATAAACCCCTTCTTATTGAATGCTAGAGATATTTTCTTCACCCAAATAAATTCTAAGTTCCCCTTTGATGAGACTATCAAAGCCAACTAATTAAGATCATTTTATTTTCCTTTACGACTTGCTTGTTAGAAAGCTCAGAGCTAAATTTAGTGCTTAACTCTTCAGTATAATAATTTCCTCCTTATTCACTACTTGACTTTGGATTTTCTAATTTTTATTTAATTTTTTTTTTGTATATCTCTTATTTTAATCTAAGTTAAATCTCTTAGAAGTAAATGGTTGCATTGCATAGTGGTAAGAGCACATATTTTGGAGTCAGACAACCCCTTTAACTCTTCTCCTCTTTTCTGGGAGAAGGAAATACATGGTCTTCCATCCTCATTTAAGCCAAGTGATAGACACCCCAAGAAAACTACTTATTAGGATTAGGGTCCTTATAAGAAAGGGAAAGGCACCTCATTCCCCAGCAAGAGGCTCATTAGAGAGCTCTAGATGGGGTAAGGTGAGAGAGCTCAAGAGAAAACTCGAATTTAGGAGCAAACAACAACATAGAGAAGGTGCCTACCATTCATACTGAAAGGTCTAATAGCAGAAAGCTGGCCAGAGGACACTCTGCTTGGCAGGATGAAAGAGGAGTCAGAAGTTATGCAAACTGTCTCCCACAGTTCGGTTAGACACAGATGCACAAGTTTCCAGTGGGCCATGCATATGCTTGCAGAAGGTAGCAAGCATAAGGCACCCTTAATGGACTCTGTCAAAGAGAGAGCTCAGTCAGGGGAAAAGAGCACGGCAGTACCCCACCAATGGTGCACGAAGACCTCACGGGGAATCTCCTGAAACCTGCACACTTATTCCAGGTTTCAAATATCTGCCATGATCATGACGATTAAAGACACAAAATGTCAACCAACAGAAAATCACAGAGGGCATCAGTGAGGTTCAAACTCTTTGTTCCTCTTTCTCTAATCGTTCCTCCCCACTTCCTGCCCCAACTCTAGAAGGAGAGAAAATGGAGGTGGGAAGGGAAGAGTAGGTAGAGAAAAGTGATGAAAGAGTAGATCACCCCCTCCCCACCATCTGGCTCACCGGTGGTTTTTGTTTGTCTGATGTTTTGTTTTGTTTTTAATTATACACAGACCATGCCGAAATTAATGGGAGCTATGGGATCTTTCTGAGATGCCATCTAAAGACAGGCAGGGGAAATTTGATAGATCTTGCTTAAATGTCCGGTGAGGAGAAAAATAAAGGAATTTCCTTTGTACTTATTTTGAGTTCAGTCTGACCAACTTACCATGTAGACAAGGTCATGTTACTCATGTCTCCAAGGCCAATGATAATGCACCCTCCCTAAAGAGTTCTTCACAGTTTATGATATGAAAAGTGATATAAGAGATGACTTCAGCTTAAGCTTTTATAATATCAAAGACCACTAATATGAGGCATCTATTCAGTAAGATTTACCTAGCAATAAAACAAGCCACCCACACAATTTCCCATTAACTATTAAACATTCTGTGATAATTCTTCCACCCACCCTCCACCCAGTTTTGCAAAGTGAAAAAATTAGTCTTACAATAATATGTAAGCACATTTCCATTGATTTAAAATCTACCATTAATTAACTCTGCCAGTCATATGAAAAATGATCTTTCTGCTAAAAAAAAAAAGTATTTTATTCAAATCCTTACATTAAGTAAGCTATAAAATGAGTTTGGCTTTAGTTCTTTGTTCATTGGTTCTCTTTCCCGATTTTGTGTTCTCCATTTACATCAAGGTTTGTTTGTTTTTAATTCTGTTTTTCCTAAATACCTTTTGACTTCAGCAAGCTACTGCATATTGCTCATCAGTATTCAACATTTCTCTGTCTCTAAGACCCCAAATTGTAAACTCTCCTTCTCACCTCACTCAGTCACAGCTACTAAATGTGGACTTTTAGTTCTCATCACAAGTTCTAGTTGTTTCCTGTTTTCTTAACTCCAAGTTCATCCCATCTTTTATCATTTCCCTTGCCTTTTTAACAAACTCTGGCATCAATGCCGAAAATATTACTGGGCATTCACTTCTACTGAAGCATTTCACCATTTCAAATACTCTTTGCCAGTCCCTAGGTCTCAATGACCCCTACAAGCTGCATTCTCTGTTCTATCTCTGGGGCTGCTGATTATTAGTGGAAAAAATACATAACTATACTAATGAGATTCACTACAAATCCAAGCTCCTTCTTCTCAACTTAGTGCTCATTACTGAATGGTATATATACAATTTATTCATTTGCTGCTCACACTAAAGCAAATTTATCAGGATGGCTATTCCAGGCTTTTTCACTAGGCTTAATTCCTAAACACAACTCTCACTGTTTTATTATAAGCACATGATGCCACACCCTAATTGCCCAAGAAATTCTGAATCTAATGTGAAATATCTCCACAACTTTATGAGACCTTCCTTTCTTTCTTCCAATCTTTGAAGGAGAGTCTCCCTCCAATTTCTTTCTGACCAGGTTTCCTCCCTCCACCTGTCATTTTGCTGGCTTCTCTTCTTACTTAAATCTAAGACTTGCTCTATTCGTTGTTCTATTCTCTTGTGCTTCATTTTCTTCTTCTTTGTTAGCACACTGACTCTCTTAAAACAAATGTTAGTTCTATGATCCCCTCAAGCTACTCTGTTCTTTATCTTTCTTTTCATCATTTTGAAGTCTTCACAAATTATTCACAGCTTCACAGCTTCTAATTCCCCTTCAAGTATATAGCAATCTGGCTCTCAAACTCGCCAATCTAACTTAAACTAGTTCTTCAAAGTTCAACAATGACAGCTTAATCTTTGCATCCTCTGATGCCTCCCAGTTTTCTGGTCTATGCCTGCTTTGGGCTGAATGGCCTCCTCTCCCAAAAAGACACGCTGAAGTGCTAACCTCCAGTTCCTCAGAATGTGACCTTATTTGGAAATAAAGTTTTTACAGAGGTCATCAAGTCAAAATGAGGGTGGGCCTTAATCCAATATGGCTGGTGTCCTTATGAAAAGGAGAAATTTGGACATAGAGAAAGACACACACACAGGGAGGTTGATGCACAGGGAGAAGATGGCCATGTGACAAGGAATGCCAAGGATTGACGGCAAACATCACAAGCTAGAAGAGGAGGGGAAGAATTTTTCCTCAGAGAGTCAAAGACAGTATGGTCCCACTAAAAAGCTGATTTCAGACTTCTAGTCTCCAAGTCTGTGAAAAAATGAATTTCTGTTGTTTTAAGACAACCAGATCTTGGTACTTTGTTACAGCAGCCCCAGGAAACTGATACAATACCTTTCTTTGGCAGTCTATACTGCGGACCATCCTGCTTTAAAATTATCTTCTATCTTGGGTTTCAAAGCCATTATAACAACCTGATCCTCATCCCAATTCTCAAATACATTCTATTCTCTTCTTCTTCACTCCTGAGATTCTTCTATTTTTCTTGCTCTCAAACTTCTCACTCTAAAATCTACTGCTCTCTAAAATATTACTCGTTTGATTATCTAACGTCGAAATTTTCTAATTCATGCAGCCTTTCCTTGATATTCCAGCCCAAATGGATTGTGCTGTCCTTTGCATTTGTAAAATATTTCATTTTTCGTCTCTCTGCCAGCTTTCACAGTTTATATTTCTTCTCTGCGTACAGCTATATTTATTACTTATTCTAAACCATGGGCCATCAAACTTTTTTTTAAAGGGACAAATAGTAAATATTTTAGGCTTTGCAAACCATAGAGTGGTTTAGCCAGCTTACTAACTGCACTGTTGTGCAAAAGCAACACAGATGATACATAAATGGAGGCACAAGTAATGCTAGAAAAACCTTATTTACAAAAAGAGGCAGCCATGCAACTGACCATAATTTACCAAACTCTGTTCTAAATTATAAATTTATCAAACACAGAAGTTATTTTTTATTCTTTTATGTATACCCTGTAAAACTTCTAGCATTTGTCCTTCATACTGCAAATCATCAATAAATATAACTTGAATAAAACTGACACAAAAATTCTCATGTACCTCCCAATTCCCTTTCTCTGTATGTCAGCATCTAAAATTTTAAAAACAAAATGCATAACCAACTAGTTTATAATCTGGACAGATGACTGAAGACTTTCAAGGACACTAAACACCGTTTAAAGCTTAAGTGGACCTCTCTTTAAAATATGCCAGTCTATAATAAAAGAGCCTACATTTTGCTTGGGATACAGGAGAAGTTTCTTAAAATATCAATAATACAAGACAGCATTAGCTGATATATAAGTGCCATAATTATTCTAAGAAGGAAGTAAATGCCAAGGGATAAAGTATTCAGGAAATCATAATAGAGTGGATCATGTATAAACTATCTACTGTTTTACATTATTGTTATTTAGTGTTGTATAACAAACCATCCCCAAACTTAGTTGCTTTAAACAATGGTTAATTCATTCTCATGATTCTGTGGGTTGACTGGGCAATTCCTCTGTTGGTTTCATCTGAGCTCATAGATGAGACTGCTTTCAAGATGGAGGACTGGTTGACCAAGAAGGACCAAGAAGTTGGTGCTATTTCTTTTCTGGGGCACCTTGGGTCTTCTCCACATGGCTCTCATACTCTAGAAGAATAGACTGGCTTCCTCACAGCATGCTGTTCCCAGGGTTCCAAGAGGGCAAGGGTGGAAACTGCAAGGCCTCTTTTAGGTATGGGTTTCAGAATTCATACAAGATCACTTCTGTTTGCATCCTACTGGTCAAGGCAATTGACAAGACCAGTCCCGATACCAGAGGTGAAGAAACAGCCTCCATCTCTTGGAGGAAGGAGAGTCAGGTCATATTGTGAAGGAGTATGGATACAGGGAGGTGTGATTCATTGAGGTCATGATTATAATACTCCTCACCGTGATCCTTAAAGGGAGGCAAATTTGACTGGCGTTGGAATGTTGCACAGAGGAGTAGTGGGAGAAAATTAGACAAAGATAAAATAGTAGAAATTGGCAAATGCTAAGCTAAGGACTTCACATGTACCCTATTATAGTGAGAAGTCAGTGGATATTCGAGCAGAGAAGTTCTCCTCCCTTACAAATAATTCACATTATGAAAAGGAGATCATATCTAATTTCAGTGGGGTTTTTTTGTTTGTTTTTTGCTTTTAATTATCAAGGGTGAGGGTAGGAGGGGCAAAATGTTGATGTCTGGCTTCACTAAAAAGGAAATCACCTTAAATCACAGCATATAGTAGGGCTTTCTAGTTGAGAGAACTTCCTGATGATGAATGTGTAAGTCTTGAAGTTACTGAAAGATGCTGAAAGACTGTCTTTAAAATTAATCAAAACAAGATCTTTTCATTTACTTGTGATGCCTTTATTCCATCACAAACCTCAGGAGTGTGAGGAAAAAGAGAACTAAAGGGCTTCCTAACTTTCAAGATCTTCTTATTGTGAGATTTTCAGATATACCTTGCCATACCCTTACTTTCTATTTATTTGACCCTCCATCTCCAAGCTGACAGAAGAAAATAAATAGTATTTCCTTCACTTCACTTTCCATTGTGGACCACAATTCTCAGAATATGTTTAATTCAAACTCTCTGTTGTAGTTATTCGAAAACTCATAGGTAGTAGCTTTGCTCTATGTGACTCATAAATAATAAACTGTACTGGAGAATGTAGCATAAAGATGAGGAATTCCTGCTTAAGATAATACCCACAGCATGCTGTGAATCAACCACTTGTCCTGCTCTTTTTAATCTCTAATTTTATACAAAAGCAGTTTTTTCAATTAAAGTGGCTACTATGGGGAAAAATCCAAAGTCGTATAATTTAGTGGCTGCTGTTAGAAAAAGAAAAATAATGTCTCCCTGTTTCACACTACATATAAGTGTACTACTGCTTTGAGACAGGAAAGGACCTGATATATTTTAAACTTATTGAAGCTACATGTCAGCAATTCAGATATTCTTTTTGAATGGTTATGCCAGATTACATACATAAACTTCTGTAGATAGCCCCAGGCTCTCTAAACACAGTATTCTGAGCAGTAAACAGCACCAATAGTGAAAAGATTTGTTGATATTCCTTGCTGGTTGCCACAGGGATAAACCCAAATTGAAATCCTCAAAATATAAAAGACCACAGATATTAACACTCAAACCACTCAGTCTGAATTCAAGACAGACCTACTTCTATAACCTTCCAGGTGTTCTCAGTATGTCTGAATCCTAGTGTACTTCACAACACAGAATTATGTGTAAATGTACAGAGGAATTGATAAGTTAGCACTGCAGTCATAAAATGAGGCTATAACTTCCTATTGATTCAGATTAAAGACCTATATTTTTTGGTGTAGTTTTCATGTGGATTTGAAATGAAGCTTGTTTACAAAGATTATGAATGCTTTGGGGGGGTGGTATATTTGTATACATTTTATATATATGCTGTAGCAGCCTTTATCAGGAAAATAGATCCCTCTTTTTTCTCTTTGTTTTATTTAACCTATCAAAAAGATACAAAGGAAAAACACTTGCCCAGCTCATTGCACAGCGTGACGCCTTAGAGGCAAAACATTTGAAGCTTATATTAGGCTTCGTTTTTATAAGGTAACTAATGAAGTTGGATATTACCTGGGTCCTCTGATAATTCACAGTGCTGAAAAATAGAATCATGATATTCAAACAATACTGAAATTCAGGAGGGAATAGTGAGATAAAAATAAACGCCATGCAATTATACGATCTAATATCCACCAGGTAAAAATCCAAAAATCTTAAGAAAACCTTAACAAATTTACCTTGCAAAATACAGTGTAATGACTAATTTATATAAGACAATTAATTTTACTTCAGCTATCATGCTTAGAAAACAGATGTCATTAATCACACATCTTTAATTCCATTAAACTTGTGTCTAAATCAATCTTTTCTTGTAAACTTCAATACCCTGAATGCCATAGAAAGTCAAGTGACAGATTGCTCTGTTTCATTCAGAGAGTCAATCTACAAAGCTACACGCGAGGATTTTAGAATTGTGGTGGTTGATGATGTACACACATATTTATAAGCACTTTCTGGAGTCACGTAACTCTTATGTAGAACACAAAGCTGCAAAGATGAGCTAATTTAAGGACCTTTACCAGGACGTACTCTAAGAGAATTGAAAGTCACCATGGCAACAAGTTACCAGCCCTTAACAACCTGAAAGATGAATATTTACTCAACCCACTAGATACCCAATATGCCTTCACTGTCACTTGGGCAGGCAGTTCCTATTTGCCAGTTACATCACCCTCCCTGCTATTTCTTGAGTTTCTCACATCTCTGTGTCTTGCCCTCATCATCCAAAGTACCCCCTTTTCCTTGCCAAACACTTAAGCCGTTCTTTTTCTCAGTTCTAGTTTCTGTGCTGCATTTCTCTACAGATTTATTACTCCTCTCTATCCATCTTAGAAGCATAAATTCTTAGCTTATTAAAATAATAGTAATAGTTACAATGTGTTGAATGTTCATACTGTGTTATATACTATGCTTATTTTTCTCCATATGTCATCATGTTTCTTTTCCATAATAAACCTGTGAACCCAATAGTAGCCTGGATCTCTGGGTCAAATCCTGACTCTGCCACTTATTAGCTCTATACTCTTGGATAAGCAACTCAACCTCTCTGTGCTTCACATCTGCCATCTGAAAATGAGAGTCATATATCTATTTGATGGGGTTATCATGAGAATTAAGTGAGTTAATACATGTAAATCTCTCAGAATTGTATCTGGCATATAATAATAGCTGACATATACTGACAGCATGATAGTATCTCCAATATATGTGAGGAAATAGGTTGGGAGACATCAGGTAATTTGCCAGGATCTTATCACTAGAAAGGATGGAGATAAGATTCAAATGCTGATCTCTTCACTACTAAATCTTGGTGCCTTCTAAACTGTGTTGGCTTTTTCCCTTGGGCAAGTCTTCGACTGCAAACACATTTTCATAGTAGCTTATAGTTCACAAAGCTCTTTTATATATTTGTCTTATTTGATCTTCACAACTCCTACAGGTAATACCAGCCCTATTTTCCTTTTTTTTTTTTTTTTTTTTTAGGTGAAGAAACTGAGACTTACAGAGATTGTATGACTTAAACCTGGTCTCACAGAAAGGAATCAGTCCCAATTTGGGATTCAGCATTTCTGATTCCTTGGCTCAAATTCTGTTACAACATTTAGGAAGCAAATAGAAATAAATGAATGAATGAACCTATCTTTGTCTCATTTCCTCATCTGTATAACAGGAATCACATACCTATTTCACAGGGTTGTAGTGATAATTAAATTAATCTGTGTAAAGCTCGCAGCACAGCGCCTGGCACATAGTAAGAGCTGATTAATTAATTATAGGGTCCAGGTAGAGGAATGAAAGAAACAGGAGAAGGTGATTTTTTTAAAAAGCAAGATCTTATACTATTTTCAACAGATATAATGTCTAGGCAGAGAATGACCATCATTGATTTATCTTTCACAATTTGTTCTGCAATTCATCTAGAATTTATTTCTACATATGATATGAGGCAGAGATAAAAATGTACTTTTTCCTCTATGGCCATCCAACTGACCTAGCATCATTTATTGAAAACACCATCCATACCCTACTGTTTGCAATCAAATCGTCATCAATTTAGTACCTTATATGTGTAGGTCTATTTGGAATTTTACTTCCTGTCTGCTATTTGTCTATCCTTTGGCCAATACCCCACTATGTAACACAGAGCAGATTTATAAAAGACCCTTATGTCTGACAAAGTAAGTCCTCCAATTTTGTCATCTTCTTCAATATTGTCTTGAATATTCTTTGCAATTTTTATTCCCATAATAAATTTTATAATCAGCTTGTTAATTTTCCACATAGTCCTCCTGATATTTTTATTGGTATGTCATTGAATTTATTGACATTTCTATAATACTGAGTTTTCCAATCCATGAAAAATACATAACATAAAAGGGTATACCCTTGCATTTATTTAAGTTCTCAATTTCTCTCAAAATTATTTTATGGTTTTATGTTCATTAGATTTATCCAGATATTTTATTTTTTGTACATAGTGTTGCATTTTAAAAATCTAATTATTTGACAGAAGGAATATAATTAATTTTGTATATGTACTTGTATCCAGCAAAATTGCAAAATTTACATTTTAAAGTTATTTATTTACAAGTTATTTTGCAGTTTTCAACACAGAATCATGTCATCTGTTAATTATGACTTTTTCTTCTTTTTTTGTCTCATTCTCAATTGCAAAGGAAACATTTTCAGTTTTAATCATTCAGTTTGATGTTTGCTGTTGGTTTTTTGTAGCTACAATTTATCAGATTAATGAAGTTTCCTTCTATTCCTAATTTGCTAAATTTTATCATGAATGGGTGTTGAATCTTGTTATGTAGTGTTTTTACTTAGGTTGAGACAGTTAATTTTTCCCTCATAATGTGTGGTGAATCCCACGTAGTAACTTTTGAAATTTTTAACTATCTTTACATACCTGAAATAAACCCTACTTGGTGATGATTTGACATTATGTTAATAAGAATTTTTATGTCTCTGAGAAATATTATCCAGAAATTTTCAGTTTTATTTGGTAATTTCTATGACAATTTTGGAATCAGTTTATGCTGACCTTATAAAGGTATAAAGGTCCCTTAAATAGAGAACAGAAAATGTTCCCTATTTTCAAGTAAAGAATGAAAGATTTTAATGTTTTTTCTTTAAATACTTAAAATAATACACTGGTGAAGGTTTCAGTATCATTTTATCTGTGAAATTAAAGAAGGGACTCAACTTCTTTGATTGATAGACCATTCAGATATTTAATTTCTTCTTTTGTCACCTTTGCTAAGCCCCTCCCCAAGAGATTTATCCATCCCTTCTAAATTATGACTTTTTTTTCATAATTCTCTCTTCTCTTTTTGATATCAATAGGACTGTAGATGTGTCTTTTTTTTTTATTCTTGATAATGGTAATTTGTGATTTCTCTTTTTCTTGATCAATCTTGTTGAAGTTAAGCTTTTTATCAATCTTTCTATATACAAACTTTTGAATGTTTATTTTCCATTTCATTGAATTGTACCTTTAACTTTGTATTATTTTTTTTACGTTCCTTAGGTTTGCTTTGCTTTTTGTGGTGGTTTTTGTTTCTTTCTTTCCTTTTGGTTCCTGAGATAGAAGGTTATATCATTGATTGTACAGCTTTTCTTCTTTTCTCACATATGCAATTAAGACTATATATTTCTATTTAACACTGCTTTTAATTCAGTCCACACATAACCATTGAGTTTTAAATATTTTTTAATTTCTGCTTTAGCCTTTTTGATTCATGGATTTTTTTGAAATATACTCCAGGCAGTTGAATTTTCTCTACTTACTTGGTATTGATTTCTAGCTTAATTCCATTGGATCAGAGAATATTCATTAATTAATTTATATTCTTGGAAATGTGCTGAAGCTTTCTTTTTGGCACAGAATATAGTCAATTTTGCTCAATATCCCACAGGCATTTGAAGAGGATGCAAATTCTTCTATTGTTAGATGCAATATTCTATCATTGTCAGCTGCATATGACATGTTTTCCTTATTGTGGTCTTCAGATGTTCCATATCATTACTTTTTTTTTTTGTCTGCTTTTTATATCAGCTTTTGAAAAAGGTAAGTTAATGCTTCCCATTATGATTGTGCATTTGCCTATTTTTCCTTTTAATTCAGTGTTTGCTTTATAAATTTCAAAGCTATGTTATTGGATGCATACATATTTATGATTGTATGGTTGTAATATCATTGCATTGGAATGATGCTTTAATCATGAAATTTCCTTTTTTCTCTAATACTTCTTTCTTTAAAGTCCACTTTGTTTTTCTAGTATAGCTTTGGCTTCTAGTATGGAAAAACCTGCCTTCTTTGGGTTAGTATATGAATGGCCTAGTTTTTTCTTCCCTTTCAAGTTTTTGTGTCCTTATATTAATGTATGAATCTTATAAGCAATATACAGTTATGTTTGGTTTTTTTATCCAGTGTTAAAATCTGCCTAGTCTATTTTTACTATGGTTTCTGATAGAGCTTTATCTACTACCTCACTATTTGCTTTCCATTTGACCCATCTGTTTTATGTTTTACCCTCCATTATAGCCCTATTTGCATTTAATCAAATATTTTAGCAGTATTATTTGGATATAACTGATATACAAAAAAGTGCACATAAGTATGTGATTTGACGTTTTCGTGTATGCATATACATGTGAAACCTGCACTACAATAAAGATAATGAACTTAGCCATAACCCCCAAATGTATCTTTGTGCCTTTATATAACCCCTCACTCCAGCCCTTTGCCTCTTTTGCTCCTCTATCCCCAGGCAACTGCTGACATGCTTTCTGTCACAATATGTTAGTTTGCATTTCTTAGAGTTTTACATAAATGGAATAATACAGTACATATTCTTTCCTTTTGGTCTTGCTTCTTTCCCTTAGCATGATTATTTCACAATTGTAATTATAATTATTCATCAGCATTGTAGCATGAACCAATAGCGTATTCCTTTCCATTTATACCATGCCATAGTCACTTACTGATAGGCATGTAGAATTTTCCTGTTTTAGAAACAGACTTGTGTGCAAGTCTTTTATGCACATATGCTTCTTTTCTCTTGGGTAAATACCTAGGGGTATAATGTCTGCATCATATGGTAGGTATATGTCTAACATTTAACACATTTTAAAAACTACCAAAATTATCCTAGGCGATTGTCACGTTTTACATTCCTATCTGTAGTGTATGAGAGGTCTAATTCCTCCACATCTTTGCCCAAATTTGGTATGGTCAGTCATTTTAATTTTAGCCATAGTAAAATTATGCAGAGGTATTTCACTGTAGTTTTAATTTGTATTTCCCTAGCGACCAAAAATGTTTAACAACTTTTCATGTGTTTGCCATTAGTATAGCTTCTTTAGTAAAGTTTCTGTTCAATGTTCTCCCATTTTTATTAAATTGTTTTCTTATTATTGATTTTTGACAGTTTTGTATATATTATAGAAAGGAGTAATTTTAAAACATGTTTTTAAAATATTTTCTCACAGTCTGTGACTTGCCTTTTCATTGTATTAGCAAAGTCTTTGGATAATGTATAATTTACCAATTTGTTTCCTTATGGATTTTGATTTTGGTTTCATAATATATCTTTGCCTAACTCAAGTTAACAAAATTTTTTCTCTTATTTTTCTTTTATTTTTTACTAGCAGTCACAGAGTTTTAGGTTTGACATTTCAGTCTGTGATCCATTTTTGAGTTTGTTTTTGCATGTGTTGCAAAGTATTGATTGAAGTTCTTTTTTTTTTTTTTCTATTTCTTTTTGCATCCTAGCACATCTGTTGAAAAGACCACTCTTTGTCCTTTGCACATTGGTTGAAAATAAGTTATCTATACATGTGTGACCATTTCTGGACTTCCTACTGTGGACTTCATTAATCTCTATATCTACTCTTATGCACCTAATATCTGAGCATTATTACTGTAGCTTAACAGGAAGTTTGAATCAGGTAAGTAAATCTTCCAATTTTGTTTATATTTGGCAAATTTTGTAGGATATGCTAGTTCCTTTGTGTTTCCATATATATTTAAAACAATTTGTCAATGTATAAAATCACTAACTGGGATTTTGGTTGAGAGTACATGGAATCTACAGATCAATTGATGAAGAAATGTCATCATAAAACTAATGTACATTACTCTCCTAATGTACAAATGTATGACCTCTCCCCATTAATTTGTACCGTCTATAATTTCTCTCAACAAATATTGTAGAGTTTAGTATACAGGTCTTCCAGATTTTTTAAATTCATTCATAAATATATTACTTTATATTTTTATATTAGTATAAATGGTATTGCTTTTTAAATTTTTAACTTTCATTTGTTCATTCCTAATCTACAGAAGCATAATTAATTCTTATATTTTGACCTTAAATTCACTTATTGTTTTCTGGAACTTTTTGGATATAACCTTTAGCAGTTTAGACAACTGCGTAATCTGCAAATAAAAGACAGCTTCACTTTTTTTTGCATCTAGCCTTAGAGTTTTCTTGGTAGGACACTTTTAAACTCTAAATTACAATAGATTTCTTTAGTTGCATTCTTAAGGAGCATCTGCAAGGACTGCCATGTCTCTTCAAATCACTGAGACTGATGGTTTCTATTTGAGCACACTTCCACTGCCTCCGGTCATAACTTGTGCAATCTTATGTCCCTTCTCTTGAGAAACACAGTGTTATCTAATATTCAATATCTGAAACCCATTATAATTTTAATCTTTGTTACCCTACCTTGAAACAAAGCAGAGGTATCAAGTATTCACATTATATAATATCTTCTATTTAGAAAAAAAAAAAGATTTCCTCTGTTTGGTCTCTCTTCCAAAGCCACAACATCACACTGGCTTAAAATAAATCCCTTAAACATTATTTGTTATCAAACTAAATTTATATAAAGTATCATCTTCCCATCTAACATTGTATAATTATTTCATTCTTAATTATAAAAATGACTCCATGGTATTACCAGTTGGTAGCCTGATGCAAAACTTTGTTATACAATTTTGAGGGGATCTGTATATTTAAATTTGGCATTCGTATTCAATTTCCAAGGCTTATTATCCTCTTTGCATTTCAGGTAACTGTAGGTAAAAGTGATCTCTAAAAATACAAGCTTTTTCATTGTTTGGGAGTAATTGACTGAAATCAGGTAACAGTTATTATTCTGTCAAGGCATTGATATGTCACTGGATGAAAAATATTTCCTCTTTAGTCTTCTATCATATTCCTATCTGACACCAGTGAAGGCAGATACCAGGTCCTCATCAGAAAGGTTTTTTAAGTCAATACTAGCAAGAGAAACAAATCTCCCTATTCTCCATTAATGTCACCAGTTCTCAGAATCAAAGCTCAGAATAATTTAAGAAAACTTATGTTAATCTTGGCTTCTTTAAAAAATGTAAATATTACCATGGATAATTGTGGAAAAAAATTATATAGGCAATGTGCATGAATCAAGTATGTGCTGAATTTGGGGAAGCAGAAGCTGTTTTAGAAGTCATAACATCTCAGTCCCTGGCCTAAGACTACTTTGAACAGGTTGTTTGACATAGAGTTCATTAAAACTTTAGTGATTCTATCTATAAGAGGAATACTTTTTTTTGTGATGGTCAAATGAGAGACAGAATCTTAAAAGACACTACAAAAATTATAAAGAAAAATATAAAGTCAATATAGACTCACTATTACTAGCTATAATTTGTGATCCAAATTATGGTCCTAATTTCCTTCCAATCTATATCATGGATGTAAGAATAAGATAAGTATTATCTAGTCATTATGAAAAGAGAAGTTAAAATATGTTGCAATTCAGAAGAAAAAGAGCTTGAATGCTATCTATGTACTTTAAAAAATAGAATCTGAAGGCAGCACCCTCATTAATGGCTTTGAGTGATGAAAATATGAGAAAAATTCAGGTGTGTCTTTGATTCCTGTCCAAACATATCTGATGCTCCCTAAGCAAGCATAAAATTAGAAATATTTTAAGTAAATGGTATATGTAGCAATTGCAATTCATTCTCATCCAACATTAACTAAAATAAACATCAAATCAGAAAGCTTGGAATACTGTACACAGAAATCAATACATAAGCAAGTGAAGCTTCCAAATAAAGTTAAAACACATTTTTCATATTTCATATTGAACTTTACAGCTTTTGAAATGATACTTTTCCATTTTATCAATACTTTCTTGAATAAAAGAATTCTATTTTTCAGGGAACATGCTGTCAGTAGAAAAGAGAGAGTATCAAAATGGGGTCACAAAATAAAGCTCAGGCCCTGGTCCATGTCTGTGTCCTTTCATTTAGGATCCATGAGATCCTTCCTTAGTAAAGACAAGTCAGATCAGATCACAGAGTATCCTCCTCCAATACATAACAAAATACAAAAATCAAGAGGATTCAGGTGAAATATACTGACAGCACTGTCTAAAGAATGAAGCACAACCTCCCAACACATTCTTTGAACACACTGGCCAAAAAGAAAACATAGAGATGCTAGTGTATTTAAGCATCACCACTACTCACAGTAATAGTGGCAGGGAAAGGAGGTAATTGATAAAATCCTGACTATTCTTACAGAACCCAATTTTGGGAGGAAATAAAATAGAAATATAAAAGGAGTCTGAGGAAATAAACTCTTGAATCTGAGGAGTAATCTCAAGAGTATTATGAACACAACATTTCATTAGGTGTGGGAGTTTCCAAAGGGTTTATCACCTTTATCTTTATAGACTGAAAGAAAAACAAGATCATGGAAAAAAATGATCATAAACATAAAAAGATAATTATTTTCAGGGGTGTGGTAGTTTTTAAATATGTCCATAAATTATTGGATATTCCTTCTCCTTGAGTTATCCTATACCTGTCCCACCATTGACTGTTGTGCATATCTAGGGGCAGATTATTGTTCTTGTTAATTCACAGATCTTCAAATCAAAAGAAACTAAACATGGAAAATTTTACCTAAGCACATACACGCAAGGATGCCTCATCCATACCTGGACCTAATTTAGATACCAACAACTTGGACTTCAAACTGAGGGTGTAAAAGGATGAAGATTAAGGGGTCTTGTAGGATATAAGTGCATTATGCATAAATATTTAGAGGTCAGAAGCCTGACTATGGTGGTTCTAAATTATGTACACAAATAAACAGATTATCCTTCCTTTGTAGAGAATCCCTGTCCCTCGAGTGTGGGCTATTAGTAATGACTTGCTTTTAATGAATAGACTCTGGCAGAAATGGTGGAGTATGAGTTCCCAGTGTAGGTCAGAGAGGCATCATGGCTTCTGTATTTCTCTTTTTCAGATTTTCACTTGGAGAAAGCTATCTACCTTGAAGTGAGGACACACTATCAGTCCTGTGCAAATGCCCATGTTTGCCAACAACCACATAAATGAGTTTGGAAACTGATTCTATAGCCCCAGTCAAGCCCTTGGCTGCTCACCAGTCTGAGTAGAGAACCTCCTAATTCTTTTGAACATTGGCAAAGTACTCAGAAGACTTTAGCCTTAGTAGAAGGACAAAATTAGCCCCAAACATTATTCTGCTACCATTTAACAATGCTTAAAAGCCATACCTGAAGACTCAAGCTAACTCGAATTAATGTAACTATGTTCCAGAACAAAGATCAAGAATATTGACAGAAGTGCAAAATTAGAACCCAACAATGTAAAACTGATAATGTCTAGAATCTAATAAAATTATTAGAGAACGAAAGAACCAGTTGTCTATAATCCACAAGGAAAAAACTTAATGAAAATAATGAACAGACATAGATGACAGAATTAGTATACAAAGACATTAAAGCACTCATTATAACTATATTTGATATGTTTAAGAAGTTAGAAAACAGATTGATGTTAAATATAGACATTTACAAAAGACCCATATCAAACTTTTAGAGGTGAAAACTATAATTTTATTTCATGATGTTCTGAAATCTTCAAGAAAGAGCTATTAATACAGGCATTAATTTGGGTGTTAGACTTTTTTTTTGCACATGTAGAATGCCATTTATGTTTTTCAAAAATACCCACAAAACATAGCAGTTGGTTCTGCTATGATGCTTGTTTTTAGAACAATTTGTTATGACACAACTGATATATTAGAAAACAATTTGAGCATTAACACAAATTTCATGATTGCTTATGTGCAGTTTCATCCATGAGAAACTAGGCAAAAACAGGAACTCAGCTACATGGTAATCCACAAATCACAAACACAGGCATGCACATCAAAATCCACCAGCTACCTATGATCTCCCAGGTGAAAAAATATAGTAGACAGGATTAAAAGCCAATAAGATGTTGCAGAAGAAATACTAGAGAACTTGAAAATATATGAATAAAACATACATAAAACAAAACCCAGAAACAACAAAGACTGAAAACAATGAAAAGAGGATCAGTTCTGTGGGACAATATCAAGTGACCTGATCGACATGTGAAAGGAGACCCTTAACAAGAGAAGACAGACATAAAACATATCTTAAGAAAAAAATTTCAAATATGTCCCCAAAATTTGGTGAAAATAATAAACCCACAGATCCAAAAAGCTCAACAAAACTCAAGCAAAAGAAATAGGACAAAAAAAAAAAAAAAAAAAGGAACTACTAAAAAAAGGCACATCATAAAACCAATGATAAAAAACAATCTTACATAGTCAGATAAAAAAAGACACATGTGTACAGAGGAACAAAGGTAAGAATAACAGATGACTTCTCAACAGAAACAATCTAATCTGGAAGACAGTGGAGAAACATCTTTAAAGGACAGAAATAAATGTCAATCTATAATTATTTATTCATCAAAAAACATGTTTCAGAAAAGTGAAACAAAGGCATTTTCAGAAATGCAGAAGCTGAAAGAATTCATCACCAGCATACCTTGCTATAAGAAAAAGTAATCAGTCAGGCAGAAAGAAAAAAATACCATATGCAAATCTGCATGTAAACAAAGGAATGAAGAGAACTGAAAATATGTGAGAATTATAAAATTTTTCTTATTATTTAAATCTCTTTAAATGGTAATTGACCATCTAACAAAAAAAAAAAAATGTCCTAGGCAGAATAATGTACCCTCCCACCAAAAACATGCACATTCTAACCTTCAGAACATGTGACTATGTCAGGCTACATTAAAAAGAAGAATTAGAGTTGCAAATGGAATTAAGGTTGATAATCAGCTGACCTTGAGATGGGGAGATCATCTTGGATTATCCAAGTGGGCCCATAGTGATCACAAGGGTCCTTATAAGTAAAAGGGGAAGGCAGTAGAGTGAGAGTGTCAGACTGATGTGGTATGAGAAAGCCTTGATTAGCTATTGCTGAATTGCAAGGCCACCAAGATCCAAGGAATGTGCCAGCCTCTAGAATATGGAAAAGGCAAGGAAACAGATTCTCCCCTTAAGTCTTCAGAAGAAACACAGCCCTGCTGATACCAGGGTTTTAGCTTACTGAGACCTATTTTGGACTCCTCACCTCCAGAACGATAACATAACAAATCTGTGCTGTTTAAAGACATTACGTATGTGATAATTAGTTAAGCAGCCATAGGAAACTAATACAACAAGCAGTAGAAATGTACTGTGGGGTTTATAACACATGCCAAAGTAAAAAGTATGAAAAGTAGCATCAATGCTGGAGGGGAGAAATGGAAACATTCTGCTGTTAATTTCTTATATTATATCTAAAGTGGTATTATATCACTTGAGGTAGACTGTGATAATTTAAATATGTACAATACAAATCCTAAAATAACTAATAAAATAATACAATAAAGAATTAGCTAAAAAACAATGAAGGTAATATGGAATCACAAAAATACTCAATACAAATGGAGAAAAAGAAGGAAAGAGAAACAGAAAACAGATGACACAAATAGACAACACACCACTATTCAAGCAAAACCTAGCCTATATTGATTAACACACCAGTTAAACTATCATTTCAATATAAAGCAACAGATATTGTCACATATACAGAAAACCTTTATCTTGTTTATTAATCATTTAAAAGAGCTCTTTGAAATAAAACCAAACAACTTAGAGATGAATCAAAATAAAATTTAAATTGGAGAAGGTATTACAAAAACATTAGGGCTGTAAATAAGGAATACTGCTTTAGAATATTAATATTATAAATCTCAAATTAAAAATAAGAAAAAAATCGACAAATAGACGTGTAGAAAAAGAAATATGTGTAACTGAAAATGTCTTCATTTTATCAATAGTGGGAGCTAAACTATACCACACTTAAGGTAAACTGTGTTTGGCTTTAAAAATGAATTTCTGTATTTATAATCTTTTTAATATAGAGGAAAATTTAGGTGTTTTTTATTAAGTTCATTAATTCTTA
Source organism: Phocoena sinus (assembly GCF_008692025.1). Taxonomy (NCBI): domain Eukaryota; kingdom Metazoa; phylum Chordata; class Mammalia; order Artiodactyla; family Phocoenidae; genus Phocoena; species Phocoena sinus. The sequence continues at coordinate 84,528,135 of NC_045769.1, read as the reverse complement.
CATTTTCATATCTAATTATTTTCATATGTTAAATTTATTTTAATATGATTTTATTAAAATAACATGCAGAATAAAATGGCAAAACCTCAGAGTTCTGACTATCAATTTATCCCTCTTCTTATCCATGTGTGAAGTCTGTGAGGGACAGTCTATGAGTCTATGACTGAAGCCTGAAACAACGTCCTTCTACAACTGATAATTAGGGCAATTTTCTTTACATCTTCTTTTACTTCCTACGTTGCTGTGGTTTTCTTACGAAGAACATGTAAAATCACTATTTGTAAAAATATTTAATCTTAAATGAGTTAAACTGTTCAGACTCATGTTTTTTTTTAATATTTTTTACCTACAGAGGGAAAAAAGGAATCACAAATATCTTTCTAAAAGATGGTATGTAATGCTTATGTGAGAAAATACAAGAAAATGTAGTGTGAACTAGAATGTTGCATGTAATAGCTATCATTTTTATCAAGTTAATGCTAACATCCTCAATCTGCCATCTTCTCAGACTCATCCTCCAACACCAACAAACAAAAAACCCCACCAACAGGCTGATTTCTTCCTAAAACTTAAGTGAATTACATCACAGTTTATGAGGTAGCTCCATTTACTTTATTATTTTATACTTACTAAATTGAAATATAACAAATACACAAAGGTATCTAATACAAAATTACATGTAACTATATATAGAAATATACAGCTCTATTAATTTTCTGAAATTGAACATACCCATAAAACTTCTACTCAGAACAAAAAAGAGAATATTATATCAGCATTCCCATAAGCACCCATTATGCTCCCTCCTATTCCCGAGTCCCCTCCCCAAAGAGATTCTGATTCGTATTACCATAGATTAGTTTTCTGGGATTTTGAATTTACAGAAGAGACTCACAATTTATGTATTCGTTTGTGTCTGGCTTACTTTACTCATTATATTATTTTTTGACAATCATTTTGTGGTTATGATTGTGAGATTAATCCATAATATTGCTTGTAGCAGTAATCTGTTTGTTTTCATTGATTTATAGAATTAAATTGTATGAATACACAAATTATCTGTTCTACCTGTTGATGGACATTTGAGTAGTTTCTGGGTTTTAACTATGGCAAATACTGCTGCTATGAACATCTCTGTATATGTCTTTTAGTGTGTGTATGCATGCATTTCTGTTGGGTATATAACTAGGACTCCTAAAATAAGTGAATGTTAGGTTGAATAGGAAATGCCAAAATGTTTTCCAGTGTGGAAGGGTTCCCAAGGCCACGTATGACAGTTTCAGTCTCCCCACATTCCTGACACTTGGAGTTACAGTAATTTTCATTTCAGTCCTTATGGATGATGTGTACTGAAACCTCATTGTGGTTTCATTTTGTATTTCCCTAATTACTAATTAGTTTGAGCCTTTTTCATGTTTACCAGCCATTTGGATAACCTGTCTTGTAAAGTGCTTGTTCAAGTGCTAACTTCTTATCTACTGGAATGTTTTTCCTTTTCTTGTTGATTTAGAAGAGTTCTTTATTCTGCATATGAAATAGCTTCACTTGAAATTAAAACAGTTATAGGCAAATCAGAATTCTTTTATTTGAGTTTATTTCAATGTGATACTAAGTAACAAAAATAACCTTAACAATTGTGTCTCTCCATATAAAAAAGTATAATGACAGTGATGATGGTGGTGGTGAAGATTGATCGATTTCTCTCTCTCTCTCTCTCTCTCTCTATATATATATATATATACCTATCTATATATCTACACACACACATCAGGGAAGACAACTAACATTTATTGAGAGCATGTTCTATACTAAGAGCTTTACATTTTCCAATAAACGTAAGAGGTACATATACTATATAGTTTAATTCTTAAAGAAGCGAGATAAGGGAAGGGAAGTGGCACCATGTGTATTGCAATGAGAACCTCTCTGGTCATGAATACAAGATAAACTAAGGCACAAGAAGAGGACACTGTGAGGCTTTTGCAACCAGAAGAAAGGTACCAAATCAGAAGATCAAGACTGAAGAAGAAACTGAGTGTTCCCTTTTATTTGGGGGAAGAATTAATTTTTGTTCCATTCTCAGATGTTATAGCACTCAAGTGTGATTTGTTAAAATTATATTGGAAAGCACCACACACACAATAAGTGTCATATAGTAGACACTCAGAAAATGTTTCCTGGATTAAAAACCAGAATTTTAATTTCACTTTCTCTATAAGTGCAGAGAACTTCTAAATTGTTAATGCAAAGTGTCTTTACTCAAGTCTAATAAAGAAAAGAATTAAAATATTGCCTATGTATTCAGTGTAAAATAAGCAGGCAGATATTGTACAATGTAATGCATAGTTTTGTAACACCTTTTTTTCTGTAAAAGAAATCACTTGATGTAGTTTTAAACTTGAAAAAGAATTCACTGGCACAGTATTTGATGAAGGAAATTTGACTGCTTTCTTTTTTAACAACAACTCACACCTGCAGACAAAATCTTTCCAAGTAAGTAAATCAGGTACCCACTCCAATCTCAAGTAAAAGAAAAAAATTCACACTCTAAACTAAAATTAATATGCTACAAATTTATCCATAGATTTACATGCATATTAATACACACTGACACACATAATCTGAAAGAAATATATATATTTGCTGTGTAAAAATCTAAAGTGAAAGACCTTACCTGCTTCTTCTTCCCTTCATCTACCATATATAACCACAGTTTGGGCTATTCCTTACATATCTCAGATACAGAGTTCCTTCCCGTTTCCTGACGTTTTCAGGATAAACCAATGTGTTGCAACTTCTTTCCAGAATCTGGAGCTCACATCCACTTTTAGGAATTTGACCTATGCCAATTTAGTTTTTCGCAGAGAGTCAGATTCCCTTTGGAGAGAGTAGGCAGTTCCCAGTGGCTGTAGGTTAATTGAGAGCAGAGGTTTTCCTTCCCTACAGCCTCGCTAGCAGGTAGAGCTAGAGTGAAAGCAAGGTCAGGGCCAGTTTTCCACACATGTAAACACTTTACAGGCACAAAAAATACATAATCTGTATATAAGCTCAATGTAGCTCCCAGTTTCTATCTTCTTCTATAAGCTCCTCTTCTAATATAATTGCTCAAAGGCAGGTGTAAAACTACACTAAAGAAACAATAACTTCACCTTCAAATTACACTAGGAGATAGATCCTCTTTTAAATGAGTAGAATAGGACAGAATAGAGTTTTGACCTACAGCCCCTCTCGAAAGATTCTTACTTGCCCAGATTCATATAACCTATTTATGAAGACTTAAGTGCTGGTACAAAAGGTCTAATTAACACCAGATATTAAACTACATTCATTTTACAATTGAAAAATTATTTTCAATATACCGTGTTAACTATGTATATCTCAAGGACAAACTCAGTGATGTTGGTGGCTCTTGCTTTAGCTGCTTCTAGAATGCAGGTGCTTAATCAGGATACTTCACATGCTAACAAACTGCACCACAACAGAGTCTAGCCTCAAGTATGTAAAGAATATAGAGAGACAGAATTCTCAATCAAACAAATACGGTGGCCACGGAGATTGCACAGGTGTGATTCCTTGGTAACCCAGGAGTGTCTGGCAGGTTCTGCCACAGCACTGTTAAGAAACTCAAGCCTCGAGGTCCTGCTGTGACCAGAAGTTTCGTGGGTGGCTTATTTGTGCCACAATTGCCCTCCCTGTGCCATGGTCCCCGTCAGAGCTAGGTGCTTCCGATGAATTCTCTTGTTGAGCCACTTCTGTGATCTCTGCATCAGGCCTACTCCCAGTGACCCACTCCCCAGAAGCTCCCAGGCCTACCTATTCCAAACATATCTTCGAAGGAAAAGCTCAAATCTCAGCTTTTCTAAAGTCAGGGCCAGGACACTTTCCTTCGCTCTCTTCCCACAACTTCCTACTATTATTTCCTCCTGCCCTTTAATACCAAAGATCTCTTGCTTACATATTTCTTGGACAGTGAAGCTTCATTGCAGATAATGGGTTCATGCATTTAAAGAACAAAAAAGGTTTAATTACAACTTTTTTCCCCAACAAAAAGCTTCCATTTTTTAGTCAATTTCTAATTTTTTAACCCTTAAATGCCACAGGCTGTTTATTCCCCCCTTCCTAGACAGAAGAGAGTGTTGCCAAGAGAGACCAGAATTTTGAAATGAAAGTGAGTTGTTTACCTTCTTCTGAGGGGAAAATGCTAAACATGCTTCAATGGAGAGACCTTTTCCTAAAGGTGAGAAACAGAATTTTCTGGGAGACCTCTGTCTTCCCAGTAGAGAATAGCACAAGTTTATTTTCTGAAGGCATTTTCTACATCATGATGTAAATGTTAGCTTATGTGTTGCGGTATCTTGCTTAAGAGTCTAATCTAGAAAATTATAGGTGATGACCTCCATCTTTATATACAATAAATGTGATTAATATAATATTACACAATATAGGCTTGGAACTTTAGGAGGAAGTAGAGTTGTTTTGCACTTTGTTTTCGTTTTTCGCAGAAATGTATTCGATACAAGTTATTGAAACCATATTTGATGTGACAGATGCTGTTGCAGAAACTGGATATTCAATGGTGAACAGAGTGCCCTGCCTTATGGAGCTCACCCTGGAATTACTCAAACCACACATTGTTCTAGAACTTTTTTCCCCATTAAGAATATGTAATGTTAGGGAAGAATTCCAAATAATTTATGCAGATACTTCTCCCTCCAGAAGGGGAGCTTAAGTCATCCCCTAACCCCTCCTGAATGCGGGCTGCCCTTAGTGATTTGATTCCAAACAATAGAGTTTGGAAAGGGGAAAAACAAAACTTCACAGTGGAGAGACCTCAAAAATACTACTTTAGCCTGCAATCAAGTTTAATTTCATCATCAATGAGTTATGTTGATCCCATGAGCCCTTGATATAATGTGATAAGAACAGCACTTTACCTCGGTAGTCTTCCTCCCTAAAAACCATAACCCCAGTCTAACCATGAGAAAAGCATAAGACAAATTCCAGTTGAAGGGCATAATACAAAATATCTGACCAGTACTCCTCAAAACTGCCAAAATCCTCAAAAACAGGGAATTCAGAGAAATTGTCACAGTTTAGGGGCACCTAAGGAGACACGACAACTGAATATCCAGTTCCCGAATGGGATCCTGGAACAGAAAACCACATGAGGGAAAACATAGTGAAATATGAATAAAATATTGAGATTAGTTAATAGTAATGTATCAATACTGGTTCCTTAACTGTGTCAAATATACCATAATAATGTAAGATGTTAACAATAGGTGAAAGGGGGTGAGGTAGGGGAAATCTCTGTATCATCACTAAACATTTCTCTAAAAACTATTCTAAAATAAAGCGTAGGTTAAAAAAATTTATACACAGTTGACCCTCGAACAACATGGGGGGTGGGGAAGCCACCATCCATGCCCTCGAAAATCCATGTATAACTTAGAGTCAGCCCTCTGTATTCCAGGTTCTGAATCCACAGATTTAACCAACTCTAGTTCGTGTAGTACTGTTTTAGTTACTATCTTAAAAAAAGTCTGCTTATAACTGGACCCACGCATTTCAAACTCATGTTGTTCAAGGGTCTACTGTGTGTGTGTGTGTGTGTGTATGTGTGTGTACATGTATATATGTATGTATCTCCAGGTAGTTATCATTTCCAGTACTTCTTATTCCTTTGTATAAATTCAGGTTTCCACTGGGCATTGTTTTCCTTCTCTTGAGGACTTCCTTTACCGTATCTTGTAGTTCAGGTCTACTGATGATGACTTTGTTAAGTTTTGTTTGTTTTTTGTCTATGATGGCCTTTGCTTCATTTTCATTTTGAAAAATCTTTTCACTGTGTAAATAATTATAGGTAAACAGAATATTTTTTCTTTCCATTCTTTAAAGATGTTGCTCCACTATTTTCTAGCTTGTATTGTTTTTTTTTGCTTGTATTGTTTTTGATAAGAATTCTGCCACCATCTTTGTTCCTGTGTATGTCATGTTTTTTCCCTCCAGATGTTTATAATATTATCCCTTTATCACTGGTTTTAAGCAATCTAATCATGAGGTGCCTTGGTGTAGTCTTCTTCACATGTTTTGTGTTGGGGATTTGTTAAGCTTTGGGATCTGTGGGTAAAGTGAGTTGAATGATGGCTCCCCAAAAGTTATACCTACCACCCAGAAGTTGTGAATGTGACTTTATTTGGATAAAAGGTCTTTGCAGATGCAATTAAGGATCTAAAGATGAGGTCACACTGAATTATTTTTATGGGCACTAAATCCAATAATAAGTGTCCTTATAAAAGACAGTCAGAGAGAGATTTAAGATCCAGAAGTTTATGTTAAGATGGTGGTAGAGATTAGAATTACGCAGCCACAAGCCAAGGAATGCTGAGAGTCACTAGAAGTTGCTTTGGAACTTCTTTTAGAACCCTCAGAGGGAGCATGGTCTTGCTGACACTTTGACTTAGGACTTCTTTTTACCATTCTTTTAAGCATCAAGTTTGTGGTAATTTGTTATGACAGCCCAAGAAAACTAATAGTATGGATTTATGTGTTTAATCAAACTTGGAAAAATTCCAGCCATTATTTTATTTATTTTTTTTTTTTGCGGTACACGGGCCTGTCACTGTTGTGGCCTCTCCCGTTGTGGAGCGCAGGCTCCGGACGCACAGGCTCAGCAGCCATAGCTCACAGGCCCAGCTGCTCCGCAGCATGTGGGATCTTTCCGGACCGGGGCACGAACCTGTGTCCCCTGCATCAGCAGGCGGACTCTCAACCACTGCGCCACCAGGGAAGCCCCTCCAGCCATTATTTCTTCAAATATATTTATTCCCTTATTCTCCTTGGTGGGGACTTTGATTACATGTATATTTAGCCAACTAAAATTTCCCCAAAGTTCCCTAATGCTGTTTATTTCAGTATTTTTCTCTCTGCATTTCATTTTATATTGTTTCTATGTCTTCAAGTTCACTAATATTTTCTTCTGCAATGTATAATCTACTGTTACTCTCATTCATTGTATTTATCTCAGACACTGTAGTTTTCATCTGTAGAACTTTATTTTGGATCTATTTAAAATATCCTGTATATCTCTTTTTGTGTATTCAATCTCTCCTCGTGCTTCTTAAACATGTGGAATACAATCATATTAACTCTTTTAATGCCCTTGCCTTCTAATTTGATCATTGGCGTCATTTCTGGGTCAGTTTCAGTGGATTTTTTAAAATCCTCACTATGAGTTAACAGTTTTTCTATGTCTTTGCATGCTGATAATTTTGATTGGATGCTACAAAGTGTGTCTCAGTCTACTAAGGCTGCTATAACAAAAATACCATAGACTCCGTGGCTTAAACAACAAACATCTATCGCTCACAGTTCTGGAGGCTGGGAAGTCCAAGGTCAAGGCACTCACAGACTTGATGTGTGGTGAAGACCCACTTCCTAGTTCAAAGATGGCCATCTTCTAACAGTGTCCTCAGATGGTATAAGGGGTGAGGGAGCTCTCTGGAGTCTCTTTATAAAGGCACTAATTCCATCATGAGGGCTTTGCCCTCAGGGCCTAATAGTCTCCCAAAGACCCCACCTCCTACTACCATCACATTGGGGATTAGTTTTCAACATATGAATTTTGGAGGGACACAAACAATCTATAGCTTTGTGAATTTTACACTTCAGGCACTGTTTTGTTTTTTTTTTTTAATTCCTGTAAGTATGCTTGGAGTTTGTTCTGGGAGGTAATGTAGTTACTTCGAAACAATTTAATATATTTGCATCCTGCTTTTCTGCTTACTTAGGCAGGACCAGAGTAGCATTTAGTTTTAAGTTAATTTTCCCCAGGACTGAAGCAATACCATTCTTGGTAACATAACCAATTCTTCATGCATTACGAGGCTTTCTGCTCTGTTAGGAACAGTCACCCTTCTTGGCGCTGTGAGACCTTCAGCTGCTCTTTCTTCTCATACTTTAGGATGTTTCTTATCCTAAAATCAAGGTGTACCCCCAGACACATGCACTGATCAGTATTCTGCTGCATATTCTGGGGGACCATCTGAAAATGAGCTCTCTCTCTCTTCACATGTCTCTCCTATCTGGTACTCTGCTCTGTGATCTCTTGCTGACTTGGCTTCCCTGGAATCATAGTAAAGTCCCCTCAACTTAAGAAAGCCACTGCACTTAATTTAGGTCTGTTTTCTCTGTGCCCTGGCTTGGAAACTTTCTCCAGGCAATGAACTGGTTTAGTCAGAGGGTGTACCTCACTGGTTTCCTATCTCTCAAGAAAGGCTGTCCTTTGACTGGTGTCCAATGTCTTGAGTGCTGTTGCTTCTTATATATTATCCAAACGTTTTCGTGGTTTCAGGTGACAGAGTAAATCCCATTCCATTTTTCTCCAACTTGACCAGAATCAAATTTCTCCTTAACTTTTGATTGCATGCCAGACATTGTAGATAAAAACATTTAGCGTCTCCAGAGGAAGTCACTTTCCCCAAATATAAATTTTCCTTTGGCAAGGAGAAAGAGCAACAGCACATCACTTTGACGCTGTTGAGGTTGGGGTTTACACTTCATTAGAACTGGCACACTTTACTTTTTCCCATTGTCCGAAGGCATGGTACTTCTGAGGTTTCAAAGAAAAGCTGAATATTTTTACCAAGTCCCTCTGACTTGGCAGGACATGAACTCCAAACTATCTTTGTATGCCTAGAAGCTGCTAAAGGCTTTGAACAGCTCTTCATCCTCCAAACTATACTTTTCTGCTGAGTTCTTTAGAGTATAATCTTATGTATGCAGTTTGGGAGTCAGCTAACTATTTGAAAGACATTTTATGCAGATTTTGGGATTCCCCTCTCTGTGGCTTCCTCTGACATTTTTCTCCTCAATTTTCAGCTTCCCTTGCAAACTCCAACAGTGCTATTTCCTCAGTCCAGTGAGACCACTGTTTACTGCAGGCTTCATCTGTACACAGAGGATCTGAGAGAGGTCCTCAGGGAGAAAGCTTGGTATATACTGAACTTACCTAGTAGTTTCCCCTTCTTTCAAGAATCAGATCCTTTCTAGTTTATCCTCCCTACTTTAGCTGTTCTTCACTGCCTTCAAATACTTGCCTTTTATATTTTGTCCAGCTTTAGGAATTGTTATTGGCAGGAGTTTTAGTCTGTTACTTTGCCATGACAACAACCAGTACTCTTTCTGATATTTGGAAAGCCTTTAGAAATATCAATACTTGGGCTTCACGCCAGACTAATTAAATCAGAATATCTGCAAGTAGGGTCCAGGCATTTGTATTTTTAAATTCTTTCCAAGTGACTCTAATATGCATAGAGATTTGAGAACCACTGGTCTAGATTGACTAGTACTGACAGCTGGCTTGGATTTCTTTAATCCAAATAAAAATCCCTGTGGTCCTAAGCTTAGAAACAAATTTAATTGCAAGAGTTTTAGTGGGTGGATAAAGAGCTCCTAGTCTTGAGGTGCAGGAGAAATTTCTTGCAGGAGTATCCTTTCTTTCTCTCTAGCTCCAATGCATTGATGGCAATTCCACAGAAGCTCATTCCCTTTATTTACAGTGAGCTGGACACAGGGTAATCACCACAGCTATAAATGAGAGGAGAAACTGGTATAGCCTTTTTCCATCCCTTCAATTAACCCCTCAGACGTGTCCACTGCTCACTTCAACTTCTAACACTTACTACCTCTGATATCACGGCTTTTCCAGAGTTCTGACAGGAAAAAAAAAATTCCAGAAAGTATTTTAACTATTGATACATGGGATTTCAGGTTTCTTGGAAATAGGAAGGTTGGAATTCCAAGCAACCCCTTGGCTTTATTACTTTCAAAATTTTCCTTAATATTAAAGCCTTGTGATTGGATTCTTAGTAGATTTATATCACATTTAGAAATTTACTCTTAATTTTATATTTCTTGTGCAATTGTAATAAGTGTGTGGTTGAATATGAAAGGTACCAGTATAATGACCTGGTAGTTTTAGGCTACAAAACAGAATATTTTGGTTCAGACCACAACTTTTATTTCCATTGAGTTTACAATATTTCCTCTGCCTCTCTTCAAATCTTAGAAAAAAAACATATAGGTCAAAGTGGTTAATGGTCTTAAGTGAACAGTCATGTCAAATAATTCAATACATCTTGATGGTTAAGTCATAAATGCTCAGGAATACATCACGCTGTTTTGCCAACTTCCTTCTCCCAAAGTAGCTTACTGGGGATAGCCATCTCTTTCTTTGCTGTGAAATGTCCATTAGATTATCTACTTTATGTGAGACATGATTGTTTAAAACTTACAGTTTTCCGTTAAGAGAAAGACAAAAATCTAACTGTCTCACTATTAAGTCACTGGCTACTCATTATTACCTTGTGAATTATAGGTCTTTATTGGCATTAAGGAACCATGATCTTTGGGAAACACTTCATTACATTTTCTATGAGTGAACAGTAAGCTAAAATACTAAAATTCACACTTACATCTCTTGATAAATCACAAGCCAATGCTGAGAAGCCAGTCCTAACAAATACTTTTCCTTTTTCATCATTCACATGATTGAATAAAATTTTGTATCCTTGTCTCCTTAAAATATAGCTTCCTTCTCAACTAAGACAATGACTGCTGATTCATCCAATGCACTCCACAAAAGCCTAAAAACTTATCAAACAACAAGAATTTGGGGGAAAAGCCAGAAAGAGGCCAGGAAGAAAATACATAGAAAAGAGATAAACTTGTGATGAAATTATAAAAGGAATTCAAGATTATTTAGAATAAAATTCAATTAAAGTTTGGTAACTTTTACAAGTATTTGAATATAATTGCAAGTTCACTGATATCCTATACTCCATCTTCACTGAAAACAGGAAAAAAAATATGTGTTTAAAATTAGTCCATGGGGACTTCTGTTAGACAAAGGGCATAATCTCTGCTCAAGAGGTAATTAGCAAATGAATGATACTCAAAGTTATCCAACATCTGGAGCGATTACTAAGAGTCTGCAGAAAATCCCAGCCAGAGCTCCTTTAGCAAAGGGCATCCTAGGTGCCTCTAATGGCTGTTTTAGACACATTCACGAAACTGCCTCTTAAAGATTTTCTACTGTATAATACAAGTGCTTCATGACTTACAGAGGATAACATATGTTTAAAAGGAACTTCACTGACACCTACTGTGTTCAAACCACAAGCTGAGAGAAAGTAGGGAAGAAGTAAAAGTAAAAGGAGAGGAGATAAGAAATATATATATCCCGTTGCGGAGCACAGGCTCCAGACGCGCAGGCTCAGCGGCCACGGCTCACGGGCCCAGCCACTCCGCGGCATGTGGGATCTTCCCGGACCGGGGCATGAACCCGTGTCCCCTGCATCGGCAGGCGGACTCTCAACCGCTGCGCCACCAGGGAAGCCCAGAAATAATTTTTAAAAGAAAGAAACAAGTGGTGAGAGAGGGAGGGAGAGAATCAAGTCCGAGACATCTGAATCTCTAAATTTGCTATTTCAGGCACTGATATAGCTCTAAATGAATAGCTATGGTCCTGTCCAATGGGTATTATAAACCCCTCAGGGAGTTTTTTCCTTTTTAATCAAAACACTCTTTGATGTTTTTGCAGGCAAAAAAACCTCCTTGAGATAAACTCTAAGAAAAAGTATGGTAAGTCTCTGGAACCTCTTTAACTGAGAAGCCTGACAAATTGAATTTCCACTATCACCGATAACAAACTGGATGAAATCAGCTTATTTTAATCAGTGGTGCCAATAGACAGAATCCCTTTGCAGTGACTCTCCTAGGCTCTTCATTAGAACACATTGTTGTTCCAGGAAAACACAGCAGAGCATTTAGGACTATGTGCTTTCACTCTAATGAAGATAACAATGATCATTAAAAAGATGAAACATTTCTAGCCCGGGGTAATATATCTAAACTAAAAAGCATGGGCATGAGATCAAGCCATGGAAGTGTTGTGCCTGCCTCAAAACTGAAAAATGATGGATGATGACAAGAGAAATCATAAGAAAAATAAAGAGTTTATACCAATCTAGAAAGTACCACAGGGCACTTGAAACAGCAAAATTGTGGCCTCTCATCAATACAATAAAATGCCATCAATAAACTAAGTGAGCACCAGCCCTCACGAGACACACAGCTTATAAACTACACCCATAAGTCATCTCAGACTCTACAAAGGGCACTTCCCTCAAGAAGCTAAGTGTGTGTATTCATTGCAGGCATAAGCATATTCTCACACAAAATTTGATAAAATCTTTCCATCTTTTGGCCAAATATAATTTTGTTACTTGTTTTATATAGAGAGGAAACTTTAATGTTGCCCTTGACAGAGATCTAAGGCAGCCCACAGGATAAATTAAACAGAGTAATTTTAAAAAGCAAAACCCACTTGAAATAGTTCCCAAGTAAGGTGGTCATATATGTAGTATTTCACACAGCAGCAATAAAGGAATTTTATTGGATTAAAGGTCAAGGCTCAGCTGTGGAAATGCAGTTTGACAAGGAAACTTATGGACTCTGATGTAAAAGGTTTCCATATCCCCTTAGTAGAGCAGCGGCATGTTGAATCTTCAGTGAAATTTTAAAAATCCCTTTTCATTGGGAAAGAAGGCTAGATTGAGTGTTTGGAGGCTGGGAGTCCAGTGCTGTTCTACAATGACTTATATACATGGTCTAAATTAGGTCATGTCACCATTCTGAACTTTAGTCTTCATATGGAAAATGAGAAGGTTGCATTGTATCTCTTCCAGCTAAGATTCAAAAGCACATTTAAATCTACGGCTTTAATAGAACAGCAGAACATGCATGGTCAATTTGCTATGGTGTATCTTATGTTGCTAGAATCTTAGGAGAAGTCTGAGGAGGCAGCACAGCAAAAGTGATGCTAATAAAAGAGCTTAGAAATTTAAATGCAAGGTCATCCTATCACTTCACAAATTTCTATTTCTTACTATTCCATGTATATATTATATAAACTCTCCCCTATATTTTTTTCTCCCTTGCAACCATCATTGTCATTTAAAGGCTTTGATTTCCTTCCATATTTTCTTCATTAAGGTTGCACTTACATTGTAAGAGTGAATTAGGAGGTATCCTCTATAACATAGAGGTATCCTCTAAAGCTATAACTGTTCCTTCTATAAGACATACGGTTGACCAGAGGAAACTCATTGGATTTTCTTTCAGGTAGATCCTAGGCATTTCCCCAACCTATATGTAGGATTTGAAAAAAAACTTAGAATCCACTAAAAGGTTTTTATGCATTTTGGAGTCAAGTAAGGAATCAATCTGATTCACAGGCTTATTGGTCATGTGACCTTGCTTAAAACTTTGGGCGTGGCCAATAGATAGGGTTGCATGGTGGTGAGGCTGCTGGCCTGGCCCTATAGTCAGGCAACCTCTAGCAGGCCTTCATGTAGAGACCTGCTCCTAACAGGCTCCAGGGCTGGGTGGAGCTGCTGGTGAGGCTCCCCAGTGGGATGAGACTCCTGACAGACTACACAGTTGGCAGCGAGAGCGAGAGCGAGAGCGAGAGCGCGAGAGCGAGAGCGCGAGAGCGAGAGAGCGCGAGAGCGAGAGAGCGCGAGAGCGAGAGAGCGCGAGAGCGAGAGAGCGCGAGAGCGAGAGAGCGCGAGAGCGAGAGAGCGCGAGAGCGAGAGCGCGAGAGCGAGAGCGCGAGAGCGAGAGCGCGAGAGCGAGAGCGCGAGAGCGAGAGCGCGAGAGCGAGAGCGCGAGAGCGAGAGCGCGAGAGCGAGAGCGCGAGAGCGAGAGCGCGAGAGCGAGAGCGCGAGAGCGAGAGCGCGAGAGCGAGCGCGAGCGCGAGCGCGAGAAGGAGGGCTGTCCCATGGCAGAGGTGTAGCAGGATGTGGAGTTCATCTCTTCCCACAAACGCATCAAGAATACATCTACGAATGGAACAACTGTCACAGAGCACCTGCTAAACACTAGCAGAGGACTTCAGACACCTAAAAGGACAAGAAAGGTCTCCATGTAACCAGGTAGGATGAAAGAAAGAAGAAGGGAAAAGGAAGAAGAGAGGAAGCAGGATGGGACCTGCACCCCCGGTGGGGAGGTGAAGGTGAGGCAATGTTCCCACATCTGGGGAACCCCCGTCACTGGTGGGGAGATCAGCTGGGACAGAAGGGGAGCCTCAGGGGCTCGAAGGAGAGCCCAGCAAGCAGTCTGTGGCAGGGCGGACAGAGTGAGACCTACACAGATGGTCTGTGCCACAGCCCTGTGCACCCTAGCCTGAGATGGGTGTCTGCCAGTGCACATGGGGGCTGGAGGGAACTGCTGTTGGCCATGATGAGATAGGCTTAAGGGACAGGAGTGAGGAGCTCCACAACGAAGAATGCTTGTGGAAGAAGCGTGGACCTCCAGAGAAGTGAAGAGCCATTGCTGAGTGACGCACAAAGGGCAGGGCTGCCATTTCAGCCTCTCTTCTCATGCGCTGGCCCCTGCCTCCACGGGCACTAGGGAGGGCTCCCACCGGAGCTGGCTCACAAGCCCCTGCCATCACCTCCTCTACACCTCCACCCCCAACCTGGGCAACACACTCGCCCTGATCGCTGCCTGATGGGCTCTCACATTCAAATCGCTACCCCAGCACCCTCCTGACTGAGCAGCTTGTTTGCCACGATCCCTACCTTGGCTCCTTCCTGCCTGATGGGCTCCTGTGCTCCAGCAACCTCTGGAGCAGACTCTGGAGGGAGAAACACACACAAAAGTGGGGCTGAAACCACAGCTGAGTCCCAGGGGCCGTATGACTAAGGAAGAAGAGCTAAAATCTCTCCTTGTGGCTGCACAAACCATGGAGTTACACCTCTGCTGATGGCTTCCTAAATTCAGCACCTATGAAACATCTGAAAGGAAAATAAGTGCTCCTGCAGCTGGGCTGTGTCTTTGTCTCACTTTAGCAACTTTGGGCTTTGTGGGCATGTACAGGCAGGGGTTGGGCCAGGACAGAGTCTGACCTACCTCTAAAGCTCCCACAGTGGGTCCAAGTGCATGACTATTACAGTTATGGGACCTGACCTCAGTGGATCTGTGCTAGTCACCTGTTGAAAACAACACCTGACAGTCACCAGGACCAACTGCTGGCATACCCACAGTTAAGGCAGGACTGAGAGCAATGCCAACAACAGTGTACTTTGTGAGCCTGCACAACGGGTAAAACGGGCCACAACAGAGGACGTTCACAGGTGAACAGCTCCAGAGGAGGAAAACTCAGTGGTTTCTCTCCCAGTGGGAGTGCTCCAATCCCGGCTACCTTGCATCACAGATCAAAAACACAGTTAAGAAACAGGTATGAGGGCCTCTATTCCAACAACTAGAAAGCAGACCTCACCCCTGACAGAGCAGTGACAACCACAGAGCAAAGGGGAGGCCCTGCTCAATATCCAGGGCAGGCTCTGGTCACCACAACTCCAATCAAACCCCTAACAAGGGGATAATGGCACTAGCCTATGGAAAAACCTCACCCATGAGGGTGGCAGACATCAGAAGCAAGAGGAAATATGATCCTGCAGCCTGTGGAAAGAAGACCACAAACACAGTAAGTCTGACAAAATGAGAAGACAAAGAAATATACTGCAGATGAAAGAGAAAGATAAAAACCTACAAGAACAACTAAATGAAGAGGAGACAGACCTGAAAAATCTACCTGAAAAAGAAATCAGAGTAATGATAGTAAAGATGATCCAAGATCTCAGAAAAAGAAGGGATAGAGAAGATGCAAGAAATATTTAACATCCAAGATCTCAGAAAAAGAATGGAGGTATGGATAGAGAAGATGCAAGAAATATTTAACATCCAAGATCTCAGAAAAAGAATGGAGGCATGGATAGAGAAGATACAAGAAATATTTAACAAAGACCTAGAAGAAAGAAAGAACAAACAGAGATTAATAATACAGTAACTGAAATGAAAAATGCACTAGAAGGAAAGCTAGAGTAGCAATACTAAAATCAGACAAAATAGACTTTAAAATAAAGACTGTCACAAGAGATAAGAAAGGACACTACATAGTGATCAAGAGATCAATACAAGAAAAAGATATAGCAATTGTATATATGTGTGCTTCCAACATAGGAGCACCTCAATATATAAGCCAAATGCTAACAGCCATAAAAGGGGAAATCGACAGTAACACAATAATGGGGGGGGACTTTAACACCCCACTTACACCATTGGATAGATCATCCAGACAGAAAATTAATAAGGAAACACGAACCTTAAATTACACCAGAGAGACTTCATTGCTATTTATAGGACATTCCATCCGAAAGCAGCAGAATACACTTTCCTCTCAAGTGCACAAGTAACATTCTCCAGGATAGACCACATTTTGGGTCACAAATCAAGCCTTGGTAAATTTAAGATAATTGAAATCATATCAAACATCTTTTCTGACCACAACGCTATGAGATCAGAAATCAATCACAGGAAAAAAAAACAAACTGTAAAAATCACAAACACACAGAGGCTAAAAAATATGTTACTAAATAACCAGTGGATCACTGAAGAAATCAAAGAGGAAAAAAGAAAAGAAAAAAAAAAAACCTAGAGATAAATGACAGCAAAACACAATGATCCAAAACTTATGGGATGCAGCAAAAGCTGCTCTAAGAGGCAAGTTTATAGCAATACAATCTTACCTCAAGAAACAAGAAAAATCTCAATAAACAACCTAACCTTACACCTAAAGCAACTAGAGAAAGAAGAAGAAACAAAAACCAAAGTATAGAAGGAAAGAAATCATAAAGATCAGAGCAGAAATAAATGAAATGGAGACAAAGAAAACAACAGCAAAGATCAAAGTAAAAGCTGGTTCTTTGAAAAGATAAACAAAATTGATAAACCTTTAGCCAGACTCATCAAGAAAAAAAGGGAGACAACTCAAACCAATGTAATTAGAAATGAAAAAGGTGAAGTTACAACTGAAACCACAAAAATACAAAGGATCAGAAGAGACTACTACAAGCAACTATACACCAACAAAATGGACAATCTAGAAGAAATGGACAAATTCTTAGAAAGGTGCCACCTTCCAAGACTGAACCAGGAAGAAACAGAAAATTTGAACAGACCAATCACAAGTAATGAAATTGAAACTGTGATCAAAAATCTTCCAACAGAAAACAGTCCAGAACCAGACGGCTTCACAGGTGAATTCTATCAAATATTTAGAGAAGAGTTAACACCTACACTTCTGAAATGCTTCCAAAAAATTTGCAGAGGAAGGAACACTCTTAAGCTCATTCTACGAGGCCACCATCACCTGCTACCAAAACCAGACAAAGATATCACAGAAAAAGAAAATTGCAGACCACTACCACTGATGAACATAGATACAGAATTCCTCAAGAAAATACTAGCAAACAGAATCCAACAACATATTAAAAGGATCATACACCATGAACAAGTGGAATTTATCCCAGGGATGCAATGATTTTGTCAATATCCACAAATCAATCAGTGTGATACACCACATCAACAAACTGAAGAATAAAAACCATATGATCATCTCAATAGATGCAGAAAAAGCTTTTGACAAAATTCAACACCGATTTATGATAAAAACTCTCCAGAGAGTGGGCACAGAGGGAACCTACCTCCACATAATAAAGGCCATGTATGACAAACTCACAGCAAATATCATTCTTAATGGTGAAAAACTGAAAGCATTTTCTCTAAGATCAGGAAAAAGACAAGGATGCACACTCTTATCACTTTTATTCAACATAGTTTTGGAAGTCCTAGCCACAGCAATCAGAGAAGAAAAAGAAATTAAAGAAATCTAAATTGGAAAAGAAGAAGTAAAACAGGCACTGTTTGCAGATGATATAACACTATACACAAAAAACCCTAAAGATGCTACCAGAGAACTACTAGAGCTCATCAAGGAATCTGGTAAAGTTGTAGGATAAAAAATTAATACAGAGAAATTTCTTGCATTCCTATACACTAAAAAGAAAAGATCAGAAAAAGAAATCAAGGAAACAATCCCATTTACCATCACATCAAAGAGAGTAAAATACTTAAGAATAAACCTACCTAAGGAGGCTAAAGACCTGTAGTCAGAAAACTTTAAGATAGTGATGAAAAAAAATCAAACATGACACAAACAGATGGACAGATATACCATGCTTTGGATTGGAAGAATCAGTGTTGTGAAAATGACTATACCACGCAAAGCAACCTACAGATTCAATGCAATCCATATCAAATTACCAGTGGCATTTTTCACAGAATTAGAACAAAGAATTTTACAATTTGTATGGAAACACAAAAGACCACGAAGAGCCAAAGCAATCCTGAGAAAGAAGAACAGGGCTGGAGGATCAGGCTCCCTGACTTCAGACTACGCTGCAAAGCTACAGTCATCAAAACAGTATGGTACTGGCACAGAAACAGAAATATAGAGCAACCGAACAGGATAGAAAGCCCAGAGATAAACCCACGTACCTATGGTCAACTAATCTATGACAAAGGAGGTAAGAATAAACAATGGAGAAAAGACCACCTATTCAATTGGTGGTGCTGGGAAAACTGGACAGCTACATGTAGAAGTATGAAATTAGAACACTCCCTAACACCATACACAAAAATAAACTCAAAATGGATTAGACCTAAATGTAAAGCCAGATACTATAAAACTGAGAGGAAAACATAGGTAGAAAACACTCTTTGACATAAATTGCAGCAAGATCTTTATTGACCCACCTCCTAGAGTAATGAAAATAGAAACAAAAATAGACAAATGGGACCTAATGAAACTTAAAAGCTTTTCACAGCAAAGGATATCATAAACGAAATGAAAAGACAATCCTCAGAATGGGAGAAAATATTTGCAAATGAAGAAACTGACAAGGGATTAATCTCCAAAATATACAAACAGCTTATACAGCTCAATATCAAAAACACATAACAGCCCAATCAAAATTGGGTGAAACATCTAAATAGACATTTCTTCAAAGAAGACATACAGATGGCTAAAAAGCACATGAAAATATGCCCAACATCACTAATCATTAGAGAAATGCAAATCAAAATTACAGTGAGGTATCTCCTCACACCGGTCAGAATGGCCATCATCAAAAAATCTAGAAACAATAAATGCTGGAGAGGGTGTGGAGAAAAGGGAACCCTCCTACACTGTTGGTCAGAATGCAAACTGGTACAGCCACTATGGAGAAGAGTATGGAGGTTCCTTAAAAAACTGAAAATAGAACTTCCATATGATCCAGTAATACCACTCCTGGGCATATATCTGGAGAAAGCCATAATTCGAAAAGATACATGCACCCGAATGTTCACTGCAACACTATTTACAATAGCCAGGACATGGAAGCAACCGAAATGTCCATCAACAGAGGAATGGATAAAGAAGATGTGGTACATATATACAACGGAGTATTACTCAGCCACAAAAAAGAACAAAATAATGCCATTTGCAGCAACATGGATGGACCTAGAGATTGTCATACTGAGTGAAGTAAGTCAGACAGAGAAAAGACAAGTATCATATGATATTGCTTATATGTAGAATCTTAAAAAAAGGGTAAAAATGATCTTATCTACAAAACAGAAATAGAGTTACAGATGTAGAAACCAAACTTTTGGTTACCAGGGTGTAAGCGGGGAAGGGATAAATCAGAAGATTGGGAATGACATATATACATACACCACTATATATAAAATAGATAATTAACGAGGACCTACTGTATAGCACAGGGAACTCTACTCAATACTCTGTAATGGCCTACATGGGGAAAGAATCTAAAAAAGAGTGGATATATGTATATGTATAACTGATTCACTTTGCTGTACACCTGAAACTAATACAACGCTGTAAATCAACTATACTCCAATAAAAATTTTTAAATAAATAAATAAATATTGAGTAAAAAACAAAAAAAACTTTGACTCTGTTTTATCATGTATAAAATCTAAATAAAATATCTACTCCATAGAATTATTAGTTTTGCAATTAAATTAGTTTTGCAATATGTTTACTCAATACTTGTTAGTATCCTAAACCCAGGATAATACCTACCTTTTATTTTATAAATAACATTAAAGAACCTAATTTCTTTGGAGTAAAGTCACAGTCAATTCTTAGGACTGCCAAATAACTTTACTACTTTGAGGAAAATGAACTGAAGCAGCCTTGGAGAGTCAGCAAAACCCATCCCTCCTCCTGGAAATCAACTAGAGGTAGACTCAGGAGAGTTGTCCTTGAAGTAAAGAACAGTTTGTTATATGTACTTCCATTGCATTTGAGAGACTATCGACAAATCTAAACTAAGCCAAACTGTTTGAGAGGTATAATTCATTACCAATTAAGGAAAAATGGACTTTTGATGCAATCAGTTCAAATTACCACAGAATGCCTGTTCTTCCATTTGATTTAACATCAATTTAGCAACTGGCAGCATGCATAACCTCTAAATTTACAAATTAACTTTGATCCAAGGTATTTGTCTTTTGAATACAAAAAAGGAGTTGACCTCTTCCACTTTAAAATGTATGGAAATTATATAAAAATCAATGCACCAACAGCTTGCTCTATTAATCAAAAATTTTATGTCAAGATTCAGTCACTTAGTTTGTAAGTCAGAGGAGGCACTTACAATGCATGTTCTGACAGGTTGAAGTTAATACAAGCATCCAAAACTATCTGAAATTCCATCATGCAAATACTCATTCTGATGACTTCCATAAAAGGGAGTAATTCTGAAAAATTACTATCATAATTGAAAAGACATTACAGAGAATGTGCATGTATGCACCAGGAAAACATTCAAGTTACACAGGAGATCAGAGGAGAGAATGTTTAGTAGCAAATAGTCATATCTCAACCATTTTTTGATAGAATCACATCTTGTGTTTATGTGTCTAGATATACTGAATATTAGGATGCACTATTATCTTTCCTACATATTAAGGATGAGGATGCATTTTCTCTTGCCATAAAATATCACTTGAGCAATTCTTCAGCCACGAAGTAACTAATCTTAATTGCATTATTGCTTGTTTATTTTGCTAACATTTATCTGTATTGATCATGTTGCTTTAACACATGCATTTTTATATCACGCTTTATTCGTTTCCATGTAGAGTAAAAAATTCATATCCAGTATTCCACAGTATTGTTGCATACTGCACACAGAATAGGCCCACATAAGAGTTTGTTAAATGACACATAATTAGGTAATTAGTGTTTTTCATACTTTATATTCTACAGAAATTCGTGGCAGATGTTATATATGTGTTTAAATATATCTTAGTGATATTTGAGGAATTGCTTAAGGTTTTGTGATGGACTGAGAATAAACTGTTTTCCCATTTTAAAAAATACAAGATTCAATACTTTTTCAGGAGCAGAATAGACTCAGATGATCTAACTTTTTTAGATCATTATGGTTAACATTAGTCAAGACTTATCTTCATAGGCTTGTTATGAGGATTAAAAGGGTTAATTTTGGAAATTATTTAAGTAGTGTTGGGCAAATACTAATCACTAAATGAATATTTATGAAAGAAAGGAAAAAACAAAGGCCATCTTAGTAATATGAAAAACACTTATTTAATTAAAAAGTTGTTTAAATATCCTAAACATATTTGCTTTTCTTTAAGTGCAAGATAGAGGATGCATAATGTAAGTTCAACTGGCAAGGACCTAAGTTTATGAAAACTTGGCTTTAGAACCTAATGGAGAAGTTATAAAATGCAGATATCCTAAGGAACACAGAAGCAGGATGAAATTTTTTGGCAGGGGATGATATTTTGGTTACCAAGGTAACAGAGGTAAATTCAATTGGATGTACTTCTCCATCGAGTTTAGTTTGAGTGGAGTTTGTTTTGGGGATTGAATGGTATAAGACAAAAGTTCCACTGTATTAAGTAAGCATTGGCGAACAGACTTAAGTGGAAAAGCTAGTTACTGAAAACAAAAAAAAAAAATTGTGGCTCTGTAGCTAACTACAAAGCAAACCTTGACACTTTGCTAGTAGAGTCAGAGAGAGCCACATTTACCAGTACTCCTTGCATAGAAATTAAACAGAGGAACACAGCTGTTAACATGAAGGCAATAATTTACTCAGCTGAAGTGACTATCATTCCTCTGTGACTTTAGGTTTGTCGTCTTATTTCAAATGGCATCACCATATTTAGTGTATTTTAAGAATGAGTTATGTAAACCACGGAATAATGAATATTTTCATTAAAATAATTTCAAAACAACTATATTCAATGTTTATGTGTTCAAATGCCTGCAAAGAATGCCTAGAGAACCTTTGTTGGCAATGCTTAGCTACTAAATAAAATATGTGTGACACCTAGTGCAAAAACCGTTTAACAGCACACAAAATAGACTAGAGGTCTAGAGATACACATCTCAGAGTATGTGTCCAATTTACTGCACAGCATACTAGTAGAATTTTTGGTGTGACAAAGTCATGAATTCTATTTATTTTGACTACTTCTACTAATATCTTTAATAGGCACTTTTATGATAATCTTTTAATGTAATGGCTACCTCCAGTAAAGTATATTAGAAATTAAATAGTTTGTGAACATAAATGCTAAAACAACAAGATCTATTACTTTACTAATCTATAATTATATAACATGAGCAGCTCAAATTTACAAATAATAACTGGGATAATAACTTCTAATTCTTTTGTATCACTTAGAATGTCTTTGGTTGCAAGTAACAGAAGAGCATAATACAAATTATTTCAAATAGTAAGGAAATGTGTTGTCTTCTAAGAATGTGAAAACATTTTCCAAAAGCTTTCTCTCATCTCATTGGCCACATGGTTGTAGAGTATCCCTAAAAAGAGGTTCTCGAAGTGTAGTCTCCACCAGCAACAGTGGGAACCTGTTAGAAATTAATTTCTCCAACTTCACACAAGACCTACTGAATCAAAACCTCTGGGGGTGAGGACCAACCATCTGCACTTCAACAAGCTCTCCCGGGTGATTCTGACACACACTCAAAGTGCAAAGCACTTCCCTCAACCAATCATGGAAAAATGAAAGATTACTACAATTTGTTTAAACTATCTGAATACACAGCCTGGAGTTTAGGATAAGGGCCTTTCCTGAGGGATAACTGAAAACAAAACAAAGCATATTCTGTTAGCAAGGAGGATATCAGAGGATGGGTATGTGGCAGGGTGAGTGGATAAATGTTGAGAAGGCAACATTTTCACATTCCTTTGTCACGGAACAGTAAAAGCAGTAGAAAGACCTTGAGCTTTCGAAACCAAACACATTATTTGGAAACCAAATTCCACTCCTTAGTGGAAAATGGCAAGTTATTTCATTTCTAGGCACCTCGACTTTCTCATCTTAAAATTTGAATAATAATGCATTTCTCAAAGAGATTTTGTGACTGGGATATAGTAAGCAATGAATAAACTATAATTTCCCATCACAATTTCATCTGAGCTATTAATGTGAAAGCTTAGCATTTTTGTGCTTTATTTTTATTCCACTTCTGACTACCCAGTTTAGATGTGTTAGCAAGAGCGCCTCAAATTGCATTTGTTTATTATTTCTTTGTACAGTAAGGATGCTACCTAAAAATTAACAGGTTATTCCTTCTGCAAAAGGACTTTTTATTAAAAGCTGGTTCATCTAATGGACTGGGTACTAGATTTCAACAGACTTTTGTTGGAACATTTGGAACAGGAACATTTTATTGTTTTAAGTGTAGACTGTTTTCCAACATTCTATCAAGAACACTAGTTATTAGGGTCACCAGATTTAGCAAGTAAAAATGCAAGACACCCAGTTAATTTTGAATTTCAAATAAGCAAAGAATTATTTTTTAGTGTTAAGTACAGGCTCACCTAGGAAATATTGTGGGTTCGGTTCCAGACCACAACAATAAAGCCTGTATTGCCATGAGGTAAGTCACACTGGTTTCCTAGTGCTTATACAAGTTATGTTTATACTATACTGTAGTCTATTAAGTGTACAATAGAATTATGTCTAAAAAAACAATGTACATACCTTAATTATAAGATTTATTGCTAAAAATGCTAACCATTATCTGAGCCTTCAGCAAGTTGTAATCTTTCTGCCGGTGGAGGGTCTTGCCTTGTTGTTGATGGCTGCTGACTGATCAGGGTAGTGGTTGCTGAAGGCTCGGTGGCTGTAGGAATTTCTTAAAATAAGACAACAATGAAGTTTGCCATATTGGGGTGACTCTTCCTTTTAGAAATTATTTCTCTGTAGCATGCAATGCTGTTTGATAGCATTTTACCCACAGTAAAACTCCTTTCAAAGCTGGAGTCAATCCTCTCAAACCCTGCTGCTGCTTTATCAACTAAGTTTATGCAGTATTTTAAAACTTCTGTTGTCATTTCAACAGTCTTCACAGAATCTTCACTAGGAGTAGATTCCATCTCAAAAAACCACTTTCTTTTCTCATCTGTAAGAAGCAACTCCTCATCAGTTAAACTGTTACGAGATTTCAGCAGTTCAGTCACATCTTCAGCCTCCACTTCTAACTTTCTTGCTCTCTCCACTACATTTGCAGTTACTTCCTCCACTAAAGTCTTGAACCCCTCAAAGCCATCCATGAGGACTGAAATCAACTGCTTCCAAACTGCTGTAAATGTTAATAATTTTGACCTTTTCCCATGAATCACAAATGTAAGTAATGGAATCTAGAATGGTGGCCCTTCCAGGAAGTTTTTAATTTACTTTGCTCAGATCCATCAGAGGAATCACTAGTTATGGCAGCTATAGCCTTAGGAAATGTATTTCTTAAATAATAAGACGTGAAAGTCAAAAGTACTCCTTGATTCATGGACTGCAGAATGGATGTTGTGTTAGCAAATCATAATAACACTATTACATCTCCATCAGAGTTCTTGGGTGACCAGGTGCATTATCAATGAGGAGTAACATTTTGAAATGAATCTTTTCTTCTGAGCAGTAGGTCTTAACAGTGGACTTAAAATATTCAGTAAACCATGTTGTAAACAGATGAGCTGTCATCCAGGCTTTGTTGTTCCATTTATAGAGCACAAGCAGAATACATTTAGCATAATTCTTAAGGGCCTTAGGATTTTCAGAATGCTAAATGAGCACTGACTTCAACTTCAAGTCACCAGCTGCATTAGCCCCAACAAGAGAGTCAGCCTCTCCTCTGAAGCCAGACATTGACTTCTCCTCTCTAGCTATGGAAGTCCTAGATGGCATCTTCTTTCAATGAAAGCCTGTTTTATCTGCACTGAATATCTTTTATTTAGTGGAGTCACTTTCATTAATTATCTTAGCTAGATCTTCTGGAAAACTTGTTGCAGCTTCTACATAAGCACTTGATGCTTCACCTTGCACTTTGATGTCATGGAGACAGCTTCTTTCCTTAAACCACAAGGACCAACCTCTGCTGGCTTCAAACTTTTCTTCTGCAGCTTCATCACTTCTCTCAGCCCTCATAGAAGAGAGGGCCTTGCTAATTCTCTTCAATATGAGGGTTTAAGGGAATGTTGCGACTGGTTTGATTTTCTATCCAGACCACTGAAGCTTTCTCCATATTAATAATAAGGCTTGTTGTTTCTTGTCATTCATGTGTCCACTGGAGTATCACTTTTGATTTCCTTCAAGACCTTTTACTTTGTATTCACAACTTGCCTAACTATTCGGCACAAGAGGCCTAGCTTTTGACTATATCACCTGTCAACATGCCTTCCTCACTAAGCTTAATCCTGTCCAGCTTTTGATTGAAAGTGAGAGACCTGCAATTCTTCCTTTCACTTTAATACTTAAAGGCCACTGTAGGATTATTAATTGGCCTAATTTCAATATTGTTGTGTCTCAGGGAATAGGAAAGCCCAAGGAGAGCAAGAGAGGTGGGAGAACAGCCAGTCGGTGGAGCAGTCAGAACACACATACGACTTATGGATTAAGTTCACAGTCTTATATTGGGCATGGTTTGTAGTGCCCCAAAACAATACAACAGTAACATCAAAGATCACAGATCACCATAACAACCATACTAATAATGAAAAGGTCTGAAATATTATGAGAATTACCACACTGTGACACAGAGGCACAGAGTGAGTAAATGTTGTTGAAAAACTGGCACTGATAGACTTACTCGACACAAGGTTGCTACAAACCTTCAATTTATAAAAAACACAATAGCTGTGAAGCACAATAAAACAAGGTAAGCTTGTGTACCCAAAGTACTATATGGAATGCATTTATACAAAAAAAAAATCATTGTTTATCTGAAATTCAAGTTTAACGGATGTCCTGTATTTTATCTTGAACTCTGCTAGTATTTCCACTCCTCTATCTCTGTTAAACCTCTCACAATCATGAGCACAAACAGTGTCACTTCATGGAGGTTTGGTTTACTTGGTTGTGAAATTAGGCTATTGGATTAAAGGATATCTGAGGTCCCTATTTTCTAAAACTCTAACGTGTAGGAAGTTTCACTGCACTTCTGGGACCATATGAAAAATTAGATGAGGCCTTATTTTAAAAGCTATAAAGTCATATACAAATATTGGTAATGGTGATGATAGAGCAACCTATTATATTAAATTATGTCTGACTATAAAACTATTCAAAGCCTTCTTATATATTTATCTTTTGTTAAATATCCCCACCAAATATTGTCACAAGAGAAGTCAATGTAAGTGATACCTCTGAATTTATTCTACTTATATTGTCTATAGATATTTATAAGTTAGGCCTTGAGAAAGCTTTCTACCTTAGAATCCTTCTTAATTTAACAGAGTAAACTACATTTATCTGTTGTCAACAAATCTCATAACAATCCATAACATGTGTTGAGCAAATTTGCTTCTTGTAAAACTGTTTTCAAGGAATAAGTAAAACACGGTACATAAACAAGAATAGCTGAATAATGAACATATAGTGAATTTTATCAAGAGGTATATTGTAACAATAATATAATTAGGTTAACACTATATTTTAGCTATTTCTTAAATATATAAGTGAAATTATTTTTTTCCTCTATTTATGTTAAAACTTATTTTGATAATATAAGTTGTTTTTTTTTTAATAAATTTATTTATTTATTTTTGGCTGCGTTGTGTCTTTTCTGCTGCACGCAGGCTTTCTCTAGTTGCAGCAAGCGGGGGTTACTCTTTCTTGCGGTGCACAGGCTTCTCACTGTGGTGACTTCTCTTGTTGTGGAGCGTGGGCTCTAGGCACACGGGCTTCAGTAGTTGTGGCTCGTGAGCTCTAGAGCACAGGTTCAGTAGTTGTGGTACACGGGCTTAGTTGCTCTGCGGCATGTGGGATCTTCCCGGACCAGGGCTCAAAACCGTGTCCCCTGCTTTGGCAGGCAGATTCTTAACCACTGTGCCACCAAGGATATTTTTTATAGCATAATTATAAATTGCATATTTTTCCCTCTTTCTACTATATTAGTAATGTATATCAAAGCAATGAAATAAAAATACAATAATTTTTACATTAATAAAACAAAGATCTGTTTGTGTGTATATTTTGTATGCTACAAAGACAAACTCAATTATACAGAGTTAAAAGACACATGGGTGGGCTTCCCTGGTGGCGCAGTGGTTGAGAGTCCACCTGCCGATGCAGGGGACACGGGTTCGTGCCCTGGTCCGGGAAGATCCCACATGCTGCGGAGCGGCTGGGCCCGTGAGCCATGGCCGCTGAGCCTGCGCGTACGGAGCCTGTGCTCCGCAACGGGAGAGGCCACAACAGTGAGAGGCCTGCGTGCCGCAAAAAAAAAAAAAAAAAAAAAAAAAAAAAGACACATTGTCATCCCTTCTCTATTCTGGTCATATAATCTTTTAAAAATTGATCCCACATCTTAATGTTCAAAAACAAAAGCCTCATTTTATTAATATTTTAAGTACCAATTTTCTTCAGTGTTACAAGTTGGTTATGTT
This sequence comes from Phocoena sinus, assembly GCF_008692025.1. Taxonomy (NCBI): domain Eukaryota; kingdom Metazoa; phylum Chordata; class Mammalia; order Artiodactyla; family Phocoenidae; genus Phocoena; species Phocoena sinus. Next base: position 84,500,215 of record NC_045769.1, on the reverse strand, counting down.
TCTAAAGCTCATTCGCTTCTGCCAACTACTGGCAAAATAATGTAGGTGATATAATGTTTATGTATAATAATACTTGATTAAAGAAAAACTTTGGTTGAATACCATTAAACAAAACAAAAATAAGAAATTGATTTCAATTTATAACTTACTTAAGAAAATAGATTTAGAGATAGGAAAAATTAAGGCAAAAGTTTATGAAATGGATTTTATTTTAGATTTATTGATAGATTTATTCATTCAATTATTTTGTTTAGATTATGAAATTGCTATTTTTAAGGTCAAACGTTATCAAACATCAGTAATTTCATGTGATTCAAACTAATGGAATGCTTTCAAATGCCTTGGGAGTTGAAACTGGTTCTTTAATTTTACTCCAGATATATAATTTATAGTTTCATACATAAAGATACTTATTGCAGCAAAAAATAATTAAATAATTGGAAGCAGTTTTAATGTCCTTTAGTAGGAATATAGTTAAGAAAACTATAGTTCATATATACTATGGAATATTATTCAATACTTGAAATAACTTTTATATAATTTTTATAATACTTTACAATGGAAAGTCTAAAAAAAGAGAAGCAAAACTACATATGTAATATAATCTCAACTACTATATAAATGCATACATCAAAGTATCATTGGTGGACTATTTATGAGATTTTGCTGTATGTCCCAGATTTTCTGCTATAAACATCCAATCTTTTTTTATGATGGATTTTTTTTTAATCCATTTTTTTTAAAGCTTATGATTCTTCTCCTCTCCAATGGAACATGGAAAGAAGTGACCATGTGTTAGTCCCACATGAAGGCTTTGCAAATTTCTTCTATCTTGCTTGCACTTTTGCCCTCTACTGTGAAGGCAGGTGCTCAAGTTAGGAGCTATATCTTCAGCTTAGGTCTTGCACTGAGAAAACATGCAAACTTGACTGACATCCTGGAGCAGAGCCACCAGAGCTGGCCTGAAGATCCATGGGTTAAAAAAAATAATTATATATTGTTGTAAGCCACCAGTATTTAGGAGCTAATTTATTTGATCATTATTGCCATAAAAGTGGGTTAATATAGGAGAAAGATCAGACATTAGCACGATTAAATTTGGGGTTGTCTAGTAGATATCCAAGTGGGAATGTAGTATGTAATTGTTCATACGAGTCCTACCTGATCTTTGGGAAACATGCACTGCCATTCTCTCTGGTATCCAAGGCCTCAGATACCAGATATGGCCTCTACTGTGAGGTTTTCTCTACACCTTCCTTGGCCTCCTCCCAGATCTCTCTGCCCTTCAACTTTCTCAGCTTTCATTGCCTATTCACTTCTCATCCTTCTTCCCTGGCCGTCTGCTTTCTCCGTAGTATATAAGAGTTGCAGGGTCAGGTGGCATGCTCTTCTAGTGCCATGCTAGGTGAGACTTCTCTAAGAAGCTTTCAGGTTTCTTGAGCTACACCTAGGAAAGTGAGGCATAAGGCCCCTTTATGAATGATGAATAGATGAATCCATCAGAACCCCCTGGGATTTGACCTCTAGGACTCAGCAAGCATGGTGATTTTTATTCCTAAAAGTCTTCATTCCATTTGCTTACTGGAATTTGAATTGGGGTAGAAAACCCGCAATTAAATATTATACCACCTAATATTGTACTTTCATATAGTCTATAAGTTCTGAAAGTTGCCAAGATCTTTACAATCCTTACAATTAAACAGCACCGGGCATGTAAATAAAGCTTGTTTTAGATTCATAACTATTGTGTCCTTTAAATTCAAGGACATTTTGAATTTAAACTTAATAACTTGTTTTTGTTTTTTTAATAAGGTATATCTTCTTTCCAAGTGTTATGGTCACTTGCAGAGACAGATGGACCCTCACCCAAAATTTGGTTCTGATGTTGAGACTGATAATGTCACACATACACCAAGAGGGTATAAAAAGTTTTAGTGCTTACATAATTGAGGAATCTGGGAGGAGCAGGGCAAACCTCTCAGGCAGGTTTGAAATGGTCTGAGAGGGCAAGGAAGAGAGACTAGGCACACAGGCTTTCTTACCAGCTGGTCCAGATGTGGGCAACTAGCTGATCTGGCAAGGGGAAGAGAGAGGGGTGAAGATTAAAACTATTAGGAAACATTTAAAAAGGGCTCTGGCCTTCTCATTACACTGAGGCATTGCATATATGAAGGTCTGGAAGTCAAGTGGGAGCAGTGACAATGGGGACAGAGGGAAGTGATTTCTTAATATCACCTTAACACCTCAAATAAGGTTAGGCTTTTTTTTTTTCTTTAAACTAATCAATACATCAGTTTTGAGGAAAAGAAAAGAGAAAAAAGGAAATAGGAAGAAGGAAACTAACATTTCCTGAGCTTGTAATATATTCCAGATGCTGCAATATACATGTCAAGAAATTTATTGAGATATTTGTGTTTTATTCTAAAATAATTTGCATATTTTTCTCTTCTCCTCTCCCAACTCAGTAGTAACCACAGCTATCATTTCTTTGCCTAAGGGACAAATTTGTGTGGAAAGTCCCAAAGAAGAGTTGTATGAAAACAATATTCTTTCCCTGGATTTTGCTTTTCAAGGTCTAAGTTGTAAGGATCAACCTAAATCATATCCATAGGAAAAGGGAAAGAGGTGGGTGCCCTAGGAGGTGGTCAGAGGAAGAGAGGCGAGTCTTCTGGGAGCAGAAGGAGAATAAGAATTATGACTTTGGGGGAAGGGCAGCAGATGCTCAAAGGTCTACATACCACCACCAAGGAAATGCTGGCTGTGCCAACAGCTCAATATCTGCAGGTCTTCTTAACAAGTCATGACTTGCTATAAATTTAACAAACTTAACAACCCAATAATCATAACAATCCCATTTTAAAGATGAGGAAACTGAGGCTCAGAGAAACTGCACAATTTGCCCAAATTAATGTGATTAGTAAGAGTTAGTACCGACATTAAAATTTAAATCTGACATAGAAGATTTTTGCCTTTGTCCTAAATTATGTTACCACCCAATAAATTTTTTTTTTTTGGATATTACTGGACAAGATTTAGATGAGTTTACAAAGAGGATTAAAATGAAAACACAGTGTGATATTAAGGAGAGAGATTATCTGAAGAGGAAAGAGTTAATCTTAAATAGCAAAAACCAAAGGAAATTCAGGGGAAGCAGGACTGCTGATTTTTTTCTACTTCTGCCCAAGAGGGGTACCCAGGCAGGATGTAGGCTGGTGGATGGACTTGGCTTGGGGACTGAAAAGATCAGAATTACATGGTAAAGTCTGACAACCTGGAGAAGAAAGAGCCAAGGAATGAACAAGTAAGGGTCAAACGGACAACTCAGGGATACAAAAAATGTTAAGTATGGAGCCAGTCCCTGAGGAAAAAGTAAAGGGGTACAAAACCACCTGGATGGGGTGGTAGTAATAATTGGAACAAATCAATAATTGGAACAAATCAATAATTGGAACATAGATCAGTCACTCAACTGACTAAAACATTTCAATTGCGGCTAATTGCCCTTTTGATAAAATCCAAATTTCTTATTTTGGTATAGAGGGCCCTTCAGGAGCCAACCCAGTCTATTTCTATATACTTATTTCTGTCCAATCTGCCCTTACCCTTGCATCTACTTTTCTTTGTTGGCCATGCTTTGTCCTGGACTTCACAGTTGCTATTCCTGTCATGTGTAATATCTTCAGCTCCTCAGTCTATAATAGCCTAAACTCCCTAGTCTAAGTTCTATCTGTTCTTCAATTATAATAAAAATTGCTCACTTAATCAATTGTTCAGTCCATTCTAGACATTATGTAAAGAATTTAATGCATTATAGCAGCCTTTGAAGATAGGTAGCTTTCGCATGTTATGGATAAGAAGACTGAGATTCCGAGAGGTCAAGTATTATATACATCGCCCGTAAGTTACAAAGCATGGATTTAACCCATGCCCTCCTGACTCCCAAGCCCTTAAATACATGATAAACCTATTAATGCTGCTTTTAAAGCACAAAATAAACCTCACCTATTCTGAATAAAAAAATGTATGAGAGACCACAATCAACTTCAAGTTCCCATTGGATTGTGTGTGTCTCATGAGCAAAAACATTAAGCAAACACAGTCCATTTCATCTCTAGAGATTGCCACTCAGACTGGGGAACAAATCTTCAAATCCATGATGTAAACCTCAGAAGAATCTTTTCTCCTAGATGTCTTAGGGAAGATCTTTCTATTGTCCATGAGCATAGTAAAGACATAAGAAAGGTGACTCTTAGAAAATGTGTATCTACTCTTGGTTGTAGACATCTTTTCTATTTCTAATTTAAATAATGAAATAACTATTTAAATATAGATATTAGAAGACCATTAAGTGAGACAAGTTATGGTTTTCTGTTAGATATTAAGTTACGTATGGAAGTCTTCTGGTGCGCTAGACTGTTGCTATTAAGAGTGTGCAAATGCAAACTCTGATGAAGATAATAAGCCTACAACTGAAAAGGCAACTAAGGCACAGGAAGAGGCTTTCAATGGCATCACAATTATTAATAGTTTTTCCAAGGCTTCTCATCATGGGATGATAATACTGTACTTTCTCTTAAAAAGAAATTTTATAAGCATAATTTAGCATTAGGCTCCAGAGTAATTTTCATTTGATAAGTGGTTAAATTTTAAATTATTAATTTCCCTTGAACTTAATTTCATATTAGATCCCTCCTGGCCATCCTCCCCTGAACTACGCCCCCAAAGTAGTCACTATCAATGTTTATAGAATCATATAATTTTAAATAATCAATTACTAAAAGTCCCCTGTTTTAAATACTGGGAAAACAAGACCCACAGAGGTTATGGGAGAATTTTAAAGTATAGCTGGGGGCCAGTACCATACTGTTTTAATTACTGTAGCTTTATAGTACAGTTTGAAATCAGAGAGCACGATACCTCCAGCTTTGTTCTTCTCCCTCAAAATTGTTACGGCTACTTGAGGTCTTTTGTGTTTCCATACAATTCTTTAAATTATTTGTTCTCATTCTATAAAAAATGCCCTATTTGGATAGGGGCTCCATTGAATCTGTGGATAGCCTTGGGTGGTATGATCATTTTAACGATATTAACTCTTCCATTCCATGAGCACAGTTTATCTTTCCATTTGTTTATTTTATCTTCAGTTTCTTCAATTTGTGTCTTACAGTTTTCTGAGTATAGGTCTTTTACCTCATTAGAGTTATTCCTAGGTATTTTATTCTTTTTCATGTGATTTAAATGGGATTATTTTCTTAATTTCTCTTTCTGATAGCTCATTGTTAGAGCACAGAAATGCAACAGATTTATCCAGTAATCCCACTCCTGGGTATTTATCCTAAGAAAATGAAAACGCTAATCTGAAAAGATACATGCATCCTTATGTTCACTGCAGCTTTACAATAGCCAAGATATGTAAGTAACCTAAATGCCCATCAACAGATGAGTGGATAAAAAAGATGTGGTATATATACACAATGTAATATTACTCAGCAGTAAAAAAGAATGAAATCTTGCCATTCACCACAACATGGATGGACCTAGAGGATATTATGCTAAGTGAACTAAGTAAGAGAAAGACAAATACCATACAATTTCACTTATATGTAGAATCTAAAAAACAAATGAACAAACATAACAAAGCAGAAACAGTCATAGATACAGAGAACAAACAGGTGGTTGCCAGAGAGGAGAGGGGTAGGGTAATGAGAGAAGTAGGTGAGGGAGATTAGGAGGTACAAACTTTCAGCTACAAAGTAAATGAGTCACCAGTATGAAATGTTTAGTGTGGGAAATATAGTAAATAATTATGTAATATCTTTGTATGTTGACACATGGTAATTAGACTTATCATGGTGATCATTTTGAAATGTACAGAAATACCAAATCACTACATTGTGTACCAGGAACTAACGTAGTGTTGTAGGTCAATTAATTTTGTATCTATATAGAGGATGGATGTTCACTAAACTTACTGTGGTAATCATTTCATGACGTATGTAAGTCAAACCATTATGCTCTACACTTTAAACTTACACAGTGCTGTGTATCAGTTATTCTGCTGTAAAACTGAAAGAAAAAATAAAGTGCAGATTACCGTATTTTAACAAAAAAAAAGTATAGCTGGGGGTGGAACCAAAGGTCCTTCACCTCCATCTACTATATTAAGCCACTAAGTACTAAGGGAGGGTAAGCTAGCCGTATTTCCTACATTGGGTAACATTCATTTAAATGAAACTATAAACAGTCCTCAAATTGCTAGGATCTGAATTAGATACAGTAGATAATAAGTGGCATAAATTTTGCGACTCCCCGCAGAAAATGTAAATGGTTAAAAACAAACATGTAATTCAGGCAAAGAGGCTATCAGTTTCTATATGGCAATATTTTCCTTGTTCTGCCAAGGGTGACAAATTGACACATAGAAAATAGGATCAGTGTTAGTGAGCTGTTAAGGACTGCTGTTTATTTTTTTCTTTCTTTTTTTTCCTTTTTGTTGATAGAGAGAATCATCTAGGCATCGAACTGTTACACTAACACTGGAATGGCAAGCAGCAATTAACAAGCTGAAACTGAGTCACATATAAACAAGCTTCAGCTGTATTTTCATGAAAAAATACTGACAAAATTAATTTTTAAAAATGTTTAGCTCCTCCTATTAATTTTTTTTTCTGCCTTATCACTCAGAGCTTCTTGTCCCTCCTACAGATCCAGCATCTAGATTCACCTCTCTCATAAGAGGTATCATTTTCTTCTTTGAGGGAAAAACAGTAGTACAGGTGGCTTTAGTTGCGTTACTATCTAGCCCATTATTTCAGCATAATTGTGATATTTAGTACATAGATTAATCTGCTTTCCTTCATGGATTACCTTTATTCATTTTTGTATTTTATTTGCTCATCAAATATAATTCCACACAAAATATGATTTCCTTTGGATTTATTCCCTACCAGTTTGAGAAATTACAATATAATTTTTCATTGCCACGAAATATTATGTGACTAATTCACGTCCTGCTTTAAAATGTATCGGCAGGTCATGGTAGCTAACAAGAACCTCTGACATAGTTTCCTGGAGAATTTTGAAAGATTTCATGTCTATTCTGAAGTGACAATCTAAATTATTATTGCTTGTTTTTAGAATTGTTTCTCAGACTTTAATGTATATAAGAATCATCTGAGAGCTTGTTAAAATGCAGATTTCTGGGTCCTACATCTTGGGGTTCTGATTCAGGAATGCCTGGCCCGGGGCCTGAGGTTTTGCATTTCTAACAAGCTCCCAGATGAAGCTAATATAGCTACTACTCTGTGCCTTCAGTTTCCTGGAAAAACCATTCAAATGTCCTTTTAAACGTACACAACAAATGGACACTAAAATCCATCCTTGCACGTTGTGAAAGGGGATATTCGCCATTTAGTTCACATCATTAAATCTGTTAAATAAAATATGACATTGAGGAAATGGTAGCATCGTGGTTTCCACCAAATATATCACATGATGATCCTCTCCCGCTGTAATTATGCCTCCTTGTTTGAAAGTCACATATTTGTACAAGAGAAAACAATGACTTGTGCAGGAAACAAACCACTATAGAGCTCCATCTATATTAAAACAGAAATGTTTGTAGATTCTCATTATTGCACTGACCCGGCTCCTCATTTCTAACATCTTACAGACTGAGTTGATAGGTTTATGGACAAATCTGTAGGCTATAGAACAGCAAGAGTAAATAAAATATAAAAAATATCTATGTGCCAGTCAAGGGCATGAACATTTCAGGGAGAAGGGCTTAAGGAATGCCTCAGACTTCCTAGGGAATGGTGATAATGTATTGGTTCTGTCTATTTCTAATCTAGGAAGACATTAAGGAGAAGTTGGAGCTTTCTGGGTGAGCTTAATAAGAGAGGGTTGACTAATGTTGAGGAAAGAAGCATACCCTCTGCTTTAGAAAAAGAACCGATTTGTTTCCATCATGCCCATCTATCGGTAAAATGTTTTTGAGCACACACTTAATATATGCATATGTATTTATTTCAAAGAATTTATGCTCACCATTGTAACATTATTATATATAAATACTATGAAACACACACTAAAAATATTTTTGAAAGTTGAGATAAAGATGAAATAAACACATTTAAATGTCTTACTTAGAAAAAGGTTTATCATTAGCAATATTATATATAAATCCATATTTTTAATGGACTTATTGACAATGTCAACTTTTTTCTTTCTTTCTTTTTTTTTTTTTCGGTACGCGGGCGTCTCACTGTTGTGGAGCACAGGCTCCGGACGCGCAGGCTCAGCGGCCATGGCTCACGGGCCCAGCCGCTCCGCGGCATGTGGGATCTTCCTGGACCGGGACACGAACTCGTGTCCCCTGCATCAGCAAGCAGATTCTCAACCACTGCACCACCAGGGAAGCCCGACAATGTCAACTTTTTGAAAGACAATGTGTCAGTCAGTACAATTAAATAATTATTTTTTTAGCTTCTTAATGTGGCCAAATGTCCATACTAGGAGTAGGAGAAACATTAGCTGTACCAACTTCTCATCATTTGCCTATGTTTGCATATTATATTCATTTGTAGTTCTTTTGTGGGAATCTTTTTAAGCTTTCCCTTTAAAGCCCTAGATAGAAATTCTCTCTTTTTTCTCCAACTTCCATCCTTACCACTCTTGGTATGTGCATCACTCTTCACCCAAATTATGATCAGTTACAGTCTGTGTATCTTGGGGCATCTTTTACTCCTTATTCTTCTCATTACCTACCATAGTATCTTAGCCATAGCAAGTGCTTAATAAATATTTATTTACTAATGAGTGATGGAGAAAACACATCTTGCTATAAAGCACAGAAGAATCTTTTCATTTTCAGTTAGGAATCCAAGCTACTATATTTCTTTTATAATAAAGCCTTTAATTACAATTAATTTTCAGCAATAATCACAAGAGTGTTTTTCTATGAATCTTTTTGCCATGCCAACAGGATGATTACTCATATTCCACTAGAAATCTGGCACATCACATCACTTTCGCTTATTTTTATAGCATGTAAATTGTCTCACATCTGATAAGTCGGCAACAGAACTCCTCCCTAGAGATGGACTAAAATAATTCAGGAGAAGGCAAATGTCTTTAAATCTAAAAAATTTTCGGAAAATATCTGCTTTGAACGTTACAGAAAGAGGATAATTAATGTACATTAGCTGGTCTCTTTCACCAGTGTTTCAATATATATCTATACTTATAATTCTTGTGTTTCATGAAAGCATTGATGTTTTTACATAAATGTATTGAAAATACTAGCTTTGCCAATAGAAAATGTCAACTATTTCTCAAAACATCCCTAATATCACAAGCTAGGAAACTTTAATATAAATGAAATATAAAAAGTGTTGAAAAAAATCTAAAATGACATACAGTGACTCTCTTGGAAAATAGCAATAGAATCAATGAATTCACATAAACATGGCCAAAGCAAGCAAAAATAGTTGTTTTAAAAAAATCAGAAGCAATGTTCCACATGCATCAAATCTCCTTTCCTCTGAAAAATCTTATCCTATGAATGATTGGGTTTGTAGGTTTAGTATACAATTTTCAGTTAAAAGAAAGTTATCAAAAATTATTTTTTATTTAATAGTTAATTTAGACATGGCAAACCTAAAGTTCTCCAAAAATGTTTTATGATGGTTGTGTTGAGGACAGCTTGGGACTCTACTTACTTGAAATTCACCTACGTGATAGGGAGTCAAATAGCCACAGGTGTGCCTTAGAAGTTTTATTGAGGTCCATTAGCATTTATTTCCCCTCCATACTTATGTATTTTCCATTTTTAGTAGATCTGTGGGCACACAAAAGCATTCAGTGCAGCATGTGCTTCTAAATCCAATTTATATTTAATTTGGAAAAAAAAACATTTTATACTTTCCATTTTTAATGCCATTCTAATGAAGAATCAACACACCAAGTGAAAGCCCAACTGCTGATGTAAGTCGGGAGTAAGATGTGACTGTAGTTTATGTTTGCTTTAGAGAGCAGCTGCTGCCAGTGGTTGTCAAGGTTAACGCAGGGGTGCATGAGACCACCGACATCCCTGACCTCTGCTGCTGAACTGGTAAAGGAGCATGACGTGGATACAGAGATGAACAAAGAACTTTACCCATAGGAATCCCAAATGCTCTGGAATACAACGACTGGTAGAAGAGATCACCAAAGACCTCACTCAACAAAATATGGTTCTTTAATTCTACCACCTGCATATAATAACAGATCCTAAATAACACTCAATTGTGACACATATTAAGATTCTAGAGTCTTTTTTTACCCTTAACATTCCTAATGCTCCCAGACAGAATCAAGCAAACTCGCTGGAATCCTGAATGACCCTGGGTTATTTGAGAAAGATATAGTCCTTAGAAGAGGTAAAACCACCATAGCTCTGAACATGCTAGGAGGGAAAATATGAAGATATTAAATCTAAAGACATATCCCTGCCCTTTAAGAGAGTTTTGTGATCTACACATAGACAGACACATACCATATATTCTAAATTTGTGCCATTACATAAGGTGACAGACAAGGGCAGATGACATGTCTTTTCAAACCTTCAATCTCAATCATTTAATTGATTGACAACAATTATGTCTCTCTTAGGAGGAATCATTAATAAGAAAGTATCTTAAGTATTCAGAGTCAAGGCATTTTTAAATGCTGGAATCAATACCCACATACTCATGTACACATACATTAAAAGAAAAAATAATCAAAGGGTTGTTTTTGGAAAGAATATGAAAATGTGAGAAAAGTCTTCACAGATATTTCTAGCCTGTTATCATTCCTAGTTAGTTCGGTGTTATCTTTGAAACGTTCTCACTTAATCCTGGAAAACACTTTACAGAGCTTCAAAACCTAGTTGGAATTTGCCTAACTCAGAAAAAAAATAAAGTACAACATCACCAAAGTCAAGATTTTTGCTGTGGGAAAACAGATAAAATCAAAAATCATAAAAACCTGTCCAAATGATACGCATTTCAACTGTCAGCAATACAGCAACTTCTACCTACATTCAAATGAGACCCCTGAGAGCTGCTGTGGGGCATACATGAAAACTAAAGTAGTTGTTCCCAATCCCTGCAGAGAGAACAGCAACTGTGGAATCTTGGGAAGAGGAAGGCTAAGAGCAGCCACGGTGGGAGCAGACGGAATCCAAGACAGAGAGTGAGCTTGGTTTTCCAATAACCTATAATCATTGATACTCACAGTATGGTCCCTAGGCCAGCAGCATCAACACTACCTGATGTGGCAGACAGAAAAACGGGCCCACAGAAATGCCCATATCCTAATCCCTGAAACCTGTGAATATGTTGCTTTACATGGCAAAAGAGACTTCTGATTATGATTAAGTTAAGGGTCTTGAGATGGGAAGACTATCTTGGATTATCCAGATGGGCCCAAATGTAATCACAAGGGTTTTTTATAAGTGAAAAAGAGACCAGAGAGTCATGGTCAGAATCAGAAAGAAATCTGAAGATGGTGGAAGGGGCCACAAGCCAAGCAATGCAGAAATCCTCTAGAAGCTGGAAAAAGCAAGGGAAACATATTCTCTCTTAGAGCTTCCAGAAAGAGGACACCTCGATTTTAACACATACAGATCTGTTTCTGACTTCTGACCTCCAGAACTGTAAGGTAATACATTTGTGTTGTCTTAAATCACGAAAGATTGAGGTAATTTTTCATACCAGCAACAGGAAACTAAAATATCTGGCAATGTCATAGCAATGTGAATTCTGAAGAACTCTGCAAAGCTTGCTAAATCAAAATCTGAAAGGAGGGACAGCTATTTTAACAAGCCCTCCAGGTCATTCTGTACACACAAATGATGACAACTACCGTTCTATATCAAATCCTCTTACACACTGAGCTTGCCTAAATATACAATATGCATTTTAATATCAAACTATGTCATACCGAAGAAATTAATCACAAAAGGAACCATAAAATTATGATTCAGGTATGTACTGTTTATCTATTTCTGGTATCTATTTCTGGTATCTATATCTGGTATCTATTTCTGTGGTAATAAAATTACCACAACTTAGCTTGAAACAACACATTTACCTTACAGCTTCTATGGGTCATGAATTTGGGCAGTTTAACTGAGTCCTCTGCTTCAGTCTCTCTCACAAGGCTGCAATCAGAGCATCAAGCAAGGCTGAGGGCTTATGTGGAGGTTCAACTGGAGAAATATTCACTTCTAAACTTGCATGGGATCAGCAGAATTTCAGTTCTTCAAAGGCCCTTGGACTAAGGGCCTCAGTTCCTAGTAGGCTGTTGGCTAGGGGACTCATTTTCTGGCCATTTAGGCCTGCTCAGAAAGGTAAGCTGCTTCATCAAAGCCAGCAAGGCTCTTTATATACTATCAAGTATATATCAAGTATATATATATATATATATATATTTTGCAGGTTCATATTTTATTTCCAATATGTTTGGAGCTTTGAATTTTGCATTTTTGTAAGGAAGTTTTCACTTAATTCATTGAAAGTGCTTTTGTGCTGAGCCCAACAGGGAGCCTGGGCCAGTCCAGACTCTTTGCAGCCCTCTTGCTCCCACCCCAGACCCCCAGTGCTGGGAGCAGGGTGGCTTCCCTCTGCCTACTCTGCCCTCCCACCCCCTGCTGCATCTCTATGTACAGAACAATTTTAAAAATGGAAGCTAAGACACAATATACATTGGACAGGCATGCACACCAAGACTATAGACTACAGCTATCAAGATGGAAGTTAAGAGTCTCTTGTAAGCCAAACATAAATTTGAAATCCCATCACCTTTGCTCTATTCTGTGGGTTAGAAGCAAGTCAATGGGCCAGCCCACATTTGAGGGGAGGGGATTATACAAGGGTGTGAATACCAGGGGGCGGCTATCGCTGGAGGCCAGCAAGAACCTGCCTGCCAAGGCCTCAAAATAATCAATAAGTTGCCACAATCAGATTAAAATATTTCAATATTTTACTAGTGCTCCTTACTATTACCACCTCTTCTTCCTGCCTTTACGGATTCTTTTAGGAAAATTCATGTCAGAATAAAAGATTCCTAGCGTTCTTCCAGCAATTACATTCCTTGTCTTCCTCCGATTTCCCCTTAAGACTCAGACTTGACAGTCATCTCTCAAGACATTATACTATGTCATTTGAGCCTGACCCTGTATCTTTTGTGTATGATCTACCGGGCATTAAATATATTACCAATAAATGCACGAGTTTCATGTAATACATGAATAAATTAAAATATTATTTATAATCAAGATGAGATCTTATACAAAGATCCAGGAATACCACATTCCGAATCACATTCAGTAGTAACATATTTGACTCATAATCAAATGCCCCACTACTTAAAACAAATACCCTAGTCATTGAGATTAAAAATGTTTGAATCAGCATGCATTTTCATAAGGGAACTCTTTTCTATTCTCTCAGATCCATATCCTTAAACATTTCCAAATGCTGACAGAATAATTCATCTTGTATGTAAACGACCAGAATTCTTATTTCCTATTTATATTTCCACTATATATTTAGTAGTAAGTAAAAAATACATATAGTTTAACCAAAAAAAAATACATATAGCTTAGATTGAAACTGAGGTCATGTGCATAAATCGTTTTAAAAAAGATAGAAGCACCATGCTTACAGGCTTTATAACTCCCTATCACCTTTGGAAAACCACCTAAGCTTCCATAGCTTGTCTACGTCTTAAAGAGCTACTATAACTAGAATGCTATCTGAAGATTTCTCTTTGTGGGTTTGGAGGGTGAAAGAGGGGCAGATTGGATTATCCTTGAAATCTCCTAGTTCCCCCCAATACAGGCTGATGTGTGGTCTTTAAAATACTTTCTAGACCTTGTAAAATCACATGCATAAAAAAAAAAATCACATGCATAAATCACATGGTGTGCTCAGTCAGCCCACCTAAGGAGGTCATGTTTGGAAATCACGATACAAGGATTAGCCTCTAGATAGGTGCCCCAGAAGGGCTTAGATCCTGTATATAATGTGTAAGAGAGGGGTGCCGCCCCTTCACTAGGTTGTGCAGTGGGAGAGGGACTGCTTAAATTGCTGACTGATTGTAATATTAGGACCTTTGCTCTAGATACTTTTTATATTGTTTATACTGGGGCAAATTTGCCCTCCTTCTTTCTCGGTCCACAGTCCTGAAATGGTGCTCATTATTAGGGACCAAGGCAAACTCCCAAACATCACATATTCTAAGAATATTTCTAACACTGCTCCACTGGGCAGTATAACTAACAGAAATAAACACACACAAAAATCAGTGTATTCCTCTTTAGCTAAAAAACTGATGACATTTGGACCCTTGGAACAGAGATATTGGGTTGGCCCAAGTGTTCGTTCAGGTTTTTCCTTAACATCTTACAGAAAAATCTGAACGAACTTTTGGGCCAACATAGTATAAACCAGATTAATCTCTTATTTTGATAAGAGATATAAACAATCAACTTAACTCCATTAGAAGAAAATCAAACCTTTATGCTTTTAAATGAGTAAAAATAGGATCACATCTTAACAAGTCTTGGAAAAGTTATTTTTATATTACTTGGCAATTATGCTTGGTGGGGGAAACTAATTTATAGCATGGACTGTTTTAATAGCAGCACTTAATTTGATCATTACAACAGGACACAGAATCAAGACCAAACTACAGCATTGGAAGTTCTTATTTTAGGCATTTCGTGGCCAAATGAAATACAAACATCACCTAGAGGAAAAATGTTATAGTCCTACTGCATGTTTTAATGTATATAATAAAAAAAATTGAAAGTTCAAATGATTCCAACATTTTGCAATTAAGCGAGAAACTTTAGAGAAATGAGTTGTTGGAAAGGAAACACAACTGTAGCTATTTATACCCTCTATAATACTGGCACTTCTTTTCCAAATGACAGGACATGTAACACAAGTCAGTCTTCCTCAATAGAAAATAAAAATCAGATTGAAAGTTTATAACAAGCTTGCCAATATGAAAGCAATGGAACAGTACATATTTTCCTTCTTCCAGGAGAACAAGCTATAGAGAACTTCGGGGAATGCAGTTCCAAGAGCAAAATACTATAACACACACACACACACACACACACACACACACACACACACACACACACAGAAGCACAAAAGGCTGAAATGTCCCAACATCTCTGCCCCAGAGGATGGCTAGAATTTTCCCCAATTGTGCTTTCTTATTACTTCTCTGAGGTCCTGTATTAACTTTTGCTGGTTTATGCCATGGTAGCAAATGTTTCAGTCTGAACGACTTGACACAAGAAAGTTAACTTCTAATTTCTCGCTCCTGTAATGTGTTCTACAACTGTTCTTCGTGTACTCTTCCCTCCAAGATCCTGGATAAGAAGCAGCTGCTGTCTAGATATTACCCTTCCCAATGCAGAGAGAAAAGGGCAAAAGTATAGCCTCACAGTTATCCTTAAGGTCTCTTCTTGAAAGCAGTACACCCCCACTTCCGAAGCCAGTCACTGAGCCAAGCTTGATGGCCACAGGACAGGGATGCAGAATCCAGAAAGAAGGGAAAATACTGGACAATAATCAAACTTACTACAGATCATCACACCCAAATAAATAACTTGATATCAAGAGTGATCAGCTTTGGAGAAATTAGTATAATTTTTTTTGATTTTTTTTTTAGTTTAAAAAATTTTTTAAAAAGTGATCAGCTCAGGCTTTCTTTCATTATGACCAAGAGAAGAATTGGAGTTGAGAATTTAGGTCTTAAGTATTCTTCCTATGTAGAAACACCTTCACCTTCGTCAGGGTGCAGAGCGCATTTAGCAAAAGTGAGTCAGCTCCCCTTGGCTCATGACATCTATTTTTATTACCAGAGTTTTACTATGAAAGTAATATGTGCTCATGATAAAAAATTTCTAATAGCAATAGAAAGCAACACAGCAACTTTTTAAAAGCCCACTACATCCTTTAGTCCCACTCCCAAAGATACTCATTGCAGACAGTTTCAAATATCATTCCAGGAAACTGTTCATGCATATACTGTTTCCTCATTTGAAAACTAAGAATAATAACACCACAAATGATCTTTGCATCCAATGACTTAAAAGATATAAAACATTTTGAAGAGTAGCTTACACATAGTAAGTTGCTACTATTATTATTTTGCCACACACTGTTCTAAGTGCTTTGCATGTATTAACCCGCACACCCACGTACACACACTCACAAACTCCAGCACCGAATCACCACCCCCACCACACACAGGTGCACTTTAATTATTACTTAACAATATTATCTTAGAATAGCTTTTCCATGTTAACTCAAATACCTCCCACTCATTTTTGAAAGGCTATAAGTTATCCCATTAAATGTGTTTAACTTGATTTATTTAAACAGAAATCTCTCTTAAGGATTTTCTTTCTTTCCATCATAAAAACACAGAAATGAACATGCTTGTGCCATAGTATAAATTCCTAGAAATGGAATCATTCAGTCAAAGCTATGCATTTTTAATTTGAGTGATTTTGCCAAGTTGTCCCTGAGATGGTCAATGGGGCTTTTAACCAAGGCCCTAATTACCTCCCTCATTGAAATAGGCATGGATATGTGATTTACTTTGGCTAATAAAATGTTAGCAGAAACAACATGCTACATATTTCACTATTAACCCACCCTCCCCTCACCACAGTGAAAGAAAATGTTCCAAATAGCAGCTGCTCCATTGGTTTGTTCATTTAGTGAGGACAACGCAAAGTAGAGCTCTTTCCCTGCTGATCTGAGAAGCGCATGTAGTGTGATCAAGAATAAACCTTCCCGTTTTAAGTCCCTAAAGGTCCCGGATTGCTCGTTTTCACAAACAAGTTTGTCAAAATATCAGTAGCTATTACAATGGACTTGCTCTCTATGAAGAAATGACAATTTTTTTTTTACACTTGGATTCTTATTCAGGAAGAATCAATTGTTTGCCTGCTCTAGGAAGTAGGAGATGACTAGGTATTAAAAGGTATATCTGAAGAAAGCATGTTCCAAAGAGGATAGATTACTGTTAAAATTAGTCAAAACATAATAGTTTCCTCCTCTGTGATTACTTAAATTTTAAAGAAAACAGGTCTCTCAGTAAGTTACAAAGGGTGGTTTTAAGGTTGATGTTTATTTTTTACATGATATTCACTGCATGTCATAAACTGAGGACAAATACTTGTCACTTAAATCTCTGTAGGCACATAAAAATCAACTATAAAGTTTTACTGGAGTGCCATAATCATCAATGGAACTAGAGTCTGGATACCATTTTCTGAATATGTGGGACAACATTACATACCAATTCTTCCAGTCATATTTATGACATGCTACTTTCTGTATATTTTTCCTAGACAGAACCTTGTAAACCCAAAGATGATGTACTATGTATACAGCCGGACAAATTGAGAGAAGAGATCTCAAAATGCTTCACTGTTTTCCCATCTGAATTAAACTGCCCCCATTCAAACACTATTTCTCATATGAATGGAGAAAACCTGAGTGCAAATGTATTAGGTCCAGGCCCAGTTGAGTTTTCTTAAACAGAAGTATATTGCTTCATGCCTCAGAGAATTCCAACATTCTCGACTTTTTTTTTCCTGAGCTTGTTTATGACTTCCATGAGTGCCAGATAGTCTCCTTCTGCCCTCCAGAGGTGGGCAGCTTGATCCTGTTCATAATACCATCTGTCCCATGTCCCCACCAAAGGACAGGAGCCATGTTACCTTCATGTACCTTTTGCAACATCTCTGAACAGTACCACTGTGCACTTCTAGTCATTCTGGTTAAACTTTGTAAAATTGTAATTGCTTTCATAGCTCATTTCCAACATAGCGGAGAGATTAGAGGAAACATTTATTTCTTGGATGAATTTTTTGAACAAATAAGGATTTTGTCCAGATATTGCCTTGAGGTCTGCTATAGGAGAATGTCAACCTGATGGTTGGGCTGAGGTGGGAAGGGAGGCCTACCTTAAGAGTCTCTGCTCATGCCACCATTTTATTCAGCTCCTCAGATTCCATGCTGAAAAAGAAATGTTTAAATTTTGTTAAAACTCAAATTGGAGACTCAAGGAAAAAAAGTCTATGTTCTAACATGCATGAAGCAAAATAAATATTTCATGATGTTAAAAGGAGTTCATGTTGAAGTACCTTTCATTGTAAGGTTGAAGCTGATCAATTTTAGTTTTAAATTCTTATATACTTTACTTAACGTCAATAAAAGGCCAGAGAACACATATGGATGAGAACTTATTTGTAAATCATACACCACTTTAAGACTAAGCTTTTGCTAGAAAAAAAATTAAAAAGTTATCCCCATACAGCTTTGCTTACAAACATATAACATCTTAGACTTTAAAAAAATAAAAAATACTGTAGTTGTTTCCCTTTTGCATTTTCTAAGCATTGATTTTCCCAGACCTCAAATTGAAGTGGGTATAATTCCTACAACTTATATACACAAACATATCTGTTTATCTCAAATGTGTAATTGATTCTGTTACCACTATTCCGAAATAAATATTGGTTTCCTAAATGCTGCACCAGCGACTATAAGAAAAATACCTAATATATTGGTTTTACATTACCAACTTTCAAAATTATTGTTCAATTATTTCTTGGCTTTATAATGGTATACTTTACTGAATCAATTAGAAATTAGAACTGTTTTCTATTTAAATTAAAGTAAGCAAAGGCCAATTTGCATATATATGTACATATATATAAACTTTGCTTCTTTTGTGGTAAAATTCTTAGTGAAGCTATCTAATACAACAGGGGAAAAATACTTTTTATCATACATACTATATGTGTGTGTGAACTATAAAGGATTCTTGTGCTTTTAATTTGCAAACTTTTTAACTTAAAAAAATTAAGAGGCCTTCAAGATGGCAGAGGAGTGAGATGTGGAGATCAACTTCCTCCCTGCAAATACATCAGAAATACATCTACATGTGGAACAACTCCTACAGAACACTACTGAACACTGGCAGAAGACCTCGGACCTCCCAAAAGGCAACAAAATCCCCTACCTGGGTAGGGCAAAAGAAAAAAGAAAAAATAGAGACAAAGGAATACGGATGGGACCTGCACCTCTTGGAGGGAGCTGTGAAGGAGGAAAAGTTTCCACACACTAGGAAGCCCCTTCACTGGTGGAGCTGGGGGGTGTGGGGCGGGTGGGGAAGCTTCAGAGCCATGGAGGAGAGCTCAGCAACAGGGGTTCAGGGGGCAAAGCGGAGAGATCCCCGCACAGAGGATCAGTGCTGACCAGCACTTACCAGCCTGAGAGGCTTGTCTGCTCACCCGCTGTGGTGGGTGGGGGCTGGGAGCTGAGGCTCGGGCTTCAGAGGTCAGATCCCAGGGAGAGCACTGGGGTTGGCTGCGTGAACACAGCCTGAAGGGGGTTAGTGAGCCACAGCTAGCTGGGGAGGAGTCCAGGAATAAGTCTGGACCAGCCTAAGAGGCAAGAGACCATTGTTACAGGGTGCGTGAGGAGAGGGGATTCAGAACACTGCCTAAACGAGCTTCAGAGATGGGCGCAAGCCATGGTTATCAGCGCAGACACCAGAGACGGGCATGAAACTCTAAGGCTGCTGCTGCCGCCACCAAGAAACATGTGCGCAAGCACAGGTCACTATCTACACCGCCCCTCCCGGGAGCCTGTGCAGCCTGCCACTTCCAGGGTCCTGTGATCCAGGGACAGCTTCCCGGGGAGAACACACGGTGCACCTAAGGCTGCTGCAACGTCATGCTGGCCTCTGCCGCCACAAGCTCACACCGCATTCCATACCCCTCCCTCCCCACAGCCTGTGTGAGCCAGAGTCCCCGAATCAGCTGCTCCTTTAACCGCGTCCTGTCTGGGCGGGGAACAGATGCCCTCAGGCGACCTACACGCAGAGGCGGGTCCAAATCCAAAGCTGAACCCCAGGAGCTGTGCGAACAAAGAAGAGAAAGGGAAATCTCTCCCAGCAGCCTCAGGAGCAGCCGATTCAATCTCCACAATCAACGTGATGTACCCTGCATCTCTGGGATACCTGAATAGACAACGAGTCATCCCAAAGTGAGGAGGTGGACTTTGGGAGCAACTTGGAGACTTTGGGTTTGCTTTCTGTATCTAATTTGTTTCTGGTTTTATGTTTATCTTAGTTTAGTATTTAGAGTTTATTATCATTGGTAGATTTGTTTATTGATTTAGTTGCTCTTTTATTTTTCCTTTTTCTCTTTTTGTGAGTGTGTACGTGTATGCTCCTTTGTGTGACTCTGTCTAAATAGCTCTGCTTTTACCATTTGTCCTAGGGTTCTCTCTGTCCGTTTTTTGGGGTTTTTTTTTAGCATAGTTTGCAGTGCTTCTTATCATTGGTGGATTTGTTTTTTGCTTTGGTTGCTCTCTTCTTTCTTACTTTCTTTCTCCTTTTTTATTACTTTTTAATATTTTTAACATTTTTCCATATTTTCTTTTTAATAACTTTATTTTATATTTTTCTTTCTTTCTTTCTTTCTCTCTTTTCTTCTGAGACATGTGGCTGACAGGGTCTTCATGCTCCAGCCAGGTCTCAGGCCTGTGCCTCTGAGGTGGGAGAGCCGAGTTCAGGACACTGGTCCACCAGAGACCTCCCAGCTCCACATAATATCAAATGGTGAAAGCTCTCACAGAGACCTCCATCTCAACGCTAAGACCCAGCTCTACTCAACGACGAGCAAGCTACAGTGCTGGACACCCTATGCCAAACAACTAGCAAGACAGGAACACAACCCCACCTATTAGCAGAGAGCCTGCCTCAAATCATACTAAGCTCACAGACACCCCAAAACACACCACCATACCCAGCCCTGACCACCAGAAAGAAAAGATCTATCCCTACCACCAAAACACAGGCACCAGCCTCCTCAACCAGGAATCCTACACAAGCCACTGAACCAACCTTACCCAGTGGGGGCAGACACCAAAAAACAATGGGAACTAAGAACTTGCAGCCTGTGAAAAGGAGACCCCCAAAACAGTAAGTTAAGCAAAATGAGATGACAGAGAAACACACTGCAGATGAAGAAGCAAGGTAAAAACCCACCAGACCAAACAAATGAAGAGGAAATAGGCAGTCTACTTGAAAAAGAATAAGAGTAATGATGGTAAAGATGATCCAAAATCTTGGAAAGAGAATGGATAAAATACAAGAAACATTTAACAAGGACCTAGAAGAACTAAAGAGCAAACAAACAATGATGAACAACATAATAAATGAAATTTAAAATTCTCTAGAAGGAATCAATAGCAGAATAACTGATGAAGAAGAGTGGATAAGTGAACTGGAAGATAAAATAGTGGAGATAACTACCACAGAGCAGAAGAAAAAAGAATGAAGAGAATTGAGGACAGTCTCAGAGATCTCTGGGACAACATTACACACACTAACATTCGAATTACAGGTCTCCCAGAAGAGGAAGAGAAAAAGAAAGGGACTGAGAAAATACATGAAGAGATTACAGTTGAAAACTTCCCTAAAATGGGAAAGGAAATAATCAAGACCAGGAAGCAAAGAGAGTCCCATATAGGATAAATCTAAGGAGAAACATGCCAAGACACATATTAATCAAACTATCAAAAATTAAATACAAAAAGAAAATATTAAAAAAAACAGCAAGGGAAAAACAACAAATAACATACAAGGGAATACCCATAAGGTTAACAGCTGATCTTTCAGCAGAAACTCTGCAAGCCAGAAGGGAGTGGCAGGATATATGTAAAGTACTGAAAGGGAAAAACCTACAACCAAGATTACTCTACCCAGCAAGGATCTCATTCAGATTCAATGGAGAAATTAAAACTTTTACAGACAAGCAAAAGCTGAGAGAGTTCAGCACCACCAAACCAGCTTTACAACAAACGCTAAAGGAACTGCTCTAGTCAGGAAACACAAGAGAAGGAAAAAACTTACAAAAACAAACCCAAACAATTAAGAAAATGGTAATAAGTACATATCAATAACTACCTTAAATGTAAATGGATTAAATGCACCAACCAAAAGACACAGACTGGCTGAATGAATACAAAAACAAGACCTGTATACATGCTGTCTACAAGAGATCCACTTCAGATCTAGGGACACATACAGACTGAATGTGACGGGTTGGAAAAAGATATGCCATGCAAATGGAAATCAAAAGAAAGCTGGTGTAGCAAGTCTCATATCAGACAAAATAGACTTTAAAATAAAGACTATTACAAGAGACAAAGAAGGACACTACATAATGATCAAGGGATCCATCCAAGAAGAAGATATAGCAATTGTAAATATTTATGCACCCAACGTAAGAGCACCTCAATAAGTAAGGCAAATGCTAACAGCCATAAAAGGGGAAATCAACATTAACACAATCACAGTAGGGGACTTTAACACCCCACTTTCACCAATGGACAGATCATCCAAAATGAAAATAAATAAAGAAACACAAGCTTTAAATGATACATTAAACAAGATGGACTTAATTGATATTTATAGGACATTCCATCCAAAAACAACAGAATACACTTGTTTTGCAAGTGCTCGTGGAATATTCTCCGGGATAGATCATATCTTGGGTCACAAATGAAGCCTTGGTAAATTTATGAAAACTGAAATCGTATAAAGTATCTTTTCCAACCACAACACTATGAGACTAGATATCAATTACAGGAAAAAAATCTGTAAAAAAAAAAGCAAACACATGGAGGCTAAACAATATACTACTTAATAACTAAGAGATCACTGAAGAAATCTAAGAGGAAATCAAACAATACCTAGAAAAAAATGAAAATGAAAACAAGATGACCCAAAACATATGGGATGCAGCAAAAGCAGTTCTAAGAGGGAAGTTTATAGCAATACAATCCTACCTTAAGAAACAAGAATAATCTCAACTAAACAACCTAACATTACACCTAAAGTGATTAGAGAAAGAAGAACAAAAAAGCCCCGAAGTTAGCAGAAGGAAATAAATTATAAAGATCAGATAAGAAATAAATGAAAAAGAAATGAGGGAAAAAATAGCAAAGATCAATAAAACTGAAAGCTGGTTCTTTGAGAAGATAAACAAAACTGATAAACCATTAGCCAGACTCATCAAAATAAAAAAAGGGAGAAGACTCAAATCAATAGAATTAGAAATGAAAAAGGAGAAGTAACAACTGACACTACAGAAATACAAAGGATCATGAGAGATTACTACAAGCAACTATATGCCAATAAAATGGACAACCTGGAAGAAATGGACAAATTCTTACAAAAGCACAACCTCTGAGACTGAACCAGGAGGAAATAGAAAATATAAACAGACCAATCACAAGCACTGAAATTGAGACTGTGATTATAAAACCTTCCAACAAAAGCCCAGGACCAGATAGATTCACAGGCGAATACCATCAAACATTTAGAGAAGAGCTAATACCTAACCTTCTCAAACTCTTCCAAAATATAGCAGAGGGAGGAACACTCCCAAACTCATTCTATGAGGCCACCATCACCCTGATACCAAAACTAGACAAAGATGTCACAAAGAAAGAAAACTACAGGCCAATATCACTGATGAACATAGATGCAAAACTCCTCAACAAAATACTAGCAAACAGAATCCAACAGCACAGTACAAGGATCATACACAACGATCAAGTGGGGTTTATCCCAGGAATGTAAGGATTTTCAATAAATGAAAATCAATCAATGTGATACACCACATTAACAAATTGGAGGAGAAAAACCAAATGATCATTTCAATAGATACAGAAGAAGCTTTTAACAAAATTCAACACCAATTTATGATAAAAACCCTCCAGAAAGTAGGCATAAAGGGAACTTACCTCAACATAATAAAGGCCACATATGACAAACCCACAGCCGACTTCGTTCTCAATGGCGAAAATTGAAACTATTTCCTCTAAGATCAGGAAAAAGGCAAGGTTGCCCACTCTCACAGCTATTATTTAACTTAGTTTGGGAAGTTTTAGCCACAGCAATCAGATAAGAAGAAATAACAGGAATGCAAATCGGAAAAGAAGAAGTAAAGCTGTCACTGTTTATAGATGACATGATACTATACATAGAGAATCCTAAAGATGCTACCAGAAACGTACTAGAGCTAATCAATGAATTTGGTAAAGTAGGAGGATACAAAATTAAGGCACAGAAACCTCTTCCATTCCTATACACTAATGATGAAATATCTGAAAGAGAAATTAAGGAAACACTCCCATTTACCACTGCAACAAAAAGAATAAAATACCTAGGAATGAACCTACCTAAGGAGACAAAAGACCTGTATGCAGAAAACTGTAAGCCACTGATGAAAGAAATTAAAGATGATACAAACAGATGGAGAGATATACCATGTTCTTGGATTGGAAGAATGAACAACGTGAAAATGACTATACTACCCAAAGCAATCTACAGATTCAATGCAATCCCTATCAAACTACCAATGGCATTTTTCACAGAACTAGAACAGAAAATTGCACAGTGCTAGAACAAAAACTTGCACAATTTGTATGGAAACACAAAAGACCCCATATAGCCAAAGCAATCTTGAGAAAGAAAAATGGAGCTCGAGGAATCAGACTCCCTGAATTCAGATTATACTACAAATCTACAGTAGTCAAGACAGTATGGTACTGGCACAAAAACAGAAATATAGATAATTGGAACAGGATAGAAAGCCCAGGGATAAACCCACACACATACGGTCACCTTGTCTTTGATAAAGCAGGCAAGAATATAAAGTGGAGAAAAGACAGCCTCTTCAATAAGTGGTGCTGGGAAAACTGGACAGCTACTTGTAAAAGAAGGAAATTAGAACACTTCCTAACACCATACACAAAAATAAACTCAAAATGGATTAAACACCTAAATGTAAGGCCAGACACTATAAAACTCTTAGAGGAAAATGTAGGCAGAACACTCTATGAAATAAATCACGGCAAGATCCTTTTTGACCCACCTCCTAGAGAAATGGAAATAAAAACAAAAATAAGCAAATTTGACCTAATGAAACTTACAAGCTTTTGCACAGCAAAGGGAACCATAAAGAAGACACAAAGACAACCCTCAGAATGGGAGAAAATATTTGCAAATGAAGCAACTGACAAGAAAATATTTGCAAATGAAGCAACTGACAAGGGACTTATCTCCAAAATATACGAACAGCTTATACAGCTCAATATCAAAAAAAGTAACAACCCAATCCAAAAATGGGCAGAAGACCTAAATAGACATTTCTCCAAAGAAGATATACAGATTGCCAACAAACACATGAAAGGATGCTCAACATCACTAATCATAAGAGAAATGCAAATCAAAACTACAATGAGGGGCTTCCCTGGTGGAACAGTGGTTGAGAGTCCGCCTGCCAATGCAGGGGACATGGGTTCATGCCCGGGTCTGGGAAGATCCCACATGCCGCAGAGCGGCTGGGCCCGTGAGCCATGGCCGCTGAGCCTGCGCTCCACAATGGGAGAGGCCACAACAGTGAGAGGCCGGCGTACCACAAAAAAAAAAAGAACTACAATGAGGTATCACCTCACACCAGTCAGAATGGCCATCATCAAAACACTACAAACAAACAAAAAAAAAAAACACTACGAACAATAAATGCTGGAGAGGGTGTGGAGAAAAGGGAACCTTCTTGCACTGTTGATGGGGATGTAAATTGATACAGCCACTATGGAGAACAGTATGGAGGTTCCTTAAAAAAACTAAAAATAGAACTTCCATATGACCCAGCAATCGCACTACTGGGCATATACCCTGAGAAAACCATAACTCAAAAAGACTCATGTACCACAATGTTCATTGCAGCTCTATTTACAATAGCCAGGACATGGAAGCAACCTAAGTGTCCATCGACAGATGAATGGATAAAGAAGATGTGGTACATATATACAATAGAATATTACTCAGCCATAAAAAGAAATGAAACTGAGTTATTTGTAGTGAGGCGGATGGACCTAGAGTCTGTCATATACAGTGAAGTAAGTCAGAAAGAGAAACACAGATACCATATGCTAACACATATATATGGAATCTTAAAAAACAAAAGAAAGCGCTTCTGAAGAATCAAGGGGCAGGACAGGAATAAAGACGCAGACGTAGATAATGGACTTGAGGACAGGGAGGGGGAAAGGGTAAGCTGGGACAAAGTGAGAGAGTGGCATTGACATATATACACTACCAAATGTAAAACAGATAGCTAGTGGGAAGCAGCCGCATAGCACAGGAAGATCAGCTTGGTGCTTTGTGACCACGTAGAGGGGTGGGATAGGGAGGAGGCGAGGCAGACGCAAGAGGGAGGGGATATGGGGATACATGTATACATATAGTTGATTCACTTTGTTATAAAGCACACACTAACACACCATTGTAAAGCAATTATACTACAATAAAGATGTTTTAAAAAAATTCAAGAATCATTTCAAAATTATTTCATCGTTTATGAAAAAATGACTGAATAAGCAATTATTCACAAGTAAACCCATGACTGGTTTTTAAATGGTTCTTGAGAGGTACACTGTGATTTTGCTCTCCATCCTAATGAATGTGTGGCCTTTGTTATTATTCTGTACCTTCAACCTTGAGTTCTTTGAACATTCTCAACTAAATTCCGTATCTCCTTTGTAGAAGAATTTCCCATAAAAACACAAAATGAAAGTACAAAATGCAAACTTACTAACGATTGGAGAACTGAGAGTCAAAGTAGTGAAACAACTAAAGACTCACACTAATTTACAGTAATTTCTGGGCTTAAGATCAGGTCTTTAGGCTTCAACTTTTGTGGGGTTTTTTGAAACAAATAGTTTGGCTCCCAGAATAATCTGAAGGCTTCTGTTAGAATGGCATTGGGTTAGAAATTCTAGAGATTTGTTCACATAGAACTTCTTATTAAAAGCCAAAGAACATGAAAAAAGTAATGATTTCATAAGTCTGCAATCTTTAGTATAAAATCATTATTTGTTTTGCTAATTTCCCATTGGGTTAAAACACACTTGTGTTAATTAGTCATCTGCTGCCTTTACTTCTGCTATCAAACTACTGAAATAAAAATCATACAACCTCACAAATTCATTCAACTTTAAAACTCATTGCCCTAATTTCAACTGGGCTTTCACACCTGCCCGACAATCCTTCTGGTTTTCTTAGTCAACTCTCTTTTCTAATTTTCATAAACACTATTGAAAACTTCCATCCTACCACCTTTCTCACATTATCAGAAAAGCTCCTAAAAATCATGGGACATACTAAAATAATTTGGGGGTTTCTACCATACATGATATGAGGGCTGAAACCATTTTTATTTGAATGGTTCAATAGAGAATGGCCTCAGCAGGTTGGAGGGCCTAACAGCTAACCAGGTAACAATGACACATCAGATGAACATATCCCTGTTTCATTCTCTTCATCACTTTCATCACTGCAGGAAAAGTAAAAATACAGTTCTCACCATCCTTAAAATAAGGTCAATTATCTAACAAACGTGGAGGGTGATTATTAATCAATCATTCATCAAATATTGAGTGCCTGCTACTATATGTTTCATGTGAAATTTCTCAGTCAAAATAGGTTTTACTTTCACTGTAGGAGGAAAAAGAGTTCTCAGGTTGTATTATATAACTCAAACATTTCTATCCAATATACTCTTTTTCTTAGTAACTGAAACTCACAGAGTTGATACCATTGACCTATACAGGTACTCTATTCCTCTTGTCAGCATGGCTAGTTTTTGAAGAAAGTGTCTCCAACAAATTTTCCCTACTTTAATAATTGCTGTCACAATGGGATATATCCATTTGTCCCTCGGTATTCACAGGGATTGGTTCCAGGATCCCCCTAGGATACAAAATACGGTGGCGCTCAAGTCCCTTATATAAAATGGCATAGTATTTGCATGTAACCTACACACATCCTCCCATATACTTTAAATCAACTCTAGATTATTGTAATACCTAATAAAATGTAAATGCTATGTAAATAGTTGTAAATACAGTTGATCCTTGAACAATGCAAGTGTTAAGGGTACCAAACCCTGCACAGTCGAAAATTCTCATATGACTTTAGAGTCAGCCATCCATATCTGCGGTTCCACATCCATGTATCCAACCAACCACGGACTGTGTAGTACTGCAGTATGATTTATGAAAAAAATCTTGGTGTAAGTCGACCTGTGCATTTCAAACCTGAGTTTGTTCAAGGGTCCACTGTACAATATAAATGCTATGTAAATAGTTGCCAGTGTGTGGCAAATTCAAATTTTGCATTTTGGAACTTTCTGGAATTTTTTTCAAATATTTTCCATACATGGTTGGATGAATTCACAGATGCAGAACCCACACATACGGGAGTCCAACTGTATGTGACGTGAAACTAGATGCTACCCTAGATTAGGCTGGATACTACGGTCAAAGTCATATAAACAATTACTACAGCAATTTTTTAAATGTCTAAGACATTACATGGTTAAACAAGCATATCTGAATACAGGTCCCCTTTGAGAGAATGTTCATAAACTCTACCCAATGTTGGGAGTGTCAAATCAATCTGACTGAATCCTCTTACAGAGCTGAAATACAGGATAAATCACTCAGCTCAGGGTGCTTCTTCAAAGGACAGCAAGCAACTCTCCCAATATGTTTATTTACAGATGGTTGTACCACTGAGACCACTATGTCTCTGTGTGATTGGTGGAGGAGGTTCTCTTTCTTGAACAAACTTCTACCACTATAAGAAATTTGTAGAGTGTTGAGAAAATTGACCAGAGGTTAGGTCAATTAATTATTACCAAATTAATTAATTAAATGACCATATGGTAAATTGAGTAGTTACTAATTTCTGTTATATAAAATATATAATAAAGGCAAGTTCTACCTTTTTCAAGCCCTGTCACCTCATATTGATCCGATCTTACCCACGTACCTTCTAGCAAAAATGTTAAATGAACGAAATTTCTACATAGGATATTCACCTTGACAAAATTCAAGACCCTCAATAGTCAACGTTAGACTTCATTACCCATAGATTATAAAAATTAAGAAAATTAAGTTATATTTTTTCATGTATTTTTTTAGATAACTTGTACCTCATGAGAGAAGCCCAATCACGAAGCTAATCAAAAGGAAGTTCATGATGAGAAGAGGGGACTTTAGACCATGTTCACCACTGAGATGGAACTCACAGAGGTTAGGTAGGTGGGTGTCCTTCCCAACAACAGGCTAAGCAGTGCTAATAAAGACTACAAGGTGGGTGAAGCATCAGAAGCCACTCCAAAGACAAATCCACAAGTCTGGATCCAACCTGTTCGTGTTATTCAGAGACTGGAGGCAGGCAGGTAGGCAAGCGTCAGACTGAGAGATGCCAACTCCCAATCCTAGTCTACTGGAACAAGCAGACTACTGAGGAGACTCAGGAGTGGGTTAGTAATACATGCAGGGGTGAGTGAGCTGTGTGGTCAGGAAGAATAAGTCCCTACAGAAGCAGAAAAGTTTAGTGAGGCTACAAGCCATCCTTTTTTGGAAGGAATCATAATTACTTTGTTGTGTTTCTTGATAAAATAGTAATTGTAACAAAATTTACTGATAGTAATGTATAGTACAGTATGGTACATTGCAAAAACAGCAGGGATCTTTCTGCTACTCTCTATATCTATATATTTTACAATGTGACTTTGCAGCTTCTCACATCAAAACCTAGAGTCCATTTTCCCTTCTCCTAAATCTTGACTGGCCCTTAACTTGTTCTGGACAGGGAAATGCAGCAGAAGCGACGGTGTGCCAGTACAATCCAAATCCTCAAATGCCTTGCTTGCCTCTGTTCATTCTCTTGGAAACCTGAGCAGCCACTGTGAGAACAATCCCAGGCTATCCTGCTGGATGATGAGAGAATACATAGAACCAAGATGAGCAGCCCCGGCAGAAGCCATTCTAGACTAATCAGCCCCCGGCTGACCCGGCAGCTGACTGCAAACACAAGTTCAGCCGAGCCCGGCCTAGATTAACGACCAACAGGATTATGAGCTAAAACATTTTTCAGTGGTTATTATTTTAAGACAGTAAGTTTTGCGATTTTTTTTTTATGGGAAAAACTAACTGATGCAGAAATAATTGGTTCCTAGAACTGAGGTGCTGCCATGACAAAAATCTAAAATAAGCACCTTTGGCAGTGAGCACTAAGCAGAGGCTGGGAAAATGGGAAACAAACTCTTAGCAAATGCTGGGAAAAAATAAAGCAAATTGTTATTGGAGGTTAAAAAAATGGCAATCTGTGTTTTTTAGAACAAAATAATTGGCAAAAGAGCTGCCTACAGGAACTTGAAAGATAGCAAATGTATATAATTAACTTCTGATTTTGGCTAAAGAGATCTCCACAGAATGTTGAAATGTCAGCTGGTTGGTCCTAGCTGCATATACGTACAGGAAGAAAGAAATGGGCTAAATAAAGAACTAGCCAGTTTGCAAGGAGAAATTTAAAGGAATTTAGAGGGGACAAAATTTTCTGGGATATAAAGGAATTTGTTTCTTATCTTTAGTCTTCCCAGCCAGTAAAAATTCTCAAAGTAAAACGAGGCCTGAGGAAAAAGATTTATTCAAGTGTGTAGCTCCAAAACACTTTCCTGAGAAATCTGAAAGAATATGTTGTCAAATAGACTCTCTCAAATAGACAAAACTGCTCCTCAGATTCTTAAGAGCATGGTTTCACAAAAGCCCAGTTGCAAAGTGACAGTAAAAAAGCCTATATAGAGATACAAATCTTAAAAACAATCATGGCTATGGTTTTTTAACAAATGGAATAGGCACAAATCAAACTCATATTAAGTCCACATGACTTGGAGGAAATTGTATATGTAAAAGTGACATCAAGCTTCTTTAAGAAAGAATGACTTTACTCAAATTACAAAAGCCCTCTGGACACCCAACTTTCTACAATAAGGAAGCTGGCTAAGAAAATTTTTCGAAGGGCTAAGGAAGGAAATTGAAAAGGAAAGATGTTCTAGAGGAAGGAGCCAGGGGCCCAGAGGGTAGAGCCAAGAGCCACGAAAAACAAAAGGGGGAACATTATGTCCCAAGGAACATAATCTTGCTTTAATCGAAGAGTATTCATTATTCCAAGGTAAGGAGCCTGACAATATTCCCACCTAGATTTTAAAATTGCTGTGGACCAGTCACTGCTATGTATCTCTCATTTTTTCTCTTTTAGAATGGTAGTGTTTATTGAATTTACCCTATCCCCATATCAACAGTTTACATCAGATGTTTGTAGGACAGATAACTTTATATTTCATGAGTCTCTGGATCAAGGAAATCCACATATGATAAGTTTCACCTGGACTTTACATGGATAATTTACATTCTAGAATTTAAGTCTGATGCCACAGTTCCATGGCATGACTTTTAGGGATATTCAGATAAGGAAGAATATATTTTTCATGGGAATGGATGTGAAAATTGTAGCCAGAAGACAAACTATGGCAGATTCCAAAATTGGTAATACTCAAACATTCCTCCTTGTAATCTATGTTAATTGTAATGTGACTATACAGTTTTTCTCTTTAAGGGATTGGTTCTTATTTCTCCTTGTCTTGAGTCTGGGCTGGACTTGTGACCAGACCACCTTTGGTCAATAGAATAAAGTAAAAGGGGTGATGTACTAGTTAGAAGCATAGGACTCAAGCAAGCTTTGTTTACCACTTGTTCTCTTGGAACCCTGCTCAGCCACCAGGTAAATAAGCCCAGGCTGATGAGCAATTGCATGGAACAACAATGAACCATCATAGCTGAGGCAATTCTAGACTATGTAGCTCTAACCAACTATGTAGCCATCTGACTACAGATTCATGCCTGGACCTGGCTGAGTCCAGAAAACCATACAGCTGAGCCCATCCCTAATTGTTGACTCATAAAATCGTGATCTAAATAAACAATTGTTATTTTAAGCCACTTGATTGTGAGGGAATTTGACATTCAATGAGCATGTCTCCTTACTTTGGGCATATCTCCTAACTTTTCTCAGTCTCTCTTCTTCACCCAAAAAATGGTGAAAAAAGGAGTACCTACCTATTACGTTAAGCACTTAGGATAATACCATGTATACAATAAACGTTCCCTTAATAGTATTTTTAAGGAGAAAGCAATGGGTCTTCACCAATATTATATCAATAATAATAAATCTTGTTATAAACCTATGATCAGGCCACTATGCTTGGCACTTCACACATTATCTTTAATCCTCACAACAAAACTCTAAGTAGTTATTTTGATTTCCTTTTTCCATATGAGAAAATCAAGTAATAAACATGTTGATTAACTACTTCCAGATCTATGACCAAGACAGTCATCAAGCCAGGGTTTGAAAATCATTCTGAATCTTTCTATTATACCATGACCTCTGTGGTATATTAAATAATGGTTCCAATTCTCTCCCCTCTACTGTTAACATTCATCCGTTCCTTTATGATGATGGCCTTACAGTAGATGGCCTTACCCCTTGTGACTGGTATTGGCCATGTGACATGCTTTGGCCAATGATTAACAGATGTGACATGAGTAGAGGCTTGAAATATGATTAAGCATTTCTTCTTGTCCTCTTGTGCTCCTGTCATAGCCACGAGAAGAACAATCCCCAGGTATCTGCTCCCCCTCCAGTTGGGTACTCTAAAGGAGACAAATGCAGCAGAGCGGCCCCAAATTACAGATGCAGAACAATTACAGCCAATTCACAGGCTGCAAGTATGTCCTTTCTTACATGAGCAAGAAGTACTGAGTGTTGTTTGCCATGGAGATTTTTGTTGTCGCATGTTGCCTAGCAAAATCTGACTGACACAGCTTTCTAGAGTCTTCAAATGTTGAATAATATAGCAATAACGAAACATTTCATTGCCTGAAATATTCTATAATCTGGTGGAGGTAGACAGAAGATAAGTGAATGTCAACCAGAGGGGGGAAAACAGTTCTTTCATATGTGAGATAAAATTTTAGTCTCAAGTTTGAGCTATTTTGCTTAGGAAATTATGGATAGATATCTTGTGAGAAGTTTAGATTCCTAGTTTTGAGCGATAAAATATGCTTATGCACGGAGGAACTGATTCAGTGGGTCTGGGGTTTTCAAACCTCACGCTTTCCAAATAAAGGTTTAGGTACTTGACTGACTCCGGGGAGATAACCTCTAAGCCTTTGAAAGGTTCTGCCTCAAAGAGTGTCTTTATTTATCTGGTGCCTTGGGCCAATCTAGATAGTTTATGGTGGGGGCTTTTGGGTCACAGGATATTAGTTTGACTTTTGGAGGGACTGGAGACTAAGATCAACTATATGGGCACTCCTTGTCTACATAACTAACCCCAGATTAAATCCTGGACACCGAGTCTTGGGTGCACTTCCGTGCTTAAGAAAACCCATACGTGTTGTCACATAATGTTGCTGGAAGAATTAGATGCTGTGAGACTCCTAGGAAAGGCCACCTAGAAGCTTACACCTAGTCTATCCTGCACTCTGCCTTACATGCCTTTCACCTTTGCTGATACTGATCTGTATCCTTTCAATTTAATAAACCATAACAGATTTTCTGAGCTCCATGAGCTCTCCTAGTAAACACCTGAAACTGAGGGTGGTCTTGGGGATCCCTAACAATATTATTGGCCTCATAAATTCTTGAAACCAGATTACTTGCCAGGCAAAGGAAAGGGAACAGCAAATTTATCGTGTAGGTATGGTTACTAAATCCCTAGTGAAGGGTGCTGCAACATGTCTAGGAAATCCCTCTAAGTATCCAAAACTTGGCTACCAAGTAGCAAATCTTGGTAGCCAAGCTCTCCTTTTCTAATATTGGTCCTGAGGAAAGTATACTTCTGGATTAGATAAAGACTGTCCTGGGATTGGACAGCCTGTGGTGTAACATTAGAAACATCTGGTTCTCTGAGTGCTGTGAAATCTGAGAAATCTAAACATAGTGAAACTGTTTAATTTCCTAAAATGAGCCCAATATTTCAATAGCATTTGTATGATAAAGCATTTGATCATTCGTTATTTGATAGATAGGACAATTCAATGAAGATAAAACTGAGTCCCTGAGTCACATTATATGTTGGGGATAGGGCGTAGGACAGATAATTTTTCTTTTTGGGAAAAAGTTCAAAGACTCTAGATCAAAAGGTGCCACATCTGAGGGCTTACAAGCTGGAAATGAAAGACTACAGACTCAAAATTTTATATTCTTCTAGAAAGCAGAAGACTGAAGAGGAAGGCTCTCAAAATTATAATGGCATACTTATTGCCAACAGAGAATTTTACACATAGCGAAACTATCAAGACAGTTGGAAAAAACAGTATGTGTCAGAAACTACATGTGGCCTTTAAAGCCTAAAAATATTTACTGTCTGATCTTTTGCAGAAAGAGTCTGCCAACCTCTGTTTTAGAAGAACAGCCCTTATCTTTGCCAAGGGAGGTAGGGGTAATAACTAGAAGGCAGTGTAAGGGGACTTCTAAAGTTCTAATGTTCTGATTCTTCATATGAGAACTACTTACACTAGTGTTCAGTAAAAAAAGTTCATCCAGCCATACACCTATGGTATGTGCTTTTATATATGTATATTACATTTCAAAAAATGTTTCGGTGTGTGTAAATGAGTATGTATATATATATGTGTATACACACACACACACACACACACATATATATATATATATATACATATATAAGGATCACCTCTACCACTACTTTATTCTATACCACCCGAATCTTTCACTCGGATTATTACAATAGCTTCCTATAGATTCTTTACTCCCTAGAGTTGATTCTCCCCACAGCAGCAAGAGAACACAACGAATCTGTTCAAAATCTTCCTGTGGCTTCTTGCCTCTCTCTCCAAGCAAACTCTGAAGAGCTTGCTTATGACCTACAAAGTTCTGTATGACCTACGTCTCCTCTCCTTCCTTGATCTCTGCTCCTGTTATTCTTCTGCTGTTCATTTCAATCCAGTCTGAAGGTCCTCCTTGGTTGTCCTTGCTAACGCTAAGCATAGCATATTTCCACATCAGGGTCTTTGCATGTACTACTTTTTCAATCTGCAATTCTCTTTCCTTAGATATTTTCATGACTCACTCCTCACTTTATTTTTGACTCTATTCAAATGTCACTTTATCACAAAGGACAAATAGGAAGAATGTTATTCATCTGCACAGTTACACTCTTTCTCTTTACTCTGCTTCATTTTTTTAATAGAACTTACTTCTACTATACATAAATATTATATTTGTGCTATCACATGTCCCTCCCCATTAGAATGCAAGCAGCATATTTGTGACTTATCGGTTTTGTTCACTGCTTACCTCAATACCTGGAATAGTGCCTGAGACATAGCAGGTGATCAATAAATATTTATTTTATTTATTTATTTTTGGCTGCACTGGGTCCTCGTTGCTGCGCACGGGCTGTCTCCAGTTGTGGCAAACAGGGGCCACTCTTCGTTGCAGTGCGCGGGCTTCTCATTGCAGTGGCTTGTCTTGCTGTGGAGCATGGGCTCCAAGCATGCGGGCTTTAGTAGCTGTGGCATGTGGGCTCAGTAGTTGTGGCTCACGGGCTCTAGAACACAGGCTCAGTAGCTGTGGCGCACAGGCCTAGCTGCTTCGTGGCGTGTGGGATCCTCGCAGACCAGGTTTCGAACCCGTGTCCCCTGCATTGGCAGGCAGACTTCTCAACCACTGTGCCACCAGGGAAGCCCCTAAATATTTTTTTAATGAAGTATAAATTTGGATGTGGTTATGGAATGAGGATCCCTATAAACAGTAATAAAATTTAGAGGTCTTAAGAAAAAAAAAAAATTACCAGATAGATACCCTGCCTCTGTAGAGCATAGGTCCCTCCTGCATAGATACGTGAGATATGTGACTTCTGCAAAACCATAATCCTGGTTCAAGCTTTGTCTCTGCCAATTCCAATCTTGGTGATCACAGTCTCGGTTTCCTAGGCTATAAACTGGAGATAATTCTAGCAGCTACTTCATGATGTGGTTGAAAGAGTCATATGAGCAAATCCATATAAAGCACTTGGTTTAGACTTGGTACAAGTAAGCACTAAATATATACTAACTGTTTATTATTACCATTATTAGGATTAGTCTAGTATTGACTGAAAAGTCAATTTAAAATGGATGATAATGAGGCAGAGAATACTGGCTTACACATTCATATTCTAGGCTGAAGCAGTAACCAGGATAAAATAAACTAAGGTCAGTTCTGGAGGAGGGGTGAGATTGAATAGAAATGAATAATAATTAGCAGCGATCAAAGGAAGTTTGAGAAAAGGAATGAAGTAGAGTAGAAGGAGGTCAGCCAGGAAAAACAGACTCTAGCTAACAAGCTATAGAAGGAATTACTAGCAAGGTGGTCAGAAAGCTGTCACCGACTACCAGTAGAACCAGACTGTAGTGAAAGAAAGAAGCTGAGCTGGCTAGGCAAAGAAGTCAAAAAATGCATCTGGAGATCAACTGAGCCAATATTTTGTTGATTAATTTTAAAGATAGTTGCTCAGGGCTTCCCTGGTGGCGCAGTGGTTGAGAGTCTGCCTGCCAATGCAGGGGACACGGGTTCGTGCCCCCGTCTGGGAGGATCCCACATGCCGCGGGAGCAGCTAGGCCTGTGAGCCATGGCCGCTGAGCCTGCGCGTCCGGAGCCTGTGCTCCGCAACGGGAGAGGCCACAACAGTGAGAGGCCCACGTACCGCAAAAAAACAAAACAAAAAAAACTTCTATCTTCCTTGAACTTATTAATATTTCAGAATAAAGTTAGTGTTATAGAAAAAGGGGGGCATCTTACTTTTCATAAAACCAGAAAGACAAACAATGACAATTAAAATATTGTGATTTCATAGTGTGTGATTCCCAATAAAGTATACTTCTAAAAACTGAGATAAATTTGTTTCCTGCTACCATGTAATATATTACACTTACATAGTAAAAAATATACCTGTTTAAATATGAAGATTTTTACATAGAGATATTATTTCAGCATCATAAATGCTGAATTCCCAAATTGTCATTCAGTTATTAAATAATTTTAAATAAAAGGGGCCAAT
Source organism: Phocoena sinus (assembly GCF_008692025.1). Lineage (NCBI taxonomy): Eukaryota > Metazoa > Chordata > Mammalia > Artiodactyla > Phocoenidae > Phocoena > Phocoena sinus. Next base: position 84,463,083 of record NC_045769.1, on the reverse strand, counting down.
TATCTAACATGGAACTCACTTTCTTCTCAAAGCAATTTTCCATACTATTAGTTTTATATCACAAGTGATGCAAAAAATGCTTCAGACACTATATATCATTTCCCAGTATAGTTTATAAATATTCAAACTAACAGAAATTACTCAAATTTTGGTTAATCCGTTACTTATTTAAAAGCTGGAAAGTATTTTCCAGTTTAACTATACAGACTATGTTCTACACAAACTCCTTTCAAATCTAGTTGACTTGACAAAAAAATAAACAAAACAAAAAAGTAACTCGCAATGCTCTCTTCTGAAATAAAATGTGAATCTGAAGCCAGTGGACGCATCCATAAAAACTTGAGGATCTGTCCGAACAGATAACAGCAAGTGCATAAGCTATGGTTTGAGTTTTCCATCTGCATTAGTGACTAATCCACACCGCGTAAGACATTGTGGAAACAGTAGTCTGAACCCATGTGTTCTCATATTCTGGAGAAGGAGTGAATTTGATATTTAATCCATAACTCATTCTTGAGAGTGTAACACTATTTATGTCTGCCTCTCTAATACACACACACACACAGAGCTGTATGTACATTTAACTAATTATATGAAGGACTACATCTGAAAAAAGGTCCATTTTATAAAAAGCTAAAGATAAAAACCACCCCATCAATATCAAAAAAGCTCATCAGCTTACCTGGATTTATCACCACTAGTTGTTATCATAAAACCCTCTGCACAGATAACCATTTTCTGAACACAAATAGCAGATTCCTCAACCAAAACATCTTTAGTCCAAAGTACATCTGAATAGATCTTTCAAGAAAATCTGCAACACAGTCAAGGCTTGTGACTCCTAAAGAGTGCAGCAACTGATAGTTAGGGTTACTGAGCAAAAGGCTTCCGGTTTCTGAGTTTTCATCAGAAATACACATACCTATCACACTAATACATTGTGAAGAAAACTAGAAAAAGAGGCCCACGTGAGTTTGCCTTGATGACTTAAAATGCTATATAAAATTATATATTATTGTACATATGTGCCACATCTTTATCCATTCATAACACATATATATGGAATCTAAAAAAAAAATGGTACTGACGAACCTCGTGGCAGGGCCGGAATAGAGACGTAGACGTAGAGAATGGACTTGAGGACACAGGGTGGGAGGGGGAAGCTGGGGCAAAGTGAGAGTGGCATGGACATATATACACTTGAGGATATGCGGAGGGGGAAGGGTGAGCCGTGACAGGGCGAGAGAGAGTCATGGACATGTACACACTAACAAAGGTAAGGTAGATAGCTAGTGGGAAGCAGCCGCATGGCACAGGGATATCGGCTCGGTGCTTTGTGACTGCCTGGAGGGGTGGGATAGGGAGGGTGGGAGGGAGGGAGACGCCAAGAGGGAAGAGATATGGGAACATATGTATATGTATAACTGATTCACTTTGTTATAAAGCAGAAACTAACACACCATTGTAAAGCAATTATACCCCAATAAAGATGTTAAAAAAAAAATAGATAGCTAGTGGGAAGCAGCAGCATAGCACAGGGAGATCAGCTTGGTGCTTTGTGACCACCTAGAGGGGTGGGATAGGGAGGGTGGGAGGGAGACTCGAGGGAGGGGATATGAGGATATATGTATGCATATGGCTGATTCATTTTGTTGTACAACAGTCACTAGCACAGTATTGTGAACCAATTATACTCCAATAAAGATCTATTTTAAAATAAATAAATAAAAAGTATATTTTAGCAAAGAATTGAATGCTGTACAGTCTGACCTATTCATGCGAATTTGTACATTCTTAACTGAAGCTAAATCTAGCATTAATTCACTGGACCCATTTTGTACAAAGATTAGAAAATATTTCAGTCATACATATCGTAACACAGTTTATTTACTGAGACCTCAAGGTACATTCTCATTATGAGGCAGTATGGTGTTTATAGGTATTATTTAAACATGATCCCTAATTGTCTGTTTCCATGAATATTTGGTCTTAAGTATTCATATGGACAGAAGGAAAAAACTATATATTAGCCTATTGGAGTTACATCTGGCTATAGGGAAATTCAAGAAGCATTTATTAGTTGTCAATGACTAACAGAGTAGTTATAAGGCCTGCTTATATTTTAGGTATAGATTTTAGATTTTTCTTAAAATGTAGATAGTGCTCTGGTTCCTAACTCAGTCCCATTCCAAATGTTAGGCAAATGGGTGTCATTATACTTGATTTAACAGAAAAAGAGGGTGTCCATTTCTTTTGTTGCTATTATTGTTTAAGGTGAACCTGACATGATGTCTAAAAAGGTTTAGCCAGATGTGAAGATGATCAGAAACCTCAGATGAAAATGTCATCCCTTATCTACATTAGTCAATCCGTACTCACTGGATAGCAAGAGATGATCTGTTATAGCTCAGGTGGGGAGTAATAAATGGAAGGAAACTTCATCTCTACTTCCCATCACTAACTAACAAGGGTTTCTGATGCATCCCATTCCATTTGTAAACATAACATGTTCTGGAACATTAAGAACACCTATGAGCAAAAGTGGTGTTCCTCAACACCGTCCCTTGCTTCCCACCTGCTCATATACAGTTTTATTATGTCAAGTTCAAAAATAAAGTCATTCTTGCCATTTATCTTTAACGATTCACTCTGCTTTATGAGTTGTAAATTAAAATCTAGAGAACTTTACCTAAAAAAAGTCACCGATTGCCCAGAAACCCAAATCTTTACTCTGAAGTTGAAGAAAAATGGGTACTTTGTTAAACATAATTCATTAAAAAAAAAGAAATACCTAAGAGGAAAATTCAAATTATATCTGTTTCACTTCTTATTGTATGCTTATATGCACATGTTGTATATATGTAATTTTGTCCAATTACTAAAGTTTCTGAAACTGTGTTATTTATTAAATTGATAAATGAATTGTAATCAGAATTATTTTGAGGAATAAACAAATGCATGTAAATCTCAAAGGAAAAAATTGCCTAAGTTTGGGGAACAATTCCAAAATAAAACCAAAGTTGGGAAAGGGGGAGACAAATGAGACTATGTAGGATTTTGCTAGTTCTTAGTAACTCTAAGATTGTTGATCAAACACGGAATTCTCCACAACAGCATAGAAAAGGTACTAGGAGATTTATACTTTTACATGGAAACATAGTTCAACTGACAGCCGTGCAAAATGCCTTTCTGATCAATCAAGGGTGGAAGTCAACTATACTTTAAAAAAGAGGAAATATATAAAAAAGAAAAATCCAAAGTAATTAGAAAAGGCTTTCAAATAATAAAATACTTATCATTTGTACTCTTCTACTTGACAGTACCCTGTTAGATTAATTTACTTTTTAATTGGAACAATTTTTTTTTTTTTTTTTTTTTTTTTTTGCCGTACGCGGGCCTCTCACCGTTGCGGGCCCTCCCGTTGCGGAGCGCAAGCTCCGGATGCGCAGGCTCAGCGGCCATGGCTCACGGGCCCAGCCGCTCCGCGGCATGTGGGATCTTCCCGGACCGGGGCACGAACCCGCGTCCCCTGCATCGGCAGGCGGACTCTCAACCACTGCGCCACCAGGGAAGCCCTGATTAATTTACTTTTTATCACAATATGTTCCATGCTACATTTACCCTCAGGAAAATGACATTGACATAGTAACCTTCCTTGAGAATTAAGCTTCTGTAACTTCCATTTAAAGGTGTCTCAAGTTTTTGCTTCTTAGTGTTTTATGTCTTTAGTTTTTGTAATTTCACTTGGTTAAAACATTATATATATTATTTTTTATACTAAGGATATTATGAAGATAAAAATCTATAAAGCACTATCTACTAACTACTTTTGATACAGAAGATTTAAATAATATTTAGACCACAAAGTAAACAAACCTTCCTAAGGACAATATCTATACATCAAAAAACATGAACAGTTTACATCCCTAGTAAATTAAAAATGCTTGAAAGGACTCAGAAGAAATTAGTTTAGGACTATAAAAGATTTCCTTTCATGGTCTTATTCATAGAAGGTAATAAGGGTTGAAAACCATTTTCAAGAATAAAAGCAGATTCTATGAATATAGGACTAAAATACTAACAAATAAAAAACAAAACTGGGGATAGATGATCCATGTAACTTCCACCACTGAATTTCTCACCTTACAATTGAGATGACATTTCACTGACAAACCTTAAACACTGTAACATTCGCTTAAGGAAAATCATAGAAGGGGACTTCCCTGGTGGTGCAGTGGTTAAGAATCCACCTGCCAATGCAGGGGACACGGGTTCGAGCCCTGGTCCGGGAAGATCCCACATGCCGCGGAGCAACTAAGCCTATGTGCCACAACTACTGAGCCTGCACTCTAGAGCCCATGAGCCACAACTACTGAGCCTGCGTGCCACAACTACTGAAGCCCATGTGCCTAGAGCCCGTGCTCAACAAGAGAAGCCACCACAATGAGAAAACCGTGCACCACAACAAAGAGTAGCCCCTGCTTGCCACAACTAGAGAAAGCCTGCGTGTAGCAAAGACGACACAACACAGCCAAAAATAAATACAATCTTTGAAAGAAAAATCATAGAAGTATTTCATAATTGAAGAAAGTCATTAAGCAAAAAATAAATATTTCAGCATCAAATTTTGTTAAGGTTGACTTCTGAAAACATTCTGAAGATAATAAATATTTCTTTATAAAAATATGTAGAGGGCTTCCCTGGTGGCACAGTGGTTGAGAGTCCACCTGCCGATGCAGGGAACACGGGTTCGCGCCCCGGTCAGGGAGGATCCCGCATGTCGCGGAGCGGCTGGGCCTGTGGGCCATGGCCGCTGAGCCTGCGCGTCCAGAGCCTGTGCTCCACAATGGGAGAGGCCACAGCAGTGAGAGGCCCGCGTACCGCAAAAAAAGAAAAAAAAAAATGTAGAAAGAAAACATAATTTATGGTAAAGATGAATTAATACTAATGTAAGTTTTTCTCTTAAATCCCCATTAAATAAAATATTATTTTCAAGACCTATCAAGATAATTTAAGACAGAGGAATCAAATATTCCATATGGGATGCTCAGGAAGCACAGCCATTCTTTAGAGTATGCCAAGACAATATTCTAAGTCAGAAGAGATGCACAGAAAATGTGTAAAAGTCTTCCATAGTACCCAAATCACAACAAATGAATTGCTGAAATGTGTCTGATTTTCAGCACGTCTTAACCCCAGTGCTCATTTCCATTTTCTCTCTCAGGCAGGGAGCTGGCTGTAACCCATGCTTTTCACAACCACAAGTTCTTTATCCCTAAATAACCGAATCCTCAAGAGAGCTGCAGACAGCAGAAGACAATTTATTTAGAGAACTATTATGTGAGGAAGAAAACAAGTTGCCATTTCCAATTTGGAACATAATTAGGCAGACAATAGCCTCCTGACTGATGCGCTTTGTTCACTTTGGATATTTATGTAGGACAGTAATTGGAGTGTATTTTCCTGTTTGATTTCACATTGTCTAGGAAAGGGTTTCTCGTGCTCCATGACTTTCTAGTTGGATTCAGAAGAAAACATCTTGCAGCTACTGCCCTGTGCCATGGCCACACATCACTGCCTTCTAGACACTGTCAGCTGCTGAAACTTTTCCTTTTAATTCTGCCAAACAGCTGAGTTAACAGGACTGTTAGAAGGAAAAGGTGGTGTCATTGGATTTGGGTGATTGAGGACTTTCTATTACTGGGAAGCATTGGAAAAGTCAGCCACTCTTTCAAACAAAAAAGAAAAAATTGTCATATATATTCCAAAATTCAATTGATGTAAGTATCCGTACATAAATATATCAAAGCATTTGGTCGATGACCAAAAAGATAAAAGATAGTATTGAGACCCATTACATTTCCAAAGAGATCATTTCAAGAGTGGATGGGGACAACTACCTCCATATATATGCAGAGAAAATCATTTTTCCTTATCCTTTGCCTGTGAACTGTCTAGCTACTCATGTGGGGAAAATCTTCATTGGCTGCCATCACACTGTCCAAGTAATAGGCAGTGGGGCAAGGGGATAGACTCATTTATTATTTATTCAATACTATGAAGTAATTACTAAGAAACTTCTCTGATCCAAAGCACCTCATTTGTAATATTGAGTATAAAATTTTAAATAAAAACCCAGCATATATATTGAGCAACTACTTTGACAAGCTGATCAAACCTCACAACAAATTTTTGAAGTAGTCATTATCCTCAGTTTTTATAAACTAAAATTGGAATTTAAAACTTAGTATTTAAACCAAGTAATACAGCTATAAAGAACTAGATTGACCCTTTTGTTCATTTCCTCATTTATTTCACTGCAGTATACTTTCCCCAGATAAGTCAGTGCCTTAACCTTACACAGCCTGATTTTGAAGAATTAAGAATACTTTGGGGGTTTCCCTGGTGGCGCAGTGGTTGAGAGTCCACCTGCCAATGCAGGCGACACGGGTTCGTGCCCCAGTCCGGGAAGATCCCACATGCCGCGGAGCGGCTGGGTCCGTGAGCCATGGCCGCTGAGCCTGCGCATCCAGAGCCTAGGCTCCGCAACGGGAGAGGCCACAGCAGTGAGAGACCCGCGTACCACAAAATAAATAAATAAATATTTTGGATTCTCTCTAATAGTATCAATTTTTCAAGATAGTTTTAGAAGTGAATAAGATATATCTATAAGCACCTGAACAGAGCTAGGCATATGTCTACATTCAGTGGACTGGTTCATATCATGCTTGTAAGCCTCAGGAGAGAAAACTGCTGATCAGCAACCCTACCACATATTATGTAGACAAATCACCACCATGGTAATGGCTAGCCTTCCATGCCTCATAATCTGGAATGTGATGAAATTTTATAAGTTTTATGCTATATAATAAACCCTGATATAATCAGAAACATATTAAACCAGTTCAATCTTCTATTTTCTAAGATGCATTAAATGTTAAGATCATTTTCTATTAACTATTGCTTTCTAAGTGTTTGACAAGTTGTGGACTTTAAAACTTAATATATTTTTTCATATTTAATATTGGATACATTATTCAGAATGGGATATGTTAGGCTATAATAATAAACAGCCCCCAAGTCTCAGTTGCTTAATACAGTCAGTCTTTTTTAAACACTTTTTCTTTCATTTTATTGAAATATTTGACATATTATTGTATAAGTTTAGGGTATACAACATGCTGATTTGATTTATATATTGCAGTATGATTGCCATTGTAGCAATAGCTAGCACTTTTATCACTTTACATCATTATTTCTTTTTTGCGGTGGGAATAATTTCGATCTAGTCTCTTAGCAAGTTTGATGTTTATACCACAATATTGTTGTCTGTAATCACTATCCTATATATACTGGGGGGGGGGGGGTTCCCACACATTATATGCCCATCAGAGCTTTGGTAGAGGCTCTGTTACTTATCATCCTCATTCTAAGATCCAGGCTCACAGAGCAGCTGGTGTTTGTAATATTGCCATTAGCCATGGGAGAGAGAGAGCATGGCCAATCTTGCACTGGCTTTCAGAGCTTACAAATAGTGTAGCATATACCATACCTCTGCTCATATTTCATTGTTCGAAACCAGTCACATAGCCATACCTATTTATAAGCATGGGAGAAATATAATACCACCAGTTGCTCAGATGGACCAGAAATATTTGATAAAGAACTCTAATGACTAAAAAGCCTGCTTCCCTCTTTTTCCTGCATGTAAATACACTCACCCTCGCCAAAGGAAACAATCCATGTGTCATAGTTTCAAGCTTAAGGTCCAGAATCTCCAGATAATGCCTGATGCCTCTTCATCAGGTCCAGTTATAGCGCCTCGTTATCAGCATGAAGTTAAAAAAAAAAAACTACTATACTACTTTCTAACACACAGTGTGTTCATACTTTGACTCTGTAATTTGGTCTTTAAGTTACAGGAGGTTAAAGAGGGATTTGACGAGTCTAGGAAAGGAATGAACATCACCTAGAGATAGATATGGTGACATACAGGACTTGGTGTCCTCCCTTATTCTAGAGATGGTGATCATACTTTTGATCATATGAGGGATATGTGCATATATGTGTCATGTTAATACCTTGATTTGTTGTTGGTAGTGGTAGTGGTGGTCAGAAGTTAAAATGTGGGTGAAAGAATGTCACGGGATGCTGAGATGAGATATGATTGGACTGTGCTGGATTAACTGCTGTCAAGTCCATATCACCATCATCGCCTTTGATGGTCTTCTCTGCATTGCAGAGAGACTAGTGCCACATTCCTCAGAATCCTTTTTCCTGTATGGTGTCCTGTAGGGTTAGATTCTATCACTAACAGTCACCTATGTGAACTTTGGAAAATGAAAGGGAAGAAGATATTATTCAGTGGAGGCAGAGGCAGCCAGACACGTGAGCAGGTATCAGATGTGAAGTTTGCAGGTATTTCAAGGTGAGCTTTTGCAACGTATCCACTTCGGTGCTAAAGGCAGCTGACATAGCTGATAAGGCCTCTTGGGAATCACTCACTCTCACTTCAGTGCAGCTGTCTGATACAATCATATGGCACTTCTTAGAGGACCTTGAGTTCTGCAGCAGCTCTACCACAAGCTCTTGAGATCCACCACTTCCATTCTGCAGGCTAATCAAGTTAGGGACAGCTTCTGCCTTTCTCTTCTCTGGCATCCCACAACTGTGGATGTCTCTAATTCTGTGTATTATCAAAGACAGGTATAATGGCTTCTGTTTTTCTAAACAAACACTGACCAATACCTTGAGTAATACTGAAAACCATGGGGAAGACATCTGACATGTACCACAGATTACATTCTATGGCTGTTCAAGAAATAGATCTATTTTTTTTTACTACTTAAATACCTGTAAGAAGAACTGCAAGTACTATAATAACAAAAATTTAAGTATACATTTTTGTTCATATTTTTATGATTCAGTTATCAATAGTATTACATTGTCAGGAAAAATATTTTTATGAAATCAACCTAAAATTTCTCACTGAATCTCTAAGTATAAACCCACAAGAAAGAAATGGGTAATATAGATTTCTTTTTATTGATTTTAATTCACCTGAAACTCAGGCAGAAATAACAATTTTTGAATTACTTAAATGCTGATGTTTTTGTTTCAAACAAAATAAAGTCTGTTAGGAATGATATAAAATTCTACTTTTAAGCATTAAGGAATCATAGATGAGGGATATGTAGAATTTCAAACTATCCAGCATCTTTCACAAATGACACGTCTGAAAATCTAACAAGTAGCTACCACTCTTAACAGACTATCACGTTCCTATTTAGTTTCTTATTTGTCTCTGTCAGGCTGATCCATGGGTTTAGTCCCCAAGTCATCAAAATGAGACTTGGCATTGATCACTGAAATTTATAATACTTTGAAAGATCACGCCTGATTAATGGCATAGCCACACTTTATGTATTTTCATAGCCATACTCATTCACAGTCAGTGCTGGTAGCATGTTGAAACTGTGGGAGGACTTTTAGATAAACTGGAGATTGGCATAAATCCTGGATCTCTATCTCTTTACAATCAAAAAGCTGCCACATTTCTTCAAGGAGTACCAAAGGCTTGAAGTATGTTTCACCCAATAGATGCTTCACTTTAGTAACTTTTGAAATGTTTTTAAATCATTACACTCCTAAAAGTTTAAAAACTGGCACTATTTTATAGATTAAGTCTTGTTCACCAATCCCACACTTTTGCTTCTTTTCTTCCTCTGGGAGCTCTGTATTAATGAATTAGCACCCTTGAGCCTCAGTTTCCTGTGTGCAAAAGGGAGGTGTACCTTTCAGAGGGTTGTTATAAGAGTAAGTGAGGGACTTCCCTAGTGGTCCAGAGGTTAAGACTTCTCCTTCCAATGCAGGAGGTGCGGGTTCAATCCCTGGTTGGGGAGCTAAGATCCCACATGCCACATAAAACAGAAGCAATATTGTAACAAATTCAATAAAGACTTTAAAAATGGCCCACATCAGGAAAAAAAAAATCTTTAAAAAAAGGAGTAAATGAGATAGTCATGTATGTTACACAGCCTGTGCTAGGCATTTAGTAGCTATTAATAACATTACCTATTAATTTGCTCAATTATTAATTACCTTATAATATAAACACCAAATAAAAATTAAATAAAATAATTCATGTATAGTCAAAGGTCATCAAACAGTTTTCTAACTTTCCGTATCTCAGTTTCAGGTGTTTTTTTTTTCATTTCCAGCTTAAGAATCCATATTATTTCATGGCTTTCTTATTGCCTCAGGAAATGTGGACTTAAGGGATCACATGCACAACTCTCCTAGGTGGTCTTTTTGCCCCCCACAACCTAAATTTGGACTAAACTTTGCTCAGTCTATCACATCTAAGGAGACTGCAGTCCAGGTTGGTTATGTCCCTAGGCAAATGAATGCAATAAAACACAATAAATACCTTATGAGGAACAAAGTAAAAATCAATTAAGTGAATGTGAACAAAATTCTTGGAAGTGATATCCACATTCCTTGAGATTCCTTTTTATCAATATTTTATCAATATTGGTCCCCTCATTTATGTGTGTCTAGTTGAAGTTTTCCTTCTTTAAACTACTGCTTCCCACGGTATTATGTAGTAGACCTCCCAAGCAACTTACATGTGGGAAATTTGAGGTCTGTGCTCACCTGTCTTCTCCGCTACATTCCATAAAATACGAGCTCACCCTCCACAGCTTTCAGGAGCTTTTGAAGTTCTCTTCATGTACCCTGTCATGCTATTAAATTGTTTTTATGTGTTATTTTCCTTAAATAAACTATATTGTTTTGCCTGTAAAACTGCCAAAGCACAAAGGAATGTCTCTAACAAATTTCAAAGATCCTTATTTTCATCATACAGAAATAACTTCGAGTCCTCCTAAAGTTGACAAACTTAAAAATTGAGGTGGGAACGAGCACCTACTATGGTGCCTAACTTCCACACCTGGAATATTTATTTTAAGGCATCCCTTCCCTGTTCATATCAGATTTTGTATTTTTCCACAAATAATTTCTGAGCCTTGCCACCTGACTTATTTTTGATGATAGAAAACAGGTTACCAGACCCCGTGGATAAAAACATCCTACAGTAAAAAGGGAAACAGATGGTAATTCAAAGTGGCAGTTACATGGACACCATGGGCAATTTAAAGCAAAACATTTCTGATCCATGACTTATCTTGATCATCTTGAAAAAGGCTAAAAATGCAAATAACTGGAGATGCGAGATTTTCTAGACCTGAGTGATAGGACAAAGTTAGAACCTTATCCTTTTTCTAAAAAGTACGTGTTTTAAATGAGTATTTTTCTTCTACTCATGTAAATAAAGCAGATGTGTTGCTTAAGAAATTTTGTTCTGCCTTTTGTCAATGATTACAGATCCCACCCCTGAAAACAGAGCCTGCACAATTCAACACTGTTTAGTAGCCAGTTTATATCTGAAACTTTTCCAACAGGAGTTATTATGGCAGACAAAAACAAAATAAAATATAAATTTCGAGTCTGGACAGACCTGGGTTCTGATTTCATATATTAACTGTGTTGTGCTTAATGTCTACAAACCTCATTTTCTTCATCTTAAAAATGAAAATAGGGCTTCCCTGGTGGCTTAGTGGTTGAGAGTCCACCTGCCAATGCAGGGGACACGGGTTCGTGCCCCGGTCCGAGAAGATCCCACATGCCGCGGAGCAGCTGGGCCCGTGAGCCATGGCCGCTGAGCCTGCGCGTCCGGAGCCTGTGCTCCGCAACGGGAGAGGCCACAACAGTGAGAGGCCCGCGTACCGCAAAAAAAAAAAAAAAATGAAAATAATGATCATTACTTTGCAGTATTAGGATTTTTAGGACAAGGCAAACAACGTTATTTTCCTTCTATCAGCCTGTCTTAGCTCCTCACCCTTCCCTTACGGCTGGTTTGTCTATTCTATTCCCTGACTTCATCATTTAGATATTTTACAATTGTAATCCTCAAAATAGCCCTCTGAAGTAGGTAATTTTATCTCCATTTTCAAAGGGGCAAATGGGAGTTTATAAAGATATATCAGTCAGAGTCTAGTCAGGAAAATAAATACCACTCTTAAGTATTTCCAGCAGAGGGAATTTAAACTTGGGAATTATTTACACAGGTGATGGAAAAGTAGAAAAAGCTCTCACGGGTAGCTGAGAGAACCTAGGAATTAGCACAAGGAAAAAAAAAAAAAAAGATACACCCTTCCTCCCCACCCAAGGTTGGAGATCAACAAGAAGGACACTCAGAACCAGGGCCATCCTGCGTGAGCTTCCTCAGGGAGCCGTTAAGAGGGAACTAAAGCCTTAGAATATGCAGCCACTGTGGAAGGTACTGAAGTTAGAGCGGGAGAGGTACAGTTACACTCCTGAGGTCAAATAGCCAGTAAGCAGAAGATTCAGGATTGATCTCCAGATCCTTTTAACTCCTTTCTTATGAAATGAATAAAATTTTATATGTGAAAAGGTTTATAAATTGTAATTCACAATAGATATTTAAGGTAACGTAATACAATTTTAAAGAGAAATTTTGGAATTCCCTTCAAAAAAGAAATCAGAAATAATCCTTGGAACTTTCAGTGAGAACTTACTCAACACTGTTTCCTGGAGTGATACCATCTATTCTAACGGCTTTGGGTCAAAATCTTTTGGGTCAAAAACCTTTACTAAAGGTTTTTTGGATTAAAGTGAATCCAATGGGGTTTTGCCATGGTTTTCATTATGTTATCTTTTCAACCAATGGATTTGACCATGAACTTTCATTTCCAAACACAAAATCAGAAGACTAGAGGAAATATAGAGTAAGATAGCAATTTGAGTAGATCTTTGTTTGTTTAGTCATATCTGTGGTTGAATTAAAATTTTGAAAAAAATTAAGTAGAAATGTTTGAAGCTATGGACAATAAAATTGGACTTCTGAAATGTAGTTCACATCCACCTATCTCCTAAACCAAAATACTGAGATAATAAAGGGCTTTGCAATGAAAGATAGTCAATCCAGTGTGTATCAATTATTCATATATTTCAATTGGTAGTGAAAATAGCAAACATGTTCAATGAGTAGTCTTTATTTCCGCAAAGTAGGAAATGCATAATGGATGGAAAAATAAAGAACTCACTTTTCAATACTTGAAACAGCACAGTACTAGAATGCTCATATGTAAGTAAAGTTTTCAAAGCATTTGTTGAAATTGCTGATCAAAATACCCCAAACTACGGTTGAACTTCTGCCATCAATAAAGGGCTGTGCTGCAACTCCATTTCACAGTTTCTGGGTTTCATAGCCTTTAGGCAAGCACAGTTCATACCCATTACTATGCTTGAAAAGATCCTTTTCAGCGACAGTTACACAAACAGAGAAGCTAGCACGCATTGTCCTAAAATGCTGTGTTTAACCAAAAAAAAAAAAAAAAAAAAAGCCGCTGAGTTTTTAAAGTTCTATACGGTGCACCATTGGGAATTGCATATGAGAAATTTCAAAGCATTAGTATCTACAAGGTTTGAAACCCCATAAGTTAATATTTTCAGTGATTTGAAATTTAACTTTCCACATTTTTCCAACTAATCTGTGAATAAGAAATAATATTTTGTTCTATATGCTTTGTAAATGATGAAAGCAGCTGGATTTTGTATGGAAGGCAAGTTGTTGTTTGAGCTGTGAAAAAAGGACAGACAAAACTAGAAAAAGTAACCAAGAGCTATAATCGTGCATTATGACAGCAAAATCTCAGTGAATTTCTTTCCATTGGAAATAAAAGGTATCATTTTCTTCACAATAATTTGGCTAAAATATTAATGTTGACATTAGGAAATTTGAGATTTAAATATATAGGCAGTTCACCTTGAAGGAATATTTAAGATTTAATTACAGATAAAGTTTGTAGAAAAATCCCTGGATTCAGATCATTACAGGGAAGAAAAAAATACGATTGGGTTAGGCATAACACACAGTAGGGCCTATAAAATGCTGAACAAGATAAAAGTAACTTCTTCCTTGTCAAGGAAGACAATACCAAAAAGCAAAAAAACACAGAAGAAAATAATTATTGCAACACAAATAAACAAGTGCATTACCAGTAACACTGTTTTATTATATGATTTTGCAGGTAAAGCCAACTTGGGTTTTCAAGTGATGAAAGTAACTGCAGCTGTAAAAGAGTGCTGGGTGGGGATGATTTTATTAGATGAGACTGTTAGAATTAGTGCTTGCCCTGTGGTCTTATGATTGTTTTAGGACTGGCATCTCCTTCTCCTCCCATCTGCATGGCCAGTGAGTCTTATCCAGTAATTCAATGTCACCTCAAGTACATAATGTTACCCAATTCCTCCTCCAATCTGGGGCATGTCACCGACCTCTTTCTAATTGTAGGTATAATGTGTTATTATCTTAGTTACTGTATGTCTCTCTACCTATACAGTAAACTCATGAAAAGCAGGAACTATTTTGATAACCTCAGTTCAAAACACAGGACATGGAACATGATTTACTAATTAACCATGTGAAAACTCTCTTTATAGAAGAGAGACTGGTAAAGAATGAACCTTTCTAATTTGCCAGACCTTGTTCTACAACAATTTTTAGTTGAATTTTGTTTCATTTCAGCCTAAATTTTAAAATACCGGTTGTTCATGTTAGGAAAAACCAAGCCTCCAAAATTTTTAAATGAGGAGACCGAAGTCTAAAGTCATTATCTTTGTCAGTTGCTAAATTTATATAACTGAGTAGACATCAACTATTGATGGAAAATTATGTTTAAGTATTATCTAAAACATACTGAATATATCATAATGCTAGAATAAATCCCCTTAAAGTGAAAAGCAAAGCAAAAGGAGACTGCATTAATAGAAAAATAAACTATTCTAATCCTTTACATTTTATATTATTTACTTCTGAAGTCTGAAATTCTAACTTTGAATCTATAGGCTTCTCGGTATTTGAGAGTACCTGATGAATTGTGTTCTTAAAGAACGTTCTTTTGGCTACTCAGGATAAGCATGCTTAGTTTGTTCAATTCCTTGTGACTCCATCATCACAATGTCACCTTGCCTGTCAGGCTCAATAAAGGAGGGATGAGCATGGGCACTTAACTGCTTTCTCTCTTGCTGGAACTGGCAGCTGTTATTAAGAGTCAGTACACATGGGCACGATAAGCCAGGGGAGATGTCTTAGTCTCGGCGTATATGCTGTACCTGAAAAAAGATCTTTGATCTTCAGTTCTGCCAAGCTGACATACCTCATGGGCATAATGTTCCCTAAAAAATTTCAAAACAAAAACAAAACCCTCCCATCTGGGATTACTGTCATATAATTTCTATATCTTGCTGGCTTCAAAAGACTGAATCCTTTAACATGCTATTTCGGTCATTTTAAAAATAAGAGGATGGAGTCTTGGGATGACTGCCCCACACAGGAACTCAGTTGGACAATGATAAAGCTTCTGAATTTTAACAAGAAAGTATCCATGCTTTGCATAGCCACAAAATATCCATTCAGGATATAAGAAAAAGAGAATACTTCCAGTGAGATGTCTCTCTGAACTAGTTATTTAGCTAGTTATAGCCTGATGAGAACTAGATAGTAGTTTTCACATAGATTTTGTTTAAGGTTTTACTTGAAGCTCAGAGTTTGTACCCCTAATTCTTACTGTGTCATAAATATCTATACTTGCTCAATGGAGTAAAAAGGATATAGAGTTTGGGGGGAAAAAACTGACCATCACATCCAAAAATTCAGAATCCATATCCTAGTAATGATAGAAATAGTTACTTCTTCATATTTATGTAATTACATGTATCTATATAGATATGTAAATATCACTAATTAATATATAACTGTAATAATTTCATGACTGATCTAGGCAATCCTGTAAATGAAATGGTTCACATAAGAAGAAAAGATGTGGAAGGGAAATGAGGGGAAAATAACACTGGAAAGATCCCAGGACAAATAGTCTGAAGATCATGGTTCCGGTCCCAGCTTGATAAGGAACTGACTGGCTTTCGATTTTAGTTAAGACACTTAACCATCTGGATCTATATTCTCACATATAAAATGAAGATGATGACTGCAGTCCAGATCTAACATGCTATGATTTGGTGCTACTAAGAAGTGTGAGAGAGGTATTTCTCTCTCTATTCCAGGAATCAGTGAACATTAAAGTAGGCAGAAGTGCTCCAGAGTTAATATACTTGCCTAAGTATAAACTATGAACCTGTCACTTTCTCACTGGGTAAGTTGGTAACTTAGAACCTCTCCCGTTGCGGAGCACAGGCTCTGGACGCGCAGGCTCAGTGGCCATGGCTCACGGGCTCAGCCGCTCCGCGGCATGTGGGATCTTCCTGGACCGGGGCACGAACCCATGTCCCCTGCATCAGCAGGCAGACTCTCAACCACTGTGCCACCAGGGAAGCCCTTGTTTTCTAAGTTTAAATGAGAGAATACATATAAAAAAGATAGCATGGTGACTAAGTAATAGAACAGTTCAATGAATCTTAGCAGCTATTTGTAGTAATACTAATGGTAGGCAAAGACATAGTAGTAGCAGCAACACACCAAAATCAGTCACATTAAGGAGAGAGAATGCCTTTAAGGTTAACAAAACTTAGAACCTGAGTGAAGATAGGAACATAATTCAAAAAAGCAGATGTTATACCAAAGCAAGATTATTCAGCAATAAAAGCATAGGTACAGAACAGCCACTGAAAAAACACAGGCACTGACCAAGTAAGCACTATCAACATGAGAGAGGTTGTGTCAGATACATGTGAGTATAGGTCTATCAGACAGGTACATTCCTATCAAAGGAAATGACATATCAAGTTATGAGGTCCTGATGACACTAAAACTCAAAAACTTGTAAAACAACACTTCTTGTTATTCCAAAATAGTCAGACAACTATCTGATAATTTTTCTTTTCATGTATTTATCTATATAGAGAAAATGTAATAATCAGTCTAACAAGAGAATTTGTTCCTTCTGCCTGATACATTACTTATTGTGAATCAACAATCTAACATTCTGGACTTCTACTTCAGTCTCTGTGCGTGATGACAGCAAGAGACGGCACCTGAGTTTGACCAAGACTTCAACATCAAAAAGTAGAACAGTTTATGCTGTAAAGTCAGACTCTGGCCTATATTAAATTCAGTTAAAGGCTGCTTTTAAAACGTTCTTAGAATTTGACCACTTTTTCTTTTTTGACACCCAAACCGCTTTAAGTGTGATTTTTTTTCCTAATACAATTCAAACATCATACAATCCATTAGCCTATTAGCAAATCATCACCATAATATATATATATGTAATATGTATAAATATACAGTAAATTTGTATCCTACTTTATGTCTTAATTTAACAACCGAAATCAATGTACTACCCAATACTAAATGCTAAGTGATAAAAGAACAAATCAATATCATTCAGAGAATGATGGGGGACACCTAAAAGACAAATACTTTGGAAAGGAATGTTTTTCATGTATGGCAAAAATGTAATTAAAAGGAAAAGGCCACAAAAATTCATAGTATATGAAAATCTATAATTATGCAAAAAAATAATAAAACATGCACATGAAAACTGACTAAAGTCTCACAACATGGTGGACTAAAATATAGGCTTCTACCTCATTCCAAACACTTAAAAATCCTGAATAAAATATAACAATTAAACAAAAGAAAAAAACAGTAGGTGACCTTGAAAGAAAAAAAATATATCTCGAAGTCAGAAGAGCAAAGCATAAGGTAAAACTTAAATAAGAGATCTAAAATATGAGATGAGGGAAATATAATATCTAAAATAAGCCCAACATGAAAAGAGCAGGACATTACTACATAGACAGGGGCAAGGGACATGGTCTTGGTTCCAGAAAAGCCACAGAGTTGGAACTGTAGTCCCTAACTGAGGCTTGGACCCTGGGAGATCTTTTCTCTTAATGAAAATGGAGTTATAGAAATTACATCCTCAGGCCCAGAAAAGTCCTAAGTCTGACTAGGATTCCACACATACTTATAAATACTTATACATATATTTATGTTTATATGTATTTATAGATATTTATACTTAAAGAAATTAAAAATCTGGTTATTAAAACTAAGAGCTTGTTTAATAAAGAGTTTAACATCAAATAAATTTTGATTCAGGAAGACTATCTAAACTGGAAATTAGATATAACTATATCATCTAGGAAGCAAAAGAGAAAGAAGGTAGACAATAAAAGATAGGTATTGCAGAGGCTTAAATGAGAGGATCCAACTTATGTTGCATAGAAGTTTCAAGAGAAGAGAATAGATTTAATTGGAGCTAGACAAAATTTCAATAAAAGCTAAAAAGTTCCCAGGTGAAAGACATGAACCTTGGATTAAATAAGCAAAATGAGTCCTGATTCTAAGAAATAAATATAAATCCAAACCAAGATACATTTTATGGTGAAAATGAAGGATATACATATATTTTTAAAGATAAGTAAAAGTATTAAAAGAAAATAAAGTTTTAAAGAAAAAAATTTTTCACTTAAAAAAGAAAATTTTATAACAGCTTGTTTCTCAGCAAAAATGTAAGATGACAATGGAAAATATCTTCAAAATGCTGACAAAAAAATAACATTAGACAAAAATTCTAACGTTCCAATGAAATAATATCAAATATTAATGCAAAATAAAGGCAGTTAAGAGAGAAAATGAGATCATTTACTTGTGAATGTTTACTCATAGATTCTGATCGAATGTAAACATTAAGAAAACGGGGCATGTTAAAATTTTAAGATCACTAAAATAATGAAAAAATAATTTCCAAACAAGGAGAATTGGAAAGGGAGGAATAAATAAATCAACAATCCAATAGAAGGTAGAAAGGTGGAAAAAACAAGCAAGAAAAATATATGGTCAAAAGAAAGCACAAAATAACATAGACATAAGGCCAAATATAGCAGCAATTACAGAAAATTTGTTATCAAATTCAACTCAAAGATTGAAGGACAGATTCTCAAATTAACAAGAACAGCAGAAATTCAATTGTAATCTGACCATAAAACTAGTCAGAATAGACTAGACTGCGCTGTGATAAATTAACTCTACAATCTCAGTGGCTGAAAGAAATAAATTGTTATTTCTCCCATGAACTTGAAATACATTAGTCAGCTATTCTCTATCTGTGAGACACAGTCACCACACCAGAGGTTACTACGGCTCACTGGCCAGGTCTGGTCACAATTGAAATGAGGCTGGAATAAACAGAGATGATATTCATAATTTTCTGAACACTATCATTTTCACACACATTTAAATGTAACTCAGAAATATTGAAAAGAAAGGGACAGAACAACATACAACTGGCAAATATTAACCAAAAGAAAGCCAATATACTCATCTAATAACTATGAAATTGACTTTAAATGACAAGAAATCACTCTTAGGAAAAAGAGACAATTTACTAGGAAGATATGATAAATTTTTGTGTGTGCTTAACAAGACAGTCTCAAAATACATATAGAAAACATAGAAATATAAAGAAAAACTCAGTAAATCCACTAACAGAGATTAAATACATCTCTCTCAGATATGTATTAGTAATTATATACACCTAAAACATACTTGGATATGCATATTTATGTATAGTAAAAGGTTTTATTTGAAAGACAGAAAGTACACAGTGCACATAAATGACACAATAAAAAATGTGATCTAACAGATGTGCATTTATACACGAGACCACATTTATAGAATGTACACTTTTCTAAACATACATAGAAGTTACAAAAATTGACTATGTACTATCTGTGAAACAAGTCTAAACAAACCCAAATTCCTGATCAGACCAAATCCTCTTGCCAAAACACAGTGGAATCAGAATTTTAAAGTCGACGCACAAATACATTTGAACATTTAAATAACATCTGTAAATATTTCTTTGGTCAAATCACAATGTAAATCATAAAATATTTAGAACTGAACAATAATTAAACTACAATGAATCAAAACTTGTGGGATATAGTTAACTTAGAATTTAAAGTTTTCAAGAGACATATTTGTGACCTAAATACTGGATTAAAAATATTAACACAAAAAATGTGAAGAGAGCCAGCCCAAAGAAAATAGAAGAAAGAATTAGTAGAAAGTATCAGTAAAACCAAGAGAAGTCTTTGAAAAACACAAGTAAAAAGACTGACTTAGAGATGGGGCAGTTCAAGATGGCAGTGTAGGAAGATCCTGAACTTAGCTCTTCCCACAGACACAACAAATCTGTTGTGTCTACACAACAGATTACGTATGGAACAATTCCATCTGGGAAGGACTAAAAAGCTAGCTGAAGAATCCCCCCATAACAGTGGATAAAGGGGCCACATCCAGACAGGTAGGAAAAACATGTGAAAAATGTGGTCTCACCAAAAACCCCACCCGCAGTGTAGCGACCTATAATCAGGAGGGATCTCATGAATATGGAGCTTCTCCCTGAGGAGTAAGGAGTTTATGCCCCATTTCACAGACCCCAACCCCTGGGTCTTGCACCAGAGATGAGCTCCCAAAACAACTGGCTTTGAAAACCAATAGAGCTTGGAGGCAGAAGGACCATAGGACCATATGAAACAGATTCTGATCTTAAAAGGACTTGCATACAGACTCATTCACCAGGCAATCTAGCACAGAAGCAGCTGTTTGGGAGGCACCTAGACCATACGTGAAGAAGATTTATTCGTTAGTCTTAGAGCATCTACTAGAACATCAGAACCTGTTGGGACTCTCTCCAGGGAGAGAGGTGATGGCATGTGCCATTTTTGCATTCTCCCTCTACCCTGCTAGCACAAGCATTAGCAGGCACCACTTTTATACTCTCCCTCTAACCTGTTAGAATAGATGTGCCCCACCCCCATGCCACTCCCAGGAGCCCTGATAAAGCCACCTGGCCCAGTGCCCTGGCCCTGAGCTGCTGCAGGGTCCCCCCACCCCCAAGTCAGCTGGCACATGCAGCCCACATAGGGGATGCCCCTTGACCACCTGGCTCTGGGTGCCAGAGGTACTGCTTTTCTGGGTCTCATGGATCTGGAATAATTGAAGAGACAGCTCTCGACACCATCACAAACTGGGCCCTAACAAGAAAAAAATCAGGCTGCTTGGACAATCACAAAGGCTCAAGAAACAACCAGTGACTAGGGAAAGGTTAAATGATAAGTTTCATCTCCTACACAAGGCCATTCCTTCAAGACTGTGAGAGAGAGCACTTTCACTTAATACATAAAAAACAAACAAAGAGAACCAAGCAAAATGAGGAGACAAAAGAGTATATTTGAAACAAAAAGCAAGATAATCCACTCCGGCAAAAAAAAAAAACAAACAATAAACAAACCCTTAATGAAACAGGTAAGTAATTTACCTGATAAAGAGTTTAAAATAATGGTCATAAAGATGCTCACTGAACTTGGATGAAAAATGGATGAACACAGTGAGATATTCAACAGAGACTGAGAATGTAGTAAAGTACCAAACAGAAGTCACAGAGCTGAACAGTATAATAACTGACTGAAAATTACACTACAGAGGTTCAACAGCACACTAGATGAAGCAGAAGAATGAATCAGTAACCTGGAAGACTGGACAGTAGAACTCATCCAAACAGAGCAACAAAAAGAACAAAGAATTTTAAAAAGTTAAGATATATTGAGGGACCTATAGGACAAAATCAAGCAGAATAACTTTTGCATATAGGGATCCCAGAAGGAGAAGAGAGAGAAAATGGAACAGAAAACTGATTTGAAGAAATAATGGCTGAAAACTTGCCTAACCTGGGGAAAGAAACAGACATCCAGACCCAGCAAGCCAAGAAAGTTCCAAATAAAAAGAACCCAAAGAGATGCACATTAAGAAACACTGTAATTAAAATGTCAAAAATTAAAGATAAAGAGAAAAATCTAAAAGCAGCAAGAGAAAACTTGTTATATACCAGTGAGCCTCCATAAGACTATCAGCAGATTTCTCAGCAGAAACCTTGCAGTCCAGAAAGGAGTGACAGAGATATAATCAAAGTGTTAAAGGGAAAAAAAGTCCACCAAGAATACTTTACTTGCCGAGGTTATCATTCAGAAACAAAAATGAGATAAAGAAGCTCATCACCACTAAACCAGCCATACAGGAAATATTAAAGGAACTTTTTTTTTTAACATCTTTATTGGAGTATAATTGCTTTACAATGCTGTGTTAGTTTCTGCTGTATAACAAAGTGAATCAGCTATATGTGTACATATATCCCCATATCCCCTCTCTCTTGAGCCTCCCTCCCACCCTCCCTATCCCACCCCTCTAGGTGGTCCCAAAGCACCAAGCTGATCTCCCTGTGCTATGTGGCTGCTTCCCACAAGCTAACTATTTTACATTTGGTAGTGTATATATATATCAATGCCACTCTCTCACTCCGTCCCAGCTTACCCTTCCCCCTCCCCATGTCCTCAAGTCCATTCTCTATGTCTGTGTCTTTATTCGTGTCATGCTCCTAGGTTCTTCAGAACCTTTTTTTTTTTTTTTAGATTCCATATATATATATATATATATATATATATTAGCATAGTTGTTTTTCTTTCTGTCTTACTTCACTTTGTAGGACAGACTCTAGGTCCATCCACCTCACTACAAATAGTTCAATTTCATTTCTTTTTATGGCTGAGTAATATTCCATTGTATATTTGTGCTACATCTTTTTTATCCATTCATCTGTCGATGGACACTTAGGTTGCTTCCATGTCCTGGCTGTTGTAAATAGTGCTGCAATGAAGATTGTGGTACATGACTTTGTTTGAATTATGGTTTTCTCAGGGTATATGCCCATTAGTGCAATTGCTGGGTCATACAGTAGTTCTATTTTTAGTTTTTTAAGGGACCTCCATACTGTTCTCCATAGTGGCTGTACCAATTTACATTCCCACCAACAGTGCAAGAGCGTTCCCTTTTCTCCACACCCTCTCCAGCATTTACTGTTAGATTTTTTGATGATGGCCATTCAGACCAGTGTGAGGTGCTACCTCATTGTAGTTTTGATTTGCATTTTGCTAATGGTTAGTGATGTTGAGCATCCTTTCATGTGTTTGTTGGCAATCTGTATATCTTCTTTGGAGAAATGTCTATTTAGCTCTTCTGCCCATTTGTGGATTGGGTTTTTTGACTTTTGATATTGAGCTGCATGAGCTGATTGTATATTTTGGAGATTAATCCTTTGTCAGTTGCTTCATTTGCAAATATTTTCTCCCATTCTGAGGGTTATCTTTTGGTCTTGTTTATGGTTCCCTTTGCTGTGCAAAAGCTTTTAAGTTTCACTAGGTCCCACTTGTTTATTTTTATTTCCATTACTCTAGGAGATGGGTCAAAAAGGATCTTGCTGTGATTTATGTCATAGAGTGTTCTGCCTATGTTTTCCTCTAAGAGTTTGATAGTGTCTGGCTTTACATTTAGGTCTTTAATCCATTTTGAGTTTATTTTTCTGTATGGTATTAGGGAGTGTTCTAATTCCATTCTTTTTTTTTTTTTTTTTGCAGTACGCAAGCCTCTCACCATTGTGGCCTCTCCCGTTGTGGAGCACAGGCTCCAGACGCGCAGGCTCAGTGGCCATGGCTCATGGGCCCAGCCGCTCCACGGGATGTGGGATCTTCCCAGACCGAGGCACAAACCCGTGTCCCCTGCATCGACAGGCGGACTCTCAACCACTGCGCCATCAGGGAAGCCGTCTAATTCCATTCTTTTACATGTAGCTGTCCAGTTTTCCCAGTACCACTTATTGAAGAGGCTGTCTTTTCTCCATTGTATATTCTTGCCTCCTTTATCAAAGATAAAGTGACCGTATGTGCATGGGTTTATTTCTGGGCTTGCTATCCTGTTCCACTGATCTATATTTCTGTTTTTGTGCCAGTACCACACTGTCTTGATTACTGTAGCTTTGTAGTATAGTCTGAAGTCAGGGAGCCTGATTCCTCCAGCTCCGTTTTTCTTTCTCAAGACTGCTTTGGCTATTCAGGGTCTTTGCATTTCCATATAAATTATGAAATTTTTTATTCTAGTTCTGTGAAAAATGCCATTGGTAGTTTGATAGGGATTGCATTGAATCTGTAGACTGCTTTGGGTAGTATAGTCATTTTCACAATGTTGATTTTTCCAATCCAAGAACATAGTATATCTCTCCAACTGTTTGTATCATCTTTAATTTCTATCATCAGTGTCTTACAGTTTTCTGCATACAGGTCTTTTGTCTCCTTAGGTAGGTTTATTCCTAGGTATTTTATTCCTTTTGTTGCAATGGTAAATGCGAGTGTTTCCTTAATTTCTCTTTCAGATTTTTCATCATTAGTGTATAGGAATGCAAGAGATTTCTGTGAATTTTGTATCCTGCTACTTTACCAAATTCATTTATTAGCTCTAGTAGTTTTCTGGTAGCATCTTTAGGATTCTTTATATATAGTATCATGTCATCTGCAAACAGAGACAGTTTTACTTCTTTTCCGATTTGGATTCCTTTTATTTCTCTTTTGTCTCTGATTGCTGTGGCTTAAAGGAACTTTCTTTAACTTGAAAAGAAACGGCACTAACTAATAACAAGAAAACATATGAAAGTTATAATTTCACTGGTAAAGGTAAATATACATAAAGTAGTGAATTAATCACTTTAAAGCTAGTATGAAAATTACAAGGGGCTTCTCTGGTTGCGCAGTGGTTAAGAATCCGCCTGCCACTGCAGGGGACATGGGTTCAAGCCCTGGTCCGGGAGAATCCCACATGCCACAGAGCAAGTAAGTCCGTGCGCCACAACTACTGAGCCTGCGCTCTACAGCCTGCAAGCCTAACTACTGAAGCCCGTGCTCCGCAACAAGAGACACCACCACAACAAGAAGCCGGCGTGCACCACAATGAAGAGTAGCCCTCACTTGCTGCCACTAGAGAAATCCCACGCACAGCAATGGAGACCCAACACAGCCAAAAATAAATAAATAAATAAATTACTTAATATAAAAAAAGAAAGTTACAAGGCATAAGTAGTAAAAATAACTCTATAATAATTAGAAAATGGATACACAAAATAAAAAGATGTAAAATGTGATATCAAAACAAAACTTGTGGGGGGTAAAAACGTAGAGTTAGAGTGCCTTCAAACTTAACTTTCTATCAACATAAAATAGACTGTTATATACATATAAGCTGTTAGAGGTGAGCTTCATAATAACTGAAAAGCAAAAACCTATGGTAGATACAGGCATATCAGTGATAATGCAGGTTCAGTTCTAGACCACAGCAATAAAGAGAATATCATAATAAAGTGAGTTGACACGATTTTTGTTTCTCAGTACACATAAAAGTTGTATTTGCACTATACTATAGTCTATTAAGTATGCAATAGCATCATGTCTAAGAAAACAATGTACATACCTTAATTTAAAAATACTTCATTGCTAAGAAGTGCTAACCATCATTGGAGCCTTCAATGAGTTGTGATCTTTTTGCAATAGTAACAAAGATCACTCATCTTAGATCACCATAAAAAATATAACAATGAAAAATTTTGAAATTTACAAGAACTACCAAAATGTGATACAGAGACATAAATTGAGCAAATGTTATTGGAAAAACTGCACCTACACTTGCTCAGTGCAGGGTGGCCACAAACCTTCAATTTTTAAAATGCAATACCTGCAAAGTGCAATACAGTGGAGAAGCACAACAAACAGAGATAGACCTATACACAAATCATAAAGAGAAAGGAAACTAACTATGCATAACACTATTGAAATTCATCAAACACAAAGCAAGAAAGCAAGAGAAGAAAGGAAAAGAGAAAAGCTACCAAACAGCTAGAAAACTCAATTAACAAAATAAGTGCATACCTATCAATAATTATTTTAAATGCAAATGGTGTAAATGTTGCAAACAAATGACATAGAGTGGCTAAATGGATAAAGAAACAAGACCTATCAATATGCTGCCTACAAGAGACTCATTTTAGATATAAGAACACACATAGACTGAAAGTGAAGGGATGAAAAAAGATGTTTCCTGCAAATGGAAATCAAAAGAAAGCTGGGGTAGCCATACATAGACAAAAAAGACATTAAAACAAGGTCTGTAATAAAAGACAAAGATGGGCACTACATACTGATGAAGGAGTCAATCCAGCACGAAGATATAATATTTGTAAATATTTATGTACCCAACATAGGAGAATCTAACTCTATGAAGCAAATATTTATATATCTAAAGGGAGAAATTTATAGCAATACAATAGGGAACTTTAACACACTAATGGATAGATTACCCAGATGGAAAATCAATAAGGAAACACCTTATTGATTATAAGATGTATAATAATGGACACTTTAGGTCAGTTGGACTTAATAGATACATTCCATCCAAAGCAGCAGAATACACATTTTTCTCAAGAGCACATGGAACATTCATTCTCCAGGATACATCATATGTTAGCGCATAAGGAAGTTGTATATGATAGCTCATAAGCAAGTCTCAATAAATCTAAGAAGACTGAAATCATGTCAAGCATCTTTTTTGAACAGTGGTATGAAACTAAATCAAATAAAAATGGAAAAATCACAGATATGTGGAGATTAAACAACATGATACTGAAAAACAAATGGATTAAAAAAAAAAAAAAAAAAACAAATGGGTCAACAAAGAAATCAAAGGAGAAATTTTAAAATACCTTGAGAATACAAATGAAAATGGAGATGCAACATACCAAAATCTTTGGGATGCAGCAAAGCCAGTTCTAAGAGGGATGTTGTATAGCAAAACAGGCCTACCTTAAGAAACAAGAAAGATCTCAGAAAATCTTATCTTACACCCAAAGAAACTTGAAAAAGAACATATAAAACCCAAAGTTAGCAGCAGGAGGGAAATGTAAACAATTAATAAACCGAAACTTCAACTAAATAGAGTTGGAAGAACAGAAGGGGGAACTCTCATGCCCTGTGAAAATAACAAAGCCTAACAGGAGAAAGAAAGACTCCTCTTCTTGCTTGAGAGGACTCAGCCAATGAAAAGCTATGGACTCTTTGCTTGATAAAACCCTCCTATCTTTTCTTTTTTCTTTCCTTCTCTGTAAAAGTGTTCTCCTTCCCTTGTCATGCAGGGACTTGCTCACAGCTTGACCCCAAATTGAAATTCTCTTCTGATCCTGAATAAATGCATCTTTGCTGGAGAAATATTTGGCAGTCTATTTGTTTCAGATCTACAGAAATAATATACATCACAGCAGTAATAAATGAAACAAAAAAGACAATAGAAAAGATCAATAAAACTAAGAGCTGGTTCTTTGAAAGGAAAATAAAATTGACAAACCTGTAGCTAGGCTAAGAAAAAAGACAAGGGGCTTAAATAAATAAAATCAGAAATGAAAGAGGAGATGTTACAACTGATACCAAAGAATAACAAAGGGTCCGGATACTACACACAATTATACACCAAAGAAACATACAATCTTCTAAGATTGAATCAGGAAGAAATAGAAAGTCTAACACACTAATCACTACAAAAAGATTGAATCAGTAATTTAAAAAAAAAAAAGCCAACAAATACAAGTTCAGGACTAGGCAGTTTCAATGGTGAATTCTACCAAAAATTCAAATAAGATTACCTATTTTTCTCAAATTCTTCCAAAACTTGGAAAAGGGAACACTACAAAACTCATTTCACAAGGCCAGCATTACCCTGATATCAAAACCAGACAAGAACACCCCCCCAAAAAATGAAAGAAAATTACAGTCCAATATCCCTGATGAACACAGATGCAAAAATTCTCAACATAATTAGCAAGCTGAATTCAACAATATAAAGAAAGGACTATACACCATGATCAAATAGGATTTATCCCAGGGATGCAAGGAAGGTTCAACATCTGCATATCAATGTGACATCATATTAACAAAGTAAAAGACAAAAATCATTTAATAATTTCAGTAGATGCAGAAAAAGCTTTTGACAAAACTCAACATCTATTTATAATAAAAACTCTCAACAAAGTGAGTATAAGAAGGAGTGTGGCTTCACTTAATAAAGGCTGTATATAGCAATCTTACAGCTAACATCATACTCAAGGTGAAAAGCTGATTTTTTTTCTTTTATTATCAGAACAAGATAAGGATAAAAAAAATGGCTCATCACTTTTATTCAGCATAGTATTAGGAATATTAGCCACAGCAAATGGGCAGGAAAAAAAATCATACAATTTGGAAAGGAAAAAGTAAAACTGTCACAATTTGTGAACAACATGATTTTATACACAGAAAACCCTAAAGAATCCACCAAAAGACTGTTAGAAACAATAAATGAATTCAGTAAAGTTTCACAGTAGAAAATTAACATAAAAATCAGTTGTACTTTTATACACTAACAATGAACCATCAGAAAAAAAGTTAGGAAAAAATGCCATTTACAACTACATCAAAAACAATACCCGGGAATCAATTTAACCAAGGAGAAAGATCTGTACACTGAAAACTCTAAGACACTGATGAAAGAAATTGAAGGAGGCACAAATAGATGGAAACATAGTCTATGCTCCTGGATAGGAAAAATTAATATTGTTAAAATGTCCATATTACCCAAAGCCATCTACAGGTTCAATGCAATCTCTATCAAAATTCCAATGGCATTTTTACTGAAATAAAATTTAAAAGCCCTAGATATTGTATGTATCCACAGAAGATCTCAAATAGCCAAAGCAATCTTGAGAAAGAACAAAGCTGGAGGCGTCATGCACCCCAATTTCAAACTGTACTACAAAACTACAGTAATCAAAACAGTATGGTAATGACATAAAAACAGACACATAGATCAATGGAACAGAGTAGACAGCCCAGAAACAACCCTTTACATATATGGTCAATTAATTTATGACAAAGGAGGAAAGAATATACAGTGGGGAAAAGGACAGTCTCTTTAATAAACGGTGTTGGGAAAACTGGACAGCCACGTGCAAAAGAATGAACTGGATCACAATCTTACACCACAGACAAAAATTAACTGAAAATGTATTACAATTTTGCATGCAAGACCTGAAACCACAAAACTCCTAGAAAAAAACCACAAGTGGTAAGCTCAACTTCATACTTGGTAATATTTTTTTTAGATCTGACTCCAAAGGCAATGGTAACGAAAGCAAAAATAAACAAATGGTATTACATCAAACTAAAAATCTCCTGTGTAGTGAAGAAAACCAACAACATAATAAAAAGGCAATATACTGAATGGAAGAAGATACTTGCAAATGATGTATCTGATAAGGGGTTAATATCCCAAAAATATAAAGAATACACACAACTCAATAGCAGAAAAACAAATACTCCAATTTAAAAATGGGCAGAGAATCCAAATAAACATTTTTTCCAAGAGGATATATGGATGGGCAACAGGCACATGAAAACATCACTAATCATTAGGGAAATACAAGTCAAAACCACAGTGAGGTATCACCACACACCTGTCAGAATGGTTATTATCGAAAGGACTAGAAATAACAAGTATTGTCGAGGATATGGAGAAATGGGAAGCCTCATACACTGTTGGTGTGAGTGTAACTTGGTGGAGCTACTATGGAAAACAGTATGGAGGTTCCACAAAAATTAAAAAATAGAACTACCATATAATCCAGAGATTCCACTTCTAGGTGTTTACCTGAAGAAAACAAAAAACACTAAGTCAAAAAGATATATGCACCCCTATGTTCATTGCAGCATTATTTACAGTAGCTAAGCTATAGAAACAATCTAAGTGTCCATTCATGGATGAATGGATTAAAAAAAGATGTGGCAAATATATACCATCAAATACTACTCATAGCCATAAAAAAGAATGAAATCTTGCCATTGTGAGAACATGGATGGACTAGAGGGTATTACGCTAAGTGAAATAAGTCAGACAGAGAAAAGACAAATACCATATGATTTCACTTATATTTGGAATCTCAAAAACAAAACAAACAAAATGGAACTCAGATACAGAGAATAGATTGGTGATTGCCAGAGGGGATGGGGGTTAAGGGGTGGGTGGAAAGGGTGAAGGGGACAAGAGGTACAAACTTCCAGTTATAAAATAAACCATCAGGATGTAATGTACAGCATGGGGACTATAGTAAATAACCTGGTATTGCAAATTTCAAAGAAAGTAAATCTTTGCTAATACAGTAAACCTTAAAAGATTTTATCATAAGAAGAAAAAGACTGTTTTAACTTTGTATGGTGATAGATGATCATTTCTCAATTCATACAAATATTGAATCATTATGCTGTACACCTGAAATTAATATAACATTGTATGTCAATTATATTTCAATAAAAAATTGATTTAGAAATACAGGCTTCCCTGGTGGCGCAGTGGTTGAGAGTCCGCCTGCCGACGCAGGGGACATGGGCTCGTGCCCTGATATGGGAAGATCCCACATGCCGCGGAGCAGCTGGGCCCGTGAGCCATGGCCGCTGAGCCTGCGCATCCAGAGCCTGTGCTCCGCAACGGGAGAGGCCACAGCAGTGAGAGGCCCGCGTACCACAAAAAAAAAAAAAAAAAAAAAAAGAGAGAAATATTACTGTTAAGAAACAAGAGATACAAAAATTATTAGGGATTTACAAAGACAGACTGAAAATACCATGAAGAACTTTACAAAAACATAGATATATTGCATATTCTTTCAGAAAGATATAATTACCAAATTCACTCACACTAATATAGAAAGACTCAAAAGATATATAAATACGTATGGAGAAAATAGAATTACTAGTCAAAAATCTACTCATGGAAAAGCACCCTCATTAATAATTCATTTCTTATTCAAATTGTTCCAAATTAAGGGGGAAAAAGTAAACGTGCTCCCAAATCATTTTATGATTCTAGAAAAACCTTGCTTTTATTCATTTATTATTTTTATTCATTTATTTTATCTATTTTTGGCCGCATTGGGTCTTCACTGCTGCGTGCAGGCTTTCTCTAGTTGTGGCGAGTGGGGAATACTTTTCACTGTGGTGCACAGGCTTCTCTTGTAGTGGAGCATGGGCTCTAGGTGCGCGAGCTCAGTAGTTGTGGCTCATGGGCTCTAGAGCTCAGACTCAGTAGTTGCAGCGCACAGGGCTTAGTTGCTTCGCGGCATGTGGGATCTTCCCGGACCAGGGCTTGAACCCGTGTCCCCTGCATGGGCAGGCGGATTCCCAAACACTGCGCCACCAGGGAAACCCAAAACCTTGGTTTTCAAACTGGACAATAACAGAATAATAAAGGGAAAAAAACAGGCTAATAAAAGTTATAAGCACATATACAAAAATCCTAATTAAATGATTGGTAAATCAAGTTATGAAACACATTTTATGATGAGAAGGGTTTACTCAGTAATAAAAGAACATTTTAAATTTAGAAAATCTATTAATGTAATTTTCTACTTCAAGTTATCATGTGACCATATACTTATCTCAATAGAGAAAAGGCATTTTTAAAAATAGAACTCTTGGGCTGCCCTGGTGGCACAGTGGTTGAGAGTCCACCTGCTGATGCAGGGGACACGGGTTTGTGCCCTGGTCCGGGAAGATCCCACATGCCGTGGAGCGGCTGGGCCCGTGAGCCATGGCCGCTGAGCCTGCATGTCCGGAGCCTGTGCTCCGCAACAGGAGAGGCCACAACAGTGACAGGCCCGCGTACCACAAAAAAATAAAAAATAATAAAAAAAAAAAATAGAACTCTTAATTTTGATTCAAAACTGAGAGTAAACTAGTAAAACACTAGGGAGTTTCCCTAGGTATTTAACACCAAAATATAGTAAGTATCACACTAAATGGTGAAATTTTAGATTTATTTCATTTAAATCAGGAAGAAAGCAATAGTGCTTATTACAACCTCTGTTAAACATTGTATTAATTATATTAAAGAACCAAGGTAAAGGAAAAGAATATTGAGGAATTTAAAAACTAGGAACAGTAAGGAGAAATTGCCCTCATTACTAGGTAATATGAAGGTGCTCTTAGAAAAATTTTTTGTAAATCTCCAAACAAAATTTAAATCTAATGAGAGAATTCAGTAAGTTTAGATAAAAGAGAAACACATGAAAACATCTCTTATTCATCAAAAAATGTATTATTAAAAGGAATTCTACTCATTAGTAGGACAAAAATATAGAAAGTACCCAAGAGTAGATTAAACCAAGTAATTTTTGAAAAATTTTTATATTTAAAATGAAAAAAAGAGGATCTGAATAAATGTAGAGAAATATCATTTTCACAAATGGGAAGATTCAGTATTGTAAATATGAAAATTCTCCCTAAATGAATCTATATTTACTTTAATACCATTTGCTATAGTACAGAAACTTCTGAAGAATTTGAGAAGCAATTCTGAGTTTACTGTGAAAAACAAAGGGCAAGTAGAAGCCCAGATGAGGTTAAAGAATAAAAATGGTGGAACATACTCTGTAAAATATTAAGCATTTGTATATAGCTAATCTAAAATATGTATATATATACTTTAATTTATAGTATATTTAGATAATTATATAATGCATATATTAATTATGTACTATATATATTATAAAATTTATTTAAATAAAATATTTTGTATTTTAATATTTTAAAATGTATATAGTTTGCATATGCAAACTATAGTGAATGTAATTAAATTTTTTAGCAACTGAATGGTTGAAAAGTGACACTGAGTAGTACTTAAATGATTAAGAATTGGCACCTTAAAAAAAACTAAAAAAGGCAAGTTATCAGAAAAAAAAAAAGCACCCATGAATAAAACAGGTAAAATATGACAGAACATTACAAATCATTTAGAAAATGAGCGATAGATGTTTTAGTCTGGATCAGGAGCCAGCAAGTACACATAAATTTAAACATGGGAAACCGATGTACATTTATCCCTTGGTTTCAGCAGGGAATTGGATCCAGGACCCACTATGGATACTAAAATCCATGGTTGTTCAAGTCCCATAGTCGGCCCTCAATGTCCGTGGTTCTGAATTCTAGGATTCAACCAACGTTGTATCATGTAATACTGTAGTACTGACTGAAAAAACATCCACATGTAAGTGGACCCACACATTTCAAACTTGTGTTGTTCAAGGTCAACTAGAATTACTTTTATAATAGAAGAGTAACTATAAAAGTTATTCTGAAGATACTTTAGAGCTGAGGGAGAGTACCCCAGGAAGAACAAACTTGGAATGAGAGTCCCCCTCCTATAGTCAGGGATCCAGAAGGTTTGCTTGAAGGCTACCTGTCAGAGAGGTCCACTGGATTGCCCAGGCCAGAGCAGGCCTGAAGCATGTATAGTGTCTGCCTCTGAACCATCTGAGAAGCTGGTCACTAGACATGGGCCATATTGGAGCAGTTGCCAAGGGACTGAGCGCTCTGGGCACATAGATGAGCACCAGATTTCCCCTACACCTATATCATTGACTGGCCATGAAGCAGGGGCAAAAAGCAACAGAAGGAAACACACACAGAACAGAGAGGAGTCCTCTTCCTACTGGAATGCCCTTCAAGGACCATCTCCTGACAAAGCTTAATGCTGTGCCTGCCTATTACAAAGCAGAAATATTCCTGATTCCATTCATTATGACTGAACAGGTACTGGCAAATACTGATTCTTCACAATTTGAAATAAATACATATGTAATATTAAACATTTGAATACTAAATTCAATACTCAGAAATTGACTACTCAAATCAAAAAATAATACATAATAAAATATTTTAAAATTAATTCTAGATGGATTAAACCCTTAAAATTTAGAGGAAATTTATAAAACATTAGAAGAAACTATAAACTTTTTAATCTGGCTAATAGTTTTAAAAGACACATAAAAATGAAAATTTTGATGAATTAGACTGTTAAGTTTAAAATATTTTGCCTAAGGGACCCATTAAATAAAATTCGAAACGAATCACCAATTGGGAAAAGATATTTATAACTGACAACGTTTTAGTTTCAAGAAAGAAATTCCACAAATAAGAAAAGGTTTACTAACAGAATATAGTATAAAGAATTTAAAGAAGAAAAAACAACAAATGAGTCAATAAACACGTGAAAACACGTTCACTCTTACTACTTTTTAGGGAGTGCTAATTAAAACACCAATGAAGTGCAATCTCACACTCATAAGAAAAAGTTGAAAGGCTGAAGTTACAAGCATTTGATGAGACTTTAGGAGAGGAGAGCTCTCATGGAAGGTGATCATAAATTGTTATATTCCCCACTAAGAGCAATTGGCAAAACTGTCCCAATATGTCTAGGTACGCATTCTAGAAAAAAACTTTCATGCATGTGTAAAAGAAAAAATGATGATTTTCATTTCAACATTGTAACAATGAAAAATTAGAAAACAACCTACATATATATCTACTAACAAATTATTGTACATTTATATGAGATGTTATATATCCATTAAAATAGTGTACCAAATCTATATGTACCAACAGCGAAATATCTAGAAAAGAAAAATCAGTGTAACGGAAAAATCAAGTTTCTAAAGAATAACAGTATGATAACATTAGAAGTCTTATTTGTAGATACATATATGTATATAAGATAGCAAAAACAAGGTATTTAACATTTACTTATGTAAACAATGTAGACTGTTTGGTTCATGGTATGAGAAAGACACCCAGTTATATGTGTGTATGTAGGTAGGTAGATAAATTGATAGAAAGAACATGGACACAAATTATCCCAACAATATGGATTGACTGTTTTATTCCTTTCTATATTTTGAAAGCTATTTTTCTCATGTACTAAATTCCAGTATATATGTTGATATATTTCTCGGCTTTCCATTTCTTTTCATTCATCTTTCAGACTCTGCAGCAATACTGCACACTTTTAAATACTATAGTTTAAAAGCAAGCCCTAATTTTAAGTAAATCATTTTTCCTTGTTTTACAAAATTATCTGAGCTAATCTTGACATTTTCTCAGGTGGTCATTTTCTTCTCTACAATTCTTTAAAGAATAGACTGAACCAGACTCAAATCCATCAGTCATTTACAGAGCACCTACTGTGTCAGGACTGGCACCAAGTGCTTTCCAAATGAAACCCAAATATCTATAGACATGTAATGACATTTTAGAGACTAAATTTTAAAACAGAGTGTAAACCCTGGAGGCAAGGAGAAACAAGTTCAGAATTCCTTACCTAGGAAAAAGATGTTTATCTTAAAGACAAATTTCAA